>NC_084716.1:16179122-17533416 GCF_033807575.1 Cydia pomonella | reverse complement strand
TAGTGTCCCGCACCCGTTAGCGACATGGCATGGCAGGGCGTCCTTCAGAGGCATCCATACACACTGAGCTCTGCTTGTGAATGTCAAGGTATCCCTCTGGCATTTTCAGGTTTACCACATTGTCTTAGACACGCCAAGGTGTTCTTAGCATTTGTTTGTCTGAGGGATGCCTCGGCATGCCCTAGCATACTTACCTTGATACTAAGCCAAGTATTATATGATAAGTATTATATGATCTGTGGCCAAAGGATCTCTTACTGTGTCTAGGCAATAGTGGCCTCCGAGCCTAATAAAGTAATTCTTCTGGAAATATCGAATATACATAAGAACAACTGAGTAGTTTAATAGGTATAACCTGCGGTGGCAGCATGGTTCCATTTTTATCACTTGTCACTATGCCTGTCACTTTCGCGATTACATACTTGTTAGAATGTGACTGGCGGCATGGTGACAAATGATAAAGAGCTGACCATCTTAATTGTTTCCTTTCCTACTGGACAACATTTATAAATATAACAGCCAATACCTGGGTTAGATAAAATATAATATGGCTTGCCTTCTGTCACCTGAATTTTACTTGTGTTCAACCAGTCATACAGTGAAGTCGCATATAAATAAATTACAATGTAAAAATTGTATGTAACCCTAGCCATGTATTGGAAATAACATAACAGTAAATTGGTAAAAAATATAATCCATAGGTCTTAAATAGCAATAGAGCATCAGGACATACTTTAGAGAATGTGTGAACCCATTATTTTTAAATCTAACTACACAATACCCTACCTACATATTAACCTATCCAGTCCCTATAAATCATCATTCAAAACCGAACATACCTAAATAGCTCTAAATTCAGTCATAAGAAAAGGCCGTCAGATTGATTTTATTTGTTTTCCCCATACCAGTTTTTCAACAGCCCATGCATGTTTCATAAATGATTTATATCATGATAAAGAATAGTTGGAATAAACAAGTGAAGTTACCAGTATGACAGAAAATATAATAAGTAGGCACTTAAATATAATTGTGAAATAATATATTATATGTCAATGAGTTGTTGATTTCCCTCCGGATAACCTTTTACCTCCATTAGTCACTACCTAAAAAGGATTTAGTGTGAGGTAGAAAATAAAGTAAGATAAGGTAACAAAAAATACATTTTATTGTCAAAAATGAAATACAGATAATATTTATAATACTTTATTTTTCACAACAAGTTTTTCCAGTTAATCTAGTGTATGATTCTTGGATTTCTTGAATCGATTCACTTGTGGGTAACTTTCAGCTTGTATTTCATATCAAATGGTGTATATCAAACCTGAAAAGAAAGTAACATGAAATTATTATGCATAAAAATATAATTGTGATCCGTTTCAACCAATGGCAAAACCATTGAAAAATGCTTAGGTCAAGCAGGTTTAAATTAAAGTACAAAAGTAACTTGAATATCTGCTACTACCAGAACTAACAGTTATGTATTATTGTGTCAACAATATATGTAATTGGAAATGTTACCCCAACTGTCGGTATTTGGGTTATAGTCGTAGGTAGCGTAGGTAATTCCTTGTGCTTAGAGCTCTGAAAGTAGTTAGGGGTACGTATTAAACTAATAAATAAAATAATAAAATAAAATAAATTGATTTTATTTCAGGCAAGCAGTAATGTAATAAGATAACTTACCGGGCAATGTTTTGCAGCTTGGAAAGCACTTGGACACTGAACAATCGTAGTCAGCAGTTTCACTTTAATTTAATGTGCCATTAATATAATCATAAATATATTCAAGATTGGCATGGCATAAATTGTGTAATATTTAGATTTAAAACCTGAAAAGAAACTAGTTCGCGCCTACAAGTTTTCTCGTTGTTGAAAAATTTGACAACTTGACATTTATGACTGGGTTGCTATATGAAAAAATAATTCTACCATAAAATTTTTGGTAGGAACGCGTTCATAGTATGGCCACACGATTAGCGACGACATTCTGTTATTTTATAGTTGGTGCAACGCATTTTATTTAGCAATCCTTAAAACCCCCACGTAAGCGTTAAAAGGGTCTAGCAAGCTAAGCGAACAAGAAGTGCCCCCAACGACGGATTTTGTCGATATTTCTGGTAGTGTACTGTTAGGTCCTAAGGACCCTCCATGCTTAACATCAGACCTCGATTCTCATTTGTTTGCGAGTTATTCAGGATAACGTAAAATAATTAGGGTATCATTGAAAGTGTCATATTTTATAAACGATTCAAGTTACGTGAACCAAACAAAATTATATTTGATAACAATAAAAAAAACTACAAAATGCATATTTTTTACCAGCATCCTGTCCTTAAACTTCATTGCAAAAAATAAAAATATTTTTTACTTTTCGCGGAGGTACACCTCCAAAAAAAAATATGCATGAGTAGCCACTAATTCCCACTACATACACATATAAAAATATTTCCACAAATGTTCGTGCTTCATGTAAAAAAAAAAACGATTCTCCAATAAGTAGTCACTGGCATTATATGTACAGATAGAAGTACCAGTGCAGTTTGAAGATTAGTGTGTAGGTATACAAACTCTTCTAATAAAACTATTTGGAGTGCATCAACGATGACGTGTCAGCTTTGATAACATCTGACACATAATATTATCTGCATTTGTTTTTTGCATTTTGTAGTGGAAAATGGAAAACATTAAATGCAAGTCTTGTAAAAAAACATTAAAAAATATCCGTGGGAAACAAAAATGCATAGAAACAGAGCAAGAGGCTGATTTATATAGCAAATGCAGTAATATGTTAATTGTTGACATGAAGCACGAACATTTGTGCAAATGTTTTTATATGTGTATGTAGTGGGAATTAGTGGCTACTCATGAATATTTTTTTTGGAGGTGTACCTCCGCGAAAAGTAAAAAAAAAATTGGAAGAAAAAAATAATTTTTATTTTTTGCAATGAAGTTTAAGGACAGGATGCTGGTAAAAAATATGCATTTTGTAGTTTTTTTTATTGTTATCAAATATAATTTTGTTTGGTTCACGTAACTTGAATCGTTTATAAAATATGACACTTTCAATGATACCCTAATTATTTTACGTTATCCTGAATAACTCGCAAACAAATGAGAATCGAGGTCTGATGTTAAGCATGGAGGGTCCTTAGGACCTAACAGTACACTACCAGAAATATCGACAAAATCCGTCGTTGGGGGCACTTCTTGTTCGCTTAGCCTGCTAGACCCTTTAGCGAACTGTGCTTACGTTAGCAGGTGGTTTGGTGCAACTGGCCCTAAGACTCCGCTGTCCATTCGTCTGTCTGTCACCAGGTTGGTATCTCATGAGCAGAGATAGTTAGACAGTTGAAATTTTCATAGATGATGTATTTCTGTTGCCGTTATAACAAATACTAAAAAGTACGGAACCCTCGGAGGGCGAGTCCGACTCGCACTTGTCCGGTTTCTTTTAATAGTCACGTCTGTTTTTAGTATCACCCTTGAAGTTTTTAGTTTTGTCAATTAAGCACATTATAAGGCACAGAGAATAAATTTCCCACCTGCTTTTGAACTTTATTTCGAAGTGATAGGGTTTAATTTTACATAATTCATGACAACCTTGTGCCTTATAAAGGGTTAAGTCCTTTTATTTGTAAAATAATTACTATAATCAGGATTGTGAGCTAACTTGCTTATGAAATATCACTACACCTTATAAAACAAAGTCCCCCGCCGCGTCTGTCTGTGTGTATGTATGTTTGCGATAAACTCGAAACTACTGAACAGATTTTCGTGCGGTTTTCACCTATCAATAGATATAATTTGTTAATGTTTTGTGCAACCCGTGCGAAGCCGGGGCGGTCGCTAGTAATAAAATATGATGTATTAAGATTTCAAAATACGACAGCATTCGGCGGCATCTCGACAAAATCGGCCAAGTGCGAGTCGGACTCGCACCATTATCTATAAAAATGGTCACCCATCCAAGTACTGACTCCGCCCGACGTTGCTTAACTTCGGTGATTGGATGAGAACCTCGATATTGTAAATAAATATTTATTTTATTCTGTTTTTAGTATTTGTTGTTATAGCGGCAAACAGAAATACATAATCTGTAGAAATTTCAACTGGCTAACCTACACAGTTCATGAGATACAGCCTGGTGATAGACGGACGGACGGACAGCGGAGTCTCAGTAATAGGGTCCCGTTTGACCCTTTTGGTACGGAACCCTAAAAATAGTAAACAAAGAAACTGATATTGGAAAGTTGATATAGATTATACGGAGGACTTGTGTCATTTCCATATAAATTCCATATTGGCAAATAGTTTTGACAGTTGTAAAAAAGTAATTTAATTTGGTTAGAAGGAAAGTACCCTATTGATGACCGCAGTTTAATGTTTGATTTATGATAAACTAATATATAGACATATAGGTATATGTATAGTTTATCATAATGAACCCGCGCCCTCTCGTGGTTTAAATCAAAAGGCAAGCGTCAGAAGCCACGTGTTACCAATTTCATCCCTTCAACCGTTATTATGGAAAATTTGCGTCGCCACCGTGCGTATAATAATAATTATTTTGGATGCGGTATATTGACCACACTTTCAGTATCATTTGGTCTCGTATATTCGAACAAGCGGGCGCGACTCTACGTTCCCGCTTGGGCAAAAATGATGTCCTCATTATTCAACCGATTCTAGTGAAAACATGAACATGGAATTAAAAATGGAGCGAGCCGCACCGATATTGTTGTGCCGTTCTCGAGAACATTCTCCGGTTACTATGGGGAATGTTCTCGCACGAGAATATACCCCATACAAAACAGAGAACGTTCTCAAGAACGGCACAACTATGACACCGACTATTTGTATGAAGTTAATTTAATGTCCGCGCGGACGGCCGTCAGCTACGCACCAACGGTCAGCGCGACTCTAAAATCAGCCTATGAGTGTACACCTCACCCGCTTAGTTACTTATGTTGACATGTTTGTTGAAATAGTTGACAACATCCATGCAAGCACACATCTTCAAATAAAATTACAGGTATGAGTGCATAAAACCCAGCGCCCACTATCGGCATGGCACGGCAAGGGATCCTTCGGCATATTACCGAGGTATTCAGGCATGCCGAGATGTGCTTGGGAATGCCGAGGTATACCTCAGGCGTTCTCGGGCATACAAAGGTGTTCAGAAATGCTAAGAACGCCTCGGCATTAAGCCGAAGTTGCTATTCCGATAGTTGACGCATGGCCGAGCCTATACCTACCCAATACAGGGTGTTTATTTAGTTACCTGCAATAATTTACGGTGTGATATGAATGTGTAGATCATACTGAGCAACTTCAAATCACGATAAAAAATTGGCTGTTTCATACATTTTGGCTGTCTGACCTTGAGATTTTCTATGTGAGAGTAAACTTTCTTTTCGAAATTTCGGGGTTGGTCCCATAGTAAAAGTTGCTTAGTATGACCTATATATTCAGCCCGTAAATGATTGCAGGTGACTAAATAAACACCCTGTATATATGGCTCTTTTCCACACACAGCCATATTCGGATTGGATGTATAGCATAAACTCTTGCAAAATTTGTGCCCAAAAACAGAATAAGCACAAAATATCAACGCCAGGCTCATCCACGTAAAAGATTCCTTCTCACATCCCACCCGTGTCTATAATAAAGCAAATTTACACGCACAGAACTGATCGGAGCGTTATAACGAACGTATATGAATATGAAGCGATTGTCGTGTGTACACGCCTTCGCATTACCATACATCTGCATGAGATGTTGCAAATAAATAATGTAAATATGGTGAAAACTAGGCTGAGCTTGATTAATAGCTTGTAAAAACAGTGAGCGAAGAGGGCTTCAATAGATGAGTTATTAAAGATACTGTATATTAATGGGTACCATAGGAAATTGGGTACTTGATACATTATAACAAAATTTAGCTAGACGGATAGGAAATGAGCCATGCATTATAAAAAAGGTGAATTTAAAAAGACATATTGAGATTATAAAAAACAAAAACAGTCTCAAAAAAAATATTTTTTTACTTTTAAACAGATCAAAGAAAATGGTACCATTCGATCCTTACATTTTATTGAAAAATAAATTGTATGACAACTATATACATAAACGCAATATTTCAGGTTCAAAATATAAATTTTCTTGATCTTCCATATATTTAGGACACACTAATTTAATGTGACGTCACATTACAATATAATTTTGTTAGAGGCGTTTCAATCGTCGAGCGAGCGTCAAACTTTAACTCTCATTTCTGACCTTTGTGTTGCTTAAATGCTATGAGTCCTATATTATATAGAGATGTGATCCTCAGGAAAATCAAGATCGATTGACATTATTTACAAAAAACTGTCAAGTAGCCAATTCATCGATTTTTATACTAGTTTCACAGTATAAAACAGTATAAAACAAATTCCCCAAATTATATGACTGCGGTCAGACTGTGTCGAACATTTCATACATTTAGTATGGTTTGACGGAGTTTAGACGCAGGCACAAATCTGGAGAATGACCTTCCAAGGGCGAGATGTTGTAAATAAATAATTTAAATATTTACGTGTATGTTGAAGCTTGATTAATAGGTTGTAAATACGATGGGAAGAGGGTTATAATAGATGACTATAGTAATTAAAGATTGTTGAGGTAACTGACTATTGAAATGAATATGAATATGAATGAAGCAAGTCTTGCAAATAAGTAAATTTTGTTACGAATCGACATTTTTGTCTGCAGACAAAGACGAAATAGAAAAGTCTATGTTGCGTAAAGTACCTATATTGGAGAACCTACGAGATTTTTTGGATACTTTTTTCTACTAAGAGATTTCAATGAAAATTCGAACTGTAAAATTTATTTCGGAAATATTCCCAACAAGTATTATAAACCGAATAAAACCGGTTTATTCGACGAACGACGAAACAGCCGTCCGGCCTGTTAGTATGCCACGTAAACATAGACACCGACATAAGGAAGAAACCGGTTTTTATTGCTCTAACCGGTTAATTTGAAAAGAACTGTTTTCATAAAAACCGGTTTTTCGAGCGAAACCGAAATTAAAAGGTTTTGCGCCAAGTACATGATAACAGTCTAGAAATTTAACCGGTTTCCGAGCCTTGTCCACGAAAATGTTGAAAAAGCAATATTGGGTCTGGTAATGTTTTATAACTTGGCTAGCAAATTGGCAGTATATTCTTGAGCGAATTTGACTGACGTAGCTGCCGTACACGGCAAATGCGTTACGTAAGAGACATTCTCGTGGAATGCCCGTGGTCGAGCATCCACTCACTTTGCACCCTTAGGTATAACACAGTAAGAATTGTACTCACTTGTTTCCATTCATAGTAGCCCGGTGCAGGGGTGTGGTGGGGAAAGACCGACCCCTGCCGATGGGAAATCGGTACGGGTCGAGCAGTTGGGGATGCGCGTCTATTAGCTGCACCACCGTTTCTAACCTGAGAACAGAAGGATTAAGAATTATGAAGAGAAGGTAAGTAGAAAGAAAGTAAGTAGTTTCCGTGTTGTTCTACCGAGGTGAAAATAACCCTGTACAAAACGTATTGTCAAACCCTATGCACGTGCAACCTGCGGAGTGACTACACCAAAAAACCTTGCAGTGCTCTGCGCACCCAGTACAATAACGCCTTCAGGGGGTTGTTGAGGCTGCCCTGGCGCTGCAGCGCGTCAGGAAAGTTCGCCGCGTGGAAAACCGACTGTTTCCAAGCCGTGCTGCGCAAGCGGGTGGCGTCCCTGGGCGAGCACGTGCGGGGCAGCACCAACAACTCCTGAACGTGATCGCTGAGAGAATGGACAGCCCTATCTTCACTCACTGGATGTCTTTACATGTGCATTCTAATTGTACTTTGCATTATACTTTCTATTAGCACTCCTAATATAAGTAACAACACTAACATAATATGGATGTATTTGTGTCCGAAATAAATGCTTTTATTCATATAGAAACAACACATCACACATAAACTGCGTGTCGGTCAGCAGAATAGTGTCAGTGCGTGATGATAACTGAATATTAGTTAGCGCACGCCCGAGTTCAGTTAAGATTAGGACTGCATTTAGAATGTATAATTACGATAAAACTGAATGTGATTAGAAATATGTATGAATATTGCATATGAAGCCGATGGTTCCGGGTTCAAATCCTGGTAAGGGCATTTATTTGTGTGATGAAAATGAATGTTTGTTCCTGAGTCATGGGTGTTTTCTATGTATTTAAGTATTTATATATTATATACGTCGTTGTCTAAGTACCCACCACACAAGCCTTAATGAGCTCACTATGGAACTTGGTGAATTTGTGTAATAATGTCCTCAAACTTAAACTAGACGTAGGTTTTAGTGCTATAAAACAATTCTGAAAGGTTTTTTTAGTTTAGTCTTTACTACCAGAGCATAATTAATATTTGAATCTTTTTCGAGCGGCAATGTATTTCGTACATCATGATCACTTGTGACAGTTGTGACGTCGCGTCATGAATGAGACGTTTTGAGTTAAAACAAAGTAGTGATACATTGCTTGCTGAATTGTTTTGTAAGAAAAAATAAAAGTCGTCCATTTTTAGGGTTCCGTAGCCAAATGGCAAAAAACGGAACCCTTATAGATTCGTCATGCCCGTCTGTCTGTCCGATTCTGTCACAGCCACTTTTTTCCGAAACTATAAAAGCTATACTGTTCAAACTTGGTAAGTAGATGTATTCTATGAACCGCATTATGATGTTTACACAAAAATAGAAAAAAAACAATAAATTTTGGGGGTTCCCCATACTTAGATCTGAAACTCAAAAAATCTTTTTTCATCAAACCCATACGTGTGGGGTATCTATGGATAGGTCTTTAAAAATGATATTAAGGTTTCTAATATCATTTTTTTCTAAACTGAATAGTTTGTGGTAAAAACTGAACCCCCCCCCCCCCGTAACTTCTAAAATAACAGAATGAAAAATCAAAAAAAAATATATGATATACATTGCCATGCAAACTTCCACCGAAAATTGGTTCAAACGAGATCTAGTAAGTAGTTTTTTTTTAATACGTCATAAAAATTTAAAAAAAAAATTTTTTTTATCAAACCCATACGTGTGGGGTATGTAGGGATAGGTCTTCAAAAATGATATTTAGGTTTCTAATATCATTTTTTTCTAAACTGAATAGTTTGCGCGAGAGACACTTCCAAAGTGAAAAAATGTGTGTCCCCCCCGCCCTGTAACTTCTAAATTAACAGAATGAAAAATCTAAAAAATATATATGATATACATTACCATGCAAACTTCCACCGAAAATTGGTTTGAACCAGATATAGTAAGTAGTTTTTTTTAATACGTCATAAATGGTACGGAACCCTTCATGGGCGAGTCCGACTCGCACTTGGCCGCTTTTTTTTGTCAACGGCATGAAACGGCTCTGCCTATAATTATATATATAATTTTTTTTTTTTCATATATTGGTAATCAGGTAAGTAGATATTTTTCGTTTTAAATTCTATATTTTTTTTATTCTTCATTATTAAAAACATATTAGAAACAATAAATAAAAACAACTTAAAATTACAATTAATCTAAATACAGACTACAAAAATAAAACTACACGAAACTAAACTAAATCTAAAAAAGGTCCCTGCGGCAAGGTCCCGATGATGCTGGCTGCGTTACCCCGCTGAACTGCCAGACTGATGCGTTGAGTGAGGTAACTGCCAGATCTCTAGATAATAATCATTTTACATAAAGTGTACTCTAATTTTGATACAAATCGGTTTAAAAGTTTAAATTACTTACACTTACAAGTAAGCACTCTTATCGGTACAATTAAGTAGTGTAGTGTACAATATTAGTTTCTTGAAATTACGTCGTTAAACACATACTAATTAAACTGAGTAACATATTACCTCGATTTTCCTCAGAGCTCAGACACAGATAAGTGGCAAAATCTAATTTGCGAAAACCCGAGACCGCTCCTTGCTAAGTTTGCGGCTTGAAAGTTGAAGACTTATACACTGTACAGTAACTACAGTAATGAGTTGAGAATGACTAAATAAGGGATGTATTTTTATTATTGACCAAAGCGTAAAGCTGGCTATACACATTCGGGTATGCCTGCGCTGTTTAACCTGTACAGTTCAACTGCACAGGCAAAGTTGTATAGGAAACAGCACAGTCGCATGCCACACACGCTCCGTTTTTTTTTCAATTTTTCAATATATTCTTAATCATAAATATCAGAGCAAATTATTGATGCAGTTATTATTATTCTTAAATCATTGAATTATTACAGATATGTCAAACTTAATAATAGAAATTCTCATTATTCGTGTTATTCTCAATCTTGTGAAAGCCGAGAAGGACAAGTCCAGTAAGTACCTAGACTTGGCTCACGAGATAACCGCCACGTGGAATGTTGATTCGACGATCATTGTCCTAATAGTCGTTTCAGCGAACGGTCTCATAGCGAAGAGTCTCGACCAACACCTTGAGAGACTCTCGCTAGGTGGTTGGATCAAGGGTTAGATGCAAAAGGCGGTGATCTTGGATACGGCGCGGATAGTCCGGCGGTTCCTCTCTCTGCGGCCCTGACCACCGGCAGCTTGGGCCCTACCCCGCTGCTGGCGGTACCTTAGGTTAGGTTGTTTATATGCTTTTGTATTTTACTTTTATATTCATGTTATAAAAATCCTAACATAAGAAGAAAGATAAATAAAAGTAATTCTCAAAAGGATCGTCAAACACCAAAATTGTATAAAAAATACTAGTCTATAAACTTTCTAGAATAAAATCGAAATGTCAAAAGATACTGATTAATACCCAATATATTATTATTTATTATTATTGTAGTTTGTGGGCCTTTGAATGCCACGTCGACCAGGCATTGGTCTATTGTGACAGCCCTTTAAAGTTCATAACTGATGCCCGTTGAATCTAGGAAATTCCAGATTCTTTGGGCCGTAATGTTACCCAATATATACATTGAGTTTTTAATTTCATCATACATAACAATAAATAATTATTTTCAATCACACTTAATCCCACGGTGTTTCATAATTCATGTAGTCTTTTTTGGAAATTTTACCAGTGTAGTTGATAAAACTGCGCAGGCTTACCCCAATGTGTATGGCCAACTTTTAGCGAATGCATCTGTTTTAACTCGAGCATTTTGCTTTCGTATGTATTGATGTTCTCTACAGGTCACAATTCTCAACCGATTCTCGTGAAATTTTGTGACCAGATTCTAGGATTCAATAGAAATATTCGTCGATGCAGTTTTTGTTTTTTTTTTTTTTTTATTGCAGAAATTGGCATAAAGGACTTAAGACCATTGAGAGTTCACTGTCATAACGACTCAACAAGCTAAGTATTTTTTACTTTTACATTCTCTAAGCTCGCGAGGTGTAGGTACAGCTCACAGAGTTACTAGTTTAACTATATTCTGTTAAGATAGTGAACGAAGTACAAACGATGTCTCCATTTCCTCCCTGGATATTGATATTATGGAAAATATTTTACACTATTTATTTGTATATTAAGCGATAAGACCGCCTGTTGTTACCTCTATCAAATTGTCTTTGTTTGTTCCTGTGCATTTATTGTAAACTATGTGAGGTGTGCAATAAAGAGTATTGTATTGTATATTAATCATAGCTATGCTCCTTCGTTTCGACTTTTTAGGGTTCCGTAGTCAACTAGGAACCCTTATAGTTTCGCAATGTCCGTATGTCTGTCTGTCTGTCCGAGGCTTTGCTCCGTGGTCGTTAGTGCTAGAAAGCTGAAATTGGGCATGGATATATAAATCAATAAAGCCGACAAAGTCGTACAATGAAATCTAAAAATTTAATTTTTTTAGGGTACCTCCCCTACACGTAAATGGGGGGGGATTTTTTTTTTTGCTTCAACCCTCCTGTGTGGGGTATCGTTGGAAAGGTCTTTCAAAACTAACACGGGTCTTCAACACACATTTTTTGATAAAGTGAATATATTCGGAGATAATCGCTCCGAAAGGAAAAAAAATGTGTCCCCCCCCCTCTAACTTTTGAACCATGAGTCCAAAAAATATGGAAAAAATCGTAGAAGTAGAGCTTAAGAAATACATTAAATGAAAACTATAGCGGACATTATCAGTTTAGCGGTTTTTGAGTTATCGCAAAAAGTTTCCCCTTCATAGTAAAAAGACTTACTTTAATTAGGTACCGATTATGCAAATTTGCCTATTTGTTTAACTCGGGTGAAAGGTACCGTTTTATCCCTTGGTTAACAATTTACTATACTTTAAGCTCCAGTTTAGCTTATTGTGACGGAAGAGTAACTACGGAACCCTACACTGAGCGTGGCCCGACATGCTCTTGGCCGGTTTTATTTATTATCGTAAGGGTAGGAGCAAATAACAAATCCATTCAAATAGTTAAACGGCAGCTGAGCTGTCGTTGGTAATGGTATACACAATACATAAATAAAATTAAGTAAAAATATTTTTATGTTATAATACTTATAATAACCAGATAGGTAAAATGGAGACTATGTGATGTCGTCATACTTTTCCATGAACTTCGAAATCATAAAAAAATTGAGAAGACATTTTCGAGATCTTGTGGTTCCCTAATTTTGTTTAATGTATTAGCTAAAAAAACACAATTTGTCTCAACGGTTAACTGATCATGCAATACGACAAAATACATTGTAATATAATATGCTACCGAGCAAATTTACAAGTTAATCGTAATACATGTAATATATCGCTTTCTGGCTTCCGCGGAAAGTTCTCATACTTACCATACTTGGAGCGCACTTGGGCGCCTTAGTAAAGTTTGGCATATTACGCAACTTCTCAAGAAGAGAAGCAAAAGTTGGGAAATTAGCTTCTTTTTAGTAATGATCCTACCTAGTTTATTACGAGTTTTATGCGGTTTTTAACCGACTTGCAGAAATAATAGGGTTCTCAACTTATACTGTATTTTATTTTTAATCTCACAAAATTGGGACACCTTACCAACTTACAACTATGGATCTATAGCCGCTCAGCGACATGGAGAGGTTGATATAGTAAGTATGCTTTAAAACAATAAAGTGTTGTCAAATATAAACTGTCGTGTGTCATACTCACTCTTTTTCTCGCGCACTGAAATTTGTATTCTATTAACTTACTTCCCATACTGAGACGCCAGATCCAGCGGGCTCTCCTCTTTGTTGTTCTTGAGCGAGACGTCAGCCCCTTTGGCTATGAGTTGTGCCACGACGTCTACGTGTCCGAATTGTGCCGCGATAAGGAGTGCAGTTTCTTGGTCGTTGGTCTGATAAAGAAATAATATTGATTAACTGTTATTATAAAAAATATTAAAAGGTTGTGGCCGAATCACATTGGTACTTTGAGGGAACTAACCATCTGGTCTATATTGACCGGGAATTTCTGTGGCTAAGTCCCCTTTTCTAGCTACCAGAGGGGGCTTGCCCCCTTCTTGTACTAAACAATGCACATAAATGTATTATTTAACTTACCTTCTGGTCTATATTAACCGGGGGGTTGCAGTGGCCCAGCAGCATAGATACAACATGTGAGTCCCCCTTCCAAGCTGCCAAGTGGAGGGGCGTTGCCCCCTTTTTGTCCACTACACATGGCGACGCGTCCACTTTGAGTAGGAGGTGAACAATCTCCCTGTAACAAAGGATAGTTAGGGTTAAGTTGTAGTGAAATAATTAGGTACAGTTGATCTCTAGAAACACTTTGTCGCATGAATAAAAACTTAGTCATATTTGAAACTGATCTAATACCTATTTAACTTTGATTATGTCGGTTTGTCGAATAATATCGAAAAATATAAAAGTATTCGAATATAATTATCAGAAAAATAATAAGGTATTTGTCCAAGTTTCCGTTATAAGTGGTCTAAACGTACAAAATACATATTAAAGCATTTTTCAAGTACGTTTATTTATTCAATGAATACTAGATGTCGTATTTACCAATACATAATATACGTTTTAAAACGTCAACGTTACCCCTACTGCGTCTACGTCACTATCCTACGTATTTATCGATAACAGTTCGACGTCATAGATAAAATACAATAGTAATAATATACATGGCTTGATATGCATGTTCTGTTATAAATACGTAAATAGGTCAGATACAAAATAAAAACCAGACAAGTCTGAGTGGGACTCGCTCACAGAGAGTTTCGTACAAATTCAACTTATATTTTTTACAAATTTATAGTTTTGAGATTCTTCCCAGTACTTGTAGTATAAAGACGATATTACAACTTGCCAATTCCATACTTCTAGGTCAACGGGAAGTACCCTATAAATTTTGATTCACTTGAGTGTCGAAATATACGTTTTTTTGTGTCATAAACGGCCGCATGTTATTTTTACTTTATCTTAGAAGTTTGATTCTTTCACAGCTTCAAGGGACTGTAGATACCATACTCATATGGTCTTAATTTCAATCGATACCTAACCCCAGATCCCCACGCGATCCCCAGATAAGGGGTCTTGAAAGACAGACATACCGACGGACGGACAACAAAGTGATCCTATAAGGGTTCCGTTTTTTTCTATTGAGGTACGGAACCCTAAAAAACCTGATGCAAAATACGAATGTTTTCCTCTACCGAGTATAATGTAAATACACGTAAGCCATTTTGTTGTAAAAAAATAATAATTTAATCTAATAAATTATTATTATTTAAAGTCGGATATTCAATTTTCCAATAATCATATACAATTTATGTTGTCCAATTATGTCGTTTTATTGTGTAGGTACTATAATTATCTCTGTTCATTTATTTACTCATCTTTGCAAATTTTAGCCAGACAAATTTAACCATGATTGAAAATCGGCATCAAAAATATCTGAACAAGTCCCGGCGACTTAATATCAGAAAACATATTTGTATTAGTGAACTTACCTATGGCCATTCATACAAGCATGATGGAGTGGTGTGTATCCGTTATCGTCCTGAACATTGACGCCAGCGCCTCTTCGTAAACTGCAAAAGAAAAAATAAAATGAATAAAAAAATAAAAGCAAAAAGTTCGCAGTCGGTAGGATTCGAACCTACGCTCCCAGAGGGAATCTGATTTCTAGTCAGACGCCTTAACCGCTCGGCCACGACTGCTTGTGGTTGATCGGACGAAAATACCGTTAGAAAGCGGCATCGATTCCGATATGTAATGTAACAAGTTGTTTGATGATATGTGAAAGGTTGAAACACTGTAGCGAAGATTATTTAAGATTATTAGAATTTACTCGAAAATCTAAAAGTCTGGTTTGCATCTGGAAACTCATTTTGGATACAATTGATTACTGTAGGACTTTAACAAAAGAGAGACACCAAATAAGATATTGTATTTCACTTTTACAGTTCCTATGGCGACATTAGTCCTTTCGAACCTTCCATTATCATATCAGCTTGGTGGTACAATACCTTGTTTTACCACCTAACTTACGTACTTACGTAAGTATGCTAAAATTTGTCTCAATCAGAAACAGGGAAGTCGGTCAAATTTAGCTTGATTTATTACAAACAGTAAAATCTATTCAAACAGCTCACTGATCTTCGGATACCAGAGCTCCACCTACATTTTTATACATTTTTTCAGGGCTAATGCGCTTTTCCGCCTTATTCGCAAAAGTTGGCAATCGCGAATAACTGACAGGCCGATATCATCCGGCGAATTGGTAATCAGTGGGCCCCTTAAGACCCTTCCGATTTTTTTAAAGGGATTTTACTGCGTAATATAAAGTCTGAAAAATCTTAACAGTAAAGGCTCATGATCAAGATCTCTGTTTTCACCAATGATTAACTTGCATTTAAGTTTTGAATGGCCTTGACCCGTTGCGTAAATGTCAATGACCGTTAGTCGGCTGGAAATCTCTCAACCTCATATTTTAATAACGGCATGACAACAAATGCAACCTTCATAAACACGGCATAGAGTTCACATTTCAAACTGGAGATGCGACGTTTAGACATTAAGCGGTATCTAACCTATTGCTTAATGGACAACGTATGGTGTCATTTATACAGTTTTTATAGGCATTTTGTGGCTTTGCATTCATTTTGTAACTCCGCATATGAAGAAATACTAACACAGCTGTGCCAACAAAAATGGTTGAATTACGTTATTTATAAAACTTAAGTACCACTAACATGTTACGATCTAGAACTAGTAGTTCGCCCCGAACTGAGAACTCGCGGTTCGCCAAAAAGTTAGATCAATTGAATGCAAACGCGGCAAAGGACCGAAAACCGTGGGATTTATTGCAAGGTCTATGGAGCCCTAAACTGATAGATTTAAGTCACCAAAAAATTAAAATAAAATGTATCTGTGCCGTAATCTTATCAAATACCTATTTAATATATATTTGATTTCCTTTTAATAATTAATAATAAGTCAGCCTATATACGTCCCACTGCTGGGCACAGGCGTCCTCTCATGCGCGAGAGGGCTCGGGCAATATTCCCTACGCTAGCCCAATGCGGATTGGGGACTTCACATACATCTTTGAATTTCTTCGCAGATGTATGCAGGTTTCCTTACGATGTTTCCCTTCACCGAAAAGCTGGTGGCAAATATCAAAAGACATTTCATTTCATTTCATTTATTAATTGCATTCCATGGTACATACAGATGTTATCTTAAATTAAATTTTTACAACATGGACCCTGAGTAGATTTCGGACATAAGTTCCGAAAAACTCATTGGTATGAGCCAGGATTTGAACCCGCGACTTCCGGATTGACAGTCGAACGTCACGTCATATCTACTCGGCCACCACCGCTTTTTAACATGGTATTTTTTTTTTTGTAAAAGTATTTATTTACAATAACAATATACATAATGGATATATACAGATGATTACTATAACTAGCTTATAATGGTAATTATTTTAAAATCGTATATTAAAAAACGATATTATTAAAAACATTGAAATGCCGGGATGTGCCCCTATTAGTCAGCCGTGTGTCGCTCGCTCGTTCGTTGAAAACTAAATATGTAGCTTCATTTCATAGCATATAAATATTTGTTCCAAAGATTACAAATTACGTAACATGACTTTTCCTAGCATCTGTTTATCCAATTTTCGTTTGGCTTTTGTCGGTGTATTACGATTGTCAACATGGCTAGGCCCCCTGGTGTCCCTTTCGATGTATTTGGTTACACACTTGAGCTATGGAGCGTTTGGAATAGTAATGTACCTGATCCTGACATCGCCAGAGGCTTAACCGTTGGCTCGGTTCCAAGAAACCTAACCGAACAACTTGTTTTATTCGGCTAATGTATTCAGCGATTCAAACATGTTTGGAATAAAATTGGAGGACATTAGAAAGAAAACAAAAATAATCGATGTTAACTACGAGTACATTATGAAAAGACTAAGTGGAACTGGACCAGCCACATGCTCCGACACAAAAGAGAAAATTGGTCAAAGGCATCACAATATTTTATACAATTAGATTTAGGTAAAGGAAAAATATATATTAACATGTGAGATTAACTTCCTCATAGAAGCATTCGTTTGTATTTAAATACATAATATAATTTAGATATTTTGACCCATAAACCTAAACAAGTAAATAATATTTAATTAATAAATGAAACAACACAACACTAGGAAAACCTTTGAAACTATGTGGGATTGAAACAATAAATGCATTTTCTAGACATTTTTCCTGTAAAATACGTAACACTATTTTAACATGAATTAATGCCTGGAGACGTTTATACACTCCCGAGCAATAAAGTCACTTTCTATAACAGAATAGACTGAGCTTTTTATGAAATCATACCATTTGTAGTCCAATTTGAACGGCCACCGTTAATTCCCTACCTAATTCTGCCTTCGGTTACTGCCTGGCGACGTTTATACACTCCCGAGCAATAAAGTCACTTTATATAACAGAATAGACTGAGCTTTTTATGAAATCATACCATTTGTAGTCCAATTTGAACGGCCACCGTTAATTCCCTACCTAATCCTGCCTTCGGTTACCGCGATAGTTATTCATGGAATAAAACTATTCCAACGGATTACATCGCGTATAATGAATTAAAATATGTGACATTATCTATGAAAAGGCACCTTATTGTCGATGGCGCTTACGCCGCACTGCGTAGCACGGCGTTGTTTATAATATGGGAGCATCGTTGAAATGGCGTAAGCGCCACCGACAATAAAGTCCCTTTTCATAGATAATGTCACATATATTCCGTTATTTGAAAAATTCCCGACTAATACGTAGGAAACACTTTGCAAAGTAAGCAAGGTGTAGGTTATACTTTTAACTATAAAACTTGTCTCGCCCCATCGCGGTCCTCATCATATCGCATATTGCCCTTTACATAACTTAAATAATAATTGCAGTGCCCCAACAGGGTTTATAATTATGTATTTAAATAATCCTTTTCGTTCATCCAGCAATAAATAGGTTAATAATGATGATTTTGATACGAATAGCTTAGACATGTTTAGACTAAACGACACAACGAGCAATCTTGCGTTGTTGCTTACGCTTAAAGTTTGCTCTATAAAACAGGCACAATAATAAATAATAAATCTCCAATAACTTTAATTAAGTACAGCTCAAATATGCTCACCTATCAACATCATACAATTTCTTCCTCAATTTCCCAGCCATCCAGGTCTTAAAATAAAACTTTGGACAACACTGCACTGTCACTGTCACTGTCTCTTCTACAGCATTCATTTTCCACAAAAAACAATTTAAAAAAAACACATTTAAAGAGGCGACATCCTCAAACCGCGGACAAGGAATAACTATCGGGATGGTGTTAAGCGTGAGTCACGGGAAGTGGTCAGAGCAGGTTGAGGCAAACAATAATAAAACATGAGTACGGTTAATTGGATAGCAAGCGACTTTTAATGATAAGTGTGATAGTGTTTGTGATAAGATATTCGAATTGGATCGAGCTAGTGATCTAATTTGTGAACTGCGTTTGTTGGACTTTATAAAAAAGATTCTGAAAAAATAATTTGATCTTTAGGGCCGTATCCCACCGGGACACCACGGCGGCGCAACCAGTCGCCGGTCACCAACAAAATGTATACAGCTCTATGGAGGGTATCTCACCTGGCGTCCTCCTGGTTGCGCCACCGTGGTGTCCCGGTGAGATACGGCCCTTTGAAGGTAAAGGACTGGATTAAATACAGAGGTATGGGATATGGGATGCTAATGCTTTCCTCTTATCTCTTTACCATCACTAAGCAATGGTGTTCTGGATATTTGGATGGCGTGCGCGGAGCCGAAGCCAACACGTCGAGTCCATTTTGACACTTAAATGAAATGTAAGTAGTACACCGAGTGGATGCTGCCCTTGCCCGTGTCATGGGACCCACGCAGAGGCAGCACCCGCCAGGGTGTGAGGATTATTGGAAGGTGATGGAATCTAAAAATGTGCTAGGCTATTGGGTGAAAGCGATGGACTAAATACAGGGCTATGGGATATAAAACCGGACGCCTGTCTAATAAAACCGTATGTAATTTTACTTCCGGCAGACGGTGACTCGCCCCCACAAGATCAAGAGCAACACGGGTGTAAGGGCTAAAGGTAGAGAGCTGGACTTTAACCTTTCGAACGCTTTCTCTCGCATCGCATCAAAATGTGGCATACACGCAAACATCTCAACTAGTGAGAAACGAACTTATCTGTCAACAGTAAAATTGCTTTGACAGCGTCTGCCATGACCCCTTTAGTAGTCGTTGGCGTGGTAGGCACGACAGCAGATGACCACTTTAGTGGCTCTTGGCGTTCAAAGGGTTAAATATATAGCTAGCCAACTCGCCACTTAGGTTTTCACATCTTATTATTAGTGTACCCTTGCATGTCACCCAATCTATATACATTGGCACGCGAAGAGAGAAGACGAGAGATTCAGAAATCTTAACAAGTCATAGACAAACTAATACGAGTATTAGGCGTTAATTGGTGTTTTTCACGTTGCAACAAGCACATATATCTTTTAAGCGACAGATAAGAAACTATAAATGGACATATATAGGAATAACGCCAATAGTTAGCACTAGTAGATAGTACATTATTGTAAACACGAACCTTTGAGTCAGGATTATCGTCTTTTCATCGAACCCGTCGGGACCCTTATCTACCGCCAGGTAATGACTTTGCTGGCCCAGTTTTTATCCAAATCTAACTGTGAGTACCCTACCGAACCCATCGCTACCTGAGACATGAAAGTATGTCTTTTTGTCCGTAATTGGTTCTTTGTTGTTGCAAGACGTAATTGAATTGAAATATTTGTATTCGAAAATCCGAAAGAGCTTCTATAAGTAAGACATGTTTACTCTTAAAGACATTTTTAAAATGTATGAACAATTTTTAATTACTTTAGGTACATATTTTTATTTATTATATAATTAGAATACATACCACTTACAGACTATCAACACCCAATTCGTTGAAATTGGTGTTACACACTCTCAGCGCCATAGGACATACGACTTTTTTTTCACTGCTGATACAGTTACTCAAAAACATAGATTTAATATATCAATATATTATATTATGTACTTATATTAAATCGATGCTCAAAAATCATAGTGGCCTGCTGTACTCGAAAAATTTTGGACCGTCGGCGGCCCACGTGGCGCTGAGAGTGTTAAGGATTTTTTTAAGAAAAAAATATTTGTTTTAGTTAAGCAAAAAGATCTACATATGTTGATATTAATTAAGTACGAAATCGGCTCGATAGAAAATAATTGCAAAGATTGGTCACCAATTAAACGATTTTATATCTTTATATTTTTGACTTATGCAATTAAAATTACAATTTCTCAACATTTGTACCTAAACCGCTGACGAGTAATGTTATAAAAATAATATATTTTCTGTATATTTCAATAGTTTTCTTATTAATTTCCTTGTCCAGGCCCTGCGCTATCTCATTTACTCCGATACAAATAGATAGAGCGAGCACTTTATGTATTGACAGCCTCGTAACATAGTCAAATATTTGTCATAGTACTCATAGTGCTAATAAATGTCAACAGTCACCACATTCAACTGATTCGCCACGCCGTTCAAGGACTGGTTTAAAGAGGAAAGAGTTAAGATTGAACAGTGACAGTTCCTCCCTCGAATTTGCAATAAGTATTACGTCATTTTTGTACAATAGGTACAATACAAATAGGTACTTAATGCTTGCCGAAGGTTATATCAGAAAGTTTAAAGTCTAATTAAATGAACAATGAGACAGTAGGCGGTTTACATGAAATATAAAATAACACCTTTTGACGACCTGTCTGGCCTAGTGGGTGACCCTACCTATGAAGCCGATGGTCCCGGTTTCAAATCCAGGTATGGGCATTTTATTAGTGTTGAGCACGGATAGTGTTATGCGTGTTTACTATGTATTTAAGTATTTATATATTATATAATTATATTTATATTATTGTACAAGTGCGATAATTAGCACATTACTGTACTGTAAAACGTTGTACGATACGTGTGCGAATAGGTAATTCGCAACTCCTGTCGATTTAAAACACTCCCTTCGGTCGTATTTTAATTTATTGCCACTCGTT
The DNA here is from genome assembly GCF_033807575.1 of Cydia pomonella. Taxonomy (NCBI): domain Eukaryota; kingdom Metazoa; phylum Arthropoda; class Insecta; order Lepidoptera; family Tortricidae; genus Cydia; species Cydia pomonella. The sequence goes on along the minus strand of NC_084716.1, from coordinate 17,511,835 downwards.
TCAAATTTCATATTTTTCGCACTTGTATCGTAATGTACTATTATATCGTTGTCTAAGTACCCCCAACACAAGCCTTATTGAGCTTACCGTGGGACTTAGTAAATTTGTGTAATAATGTCCTATAATATTTATTTATTTATTTATAACAACTTTAGTGCGTTTTACAAATTTACGAGTATAGGTAACTAAAAATTAACGGTTAGAAATTGTTCCTCAGAATTTAACAATTAAGTAAAATAATACACATAACATTTTTTTTTTTTTAATTCCGCTACCTAAAGGTTGTCTGGAAGAGATCGCTTTTTAGCGATAAGACCGCCTGTTGTTTACCTCTTCTTTATGTGTTGTATTATTTGTACTGTTTCTGTATTGAGGTGTGCAATAAAGTATATTTGTATTGTATTGTATTGTATAATATTAAAATATAATAACACTATCTCATATTTAGGATTCCACTATGTGTAGGTAAATAAAGTTACCTTCATATCCGTCCACTCCGACCTCTTACAACAAGACAAGCTATATGTAGGTATCCCGACGTCAACATATACAAAACCCTAATGCCTTTTTAGTGTCCGGAAGCTATATCTAGATATTCCAGATCTGAATGTATTTGTACCTATTTGCAATCATACAATGCAAGGCTTTCCTTCGTCTTCTCTTCCTTCAATCACAAAACAATAAATAAGTTTTTGGCAAAAAGAATCATTTTTCGTACAAGCTTTTATAGCTGACTGTACTTTTTTTATACAGGCAACTAATACCGGGACAATTCTAAAAACCCCAAACAATTAGGTTGCGTTGTTTTATCAGAGAGTTCCTATGGCCACCTCCTGTCTCCATCATCAGATCAGCTCGATGGTGCCAAAATATTGCGTTATCACCGGACTTACATATGTATCCAAATTTTCAGCTTCATCGGACACTGGGAATTTGGTCAAATTTAACTTGCAAGATTTGACCCGTACAAACATAAGGAGAAAGTTACATTGCAAGTTGAAAAAATAAAAAAGCTCGGGAAAATCAGTAATTCAAATTCAAACTCAGATCTTCATTCATAATCCGAAAAACCGATACATCTTTATTTGAAATAGGACCAACGCAACGCAAGTCATGTATGTGAGTAACTCAATAGGATGTTTTATCAACACCCATTGTACTAACTAACGGGTCAAGGGGCCATTCTTCCATTACTGATGATTGGACGTGGGCTGCCGCTCCGATCCTGATCCTATTTTTCTTCATAGAAACCATAATTTACTAATCGTGGCCACTCAACGACGTTCTACAAAGTCTCTATATGATTAGACTAGCAGAGTTTCTCTGAGTCATCTTCCTGACGTCCGTTGGCTCTTTGAGTGGACGACAATCTTAAGAGTGCAGGTTACTTCTGGATGAGATTAGCTCCGGACCTACCGGTCCGGTCAAGGTGGCATAGGTACCAGAAGAGAGGCCTAATGTGAATAAACAGCTTTGTGAAATACTGTTGATCGATTACTTTGACAGAAACATTTAATTTCTATAACTTTATTAATATTTTAACCAATTAATGGGCTGTTACTAGGCCTAACAACTATATTTTTACATAATATGAAAACAGTTTAAGGCCTACAGCAAAAACAGTACCTATATGTAATTTAGCACTTACTTCCCCGCCACACTTTGCTACTAAAAAAACAGTAGGAACTTATTTATGTTAACTTACACAAAGTGTCACAAGTAGTTAATGATATAAACGTGTTGATAATTTGAACAACACAATCTGTTACGTAACAAAACAGTGGGTAACCGAAACAATAACGTTCACAATGCGTTATCGTTATATGTAAACATAAATACCGAAGCACTGTCAATGGAGCCATGCGTCTACTGTCAATGTCAACAATTGGATACTTGACACATGTTGAATATTATAGCAAAATTTAGTTTAATGGATAGAAAATGAGCCATCCATTATAAAAAAGTGGAATTTAAAAATATATATATTGAGATTACAAAAAATTACAAGGCTCCAAAGTATCAAAAATTTTTTTTTTCTTTTCTTTCAAAAATAGAAAAGAAAATACTAACCTAATCGATTCCTTATATTTTATTGAAAAATAAATTGTATAACAACTATACACATAAACGCAATATTACAGGGTCAAAATGGCAATTTCCTTAATCTTCCATACATTTAGGACACACTTATGTGATGTGACGTCACATCACATTATCATTTTGTTAGAGGCGTTTCAATCGTCGAGTGCGAGCGACAGACTTTAACTCTCATTTCTGACCTTTGTGTTGCTTAAATGCCATGAGTTGTATATAGACATTTGATCCTCAGGAAAATCAAGATCGTTTGACATTATTAACAAAAAACTGTCAAGTAGCCAATTGAGTCGTTATAGGGGTTGGTTAAAACAGACGAAAGTGGAGGACCCGTGCGAAAGCGTCTTTTCATACAAACCTAATCCACATTTTCCTCTCTGGATTTTGACATTATTTAAAATATTTTGACACAAATAGTTGTTTATCAACCAGTTCAACCACAGCTACCTACGTTTGATTTTTTTCGAATAATTTTTAATTATTATAAGAGTGAGGAGCATTTAAAACTTTGTATTGTTAGAAATGTAAGATAATTTATATCATTCATTATTATTTGGAAAACACCGTCTGTCATCATACTATTTCTATTTTGATACTAGTTGTTAATATTTATATTGTCCGGGTTTGTATTGTAAACGTGCCCTAACTGACAGCCCAGCTGTCATGGGCTTCCCGCGCCAACGTGAGTGTCGGTCGTCGGACTTAATATTATCATGTACTTAATTCACAAATAAATCAATTACTCAAGACCTAGTGCGTTTTATATCTTTCAGTATGAAATCTGTTTATCGCTCCTAATTTCACAATAATGAAAAAATCTAAAAAAGTCAATCGTCGGGGCATAGCTGTTGTTGATAGACATCAAATTATGTATACATATTTTCCATAATGTCAATCCAGAGAATAAAGTGAGGACTACGATTGTATTGAGAAGCGGCCGTCCCCTAGTGCCACCTTCATAGGCGACGTTCTTAACCTTATGGGCGTACGGGCCCTTTATGGGCGCGACTTAATAACTCCCTCTGAGGCCTCTGATGTGGATATTTCGTACTTTGGTCTGCAGTGAGACACCCGCTGGCTAGCGTAATTATACAAATTTCTGTCGTATAGACAGCTGCAGTTTAATGGATGCACAACACTCGGTAACATAAAGTATAGCAGGTCTAATTGGTGTTTTATAAATTTTCCCTTGAGTTTGATGAACATCATTAATTGTCAATACAAGATCGATCATCTCTCTTATTATCCGTTAGTTATTCTACTGGATTAGAATGGCCGAAAACAACTAGTAAGCTCTGTTTCAGGTTCTAATCTAACCCGCCATTTCGGAAAGAATAAATTTAAGTGTTGATAAAAGATTAGTCTATCACTTAGCTGTAGAATTTTTAATGGCAAAATACGTGTGTTAAAATTCTTCATAACTATTTTTATTTTTCTGTTAATTTTTGTGAAGAGAGTATATTCATAAATGTTTATTATTGTTGTCTAAGTGATTACAATACAGGACTTATTGAGCTTACAGTGGGGCTGTCATAATGTCCTATAATATATTTTAATTATTTTTGTACAAAATACCTATTTTTTTACTGCAAATGAAATAGGTAGTATAAATAAACAGATAAAATAAAACACGAAAGGTAAATTCTGAATAGAAAATAAAACAAAGTTAGACATTGAATGTAATTATAAATTGCCAAAAATCATGGACACCGCCTAATTGATACATGTATTTAAACCTTAGGTATATTATATCTATAAGGATATGATATCAGATCTATCAAGTTCAAGAGGTTATCTGTTTGGTGAGGAACAAGAAAACAGCGAGCTGTTATTTATAGCAGCAACTCAGTTAATTTTATAAGTATCAAAATACAAATACAAAACAAACCTGAATCGCCTCCGTAAGTTCCTCAACATCCTATGCTCATTATCAAAAAACTGTATTTTCAATCGCATTTTCACTTCACAAACCACATAACTACAAAAACAGAATCCCAAGTGGTTGGCTAAAACACTAAGTCCTGGGAGTGAACACAAACAAACCGGTCGGTTTCGATATATCGTTATTTAAATATTTACAAGCGTAAGGTGCGTTGCGATGGTCAAAACTGACTAACAGAGTAACAGACGACTGTTACGATGAATCATAGGAAGCCAAGCCACTGAGGAAAGAAAGGCTTTTAAAATACGAAGTTCATACACCTTTAACGCCTTTTTCATTACACGGTTTCGGTACACAGGTCGGTCACTTAGAACTTTTTATTGCGGTTTTTTGCGACTAACTGTTTTTGGAAGTTGTTCTAGTGATCTGATTTGATCGCAAATTGTAGTTTATTTGCGTCGAGACTTTGTCATATTGGGGCCTCAAACTATCACTTTTGTTAGGTCAGGCGGAGACTCATTAATAATAAACAATTGAAAGAAAAAAATTAACACACTAATGTCGTCAAACTATTTATGTACCTACCTATTAATGTAATTAACTAATTATATACAGTCAAAGAATTTAATTTCCGTACCATTTTTAGTACAGTCGCCATCAGATATATCGGAGCGGCCAAGGTGCTCACAAATATCTAAATACGCCTTTATTATCAAGGCGTTAGAGTGCGTGTTCCGATATTTTTGAGCACCTCGGCCGCTCCGATATATCTGATGGCGACTGTACCTTGACACAGTGACAATCAGTATGAAAGGAGCTAGGGACCTCATACTATTGCCACTGTGAAAGGTACGAAATGGTAGGTATGCTAAATTAAGTTCCTAAGAGTAAAGAAAACTTGAAATCAGTTCCAATAATTAAGTCTATTAAAATATATTCACAGACGTGACCATAATAAAACAATTAAAACTATATATTGAATAAATTAAAAAAAGGAAAAACCAGATTTCTATGATTCATCTAAAGCAGTCGGATGGTTTCCTATCAACTCACATTACATCAATTTAATAAAACACGAATGGCCGACGAGAACCTGACACATAATGAATGCAGATTTTGTTACAGTTCTAGCATGAATAATGATGTAATTGTGATGTATTCATGCTACGCGTCGACAGATCGATTCATTGGTTTAACAATAGGCACCAATGAAATTGTTATCACGTAGGCTCGTTGTAATGCACGCACTTGCAGTGTGCTGTAGAGCTAGGCGAATTTTTCGGCTTGGGCTAGTGGAGTGAAACAAGTTCACCTGATATTTAGCTCGACGGTGTTATCTTTCGCCTTATAAGATAAAATAGCGATTATGGCTTTCGCATCTTTTGAGCAGGTAGTTTGGTGGTCAATAGTTAAAATTATTATTGGATGCGCGATCGTTTCTCCGAATTGGTTTAGAACGAGTTTATTACGCTAAACCCTACAATGGCTACAATTAAAAATATTTAGGTAACATGTCGTATTTGTTTACCGTACAAGGTACTTATGTTGAAGCCTTGTGGTTTTCGGGTCCAGATTGCTTACATTTTCCTCGTTAGTTGACCTATCTTCCTCACATTTCGTACTTAGTCCCACACGTAGTCCCGTTAGATTCAGCAAATAAATTGTTAAAACGGTAAATTGTGAACATATGTCGTCCTTAAACATGAAACTATTTTTCGCACTCTTCTGTGCCTAATTGACTAATCTGATGAGCTGTCAGAGCCGAACGCGATCGAACAATTGAGTGATATACCATATTTTCTTTAGATCGCATGAATGATAGAACCGTATATCACGGGAACTCTCTAACGTTATCTACAGACAAGAGTCGGAAAGCACGGGGGTCTCTGGCGTTGTCTACAGACAGGAGTCGAAAATCACGGGGGTTCTCTGGGGTTACTGCCAAGAGTCGAAAATCACGAGATTCTCTGGTGTTATCTACAGACAACGTAACTTTTGTATTCAAAATACTATGTACGGATTTATTGATTGCAGATTTTTTTCTGAACTGGGGCCTCTACTCTTAGTTTCTGCACGTCCGGGGATAAAACGACGAATTTCGCGGTAGGTCATTCTCCCGCTCAAGATTTGTACCAACTTTCTTAATTCGTCTCCCCCACATTTCCGTGACAAATACGAAAAACTGTAAAACCTATCGGCTGGCTGAGCTACAGATTCGGCAAACAAAATCCCGTTAGAAGGACGGTGAACTGCAAACACCTGCTTGCGGTTAGAACAGGCACAGACTTGCCTGTTTACGATGTACTCGATCAATAACCTATATTATATTGACTTGACTGATGGTATCTACTGGAAAAACCTAGTTTGCTTAGTTAAACTAGACCTTGCTTAGTTTGCCTAGTTTGCTTAGGCGGAAAAGACAAAATAGATCTTTACACTTCAGATTTTTAGTTATGATTGTTAACTTGTATCTCGTGTATGTCGTGTTGTGATATGAAAAAATGGAATACCTAATCACCTATCCCGACAAAAGCCCGAACATAACCCTAAAAATCCTTTTCTGGACGGTCATTTCTCCAAAAAACCTCCGTATCTTCTTCTTCAAGTTCTTAAATACTTTAACTCGTTTTTGTTAAGAAAAATATTTATTATGGCCTTTGTCAGGATATAACATTTTTTCATTTGACAATCCTACCTCTGCCCAAATCTTGCAAGTCCAAATTTTTAGCTGGCTTCTGGAAGTTGATGTTTCTGAAAAAACCCAAGTCCCCCCACAATCCTAACAAAGAACCAAAAATCCTGACATATCAGGGGAAATCTTGATGTATCGCAACCCTAAGTGTACGAAAATTAATTCACGCATTTCTTTTTACTATAGATTCTCTTTAACTTACAATTGCTTTTAAAATTGCTCAGCGATGGCAGTATGCTTCCGTTTTAATCACTTGTCACTATGGTCGTTACTTTCGCGCTTACATACTTGTTAGAACGTGATAGGCATGGTGACAAATGATAAAGAGCCGACCATCATAGCCCTACAGGTCAACGTCCCTTTCATCAGTACAAATTATGTGACGTATAAATGACCTATCAAATTTGTCATACATGATGTATTTATTTACCTACCTATACCTGTAAATATGTATGGGAAGTACAACACGTAATACCCTCTTAAGGCCCAGTCATAGAAAAGAAAAAATCCAAAATTTGCCACTGGAATTTGAACCTATAGTGCACGGAATACAGTAGTTTTTATTTTGTTTGAAAATTGCACGAAACAAAACAAATGCAACTCTGTCCTAATTGAATATGATTTAAATTTCATCGAACTGAATAAGTCCTATAGGTAGGACCTTGGGCCTTACGAGGTTATAAACCACGACAAATGCTAAGCTATCGATAGTCTAGTTATGGATGGGATAACGTCATGGGATTTCGATGCAACAAAATCATACTTATGACCAATATAGGGAAAAATTCAATATATACATAGATATAAGAATATATATGTCATTTCAATAGAAGGTCGCAAACTCTGTGCATATAATCAGCAACCTTATGTGTTAAGTAAAACAATTAGTTCAGTTAAAACTAGACTTTATAATGATGTTATTATGGGTCAAGTTAAAACGATTAGTTTATCGACTGATGTGTACGCTAACTACATTTTGTAATCTGTAATAAATTACTTCATGCGATTGCAAATTACTTTTACTCGAAAAAAAGGTTTTCGATAATCTTTGTATCCCAAATCGGATTAAAAAAATTAACGAATTTTAATATAATTAATCTTAACATTATGAACATTATTAGGTAAGGTCCGACCGAGAATGCTTTTTCTGTCTCGGCCGAGAACGAGACCGAGACCGAGATTCAATGGGATTCTCGGCCGAGACCGAGACCGAGAATTTATAAAATAGAAGAAAAAAAAGAAACCAAAACCCTTATAGTTTCGCCATTGCCGTCTGTCTGCGTCTGTCCGTAAGTCACAACCATTTTACTCGAAAACTATACGATATATTTTATAACGATATATGGAACGAAGGTGTTTTATGTAAGTCGCATCTTAGTAAGGTAAATACTTAAGCTGTAATAAATATTTTTTCAGAAAAAATATTTTGAACTACTTCTTATTAAAACCAAGCAAGTGCCACGTACATTCTCTCTTTTGCTTGTCTGGCTTTTTGTATTGTATGAAGGTACGGAGCCCTCCATTATGCGTTGCCCGACACGAACTTGGCCGGTTTTTCTAGTACGGATGTGCACAAAAAGAGGTACAATAATAATAATCAAAATTATAAAGTTATATATTGTTACCTAAAAAACGTATTTTTTCAGCGTTATGGTCCGTTAAATTGTGACAATGCTCGTTGTTTAACTGGTCAGTTAGTGACTTGTTACTAAGCTAAGCCACATTAAATGAAAATCAACCTATGTCTCAACAACCACACCGCGAGTTTCGTCAAAATTGCATAGAAGCATCCGCAAAGTTAGCATGAAATTATGTCCAATATTTCACAACAGTACCGCCACAGGTATTGTTTTGTACTTACCTACTGCTTTACCTTTTCCCGTAAATAAAAATATATTAGGTATCAAAATATCCAGTGTTATCTTACACCCACATCAAGAATAACAATACAATACAAATACTCTTTATTGCACACCTCAATACAGAAACAACACAATTAACAATATACACTCATTTATTAATTCTTCCGCAATAGCAACAACCACAAAACGAAAAGAACCAAAGAACAAGTCATTACTGGCAACCGAGCCTATTCGATCCCAACAACGTATTTGATCAGTAATTGGCTTAAAATGTGAGTACGAAACCAATCAAAATCGCATAAAACGTCACACCACGCGGGCGATGCAACCAACGGGTGGCTTAGAAACGGGCGCTCGTGCGCGGTAAATTCAAATCCACCAATGATAACTTATTGCCTAGTCTCGGTCTCGGCAAGAATCTTGGCCCATTTTGGCCGAGAGCCGAGACCGGGATCTCGGCCCGATTTTTGGCCGAGAATGCCGAGACCGAGACCGAGATCTCGGTCGGACCTTATTATTAGGCAAAAACGAGTTTTTGTCAGGTGGTCAGTTCCATGAAGCGGCACCCGAGCATTTTTTTTTTAATTTATATGGCATGAGGTTAAATAATGTATGACAAAAATAAAAGAAAAAATATTATTACTTTTGTTTACGGAGAGAGTACTAAAGTACTAAATTTGCTCATCTTTGCCTATCAAGAAGTAATTGAGTAATTTTGATTATAAATTAATGTATTTTCGATTACGAATTACAAAGTAATCTTACTTACAAGTAGTTGTAATAAACTACAAATAAGTCAACTACATGTAATCTAATTTGTAGTAAAAATTACACAAGTAATTAATTACGCCCAACACTACACAAGAGTTGGTTTAAACTAGAAAGTTGAGTCTATGGGTTACATATTAGAAGCACTGCGCTTAAAAGATTTATTTATCGTGATACCTTTTTAGGGTTCCGTAGCCAAATGGCAAAAAACGGAACCCTTATAGATTCGTCATGTCCGTCTGTCTGTCCGATTATGTCACAGCCACTTATTTCCGAAACTATAAGAGCTATACTGTTCAAACTTAGTAAGTGGATGTAATCAATGAACCGCATTAAGATTTTTACACAAAAATAGAAAAAAAAACGATAAATTTTGGGGGTTCCCCATACTTAGAACTGAAACTCAAAAAATCTTTTTTCATCAAACCCATACGTGTGGGGGTATTTATGGATAGGTCTTCAAAAATGATATTGAGGTTTCTAATATCATTTTTTTCTAAACTGAATAGTTTGCGCGAGAGACACTTCCAAAGTGGTAAAATGTGTGTCCAAACTGGTAAAATGTTGAACGAGATCTAGTAAGTAGTTTTTTTTAATACGTCATAAATGGTACGGAACCCTTCATGGGCGAGTCCGACTCGCACTTGGCCGCTTTTTCAAGTCTCTTTTGAGTGTGGTGTGACTCAAAAAGACTACTCAAATAAACATTGATCATATTGTTAACAGGTCTTTAACGGGCAACGGTAGGACCGATTTGGTCTTTTTTTTCATTTCTCATTCTCTGAAAGAGAGTCATTGTTGTTATAAAAAGTGTACAGAAAGTGATACGTTTCTGCACTAGAACATTTTACTTTTCAAGTAAGTTTTCTTATTCTTACGATAAACAATTCAAATTTGATTTTAAATGGATTTGTTATACGATTTCCATTCTGATATTTAACTCCCCGTTTCATAAATAACGATACTTTTACCTAAATGGTTAATTAAAAGTACCCTCAATAGTGCTATAAAAATATACTTAGTCATGTTTAAGAAATGTATTTTAGTTTCCTCTTCGAAATGATTCAGATCCAGATTTATTTATTATATAACATACGATTGCATTACAAAATACATTCATGCCGCAGGGGAATTGTTTTTAAATATTTCCTTTAAGCGTAGTTTTATTTATTTTTAGATTCAGATTTTACGTTTTATATGTTATATAATTATATTTGTTTTTATTTGTATTATGAATAAATGTTAATTTAATTTATGTCAATGAAAAGTGTTTAACTCCGATGAAAGGCGCCATTTCATCCTTTGGTTAACAATCTACTATTTGTGAAAGTTGATGTCTTTGTCATCAAGCCACGAATCTGGTGATGGAATCTTAAAGGCACAGCTATGGTGATTTGGTATTTTCTAGAGTTTTGTAGTAACTAGTGCAGAGCTGCAGAGGCCAATGTCAGAAAGCATCATTAGGGAAAGTGGAACTGATGATGAAACCATATTGATTAAAAACTAAAATTAAAACAAAAAATATTACTTTGCTTATCCGCGAAAAGATAACGTGCTAGTCAATCAGTGCAAACCCGTTATACTTACTTGCGTATTTTTACATGCAAAATAAATACGCAAATAAATATAACAACCCAGCACCGAAAATAAAAAAACTCGACACGTGTTTGCCTCTCTACGAGGCATCCTCAGGAGATGTTGACGGTCTGAAGTCCGACGACTGAATCCTGAATCATACTAATCAGTCATATTGGACGACATTTTAAAACGTTTTTAACCCCCGATGCAAAAAGAGAGGCGTAAATAAGTTTATTTTGTGAAGTCTATTCGTTTTTTGTTAAAAGTTATCCATATTAATAAGCAATGGTTTCCAATGCTTGGTATGTCGTGTCAAACGTCAAACAAACGCTTGCGTGCAGAACAAAATCAATTTAATTAGCCGCCATTAACCATTAGGGCCAACAGGTCCGCTAAATGGGTCGCGGTGATAAGCTGATTATCTGAATAATTTGTTTATTTCGTCTGTGACGGGTATAAACCGGCTCTTTATTTGGATTAATAGCCATTTTATGCACCGTGTTTTTTTATGATATAGGAGGCAAACGAGCAGACGGATCACCTAATGGTAAGCGATTACCGCCGGCCATGGACACCTGCAACACCAGAGGGGTTGTAAGTGCGTTGCCGGACTTGAAGATGGGAGTACGCTCTTTTCGGGGTATGGGTAAGTACGTTTAAGGAAACTAAATGGCATAGTTATTTTTGTATTACATTTATTACATTTTGTACACGGGTTTTATCTCAACTAATCTATCATTTAACTCAATCAAACTAATGTCATTTCGAACATCGAACGTCTGAGATAGTACTTACGTTTTGTAGCAAATGTATATCTTACTGAACACTACTCGATATGTAAACAGGCCCTAAGACAAGTGTACACGCTGGTAAGGGCCTTATCAGATAAAAAATAAATTATTGATTATCTCCGAAATGGAGTTGATTAGAATACCGGTGGCTTTGATAAAAAATACTTAATTTATGGTCAAGAAAAAATCACGGTGTACATTTCAAATGAGGAATTATTCCGAATTGTAATTACTTCTTGGGCACAAATTCTAGCATTTGTACAACCAACTGAATTTCAATTTTGATTCGCAGGTTGACAGTGGCGATGAAGTAACTGCATGTCACGGTAAATTTCTGACGTAACTGTGAGTGTGAGGGTGACAGAGAAATCAAATTCATTGACCGTACATTTTACGCAAACGTTCAAAAATTTGTACAATCAGCGCAATTTCGTTATTCATTCGGAAATCAGTCAAGGACGATCAGGTTCAAAGATACACGAACTAGGGAACCTTACAGAAAACCGCAGCCAAATAAGCGTAGACCCTTATAGTGTTGTGATCCTGCCGGTGAGTAAGGATGCCAGAGCTCAACAAGGGTGCGGAGTGTTAGGGTCGGCAACGCACATGTAACAAATCTGGAAATCTCTACGGAGACTGCTTACCATCAGGCGGGCCGTATGCTTGTTTGTAGTATAAAAAAAAAACATGAGCCCCTCTGCTAACTTCAACGTTCAAATGACCGTTGGTAGACTTTATACCTTCGCAATACGGTTTACAATAGGGAATAAATATTACGCGAAACTCTGCGAAGGGGCGCCACTACCATAATCTATTGCAATCTACCGCGAAACAAGAAAATCAATGTCGTTATCTAATCTCTTTATCACTTGCATATTAGAGCGACGAAGAGGCAGATAACTAAATTTCGATTTTCGGGTTTCCCGGTAGGCCCTTTGTAAACAAAACGCCTTGATGCATCAATGTCATACTTTGTTATCTGTGAAAACTTGTCAATAAACAGTTTAAGGCACAGTATGTATGTATCTATAGTTTACGAAAGGTGCTAGTGCTGTACTCTGGCGGCAGACCAATTCAATAATACTTCCTATGGTCAGTTAACATTGTGCAAGATTGTACAAACTTCTATGGGGTCAGATTTCTTTGCAGCTAAACCAAGACATACCCTAACGGCCCGGCCACGATATCGCGCGGCGGCGGCAGCGGCGAGCGGCGGCCATAGGTGAGAACAAAAGGTCGGATCGCTGTGTCTCGCTCCAACCTATGGACGCCGCTCACCGCTGCCGCCGCCGCGCGATGTCGTGGCCGGGCCATAATAGTCCTAATAGACCAAGCGAAATGCACGAATCACAGCGCAACCCCGCTCCTATCTAAACTTTCACATGAGTTTATTAATTGAGGTGACAAAGATGACCTAAAACACACAGCGACAGTCCAATCATTCATCTATTCTTCTTCGTTCATTGCGTTTATTAAGTCTGACATATCATTAAAAATATGACTACTACGATTTATTCCATGTCTATTGCTTTATAAAATACCTTCCAGCTGTGCACGTGACCTTCCTGTGAGAATCGACCTGCGTCATTTCGTCTCCCTTTCCCCCGGCGGTGGATTTTTGATAAATAAATTAACCTTTACCGGTTAAGCAGTAGGGCTAAGATGGTCGGCTCTTTATCATTTGTCACCATGCCTGTCACGTTCTAACCATTATGTAAGTGCGAAAGTGATGGGCATAGTGACAAGCGATAAAAATGGAACCATGCTGCCACTGCAGTTCTGAAAAATATCAGAAGTTACTATTGCTTTAATAATTTTAGTATGGTTTCTTTTGGCTGCAGAGAGACATTGTCCTTAATTTTTACACGCCCCAAATCCTAGAATAGATAAATAAGTTAATATATATTAGCCCCAAACTAAGCATAGCTTGATGTAGAATCACTGATCGATTATAAAAGCTATCATTTCTCGAAATAAAAAACATAAAAAGTGCACCTATCTATCTCCATATAATATATTCAAACAGACCGATAGACACGCGCAACATACACATGCCTATAGTTTATGCAAATGCTCAGTATTCAAGCCGTGTAGAGTCGGCAAAAAAACTGTGTCAAGCATACAAGGCCAAGTGTCTTCGCACGCACGCTTCCACACACGTATCGTCGGCATAATCGACGAAGAACTTATGCTTTTTTTCGTTATAAAAACAACAGACTGGTTTCGTAGGTTGCGATGACTAAACGGAAATTGAATCCTTTGGTTGCAAAGTTATGCTGCTCCCAATGCTCCCATATCAGTTTTAAACGCATTTAAATATTGAATTCATGTAAATAAAAATCAACTGGTAACTTAGACACACACATACATTAGCATGTCCTTTATTTGTATAACAACTTATTACTATAGTTTCCTAACAATAGGTCTATGACTAGAAAGCTGTTACTTTATATACTTATCCGTCTTGTACGACTGTTTGTTTAAATGTAAATATAAAACTTACTTTACGCTTCACACACATTTTAATAAAAGTTAAATTTAACAAATTATAAATTTAACATCTTTAAGGAAACCCAGGGGGCCTAGCCGAGATGCCAATCGTTTGCGCTACGACAACGTAACGCCTTCTGTCTCACTATCACTCTTACAGTATATAAGTGCGATAGTAGCGCAAACGATTGGCATCTTGGCTGGGCATCCTGTACCCCTAGTGTAAATACTTATCTTCGACAGCGAAACGTGACGTACGCGTTTGCGTTAAGTGTCATTTTGTATGAGATTTTTGACTTTCCAAAACGTCCCGCTTGGCGCGCTGTTCAAAAACCCATACAAAATGAGACTTAACGCAAACGGGTACGTCACGTTTCGCTATCGACTAAAATTACACTAGGGGTACTGGTTAGTTACAATCACAAGTTTTCGATTTTATCACGAATAGACAGTTTTTAAATAGGTATATAGATTTCACGTTGTTTGTCATCACCTTGTAGGTATTTAACATGTCGTGTAAGAATTATGTAAAACATCAAGCTTAGGCGTTCCCCAAAATCATTAATGTATGAACACACCGATTTTAATCACCATCGAATGCATTTCGGTCGGCCTTCGCCCACCATATTTGTACCGGTCAAGCACTGCATACAAATCACATGTACGAGCTACGTATAGACAGACAGTCAGACAGAGGTTCAACGTACGTTCCTTAGCATCGATTGGTGTCTGGCGCACAGCCAAACACTTCACTTTATAATGGCCAGAGTTATCTTACTTCCTTAAATAGATAACCACTGTTAGATGATATTAACGAACATTTCGGGGCTCACGGCAATTTCGATTCGAATATTATTTCGATTAATCATGTTTTGTAATTTATGACCAAGTCATGTAGGTAAACTGTATGGAATGTCATTCTTCTTATTTTGTATCAAACAGCTCTACCGCAATGGGTCATCTTGGAATTACCCATTTATGAGCTTCACTCCTGGACAAACATAAATAATAAAGTTCAAAGTCCTCTACAGGAGTTTTCCCTAAGCGAAACTTGCCTTTAGAATTTCTGTGAAATTTTAAGAACAGTTGTAACAAATTGTGTTCTAATGCTTCTCTTGGGTAGCGTTGGTCGACGCAGACTTTTGAAAGTACCCTCACGACCTACTTTCAGAATAAAGTTTCATTTTAAAAGAACCTTTATAATCCTTAAAGAGCCATTTTGTTATTAAAGCCCGACCAGAAATATATGATCATTATCAAGAGGGCGCTGATATTCTCATGTATAAGGTGACAGCTCAGTTTAGTATGAAATATTTAGTTCCCATGAAATTCCGCAATATGGCGCGTGATCATATATTACTGGTCAGGCTTTAACGGCATCCTAACCTATTCGGTAATGATGATGATGATTAGTTATGAAGCACGATGTCCCACGGGTTCGAATCCTGCGGCGGTAGCACGGTCGTATTTTTATCGCCTGTCACGTTCTAACAAGTATGTAAGTGCGAAAGTGACAGGCATAGTGACAGGCGATAACAATGCAACCTTGGTGCCACCGCTGGAAGGGAATTTACTTGATCAACTTTAGTTAAAAAATATGATAAATTATTAATATGTCTGTAAGAATAGCCTTCATGAAAATGTTAGGTTATATGTCAAATGCTAACAAAATCTGTCATATTTGTTTACATTATCTGCAATTTCTACTGAACTCCACTTTATTTGGTAAAATACACTGCGGACATATATGCGAGTAAAACATTCATCTAAAGAGTCCACTCTTCTGACATCCGGACGCTTACTGTATTTACCAGATTTTCTGATAATACTGGACAAAAGTTTCAAAAATAAGTTTCCGCTTTAGGTTCCAAGTTTAAACTTACTCAACGACCAACGACCTAGGACATAGACAAGGAAGTCGTTAAACCCCAGTTTCAGACACCGGGTGTGTATAATTGTTTCTCGGACGTGTTTGTGATGCTTTATAGAAACGGTACAAGCTTGCGATTCATTTAAGTGGACTACGAGGATGCATTAGCGGTAACACAGTTTCGTTGATTGATATAGTGAAGAAACTGGGAGTTGCAGATTAGAAAGGAAAAGAAAAGGAGGAAGGATTAGGAAGGACTTTCATTCGTCATAATGAGATCTATTGCGACTTTCATAATGGTTGTCAATATAACAAATACAAATAATTTATTTATAACGCCAAGTTACATGTCATGTGCATGATGGTTTTCATATCATTAGGTAATTAATTAATTTTATTCAATTTAATTATTGCACATTTAATTTAAGTAGGTATCTATGCTTTATACAAGTGACTAGATTATAGTAAATGAATAATATTTATATGTTAGGCAGATCAAAGAATTCGTCTATGGAATAGAATGCATTGCTAAGAAGCCCCTTGCGCAATTTCAACTTAAAGGCCACCGTAGAAGCTGCATCCTTTTTTATTTCAACCGGTATTCCTTTGTATGTACACTGCCGGGCCGACGACGACGACAAGTCACGAAATGATAGATACCGAAGTCAAATTCGTTGACTGTACTCGTACAAAGCACTTCATGAGATTTTGCCTGAACCTCTGTAGCGTTGAACTTCTACAAGTATAGGTAAATTCATAAGAGCTGGCGTGAGGTTTGAATGAGCTGTCAACATTTTCATAGAAAATCCGTGCCAGTTTTCCTGAATCAATCTATATCTGACCTGTCTACATACGTCAGAGTATACCTGAATCAGTGCCCCTAGTGTAAATTTTGTCGATAGCGAAACGTGACGTACGCGTTTGCGTTAAGTCTCATTTTGTATGGGTTTTTGAACAGCGCGCCAAGCGGGACGTTTTGGAAAGTCAAAAATCTCATACAAAATGACACTTAACGCAAACGCGTACGTAACGTTTCGCTGTCGAAAATATTTACACTAGGGGTACACATCTCGATTCCTTCTTAACTATTATACTTCCAGATTCATTTTCTGTATGCCCTTGTTTAATAGATCGTCTAAACTGTTAGATGACGATTCCTATGTAAACCTTATTGCAAAGACACAAGCTCCATTTAGTCAGTTTAAAAGTGTTGCTAATAGTATTTTACAAATAAGAGGCATGATCCAAGCCAAGAAAACTCTTTTTTCTACTCCAGCACATCTGTTTGTCAATTAAACGACATGGTTTGAAACGTGTTAGTAATATCTAAATCAACATCATTAGAAGCGCGGCATAGGATCATAACAGCAGTGTTATTATGAATATTCATACAATATTGTACAACTGTTTGAACGGTTGTATTTTTTAATATAAACTTCTAGACAAATATCTACAAACCAAACTGATTTACTCTTGTATGGTATTTACTTTGATTTTATTTATCATTTTAGGTGTTTGTTGCTGTTTAAGAAAAAATACTATGTGCATAATTAGGTCTCAAAATTGTTCGGCCCTTGAATTTTAAGAACCCCTATTATGTATCTGTTGCACAAGATCGTATTATCTAACTTCTCTCTAGATATTTTTTTTGTGAAGTACTACTTTGCTACCTGGCACCTACAAGTGGTCATTTCATTTGTCATTATCATCTTTTTATAGCTAATCAGCATCCATACTCAACGAAGAATATTGTAACCTTATTTAACTAAACCGCTTTAATATACAGATGACAGGTCATTTAACTGTAAGGGCTCCTCTACATGATGGCCCATCGTACGCCAGTCTAAGGGACACAGCTATGCAGTGGAATGAGATAGCAATATCACTTGCTCCCTCTAACGCATAAATGCGTTCCTTGGACTGGCCTACGCTGGGCCATCGTGTAGAGGAGCCATAAAATAACACTGACCGCATATTTAATCATAGAGCCATTGTTTGATAACTCACTTTACGTTGCATTTGTGAATCAGAAGCATGATGATTTATTATTAGAAAAATATTTTATTCGATGCCTTATATGGATGATTAATACCTATTTCAAATAAATGATTAATACCTAATATGGATAAGTGAAACCAATGGATGTGCTACCTGTTTTTTTCCATTATGACAATTACAAAAAATTACATTATGTTTTTTTCTACCTAGCCTATATTTAGGGTATCGGTGTCTAAGGCTAGTCGGTAGTGACTGCATACGCAGCTGGAGTTCCTGGGTATTAATCCCGGTGAGGGCTTTTATTTGTCTTTGTCAGATATAGTAGATGTATTCTATGTTTCTACTTCTTGTGTCTTTCTCTATTTCAGTTTGTAGGTCGTCGCCTAGTACTCTTTTGCTTAGTTTGGGGCTAGGTCGATGTGTAAGATTGTTTACTGATATTAATTAATTAAAGAGGAAACTTAAAGCTTAACGAGTTTAATCGTCTGATAGCCGCAAACTAACCACTGCAGGTATTATTTACGTCGGGTTCCGTAGAAGTTTCTAAGTCTCGACAAGTCAACGTCCCGCCCGACTTTGCCTCATCTGAATTTAACTGACGATAAAATAAGATAATACAAATTTACTTTCTAACCTGATATGATGTTTCAACCAATATTACACCAATTATGATCTTGCCTTGTAACTCGTGTTCAAGGTCAGGGAAACCGGCCTATAAATTAAAATTTATTGCAGGGAAGACGGTTCACCAAGAACTTTCGTATTTGTATACGTACGTCCCTCTCACGCAGTCAGAAAGGAAGAGCTTCACTCCTGCTCTACCGAACTGTAAGTGGAGTATGGGTACAAACGCAAAAGTTAAAAGCGACGTATAAGCATGTAGACATCTTCCCTTATAGACGGTCTTACCCACATCACACATTGACCTTATATACTGAAGCAACTCATCCTTAAAGTGACTTTAACTGTAGAGGAATAACATGCGCATCATTGGTCTGTATTGAGCCAAAAACGATCTAAGTCTCTTTAAAGCAAATATGTTCATCTTAGACTATGTCGTGACTTTCAATTAGGCTCAATTGTCAGTTTATATTACTTTAGAATAAGTTTTTAGCAAAAATTACATTTGTGGTACAAGCTTTTATCACTGTCTTTTCTTTCCACAGGCAACTCATACTCATAGAGACAATTCGAACAACCCCAAACACAATTATTTTGCGTTGTTTTATTACAGAGTTCCCATGGCCACCTTTCTGTCTCCGTCATCAGATCAGCTCCATGTCAATCGGAAATCGGGAAGTGGGTTTAAATTAGCTTGCAAGAATTGACCTACACTAATATGCGTACATACTAACAGGGCAAGTTAAATAAAAGCTTGTAAAAACACATGGCGTAGGCAGGCATACAGTACAGCTCCGAGCTGTCCGATTGCAAATATGAAGTTCAGTGTGACACACTTGAGCCTAATCATTTAATATGCGGCATTAAGACGTAAATAAGATCAAGTGGGCGATGCTCTTACGAAAGCGAGTAGGTGTGATGGCTGACACACAGACATGGTCGGGGATATCCCTACAGCAATCAAACATGGCTATGCGTGGGAAAGACAGTGTCAATAAATACCCCCTTGGACGATCTTCAAGAAAGTTTAGTCATTGTCTAGTTTCCTAAGCTGGCAGGCTTCCTGTTTAAGTCATTGGTCTCAGTAAACTTTGGCACTGTGGCATTAAAATACTTTCACATTATACAGAAGGGATTTGATTCGTGCACCACTCACTGTACCTGTGTGTAGCAATAATACAAGATCCCTACCGGCATTCATATTGATTGCCACTGTGACAACGTGCATAGTGGCATAGAAAATTATATTCTGCAGCTACTTGCAGCTTCTGTATCCCTACAGCTTGTCAGGTAATCTTTTCTGCTTGGGCAGGTAAAGTGAAAACAATTTACCTGATATTATCTCAACTAAACGTTATGATGGTTATTTTAAACAATATAGAAGCTAAATAAATAGGTACCCAAAAAGTCACTCGTCAACTTGAAGGGTCGATCTTGCAATTTCTTCGGATTTGGAACGAGGATAAGGGAGTGCCCGGAAAACAAAAGGCAAATGTTTACGTAGGTGACGTATTATTGAAATATTGCGCGGTTTTGTGGCATGCCGCTAATAAATGAAGGTACCAGAAGCATCTAGAGTAATCTAGAGTAAGAGAGGTATGGGCATTGTGAATGTCATCTCCCTTTGTGTGGTAGGGCACAGCCGGTGGATGTCATTCCAAATCTAAAGCAGAGCCCAACTGGGGAAGTACCTCCACCTTACAGAAAACAGCAGCCAAATAACACTAGACCCTACTCATAGTGTTGTGTTCCTGTCGGTGAGTAAGGTTGCCAGAGCTCAACGAGGGGGTCGGGTTTGGGGTCGGCAACGCGCATGTGACTACTCTGGAGTTGCGGGCGTACATAGGCTAAGGAGACTGCTTACCATCAGGCGGGCCGTATGCTTGTTTTACCCGAGGTAGTATACAAAAAAAAATCTAGACTCGAGAGTCGAGTCGAGACCAAGGGGGCGTGAAAAGTTCATTGATTGAATTTGTCTTGCAGGTGTTATGTAATTTTGTAGTGTTGGTTTTTAAAGTTATTCGAGTTGAAAATAGTTTCACAATCCTTAAGATTAAAGATGCTTAGATGACCTGTTTAGAACGTAACTAGATATGATATTTTAGTTTATTTTACAATTGATAATAGAAACATTCCCAGTGGTATCCTTGATAAACAATTAGCCTCAGCTGGAAGAAGCTAAGAATGCTAAAATTCACTCAGCTGATAGACGCAAATAAGCGGGATTTGCGTGTTTCTCGATTCGAATAGCAAGTGCGACAGAGAGGCAGAAAATGAAATTTCGATTTTCGATGTTTGCGGTAATAGACGCAGTCATCATCATCAATATTTAAAAGCTATGCTCTTTACGGTGGAGTAATGTCGACTCTTCTCTTTGCTGGGCCAGCATTTTAACTTTCTCGTACGACACGACAGAAACTTTATCTTTTATTTGGCTGAGATATATGAATATGAGCCTGGGCCTTCCTCTGCGTCTTTTCCCTTTCCAATTGACGCGGTAGGCGTATATATTTACATAACTAAGCAGATGTCCCTTTGTTTTATGGACGTGATTAGAAAATTATATCATTCATCATCATAATGTACGGTAACGCAAAACGAGTCATATCTTTGCAAACCATAACAGGAGAGGAGGGGGTAACCCATATAAATTAAGTAGGTCACGATGATGTATGTCAATGCTTACGCTGCAGTTTAGATCAGACGGGAACGGCGCCAAAGAATACGTTTGGAAGGATTTTTTAAAGACGAAATTATGACCTATTATATTGTTTTACACGACAAAAATATATGACAAGCTCTTATGCTTATAGACCGCGAAACTTTGCATGTAGCATTTCATCAGGCGTAAACGCCTGAAAAGCCATCAACGGATTACGCAATTTACACGTTACGCATATTTTGCCGCACATAAAGTGGTAAGGCGTATATTTTTTACATGTTAATTTTACAGCTGACGGTCATTCCAGAACCGGCTTACGGTTTTTTTAATTGAAAACAGCATCTAAACTATCACCTGACAAAGTATCAGACGGGAGGCGATGACTGACGAAATATGCTCCTAGCCCGCGGTCTATTAGTTATATAAGGTTGTTAGATATTTTGTGCGCTTAAGCGGCAAGCGACAAAGTGAGATGTTTTGCTAAGTACCTAATTGCATTGCAGATGGCTTTACAAGTACAGCAAATAGGTATGCACAAGTTTTTGTGATTAAAATTTGGTCTTTTCCAGGCAAATATCGTTTTTTGAGAGTCATTGTTTCATTATTATAAGATCATTGCGTTTTATAGTTCATCATTAACGTCCTGACAAGCGGAAAAAAATACTTTTTGTTTCACCATTATGGTAATTGTCGGAGAAGGGCTTACAGGCCAACTTAAAGATACTTGAAGGAACTGAAATAATCGCTATGTGTATACCCTACCTACGTGACGTAGACGACAGACCTCATCGTGAATGACCTATTGTAATGACAATCGAACGACTTAATGATCCAGGAAAATGACACAGCTATTAGACAGTAGATATGTAGCTAAAGATAGGTCTTGCTGCTTTAAGCCGGGTCCAGACGGGTGTAACGTGTAATGTAATCCAACGTGTAATGTAACAGGAATTATGCATGTGGACGGCACTACGAACATTACATGTAACGCTCGTGCTGGATCCATCGGCTGTCGGTTGCAAAGGCGCTCGCAGTGCCGTCCACACGTGGACGCTATATTACAAGTAATGTTACATTACACGTTACCCCCGTCTGGACCCGACTTAACGATAAGACATAAAACTGGCCTCCACTTGGATAACGCCATGTTTTTTTCATGAAATACCTATCAATAAATTATTAATCAATGGCCAATAGAAGGTTTTTTTTTACACTTATGAGATTTAAGATCACATGATACTTAGGTGCCTAGCCAAGATGACAAAAACGCCAATCGAGATTTAAAGAATGTACCTATGGAAATAGTCACGTGGCTTTTCGTAGCATCTTTAATTTTATCGATGTCATCTTGGCTAGCCCCCTAGTGTGTTTATTAAGCTGACTCAAACAATAGCTACAACAACAAATACCCACCTACCTACACTGGCATACCACCAAGACAGGCAGTATCGTGTAAATCAACTGTTATTCCAAGTCAATTAATTAGTCTGTCAATGATCAGTAGAGTAGGTAGGTCAATTCATAGTGAGTTTAGTAAGATATGGAAAAATGTAGACTGTAGTAGAATGAGTATAGGTAGGTAATGTTTTAGGCCAGTTTCAGACTGGAGTATTTTTCGTTTCAGCGTAACGAGCTTACACGCGTGTTACTTTTCCCTACATTTGGTCTATACGAGCTTATACTACGCTCGTACGCGTACGCTCGTATGACGCCAGTCTGAAAACGCCCTTATGGTGAGAGCATAAGTGGCTGTTTTGTTTGTTTTACTTGACTTGGCGGGGCACTACCTGGTTAATCGGTCAATATTGCCATAAAAATTCGGCAAATGCAGTTTTCTAACAATTCTTGGGTAGACAACTAATCGAACGTTAATCGATCAATGGTTATGTAAACAGTAATTAGTAAAGTTCCGACAAGTTCTTAAGGAATTACGACAACTTAACGTCCTCAATATACCAAGATATTCTTGAATACATACACTGTTTAGAATAACTTAGTAATCTACAATTTAATACGCATTACTCGGAACTAGTAACACGTACGGAGAAGAATGGTAGATAGATCTACGTACTGAGTAGGTACGTAGATTTTTCTTATGTACTTAAGTGATGAATAGAAGTAAAAGAAAATACTCTGTGAATACTTACTGCAGCACGTAAGTACTAACTAACATGAATATTTAATGTTATAGACGTTTTCTTCTACGGTTTATCTAGTCATTCGTAAGATATATGAAATTGGCCTTGCGTCCATTACCAAGAACTGGTGATTCGAATAAATCTTAGTACTGACCTAATGCTCGTACACTCTGGCAAGAAATAGGCTAATTCACGCTTAAGTTTATCCCTAAAATGTGTAGGAGTTACAGGAAATAACGATAAACTGTCGTAAATCCGTTATCAGGACAAGACGTAGTGATAAGCACGTAAACATTATGAAAAATACCACTAACAATTTGTTGGATGGCCTATTGTTTATACTAATAACATGGATTCCTCCACTTCAACAAAGCTAACAGGGAAACTAGTAGGCCTAGGGTTGTTAGACCTAAAAGCATCGTAAAACACACTACACAAAATACCATGAATTTGCAAGGAAATTCGCAAAACATGAAAGGACCTACCTTGTAAACGGACCACTCCTTTTCGTTATTAGTGTAAGTATTTTTGTAACAGTCCGCACGTCGCCCTTGCGGGCAGCGTCCAACAACTCCTGGCCTCTGCCCATGGCCCATTTAATTTAAAACATCACACACAAAAACAACACAGGGATCAATCATATCAATTTTTTACACTAGACTTCACTACACACTACTACTTCATTGATCGCGCCGCCATGTTTAGTTCAATGTGACGTGAGTGCGCTCTAGCGGCCGGCATAGGAATCGATATTCCGTTCTCTTTGCGACCCGTGCCGTGAACTGACATTCCAACTGCAAAAACAATCCTTAAAATAATTATTACCGTTAATAAAATCAAATATCACACAATTTTTCGAAAAGAATATTTGCCTTTTTCAATAAATTATTTTGTTCGATGATCGGGTTGCCGCATTCCATAGCATATATTGTCTCGCTCTTACTCGCTTGTTTAATCTTGCGTTCTCTTTTACGCTTTGTACATTCAACTTGTTCCATTCGTTCTGACATTCAAATATTCATTCAAAAATCAGCTGTCAATTCTATTCACTTCACTTCACTCACATGCCATTGTTTTGGTTTTGCTTGTATCAAAGGCTTGTATTATAATAATCGTACTGTTTTCCTTGATACGCCCTAAAATCCTTCGAGTTTTACAAATAGAATAATGTGAATAAGTGTATCTGATTATGGGAAAATAACGTGATGTATATTTTAATGCCTGTCAAAATAAGAACAGCTGATTTCTGTTGCTAGAGGAGCACTAATAAAACTGGTTAAAAAATACTGCATTGTTAGTACTTATCGATTGTGATACCTGTTGTGATATGATATAGTTTTCAAAGTTTGCCAAGATGCTTCATTATATTCTGATAATATTATACATTTGTGCTTCTATTAACGCTGAAGAAGTTCAAGGTAAGTTCAATTATCTGGGTAATTATTTTTTTGTATTGCTGTACTAGATAAAAACCTAGTACTTCTCTCAAAAGTATTATTTTTTAACGAGTTAAAACAAGCAACCAAGTGGTTGCAAAAAAGTGTATGTCTATGAATAATAAATAAAAAAATAAATATTATAGGGACATTCTTACACAAATTGACGAAGTAATTATGTTGATCTGATAATAAAAAAAATCAAACAAATTAATTTGCATTTTAACTGGCCAAAATAATGTTTCTTAATTCTCTTTTAAAAGTTTATTTATACTGTCTCTGTGGCAATTTTTTTTACATGATAGCCCAGTTGATGGTAATTGCCTAAGCCTATTGATTTGTGCAAATCAAGGGATGTTACATGAACGTTGCTGACCCTTTAAAACAGCCATAGTCACTCAAACTGGCCTGTCCGGTGATCCTGGTGTAGATACATAAATGTGCCATCTGAATGTCACCTTTAAGCAAATTCAATTTCTTACCCGGGGCCTTTGCCTTGTGCAAAACCGTATGATATACTCAGTCATCATTTATTTTACGTTTAGTTCAAAGTTTTCTCTGGTTACCCTGAAAATTAGTGTTGTGGCATCCGGCCATGACACATGTTGAGTGGTTACCATTATGAATATTAATTGTTTCCTTTTCTATGTATTGATTTTATAATATTTTTATTTCAGAATCAACATTTGTAATATCCTTAAACAACACATATTCAAATGACGAACTCTACAGCAGCATAATAGATGTAAAAAGCAAATCTAAAATCCACTTTCAATTCACTGATGTTAATAAAAATATCTCCTTCATCATCTTTCAAATGCATAGTCATCTTTACAATGTAACCATGCGGAATGAAACTTGTTTCAACAATAATAAGTTAAATCGTACCTGTGAGATATTAAACGGGACAAACTTAGGTTTATTCAGTACAACAGGACCGATATCAGACATGTCTGTGACAAATTTGAATGAAAAGGATTTAAAAATATTGATAGCCGTTCATGGATATATTTATGAGGGTAAGTGTGTTTATGCTTTTATACTTTAAACACTTTAGTATAAATGTAAAGCTTAAGAATGTGTCAAATGTACAATAACAACCTGGTCTTGGTTGACATTTTTAACAATAACCATGCAAATTTCAAAGGTAAAGTAAACTTACTGTTCTGGAGCATCATGTACTTCCTTAAACTTTGTCTTATCTTAACTACGTGGACCTTAAGGGTAACAGAATGGACAGAACCAAGAAAAAAAAGAGGATGAGGAAAACCTAAGAAATGATGGGCAGACAACATCATAAAATTAGCTGGAAAGAACTGGATGGAAACAGCAAAAAACAGAGTGAAATGGAAGGGTATTGGGGAGGCTTTTACCCAGTAGGGATCAGTGCAATGCACTGAGCAAATAAAGCTATAATAATGATAAACTATGTATTTTTGGCCACACAAATATACATACATACTAACAAGGCAAGTTAAATAAAAGCTTGTAAAAAACAATTTTAGGTAGGTATCATTGTAATTGATCATAGAATTCATGGAATGCTTCCGTCACTGGTTTTTTTTATGGCGAATTGATTTACTTTTTTCTTACTTTTATATATTGAATATTAAATTATTGCTGTAGTTAATAGAATAAAGTTGGGTATTTCCTGAGTTAATGCAGTTTATCCTCTTGTTAACCATGAACTCAATGCAACATAGCGACAATCAAATAGTTTCCTTAACAATTCTCGATACTGTAAATTGATCATTAAAATACCGCAACGATATAAGGGTTATAGGTATAGATCGTGCCATTCACGAAGACGCGAGCCTTGACTCGTACAGTCATGTTAATACTACGTCAGTGGCAAACAAGCGTACGGCCCGCCTGATGGTAAGCAGTCTCCGTAGCCTATGTACGCCTGCAACTCCAGAGGAGTTACATGCGCGTTGTCGACCCTACCTCTCCGCACCCTTTTTTTTTTTCTAGGGGGGAAAATGCATTCCGCATACCACCCGGGTGCGGGGGGTGACCCGAGTGGTTATGTGGGACTCCCGTCTAGGCTAATGAGGCCCACGGTATACCCACTAAAAACCCCCCATATGCCACCTCGCCGCCTTATTGGTGGGGTTACAGGAACGCTTGCGTACTCATCCGCGACCCCACCGGCGGCAGCCGCCCGCGAGCGGCTCCTTCGCGAATGCCCGAAGGCCCTTCACGGTAGGCGCGCCAGATGGTTCGACGCGCCTTCCTCCTCGGCCTCCGTCCTGCAGTGTAGCGGACCCCCCGAGCCCGCCACAAGGAGGCCACGAGCGCCAGAAAACTCCCCAGCGCCCGGCGACAGATGAGGTCAATGGTTCTGCCGCAAACCACAACTCGGCTGCAGAGGACAGGGAGAACGGCACACCGTAACACCGACACTCCTCTTCCTCTGCAGCCCCACCAACGCCGCTACAGCGGAACGGCCCCGCCAAGGTCGCAGGGGATAGGGAGAGTGGCGCATCGTGATACCATCACGCCTCTTCCCCTGCGATCCCACCTCGGCCGTCGAGGATAGGGAGAACGGCTAACCGCAACACCGACACTCCTCTTCCCCGACGGTCCACCTCCAACGCGTCACAATCGGGCTTACCAAGCCCACTTGGAGCGTCCTCCTCGGGCCAGCCCGCACCTCAAACAGGCCGGCCCTGGTTGCCTCTTCGCTTCACCGTGGGTGACCAAGCCACTGCTACTAAGCCCCTCCACCACGACAAGGTGGGCACCCCGCGGGGGGATCTCTCCGCACCCTAGTTAAGCTCTGGCAACCTTACTCACCGGCAGGAACACAAGTAACACAACACGATGAGTAGGGTCTAGTGCTATTTAGCTGCGGTTTTCTGTGAGGTGGAGGTACTTGCCCAGTTGGGCTCGGCTCTAGTACTGGAATGACATTCGCTGTGCCCTACCACAAAAAGCGAGATGACATTCACAATGCCCATACCTTTCTAAATAAAGTCTAATTATTAAAGGTTAAATTTGACAAATCTTCGCATCACCGTAGATGACACGTATTATAAATGGTCAGTTAATACCTATTTCTTCAACTTCTTCAACATTTATACAGCAAATAGGCCACAAGGGCACTCTTACCGGTCAACATGGAATTTACATACAAGCAAAAACAAGCACATCAACAATTATAAAATACAATTCATTGAAAATATTATTATTACTTAGAGATGTATTAAGTCTCTAAATGTCGAATTACAAATGTTCTGCCGCCTGAGAGCAGCACTATCACATCACTTAAATCATGGAGTACATACCATACATAAAACTTGTACATACTAAGCCTTAAACAATTTTTTGAGAAGTTTTTACTATGACAGTGATGCATCAAAGCGGTTTGTTTACAGAGGCCTACAGTGAAACGCGAAAATCGAAATTTCATTATCTGGCCTCTTTATCGTTCGAATACGTAAGAGTGATAGAGAGGCAAGTAACGAAATTTCGATATTTGTGTTTCATGGTAAGCCATCAGAATGAGGTAATAGCGCCCTCTACGCAGAGTTTTGCGTAATATCCCCTATTACCATACTACAGCGAAACAAGGGGCTGTGAACTCCATTATCACAGATACCTATTAGGTACTATTGTTATTTGTGGATTCTAGAAACTTAACTCCGTGTCATGTTTTGCCATTGAGAATATCTGTATGAGTTCAATACCTTTACTACGTAGCTTATCTAACTAAATAAATAATACAGTAACCTAAAGAGAAAATATATTTTTAGCCGACTGAGGCGAAACGAAAAAAAGAAAGTTGGCCTGAATATAATGTACGAGTATAACCGTGTCCATGTTCCCCCCTAACTACAAACTGCTGAACCAATTTCAATTAATAATACCTATGTCGTTAGACTTGTCTATATTTATATATTTAACTAACTAACTGCTTTGGCTCAGCGATCCAAAAAGAATCTTGGCCTCCGAAACGAGAGAACGCCACCTGTCCCGATCCAGCGCGGTTTCCTGCCATGAATTGGCATTCAGCCGACGCAGGTCCGCCTCCACGACATCACACCAGCGGTACCTGGGGCGCCCGATCGGACGACGGCCGGTTGGTCGCCCCAAGTACGCTTCCTTGACTACGCGATCCTTCCCCATTCTGAGTAGGTGACCGAGCCAGCGAAGTCTGTGGGATTTAGTTACGCCTATGATATTGGGCTCAGCCACCAACTCTTCGATCTCGGCATTTTTCCGGATCCTCCAGGAGCCGTCGTCACTTCGGACAGGTCCCAGGATCTTCCTGAGCACTTTTCTTTCCGCTATCAGGAGCTGACTTTCCTCTTTTTGAGTTAGTGTCCAGGCCTCACAGCCGTACATGAGAATAGGCCGAATGACGGTTTTATAGATTCTTAGTTTTGTACTCTTACTGAGAAGCCTGGACACCAACACTTTATGGAGGGCTGCACTACATCGTAGTACGTTTTGAATACGCAGTGCAATCTCCTCCTCCCGGGTGTTTGTATCGGTGACTGTACATCCGAGGTAGCGGAACTTTGTCAACACCCTGATAGACGGAACCCTCCACATGAAGGCTGTCACGGCGAACTCGCGTGTTTTTGTACCGTTTCATGTGAAGGTATACGGTTTTTGCTTGATTGATCCTGAGACCTATCTTGGTTGCTTCCTGCTCGAGGACCTTTACCGCCTCAACCACCTCTTCACGGCGTTCCCCTAACAAAGCAAGGTCATCCGCATACCCAATCACCTTGTGCCTCCCACCCAACTCTACTCCTATGTCAAGGGTTATCACCTTGCGGACGACATGCTCTAGAGCCAGGTTGAAGAGTACAGGCGACAAGGCATCACCCTGCTTTAGGCCGGTTATTACCGCGAATTCGTCCGTCAGTTCTCCCCCAACTCTGACTCTCATCCTGCTCTTCTTGGTTGCCGTGGCGATTAAGGAAACTAGTTTTTTTGGGATGCCAAAATTAATGAGGATGGAATATAGGGCCCCCCGATCCACACTGTCGTAGGCTTTCGCGAAAATTAAATATTTATATATTTAACTTTCGTTAATTATTTTATTCAGGGACAAGGCTCATATTACAAATACCTTATAAGGCCTTGTGAGGACCCCACAAAGCGAGCATACGCCGGCCGAGGCGGCGCGCTCGGGCGAGGAAAACGCGCGCGCCGCCTCGGCCGAGGCAAGTCTACACTGGCCGGTTTGTGCGTGAGGAAATTGCCTCGCGCGTGTGCTTGCTCTGTGTGGACCCGCCTATAGACTAACATACATATACATTTTATAAAATTAAAACTAAACCCTATTTAGGCGACAAAACGGCGTGGCTCCGTTGAATAGGCTGGTCTTGTGTCGGATTCGGCAGTTGGCCCCGGAAATTTCGAAACACGATACCCTTCGGCCGAGACCGAATATTGACCGAGTATTGCGGGTTATTCCCACTAGTTACCACCAATTAATTCCCACCTTTTACCAGTGGTAACTTACTAGGAAAGAAAAATTTTCAGAAGTTACGACCAAACCAAACCGAGTTGGTGGTAACTACCGGGATTTTTTTGTGGTAAAATGTGGGAAAAAATTTCCAGTAGTTACCACTAGTAACAACTTGGTAGTAACGTTTTCAATTCTATTAGTAGAATTTAAATGCGTAGTTGTGGAGACAATACAAAAGGGAGAATACGAAATCGAGTGATAGAAATTAAAAAAATCCGTATAATAGTAATATAAGAAATCGATATGTTTTATTAATGATACTTATCCATAAAAATGATTATGTGTGTAAATATCAATTCCACAACAATATTTTTTTCGCGATACAAAGTTTTATGGTGCACCGTTGCACGGGGATAATCTGTCCTACTATTGAAAACTTACTTTTAGTCTTTTGGACAACCAATAAAGAATGGGTAAATTGTACACAAAGTAAAATGTATTATAATAAAACGTTATGTAATAATAATAGGAACATAACGGAATACAAAGAAAACTCATTACTTTTATATAAATTTGTATTATCGTACGACTGTTCGTGTGACAACACATAAACGTTGATTCACCCTTGTACTAGAATTAGGACCGTGGGACGCTAAAGGTAAATACTTAATAATATTCAAATACACTTTTCTTCATACAGATCCAGTACCCGGCGGTTGCAATTTAGATGGCCCCATAGAAACGCCTCCATTTGTTTCAACAAGTACATCACCATACAGAGACTACATAAGCGTAACCGCTCCAGCGCCAAGCCCTAGCTTAGCTCCGAATAGATGTGAACAGACTTTCAGTACTTTAACTTTCTACAGATTATATTTGCCTGAAAGGGATTTTAGTATGGACTCGTACTTCGGGGGAATAAAAACTATGATGAGCTTTCCTAGTGTTTTGAAGTACGGTGAAGAGGTGAGTGCTTTAAATTAATTCATTATTAATAATGGAGGACATTATTACGTAAATTGTCTATTTCCCACAGTAAGCCCTTGTGTTGTGGGTACTTAGACAGCGATATACATAATATATACATACTTAAATCATAGAAAAGACACATGACTCAGAAACAAATTTCCGTGCTCATCACACGCCCTCGGCTTCATAGGCAGGGTCACTACCATTGTGTCATTAATCTGCTGTATTTCAGACTTCAGTACATCTTTCGGAGAGGTATTTTTTTATCTAGTTCAGCGCGTTTCCTATTATGGCACACCTTTCTAGCTTATTCAATATCGAATGGGTTAAAAAATCGAACGCTTTGCTGAGATCCAGAAAGACAGCTGCTACACGAGTATTACTATTGATTGATCCGTTACTAATTTTACAAGATTGTAGCATGCCAGGGTAGTCGAACTTTATCATATTGTATTTTAGATACCCGAAACTCATCGGTCAAACGTCCGCCGTACTATGAGCGCGTACCCCGGCACGGGGGCAGTGTTGGTCGCAGTAGCACTATTTATAGATGATAATGGCACGGAAAATCTAACTCCACGTTGGTCTACATATGTACCGACCGTTACGTATGTCTGCTCGCCTTTGGTGGATGACGACTGCTTATTGCTTCGTAAGTATATATAGATATCTACATATAGATAAGGTATTTATCAACCATAGCCATACTATAAAAATGTCTCAGGGCTTGCCATAAACATCAACAATCAAAAAGATGTTAGCTGTTAGTAGATGGCCCAGAAAAGCCTTATAACTGCGACAAAAATGCAGCAACAATTTAAATTGAGTCTTCAGGGAGACAGGAGATCTCAACGAGTGACAAGAAATAGTTGATTCGCCCACTTAGAAACCCAATACACTAGCGTCTTCAGAGCGTCAACGTTGCGTCGAGCAGCCATAGAGGTGACTAGACGCCGACGCTCAGAAGACTCTAGTGTGGGGTCTCTTATTCCTGCTTTTAGCCAAGTATATTTCCTATACCCCAGGTGATCTGCTATCCCAAACCCTCTGCGCGTCTCTTCTCTTCGTGGGCCTGTTTATGTGCTACTTCGGACACAAGTTCTTTAAGACGGAGATGTTCATGTTCGGGATGCTGAGCGGAGTTATCATTACTTACATACTGATCTCGCTGATTGCTGAGATGGAGCAAGCCCGTGAGTTCATAATATACATAATTTAACCAAAAAGTTTTACAAAATACTATGCCTTCATATTGTCAGTAGTTCCACTTTACCAAATGATGCTTTTTGAAAGCAAAGGCATGAGTTACTATAAAAATACACAAATTGTGTTTCTGTTCTAGAGTTTCCTTCCTCAATTCCAATACCATCTTCAGAATCCAACCATCACATTATGACAACCTGATGCCATGCCTTACCCTTTCCAACAAAAGAAAGTCTGAAAGAAGCTGTCTTTGAGTTATCGGGGAACTTACATACATAATCTAATACTCTCTCTATAATATAATCTCCCCGTCCCTCTTTGATGAAAGACAATAGGCGCGTGACAGAGTGGTGAAAAACAAGACAACAAAAAGAATTTTGACCCAGCTATGAACTTGAGTTTACGCAGTTTATATATTTTTGAGCACATTGAACTTGTTGTTATATCTACATCTCTTCTGCAGCTCTGATTGGTGCATCCTTCCTCTCCGGGATCCTATTCGGTTTCATCTGGCTGACGTTCTGGTGGTTCTACGGCATTCCTGTGTTCTCGGTGCTTCTGGTCACCCTGACCTTCGGCTTTTTCGCTGCCTGTGTCCTGTATCATCAAATTCCTGGTAAGGATCCCTTGAAAATATGGTGCTACGTTTCTCTAGGATCCTATTCTTCATTTAGCTGATATTCTGGTGGTTCGACGGCATTCCTGTGTTCTCCGTGTTACTGATTACCCTGACCTTCGGGTTCTTCGCTGCCTGTGTCCTGTACCATCAATTTCTGGTAAGAATCATCAGGCCCTTGCAGATCTGATTGGTGATTCGTTCCTCTGCGATCCTGTTCTTCATCTGACTGAAGTACTGGTGCTTCTACGGTATTCCTGTGTTCTCCGTATTACTGGTTTCCCTGACCTTCGGCTTCTTCGCTGCCTGCGTTCTGTACCATCAAAGGTGAGAATCATTAGGCCCTTACAAATATACCTGTAAAAATATTATTGAATTTAAAACCAATGCAACAATGGGCAAGGCAACCGTCACTCTAATTGTCGAATATAATAAAAAAAATTAATCGATGGCGCCATCTGCAATCGGCTTTGAACTGCTCTCATTTCTATTTAAAATAGTTTTAGAACGCCATCAGCTTTACCTTACTCATTTAAATAGTGCAAAAACATCATAGAATGTTTTTTTTACTGAAGCAGATAGGTATTGCTTTAATATTGGCTATTATGATGTGTATTCCTAGTCCTCACAACTATAGATTGGATAAGGACAGCCATTGAAAGTTATCATGTTTCCAGGTGGCCTGACAATGCTGCTTGAAGACCTGAACTTCTGGACCCTTTTCATCCTAGTAATGCTCCTGACAGCTGTCATCCTGACACCTGCTACGTACCCAGCGAATATCCTCTGTTGCGCTGTGCTTGGCGCCTACGCGGCTATATACCCTATTGACTACTGCTTAGGGTCCAATTTGAAGTACATCGCCATTAATACTGTGAGACGGGCTACTGTTGACAAGTTTCAATATGCTGTACTGTCGCCGCCTTTTGAAATGAATGGTGAGTGTTCGTTTTACTAATATTAGGTGTTGTCAAATTAGAAGAAAAAAACAATGAAATGAATCACAAAACATTAGTAGGTACTTTTTGAAATATACAGTTTAGATTTTGTTGCAAAGTAAATGAAATAAATAATGAAATAAATGCTGAAATATCCAAACAATAAAAAAAAATGTAAATTTTTATTTTTACCCCCCGACCCCTAAACACTTAAGGGATGGAAGTTTGCATGAGATTTCCGCAAATTTTGATGCTAGAGGTCTGAAAACTGATACAGGGAATTAGGAACTCCTTGAAAAAAATCAAGATTTTTAGTAAGTCACCACAAAACGGATGAACAAAATAAAGCCACTTGCTTATGAAATTCCACCAAAAACATTTTCATGTGAAATGATGCCAAGACGAGACCACATGGCTCGTACTATCAAAAAGTTATCAGATCTCATGTAGAGCAAAGGTTCTAACACTACCTGTACATATATATGTACAGCACCTGTACATATATATGGCAGGTATATGTCGGTTTATAAAATACAATCTACAATCTATCTCTCTCTCTCTCTCTCTCTCTCTCTCTCTCTCTCTCTCTCTCTCTCTCTAGAAGAGGAAAAAAGTCATATATTATAGTCCCATGTTTGTTTTCCTCATGAAACATTAATCACATATGGATATATCCTGAAATCGCACGCACACCGACAAACACACACACACGCACACACAAACACACACGTATGTATCTTGTCTGCTTACGATATTTCCCCTCGATATAAAAAGAACTGATAAATATCAAATGACATTTTCTCAAATAAGTTTAGAAAAATACGTTGGTGGTTGGTAGATTACACGCGTTTACTTTACTATCACTATTCATAAAAGTCGTAATCGTACAACAGGCCATTAAACATTCAATGACTTTGCTATAACATTGCATATTTCTACAGATGCTCTGCTAATTCTCCTCTGGGTGATGCTGGCCACAACAGGATTCCTGTTCCAACATTACCATAACCGCGGCAAGCCCCCCTTCCCTCCCCCGCCGAGGAACATTCGAGTGAGCCCCGAGGGTTACGGCTCTATCACGCGGTACGTCTAGTTATATATGCCTTGTTAGCCTGGGTAATGCTGTTAACTACGGGATATTTTGTAACACTATCCCCTTCCATCTCCCGCTGAGGAATATTGCAGAGAGTCACGAGGGTTATGGCCCCATCACCCATTATACACGGTACGTATAGTTAAAAGATACACGCATATACGCGTTATTAGTAGGTAATGTTGGCCATAACAAGATTCCTATACCATACCCGGGACACTACCATAACCGCGAGAAGCCCCCCTTCCCGCCCCCGCCGAGGAACATTAGAGAGAGCCCCGAGGGTTACGGCTCCATTACTCCTTCCACACGGTATGTATATTTATATATAGCTTAATAGTCACTACGGGATTCTTAATCCAAAACAGTAGTTTTTACACTTATAATACTTATATACGTCTTACTAGCTCCGGATAATGCTGGTTACTACTGGGTTCTTGTCCTAACACTCTCCCTTCCCTCCTCCACCGAGTAACATTCGAGAGAGTCACGAAGTTTACGAGTCGTTATAATGTCTTACTAGTTCTAGGTAATGCTAGTTGCTATTGTACTGTTGTTATAACTTCAATCCCCCACCGAGGAACCTTCAAGAAGGCCCCGAGGGTTAGGTCTCCTTATATAAATCCTCCAAGCCCTCTTATATTCCTTATGTTCGGGAGATTACCATGAGCTATGCTTCGTACTTACATGTCGAATCCTAATGTCTGAAGGTCATGACCACCAGGTTACAGTAAACCGGGGTGAAAAGACACGATTTTCAACTTCAAGAACTATTTTCACAAATAATCCAAATGATAAAAGTAATCGTTTTGACGTCATTATTTGAGTCTTGGTTAATTCTTCGGTTTTGCATTTATGAAATCAATTTTTACCTACCTAGTTAAAAGAAAACTACCTGTTTTCTCCATATCCTTAAAAACGGGGT
Source organism: Cydia pomonella (assembly GCF_033807575.1). Taxonomy (NCBI): domain Eukaryota; kingdom Metazoa; phylum Arthropoda; class Insecta; order Lepidoptera; family Tortricidae; genus Cydia; species Cydia pomonella. The sequence continues at coordinate 17,475,781 of NC_084716.1, read as the reverse complement.
CGATAGACACAAGAAAGGAGTGAATAGAAATATTCAGTTTTAGTGGTCATAGACATCGAATTTGGTTATTATGATGCTCAAGCTCTATTGACAAATTATGTGTATATCTCTTAAACAGTTATTTGACAGAAAATGATTTTTTCGTGTTTTTAACCCATAGGCGTGTTTTTTCACCCCTTTGTGGTATGTAATCACCTCCTATGTCTTACTTTACAGTTAAAAATATGTAACTTTTTGGCAGTTTTATTCACTTCTTTTGGTATCAAAGTAGAGTACTTACAAATAGTGTACTATAAGTATGTGTATCTCAAAAACTCTTATTTTAGATATGTATAACAACTTAAAAGAAAAAGTTGAAAAGTCTCTCTATTCACCACGCGATTTCTTGTGACCCCGTTTTACGGTACCTCTAGTTTGCAATTGAGAGGTGCTACGTTAGATTTTCTACGTTTGTGGCCGTTTCCTGAAAGCTTGACCAACGAGGTCCATATATCTATAAATGGATACCACTAGAGTTACAAGTTAGAAGCTTTCATCAAGCAAACTTTCGTATTATGTTGAACCATTTTTTTTCAACTACTAATTTGCTACATTTCAGTTTGGGCGCTGCTTCGGATCCACCTCTGCGGACAGCCACCCTTACAAGCAACGAAAACACCCCTTTGCTGGCCAAAAATGGCACTTAATCTACCTACTTAAAGCTTATTTTCATAGATTGCTATTTAAAAATTATCGCTATATGATCTCGCCTTTGAACGTAACAAAATATGTTTTAACCTTTGAACTGCGTGATATATTGCAAGCTTATAAAATTTTGCCAAAAAACGCTAATATGTAATATATAGCAAAATATTTTTTTATTACCCGGGTGGGTACTGAGTTAGAGTCTCTTTTCACACCTATCGATGCGTAATCTAAGCAAGAAGACCGAAAAAGACGTCGCTTGGCTCGGCCGACGCCTTACGACGCGTCGGAAGGTGTGGGCAGACCATTATTAACTCTCTATAACGGTTTTGTTGTATTTTGAAAAGTTATATTTTTAACAAAATAATTACAACAACAAATAATTTATTTTTAAATTCTTACTGAGTAAGTAAGAAGATTTTAATTTACGATTCTATATACCCGTTTTATGGAGAAATTTTATTTATTTACTTTAATACGGTGAAAAGGTTAAAGCGCAAAATTGCAAATGTCTTTGATTTACTTAATGAATTTAAAATTCTTGTATATTTTGTTTTGTTTAAGTTGGTACAGTCAACGGGGGGGAATAGGGACGCCGAGGAGAAATAGGGATAACATCGGCAATAAGATAAATTAAAATTACTATTTACACAAATTGTATCATACGATATCCACTATTAATTTCAACATGGTGCAATTTGTGTAAGAAGTTTTTAAGAAATCATTAGGTAAATCTCATTCCAGATTTTATTCCTATTCACCCCGGCCGTTCCTATTCACCCCGGTTGGCAAGTACCATCGTTTTATTCCTAGTGTTACCAAATATTTTAAATATTTAAGACTGTTGTCGTGATAATATATATATGTATGTTAGAAGTAATGTATAATCAGTACATTATCCATATATGGGATTTTAAACCTTAGCCATACATTTTGGAGGTGATACAAAATCGCTACAGAAAATGGGTGGTCGTACATTAGTAGTTGGTCTGACAACATGTGGATGTTCTTTACTGCACTTAAAACTTTTTTTAAATTACAGTAGAAGGTGCTCAAACCCAGTTGTACGGTCACGTCTGAAAATATCGATACGGACAAAGTGCCAAAAATATGTATACACTAATATATGGGCCATAAGGTCGTGTATACATATTTTTGGCACTTAGTCCGTATTAATATTTTTAGACGTGAGCGTAGGTATTAGGCATTACCTAGTAATTTAAAATAATTTATTGGTCAAATATCAAATCGGTTATAAAAATCCAATGTTATAAGAATCTTTAGCTTAAACATATTTTATTTAATCTACTTTTTACTAAGGTTTGTTAGAAAATATATAGTTAGTGTCATCCACGATGACGCGCAGATTTGTCAAATCTAACCTCTAATAACTCAATACGACTCAAGTCACGCGTCTTCGTGAATGACGCGATCTATACAGACCGTTAACACCGTGCCATGTTGAATAAACACAAAAAAATCCCAATCCGTTTAAAAAGAATTGGCACTATGGCAAAAGATTAGCCATTCAAATCAAACGCAGTTTGAGGGATGGACAGACAACATCTAAACCAATTATGAGCGTAGATAATCTGAATTGTTTGACAGGGGTGCTGCGTGTTTCTGATAGAATTCCATTATAGGGTAAATAGGGTGCAGTGCATCACAACTACTTCTATAACTCTCGCATCGAATGATGGTTTCTACGACATTTCTTTAAGAGCCCGGTAACGATTTTAGTGCAAAAATGTAAAATTGAGAGATTTAATCGTTGAAATTGTACAGTCAGCATCAAAAGTCACGGATCTAATAACGTTTCATAAGTATCATTTTGTAACAGCTTAACAAAAAGTGACGTCTTTAATATAGAACAACTAAGACTGTAAAAGATACACTTTTGAATGTGAATTTTAGAAATTTATCTATATCTGGAAATCCTCCTTTTTCTGGAAATGATCTCCTATTGACGGAAATGGATTGTCAAACTAGTCTTATCGGCTTAGCTGTCAAAGGCTCTCTAATGTCACGAAAGCTTTTTTTATTTTGTTTTTTTTTGTAGTTTTCAAGCAAAATGATATGCATTGCGAATTGATAAGTTGATCGTAGTATAATATACTAATTAAAAATCAACTTCATCGACTATCAACAATGTACCTTTTGACTGAAAACGTCACATTTTAATTGAAATAATGGTTGTTATTCAATGTTAATCTGTATAATTGATTGTATTGTATAATCTGACGACCGGTTTGGCCTAGTGGGTAGTGACCCTGCCTACGAAGCTGATGGTCCCGGGTTCAAATCCTGGTAAGGGCATTTATTCGTGTGATGAGCATGGATATTTGTTCCTGAGTCATGGGTGTTTTCTATGTATTTAAGTATTTATAAATATTTATATATTATATATATCGTTGTCTAAGTACCCTCAACACAAGCCTTATTGAGCTTACTGTGGGACTTAGTCAATTTGTGTAATAATGTCGTATAATATATAATATTTATAATTTAAGTAAACGCATGTAGTTTATATTGTTGACTGTAACAAAATGTTAAATACATTCAACCTACTATTAGTCGAATACTGACCAGCCCAGCGGTGGCAGCATGGTTGCATTCACCTGTCACTATGTCTGTCACTTTCGCACTTACATACTTGTTAGAACGTGACAGGCATGGTGACAGGCGATAAAATGCGACCGTGCTTAGCCCGCAGATTTTTTTCATTTGTCAAAGGTTGCGTGTTGAAGTAATTCTTTTTTTATTCTACCATTGTTATAGATAGATGATACTTTACTTTCCATTAAGACCGATTATATAATAATTTTATAAGTAAGATAAAGTGCATTGGGCTTAAATCGAAAGCGGGGTAATTTTGAAAATGGCCAATATCGCACATTCTACTATAGCAATGGTAAGCAATATGCCTCGGTAAGCGTTGCAATAGCATAAGTATTGCTATACTTGCCGCAAAACTAACTGGCAAATGAGATCATAATGCTATCTCCTTTACCCTTGTTAAGACCAACCAACAGTGAAAGAGATAACATTATGACCTGACTCGCCACTTTGCGGCAAGTATAAAGAAGGGTAAGTGTTGCTAAAGTGCGAAGAGCTTCTAGTTTTAGCGATATTTGCCATTTTCAAATTAAAAACGCTTCGAAGTTAACCCAAGGCACCTTAAATTGAATGTTCCCATATTGTGTATAAGTTATATTTACTGTTCACCTACTCGATAGGCTTTTCAAACTCAATTGCTAATTAAATAAATATTTTTCTATAACCACTGTTTAATAATTACCACTGAACGTTTAAAATTCACCATACTGTGCTCAGATCACTATAATGCTACAATACAGTTAATCCCATCCTTTTGCTCAACCCTACGAGGGGTGCTTGTATGTGTGCGTCCCCTATATAAAACTCACACATGAACACTGCCCAAATATATACTACCAACTTAACTTTGATGTTAAACCAAGCTATAACCGCCTTTATGCAGACGGAATAAAGTCCAACTAGGTTGCAAAGATGTTTGTAGACGGTTCTTGTTTTGAACAGTCGCCATTAAATATATCAGAGCGGCCAAAATACTCACAAATATCTGAACACGCCTCTATTGTCAAAGCGTTAGAGTGCGTGTTCAGATATTTTTGAGCACCCCGGCCGCTCCGATATATCTGATGGCTACTGAACATAGGGTTGCCACTTACGCAATAAAGTTGCATTTTGCTTGAACTTTATTGCCATCTGCTTCGTCACAATTGGTTATTAATAATAATATTTTATTCCACACTTTATTAGGGCATTGTTGTGCTATTAGTAACACTCGAGTGTGCCCATTCGTCATTTTAAATGATCATAACTTTGTTTGGGGTTGATATTGACTTGTTAAATTGACATGGATATTTTTGTGGCCGTAGAAATAACGAGCAAACTTTTTTTTTTGCATTTTTTTTAAAATCGATGATGAAACACGAGTATACTGCCCTAGTGATAGCAAAGATACATTGATTAAGATGTATAAAATCTAAGACAATTTCGTTCTTAGAATTTGACAGGTAAACGAGATGGCGCTGTCAGCTCCATACATTTTGCGGTAACTTTGTCAAAAGTTGAAGTTTGACAAATCAGTGTCCGGAAAATATATGGCGCAGTACAGCGCCATCTGTTATGGATGTCAGATGTCAAACTAAGAGGCACATTTTTTTCTTAGACTTTACCTCTCTATTACAATAAATTTTTTTTGGTGATAGTAAGCTGGCACCGTAGCCTTTTTAATGTGTAAATAAAACCTTAAATTTTCTACAAACTCTACGAGGGTGCGGAGTGTTAGGGTCGGGTCCTTTGGAGTGCTATACGTACATAAGCTACGGAGACTGCTTACGATCAGGCTAGCCGTATGCTTCTTTGCCACCGACGTAGTAAAAAAAAAGTACTTACCGGTATATAATTTTGATAGGACATGAATAAAACAAAGAAAATAATGGTTAATGCGATATTTATTAAATTTCACTGTAATCCCCTCAATCTATATGCACTTATAATCGATTAATAATTTATTTTACACTTAAAAACTAAATTACAATTAATACGTACACTTTTTATATCATATCGCCCCGTCAGTATTGCATTTCATTCCATTAAACAATGAAAATATATTAAAAAGTTCACTTTACATTAAAATTAAATGTAAAATATAGAACTTGCTGGAAACCAGCACCATCGTATCGAATATTAATTATAATACAGGTATTAAGAAGAAATAAATGCAATTTTGGCTTTAGGTTACACGAATTCAACAATTTGTGGTAAAATAATATCTATACTAATTTAATCACAGCAAAATTGATTCCTATCAATAAATAAATATCGTAAATTAACTAAGTGCTGTTATGAATTGTACAAATAATACAATTTGTAGTGTGACAATTTTGAGGGGGCGAACGCCGTGGCGAATGGGAATTTCCTCGTTTTCTATTAATCCTTGTCACCCCTACATACATCAAAGAAAAAGGGTTGTGCACGTAAAGGGTGCATAACACTTATCATAGAACGTTGGCACAAACAATTATTTACATGTATTTCGGATTTCACGCGGAGCGTTCAAAGCTGCCGCTACTCGATCAGAGATGGCGCTGTATATACATTTAACTTCTTGGGTTCGTAGCATAATTTCGTAAATCGCGATTACTAAAATACGTTCCTAAAATAATTTATAGATGTTTTCTAATGTACGAAATTCTTAAAAACTCTTAGAGTAGGTAGTTTAAGGTGGTACTTCTTAAATAATAGTTGGATTAACTTTTGTAAGTAGGGAAATGCAACAGCTACTTGAAAGATAATAAATGTACCTACATTTGAAATTTGTAATTATATTTATGTTTGTAAACTGGATTGAAATAATTGCACACGCATAGTCTATAAGAATTTCGAAACATGGACATACATAGGAATGAGGATTTTAGAAATTATTCTCCGGTACCCAATCCCTTAGCTTAGTTTAAAAATCAAACGCGCGCAGTAAATTAAGCTGTAATAATAAAATGATAAATAAATATAATTAGAATTTGAATATTTTTTTAATTTGAGTATTTTTGTTTATTCCGCTAAGAATTGATTAAAGAAATAACCAATTGGAATATGGAATAGAAATTAGAAAGACATGTCTAAACTAATTGGATTTTTACATCAACTGGTTCAAGTAAGAACGTATAAAAAACTGATTTAGGGCCAATTTTAACACCCGGGGGTCTAAGTAGAACAAACTCAAAAACTCCAAATTCTACCAAAAAAATACTAATTTTATTTTTCAGCATAGTTTACCACGCGCGCCGCTTAAAACTAGGTTTGAACATCATCAGTTGCTTTCTTCTCTGACTTACGATACTTCCGGCATCTCAATAGCGTCATGCCCGGCGGTCATGTTGAGAGCGTTCATGGAGAGGTCGTAGTTGTGCGGCATTTCGCTAGATGGCTCTGTCGGGTTCTCAGGCATTAGCAGGCGCGGGAACCCGAAGAGCTGCGATCACTGGAGTCTTCCCCAGTAGTTCGAGGCGAGGTCGGGCCCCTGCGATGGTATTTGGACGGGGACGGAGACTCCCGCCGATATTACACCTACGGAAAAAGGGGAGGTCAATTGATGTTTGATTGTTAGAAATTTGACGCCTTATTTTGGTAATCTGTGGCTTAATCGTATCTTTAATTAGACATGAAACATACATAACACATTGAGTGCCTTTGTTCGCAGTCGCTTTCCTCTACAAAGCGGGAACAGCTACGGGGATCTACGAGCGTAGCGCTACAACATTGGCAGTGAATGGGTTAAGTATATATATCATATCTATGTTAGATCGTTTTTTTAATATTTTTAGGATTCGTTATGTACATATATTTACTAATTTAAACGGGGCTAACGCAATATTATTTCTTTTTGTTTACCTTATCCGTTGTCAAATCCGTTTAAATCAGTATATACTCGTATGTACAGAACGCGAGAGTATAAACAAGTTAGGTACACCTATCATATAGTACGGTCACGTCTGAAAATATCGATACGAAAAAAGTGCCAAAAATATGTATACACGACTTTATTGACCATATATTAAGGTAGTGTATACATATTTTGGCACTTATTCCGTATCGATATTTTTAGTGACTGTACCTACGATTACATGAAGTTCGTTTATGTGATACGTTTGACGTGTTTGTTAACAGTAATTCCCATCCCGTAGTTTTTCAGGCACAAGTACCTAATTAAACATAGGTAAGTAATTGCGAAAAGTTATACTACTAGGTATAGCATTTGCATCACGAATACGGCATTCAAAGGGTTAACTTCGCTCTGACATTATCGATCTCATACCTTAACGCATATTCCGTCCGATACGCTTAGCGTTCCGCATCAATTACCCAGATCTAGAACCCAAACGTCATACCTATCGTAAAACCTATTAGCGCGTCAAACCAACCAATATCTAATACGGTATCCAATTACTTCCAAAACCTCCCATCGTGTTAAATGACTTTGCAAATTGGACCTTAAGACGTTACAGTAAAGTTGACATTAGCAAAACGAGAGTCAAGATAGGAGTTTATGTGATTAAGGGTTGATACGGACGTTCGTTACACGATATCTTGCTTATGTCAGGAAGCTGAATGACAACCCTATAGATTTATATAGCTTAATAATCAAAACGGCGTATGTGCCGTAGTATTTCCTATGATTTTATGCTATTTTGAATTCGCACGGCTATAGAACCACGTAAATGCAGACATGAGCAAGTTATTATAGATGCTCTGACGAACCAATAATTACTTCTACAGATGTGTTATGCGAGTTGATTCGATAAATTTTGATTTGAAACTGTTTGTGTTGTTGAATGATATGATATGATATGATATGATATGATATGATTTATTTATCTCACAATATACAATTCCACTTAAAACTACGCGTGGTAAATTCTTAGGAATTTATATTGTGATTGTCGGTTTGTCTTACTTTATATAATTATGTACATAGGAAAAACATGTGACAATTAATAATTCATTTAAAATGACTAAAGTTTTTAAATTTCAATTGTATAAATAAATTCACTAAGAACGGGTCGTCATTAAGGTAGAAAATAAATAGTTACAGTTACAGAAATAATGTCAGCATAAGAAATAATGTCACCATTAGGGTCGTTATGAAGCTAAGATTAGGTAATACAATAAGGTTGGGTTATAAACAGGGGTCGGACAAAAAGTGCGGATGACGTAAAAATGACGTAATCTTGCACACAGGCTGATGTTTGAGTTTGTATTTAAACTTCCGTGTGACATGTAGTAACAAAGTAGTATTAATGAAGTAACAAAATAATCGTAAATAAATCCATGGAATTAATAATACAGGTGGTAGGGTGATGTAGTGAATAAAATAAATTTCACGAAACTTGTTACCATAAGGTATAATTATTTGAAATTAGTTAGAACAAGTCTGTGGGATTGCCACAATATTCAAGTAAAGATGACATTTTAGAGCGTTTTCTTATACATTAGTAAATATAAATTTTAGCTAAATATAATCGTGAAGATACAATAGCTAAACAATAACGAAGTCAATTTATTGTTCATCTGATTGACAATGTGTCAGTCAAAAACGTACTTACTCATTTCAAGTGGCGATATCGTTTAATAAAGAGGTTGATAAATGATAAGTGATAATTGTTTATGAAAATCAAAAATACTATTTGAAATCATCCTATAAGTGGTTTGACGTCATCCGCACTTTTTGTCCGACCCCTGGTTATAAATAATACAACCATTGTACAACCAGCTGCAACAGTGCATGGCTACATCTTGAATGAATTCCATTCATAATGTGTCCATGCAATTTTGCAGCTCGCTGGCAATATAAATAATTATTATAGGACATTCTTACACAGATTGACTAAGTTCCACGGTAAGCTCAAGAAGGCTTGTGTTGTGAGTACTCACACAACGATATATGTAATATATAAATACTTAAAATACATAGAAAACACCCAAGACTCAGGAACATATATCTATGCTCATCACACAAATAAATGCCCTTACCAGGATTTGAACCCGGGACCATCGGCTTCATAGGCAGGTTAGATCCTATGATAACCACTGTTTAATGGTTTTCCCATATTTAATTTACACACTGTATAGGTAAATGGACCTAATGCAATAACTTCATTTCAATGCTTTTACATGATCCTTAATTTTTGGAATATTATGCAATAAAGGATTCTAGAGAGACGCCTAAATGTTACGCATCCAACTCATTACGTTTATCGAACAAAACGCTAACCTATTCACTTCTAAAGACGCAATCTAGCGTTCGCAGTATCGCACGATCTCGCATAGGTTACATTTTAGCTATCCAGACATACGGCTGACTTCAACCCCTTGCCTGCCGCCGGCGATAACCGGAGGGTTCGCTTTCACGCCATTATCGCGCTAAACACGCTAGTCAATGGTCTGTGTCTATGGCGCGTTCATGCCACGCTATATTGTTGCTAGCTTGTCAATTTATCGATGTTATGGACTAGATTTAATCGCTATATATAATGCTTGGGTAGCGTGTATTTAAGCGATAAATTTAGAAGTCGTTACTTAGTGGTCTATAGCTCTTTGTTTATGTTAATAATCGAAACTACTTATAGTTTAGTTCAGGGCTATAGGTACATAACCGCGAAAAGCTCGTCAATTGCGGCCATTTTTAGGGTTCCGTACCCAAAGGGTAAAACGGGACCCTATTACTAAGACTCCGCTGTCCGTCTGTCAACAGGCTGTATCTCATGAACCGTGATAGGTTGACAGTTGAAATTTTCACAGATGATGTATTTCTGTTGCTGCTATAACAACAAATACTAAAAAGTACGGAACCCTCGGTGGGCGAGTCCTACACGCACTTGGCTGGTTTTCGCTCTAATTACGTCTTAGTGAGAGTAAAAGTGAACGATCCCCGCAATTTGCGAGTTATTGCGCTAGCGGCTTCCTCGCACAACGTATATAACAACGAGAAAATGTCGCCAGCATCCTTGGTACAGTCAGCGTCAAATACTTTGTAGCAACCAAAGTAGCCAAATAGTTCGGTACACCATATATTTAGTATGGTGTACCGAACTATTTGGCCACTTTGACTGCTAAAAATTATTTGACGCTGACTGTACAATGCCTCAAGAGCCTATTTTAGATTTATGATAGTTATTAATTTTAGTATTTGTACAGTTACTGTACCTATCTATTACATAAATAAATGATTTATTTAAAGGAAATAAAAACTTACATTTTTTTAACTCTATATTTTGAGACTTCAACAAGCCCGAATCATTCCATTTTTAGATTCGACGAGTCTGTTTTTTCACGTTTGACTCAAAACTATTTAACCTATTTTCACGAACGATGGTTTACCATTCAAGCTTCTGAATTTATCCGCTTTATCAGTACATGGGTAATCAAGTAGGTATTGTAAAGGAATCCCAGACTACTTTATGCCTATTCACAGAATTATAGAATTTTTACCAACAACTAACCAATTCGTTAAAAGCAGACTTTGAGAAATGTATGTTTACGTATACGAGCTTATTACGCACACCACTTCATTTCCTGTCTACGTTTCCTAGTATAGATGTAGATAGGTAAATATGAATCTCCGTCCGTATTCCCAGTATTGTTCTTTTCATTAAGCTCAAAAGAAACATGAAAAACCAAAAGAAATCCGCAGCACAAGGCGCCAAACGAACAAATCCGCATTATTTAATACCCTGCGAATGCACCCGTCGAAAGCAAAAGACTAAATGAAATGCATTTTGAATGAAAAACTCTTTTGTTCCCGCTGAAACTCAGTCCGACGATGAACAACAATAATTCATGCCCCTTTCCGCCACCTACGGCTAAAAATGTCGGCCGCGTGATATATAATATCAAATGGAAAAGTTACTGCCTTTGGGAAACAATGGGTTTGCTCTTTGAATAATAAATCCAGATTCGTTGATTTTGTTTAGCTTTTCACGCCGGCATTTTCATTCGTGCTTTGTGTCTTAACCGTACTAATTTATTTTTTTCTATGTACAACCTTTTTCAGAGGAACTTGGACGACCGCTCCGCCATACAAACGTATCCCATTTTCCTCTCTGGATATTAACAATATAGACAAAAATCACAATTTGTTCTTGCTATGTTATACCATATAGCTAAGCTTCTTTATTATGGATTTTTTCGCTCTTTGTTTTTTTTTTTTAAATTACTTTTGGCAAAATATAAATGTATGGCAAAAAAGCTTTTTTTTTGCGTTTCTGCACATGACACGTTATTTATTTTTACACCTTGGTGAAAAAACAAATCATTACAACGAATAAGTTAAATAAAAATATTTAGAGATAAAATTCGCGTTTACTATAAACATTAATGTCTGTCAGTAGGAATGTCTAAACCAAGTCACATACTGGCATCGTCACATCTAAAAAGGCGTTTTTCACTAAGTTATAACAGAAACATTGACAGAAAAATTGACATTAGGTTTCTTTAAAACAAGATCGTTTTCAGAAAACTTTGTCTGACATTTTACTCTCTAAATCTTATAATCTGTCGGGTTTAATTGGCCCACGATGATATAATACTCGTACATCGATTGGTTTGAAAATATTTTGTATAATGTCAATATCTACAGAGAAAAGTGAGGTCTACGTTTCTATGGACATGCCGTCGTCCACTTTCAATATTGAACTCATACAGTGTTCTGATTCATTATTTATCCCATCCCATCCACCCATTTTTAGAATACCTGAACTACATGGCTCCGCCATTTTCAACCATATCAAATCAAGGAGTAACTACAAACCTGATAGAACATTACCGTAAGCAAACGTTTGCGAGTCGTAAGTCTGCCCGCTAAATTGGCGCACCACATTTGCGTAAGAATCCAACCGTCGTCTGCAGAACAAAACCGTTCGATATTCAAAATCAATTTAAAACCCATTTGTAAGGAACAGACAACGGCAAATCCAATCGGGACTCCTATTTTCCCTCTTTTTTCCCCGGTTTTATTTTTTGTTTCCCTGTCATGTCGCGGTGCGCCCCTTGCTCTTGACTCAGCGTTTTTTACATTTTATTACGGAGTTGGTAAATATTTTTCAAGCCTCTTGATTCCGACGGTTCTGTAGCGTTTTCAGACATTGGTGTTCAATATTTTTATTTCATAAAGGTTTGAGGTTTTTTTGGACTGGAACGAACGTTTAACTAATACAAGTATCTGCCTTCTTAAATAAATCGTATTATCTGAAACACATAATCTCACTTGATGACCTTGAAACCTTTTGAATGCTATATGTGACACAAACATTTACATCAATATCTTTCTAAAACACAGACGGCGATATTACTTCAAAGCATGAATTTTGTCTGTGTTCGTGCATTAGGCACGTCTGCGACGACTTTAGGTGTTCTTCGCGTTTCGCTGTACGCTGCGTAATACAGCGTCACGTTGTATCGGAACTTATCAATATTTTTATAGCTAGTAACGCGGTATAGATTCATTCGATGATATGAAAGCTGGCGCGTGTTTTATTGAATACTTCTTCGTTCTTTTGAATCAACCTATACATTGCGAAAACTAACGTCTCGGTTACGTAACGCACGCTCCAAGCGTCAGGCGCGTGCACGCTCACTCACCGCCATACATTTGTTGCGTCAGCCTTCAGCGTACTTCAGCTGTGAGCGTTAGGTTAGGCCTTAGTAAGTGTATAATATCTTACCAGTGCTAGCGGCGGCTTGGGGCTGACTGTACGCCGCGTGTTGATGCGCGGCGGGTGCTCGGGCGTACCCGCCGTTGCCGAGCACGTCGCCGAACATGTAGGGGTAGCCGCCGTCGCGCTGTTGCAGGCAGGAGGAGGAGAGACCGCCGGACATTGAGCTGTGGGCAGAGAGAGGGTTAGAATATGGTATAGACGGGCGGTTTGTAAGGTAATGTAGGGTTTGTGCCGCTGTTTACGACATCTCACAGTGGATCGCTGTCATGGAATTGGACATTTTCTGAATCTCAAATTTTACGGCGCCTTCTAATTGAGTATGGTGTTAAGACACAGAGTATTTGCCTAGTAACCCTGATGATGAACCGTGAAAATGATGTCCGGTGTCCACATATGGCCAAATGCAATCTATGTAGGTAAAACCTGACCAATAATATATGATCTCGCGCCATTTTGCGGAATTTCATTGGAACTAAATTTTTCATATTAAACTGAACTCTCACAAACAACAGCGCCCTCTTGACTATGATCATATATTTCTGGTCGGGCTTTAATAGGTAGGTAATCTATCTTTGGCTAATTACATAAATGATTTAAAAAAATGTGTATTGTACCTATTTAGGATGTATGTTTGTACATATGTTATGTATATGTAAGTTTCTTTACCTCAAGGATTATTTGTTAAACTAGCACAGTTAAATTACGTCGTGAAAATGGAATAAAGTACCTAAAAGTGTAGTCCTGTGAAACAGATGCATAAAATAAGACCATAGACACTCAGAATGTGCTTCTGTTTTGACTGAAAGCACTCATCAACAGTCAGAGGCCGTTAAAATTATACTACACGACATCAAAACCATTCATAAACTTTACGACCCGTAAACGACAAAAAGCGTGTCGGCTAGTTTCAAGTAAAGGGGAAACTTCTCAGTTAATTTTCAACCGACGACAAAAGCTAAAACCTCGTTCAAGTATTAAAAATCAATCCAAGTGGAAGGCCGACCTTCGAACCTTAGAGCGTCTCAGTGCACTTCCCCTTTAATATTTAAAACGTCATATGTGTTCTTAACTTTATTCATTTCAAGAAAGCGATAATTACTGTTATTATAAGTGTAATAAAGACTAATTTCATTAAATCAACCACCACCGCGTCGTCGTTCTTGCGTTGTTTTGAATCTGTGGCGAGGCGGAAAACGCAAGGCGACCTTTGCCGCGCGATTTCCCGCTCAATTTAATTAGTGTAGCCACTCGATGATAGATGGCGCTAGTGGTAAGAATCCGAGTTCAAAGCACTCGCAGCTTTAGTTCGTGTGTATTCGCGTAAACGCGTTTTCAACTGTTTTTGTGGAAGACATCGAGCGTTGGGAGGTTTCGTTCAGTGAGAGAAAGTACTTAACACATGCATTACATTAAACATTTAAAGCTAAAAAATAGCTACTTAGACGAAAAAAATACAATAGTCTAGAATAATTTAATGGTCTTAGCAACTTAAACCTAATAAATTGTTATAATGTATTATTCAGTCTCTTAGAACCTTACCTTTGGTTATCACTGTTGAACTTGTTACATATTGGTGCATACAGGTATAGTTCGTGTCATCCAAAATGACGCGCAGACTTGTCAAATCTAACCTTTAATAAAATGATATTACGAGTCAAGGCACGCGTCCTCATGAATGACACGATCTATATAAGGCTAAGGTTTCAAGCGTGACGTTTCTTAAGTTTTTTATATGGCAACCCTGCCAAAGTAATCTATTTGACATACCTGTAGGTATCGCTCATCGTAGGAATAGGTTATCGTAGGTACCTATAGGGTTGCACATGCAGTTAAATCCCCCGTTGAGCGGTAGCACATCAATGTCGTTGTTTCATTGTTATTGTACCTTAAGATTTATTTACATGGCGACCCTGCCAACGTGTTAACATACCTGTAGGTATCACTCATCGTAGATATAGGTTGCGGTATAGGGCTGTACATTGAGTTAAAGCCCCCGTTGAGCGGTAAACGCGGTGCGGGCGGTGCAGGCGGGGACGCAGCAGGCGCGTCCCGCCGTTGACTTCTTAGTTTCTCTTCTCTTCGCCATTTTGCCCGCCGGTTTGAGAACCACACCTGTAATGGTATGGTGGTTAGATTTGGATGTTTGAGAATCTACGCAGGATATGATTGTTTTAGAGTAAAATTTGTTACGGCTAAATAGAGAGGGCCTACCTCGAACTACTCCGTGGATCTATTGGCCTCTCTGTGGCTTGATATAGTGACCAATAGAGAGGGAATAAACGAAATTTATATTTTCGCGACAGACCCTCTTTATACAATCTGACGGACTGACATGCAAACTTATATTTAAAAATACTCCGATGCCAGTTAAGGGCGGGTCGCTGCGTGAAATGAAATTAAACCTGAGGGTAATTTACTTAATTAAAGCATACATTTACGTATATATTAATCAAATTAGGCCGGCCGTGTGGCTTCGTGCATGTGATCTTTTTTTCGTGCACTATAAACATATTTGACTCACACCATAAACTATAACATGTAAGGATATATTCCTCTTTGAAATGAAAATTGATTATAAGTTGGTGTCTACTTATAGTGGCAGTTTCTTACACACAATTTGTAAAATTATCTACATTAGTATAAGTTTAAACCCATTTCTTATTTATCAAGTTGAAATAGGCACTGTTTTACTCTGAGAAACAAAATGTAATCTGCCAAATAGTAAAAATAGACAAAAACACTATAAAAAACCATAGACAAAAATACGTAAAAAAGGTAAAATTATGTAAAAGGTTGTGCAGCCTTGCACATTATGGTATGGTACAACATGGGTAATGCGGTTAGCATCGTATAACATATTTTTCACGTACGTCACATGTAACATATTTTTCAGTTAGTCAAATCTCAAGACTATTACACAATGGTAATTTTATTTATTAATAGGTTGTCTAATAAAGGACTCTAAGTTTGTTTAGGTACAAAATGTGTGTACAACACTTCACCACAATTTAAACGTGTACTAGAAAAAGGTATTTCTCTAACTTTAAAGACACAACAACTCCTCTAAGTCTTAAACAAAGTTGTGAAGCGTCATGTTGTGCCAACATCAGAACAATTAAATAAGTCGACCGTTGCGTGCCGGAACTGCGAGTGCTGGCGCGTGCGTCGCTTCCGGCAACATGGCGCCCAAGAGCTGGGTAATGATGATTTTGAGGCTCACCGGAATATTATCATTTTAATGTGACTTCTTCAGACTGATTTAAATGTTTTTAACAAAGTAGTACCAAGGGCGCCAAAATTAAGTGAACTTAAAAATAAGAAATAAGTCGACCATTGAGTGGAGTCGGAAGCTGCCAGTGGTGCCGCGTGCGTCACTTCCGGTGGCACAATATGGAGCTGGGTAATAATAATTTTGAGGCTCACCGGAATATATATCATTTGAATGTGACCTCTTCAGATTGGTTTAATAATAATAACCCTTTATTGAGCACATTACGATACAATAAATCAAAAAATACCACCCTGCCAACATTTTGCATTTATTCTTTTTTTTTTTTATAAGCGATATATGAGGCTTGTATCGGGTATTTTTTATCTGTTCTGTTAAAGGGTTATATTATCTATAACATAATTGGGTGCCAAGGTTGCCAAACTAAAAACAAGTTAAAATAATAAGTCGATAATTTCCTCTTTATTTTAATTTAACAACTTTTTCTACAAAAAAATACTATAAAAGACTATATTTTCATAGGAATTTAATACTCATGGTAACAAAATAATAATTTAATAGACGCGATATACATGTTCATTCCAGTTTTCAAGTACACGCGAATTTTTTAAGTTACAGCCAGTTTAAGGCAACCAATTTGAATAATTTATTTAGCTAAATTATTACAAAAGTCACTAGATGGAGCTGCTGACAGATCTGTTTCACAGAATGACCGTAGGCGTTTTTTTATGGAGGCAGGCGTTTGACCACGATCTTATCTGATGGTAAGTGGTGATGCGGTCTACGGTGGAGCACACTTACCTGTTTTATTGCTAAACAAAACCTATTCTATAATAATCGATAAACCTCAACCAAACCAACCCACAATCCGCAAAACTACACATTTCCATAACTAAGTTACACCAAAACAATTACTCCGGCAACTTGTTGTCAAAATAACAGAATTACGGCAAATCTCATTTAGCAACCCTTGCAACTATGGCGCAATTTATAAAAGGAAATAACGGAGCCCCTTGTCATCGCTGTCAGTGAAGTATAGATATAGACGGAGGAAAAACGTCATAATATTTTACCGGAGTACGATTTAGTTGGGGGCGTTATAGCATTTTTATGTGCGTTGGGGGTATTTTTAGGTATTTGTTGGGGGCGGAATAGGTTCGGTAATGTTTTTGGTACTGATCGTTTTTAGTTTTACTAAACTAACTCTTGCGGTGGTGGCCGAGTGGATATGACGTTCGACTTTCAATCCGGAGGTCGCGGGTTCAAATCTTGGCTCGTACCAATGAGTTTTTCGGAACTTATGTACGAAATATCATTTGATATTTACCACCAGCTTTTCGGTGAAGGAAAACATCGTGAGGAAACCTGCATACATCTGCGAAGAAATTCAAAGGTGTATGTGAAGTCCCCCATCCGCATTGGGCTAGCGTGGGGACTATAGCCCGAGCCCTCTCGCGCATGAGAGGAGGCCTGTGCCCAGCAGTGGGACGTATATAGGCTGAATTATTATTATTATTATAACTCTTGCATTAGAGAAAGTTTTGAAGTTATAGATGGTGTCATTCATGAGGACGTATGCCTTGGTTCGTATTGTCATGTCTTTAAAGGTTAGATTAGTGAAATTCGCACGTCATCGTGAATGACACGATCTACCCCGGTTATTAATGAACGTTGCTTTTGATATAACGCCGGTGGTATGTCTGATGGTAAGCGGTTACAGTAGTCTGACGCTTGCACATCCCCGGGGTGTAACATGCGCGTTGCCGATCCTTATAAAACCTGTACGAACTGCTACCCCACACTGTATTCTCTTGAGAACATTTCGGATATCCGACTGTCTAGCATGAGTTGCGTTTTCGCGCACGAGTCCATACTTGAAGTTGCGCAGGATGTATGGATGGAGTAGCGAGAACGCAACTCATGTTAGACTGTCAGAATTATTTACAAATCTCCCATTTTTGTAAATTTACCAATTATTCCAGGCAGAGACACAAAGTGATCTTCAGTTAGATTTTAGTGATTTAATAATAATAATAATAATAATAATTCAGCCTATATACGTCCCACTGCTGGGCACAGGCCTCCTCTCATGCGCGAGAGGGCTCGGGCTATAGTCCCCACGCTAGCCCAATGCGGATTGGGGACTTCACATACACCTTTGAATTAATTAATTATAAATTATTAATTATTATTATTTATTATTTATTATTTTTAGTGATTTAATTAATTAAAAATCAGGAACTCAGCAGTGCCCATTTTAATGCCCTGGGCCCTATCGGGAAAATCGAAGTTCGTCAATTGCGGGCATTTTTCTCTCTCACTCTAATTACGTCTTAATAATAGTAAAAGAGAAAGATCCCCGCAATTTGCGAATTTCGGTTTTCGCGGTAGGCCCCCTGAGCCCCTAGGATAAATTTATTCGATTTCGAAACGTGCCGTACGCGTTTGCGTTAAGTCTCATTTAGTAAAGAATAAATTTATATTAGGGGTACTGAAGGTTCTAGCTTCAAACCATGGCCTCGTACTATACCTTATCCTAACACATAGGACCAATTTGTCATAAACATTTCTTTCTCACACAAACAACTAAAAATATATCTAGTTCCAATAAAACATAAATGTATGTAGCAACACTCTCGACCCTTTTCCCATTTCGGCCGGGAATAAAATATTGTAGGCAGCAATTTCAGAGGCCCGGCAATAATATTATGACATATTGCTTTGCCGGCCCCTTTGATAGCAATGTGCGGGGTTTTTCCTATTTTCCTATCAACTACCTAAGTATTTAAATAGAGGAATATTTTTTGTGAGTCACGTGTAATATAGGAACGGAATCAATAGGTAGAGATGTGTATTGATCATAAAAGCAGTATAAATAAAACACAATTAGATAATCAGTATTCGTGAAAGCGGATTGCTAGGTATTGTCGCAGGTATCAAAGTATATACCGTATATAATATGTATGTATGGACACAAACTGCTTTGGACAGAGAAGCATGATGGTCTTTGGTGTCGGAGCCCAAGATCCACTCCGGGGGTCAATTTCTCGAACGATATTAGACTAATATTATTTGTCTACAAACGGTATCGGTTTCCATGACAATACATTAATAATATTAGACTAATATGGTTCGAGAAATGGGCCTCGGGTCGCTGCGCCACAGCAATAAATAAGTAAGTATACCGTATATATGACACCGTAACATTGTGCACCCGTTAGTTAATAAATTAGGTTCGTTAGTAATATACCTACATACATATTAAGATTTTAATATATAAAATAAAATAATAATCAGACGGATATTTCCTGCGACAGCGTGCGAATTAGAATTTAACCATAACGCCTTATAGATTAGATATCCGAGAATAGAATAGAATAGAATATTTTTCGAAGTTTTTTATCTTTCTACCTATTCCTGTTTTCCCAGTTATTCATTTTGCATGTGTTGGATAAGGACCCTAACCAATTTTTTTTGTCGTTTTTTTACGTGAACGTATTTTTCGGGACTACCGTGGTGTGAATCCACAAATTTGGACCACCACACACACACACAGGCACGAAAGGTTAAATATATTTTAATGGAAAATAATCTCTTAAACTAAATAACAGCTTAATATTTTCCACCAAGTTTTTTCCGCCATTTTGTACAGACATTCGTAGGGTTGCAGCCCTTGTTCTATCTCATTACGAAGTTTGCTCATTAGCCAGAGGAATTATGAATAATTGTCATTTACAATTAAATTTTGTTTAGCTCTGCGAGGGACTAAGGTTGGAATTGCATGCTTAAAGTTTGTAGAATGAGACCTGGGGCCCATTCCTCGGACGGTATTAGTCTAATATTATTAGTGTGTTGCCATGGTAACCCATACGACTTGACAATTCGTGGACTAGTAATATTAGTCTAATCCAGTTCGAGAAATAGGCCCCTGATATAGATGGCATAAATATTAGGCACCTTATTATATGCATACCATTATTTTCTTCTAAATTCTAAATATGTAGTTCTTATAAAATTGCTTATATTTGTTTTTGTTCTTATTTTTATAATAATACCCAAAGAAATTATATTCGTGATAGTACCCGGGTCTTAGCTTTATTCCAAGAAAATCAACTTAAAGAGACTTCTTCCCCAGATTTCCAGGAAATGTCTCTTTGTTTTCCCTTGATTTATTTTTCTTTACTATCACTTTTTTCATTATTTAGGTAAAGCTTTTATATACTAAAAGAAATCGAATTAAATCCGACACAAAAACAAACCAGTTATTTACCAGCATTAATCAAAAAGGACAGGAGAGGGAAAACATCCCTATCCCCACTCCAAACACAACCTTATTATCAATAGTATAAAATCCATTTTTAAATGATGCGCATACAAAGGTTGTTGTAACCTGGATGTAGCCAAATTAATATGAGTTTTAAGAGTAATAGTATAAGGTTGGTATTAGTGTGTAAAGGTTCATGCGCGGTGGGTGCCAATTTTTCAGAACGGGGGGCGGAAATTCGCCCTCTCTTCCTGTAGGCTGGGTCGATACACCCCTGTAGTGTGCCCACAAGTGGGGCCAGTGTGGGATTTGTGGAGATGTTTTTTTTAATTTTAGAGGCTTGTTGAATGCGTGTATTGTAAAGCTGAAGAGGATGAGGAATGAACACGGCATTGGAACTTTCAAAAATCTAGTTTTGATTTGTTATTACTAAAATCGTATCTATACTTTGTATCTTTAGGTATCTAAATAAAAGTATACAAACATTTGTACATTTTCGGCTAGTTATGACATTTATTGGTTAACCAACCAAATACAAAACTGCCTGGATCTGTCACTGAACGACCTGACTTTAACCTACATTATTTGATCATGTAATGTTTTCATCTACCCTCAACTGGCTTACGGAGCCATTTGAGGGTAGATTTTGTTTACTTTTATTTAAATACCTAAAGATACAGAGTAGTTTGCACCAATATCTGTACGATCGCGATGCAAGGGCGAGAGATATTAAAATGAAATAAAATTGACATCAAAATTGACATCATAATCGCTATTACGGTTCCAATGATTTTTATAAGAATTTGTTTACATTTGCCAGGGTTTATGTATTAAATTATGTACGATAAAAGGATTTTTAAATTGTAGGTAAATCTATGAAAGATAATATACTAAGATAAATAATGGCAAAAAAAAAACTTTCTTTACAGTACATATGGTGCTACTTAACCCTAGTACGGTAACTATACCTGCATATGTCGAAAATTTAAAGGTCCATATGTACTGTAAAACGTTGTTCAATACACGTGCAAAAATGTAATTCGCAACTCGTGTCGATTTAAAACTTTCCCTTCGGACGTGTTTTCATTTATCGCTACTCGGTGCGAATTTCGTTGTACTATTTGAAACCCCAAAACTTGATGAAAAATTAATAAACATTGTTGAATCTAAAATTTACACCTCAAAAGTTAAATAGCTAATATGGTTAGCGTCAAAAAGTAGCATATACGTATACGATCATACGAAAAACCTAAGAAAAACAGTGGCCATCCTTCTCCGTAAATTGAATAAAATATCCTACATTTTCTAATCGTATGGTCACCCTACACAGCCTTGAACCCGGGGCAACACGTGGTAGCCACTGGAAACAACTCCTCGAAAGCCTTCGCGCCATTGAAGCGAAATTGAGCTTTGTACACTAATCTTAGGGCGCAAAGTGGTTTGTAGCGGGTTTCCAGTAGGGTTGTGCAATCGATATGTATTTTGTATTATTTAGCGGATGAATACATTATGTGTAGTCTAGGCGCTATCTAGCGTATGTCTAGTATGAATAATTAAATTTACAAATATTATAATTCGTATAGAGTTTGAATTCAGCGTTACATTTATCTGTGAATTGAGCAAAAATTTCTTCTTTAGTATCTTTAGTAAATAATGACAGTAAATTAACATGAAAAGAATAGGATGCTATGATATAAAAGCCTCATTAATTAAAAAAAGACAGTAATGGAAAAACATGATCAAATCGGAGAAATCCTGAAGAAAGGCCAGGTCTAGAGCACCCTAAACCAGCGAGCGTGTATGAGGAATGTTATGAAATTGAAGGAAGCGAAAGAGGTATGTCAGGATCGTAAAGTGGAAATCCGTGGTCTCTGCCTACCCCTCCGGGAAATAGGCGTGATTATATATTATATGTATCTACAGACATATCACATGACGACCGGTCTAGCCTAGTGGGTAGTGACCCTATGGTGGCCTATGAAGCCGATGGTTCCGGGTTCGAATCCCGGTAAGGGCATTTATTCTCTGTATTTAAGTATTTGCATATTATTTATATCGTTGTCGGAGTACCCACATCACAAGCCTTAAGCTTACTGTGGAACTTAGTCAATTTGTGTTATAATGCCCTATAATATTCATTATTTATTTATTTATACATAATAGAGATGCTAAACAAATACGACGGTAGTGCATAAAAAATATTACAAGAAAAAAAATGAAGAAAAACTAGCAATTGACAACCCTAATTAGTGGTTGAGTGACCGAAGTGCCGGCACCGACGTCGAATGTTAATGTACAACAAACACCATTGGCAAGGTTAACGTTAGGTGAAAACATCAATTCAATTGTTGCAAAAAAATGGCAAAATGTCTGCGATTTTCCTGGAAAGCGGTCACCGTAGACCATAGATGCAAGTTTAGAAAGCATACATATACATTACTGAAATAAATGTCTTCACCAGGATTCGAACACATATCCACCTGCCTTCATAGACAGACTGCATGGCATTCGCAATGTGGCAATTTAAACTTTTTGGCGCCAAATACGGATATATCCGCACCATAGGTTCAACGCCGAAGACGGATTAATCCGTCACAGACCACAGAGCAACATAGACCTACGTGCATACGCATAAAATTCAATTTCTCTTTTGACACTTCGGTGATGTGGCGTCCGAGTGACAGCTTTTGTGTTGTGTTAGACACAGCGTCGAAAAGGTTAATATCAAAAGACGTTTACAATGACCGAGTGTCCAACACACTCACTTTGTTCAGTAGCCCTAGTGTAAATTTATTTGATAGCGAGACGTGACGTACGCGTTTGCGTTAAGTCTCATTTTGTATAGGATTTTGAGTTTCCAAAACGTCCCGCTCGGCGCGCTGTGTCTTTAATTCCATACAAAATGAGACTTAACGCAAACGCGTACGTCACGTCGCGCTTTCGACATTTACACTAGGGGTTCTGTTCTAATCGGTGCAATTTTTTTTTACAGTAAATACGCGACACCCGATTCTAACACTATTTAATTGTATAACATCCTAACTCAATAAATTAAAAAAAAATGTAGACTCATAATACGTAATTCGATTTAAAATCCGTTTAGTTAAAAGCTAAAAGCTACAGCCAAGTCCCCTCATGATAAATGGCGGTTTAAACTGTTGGCAACACTGCAGTTGTTAAGTGGGACGAATTCTTTTTTAAACTCACTCTTAAAATGTTGTTTAGGATGCCAATTCGAACATGTCAAAATGATGACCTGTCTGGCCTTGTCGGTAGTGTGCCTATCTCAGATCATAAAAAGTACTATGAAGCCGATGGTTCTGGGCTCGAATATAAGGGCATTTATTCGTGTGATGAGCATGAATATTTGTTCTTAGAGTCATGTATGTTTTTTATGTATTTATAAATATGTATATATTATATATATCGTTATCTAAGCACCCGCAACACAAGCCTTATTGAGCGTACCGTGGGACTTAAGTCAATTTTGTGTAAAAAAAAAAGAAAAATGAAATTTTGTTATTCACCCTTGCGTGTGTCCGCGACGAATAAGTACGAGCGAAATACACGCGCAAAATAGGTAACAAGATGATATCATTTTGCTATCGGATTATAAGTTAGAATTGGAGGCCGATTCAGATTTCAGAACTTGTTATGGTTTTGAACTGGTTTTGTCAATTATTGAAGTTAAAGTTATTCAGTCGAATCAATCGAAGTTCGGTTCGTATGCACCGATTAGCCTAAGCGATTTTCAAAGTAAGATCAAAATCGCAATAAATTATGAATTAAAGACCCGACTTTGCAATATTTTTACCCCCCGAGTTACACACAATGTTTTTCATCGCACTTGCGAAGAAAAACCTAAATTTTAAACGAAATAATTCTTAAATACGGTGACATATCAAACATTCGTCCGCCATTTTGTAATGAAAAATGTGAGTGTGATGAAAAAATAATAAAAAACTGCTAAGCTCAAAAACATCGTTATTAATGTAATATTTACTCAAGCTGAAAAAGTGAAAATAATGGATCTATCGGTGTAAGCGTAAATGTTTAAGTCTTAATGCGAAACGAATCATAGTTTTCTCAATAGTCATCCGAAATAAAAATCCTACAAATAATACGCCACAACCCAAATAAAATACATGACTCACAAATGAAAAATTCAAACAACAAAAACATAGTTTAACATATTCCATAGAGAATATTTACATAAGCTATGTAATATTCACATGTATTTGCGTCGGGGAGGGTATGTTGCCCTTGTTTTTTTAGTCTGTTTGCTAAAGACGCATCCGCGTGGCCGTGCCTACGCAAACAGGCCGTGTAAACAAGCCCTTATGAACGCATTCGTTGAGCGCTTTTAATAAAAAAAAACGCCCGATTCTATGGTCTAATTAGAAGTGTAGGCCTATTGAAGTTTACTTTTAACAGCGTTTTAAATTTACAACGTCTTTCTTGTTTCACGTTGTAAACGACAAGTAGATACATGTGGCACTGCATGGTTAGGTCTACATTTTCGCGATCAGTATATAAAAAAGCAGTTCATCTTGTGTTGAAATCATAACATAACATCTTGCATTTAAGTTTTATCTCAATATATAGTGAAAATCCGACTTGAAATCTTTTATTTAGACTAAAAAAATCTTTACAAACTGAAATGGTATATCTTAAGAAAAAACTTAAATTAACAAGTTTTTATGTTTAAATATATGGCGCCCGCGTCTTTTAATCCTTAAATAATTCTTGCAACATTGCCCCAAGCGATCTTAGTCTAGTTTAGTGGATTATTCATGCGTGTATACACCGCTTCACCGCTTGGTACCAAAAAGGCGGCAAAGTTAGTATCAGAGCGTATCGCCACCTTACAACTGTAATTTTTTTTTAATTTTACCTGGATACGTGCCTCAGGCAATCCTATCTTTTCGGCCAGTCGTTCCCGCGCGAACACGTCGGGGTAGTGCGTTCGTTCGAACTCTGTGGACAGACATTCAAAATTAAATTTCGAATTGGACACGTTCGAATTTTCGGATCGACGGTGAGCGTCAAATCGAATCTTCGTGGATCATAGGGCTGGGCACTTTTCGGGGACTAACGGTCGGTGGTCGTTGCTTTATTTATGTTGCGTTTTTTTTAATATTACATGTGACATCTTAGTTTCTTTTACGTCATAAAGTTAAAATTTGTATCAATGAGAATTTGAAATAGAGGTGTATTGTCAAAGAAAGCTTCGTAGCGACGTACATTTACTGCCATCTTTCGACACATAATTAAAACTTTTAGAACGCCATTTGACTTTGCTCCTTATTCTTTCACTGTATGTGTTCAATTTGTTATATATCAAAAAGTGGCGCCATCTAATAGATCAAAGGCCAAAGGTATAGCAGCATAATTTCGAGCGATGCACCATAGCCATAACCTTTAGGTAGTGCCCGGTACACCTCTATTTCAAATTCTCTTTCATTTGTACTGAGCTGCCACCTGTCATTCTATTTCAAAAATCTAAGGAAAAATAAATTAAATTGAAAAGTCACTTTAAACTGATTCAATAGGAAGAATTAGTTAATTACAGGAACAAAAGTAAAATTACAACATCATATTTAAAATGATGAATATCACGATAAAAAGTAAACTAAAACCAGTAGCGTAAATGATCATGATTATCTGCTATAAATCCCAAATATTACAAATAAAAATCATGTTTACCAACCTAATAAATGTATTATGACACCCATAAAACAATAAAGTAATAAAACAAGCAAATAACCAGGATAATAATTGCGACTGCCACGACTCAAGCGCTGAGCACACACGGGGGATTGGGGACATTTATTTATTTACTAATAACTTGTCGACAAACAATAAATAAGATGAAAGGGATGGGAAATAGGTTTATTAGGGCTCCAGGGACCTCTTACAGTTAGAAGTGGACAATTTCGGCTGTCAATTGAGTGGTAAGTGACGTCGATTTATGAGCCTGGACCGATAGAGAGCTAAATATTTGTAGCTGTGGTCATGATGAATGAAATATAAAGGGATCATTTAGACGGCGCGAGAACTCGCATGCAAAATTTCATTACACTGCGGTATTTGATTAGTCGTTTGACCTATTATACTAAGGTCCCACTGCTGGGCAAAGGCCTCTCTCGTAGATTTCCATTCGTCTCTGTTTTGAGCAATCTGCGGTCAGTCGTTGAGATATACGGTTGTAGTAAAAATCTTGAAGTCAGGTATCCGTCTTGCAGCTGCTCACGATTCTGGCCCAGACAATGATGATGAACTAAGAATACTTGTAATTTTTTAAGCTTAAGAAGATGGTTCTCACCTTTTTCAAGGCTGTCTATCTGGTCATTAGTGAAGGACGTCCTGTTCCTCTGCAGTTTCCTCTTGAGCCGTAGCCTCATCTGCGAGTCCTCGTCTCCTGAGGAGGCGTGTTCGCTGTTCCCGTCCGAACCCGCTTCGGATTGTAGCGCGTCCGCTGTGGGAAGATGTTCTGTTAATCGGTAAATAAAGTCTGTCCTAGAATTAAAGTGGCATATGTGTGTCTTGGCAAAAAATAAGTTCAAGCTTCATTTGCGCCCAATAATATAAGTTGTAATGTAAGATATGTAGCCAAAAAAAGTACAAATAAGTACGAGAAATTATACCTTTGGGACAAGCGTATGGACCGCCTGATGGTAAGTGGATTACTGTAGTAGGATACATTTAGAACTAAAGAGGCATTGAGAAATGAGGCTTCGGAAATTGAGTTTTTCAGAATTCCAAAATATCTACTTAACAACGCAAGAGGTATAAAATATTATAAAAAGTCTTATTTTTTTGCTTAGCATACTAAGACATTTAAAAAATAAAGCATAACGTATAAGTATTAGTAGGTAGTTGTATGTTTCTTCAACATAGCAGAGCTTTTATTTTAATATATATTTTCAATTTCTAAATTACGGGCACGTTTACGATGTTGCCCAACTTATCCACCTTAGTTCAGCCATGCCGTAAAGAGTTTTTCAGAAAAGTTTCCGGAACTCCATCAAAAAACCACTACGAATTACGTAACAAATCTCAAAAATAAACAAACTCACACACCCACAGTTCCTGCAACCTCCTCATTTTTCACAAACTGCACTCAACAACTATCAACCAAATGACGTCAACAAAACTGCACAATTACTCGACTGAACCAGTCATCATGAGCTCCCAAACGCACCGCACTAAACATAACCTAAAACCAGTTGTAAAGGACCCGCGAGACTGTCAGATCGGTTTGATCGCGGGGTCGCGCGTCTCTAGCGAGATGACCCTCTTATGAGGGCTAAAATTAAACGTTATTCGTAACGTCGACATGCCCCAGGCTAATTGATTAATTTGCTTTATGGTCGGCACTCGAACTGCCTGTAATGGTGCATGGGCTAGTGATGCTGAATGGGGGCTGTTACACAATCTGCCACATTTTTCTGATACGCCCCACGGATCGTTTGGTAATTCTGTGATGGATGCAATTAATGATTACAAGTGCATCCGTCAGATGGAATGAATTGGTTGGCAAGTATGGATGCCCTTAGCTAATTTGCTCTTGACATCGCGCTTTAAGATACGATCGGATATAAATATTTGCCGATGAAAACCAAAAGTTTAGCTGGAAATTGTAAACGTAAAATTACATAGAATTGACTTAGGCAGGTTTCGGCAATCGGCATCCTTATTTCAACTAAGTACCTACGTACGTATTGTCAGTTTCATGTTAAGTAGGTACTTAGTATGTTTAAGTAGGTTGTCACATCAATAAAAAAAAATTGAGCACATATTATAAAGGTATAGGTGATAACTAACGGTGGACTGTGGACTGTATAAAGTAAGATGAGATGATGAAAACACGTATTAGAAGTTAATTATTTTAATAAATATTATCACAACAAATATTAGGCACAATTCTATCAGTGGCAACGACAGACTGACACATATGACATGGAATCACTAAACTAGAAGCATAAATATTAGAAATAGGAGTACAAAAGAGGTCGCATGCCAGCTAGTCGCCAACAATGGGTACTTTATGACAGTCTTTCCCCAAAACATCAATTTTAATTATCAAATCGTTCGTAAAACAAAACACGATATCTGACTAACCTATGATCCAGTTTAAAAAACTAAACCGATCATTTCGAAAACAACGTTCGACATTCAAACATTCGATACATAAAGCGGGCGCTACACGACATGATTGATGCGCGACATTCGCTCAGACTTTCCAATCCGGTTGACAATTTTGATTGATCGTACATGCGCGCCCTGGCGACGCGCCGTGCAAATGAGAATATTCCCAAATTATGTTTTTTTTTTTTTGCAGACTTTATAACGATCTAATAATGATTTTGGACGGGTTATAATATTGTTAAGCAACTAATTGTTGTGATGCAGTCGGGTTCAATTTTTATTAATAATCTTAAGAAGAATATTCTCGAGTTAATAAAACGGATTCGGTTTAAAATAATATATTATTAATTTCGAAAGTCTTAAGCAAATCCAATGAATTTATAGTAACTCAATTTTAAAATTACTTTGTACAGACTAAAAGAACTTGACAATAAAAAAAAGAAAGGAGTATTT
Source organism: Cydia pomonella (assembly GCF_033807575.1). Taxonomy (NCBI): domain Eukaryota; kingdom Metazoa; phylum Arthropoda; class Insecta; order Lepidoptera; family Tortricidae; genus Cydia; species Cydia pomonella. The sequence continues at coordinate 17,446,740 of NC_084716.1, read as the reverse complement.
AATTTCGGGGAATATATAAAATAGTCCAAATCGCAACAAACATTTCATAATAATAGCCCAAACAACTGAATTTATCAAAGCCACTTAATTAAGCTCTTTAAACCGAGAAAGAAATCTTTTTACCAATGGATCCAACAAAGGAGGAGTCCCAGCAACAAAGAATTATTTTCCCTATTAAGGGGCACATTTTCATTATTTATCAACGTCTCAGCCTACGAGGAATTCATTAAAAAACCGAGAGCACTCAAAATTCCGATAAACATGATTGGGGCGAACATGAGAGAAATAATTGTAATAATAGTGGAAGGAAAATGGAAGGAAAAATTGGTGGGAATAAGGGAGGGGGTCGGGGAGGTGGGGGGCGATTATGTGGGATCGATACTGTCACTTGCGCGGGGGCAAGGCAGAGGCGAAGGCGGACAGTGGGGCTTGTCACGGTCAATGTGGAAAAAGTAGAAAAAAAAATTGAGTAGTGGTCAATTTTGGTGAAAACATAGATAGAATATAAAAATAAATAAGTGATTAAATTGCTTACTCGAACAATATTTGAAGGGAAAATAAATAAGCGCCTTTTCTAATAAGACGAGTCATGTCTTATAAGAAAAGGCATTAATATATTATTTCAGGTAAGGTTTATGATAAGATTAAATGTTAATTTGTACAAAATGTAATACAAATACTGACTAAAAAAAAGTATCAAAAATATATTACGGATCATCAATATTTTTACTACACATTAAAAGGTTCAAAGTAAGTTTGCCATGTGAAACAAAAATACACGTAGAGTCAGACCAAGCTAACTTGGCAGCGATTGTGATAGCGCAAGACGGTGCGAGTGTTAAGTAAACGTCATAATTTCATAGAGGTTTGACGTTTAAAATAATGCTCCGTCTGGGATACAAAACCACTGCCAACTTAGTTTGATCTGACTCTTTTTATAATCGAGTTCTTAGTAAAATATTTGTGTTCTTACTTTTTTTTTTCAATGTATAAATATGTAATTAAGCTTTTATTTTATTTTAAATCTTTTTTAAATCCGCTGTCGCCAGTGCTCGGGCCTTTAAACGTCCCTGCGGCCGGACAAGGCGCGATTCGGCTAATTCGCCGCGTTTCCGCAAATAAATGTTCGGCTGCGTCTTCCCCGAGCTCCGACTTTTTCTCTACAGACTATTTGCCACTGGCAATAATTTATCTCGGACCAATGAATTGATTTTTTTCTTTTCTACAATATTTTTGTGTTGAAATTTGATAAATAAATCTTAAAAGTACATTTTTTAAGATTACTTTGTCTAGTTAAAAAATGTGTCCTAAACATAAAAGCGATGGTAATTCGTCGCGTCCACAAATAAATGTTCGGCTGCGTCACTTCCAAGCTCCGGGTTTTTCTTTAAAGCTATATTGGGTAGTGAAAGAGGCAACGCTTAACCTTGGACCAATGTCAGTGTTTTACGTTTTGTTTTAAATATATTTTTAGCGTCATAACTTTTTTTTTGTCTCGTGGAAATCATTAAATAAACGGATAATAAAGCCTAATTTTCTTACTTATGTCACAACCTACTATTATAACTTAAGTTGTATGATAAAATATTTTAAAAAAGGTATCCAAATCGTTAATTTTTGTAATGTCCACAGAAAGGACGCCAGTTTTCCCAGAGGGTTTTGACCCCTATATTCCTACTTGTTTTTTTTTTTTAACTTTGGTGGCTACAAGCAATACATATGTATAACATCTGTTGAGGTCATTTTGTCTGGATATATTTCTTCTTATTTCCTTGACATGGGATGAGCCAATTTAAAATTTTCAATTAGACTTCCCTTGAAACAACGCTATACTTTGGACTTCTGATTATTTCAAAGAAAACATTACATATAAGACGAAGACGAACAAATAAATCAGCATAAATAATTTTGTCTGTTTTGTCTGTTTCCAAATTTATCACAGAGTGCTATTGTAAAAATTTGGCATAATCATTGAAAGTCATAATGTAATGATAGTCATATTATCATTAGTCATAACTCTGAAACCGTTAACTTTTCAGGGATTTTCTTAGGTTATGCTATAGATAGGTTAGGTTTGATTTATGGCAATCCCGAAATGTTACGCGTTTCTGAGAAAAACCAAATTATGGCTAACGAACATACTGACAATTTGACAAACAATACATTATGACTTAAAACTTTATGGAAAACAATAGACACCCTGTAAAGGTATGTATGAGTAGCATACCTAGGTTATCTAAATCTCAATGGAATTAATTAAATAGTTCTTGATTAAATAATGAACGGCCTAATAACTGTTTGTTTGGTCCTCTAATTGCGTGCTCCCAAGAGAATACCTAATATACTATCCAGGCCATTAGGAATCATATTGTACGCCAGAATATCGTTTAGGTAATTTAGATGAAAATTTAAATTTATTTATGTTTATATTAGGGCATAAACGTTTTTTCAAATACTTTTTTATGGATGATGTGAGACAATTACTAAAAATAATAATGATTTTTAATGATTTTTTTGTCCAGCCGGTTTTTAAAATATTCAACAGTGCAATTCTGCTAAGTATATTATCACCAGGTGCTATGAAACAGCCCCTTGGTAAACTATCGATATCAAGTGGGGGGTTCCATTACAGCCCCCTCATTATCAATCTATTCCAACCATTTAATATTCAATGAAACAATACCCATTTTTAATTGAACACTCCATAAAGTGGTTTCATTCTATGAAACTTCACACCATTCTCCGTCTTAATCCATTGTGTTAAGGTCGTTAAGGGCTGCTATCGCGTGCAGCGTTCGACAGATTGCTACTAAATGTGGTTGGTTACTGTAATTGACTTTGCTCAAGTGCCTTTGCCCGTAGGAACACGTTGTGAACACTTGTAAAGCGTGCCTTTGAACCGTTTTCAGATAAACGTCGTGCAATACATAAAGGATTTTTTTTAAATTTTGTGATCTGATTTAGTTTTTTTTTATAACAATAAAGATCATAGGACTCGATTTTTTCCTACATTTAGTATTTTATTTTGCAACGAATTATTTCTAAAAACGGAAACTTCTCTGGTTGTCTCGGAAAAATATGTGCGTGTGTGTGGTGTGCGCTGTTCTTTTCTGGTTCACCAACCCTACTGATACATGCCCCAATCAAAATAACAAGATAAAAACCAATCATTTGATCCCATATAGCTAACAATCGTTAAAACTATCCATTATCTGTCCCTAAGTAAAGTCCGTAGGGCCTGTCAGCCGATCTATCGTGCCACTTAGATCCCTGAGCGCTCATGAAAGTGTTTGCGCAACAAGACATAGCCAGAGGTCTTCTTAAATGGTAGATAGATACTGCAGAAAACAAGGTTGTAAGCGTACGATTAGTCTGTATTTTATTGTGTGGATAATTTTGTAACCAAGCGAGCGGTACATACATTTTTTGCAGAACTTTGCTTATTTTAAGAGCACTGTGTTTTTGCCTGGTACAGCAGCAGTCAGCAAAACTATTAGCTTAGCACTCCTGCATACTTGTTTGTACTGTATATAATGTTTTACACAGAAGTCGTTAAAAGTAAGCTTTCATACGCTTCCTATATACAAGAAAGGGCATTTATTATGTGCCTCTAAACATACCTACGAGCTACGTACAGTAGCCAAATTTAAAAGACACAATAAAATTAAATAAAAACAAACCAATTATTTTTTAAATTCAATATTACCCATTGGTCGAACAAATAAAAGTATCACGCAATCTTACTTGCTTAAGATGTTGTAATCTAAAAATGTACGAGTCAAATACCCTCCGAGCCCAACAAAACCTGGGCGGCTACCGGGAAAATCGAAATTCGTCAATTGCGGGCATTTTTTTCCGTCACTCTAATTACGTCTTAGTGAGAGTAAAAGAGAAAGATCCTCGCAATTTGCGAATTTCGGTTTTCGCGGTAAGCCCTCTGCTTTTCTCACTACAAGTAAAGTTTGATGACTCAGACAAGTTACTGGAAGCCAGTCCGTAACTCCGCACGGATGATTGGCGAACGGGGATTGCTCGCAAATATTTGCGTCGTCTACTAATGCATGGCTAAGTGATCAAGTGACGTATATGTTTACCGTCTTAATCACAGAACTTAGAAAACTTCTATAAATGTTGTCTCTTGTTAATAAACTCTAATGTCAGAATGGCTGATAGGGGACGGCGTTTATAAAAACTCATTTTTTTGCAAATTTGCTATTTTGTGTTACGCTGCCGTGACTTTTTTACACGAAATTGTACATCGTTTTCGCCTGACATTTTGATACGATTTCTAATATAATAACCCACCACTAGGGTGTCACTAGTTAAAAAAAAAATACAAAAGCATATCAGTCTTATTCTTAGAATTCAACTAAATATTTGATGATCTATAACAGAGTTAAAAAAATATATTTTGAACATTTCCAAGTTATGTTTCACAAACGAATACCTATTAAATATATTACAGTAATTTTACATCAAGCAAAAAACTTGCACTATGCTTTGAAAAATCCAATTGAATATCCCAATTCAGTTAGCTATCAGTCAATTAGTGTCCAACCGAGCTGCGGCCGCACCACTGGGCGCCGCGGCCATTATTGTTCTAAACGTGTGCACAAACAATTTGTGCTATTATTACGGACTAACCGGACCACTGTGCAAATATTGCGTAATATTTTGCATAGTCGAAATTGACTTTAAATCTATTATTTCAACAGTTAGTTTGCGGTAAGTCGGCTCTGTTGAATACAATATTAATTTTAGTTATTCGTAGCTTTTTTTTTTTAGTTTACAGTTGTTTCAATTACACAATGGAAGGGATAAAATGTAAATACCTATATGCATACATTATGTTTAATGTAACAATTTAATTTCATTATCATTAAGTTAAATAAATTATTACACATTCAGAACCTAATCCTGAAATAAAAATAACTATTATTATCAACGAGGACATTTAGTGTACCCTATATATTTATTTTTGTGATTTCCCGGTATATTTCCATATGTAGTTATAGTTAAAATCTAGCTACTAGTGGAAGTCACTGCCTTCGTTAGCAAATAATACAATATAAAAACGCAATCGGGCATTCTGCGCTCCATTCTTGTCTACACCGAGCCAAAGTCCGCGTATATTTGTCTATTTTGCGTGTAGCAACACTGAGGACATTGGGCGGAATTTTGTCCAGTTTTTTGCGTGTAGCAATACTGGGGACTTTTTGCGTGCACAGTGGGCACATTGGCTGAAACCATCGATCCGTGCTGCGCGGAATATTAAAACCATTTCGAGCGGGAGGAATATAGCTGGTTTTTAAGTTTTCTAACAAATAAGCTTATGAAATATGTCGAAGTCTCATAGGTTGATCAGGTTGATGGCGTTATTTAAGATGAATAAATATGTACTTTTCTTACTAAAAAAGTAAATTATATAGGCATGTACATATATCATTTAAGATGCAATTTTTTTGTTTAAGTTCATTCTTGCTTGCAATCTTGTTAGTTCCCAGTGGTCGACTGAGCTCAATAAATATTTTGTATTTTTGCCAAAAATTAACTACATATTTAATTTGGGAGATCTTATATATATTTTAATCTGTTAAATCTTTTATCACAAAATATCAAACCTAAAAATTAAAACCGATTTTTTTGAGGGGAATTAAATATAACTATTATTTTAACCACCAATCACCAGAAGTTGTTGGTAAAGCATAGTTAACATATAAAAAAATTAAAACCCCAATTTAACCCCTCCCATAATTGCCGTGTATATAAAATGCGTACTTAATACCGGTACAGTCAGCTTTAATAAAAACAGTCGTGTCCGAGCCAGCGAGCCGGCGGCAATAAAAGCGCCCTTATATATCCGCTTTATATGTCCCGTTTTATTGGGTCGTAGTTTACATGTCCTTCATCGTATTACGTATTTCAGAAGGGGGAAAGGGGGTATTTCTGATTTACGAAAGTATTTTTACATAGAAGTTAAAAAAATGGTACGGCACTTTTGCTACTAACTATAAAATTGATAATAACGAAGTTTCTGTTCCAAGTTAAAAGTTGGTCGAATAGTAAGTACAAGCACGCTTAAAATTTTGTACTTTTCCATATAGACGTAAACTAAGTTTCAAAAACGTGTACTTACCTTCAAATAAAATGCAAAAACAACCTTTTGTTATAAACTGCTCAAACATAACTCATTACAAAGATATACAATAGGTCAAAATAAATATAACGCGACAAATCTAACAAAGACGACCGGTTTGGTCTAGTGGGTAGTGACCCTGCCTATGAAACTGATGGTCCCGGGTTCAAATCCTGGTAAGGGCATTTATTCGTGTGATGAGCATGGATATTTGTTCCTGAGTCATGGGTGTTTTCTATGTATTTAAGTATTTATAAATATTTATATATTATATCGTCGTATATTTTTATCGTTGTCTAAGTACCCTCAACACAAGCCTTATTGAGCTTACTGTGGGACTTAGTCAATTTGTGTAATAATGTCCTATAATATTAAAAAAAAGAAAAAAAAAGAACGACCTTTAGTACACAGAAAACATTCATAACTCATAAACAAATATTTGTTACAAGCATAGAAATGCAACAACGTTCCAACCAGATTATCAGATTTACATAGTATTTGCGACCGAATACTTTGTAAGTCCATAACACGCTTAAAAATATGAAACTGCGAAGTACAAAGCGAACTCCACAAACGAGTTGAGCTACGCGCAGTATTCGGGTCACGCGCCAAACAACGCCTCTGAAAAGTGCTAGGAAAAGTCGGCGACGTGGGGTCAGACGGTTAGGCGGCGCATTTAGTTTCCTTATCCTACGAGGGTTTTGAGAAATGGTAATAGATTTTCGAAAACATGTCAAGTATCGCTAATCTTTAAGTGCATTTTTTTACAAAAATCAAGCGAAATTTAGTGTCCGATTTGAGTTTTACATTGGAAAAAAGAAATTCTAAGAAGTGTAACAAAAATATGAGGAATCGGTGACATAGTTGGACCGTCAACAGTTTAGAAGTCAGTTATTTATTTTATATCAATAGTTATTACAGCAATATATAAGGCAAAACGAAAAACTTAATACAACTTAACAAGAAGATCGAAGAATTAGACTAAAAAGTCCAAGGAATAGGATGCATGTCAAAACTTTATGGAATTGCGTTTGGTTTCTTCGTATTTTAAGTTTGTGACAGTTTTACAAAAATGTGTTTATCGCTAAGTTTCAATGTTTTCTTGCGTAAATATTTGTCTCATCTTCGAAAGAGTGAATGCAATTTTGACATATTTTGAATAAATCACGCTTAAAATACCTCTGAAAAGAGTAAAGAAAAGTGGATAGTGACAAAAACTTCTGTTTATTTCGTTTCTGTAGAGGTTTTACGTAACGCATCTTATTCAGGGAATATGCTATTGTGAATTATCGAAGTTCTTTTGCCAAATCAAAAGGACTCAAAAGAGATATTAAGATAAAAACTAGATTGAACAAGATAAAATCTTTGCTTCTTAACTAAGTATCACTCGATCTAAAGTTCACGTCCACTTCTCCCCAAAAAGCCACCTAAAATATTCCTTACCTTAGATACCGAACTATTTCGCGTTCCCTTTAAACTTCCCTCAAAATTGAACTGTCTTCCTTTTGCTCGTGTGCCACGGAAGGCCCTTTGCTCATGTGTGACACGTTTGGGTCGCAGTTGACTTGCGTCTTGGGTCGAGTCGACTGTCAACGATCACTTGAGGTCACGGCGACCGAATGTGGAGGCTTAATGCTGGATTTTATTTTGTCTTAACTGTGGCTTACTTTGATAAAATATGAAATATACTCGGCGTAAGAAATTAGTAAAATTACATATAATGAGATTGTGAGATAAATCGGTAGGTATTTAATTTGATGTAGTAAGGTTCTAGTGCTTTGAGAAATCAAAGTGAGAATAAGCTCGATCCTTTGAACTATTATTAGTACGTATAGAACCGGCACAGATAATCAGTATTTTGCCCCATGAGTTGTTGTTGTTTTGACAACACTATATTAGCGTAGCGTGAATCTCGAGACGAGAGTTGCGATTGCGATAATTTTATTGCTTGATATGGCTTCTTTATAATAATAATAACTTAATGGCTTGATTACATATTTTTAGACCTTTATAATATACTTAGACAATATTTCTTACAGTAACAGAATAACATAAATACTAGGGAGCTTTACCTATACTAAAACTGTATTATATCACCTTATTTCGTCTAACAGACTAATTCCTTGCAAGTATTTCCATGCCAATTCCTCCCCAGACATTGTTTTTGAAGTAATAACAAGCATATACCTACTAGCAGAGATAAAACACAAAAGAGGCAACGGTATAATCTCCGCAAGTCTGAAGTTCCCCCTAAGGAGCGGGGGCGGTGTTTAGACCCATAGGCAGCATTAATATTTCGTAAGTTCCAATATGCAGCAGAAAACCCGTTTTATTTTTCACGCTAAAGTTTTGACATAGTTCCGTTTCCGTTTGCGAAATAGGCTTTGTAAATCTTTAGGGAAAAGTCTACATCAAAGGGACTTTTGCGTTTTCCTGTTACATAAATAGATGTTGAGAAAGGAATTACCTAAAATACAAGTAGCTGCCGGAGAATTTGGCTATGAATTTAGGCCACCAAAAATATGTAGGCCATGACAAAACCTACCATTTAACTCAAATGAAAGGCTGAAGAAAGGAATGGCTTAAGCAAACACCTTTTATCCGATAATTCCTGCGAAGCACGATGCAAGTCACTCCATGTCCATTAAGAGGGGGCTAATGCAAAATTGTAGTTATTATATTGAATTTTTATACCTTTACATCAAGGGCTAATGGCATGAAAAAATTCACACGCAAACTAGACTCTATTTGAAGCGGCAAGTATCAATCGAAATCGTGAAAGGTTAAACGTAGCTTGATCGAACAAAAATCAGGAAAACATGTCACGAAAATTTGACAAATATCTAAGAGAAAACGACTATAGTCCGTGTAGATACGGTCGGTTCACCCCGGGCTAAGCTACCGCATATTATATTACACAACCTTACTGCCAGACATCTGAGCACTGTACATTCATATTAGATAATGTCGACGCGTCTGAGAGCTGTCTTCACGCTACATTAACGACTAAACTCGGTCTGAAATCGCTACAACTTGGAACAATGGAGAAGGGTCAGTGTAGCTTTATATTACTTACAAATTGACTATGTGGTCTACGCCCGTCAGTTGGTCTTGTTAAGTTTGGTGGTTTTGTGTTTCGTCACACCATTCAGGCATACTTTTATAGAATGTATTTTGCTTTATTACGCTACTCATTTCGGTGTCCACGTGAAAGTACAAAAATATTATTTTCCTGTGAGGACCATGAAAAAGAAACGGAAAGGTTTGAATGACAAAAAAATTACAGAGCGGAGGGGAAGAGGAAATATTAAGAGAAAAGATAGGTTTGCCTCTAGCAGTCCCTTATTTTTACAAATTGCTTCCCATGACTTGACGGAACTATACCATCAGTCAGTCTCAGTCAATCTAGGAAGCCGGTAGAGAAAGTGCACCTACTCAAGGGTGCGAAAATACGAAGGTACTTTGTGTTTCCACCATTTGTCTAAATCATGGTATTCAGTAAACACTTTCTAATAGCTAAACTAATTCTATCTACGGGCACTTACCTCTCTTATGCTCCTCACTGCTCGGCCGGTTCAGCTGAGGTGGCAGCGGCGCTGGTAACGTCGGCGCGGGCGCGGGAAGCCCTGGATACCACCACCCCGTCGCCGCCTGTCCGTTGAACATCCTTAACTTCTCGTACACGCTGTCGTTTTGCGCGGACGCGGCTTGTTCTTTCTGCGATGCTAGGTTGCGAAGTACTCGGTTTATTGAGGACACCTACGGAAGAAAACTGAGTTAGTAACTGCCCTAATTTGTGCAATAGATCTATCATGTTAGTACACACTAGGAGCTCGGACGGCGTCGGACGGATAAACCTTAACAAATTATACATCTAAACCTTCCTCAAGAATCACTTTATTGATAGTTCAGTAGTTTTTGAGTTTGTCGCGAACATAAAGACATACGGACAGACAGACGCGAAGGGGGACTTTGTTTTATAAGGTGTAGTGATTTGTCGCTAAATAAATGGGTAGTAAAGTGGCTAATCGAAAAAAAACATCAATCGTCACTAAAACCCGCTTAAATCGAAAAAAACTGTAGCGTAAGGGCTGATTTAGACGGTGCGAGAACTCGCATGCGAGTTTCATTACATTGCGGTATTTGATCGGTCGCCGAATTGGTTGTAACCTCAATAGTCCGCAATGTAACTAAAATCTCATGCGAGTTCGCGTGCCGTCTAAATCAGCCTTAACTGTAACAGTGTATGTAGAATATACCTAAGCTCAGTAGTTTAGGTATATTCTTATATATAAAATACGTTCCCAATTTTTTTACTACGATATATAAGATTTATTAAAACTGCCACCTCAACGTAACAAAATCGTATACGAAAATCTTGTTTACAAAATATCCCACACGAAGCTACGAATACATAACTAATCATCCCTCCTATATCCTACTCGTACACGACACGACTATTCTAATAGGAAACAAATTGCGACCCCTTAACTTCAAAACACGTGTAATTTAAAATCTAATATGATTACTAAATTCCAATCGGGCCTTCAAAGGGGCAGATTAGACCCCACCCACCTCCCAAACCCCAATATCTATCTACTTTCGGAAAAACCACGCATGCGTTAAAAACCGACCCACACAAATGTACATGCCTATTTTAACACGTAACTAGGGTTCCCAGATGGAAAGGTTTTTTCAGCGTTTTGTTATTTTTTTCGGCAAGATCAGGTGCAGAATACCAAGAAATTGAATGTTTTTTTTTTGTATATACATATTAGTTTAATGTGACAGATATGTTATTTTATACAGGCATTCTTTGTCTTTTAATTTTGAAGCTTTTGAAGTATATATACTTTTTTTCTGTACTTAAGTAGAATTGCTGCAAATAGTGCAAAAAACAGTAAATGTTGACGCACAAATTTCCCAAGAAATGTCAAGGTTTCAGCTTATTTCAAGTTCGCAGCCGGCAACCCTACGTAACTATATGTAGGCATGGAGATATAATATCTGTTTTCTTGTTGCCAATGGTTACGCTGAAATAGACTGGGGGCCGCGCATACAAAATTGCGTATGTGTTTTCTTTGTGGTGAAATGCCGGTTTTTTCTGGAATAGTGAGGATGCTGAATTAAGAGTGTGTATATTTATACATATATTATTATATCTATTGTTGCATTGTATGGTAAATAGTATTTTTAATGCATGTAAACAAATCTGAAATTTATAAATACTTTCGGAACACAGAATTTTTACTTTTTATTTATTTTCTTATAAACTAGAAATTTTGATACTTAGCTGATCTGTAATAATAATTGATATCACAGACCTTTGAAATTGTAATTAGAAACGTTTTGTACGGTACGTGTACCGTTGACGTCAAATATATGTTTACACCTTTGCGTCTTATTCCTTAGTAATAAGGCGAAAAACATAAACATATCTTTGCCGTCAACTGTACGAGTACACTAATGCACTTTTTTTTCTCATAGAGGTTTTTTCTTGTAAGTCAGTCTTATTTTGGACCCGGGTACGTCCTTAAACTACGTCCAAAAGAGAGGTATGTGCATTGTGAATGCCATCTCACTTTGTGTGGTAGGGCACGTCATGGGGCATGTCATTCCAGATCTAGAGGAGAGCCCAACTGGGGATGTACCTTCACCTCACAGAAAATCGCAGCGAAATAACACTAGACTCTACTCATAGTGTTGTGTTCCTGCCGGTGAGTAAGGTTGCCAGAGCTCAAGGAGGAGGGGTTAGGGTAGGCCACGCGCATGTAACTCCTCTGGAGTTGCAGGCGTACATAGGCTACGGAAACCGCTTATCACCAGGTGGGCCGTATGCTTGTTTGCCACCGACGTAGTATTATTAGACAATTATATGCATTTTTAGCATTTCTACTTCTATAATCTTTTTTTTTACTTTCCTAATAACACCATAAATATCAAGTAAGTATTTTTATTTTGTATTAAAACAAGTCCACAATATTTTTGTCCAATTAAGTCTCACCATCATAACCACTGTGCAACAAAACGTCAAAAACCACTTTCAAAACATAAACAAATTTTCCGATCACAGCTAAAGGTACAGTCGGGTAGATTGAAGCGGCCCGGTACACTCGGCGCCGTAATGCTGCGTTAATCCCGTGTAACACTAATGGAAGGTAATGTGCGCTGGAAAACAGATTTGTCTGACGGGTCAGTTTTTAACCGACTGCAAAAAGGTTTGTAAAAAGTTACATATACATATATTTCTTATATTATCTCGGTGGCAAACAAGCATACGGCCGCCTGATGGTAAGCAGAAGTCTATGTACGCCTGCAATTCCAGAGGAGTTAATCTTAACACTCCGCACCCTCGTTGAGCTCTGGCAACCTTACTCACCGGCAGGAACACAACACTATGAGTAGGGTCTAGTGTTATTAGGCTGCGGTTTTCTGTAAGGTGGAGGTATTCCCCCAGTTGGGCTCTGCTCTAGATCTGAAATGACATCCGCTGTGCTGTGCCCTACCACACAAAGCGAGATGACATTCACAATGCCCATACCTGTCTTTTGGACGTAGTTTAAGGACGTATCCGGGTCCAAGTATATATAACATAGCATAAAAATTAGATAGGGTAACTACTATGTAATCATTTTTGTTTATAAATGTTTTCGTAAAACTGCCATGTATAAGTATAGATATTTATTTCTGGTTTCTTGCTAGTATTACGTTACATATTAAAAATAGCATTGTTTTTGTGAAAATATCTTAAAAAAATAAATAGATTTTTTTTATTTATTTAGAGTACTCACATGTTTTAGACCCCTATGAAACAAAAAACATAGAGTTTTCAACGATTTTTTTCTCATTTTTATAGAGTCAGACCAAGACAAGTCTGCAAAGTTTTTCAAACGTGAAACTTAACACTTGCACTGCGTTTGCTATCAAAATCGTTGCAGACTTATCTTGGTCTCACTTTAACAGTGTCACTCAACGCTCACAGTACTGCTGTAGAAAAAAAATCTTTAAAGCTTAGTTATTCAGGTTTCGTATCGCTTCAGACATATTTATAATACTGATAAAAACCTCGTGAGTACACACATATCGCTACCGAATTACTCACAAAAAAAAACCAGTTTCACGCTACACAGCTCCATAAAGGTCATTTTAGATCCCAATTTCATACGCAACGCACTCTCTAGCATCCTAATAAGTGATTGGAAAACCAATTATGGATTTAAATCCTTCCCCAATCAGATAGCATGACAAAAAAAGACCTTCTATTCTAAACGCCAAAAACATTTCGAGTTTCGAATCCGGCCAATGGGAGAGGTGCATTTAAAACACAAATTCTGTTTCTGACAGCTCTCTAGCCAATCAGATAGGCTCGCAAGATTAAAGCGTTCGTGTTCGAATTTTAAAGGATTTATTTTTCTATTTCATGAATTTTTATCGAAAGCGGTCAGGTGTCGGAGACGTGGAATAGAAGTTAATAGATTCTATTTTCGAAATTTTGATCGACAGCCATTGAATGAGTGGTCAACGACAAATTTGAAATTGAATTCCTTTGTTTTCAAACAGCTTTTTTTCTCTTCTGTCAAAAGAGCCTAAAGGGCTTTGCAATTCACTTAGAAATGCAAATTATACTGAAATATAATTTATTGAAAATAAAACCACTTAAAAAGTGCTCGTGATTTAAACCTACCCGTATTCCAACGTATGTTTTTTTTAATTCGTAAAAAAAAGAAAATTTGACAGAATAATCGCAAATCAAATTATGCAGTTAAAAAAGCGCACGTGTTGTAGTTTTTTTTCCTTGTATCTGTGATCGTATTTGCTCAGATGTCATTATTTGAGCAAAGGGGCTAATTCTTCTGCCACATCATACGCAAGAACGCACGCAGCCGTCGTTTTTTGTGGAATCGTTAACTAATTGGTTTTGTGTATCGGTTTAACGTTAACCGTTGTCCAATTCAACTTTATTAAATTCTATAATATTTAAATTTCATTAATGTCAGTTATTTATAAAAATGAATTTCATTCTCATTTTAGTAATTTTGTTTTTTTGTCGATTTTCAGATCGAATTAACTTATATAAACTTTACTGAAGCACAGCACAATATCATAACATATAATTATCTATTTATTGTATACCTATATTTCATACTATATTCAACATATATCTAGAGTGTTCTTCTTATCCAACGGGATATTTTTTTTGTAGAATTATCGTTTTCTCATTATAATACTGTAAGTAGGTACGTATTATCTGTATTTCTGTAAAAATACAGTTTATTCCCTTACTTTCGCAGCTTTCGCTGTTACCAAACATGGACTTATGTCCTTTCGCCCCGAGACCTCCGAATTAGTGTCCACTGATGTGTGTAACGGGCCTAAAACTTTGTACCCACGCACCCCGCGTGTGCAGGGGGCTTTAAAGAGATTTAAAAAATATATTTTTAGACAACTTTGATCGTAAGTTTTTTGGAGCCAATGGGTAAGTTTGAACTTTTGGTGCACAGTGGTTTAGGAATACGGGGCAATACGGGGTTAGTCAAAAATGTAGGTATTTTTTGTGTTATTTTTTAACCTTCGGCTTTAGTTTGTAATTTTACTTTGTTATCGTTTCATTCATAGTAATTCATTCATTCATTCATAATGTTTTGTAAAAAAAATCTTAGGGAATAAGCCATAATTTTACTAAATATTGTTACAAACTTTTCAACTAAACTAACTAAAATTACCTATAAAACAATATTAGTACACAAACTTTCAAAAGCCTTTATCAAGCTTCAACCATTATTACGATGCAAAGCTGACACGTTCAATAATTAACAGCTGTCACGAATATCGAAAATGACGGCCAGTCAAGCCTGAAATCTGGCAACTACTGTACATGGCAGTAACGTGATACCGGCACGACGTTTAGCACAAATATCTACACGAAATTCCATCGTATACCATAGACATAAAGCTCATAATTGTATACATGTTTGTGTCGTCGATTTTGTAACGTAAAACGATATCGCACTTTCGTTTTACGACCTTGTGTATAATTATTTCGTTTATTTTGCTAATTTTGAAGGCATCTTGGTATCTTACTTGGTATGATGGGCAATGGTGTGAAAAAATACAAAATTTCAAAATATTTGCATCGATTTTTGTTTTTAGTATTATAAACAAAAATGCACCGCTTAAAATCTTTTCTGCTTTGCCCTAAGGTTGACTGGTAGAGAATGCCTCAGGGCATTAAGTTCACCTTTTAAGTTTTTGTTTTGCACAATAAAGTTTAAATAAATATAGTGAAACACACCCAACTTGTCAGTAGAAAAAGGCGCGAAATTAAATTACCTATTTTATGGGAAGTCAACTCCTCGCGTTTATTTTTTTTAACTTGACGCTTTTTTCCACTAACAAGGTCGCTGTGCCAGAGAATATATTCATTTTCTTATGTTTCAGATTCGAATTTGTCTGAAAAATCGCAGCTTAAAAAGTTACCAAATTTGTACAAGATATATTGTCAAATCGACTAGCTATAAAATAAGCATTACAATACAAATACAACCTTTCCAACTTAAGCAACAATTAAAACTAGTTTATTCAAGTTCCCTTTTCCCTACAAAATGTCACTAACATTAATATGATCTACACCGATAAAATCTCTATCTAATTAAAAATTAACGTATCATATTTCGCAGTGATAGCTCTCATAGATCATTCGATGCGCGGGCGTTCCTGTGTCACTTACTTATTTTAAAACTAAAATACCTTTTGTCACGTTTTACCAAGAATCAATTTGATATTTTATCCCGACCACTTTAAGGTCTCAGTTAGACTGGGAGTAAACATGTTCCCGCTCGTTCTGGATCTGTCAGTTGACAGTTGACAGGTGTCAAGTGAGCCGCGCGCGCAACTCATTACGTGACATGGCGATAGATCATCTAGCAAGCGATAGTGTTAGAGATCCAGCCGCTGGTGGTCCTTCGGATTATTGACAGTTTTGGTCCATTTCGCTAATGCGACATTTTGTTTACGAATATTACAAAACGCTTCAGTTTCTTTTGAATTTTTTGTGCCCTTGGGACGCAAATACGTTCGTCATATCATGGAATAAAAATTTTGTACTAAAAGAAGATGTCTGAGTGCTCGTCACGGTCGACGGTCCCAGTACATGTCATATTTAAACTTAAATCATTGACAATCGAGCTTAAAGGTAACAGTAGCATGTCATTTATTGGGCATTGGCATGTAAAGCACTAAGACATTTACCGCACTCATAAAGAGCAATTTTTAGTAGCACGTAGGCACCAATAGTAAAGATAGCCATCCTTTTTTAGGGTTCCGTAGTCAACTAGGAACCCTTATAGTTTCGCGATGTCCGTCTGTCTGTCTGTCTGTCCGAGGCTTTGCTCCGTGGTCGTTAGTGCTAGAAAGCTGAAATTTGGCATGGATATATAAATCAAGAAATCCGACAAAGTCGTACAATAAAATCTAAAATTTTTTTTTTTTAGGGTACCTCCCCTACACGTAAAGTGTGGGTGAATTTTTTTTTTACTTCAACCCTACAGTGTGGGATATCGTTGGAAATGTCTTTCAAAACTAATAGGGGTCTTCAACAAACATTTCTTGCTAATAGGGGTATTCAACAAACATTTCTTGATAAAGTGAATATATTCGGAGATAATTGTTCCGAAAGAAAAAAAAATGTGTCCCCCCCCTCTAACTTTTGAACCATAGATCCAAAAAATATGAAAAAAATCTTGGAAGTAGAGCTTAAGAAAGACATTAAATGAAAAATATAGCGGATATGATCAGTTTAGCTGTTTTTGAGTTATCGCAAAAAGTTTCTCCTTCATAGTAAAAAGACGTACACCCACAGTTCATCCCTTGGTTAACAATCTACCATACTTTAAGCTCCAGTTTAGCTTATTGTGCTCCAGTTTAGTTAAGAGTAACTACGGAACCCTACTATGAGCATGGCCCGACATGCTCTTGGCCGGTTTTTTTCATATTTGAATCAATTTTCTGGATTAAACCCCAGTGGTTCTCCGCTTTAATCTCACAGACAAAAACCGTGGGCTTGATGAAAATCCCCTCTATTAAGCCGTTACACTTTTCCAGGCCCATTCAGCATCAAACCGATACAAGATATCCGGACAAAAGCCATTACTCTGAATAGGAATTCCGTAAGAGGGTCCGTCCCCATTAGAATTACTATTACCTACATTGGTATTATCTATAAACATTTTAACGTACACGCTTAACCCGCGGAGACCCTGTTCGATTCCCCGGTGGAAAGCGGTTAGGGTGCGTCGGTTAGGGAGGTTTTTTGCCATTCTCTTAGGGCGCTGAGATTGGATAGTGCCCTGATGCACTCGTCGGGTTCATTATGGATGTTAAATTGTTGTCGGCGATTTGGTTTGAAGAGCTTTTTTAAAATGCATGAGTAATGAAATGAAGGAGAGAATATTTTTGGTTGTAATACTTCTCGTAGTTAAAAGGATTTCTCATTTTGTTTTAAGTGCTTACACAGCATTTCGGTACTAATCAAGTTTTATAGCGAAATTTAATTCTCAGTGAGGAATACAAGCCAATTATCACTTTTTTCATTTTGTTTTTAAAGTGCTTACGCAGAATTTTTAGACCAAAGTCTAGATACCTATATGTAGACCTAAATTAAAATTCTGCCAGAGAAACGTGCAATCCAAATGTCACACAAATCTTCAAAAAATTGTCGACGAAAATTTTTCGAATGGACTAGGCAACCTTCGAAGTCGAAAGTCCAGAGAAGAGACTCCAGAATGTGTAGGTTATTTTGAACGAATCTGCTGCCTACACATAGAATATGAAACAGTCGTCAGCCCCTCGTAATTAACCTGTCCCTCTGGTCCCATGTCGCTTATGTCGTGAATTAAAGAGTAACTCTGCGTGACGGAGGGCGTGAGCAATGGAGTGGATTGTTTATTACTGTATTATGACTGCCTATAGCGTTATTAGAAACAATTTTGTCTTTTTCACTTTCCATCTCGTGCTTTAGTGTCGAGAATGAAAACAATTTTAATTTGCATGGACTAGTTATATATATTTAATAGGTACAGTTTTTTTTCAGTACCCCTAGTGTAAATAAATTCGATTTTGAAACGTGACGTACGCGTTTGCGTTTAGTCTCATTTTGTATTGGATTTAGAAAGAGCGCGCCAAGCGGGACGTTTTGGAAACTCAAAATCCTATACAAAATGAGACTTAACGCAAACGCGTTCGTCACGTTATGATGTCGATAAAATTTACACTAGGCCTACAGATAAAAAGACGAACGTTTAGAACCTGTGAAATTCAGTTATGTCAAATAATTCAATGGGTTTTACTTTCGTTAGCCCGATTTAACTCCTCGTAGCTTTACCAATCGAAGTAGCTTATAAAATTTAACAAAACTTAAAGAAAGCTTTCATCTAGGAAGTTTCCTGTATACATTGTTATAGATACAATTATCGAGATTCCATATCAAGATATTGTTACTTTATTTCTTACATTTAGGTACATTAATTACTGCCCAAAGGCTGAAATTTGTCGTTTTTTATGTAATAACAACATAACTCAGAATGTTAATTTTATAGCACTCAAATTGCCTTAAAATCACCAACAACAACAAATGTTTGTTCTACACAAAGCTTTTAATCAAACATATCAATATCACCTAGCTAGTTAAAACTATAATTCCACACGTAATCGACACCACACTTCATTTACAACCGTTTTGCGTGTAAAAACAAAAGCCGGCTACATAATATACTTTACGGTCGGAAGCCCCGAAAATGCTCGACGGTAGCGTTTTGGCGGTGTCGGATTGCGTAGCCCACTGTGCGATCGAACGCATTTAAATTACGAACGTGTCTTTAATGGTGCTTGAATTTGTTTTAGATTGTGGTTTCATCAATGACTAGTGTTTTTTAAAAATCGATTGAATTGAAAAAGGATGAATTCAGGCTACTTAAATATAATGCTTCATTTTGATAGGTCTCGGTTTGGCTGTGAAGGGTTGTGAGGCCCACTGTGCGATCGAACGCATTTGAATTACGAACGTGTCTTTAATTTGTATTTAACGGTCTTTGAATTTGTTTGGATTATGGGTTAATTGTCAATGGCCAGTCTTATTCGATTGTAATAAATAATTATATAAAAAACCGGACAAGTGCGAGTCGGAGTCGCCCACCGAGGGTTCCGTACTTTTTAGCATTTGTTGTTATAGCGGCAACAGAAATACATCATCTGTGAAAATTTCAACTGTCTTTATGAGATATAGCCTGGTGACAGACGGACAGACATACAGACAGACGGACGGACGGACGGACAGCGGAGTCTTAGTAATAGGTTCCCGTTTTACTCTTTGGGTATGGAAACCTTAAAACGGATTAATTATCAAAAATACATTTCCAATAGATACAAGCGTACGTAGTTTTATAGTATAATTCATATTTTACGAATACGTAGTTTTATAGTATAATTCATATTTTTATAGAAAAAGATTGGTTAATGATCAAAATGTAAATATATATACTATAATATCTATGCTATGTACTCCTTTGTCGTTTTGTATCTGGTGAAGTACTTTAAGACTATTAATAATGTGTGGTGTAGTATAGGTATAGTTATAGATGTAGTATGTAGCTGTGAGAAAGGAGACAGTTTATACGAACAGTAGTAAACGAACCATTCTAAAGTGCGCCTGTGTTTCTCTTAACTATCTCCTCTACCCTCACCTCATGGCGACCGTGATAGGACTCGAACCTGGGGGGCTGCCGCGAACCACGTTCGACGTGTTGCCTCCCTGTCACACTTACGTACGAAATCACGAGTGCGACAGAGAGGCAACACGTCGAACGTGGTTCGCGGTAGGCCCTCTGTAGTCTTCGGAAATGGAACAGATAAAATTAAGTATCTCAAATATACTAACTAATAACAATCTTTACTGTAAAATGCCTACATTTGGAAAACGATAGAGATAAGTTTCGTAAAGTCACTTGTCCTCGCGTTCGACGCTCGGAGAGGAAACTTTACTTACCCCGTTAGGCCGTTATGCTAAGTAGGTCTAGTATCGACCTAAACTATTTAAGTGAATAACACTGATTTAGCTAAAGTTAGTACATTTAGGATAGAATCGGGCCTGTTTATTAATACTAATCTATTTTGATTTCTGGTTGATTATTATTAAGACAAAAGTGCGAAATCGCCTTTTCATACAAACGTAGTACTCATTTTCCTCTTTGGATATTCACATTATTGAAAATATTTTGACACAATTTATTGTATATCAACCACAGCTATGCCCCTAAGTTTGATATTTTTAGAATTTTTCATTATTATAAGTCTTAGGAGCATTTAAAAATTTGTATGAAATCTGTTTTTCGCTCCTAATTTTTACAATAATCAAGAAATCGAAAATAGTCAAACGTAGGGGCATCGTTATTGTTAATATACATCAAACTATGTAAAAATATTTTCCATAATGTCAATATGCAGAGAGGAAAATGGGGATTACGTTTGTATGAAGAAGCGGCCGTTCCCTTTCGTCTTAAGGTCTGTTTCGCTGAGGCGTTTGGGAAGAAATTAATAAGGCCAGCTACGGACTGGTTGAAGTTGAAGCTGATATTAGGTAAGTAAAAAGGTAAAATGAATTTTGGGACTATAACTACCTAGTTCAACCTGGTAAGGCCCAAGGAAACCTATAGCACTTATTCAGTTCGATGAAATTTAAATCATATTTAATAGGATCAGAATTGCCTTTGTTTTGTCTCGTTCAATTTTCAAACAAAATAAAATCAACTGTATTCCTTGCAATATAGGTTCAAATTTTAGTGAAAAATTTTGGAATTTTCATTTGTAATAAATATTTATATTAAAAAATACATAAAACTCAGCTAATTTCTACTAGAGAACCACTGTGCAATTTTTTTACCATCCGCCTGAAATATGTTTTAGACAAACGTGTAGTTATGGGTTATTTTACTTGCTTTTTATTTGAATGACATCTATCTATAGTGTATATACCACGTTTTATAAGCCAAATATCAAATTAATCGGCTTGTAAAATGTGGTACTGTACTTTACGCAACATGAAAATAAATGATTAGTCTTAACATTTCTAACAACAAATATGATTTCACTTGTTAATATAAAATATCAAACCGAAACATTATAAATATTCATGAATACAATACAACACTCATAGCTATTTCGATGAAAATTCCCCAACATTTTCATAAATTCTGGACTTACCCGTCAATTCCTATGGCATAAGCAGTTGACGTTAATCCGTGACAAGGGCAGCGATAGGCGATCCATGGGGTAGCACGCGAGTGTGAAAGAGGCAACAAATGTTCTGTGCATTCACGCGTAAACGGGGAATTATAGTAGCGCGGCCGGGAGGTAAAATGACGTAAGTTGGATTGTGGAGTTTTCTTCGCCGCGGTTACATTTTTGTAGGTATGTTGGTATGTTTCATATCTGACTTGAAATAGAAGCTAATTTTTATGAGATTTTAATTAGTAACTACTTCTCTATATTTATTGACAGTAAAAATATGTTTTGTATTTTTCTGGTTGATACTTTGTAATATAAGTAATAGTAATATGTAGCGTCTATGAAAGACATAAATCCAGTTCATCCAAAATCACTATTTAGATGTTCAAAGACTCATTTAATTACCATTTCGACCAGCCAAATAGAGTTCATTTCAACACCCTTAACTTCATTCAATACATTTAGATTTTGTCAAATTGGCCTTCTTCCAGTCTTATTTTCTAAAGACAAATCAATATTTACTTATTCTTCAATATTGCCATATAATAATGTACTTTCGAAATCAAACCATTACAAATTCCTATACAAAGTACACTTATAGGTGCGCTCCCGCTATACTATAAACATACAGATATAAGAACAGAAGTAATCAACGCGCTCCCCACAACTTGAGTTACGTCGTTTTGTCACCGAGCGGCAATCGATTGTTCCTCGTATTTTTGTCCGCTTTCAGTTGGTAAGAAACATCACGCCCATTCGACCGTTATGACTAGACGACGTCACGCACGACATGTAACCGTCCCGCTCTAACACATGTGTCCGCGTATCCATTGTACTCACCTATTTGCCCAGTGGGCCGAGTGCGTAGGTACGACAGTCATAAAAATAGCCCCTTTGGCGCCGAATCTCCTAGGGGCTCACGGTATTTCGATTTTGTGTCCTCTTGTTAGGGGGGTGGTAGGTAACTCGGCGTATGTCGACACTTATAAGCGTTATCTATCGCAAGTATTTCTACGTGAAGGTCGTTGAACTACGTAAAAAATATATTTAGATTATTTTTCGCATGTCTCAAGTTTAAGAGGCTGTCAATACCTAAAGCGCGCATACTGTCTATTTGTATCGGAGTAAATGAGATAGCACTGTCGCATGTTACTGGGCCTGGGCAAGGGAATAATAAGAAAAATATTTAAATAAAAAAAAGTGGATTATTAGTGTAATATTTTACTCAACAGCGGTTTAGATATAAATGTTTTGAAATTGTGATTTTAATTGCAGACCCATAAGTCAAAACAATAAAGACATAAAACCGTTTATTTGTGATTTTAAGACCAATCTTTGCAATTATTTTCTATCGAGCCGATTTCGTTCAATCATGTATCGAGTACAACCACGGTCTTTGAAATATAATTAATATGAACATTATGAACATATATTTTACTTACTTGACTAAAACAAATAGTCTTTCTTAAAAAACTGTATAAGTAACATCAATTTCAAGGACATTGGGTGTTGACAGCCTCTTAACAGTTAAACAGCTGGGAATAAATATTCTATTTATATTATTAGAAGTTAAGACTTATTCGTAAAAGTAAAAGTTGGAAATAAATCCACACCATATCCATTTTTAGATGCTGAAGCGCTGGTGGCCTAGCAGTAAGAGCGTGCGACTTACAATCCAGAGGTCGCGGGTTCAAACCCCGGCTCGTACCAAGGAGTTTTTCGGCACTTATGTACGAAATATCATTTGATATTTTACCAGTCGCTTTTCGGTGAAGTAAAAACATCGTGAGGAAACCGGACTAATCCCAACAAGGCTTAGTTTACCCTCTGGGTTGGAAGGTCAGATGGCAGTCGCTTTCGTAAAAACTAGTGCCTACGCCAAATCTTGGGATTAGTTGTCAAAGCGGACCCCAGGCTCCCTTGAGCCGTGGCAATATGAAACAACGCTAGGAATAAAGAAAAGATGCTACGCAACACGCAACACGTCCTCAAAACCTCGACACTCGAAATTACAAAAAACTTTTTTGTGTCACCTTCCATTGTGTGACCGACTGTTTACATTATGCTCCGCTTTTGGGCAAAAACACGAATTCATAGTGACATTATTGACGTGATACTTTGGAAAAAATATTTTTATTTTTTGCCCTCATTGGCCGGACAGATGTCGCGTCTGGTTCGATTACGGGCCGTGTCATTTCGCACACAGCTTTATTTATAATCGCCTACGCGATACTTTCTATAGATTTTTTTCTTTTTTCTAGTTAATTATCTCTGAAGTTTTGAGCAAAGTTTACTGTGAGTCGTTTCACGACGAATTTAGCCGCCGTCTGTTCGGTGTTTCTTGCTGTAATTAGATTTTACGTTACTTTAGACACGAAAACAAATATAGCTTCAGGAGCTTTTTGCATACGTAACAGATTTTACTTGAAGTCAGTACCAATGCGAGTCGGGAAATTTGAAAAAACCTTTTCCAGTTTTTTAAGGAATATCTTGTTTTTTTAAGAAGGTAAACCTGGTAAATAAAATTACTGGTAGAGGAGGTGAAATGAATTTTGGTAAGCTAAAAGTACATATATATATTAAAAGGCACAGTCCGATTTTCTGTTTTTAAATAGACATTTTATCACATCTAATAAATAATCGTGTAACTTTACATAGCTAGTTGTCGCTAGTTTAAAACTTACAATTAACCTCGGCACTCTATTTAAAAGCATTATCGTGACTTCATCTGCGTAGAATGATAATGATAAAAACTATCCTATATCCTTCTGGGCCCCAATTTTTATATACCAAATTTCATCTAAATTGGTCCGGTAGTTTAATCGTGAAGCGGTAACAGAGACAGACAGACAGACAGAGTTACTTTCGCATTCATAATATTATTGGGATAACCAAACAAAGGAATCTGAATTTTATTATGTAAACAAACGGATTCGAGTTTATTAGCTTTACTATTCCAACAACCGTTTCAAAAATTTATGAACTCAACTATAATAGGCTATTTTTGAATGGCCATCACAAAGAGCTAATAAAATGACATCATCAAACATGTCGGCCGGCGATTTCATAAGCAGTCATCAATAATGCGTAGAATACCCGTATTATACTGAGTAGGGTCCATGGGTCCATCTTCAAAAGGGACAATGACCCCTGTCGGCCGAAACATATGGTCGGCGATTGTAACGTGAAATTTTTCTAATCGCAAAATTGGATTAAGAATTTGTGTTGGGGTTTTGTCTGGATTATTTTGACATTGGCCCAGTGGGCTGACATGTGCTAAATTCGGACTCTTTATTCAATAGTTTTTTTTTGTCTGATATAAATTATAAAATATTCAACTAAATGTCTGATTATAGCCGGTAGAGATGCTTAAACACATGAAATGTTAAAAGATTATGCTTCAAATAATAGTACATTACGATACAAGTGCGCAAAATAGGAAATTCGAAACGAGTGGCGATAAATTAAAACACGACCGAAGGGAGTGTTTTAAATCGACACGAGTTGCGAATCACCTATTCGCACATGTATCATACAACGTTTTACAGTACATATGGCCCTTTAAATGTTCGACACAGTAACGTAATATGCTAATTTTCGCACTAGTGCGGTAAAGTAGCACCATATGTACTGTAAATGTTTTTTTAAGAATCCGCAGCAAGCTCGGTTCTCCATTCAAACATATTTACATTACGCTCTCATTATAAAACGACTAGCTAGATTGCTCTGAAACTTTGTACTTACAATAGGATAAGGTATATAATATATATGCCTGTAATTAATTTATGTAGGTTCAAATACCAACCTTAAAAAGCGGCCAAGTGCGAGTGCATTTATGACGTATTAAAAAAAACTACTTACTAGATCTACTTACAGGGGGGGGGGGTTAAAAAATATTTTTTAAGTTTATTTATTTATTTAATCTTTATTGCACAAAAGAAAACCTTATAGTACAAAAGGCGGACTTAATGCCATAAGGCATTCTCTACCAGTCAACCTTTAGGCAAAGCAGAGAGATTGTGGGCGGTGCTACTTTAACAACAACAACCAAATATAATACAATAACATACCATACATACATAATACATACATACATAAATATACATACTTATATTTCTTATAATATATACATAAATAACGACAAAACATAATAGAGCTTACCCAAACATTATTATTTTTTGATTCTGCTAGCAAAGAAAGCACGTAAGGATTTTTTAAATGCAAACTTATTTTGAGCATTTCAGTTCTAAGTATGGGGAACCCCCAAAATTTACTGTTTTTTTTCTATTTTTGTGTAAAAATCTTAATGCGGTTCATAGAATACATCTACTTACCAAGTTTGAACAGTATAGCTCTTATAGTTTCGGAAAAAAGTGGCTGTGACATAATCGGACAGACAGACGAACATGACGAATCTATAAGGGTTCCGTTTTTTGCCATTTGGCTACGGAACCCTAAAAATACAGCGAAGTTAAGTTTTTCATACAAAATTTACTTTTGCTCTATTTCGTTTGTTTTGTAAGCTGGAGCTATATAAACTAATTACAGGCATAGATAAACCTCGTATCAATATATGTGTAAGTTTTAATTACAATCCAACACGTAGTTTTGAAATGAGACACGTAGTTGTGAAGCGCTGGTGGCCTAGCGGCTAGAGCGTGCGACTTGCAATTCGGAGGTCGCGGGTTCAAACCCCGGCTCGTACCAATGAGTTTTTCGGAACTTATGTACGAAATATTATTTGATATTTACCAGTCGCTTTTCGGTGAAGGAAAACAGCGTGAGGAAACCGGACTAATCCCAACCAGGCCTAGTTTACCCTCTGGGTTGGAAGGTCAGATGGCAGTCGCTTTCGTGAAAACTAGTGCCTACGCCAAATCTTGGGATTAGTTGTCAAGCGGACCCCAGGCTCCCATGAGCCGTGGCAATATGTCGGGAAAACGCGAGGAAGAAGGAAGTTTTGAAATGAGAACGAAACTCCGTTTGCATGGTAAGGTGAAATTCGGCCAAGCTTACTTGTCCTAAAGTCTCAAGTAAAGCAACCTTCTAAAACACCTCACTATCTCGAAGTTATGCAAATATAAATACCGAAAATAAACCTCAAGACACATTTAAAGCAAATAAGTTAAATTGTTTTGACGTTATACGGATACTGGTTAAACGGCCACGCATGGCACGCCAAGGTGAACGAAAAGCGATCTTTATCGTTCAGATTACGGCGAGTTATAATACTTATAATGGATTAAATAGAGTAATTATACTCTTGTCTATAAGTTCATAATACAGCGCTTGTGACGTCAAGTTATTGTTTTTGTTAAGTCAATGTCATTCAAAGAATTATATGGCGAGTTTCAGAGTATAAAAATTATGTTTTAAGTATAATTTATAACTCAAATTTTAGACTTTCACTTAATGAAATTGCTTGTTTAAAAGTGAGATAACTTTTCCTTTCTATTAAGTACACATAAAAGAAAATAATGTGTAATATTTTTTGTCCACACAAGAATTGTGGGCGTACCCCTGTGCCACTTGTTTTCCTTATTCTATTTTTTTCCCTTCTTTGGCAAACGGAAAAAGTAAAAGTAATTATGTTGATATGGAAAAAAAAAACAAGTCACAAAAATAAATCCATACGAGACAATTATTACTGTTGAATCTGATTAATCTATTGGATACCTAAAGTTTAAGTAACACAATTATTACAACAAATATGTGACGTTATATATGAAAAGGGACCTTATTGTCGATGGCGCTTCCGTCATCATAAAAGATGTTCCGTTGCAAATACAACGATGCGCGAAGCAGTGCGGCGTAAACGCCATCGACAATAAGGTCCCTTTTCATAGATAATGCCACATATACGTAAATATCTATCCATGGTATCGCTTTCAGTACGGATTGAATTAAGGAAAATATTAATTGAATTAAGCGATTATTAAACTAATTTTACGGTGTACACTCACGTGTTTTTAGTCACTCGCGCGACATGTTTCGGAGAGCCTAGGTCTCCTTTCTCAACAGTGCGAGCAGCTTTCATGACGGCCGTACTTCGTGTTAGACTAATAGTGCTTGAGAAAGGAGACCCAGGCTATCCGAAACATGTCGCGCGAGTGACTAAAAATACGTGAGTATAAACCGTAAAATTACGAATTATTTTTTGACGACCGGTTTGGCCTAGTTGGTAGTGACTGGTAACCCTGCCTATGAAGCCGATGGTCCTGGGTTCGAATCCCGGTAAGGGCATTTATTTGTGTGATGAGCACAGATATTTGTTCCTGAGTCATGGATGTTTTCTATGTATTTAAGTATTTGTATATTATATATATCGTTGTACCCCAAGCCTTATTGGCTTACCGTGGGACTTAGTCAATTTGTGTAAGAATGTCCTTATAATATTTATTTATTAGGTTAATGGTAGTATGTCTCATGACAGATTAAATTAGTTTAATTTGTTTTCGATTAAATGATAATAATAATAATAATAGTCCGGCGGTTCCTCTCTCTGCGGCCCTGACCACCGGCAGCTTGGGCCCTGCCCCGCTGCTGGCGGCACACTAGGTTAAGTTTTTTACAATGTGTTTATATGTGTTTTGTATAGTATTTTTTGATGTATTTTTATATTTTACTTTTATATCCATATTGTAAAAAACATAACCTAAGAAGAAAGAGAAATAAAGATAATAATAATAAAATACTTTATTGTGCACTACAAAGAAATATACATGTTACAAACAAAAAAAAAAGGACATAAGTAAGTAGGTAACAACAGGCGGACTTATCGCTAAAAAGCGATCTCTTCCAGACAACCTTCAGATAATTAGATGATAATTTCTCAGCAAACATATTTTTACACTAACCATACCATTGGCCTTCATTTAGGGCCAGTTGCACCAGCCACACTTACCGTACTGATTCATATTCACTCAGCAGTGAACTTATACATAATTATACATATATAAATTCCCACACAATAAAATTTTTCCGACGCAAATCCGTACCGACGCGAACCTGTATAAGAGAATGAATAAAAATGTACTCACGCTAGGTATATTGTCATTATTGCACACGTTCTCGCTGAGCAGGCGATCTCGAATCTCCCACGCGAAGATCGACGGGCACTCCCGCTTGTAGTCGGCGATCTTGGACACTACCGGGGTCGTGGCTACCCGCGGCTTCGACCCCCCGATGGCGCGGGGCTTGATCGACCCCGTCTCGTAATATCTGCGTGCAAAGCTGAACTTAGTTTGGACGAGGGAATGTCGTGGAAGCGTAGTTAGTTAATATCTAGAAATGGGTCAAACACATTTCAGAAAAATGCCACTTCTGTGTACAAAACATCAATAGTTAGATGATATCTATAAGAAAAACGCGAACGAATTGAAACTAAAATAATTTATGGAGATAGTAACGTGAGCTTCGTAGTTCACTATGAAAAAAAAATTGTTTTGTAATGTTGACCAAGTTGTTGTACACTTGACCAAGTAACTAGACTTTGAAATATTGCCCCCTCTTTATATTCGACATTTCCCATAATTAATATAAATAAAATAAAATAAAACCATTTCCACTATGTCTGGGTTAGCGTTATTCATTACTATTCTTAATTTCAAATCGATAGCTTAAATCTCGAGATATTTAGCAATGTGACAGACGGACGGACGGACAGAGTCGCACTATAAGGGTTCCTTTTGTACCTTTTTGGTACGGAACCCTAAATACATAAAGATGATGTTATAGGTGGCCTTTTTTGAGACCGTTGCCCTATAACCCTTAAATATAAAATAAATATATATAAAAAAAATGGTTCTAATTGCCTTAATTTAGGACACCTGTCTATTCTATTAAGGGAAAGAGAAAAGGACTGACTTAACATATATCAAAATATCATTTCAATGTTCAAAAGATTTTCCTCTAACGGAATAAAATCAAAAAGCCTTTTACTTTATTTCTACCGGCCAAGCGTTTTTTATCCAGCCAAAGCTAATTTTTAGTCGAACTAAACTGTTAAAATTAATACGTGAAAACGTTAAAGTGAAAAAACGGCGTACAATCTAAACGTCAGAATAACAGCGCCGGTATATTTTAACACTAGAACATGTCATGCGTCAGAAATTCTGAACTTGGCTAGCTTTTTGACTAGAGGGACTCGATTTTTAAATTCAACATATTTTTAACGTACAATACAAAAAATACGATATTGTAGTTTAAAAGCACGTATTTTTAAACTACAATATCGTATTTTTTGATAAAAATTATTTTGATGAAGAAAACAGTGGTTCATTTAAGTGCAAATTGTAGACAAAAATATTTGAAAAATGTTCCAAAATCTTCAAGATAATTTTTACATATGTATTTTCTTGAGTTACTTATCTAAAATCATAACTGACGTACCTCTATAGAGATCATAAAGTAAGGCTTTTCCTAAATTGCACCTTAAGTAAAAACCAGTACAATTTACCTACCTACATTCAGAAGCTGAGTTACTTTACTGAAGCCCCATTACTTACAAGAAAGGACTTTATTGTAGATTAAATAGAGTTATATTTATTATCATCAAATATATATTTATTACAATCAATAGGTCGAAAGTTGTAGCATAAAGTGTGGGACATATGACTTTTTAGTTCTATGTGGTTAGTTTCGGGTGTAAGGATGTAGGCACTCGACATCGGCATTGTGTGATCGACATGTGTCGATACTTCGACAGTAGATACCATTGTAGCGTTGACAATGTAGATATTTGGGATAAGTGGCTACAAACGGTTTGCTGAAACGTGCCGATATTAGAGATTACAATGGAGGATGGGAATTAGATGAATTTTGTATTATTTCCGGCTTGGCGGAGAATAAAATACGTTATAATTTATAATTTTAAATTGAGGTAGTAAATCTTCTGACCTTAGTGCATAACGATTTAAAAAATGAACTAGGCTAATATAATGATATTTTTTATTCATATGACTGTACCTTCTGATAACGCTTCAGAAAGCACGCAATAAAAATATACTTTTAGATTCTCTGAAATTGCAATAAATGCTTAAACTTAACAATCAGCCTTTCGAAGTTGAACAACCCTCAAAAGCTTTCAGAATTTTTTTTGACTATAATTCCAGATCCTTTCTGTGAATTATGAAACATTGATATTTTTATTGAATTGTAAAGAAAATAAATGTTTTATTTTTACTAAACTTCATAGTAAACATTTAGCTAACTTCGCTTTTGTTCTTTATTGACCTACATCCAAACACAAAACCAACACAATGTCAACCCTTAAACAAACAATATCCCGATGTCATCTGTCGATTCGACAATCGATTCGATTTGTTCAGCCAGGTGTCATTCGAACAGCTCAAGCGAGCGATTAATAGTCTTAAGAACACCAAAATAAGCACGCTTTTCGATTGCGTGCAGTTGTTTCGACTTCGAGGTCACGATACAATGGTGTCTGATATTGTTCGATCCGCGTTCGCAAAAGCAAAGTGAGTACACCAGAACCCACTGAAAGGGCCTGTGGGGCCTATAGAGTTCGGTAATCGCTTTCGCCTTGGGCGACAGATTTCGCGTTGAGGGTGCGTAGATTACATTTTAATTGAGTAGCAGTTTATTTAAGGTCGGCGAACTTTAGATTATGTTTTAAATGCTTTTTATGCTTGTTTATTAAGTGCTGTTTGTAAATAAAACGTTTATATGTGCATAATTTGTTTTTTTTTTTACAAAAATGTTGTAAAAGTACGTTTTTGTATTTAAATATTACAGAAATCACAAAACTATGCTGACCCCGAAGTGGACCAAAGCAAAACCAAAACAATTTGGATTCATCAAATTGTCGTCCAACCGTCGAATTATTCCATCAAACAATAACAAATTGATTGAAATCAGTTTCGTTCCGCATACAACACAAAAAGCCAATTAATTTAATATTTCACATTCATTACCCGTTTTAATGCAAAATTGCGCAGTAGGTCGCGACATTACCTATCACAAACCCACTGTGCAATTTCATATAAAGTTGACTTCTCTTATTTTTTTATCACGATCTAACCAAACTTGCTCGATGCACAGTGGGTCGCCGTAGCTATCAAAACGGGGGTGATGGCGAAGATAACAGTTTCGGGGGCAAAAGGGGGCTTATCTGAGATTGTTTCTGAAGTGGTTATTCAAATGCAACTAAGTTACTGATGTAATGCAATTGTATTTATTTGAGTGGATACTTACTTAGTCTGTTGTTATGAAATTTGAGTAGTTATGACAGGGGGTTGGATTGGAAAAAATGCAAAGAACAGATTTCAATTGAATTACGTAAACTTTTTCACGCTGACACAAATTGGTAATTTTTTCATAGATATTTTTTTTTACGATGTTGGTACATTATTATTAATCGCGTTAAAAAGGTTGAAAATAACCTCTGCTGTTGACTTCGTGGAGAAAAGCTCTTTCTGCAGACCACGAAGGCAATGTTTGAAAACTATCGCCTGGCTAAAAGTTAATAATAATCGCATTTCTGTAGTATTTTTTCTTAATTAGAATTTTTTCATCATGATTTTTTATTGTGTTTTTGTTTACAAATGCTTGTTATAATAATTTGTGGGAAATGTAGACCGATTTTAAAACAGCAAAGGTTAAGAATGTGAGGAAACAGCGGGGCGGCTCTTTAATTAGGAGTCCCGTCGTCACGCTGGCCCTTCCGACGAACCCTTTGGTAATTGGCACGATAAGATCCAGGGGTGTATGGGAAAAATGGCTTTTGCTGCCACCTTGCTTAGTATAAGTATTTCCCATAGAATATTTGACATAGTTTAAGTAACTTTCTATGGATTTTCTACACTGGAAATATTTCATCAAGTTGCGATTCCCAATTAAAATGTTACTATTGAAAAATATTGTTTTTGCAGTCACCGTCTTAATAATCATATCCCATAGCATATTTGCTATGCCTATCACTTAGTAATAGTAACTCTCGATGCATTTCTTATTGTGAAAACAAAACCTTCAAATTGAAATTTGCACAATTGAAACCTTTTAAACGATTAAATATCTGTTATAAATTGAATGTAAAACATAATATGGAAGTAGGCTTAAATCAATGTCAATATTCGGAATGGTCTTTAAATAAAAATAACAGAAATACTCGATTTTTTGAGAATAACAAATTTTACAATGTTTTACTTAACAAGTTCCTAAGCGTATTTTTCAAGTATAGCAAACTCTGCACATTGCCAAACATTTGTTTTCATAACAGCAAAATAATAACATGTGCCCACTGTGCAATATTTTAGGGTTCCATAATTTGCTTTCCTATAAGATCTCTTGAAGTGGCGTCAAGCAGGCTCCCGCAGTAGGGGTGCCAATTACTAGAAAATAATGTTTTATTTTGATTTTTATTTAGGGGCGGTCGTGGGACAACCCTGGAAGTCATACCGTGTATTAAAAAGGCGTAGTTTCTTTGATTGACATTCTTTACATTTTTTATTGTTTGCAATTGACTTTTGACGTCTTTGTCTCATTTGTACTCGGTGGAGTCAATCGAACTGTATTGTAGTTTGATTTCTTTGTAGATAAAGAAAAAACATTAATGAGTACACTTTCATACATATTTATGCAAAAGACGCAATGATCAAAACTTGATAAGCACTGCACTATTTGTTACAATATATATGTATACATTCGTTTCAACCGTTCCCTCTGCCCAGAAGCATACTCAAATGAAAAGAGAAACTAGGCACGACGCTTTGCTAATTCCACGCCTGTCAGTTGCATTCCGATTACAAAAACAATCGGATCCCATTCACGTTACAATAAACACTCAGCTCAAGGAGGAGGGTTGGAAGCTGATCTCCAGATAAAATCGCAATCAAACAATAAAATGGGAAATTAGAACACCCCAGCACCCGATGCGTTCCCACCTCTAGCTCCCGGAGCGCGCACATTCAACAAAAACAATACACTATGGGAATGCATATTTCTATTGATTAATTCATTGAAATTTTTCCTCAATTTTTGTCCGACAATTCGACCATTGTGCGGTTCCTTAGGCGGTATTATGGGAATTCCGTCAATTTGTGAACGCGTGGCCCGGAATTTGACCCCTTAGATCGATTCTTAGACTTTTGTTCGCGACAATGGGTTTTGTGCTAAATAATTCGTTTATAGTTGTCAAAGTAATAGTAGTTTCTATTATATTGGGTGCTTACTGTTCTTTCTGACGTAATGTCGCGATGAATTGCTGATTTGAAGTATTTTTGTTATCTTCATCTGTTTTAGTTTAGGAATCCACGGTTTCTTTGGAGATGTTATCTGGGTTCATTAAGCGTAGATCCGGTTAGGATTTGAAGATGTCCTACTTGTCGATTTTTGGTTCATTAATTTAGAAAATTTAAAGTCAAGTTTAAGATAAAGCAATATTAGCAAGATTTATTTATTTAGTCGTATGGCACAAGTAAATAAAATATAGGCAATCAATTAAAATTTAAGAATTACAATTATAAAGTCAGATGTCAACATTCAGTGTGTTCAGTCATGCAGCTGCATGGGTTGTGAAAAGTAGCAGGTCTTCCGGCGGTCCAGAGTATGAATGCAAGATAATAAAGGTTATCAAGTAATCTTACATAAGTAAGTAGATTTAAGTGATACAATCAATCATATCTGCTACCAAATAGATCCACAAAATAACAAGGAAAGACTGCGTTTGAAGAAACACATACTAATATGCATAATTATACTATTTTATTTCCAAAAGGTTTCACAGACCTATCAAGTACGTGTACCTCGGAGACAAAATTGGTGCGATAGAATGAATGGATGAAGACGCGTGGAAAGATAGTCAAAGAGGTGTATTAGGGGCATTCCACAAGGTCTACTTTGTCGGAGACATGACGTATATGGCATCTACCATAATAACCAGATGAAATCTGAATGATATACCGTTGAATTTAAGGCTAAGTTATCAAACGTTTTCATGCCAAATATCGTCATTTTTAGCTTTATCAAAACCGTCACGAATCCGATACTTTTCTGGAATGCTCCTTTAGATAGGAGAAAGGAGCGGCCTCCTAAAAAACACCGGGGGCAACTGACCTGCCGAGTATCTTGGACACGCAGCCGTTGGAGACCTGCAGGATGCGGCTGATGTCGCAGGGCCGCGCGCCTGAGTGCGCCAGCTCCACAATCTTCTGCCTCGTGGAGTCCGGCAGCGGCCGCCCGTTGACGTAGACTCCTCCGAGCTGGTTGATCCCGCTGTGGCCGGCGGAGGAGCACCCGAAGAGCGCCCCTCCGCCCATCGCAGCGCTATGCATGAGCTCGTCTATAACAAAATGGTCTGTGAGAGATTTTACTAACGAATTTTTGAACCAGTGGTATTAGACTAGTCTTAATACTATGAAGTTAAAAAGCAATCCGTCTAAGCTAACTTTGCACTGAATAGAACAAAGTGAGGAAGTGATTATAAACGTCATTAATGTTGACACATTCTCATTGCAAACGGCATGTAAAGTTATCTTGGTTCGACTCTACAAGTATCAAATTATTCTTATGAGTCTATATTTATAGGTACAGTCAGCAATACAATTCGCTTAGCACCTTTGCATACAAACATCTATGCAGGTGACCCCCCCTGCAGCTAAACTTCTATGTAGGGGGGGGGGGTCATTTTTCGATATTGTTGCTATCCATGTTTTAAAAAAGCCGTATAAGCGAATTCCTACAACTTTTGTTACTCAGACAAAATCTCTGAAGACCTCTCTGAAGCGAAATTGATAAAATTATCAATTTAAGTGTGTCCTCACTTTTCAACAGCAGTTTGACTATATAATTTACAACAGCGTAAGATGTTGACAGTCAAATAAAAATATTCGCGATATTGATGGTTTAACGAAAACTAAGGCAAACGAGCGTTCTTTTAAACAAATGCCACTTTCATAAATTTTGTATTTTTTCATAAATTTTATATTGTTTCTACTCAGAATCACGAGCTCTTTCGATCCAAATGGAATAAAAAAATGTCCGAGAGTTCTTTTCCTATTTTGTTACCATTTCTCCATATATTTTGTATAGCGGTAACAAAAAGGAAAGTTTAAAAAATGTATGGAAGATTTGGGACACTTTTTTTCTCCTATAAGGATGAAAAGGGCTCGCGATCCTAACTAGAAATAACAAAAAAAGGTCACATAACAAAAGTGGCAAAAAACCGCTCAAGCAATAAAAATTTACACTTTCTCTAGAAGCTTCCGTAGGTATATATCGACCAGCTTTCATTGCACTTAAGTAACACGTGTCCACATTTTTAAAAGTTGCCGAAACATATCATTTAGGTCATCGGCACGCATAGACAATCGATCTGATTTTAATTCCGCTGTGAATACATCGTTAGTGCTATTTGTTGGTAATAAAACCACTCTTTCATCCAATTGCAAAGCTACCTAACAATTAATGGACACTTCCATTAGTCATGTTTTGACTGGAATTGCTTTATTTGAACCACTGTGCAAGTGCGCAATAGTTGTGTATGTTGGACAAAATCGCATAACATACATGATATAGCAATTTTCAGATACCGATACGTTTATCAACAAATCAATTGCAAAAAAAGTAGGCGAGATTTGATGGATAATTCTTACCTTAGTGCTTAACGGCAGAAACAATTTTTAGCTTAAACTTCTTTGTACCACAAAATATATTTAAAAAAATATTTGGTATATAATCGTTCAATAAATTGATGTGATCTCTGCACTTACGAAATCCGTATAAAAAAATCCCAAGCATTTTTGTTTTTTTTTATATAATCATAATTATAAAAGGATGCAGCTGGCAAAAACAGATAAATAGATACTTCAGGATCATCCGTTTCTCATAGAACTGTAAAAAATAAAAAATAACTTAAAAATAATCCTCTTACTTCGGCACAATGGAAAGGGTTCGCGATTTCAAAACCGCAAATTTTTATCTAATACTTGAAGATGCGACCGCCATTGTTAACGGTAAAAAAGTACTATCGAGGCTTTAAATCTTCTAAAGTGCGATGGAGATAAAAAACAAGCGATATCTACCACACCAAAAATATAGTTGCACCGCAAATAAACCATTGCTGAACAATGAAAATTGCCTAGTTATATGTAGCCTGGCAAAGCAATTTTGCCAGTAGCAGAAAAATAAAAAACTAAAGATACTCATTCCTTTTTTGGTGTGATAGTGTTAAGTGAGTTTTGTGGGATATTGAGGATGTCAAGGGATCCATGATCCTGTGGAGGGGGCGGGATCTGCTATTTTCTAAGTGTTATATGTTTTTAATTTTAATTTTATTTATTACACTTTCTGTTTTTTTTCTTTTAATATAGCCTAACATTTATTAAATGTTACTAACCATAATATGGAATTTAATGTATTCTGAAAGAAATGATTTTTATTTTATATATTTTTTAAAGTGTAAGAAAATAAAGTATGATTCTCTGTTTACTCTGCATATGCTCTAGTGACAAGTAATTTTTGGCAAACTATAATTAGTAATTTTTGTTTCAAAAACCTATTGGAAAAATCCACTGTGCACTTTTGCTATTTAAAATAAAACATTATTATTTTACGTTTTAATGTTATTGAAATTATTTCCGTTGTTTTATATTACAGTTAATGTGAAATGAAATTGATTTTAATTATAATTAGCATTAGCTAATTTAATATTACCATTTATGTGAAATTGTAGTATTCGAGAACATTAATATTATGTTTATGTATTATTTGCTAATGAAATATGAATATTCCATTGTTGAAAATTTCATAATCCTTTTACTGGCTCTAAATGGAACATAAATAATTATTTTGACATCCCAGATATTAAAATGACAGTTCGAATGCCTCAATTTGTCCTACTGATCTGTCATACATATCCTTCAGTGCAAAGGTCTGAGTGGACGCTCGAAGCGGAGCGTTCGGCGGGGCGTGCAGTGTGGCGTCGGGCTCACAAGTGATTTGAGCAGCGTGCACTAAGGCCGCTCCTATACGTTTGCATTTGTTTAACATGCACGTCGCGCTGCACGCCCAAGCGAGCGTCCACTCAGGCCTTACACTTAGGCGCCCAGCAAGTGAACTGAACGAACCGCCCTTGGATATGGGGACAACTTAAACAGGCAAATAATGTAAATGTATGAACCTATTTACGGTTCAAGCTAATTTGATAATGATATTTCCAGAGTAAACCCTAAATGGCTCAATATTTTTTTTGTTTTTTTTTCTAAATAAAGCCTGGTACATTGTTTTTACATTGGTTTCGCCAAACATATTAAAGTTCATGACTGTACCTGTCAAGAATGACTAACGCTAGAACGGTCCGGGTCCGGTCCGATGCGTCGGACACTTTTATTATCATACCGTCACGTAAACCCCAAATGGCTCAACAGTTAAAGTCCGTGACTGTACCTGTCAAGAATGACTAACGCTAGAACGGTCCGGTCCGATGGGTCCAACATTTCTATTATCATAGCGTCACGTAAACCCCAAATGGCTCAACAGTTAAAGTCCATGAGTGTACCTGTCCAGAATGACTAACACTAGACCGGTCCGGGTCCGGTCCGATGCGTCCAACACTTCTATTATCATAGCGTCACGTAAACCCCAAATGGCTCAACAGTTAAAGTCCGTGAGTGTACCTATTAAGAATGACTAACGCTAGAACGGTCCGGGTCCGGTCCGATGCGTCCGACACTTCTATTATCATAGCGTCACGTAAACCCCAAATGGCTCAACAGTCCGTGACTGTACCTGTCAAGAATGACTAACGCTAGAACGGTCCGGGTCCGGTCCGATGCGTCCGATACTTTAGTTATCAAAGCGTCCTCGAAAGAAGTGTCGGAAGCCTCGGTCCGGTCTCGGACCGGATAGCGTGATCGTGATCAGTTCAGTTATCCCTGACGTATACGTTACGGGCTGAATATATAGGTCATACAGAGCAACTTTTACTATGAGACCAACCGCGAAATCACGAAAAAAAATTACTTTTACTACTAAATGTTAAGGTCAGACAGCCAAAATGTATGAAACAGCCTTTTGCGATTTCGGAGTTGGTCCCATAGTAAAAGTTGCTCATATGACCTATAATATATATATTCACTCTGTAAATTATTTTAATACCACGTCGGTGGCAAAAAGGCCCGCCTGATGGTAAGCAGTCACTACTGTGACTGCTTACCATCAGGCCTATGGACGCCTGCAACTCCAGATTGCAGGTGACTTAATAAACAGCCTGTATATTTTTACTTTTTCATTGGCATTGGCCGATAAACGATTGTCATTTTGGCTACGGCTCCAGGCTGAGGGCCATCCCACACTAGTATCTTTAGAGCGTCGGCGTCTAGTCAACTCTATGGCTGCTGCTCGACGCAGCGTTGTCGCAACTGCGCGGCAACGCTATTTTCCATAGCGCTGACTAGACGCCGACGCTCAAAAGACGATAGTGTTGGGTAGTGGTAGGAATTCTATCAATGCTAACCCAAGCAACTTGCGTAGTTTGCAACGCGAGCCCCCTGATTACAATCGTCCTATTTCCACCCGTTTTCACGCCAATGGCTCCCAATGACGTCACGTCACATCAGTCAGATGCGCGCAACCGTTGGTCCGCCAGATAATTCCCTTTTTTCTAACACCCCTTATAAACACGCCTCGCGGTAAAAAGTGAACAATTGGATGCAATTTGTGGGCGAATTTGGGGCAGTCCCTTGATTAAGGCTGAAGGGGGAAAGTTCATTGTTTTGGCCCTTTTTTTGCGGTCGCCTTGTATAATTTTGGCGAACATGGATTGAATGCGAATGACGGAATTATTCTTTTGTTTTTGGTCATTTGCGTCTTGCGAGGAAAAATTGTTATGTTCGAGTTATATAGATCGTTTTTTTTTCAAAGATTTACCGTCTTCCTTTTGTAATACCTATATGTATATTTTATGTCTGTTTCAACTCTTGTAAGATTTTAATTTACTAAAGTACTGTTTCTTATCTACTGTTTCAGCAGCATTATATTTTTGTTAAAGTAGGTGATAAATACATTTTTCCAATACTTAGTCAAAGCACCTATCAAATAAACCCAACCCATTAAAAAATATAGAATACTATACGAGTATAAATGATATCAGGTATTTGTAAATACGCCCCAGGGGAGCACAGGTGTGAATTTACTTCCGATTTTTATTGCGTGGGTGGAACTACAAATTAATTTGCGTCAAGCATTCGCCAATTACGAGGGATTTCGCGCCAAAACTCGTTATTAATCACACCTCTTGCAGGCGTCGTCAACCATCGGTGCACTAACAAGCGAGGCTGTTAAAAGAACAATGGACAATGCGCGCCCCGCCTTCGCGTGGATTCGGTTATGAGCGGAGGCGAGGCAGATCGTAGTGAGTTTGGCTACAAGTATTGCCTTTTATTAGAATCTTAATATACTAATCTTCTCCTGTATTCATGTAGTGGTTACATCAATGAAACAATGCAAAAAAAAAACATATTAGTTAATGTATAATGTAAAAAAAATCAGTACTGAAAAGACGGACAACCAGGTGATCTCATAACACAAGTGTCCATATTTGAGAACTTTGTTTAAAGTAGATCTATAAATTTTATCTGCAGGTTCAAAAACAACCCAAAAATATTTTTTAAATCTCATAGTACCTACTTACACTAATACAATTTGGAGAACATTAGAGTCCAATTAAATGTTCAGTTCGGAAGCAATATAGAATATATTGGTATTTTATTATACAAAAATGACTTTTATTTTAAACGAAAATCTTTAAAGTACTTTAAGCCGTCTATAAAACGACCTAGCGAATCGCCCATGGCTTGCGGCGCGCACCACGCGTGTCGTGTGAGGGAGTGTTTTAATTTCAGAGGTGCAATTTATTCGAGCGATTTATTTTTAATCCCCGTTTTTATGGCGATGCTATAAATTTCATGTGTAGTTGAAGTTATTTATTATTTTCATTTATTGTCGCTGCAGTTTAGTCGGTTTGCTACCACTGGACTGATGTTTTTTTGCATTTTTACGTTGCGTATGTGCTGGTTTTACGTGATAGCCAGGACATGTAGTTGTTTTATGGCGTCAAACAAACCTATTAGCGAATGGGAGCTAATTTGAATTACATATACTCGCACAAAATCACACACATACACTATACAACTTGCATGCGCGATTGGTTCACCTATTTGTATATAGTTCGTAATATTTTTTTAAGTATAATGTAATAATCATAATGTTAAACATGCTTTTCAACCCAGGCTTAGCCTAATTTGGGTTCCGCCACCCATTTTACAATAAAACAGCTATTTTGATTTTTTATTATTTTTCATTTTTATAAGTTGTATTGTAGGATTAGTTTCACAAAAGTTTTAGTTATACAAAAACAAGCCAGTTTTATGGTATGGTATGGTTATGTTAATCATACATTTCATGAGCATACTGACTCTTCAATACCAATAATTCGGATAAGGTATATGCCAATGTAAAAAAAAACCCGTCTTTATGTTGACCTTAGGAAATTCATGTATCTATAAATTTTGTGTTTTAGCTTATTGTACATTGTAACCTTATATTTTGTTCTATAACACATTAGTCTATAGTTCATGTTCCATAATTTATTACATATATTCATTAGATTTAACATTCACACACTGGTTTAATACGTTACAATTTGTTAGTACCCATAACGTTCATGACTTATTCATTTTAGTACTACAAATGTTCGCTTAAATTCTTTGAAAATCCAAATGTACACGTTTTAATTCCTCTATACCGCCATTAACACTCCACATTCTATATTATGTAATATTTAATTTATTTAAATAGACAATTACATAAGGGTGAGACACACCTGGTGACATCCCCTTATTATTATTTTGTATCTGTTTTTGAATTAATCTGTAGGGGAGATGTAATAGTAGTTACGCCATTTTGAATCCGTTAAATCCCGTTTGACGAAGTGGGTTGATATTAAGCGGGTTTATTGGAATTAAATAAATAAAAACCAATTTTATACCGGGAATGTAATAACATTTTTAAATGCATAGAAAGTAAATTATTTTTAGGCATTTTCTTTTTTTTTTTCCCGTTGATTGTCTATATAATTTTAAAGTTTATTTATTAAATCAGACGTTGCGGCAATCAATATTAAATAAATCTTTTATTTTATTATATTACGGAGTAGTATAGTACATTACGATACAAGTGCGAAAAATAGGAAATTCGAAACGAGTGGCGATAAATTAAAACACGACCGAAGGGAGTGTTTTAAATCGACACGAGTTGCGAATTACCTATTCGCACATGTATCGTACAACGTTTTACAGTACATATGGCCCTTTAAATGTTCGACACAGTAACGTAATATGCTACTTCTCGCACTAGTGCTATAAAGTAGCCCCATATGTACTGTAAAAGTAATATACTTGTTTTAATAGCCAAGCACTATTCAAAAAAGTTATCTACTTTTGTAACACGAATCTTCTTCCTCGCGTCGTCCCGGCATTTTGCCACGGCTCATTAGAGCCTGGGGTTCGCTTGACAACTAATCCCAAGATTTGGCGTAGGCACTAGTTATTACGAAAGCGACTGCCATCTGACCTTCCAACCCAGAGGGTAAACCAGGCCTTGTTGGGATTAGTCTTAGTTTTTTCCTCACGATGTTTTTCCTTCACCGAAAAGCGACTGGTAAATATCAAATGATATTTCGTACATAAGTTCCGAAAAACTCATTGGTACGAGCCGGGGGTTGAACCCGCGTCCTCCGAATTTCCAGCCGCACGCTTTTACCGCTAGGCCACCAGCGCTTTATAACACGAATCAAATATGCTAAATATTATAATCCTGTCATATTCGTAAATAATATCTGCTCTCCGTAATTCCGTATGGTGCAAAATGTACAAATGTAACAGACTTAGTAATAAATTATAAAATTAAGAATTCAAAACACTTAAAAAAATTCAAATTTCGAACTTAACACTCAATATCAATTACAAATAATCACACACTTTTTCAACCAATGTCAACTTTTTTCACCGAACAGTTTCATTCATTCGTCGAGCCGTTTGTTTCGCTCTGACATAATTTATTGCGAATGCTGTCAACCACGCCCCTTGAAAAAAACGTTCACAAACGACATTTATGCATTCGGTATTTTATAATAACGCGTTGTGCGAAAATGTTGACGACCTCTGTTATAGTTTGTAGTAAAGTTTATTTTAGTGTTGTATTATGATTTTTTATTGTAGTTTTTGTAATAGGTATTTAATTTATTTGGACTATCTAAGCGCAGTGAATATCGACTTGAGTTAAAAAAAAAAATCTTTTAGAGCCGACCGGCATATCCAGAACTGACGGCAAGAGATCGGACGAGATGTCCCTGATTCCGTGGAGTATGGGGCGGGTGCTGGTGTGGGATGCGACGTGTGTAGACACACTAGCCCAGTCACATCTCCACCGAACTTCCGTGAGGGCAGCGGCAGCGGCAGAGGCGGCGGAGAACGCCAAGGTAGGAAAGTACAGGGGTATCGGCGCCGAGTACAATTTTATTCCATTCGGTGTCGAGGCCCTTGGTCCGTGGGGCCCTGGCGCTCTGAGTCTTTTAAAAGATCTGTCTAAGAGACTCAGAGACGCCACAGGAGATCAAAGAGCTGGCAGCTTCCTCGCTCAGTCTAACGATCCAGCGAGGAAATGCTGCCAGCGTCTTCGGTACTATGCCGCAGGGGCCAGTTTTAAATTTATTTTAGATTTAATTTAGTCATATTTTAGTTTTAGTTTACTTATAGTTTACATTATTAATTGTAATAATTACTTTAAAAATTCATTTTATGATACTTTTACCAATAAAATTAAAAAGTAAATAAAATATCGACATTGATATTCACTTCATGACTATACTTAAATGATCATACTGTAAATTTGTCTTTATACAAAATGTTTTGACACATATTATTTTTATTTCTTGTATAAAATAATTGTATAATAAGTAGTACAAAGAATTCAACCATAACGGTTGCTCAGGTTACCCAAACCTATAAAGTTTAAAAAAACAATAGAACAAAACAATTGTCCTAACATTTCAAAAGTACAAAAAACAAGTCCCTAATCGCTTCTTAAACTTTGTCGCTTGTAGTTGACAAATTTAACAAAACCGTAGATGAAAAATAAACAATAGGACTAAGACTACTTTGCGGTCTGTATTGTTTTGAAGTTTATTGTTTAGTAATGAAAATTATGGATTTAAAATCTAACTGTAATAAAACCGCTCAAGTAGTTGACAAAA
Source organism: Cydia pomonella (assembly GCF_033807575.1). NCBI lineage: Eukaryota > Metazoa > Arthropoda > Insecta > Lepidoptera > Tortricidae > Cydia > Cydia pomonella. The sequence goes on along the minus strand of NC_084716.1, from coordinate 17,403,058 downwards.
ATGTATTCCTACTTAAGACGAAAGTGAAGGACTCGCGCGAAATCGCCTTTTCATACAAATGTAGGCCTTATTTTCCTCTCATTGGATATATACATATACATAACTATATACATAAACGCAATATTTCACCGACAAAATCACAATTTCCTTGAAATAGAAATAGAAATATTTATTTGCTTAAACATGGTAATTGCATACAGATGTCAAAAGTAAATTAATTTAGTATCACATGTTTAGCCAAAAAATATGGCATGCAAACTTAAAGCTAGAGAAAAAAAATAAACCCTTCATTACGATGTCAAAACTAAATAATACCAAAACATGACATGCAAGTCGCGTAGTTAAATATTACGAACATTATAAATTTATATACGAACATTACAGAAAAGAGTTTAACTATGAATTTAATGTCACTTTACTTGATTCAGAATTATATAATACATCTAGTTAACAGAATAATCCAGAAACTCGTTTAAGGAATAAAAGCATTTATCCTTTAACCATTTGTGTAATCCGGTAGTAAATAAGTAATTTGTTAGGTAATTGTCTTATCTCATATGGCAACTTATTATACATAAGAATACTCATTATATATTAACATAGTTTTTCAGATATTAACATTATTGAAAATATGTTGACCCTATTTGTTGAATATCGACCCTAGCTATACCCCTACGTTTGTTTTTTTTTTCGAATTTTTAATTATTATAAGAGTTAGAAGCATTAAAAATGTGTCTGAAATCAATTTTTCGCTCCTAATTCTAATTCAAAAAATCTAAATAAGTCGAACGTCCCCTACGCTATGGTTGATATACATCAAATTATGTAAAAATATTTTCCATAATGTCAAAATCTAGAGAGGAAAACGGGGACTAGGTTTGTATGGAGAAACGGCCGTCCCCTTTCCGAGTACCATCTATTAAAGCTAATTAAGGATTGGCCACACTGAAACTTTACGTTGAGTAAACGTAATTAGGTGTGTCGTATGCTTAGGGTTTTTGTATTTTATATTTAGTAATATGCGTTTTCAGTGCGTTTGTGTATTTTGAGCAGCGATGTTGACAAACTTCTTTTGACAGTCTGTCTTATAGCCGCTGGGCGTGCGTAGAAATAAACATAAAATAGAAGTACAAAAAAGTCTGTGCTTTTGGACAAACACTCAAGTTACCTACTGAGCATGTTCGGTAAGCGCTGATCACGGCCACGCACGCACGACCATCGTCAAGACAATACCAGTACAATAGACATTTTGGAAAAACCCATTAATAGATATGATTCAGATGAATTAGAAATTATCTTCGGATTTTTTTTTCTTAATATTTCCCTGTACCAAAGGTTTACGATATATGTTATCGAATTTTGATTAGAGTGTTATTTATTATTTATTTATTTATTTAATCTTTATTGCACAATACATGAAGGTACAAATGGCGGACTTAATGCCTTATAAGGCATTCTCTACCAGTCAACCAATGGGTTAAACCAGAAAGATTAAGTAGGTGCAGTGTCTTTTAAAGTAAATGAATTTCTAACCGAGACTATATATGAATATAAACAAATATGTTATTTGGCCGTAGAAATAAGTCAATTTACCAAAAACTGTGTTATAATAAGTAAGAACATGTGGCATATTAATTTTGCCTTTAGGTACTTATAAGCTACCTACCAATAAAATCTGCACAGCAATAAATTTACTTTTTCACCTTTTTAATTTATCTCGCTAACAAAACGCAGATCCTAAATTCTAAATTCAAAACTGAAACGCCGCGCCGGCCACGTGTCACGCGGCGTCTGAGCGCATGCGCGCGTTGTTCCTTTTTCGAAATTCGCTCCGTGTCCGATGCCGACGGTTCGGCGTTCTTTTATTTGTAACCGGGACGGTTTGAGCTTTTAAAATTAGAATGTCATTTGTCAGTTGAGATTTTTAAAGTGATGAAGTTAACAGATATACTGGGTGGTTTTTTTAATAACCCTTTACCTGACTCTACGAAGTCTATATAAGTTATACTTATTAGGTCAAAATCACGAAAAAAGAAAATATCCGTCTGTTAAGCCTGTGTATGAAACATCGGCCGAAGTTTCGGTTTCGGCCAAAAAAACTGCCCAACCTTTCGGCTGCGCCGAAACTGTATTTTTGGTAGATTTAGGCCGAATGTAGATAACAGATAAGCCGAACCTTCAGTGTCGGTAATAAATCCGTTTTCGGTCGGACACTACACTAATAGACAGACTAGCGTAAGCCCTTTTGTATTTCCTTTCACGTAGAGGCCGCCTAAGTATGTGAACGACTGGATCTGAAAAACAACGTCCACTTTTATACCTGTTGGTTAGTGGTTAAACGTAAGCGATATTTTTTAAAACCTCCATCCATTTTGGAACGTACCTTTCTTTCTTTTTCCTGTAGAGGCAAATAATGTTACCACATTGTAGGTGTTTAAAATATTTGGTACCGAAATTATACTCTTCTTCTTGCTCGCGTTGTCCCGGCATTTTTTGTCTCATGGGAGCCTGGGGTCCGCTTGACAACTAATCCCAAGATTTGGTACCGAAATTATACTCATACTTTATTATTGTGTATTTGTTAGAAAACTTTTTAGGTACGAAAATAATTTAGGACCCGGAGAAGAAAGTACTTTATAACTAAGTTCTAAGTACGCGGATGAAGTTGTACTGCACACAAAAGGTATTTTACAGTTAGATAATAACTAATGACGTATGTCCGCTAAATCATCTTAATTAGGTATTAGGTAGGTAAGTACCTATAAGTCATTGGCAGATATATCTAAAGACGGGCCTTACGGGCACTAAGAATGGCCCTAATTCAGTGCATGGTGTCACTCTCGAATTCGAGCCAATCGTGCAGTCGAACGCAACTAGTTGCGAACAATCGCGCGCGTGATGCGAACTCATCAACCAATCGCGTAGTGGCGTTAGACTGCACAATTGGCTTGAATCCGTGTGCGTGACACCGCTGTATAGGCCCCATTCTTATTGTCCGTAAGGCCCGTCCTTTAGACATTATAGGTTTATCTGTAACTAAAAACAAAAATGTAATATTTAAGTATTTAAATAAAACGACACTATTTGCTGACTATGAAAATAACAGCCTTATATTCCGTGCCTCACGCAATTTTATACAAAGACATTAGGTTTAACCAAAACCCTAAAAACGCCACAAATTCGCATCGGCAACTTGGCTCGGTGACACAGCCAAACCGAGCATGCCGCGAGACTGTCACATTAAGCGCCAGACAAAGACAAATAGACCGGAAAAACGGCTGTTAGAACGGGATAAACAGCAATTGCGACCACCGCCTTCGAGGAATTTTAATGATTGAGCGCGTTTGCCATTATTTTGTCTGCTGGAACTAGAGCGTTCAAGTTTAAATATGGAATATGGTGTCAACGGTTAAATTATAGGCATAATTTACACGAGACAATGCACTTGCATTGTTACCGAATTTTATGAATTTGTGAAAATGTACAGTAAGCTACAGAGATAAGTTACCCCCCCCCCCCCCCCCCCCGCCCCCCTTGTAAACAAATTTCTATGCAGGGAGGGGGATCACTTAACTTTGCAGCTACTTGCTACATGTCATATTGGTTTTATTTATGAAGTTTATAATTTTTCAACAATAAGTCTGACAATTGAGTAAAAAAATGTGTGATTTGTAATGTAGTGAGTAGAGGCTTTCGATTATTGAATAAAAAAAAACTGCTCTTACTATTTGAAACCTAGAAAATTTGCATCATTGAGGAAACCAAAAATTGAACTAAAACCGAGAATCATAGTCGAGTTGCAAACTTTATGCAAATCCTAACAAGCGTCTCAAAAGGTCATCCGCTAACGACTTGCCAACTTGCGAACTTGACTACTTGACAACTTGCCACTCTATCTTGTAAGTCGTAGTTGTAAAAACTTTCTGGTTAGTTAGTCAATTCGAGGTTTAAAGGGTAGTTTTGATAAGTTTTTTTATTGAATTAAAACGTGCGAGACTTCTCTCATTAATTCTATCGTAATATATTTAGTAAAAACTTTTATTATTATGAATTAGTACGAGTGTCTATAAAAATAATGTGTCGCATAATTAATTTCATATATCGGGTTCATATACCGATTAAAGTTATAAGTACCTAATGTTTAACCAAATATTTTCTGCTCCCGGAGAGAAGGAACGGGAAGTGACATCTTCGACGGTTCCTGGGGGGTTTGAAGACTTTGAAGTTCGAGCGCTCGATTTCGTCACTCAAAAATCTGTGAAAAACGGCGCAATGCTATTTTTGAAAAACAAGCGATAGAAATTGGGAATCTATTGGCATTGCCCACTCGTTTTCAATTCTATTAGTAGAATTTAAATGCTTAGTAATGGAGACAATATTAAAGGGAGAATACGAAAACGAGCAATATAAATTCAAAACTCGGCCCTTGGATTCTAACCTACTGGTTTGCTCAACTTGAGAAACGTAACGTGTGCTATGATTAGTACTCAGTCTTGTCCAGTGAAGACTGTGAGTTCGATTTCGTATATAATAATATGTCGTATATAATGAATGCCCTCGTCATCCACGATTGAAGGATCTAGTATGATACGTCAACGATTTCCGACATCAAACAATACTGAAACAAAATGCCCACAGTTTTGACTCAGCCCAAAACTATGATATGAAAATGAGGACTCAGTATCTTTGATTTTCGGCAGAGATACAACTGTTTATTACTCTAAGAACAAATTAAAATACTTTCTATGTATGTTAAATATTTTAATTTGTGTTATTTCAAGTAGCCACACTACTATTATGTCATACACGATGGAAAAAGTGACCAAGGCTTCGAGTGTCCAGAGCTGGAGTGGAAGCAGCGTCCTCTTTACGCGACAGATGGGTCGAAAATTTCAAGTATATGACGATTTCCTGAAGGCTTGTGCCGCCGTGCCACCGTGACCGGATGGCCGAGCGGTCTGTTGCGTAAACAGAGGACGCCGGTACGATTCCAGCTCTGGAGGTTTTGGTCGTTATTTCCTTCGTGTATGACCTTTATTTCGTTTTAACTGTTTATTGTTTTAAGTGTGTGTAGTAAACTTATTGATCCCATAACAATCCAAGAAAACCCTACCGTCGCTACCATCTTTGCACATTATGCGTCGCAATAAATTGCTATCTTGTATTTAGCTCACAAATCCCGAGCATAAATTCATCAGGATAGTTTAGTCCAGTTAGTATGACTAACTCGGCAACTCTACTTGTTTACTACACAATAGTTGCCTCAAGTTTCCAAACTCGCCACTGTCTTACTCGTACTTAGATTTCGTTACTAGTACCATTGGAACTCGAATATTACTCACTTCTCTGTAATTTTTATTAAGGAGCGTAAAACCAGGAAATAAGGGACAAAAACCTGGCGCCCCGAAGGTATAGCCATTCCGCGGGTTAACGTAAAATATAGTTCTATTTCAAATGTCGGATCTGTGCGAACTACGAGTCAACAATAGGCGAGAAGTCGCACAGGACCGAGAAACGTGGCGCTGTCTTGTGGTGTGTGTCGGAGGCCAAGTATCATTTTGGGTCGCTGAGCCAACGGAGTAAGTACTTAAGTATTTTAAATTTTGTTCGTCACGTCCCTCGGCTATATCATTAGCTATTTTATATAAAAAAAAATACTGCTGTGGTATGCAAGGTACAACGATATAAAATAAAAACCAAATATTAGAACTATATTTTCGAGATGATTTTCTATCGAGTCAACTTTAACCTACTATGGTTTTAGTTGAAGTATGTCCTTACAAATAAAAACGTAAAAATTCAATAGCCCTCTCTTAAGGAGCGTTTTTTGGTAGCGCGTTTGACGCGATTTTCTGGGCAATGAATCATAGTAATGAATGTTCTATTGGACTTAAAAAAAGAATATAAAACTTTACTAGCACCTTTTGAGTATTTTAAACTACTGGGTCTACTACTAGGTAAAAATTCTCAATTGATAAAACCTGCTGATAAAATTTTTGATAAGAAGAATCTATTTCTATTAGATTATATTTTTGTATACAATTATATATCATAGTAAATAATGTAGTACGTAAAGCTATGCCACTGTAAATCTCAATCTTAATTTTCCTAAAACTTAGATTTTGATACGTTTCTACTAAAGTCCATCTAGCAAAGCTAATAACTTTGCATCGTCATTAGAAACGTCATCTTTTCATAGTATAAGTTGACATTTATGATGACATTTCACACTTAGTCAAAAAATTAAAAAAAAAAAACATTCTGCAAGTAGACCTCAAGGGCTCTTTTACACGTCAAGTCATTCCAAATACCATGCGTTAGTTTGGTCAGACTCGAACCAATAGTAAGGAAAGTTAGGACTTGCTGCGCTGCCGTGGCAACCGCTGCAGCGCTACTCTCCTCGTGCACACTTGACTTAATGTCTTTGTGAACTGTGTACAGCGTACTTAATTAGGTATGGTATGGCTATAACTGTACTCATGTGAAACTTAGTTTTGGAATTAATATGTAAAATTTTACTAAAGACAATGTTGTTGACTATCCTGAGAATAAATCGATTGCAAGATTTGAAGTACACATACAGTCACGTCTGAAAACATCGACACTATAGAAATGCCAAAAATATGTATACACGACCTTATGGTCCATATATTAGGGTGGTGTATACATATTTTTGGCACTTTGTCCGTATCGATATTTTCAGACGTGACCGTGCAAGCAGGCCAATTCGAGTTTTAGTTATTAAATCTCATTCCAATATGATACTGATCTGATACTGATCTTTCAGTATTAAAAGTGACGTTTTGTGTTGAAGTTTGACATAATGCGCAATTCAGCAGATCCTCTAAAGGTAATCGCTGAGATTCAAGATGGCGAAGACGTCTCGAGATTTTTTTTTTTTTTTTCCCAAATAAAATACTCAATAAAAGCAACTTAGCAATTGAATTTTAAGTAATTCTACTACTCTAATGCAAGTTAACTTACTACGTGTAAATAAAACCATTTTCGCTTTAAATGCAATAAGCTATCAAAAAGATGACCTCTCAAGATTACTAAATGGCAAGTCACATCTTACACAAGCATTACAAATCATTATATAATATTTTGTTTAGTTAAATAACAACATTGCAAACGATTTTTTTTATACTACGTCGGTGGCAAACAATCATACGGCCCGCCTGATGGTACGAGTAAGCAGTTTCCGTAGCCTATGTGCGCCTGCAACTCCAGAGGAGTTACATGCACGTTGCCGACCCTAAACCCGCCCCCCCTCCACCCCTCGTTGAGCTCTGGCAACCTTACTCACCGGCAGGAACACAACACTATGGGTAGCCAATACCAAGACGGTGGCAAACAAGCGTGCAGTGCAGCCCGCTTGATCTTAAGCAGCCCCTCTACTCTTGGTCCTGGCCCGGACCTTGGCTTCCGACACTTTATTTTCTATAATGGGTGATCGGTGATGATGATGCTTTCTTTAGAAGATGAAGTGTCAGACTCCTCGGCCCGGACCTGGACCGTTCTAGTATAAGACAACTTTTATACGCGCGTTGCTGACCCGTCAAGCGTCCTTGGGAGGGAAACCTTACTCACCATCAGGAACCGAACACTACATAATTAATAAATAAATATATATTATAGGGACATTCTTACACAAATTGACCAAGTCCCACGGTAAGCTCAAGAAGGCTTGTGTTATGGGTACTCATACAACGATATATATAATATACAAACACTTAAATACATAGAAAACATCCATGACTCAGGAACATCCATGGAACAGGAAAATGCCTGTGCTTACAAAAATAAATGCCCTAACCGGGTTTCGAACCCAGGACGATCGGCTTCATAGGCAGGGTTACTACCCACTAGGCCAGTTGTCTACTTACAAAGGATATAATTTGACTTTCAATTGATTACAAAATATAATATTAATACATAGTCCATAATTCCTTCCATTTACGAAGCCCACAGGCACTCGTGTTTTCATTTATTTAAATAAATAATAAATAAATAAATAAATATTATAGGACATTATTACACAAATCGACCAAGTCCCACGGTAAGCTCAAGAAGGCTTGTGTTATGGGTACTCATACAACGATATAATAATAATAATAATAATAAAATGCTTTATTGCACACTACAAAAAAAAAAATGGTACAAAGTATGTAAAGGTATAAATATGTAGGTAACAACAGGCGGACTTATCGCTAAACAGCGATCTCTTCCAGACAACCTTCAGATAGAGAAATGGCGAACATAATCAAGGTAACGGGTGGTGCAAAAATAAAATAAAATACATATACTACAAATATTTAATATATATAGGTATACTACATTTATTACTATATATAAACAATATATAAATAACAAATAAATATATAAATAAATGACAAAGGAAAAGTCATACAAATAACGAAGAATTTCAAGAATAACAACTACATTTATGAAAGAGACAAGTAATGTTCTATATATATAATATACAAACACTTAAATACATAGAAAACATCCATGACTCAGGAACAAATGCCTGTGCTTATCACAAAAATAAATGCCCTTACCGGGTTTCGAACCCAGGACGATCGGCTTCATAGGCAAGGTTACTACCCACTAGGCCAGTTGTCTACTTACAAAGGATATAATTTGATTTTCAATTGATTACAAAATATAATATTAATACATAGTCCATAATTCCTTCCATTTACGAAGCCCACGGGCACTCGTGTTTTCGTTTATTGAAATAGTATAGGGAATTTTAAATAAATGAACAGTTTAATTTAATGAATAATTTATCAGTGTAACATACGGGATGGCTGTCCGAGTCAAACGGTAAAAATCCATTAATACTGTTTATTTGCTGAATAAATAAATCGATTCCAAATCCACTAGCATCTACTACTATTAATGTACAATTTTAAATACTTCTATAACCGTTGTATTTTGTTATTCAGTGTACTATGAAAATCTTCTATTCCTAAATAATTCTATGCACTTTTTGCTGCGGTGTGTACGTTATGATGTAGGAAGTTTATGTTAACATCCAGATCTAGAGCAGAGCCCAACTGGGGAAGTGCCTCCACCTTAGAGAATACCGCAACCAAATAACACCAGACCCTACTCATAGTAAGAAAGAGTAAGGTTGCCAGAGCTCAACGAAGGTGCGGGGTGTTAGGGTCGGCAACGCGCATGTAACTCCTCTGAAGTTGCAGGCGTACTCGTACATAGGATACGTAGATTGCTTACCACCAGATAGGCCGTATGCTTGTTTGCCACCGACGTAGTATAGAAAAAAAAAGAGTAATTTTGAGTTTTTGACGAATCTCTAACACTATCGATAACGTCTCAGTAATTTGTCTCGCGAACTGGACTCGTGTAAACGTTGCCTTAGTTTTTAGTCTTAAATGTTTCATTCCTAAAGTATGTCAAGTAGATTTAACATCATATTAGCATTCTGTTTATTTATTATTGTTTTTGTGCACGTGTTAATACAATTTTCTTGTGTAAAACGACATATTTCGGAAAGATATACAGATTTCCAAAATGTGTTTTGTCGGTCCTGTTGGGTACGAGGTACGAGGAACACTTATTTTTTATTTTGCTCGCAGGAGAAACAATATGATAATTCGCTACAAGTGTTTCTATTGCCCCAATGTTTATCTTACCCTATATTACCTTATACGTGTTTTTGGAGGTAATTAGGTAATATTAATACAATAACACACATATTTTTAGGTGTGTAAGTTAGTATTTCAGGTTATTCTGACAATAAATGATTTTTTATTTGAATATCGTTTCGTATAGACTCACCTTTGTGCGGCATCTTCCAGAACGCTTCCGCCGCCGTGGTTGGCTCCCGCGGCGGCACCAGCCCGCCGACCAGCGTGGTGGCGGCGTGCGCCGGCGCCGGCCGCCCCCACCCCCCGTGCAGCGCCACCCCGCTGCCTGCCCCCCACACGGAACGATCCGCGACCAGCGCAATGACTGTTTCTTTACGCACTTATTTTTGACAACCCTAGCCGAGTTTAAGAACTATCACCGAATACGCGCTTGTTATTGGCGCACGCTAATTAAATAACGACACAGGGTTGACACTAAAGTCTAAACGGTCATTGAACGTGGCTTTACAACTGTTTTTTTCACATCCGCGCTTCACCTTTGTGACCTGCAAAAGAAAAGCACGATTCAAGAAATTTGTTGACCCTAATGCGGTATTAGACAATCGGATCATCAATCACAATCACTCCTTTGAACACGACGCCGAACATGCTTCCGTCTTACTCAAACTTAGCTTAGCGCAGTAAGTTAGAGCAGTACGGACATAATTGCTGAATGATGGTGCTGAATGCAGCGCCATCTATTGTTGAATATCAGGAATAGTTTAGTCGTGAGTTGATTGTAATCGTTGTAATGAACTTAGATGGTATGATAGCTTGTACCACCCAGTCCGAACGGTAGTGATGTCTGTCGATCTGTCGGCCGATTTGTTTGAGTTTTTGTTTGACTGAGACGTTGGCGGCCGCTACTATATGACGGTGCGTTTTAGAATATTGACTAATGAAATTATGAGTGGTCTGTCTGAAGTGATTAGATGAAAACGATACATCTATTATTCATAACGCTTCGAAATCAAGCCTTTCTTTAACCAACTTCTCGTATGTTCGAATCTAGAGGGTTATGGTTGTATAAAAGCAAATTTTAGATAAATTGATTCTGAATGCTAAAATTAGCAATTTAGCATTATCTATACGTATCAATTTACATTACAACGGAACTAATGCGCATTTTATAAGCTCAGTTTACACGAGTCAAGTTTTTATTAGCAATTCGCACTAAGTACCTACTTATCAATTCGGGATTTTGTTACTTACTTATGAGTCTACGAGTATTTTCCTAATTTCTTCACTGCTACATACCCTTTTTTCACTTTTTTAATAGTTATACCTTATACCTGCCCTGGACCTTACGGCTAATGGTGGGATTTTTTTTTCAATAGGGGGCCAGAAAATAAATAAAAAACCTAGGATGGCCGGAACTGCAGGAAAAATGCATTTTGGTTTGAAAAGAACGGTTTCGCACTACGTCGGATCCGAATCCGATCTGAACCCGTGAAAATATGGGTCTAGAAAACTCGGACCGAATTCGGATATTGCTTAGGTCGTGAGCCTTATACTAATTATTCCGATGGACCGGCGGTAGGCCGGATAAAGGATGACTCACGCTACACAGTGCCAGGACCGGGCCGGGGCGGACCGGAGCGAGCCGTCACACGGACTTTCAGGAGCGCCACCGTCGCCGGACCGTTCCGGGGCCGGGGCGACCGGGCCATCATCTCTATATTATAGTATCTCTATGCGTTGACACTATCGTTGAGTCTCCGAGCGCGAGACAGGCCGGACCGGGCTGTCCGAGCTCACCGAGCCGTCCAAATAACGGACTGTTCATGACAAATGTCACAAATGTCAATCATATTGAAAAAATTGGTTCGATGGGAAGCAAGTCGATATAGAAATAAATAATAAAATCAAAATATTGGCCCTGGCTGCCATAATAGCTGATGAAGAGAATACTGCATACTCTGGGCAATTGTGCATTTGGACATTTCGCGGACACTTTCGGAAAAAGGAGAATTACACAACATTATGTGAAGAGCTTTATTTCCACATGACCCGAGACTCTTTCGAAGCCACCGTGTTCTCTGCTTAAGGTAATGGAAATACAATGCGTGTATATTTTCTCAAATAATCATGTGCCGAAGCATATTAAACTATTAAAAGGAAAAGGGATGACCGGTTCTCCATACAAACATAGTCCCCATTTTCCTCTCTGGATATTGATATTCCCTTCGTTCTACATCCAATTTTGTAATAGTACATTACGATACAAGTGCGAAAAATAGGAAATTCGAAACAAGTGGCGATAAATTAAAACACGACCGAAGGGAGTGTTTTAAATCGACACGAGTTGCGAATTACTTATTCGCACATGTATCGTACAACGTTTTACAGTACATGGCTCTTTAAATGTTCGACACAGTAACGTAATATGCTAATTTTCGCACTAGTGCGGTAAAGTAGCAACATATGTACTGTAAAAATATTATCCGTAATGGGGACTACGTTTGTATGGAAAAGCGGTCTCGTTTTGAGGTAGGTAACTAGGCAGATTACTTAGAGATTGACTCATCACAAGCTGCCCTAAGTGCTTCTTAGCGAGTAGACAGGCCTATTGTTTTTCAGTATTATTTTCTTCTATTGAGGTGTGCATTTGTGTTGTATTGCAAAAATATATCTGTTGGGGTTCAGTGATACCCGATAGATATTAACCCTGAATCACAAATGATCATTTTGCTTAATGCTGCGTTTTTGCATTATTTTCTCCCATCAATCCTATCATAGACTTGTTCCGTTTCAGGAATGCATGAAAAACTTAAGTTTAAAAGAGAAGATATTTAAAATGGCTGTTAGGAATACCACAACATTTTAAAGTATCGATATAAGATAATCATCTACAAACATTCAGCTATAGAGAAATACGCGTACACCACTAAGTATGTCGGTGGTGCGCTCTCAAAGTAAAAAAAATAACCTTTAAGTTCGGTACACTAAGATAGAATTGTCTAACAAGTACAAAAAATAAACTACTTACTGGCTTACTTACTTCTTGCGGAAAAGGAATTTTTGATCTATAATACGAGTGGGTTAGGTAGTTGAAATTTACAGTGTGCATTTTATGGTTCCGTAGCCAAAATGGCAAAAACCCTTACAGTTTCGTCATGTCCATCTGTCTGTATATCTGTATGTCCGTATGTCACAGCTATTTTACTCAAAAACTATAAGATAACCGAAAGAGAAAAGTGGAAAGTAGGTATTTTTTATACTACGTTGGTGGCCGGCCTGATGGTAAGCTACTACTTAGTTTAGAAGTTCAAATGTATAAAAATATAATTTTTAGGCACGCCATACATGTAACTAAAAGTGAAAAGGTTATTCAAGTAAAAGAGTATTAAATTTAAGATTTTTTTTAAGTAAGTGAGATGGCAAAGGAGTCTTGCGTAGCCCGTCATGCTAGCCCGAAATGATATGAACGCTCTGACGTCGGGCTACAGCGGCGGCCTCATATTGAGAAAGTCGGGCGTAGCCCTTGTGCTATGCGTGCTCTAAGGCCGAGGGTCCCCTCATAACAAATGAATCGGGGGTAGCCTTACGTACCTAAGTAGCTTCCTCATACTAAAAAGTCGTGCAGAAGAAGATAACAATATAATATTTCAATATGTCAATTCCAGATTTTCTGTGTTTCTTAAATGTATAGTAACATGGCAGCAGTTTTCATCTTTAGGGTTCCGTACCCAAACGGGACCCTATTACTAAGACTCCGCTGTCCGTCCGTCCGTCTGTCACCAGGCTGTATCTCATGAACCGTGATAGACAGTTGAAATTTTCAAAGATGACGTATTTCTGTTGCCACTATAACAACATAGTATTGTGTTCCTGCCGGTGAGTAAGGTTGCCAGAGCTCAACGAGGGGAAGGAGGGTTGTTAGGCTCGGCAACGCGCATATAATTCCTCTGGAGTTGCAGGCGTACATAGGCTATGGAGACTGCTTACCATCAGGTGGGCCGTATGCTTGTTTGCCACCAACGTAGTATATAAAAAACCAAATACTAAAAAAATTACGGAATCACGTTGGGCGAGTCCGACTCGCCCTTGTCCGGTTTTTGTATTTATTCGTAAGCTTGCATTAATTGCCATGGCACTTTAGGCTTAGCTTGTAAGTACAGTCGAGGAAATTGATTCTTTAGCAGTTAACGTGTCACGTTACAATGGACAGCTCTTACCATAAGTATATACAGCCAAATTTACTTGAACCGCAAGTTGCTAAAGAATCAATTTCCGCGACCGTACTAATAGGATATTCTTTGCTAATAGGTCTAATAAATAATATGTTGCGGACTCTTTTCTTAAACCTTTTTACTTGTATACTTTTTACGACATTTGACGCTGTCATGTTATTCAAATAGTAAAATAAATCTGACAAGAGAGAAAATTGTGATCTTATTTACAGAAAGATACTTAATGTATGAAAAAATAAGCAAAAATAAGAATGAATGTTTTGTGAGTGTGAAACAATTTTATTTTCTTTGACAAATAGAGCATTGCATTAACGATTATTATTATTTTAATTTGTATGTCTTTCCCATCACGGAACAATGGTATTCCGGACCTTTGAGAAGCGTGCGCCGAGCCCTAACCTAACGTAGAGGCCCTTTTGACACGTTCATGAAATGTAAGATGTACACCGAGCTGATGCTGCCCTTGCCCATGTCATAGGACGCACGCAGAGGCAGGCCCGACAGGGTGTAAGGACTATTGAGAGTTGTTGGAATCTAAAATAAACAAGGTTATTGTGTGAAAGCGATGGGCTAAACACTGAGCTATGGGATAAATAACCAGACGCCTGCCTAATAAAACGGTATACAATTTTATTTCCGGCAGACGACACAAAAAGCGACATCTGGGATGGCTCAAGAGTAACACTGGTGTGAGCGGCTCAGGGGTATCGAGAGGCGTGCACCGCTTTCAACCCAGTGGCTGTAACAGCCACTGTGCCAACTCGCGTCTTGCACTTCCACCCTTGGAACTTATAGCTCTAACGACTCCACCCTGGCCGGCCGGCCAAGGCAACCCAGAAGCAGATAATCCTGTCCCACCCACCCTCCTTCGAATGACAGAACTCCCTAGGAACACTCGGGTACGTGAGATCGTTACTCCCCAACTGCATGCCACAAGCTGCCCGAAGTTGACTGATTGCACTGGTAAAATCAGCGGGCCATAGATTATTAGTTTGCAGTTCCTAAAAGCCATTGCTGAAAGGATGTGTAGCTGTCATATACAAAAACAATGGGTAGACAGTCTCAAAGGGTATGTCTTATGATAAATAGTTTCATGCCGCAGTAAAATAATGTGATTTGTAGTATTTAGTTTTAAAATATATTTTTATAATGTGTATGCTAATCTTAAGGTATTTATCTATGGGCCGCTAGTTGCCTGAAATAAATTATGATAGATAGACGGATAGATGGGGTGTTCTAAGAGAAAGTCGCTTTGAAAATGCTTTTGTCTTGTATGGCAGATTCCTCAATCAACTGCGTAAAGCTCGAGAAAATACTGCCAAAAGGCTAGGCTAGATAATAAGTTTTTATAAAAGAAACATGTCTTTATGGGACCCATAACATTGAAGCAATACAAAAGTTAGAAATGAGAGTCAAATCTGACAATCGTTATCTATGCACGAAACGCCCCTTATTAAATGATACTTGATCGTGACGTCATGATTAAGTTTAATGCGTTTTATTTGCATTGCATTTACAAAAAGAGGAGCTTTCGAGTTTCGAGGATTATGTTTTTAAAATACGTGTATATTACGTAGGTTTGTTTGTATTGATTTTTTGATTCTAGAAATAATAGTTGTATAACCTTAATATGTATGTAGGTAAGTACTAAGTACATAAAAGGTACCGAAATAGGTCAGAAGAGCAGTAAATTCAATATTACTATACAGTATATCCAAAAAGAGCGCTATGATAAGTAAAAGTTCCTTTTTAGGGTTCAGTACCCAAAGGGTAAAACGGGAGCCTATTACTAAGACTCCGCTGTCAGTACGTCTATCCGTCTGTCACCAGGCTGTATCTCGTAAACCGTGATAGTTAGTTGATATTTTCACAGATGATGTATTACTGTTGCCGCAATAACAACAAATACTAAAAACTACGGTACCCTAGATGGGCGAGTCCGGCTCGCATTTGTCTGGTATTATTTAAATATAGGAGGCAAATGAGGAAAGCCCATGAACAGAGGTCGTACCTATCATAGGATAAGTAGATATATATGTACAAAGAAACAGCGGTATGTTAAGTAGATTTTTTTTAATATAGGAGGCAAACGAACAGAGCCCACGAACAGAGCTCGTATCAGAAGATTTATAGAGATGTACAAAAGAATGGCGTTATGTTAAGTAGAAGTATTTTTTTTAATATAGGAGGCAAACGAGCAGAACCCATGAACAGAGCTCATATCATAAGATTTGTAGAGATGTACAAAGGAATGGCGTTATGTTAAGTAGAAGTATTTTTTTAAATACAGGAGGCAAACGAGCAGAGCCCATGAACAGAGGTCGTATCATAAGATTTGTAGATATGTACATAGAAATGGCGCTATGTTAAGTAGAAGTATTTTTTTAAATATAGGAGGCAAATGAGCAGAGCCCATGAACAGAGGTTGTATTATAGGATAAGTAGATATGTACAAAGAAATGGCACTATGTTAAGTAGAATTTTTTTTTTTAATATAGGGGGCAAACGAGCAGAGCCCACGAACAGAGCTCGTATCAGAAGATTTAAAGAGATGTACAAAGGAATGGCGTTATGTTAAGTAGAAGTATTTTTTTTTAATATAGGAGGCAAACGAGCAGAACCCATGAACAGAGCTCATATCATAAGATTTGTAGAGATGTACAAAGGAATGGCGTTATGTTAAGTAGAAGTATTTTTTTAAATACAGGAGGCAAACGAGCAGAGCCCATGAACAGAGGTCGTATCATAAGATTTGTAGATATGTACATAGAAATGGCGCTATGTTAAGTAGAAGTATTTTTTTAAATATAGGAGGCAAATGAGCAGAGCCCATGAACAGAGGTTGTATTATAGGATAAGTAGATATGTACAAAGAAATGGCACTATGTTAAGTAGAATTTTTTTTTTTAATATAGGGGGCAAACGAGCAGAGCCCACGAACAGAGCTCGTATCAGAAGATTTAAAGAGATGTACAAAGGAATGGCGTTATGTTAAGTAGAAGTATTTTTTTTAATATAGGAGGCAAACGAGCAGAACCCATGAACAGAGCTCATATCATAAGATTTGTAGAGATGTACAAAGGAATGGCGTTATGTTAAGTAGAAGTATTTTTTAAATACAGGAGGCAAACGAGCAGAGCCCATGAAAAGAGGTCGTATCTTAAGATTTATAGATATGTACATAGAAATGGCGCTATGTTAAGTAGAAGTATTTTTTTAAATATAGGAGGCATAAGATCAGAGCCCAGGAACAGAGCTCGTATCAGAAGATTTATAGAGATGTACAAAGGAATGGCGTTATGTTAAGTAGAAGTTTTTTTTTTTAAATATAGGAGGCAAACGAGCAGAACCCATGAACAGAGCTCATATCATAAGATTTGTAGAGATGTAC
This sequence comes from Cydia pomonella, assembly GCF_033807575.1. Classification (NCBI taxonomy): domain Eukaryota; kingdom Metazoa; phylum Arthropoda; class Insecta; order Lepidoptera; family Tortricidae; genus Cydia; species Cydia pomonella. The sequence goes on along the minus strand of NC_084716.1, from coordinate 17,385,818 downwards.
AAAGGAATGTATGACCTCGTAATTTATTCACCTCGTAAATTATTTGCAGGTGACTAAATAAACACCCTGTATATATTTGTTGTTGTATCAACAAATCAAGCATTTACATTAAAAAAGTGAGTGACATTTAATTAAGTGGAACTGCTGATGAAGACCAGACGGAACACCTCAACTACGCGTATTTCACGTTTGGCGATACCTTCTTCGTTGAGATTGTTCTGCAAGTTATTTTTTAAGCTTCATTTTAGTCAAGATCTATTTCTGATAATGGATCCCAGGAATAATGGATGAAACTCTTCAAATATTTTACATATAGTATATTTTTATATTTGCATTTAAACAGTGCTATTTGGTGAAACGTGTTCATGAAGATTAGAATATAACTTCTCCTTGACAAGTATTTTACGAGTTAGGGCTTAGGTATATTATATGGGCTTACTATGGGCTATTGTTTTTCATTCAATAGTTTACATATGTGAAAGAGAAAGTATAACAATATGCTTGTTAGACTAAAATAGCTTTAGTTTTGTTAATTTCAAAAACTTAGTAGGTGATAATTATAACATAGGTATAGAATCTTCAAAAATAAAACAGTAGATACAAAGCAGGTGTTATTGGCCCGTCTTTATATATAGAAAATCGATGGCATGATTCCTAGGAACAGATCTGCGTATGTGTTATAGTTTCAAACTTTCCCATACTGAACGATCTAAATAGGCCACCATGTATACCCTACGGAACATTTTATTTCGTTGGATGAATTTAGGGTGTAGGGGAGTAACTACCCAATTATGAGCTACTTACTGAAAACTATCATTAATAGACAATTGTAAGGATATTTAACATTGCCAAAATAAGGTTAAAGGTGCCCTCTAGTAGTACTTAGTCGATATTGTGATACAATGAATGGTATTATAAACATTTTTCTTTTTTCATATACTATGGACATTCCTCGATGGCACCAAGCTGCAACTGGAAAGCGATGATCACACGGCAAATAAAATCGTGAAGACTGTAGCAGCCACGTCTAAGGAGGATGAATGTATCCACATTCAATATTTTTTATTTATTTTTTGTTTGATATGTAAAAATGCACGTTAATAAGGTGGCAAACTATTATTAACAGAGACCGGAATTATTGTGGCATTCTTGGACTGTCATAGAGAGTTCTCATTTATCGACTTCGGGTACACATATATCGATACAACGTAGAACACAAAATATTAAAAAGTTATAAAGTTAATGGATATTTGACTGTAAAAGAAGTAACTGCTTTTTTGCATTTCTTTTTACTTGTTAAAAAATAGCTCTATAGTTAGGGAGTACAAGTCCAGTAAGGGTTGCTAGATAGCATCTCTCCAGCAACTCTTACTGAGTTTCAACATAATTACTTATATTTTCAAGAAATGAGAGGGGTAAAAAATTATAACTAACCATATTATTCTCAAAATGTTGGATTGTTTTAAGCATGACATCAGTGGAATACATTTTGAGCGCTGGGATTCGGTGGTTAACAGTCATAGTCGGTCTTTCGCATGTATCGCCGTTATTCTTTAAAAACGGATGGGAAAGTTACTTACATTTTATTCACAAGAAATGCAAAGTAATTTAATCATTCAAATTTTGAAATATTTTATCACCTAGGAATGTAAAATTAACGACGACGACGACTTGTGATGATTTTGAAGTTTAAATAATTTTTGGCGTTGGTGTGGTAATTATACATTAATTCATAACGAGTTAAATTATTCACAACCAGTGGCAGTAAATTAAAACACGATCGAAAGGAGTGTTTTAAATCGAAACGAGTTGCCAATTATCTATTCGCACATATACAACGTTTTACAGTACATATGGCACTTTAAATTTTCGACATAGGCGCGTAAAGTGCTAATTAACGCCCTAGTGCGGTAAAGTAGTACCATATGTACTATAAAAAATGTTGTGTTTCAGTCGTTAGAAAAAATTGTTTAACCCTCGTGTCTTCAAACCCCCGAAACGCTCAAGATTTCCACTTCTCTAAAATACATAACTGTTTTAGCCAAAAATATTAACTGTTGAACTATATTGAAGGCCCGGTTCACATTGAGTGGCTGCACCACTGTGCACATACAAAGTTTATTCTAACTGTAACTTTTTTGACCACATTATTTTCAATATTTCTCGATTTTTAGCGAGGTAAAATTTTTTTGATGTCATGTACCAAATAATACAAAAAAGGTACTAAAACTGGGAGTAAGCGTCAGGATGTCAGGACCATGATAGCTATTTATATCGTTATAGTTATTTAAGGGCTATAACCGCGAACCACTTCATTAGTTCATCTATTCGCCTCTCTATCACTGCGCGATCTTTCTTTGTGCGAAAGAGAGGCACATAGGCTTCCCTTTCCCCCTGACGAAATTATGCGTTCCACGTCTTAATCATTAATTTAAGAACAATAAAACATACGAAGAGTATTATTGTATTATTTGAGTAGTTACAGTAATAATAGGCATAAAATAGGGAATATGACGCAAAACTCTGCGTAGAGGGCGTTACTAACGCACATGGGGCCTACCGCGAAATGGAAAATCTAAATTGTGGTTTCTGCCTCCATCATTCTTGCATATATTCGATAGACAGAGAGGCAGATAGGTAACGAAATTTCGTTTCGCGTTAGACCATCTGTAACCAAAACGCCTTGATGCATCAATGCCATAGTGAAAACTTGTCAAAAAACTGTTTAAGGCATAGTATGCATAAGTTACTCTCAGGTTTATAATACATGCTAGTGCTGCTCTCTACAGCCTGAAAAAATGTATGGCCTATCTATTTCAGGAGAAGGCATCGTACGCGAGCAGTTAGCAATAATATCGCCAACGACAGATTGCAAATGAAATATAGGCACCTTTATGAGTAATTCAATAACTGCACTGAAATATGATGTTCGTACTCTCTGCAGGCAGATTTACAGAAGATCAGTTGGACTTTAAATTAAGTAAAAGAAATAGTTTCCCGTAATCTACAAATTTACTAATACTAAAAATACTAAAAATACTAAAGTCTTTAAATTTACTATTTATTTAATTTCGCGGATTAGCAAAGTAATATTTCTTGTTTTAATCTACAAATTTATTAACGAGATATTTCATTATATATAACTTCGTACGAAATGAAAAGTAATACGTGGGAATATGAGAAAAAAATTGTATATTTATATTAATTTATAACCTACATGCTCATTAATGAATAATTTTTACAAGCAGTAACATTACTAGATATCTCATTTAATATAATCCGACTAAATTACATTTCCGCAACACCTCCGTATTTCACAAAATAAATCAAGACATTATGCAACTTATATAATTTTGACGTATATATCCGAGTCGCCCGTGTTGCGACCGTCGCGACTTTCATGTAGTAACACCTAACATGGAAAAGTAAATAATAAAGACTGAATCTTCACGGATACCGCGTTGTTCGGGAAATATATATAGGTCAAATAAATACTTAACTAAGTCGCTTGTAATAAACCTTGCGTAGATAGATAGATAGATAGATGTAGAATACTCTTTATTGGAACACCTCAGTAAAAAGATACAAAAGAAAATAAAAAACAAACAATTGATTAAATGTAGAGGCAGACAACAGGCGGCTACGTAACGACTTATATATACTTATAGTACGTTATTCTTTTGTTATATAATTTATTTCATTGTCAATAATATGATAATACGACAATATGTACGAAACGGCAGTATTTAGTTCTTAAAGCTCTGCTTCTTCTGAATATTTTTTTATTCCACTTCATTTACTATTAAAATTGGTAACAAATTCTTAGGCAACTTGTCTGGCGCTATCAACTATCTCAAGTAAAATGTGGAGCCAGCGTGACTAAAATAAATATAAGTACTATTTTTTATTGCTTTCCACAAAACCGGCAATATGTAGAATTGTGTAGCTTTATTTACAGAAATTTGGTTTCATATAGAGATTGGCAGTCATTGTTAATTAACTTCTCTCTGCGCCGAGTAAAATATAACCCGACCAAGTAATGTATTGGCTATACCATCCATATTTAACAAACAAATTTATGACGTTTTGTAACCTTCTTATTTTGGCAAATATATACCGACACATCCGAGCATGCACATTGCGAAGGGTGGTATTCTGGTTTTTCATCTTGGTCCAATGTGTATTTGCGTCTGACATTTTGCTTAATGAGAGAGTGAGACGCAATGCACATTGGACAAAGATCTTAGACTAGTGGAATATCACCCGAAAGGAAGAATTGAGTCACCGGGTGGCCCGGAGGCTCCGGGAAGTCCGATTTTTGTTCATAGCATGACCGGCTAGTCTCCGGTCCGAGCCCGCACCGGGCCACTACAGAGCTCCGGTGATGACGTAATGCTTTCCATAGAAAACGAAGCGCCGGAAGCTCCGGCCCGGCCCTGCCCCTGTGTAGCGTGAGTCAACCTTAAAGCCCGTGCGCGGGCCGGAGCCGGCCCGTGGGCCGTACTTTGCCCACGACTGCTCTAGGCAGGATACGTCACTGCGGTACCCGTCCAAATTTCTCGAGTAATGCAATCATTGCAATCTTGCAACTGTCTTTCATTTGTGTTTTTTAAGTAGCCTGAACCCCTAGTGTAAATTTATTCGATAGCGTAAATGTTTTAATAAAATAATTTGATTTGCCCCAAAAGTAGTGTAATTATTATATTTTTACGATACTCGTACCAAAACATAGGCCCAACAAATCGTAACCCCGCACTCGATCTGCATTTGATCTTTTCAAGTCCCGTATCGACTTACTTTGATATCCCCCTACAACGTCGCCAGGTCTGAGTCTAGTCAAAGTGAGTACACTTGAGTGAAAGTTTGGACACAATTATTGAGTTTTTTTTTGCTAATTGGATTCTGGAAAGGTGTCTTTTTGCGGAGTTCAATGGGTATTAATTGTTGAATTATTTACGTTAGATGTGTTTAGGTTCAATCCATGTTATGAGGTTTAATTGATAATTATGTAATGCAGAGTAAATGGCTTTTTTTATTGACTTTGAAATAAGACCAGTGATTTAATTAAAATGGCCGGTCGAAAACAGAGATGTGAAAAAGTCGAGCAAGGCGTAAGTTACACTAAGGGCTACTTGAACAAATCACTAACCTGGGTTAACCGGTTAAACCTGGACTTACCATGGTTACCAGTACAATTTGACACTGGGTTAACGGTTTAACCGGTTAACCCCGTGTTAGTCGGATGGTGCAAGTGGCACTGTTATCAGTAGGGATCAGGGCATTTTAGCCACGGCTCATGGGAGCCGGGGGTCCGCTTGACAACTAATCCCGAGAATTGGCGAGGGTACTAGTTTCAACGAAGGCGACTGCCAACTGACCTTCCAACCCAGAGGGTAACCTATAGGTATAGTAGGTACCTATCTTGGATATTCTAGATAAATATAACTTGTAGGTAGGCACATATATTCTGTCCAAACTAACTTTGCAGCGATTTGGACGGTGTGGGAGTGTCATTATAAACGTCTTATTTTCATAGACATTTGATATTAATAATGACATATCATCACTGCAATGTACAGTTAGCTTAGTCTGACTCTAAATTTCTATCATGGTACAGTCACGTCGGAAAATATCGACACAAAGTGCCAAAAATATGTATACACGACCTTATTGCCCGTATATTAAAGTAGTGTATACATATTTTTGGCTCTTTGTCCGTATCGATGTTTTCAGACGTGACTGTACTTACCTGTCCACTATTTATTTTCAACCTATGTAACTACCAGTGATAAAATAATAAGTATAAATCATTATTCTTCTTCAAAATTCCATATTAAATATGTATACCAATTTGATCAAGACTAACCCCCTTATTCATAAACTTCTACTAAAGTTGACAAGCCGTTAATAATCGTTTGTCCCTTTCCATCATACCAATACGTCGGAAAGGGACAAACGATCTTTAGCGGTTTCTCAACTTTAGTAGACGTTTATGAATAAGGGGGTAAGGATATCAACGCAAACATAAAAGCAAAGATTAAAATTATTATAGGCATAAAAGTTTCAACCCAACGCCATACTTTCTCCCACAGACTACAGCGGACAGATTCATCACTCGCTATCTCGCCATCGGCGGCCCTTTCATCTGTGGTATCGGGTAACGAAACTTGTTTCTAATTAGTGTAATTAGCATTAGTACAAGTGGACTTGCTGTAAGCGTGCGAAAGGATTTCTGTAAGTTGTACAGCATTTGAAATTTAAGAACCGGTTTATGTCGAAGTTCACATTTTTTTTATTTTAAAACTTTATTGCACAAAACATGAGCCTAAAAATAACTTACTGCATGATCTTGAATCAGTTTTAAAGCTTGACCAGTAATATATGATCACGCGCCATATTGCGGAATTTCATTGGAACTAATTTTTTTATAAATACTAACCCGAACCGTCACCCTATAGATGAGAATAACAGCGCCCTCTTGACAATGATCATATATTTCTGGTCGGGTTTTAAATGATTCCTAACTGAAATAAGGTCTACCTATAACCGATGTCAATCATGGTCTCTAGATTTTATTTGGGAATTGTATTTTTTTTTCAAGGTTTTTTTCTGTCTGTATTTTAGAGAAACACCTACCGAATAAATACGTCAAAAAAAACTCAATTTTCACCGGCTTGTCTAATTTTCTGAGAGTTGATCACTTTAACAACTCATGAAGGTGGAAACTAAATTTCTCCGGCTTGCCTTAAGATAATTTTGACGCGCCAAGGGACACTGTGCGTTGGAGGGTCTGCCATCTTGTGGCCTGAGGGCCTACCGCGAACCACGTTCGACGTGTTGCCTCTCTTTCGTTCTTGTTAATTTGTAAGTAAGTATGACAGGGAGGCAACACGTTGAAGGTTCGCCGTAGGCCCTTTGAATCGGCTATTCTAATATCAGTTGAGATGACGTTTTATTCGAAATTAAGTGTCAGTTGCAATGAATTTTGACAAACGCATGTTACTTGGTATCGAACGATATGGAAGTCGGCCCCGGCTCTAGTTTATCTCTGAATTAAAAAAAAAACGAATGCGTGACATGCTCGAAAAAGTTTGCATTAATTAGTTTGTAAGTATACAATTACTTTGTTGAAGCTGATGATATTCATGTAGATAAAGCAGTGTATGTAACTGTACATAATTAGGCATAAAAATACTCGTGTGATCCTTTTATGAAACTCGTTTCATTCGTTTACCCACCCTCGTATTTTAATGCATTTCATTATGTAGCAGTTACATAAACTACTATTATATAACTTGTAAATAGGTACGTTTTTAGTTTAACTCTATAGGTCTTATTTTTCATTTAAAGCAAACGTTTTTACACTCAGCAAATACCGCATAATTTCACAATGTCGCTGCAGACAAACTAAATTCACCTTGGGATCAAAAACGGAATTTCTACGCTAAGTAACGACAGAAAAAACAGTTTTTATACGTAAAGTGGCCGTCTGGCTCCGTCAAAGGGAAACCCGCTAAGTCGGTATTTTAAAATTGTGAGTTAGAGATAATGTTGTCGATAGTGGGGCAGAAGGTGGTAAGTGAGATTTTTGTTTTTTTGGGTGAATAATTTTATAAAGGTGTCGATTTTAAGTTATTCTTGACGCGATATGGTTAAGTTCCACAGAAGAAGTTCATTATTACTATATATATTTGAGAACAACAAATTTTTTATTTTCTTTTGTGTTTAAACCTTATTTAATTATTTTTATTGCACTTTTACTGTTATTATCACGAAATAATAAGTTAGTGAACAGATTAAGATGACATTTTTGTTTCAGTATTTTACACGCAAGTGTTAAGTTATTTACAAACCAATTTAAAGACAGATAATTTATGTCTTTCTTAGTTCTGAAGTTACTGACAGATTGTGTTTGCCGGACAATAACTTGCAATTATACTTTAGACCCGTTATACACATTGATAAAGTGTGCTACTTGCGTTTATCAAATGTATTAACTTGCACTTAACTCTAATCAATGTAAATCGGGCCTTAAGTACAGTAAATTCTCAGTCTCAGTAACTTCGCGCCATAGAAGAAGACACCTCCATCTACTTTGAGACTCATTACCATAGGATCGGATGTCTGGTGTGTTCTGGGCACACCTCATTAGCCCCGCTTTGATTCGTATTCGGCGCAGGTGGGGCTAATCGGTCCTTAGCGTAATTGATAGTTCAGTTTTTTATGGCTGTTATACTAATGCAACGCGTCAAACACTGTATTTTCCCAGTTTCCTAGCGCCTTAGACTAAGAAACCTCCATCTACTTTGAGACGTATTACCATAGGATCGGATGTCTGTCGTGTGGTGTGTTCCGCTCAGCACACCTCATTAGCCCCGCTTTTATTCGTATTCGGCGCAGGTGGGGCTAATCGGTCCTTAGCGTAATTGATAGTTTAGTTTTTTATGGCTGTTATATTAATGCAACGCGTCAAACACTGTATTTTCCCAGTTTCCTAGCGCCTTAGACTAAGAAACCTCCATCTACTTTGAGACGTATTACCATAGGATCGGATGTCTGTCGTGTGGTGTGTTCCACTCAGCACACCTCATTAGCCCCGCTTTGATTCGTATTCGGCGCAGGTGGGGCTAATGCACGGTCCTTAGCTGAATGGATAGTTTAGTTTTTATGGCTGTAATAGTGCTGCGATCGGCCATGTTTAACGGTGGTGTTGGAGAATACCGGGTTATTTCAAGTTTTTTTATATAATTACTCGTAGTTTTAGAAGACAACTAAATCTTTCTATAAAATAGCAATTTTAATAACATATATTTATTTATTTACTTCAAAACAATGTAATTGACGTTTTAAGTAATAGAAAAGATTTATTTAGATTTAAATGGAAAGTTGAAATTGAACCTATACGAAAATGTACACGTTTTACAGCTATCTGATAGTGAGAGAAGAGTAACTATAATTCTTTCTCTCTTTAGCTCGTATTCTTGCATCAAACTAACAAGCAAAACCATGAGTACCAGGTTTTAAAGACATACCTATATAAATCGAAACGAAATAAACCCTTAAATTTCACAACCATGCAATCCGCATGCGTGTGTTTCGCATACAAAACATATACCTATTTAGACAAGTACACTCCAGTTAAGTTGTAGCGTCAAAGCTCGCTTCCTATTCACGGTTTTAAAGGGAGCTTTTATGTCCTACCCACATAATTAATATTACGGCTCTAGAAACATTTTATAAAGCTTTGACATTTCGAGTGTCACGCTTTGATATTTGCATTCATTATTTTTAAATACGAGAATAGACTTAAAATCAATGTTTAGTCTCAAACACATAGTGTATGGTACCTACACATGTAATATTACTATTCAGTAAATGTACATAAAAGTAATAAAAAAAAGTAACTTGACAAAGTAAAATTATTAAGATTTGAATTTGTTTTATTGATTTAGTAGCTGTAGGTACTCGTAGCATGTGGTTAGTAGGTAATTAAATTGTTTAGCTACTGTACTATTGAACATATACTGTAACCAAGATGAGACGCCATAAGTATATTAAAATCTTACAGGTAATTTTATGTCTGTCTATTGTCGATTACTTACATGTACCATATTATTGATAACATTTTTCTTTAATGCACATTACGACTAATGTAAGGAAAAAGTCTTCATTCAATGAAAAGGAAAAAAATATTAATGTTACGAAAACGCGTTTAATATATTTATTGGAGATATTTCGATTATTATATTTAATCATAAGTATTATAACGTCTTGTTAGAATGCTGCCTGCTGTGAACCGCCCACTTAGCGCTTTCAGCTCTATTAGACGGTCGTCAGAATAGATATAAATTACTATCTCTCGGAGGTTGCGTCGGGCGATTTGTTCCATTGACTCTACTGACCGATACCGATAGCAAGTTATTGGTGATTATTGGAAAATTTACCAACAAATTTTGTGATATTTTGCTTACAAAATTTAATAAAAATCAATGATGTAAATTAAGTAGATTACTTTGATGAAACTTTTAACAGTTACTATAAAATCATATTATAAAGTAGATAACAGCTACGCACTAAGTGGCTACTATTTTTCTGAGTTTACAATTTTATACCGCAAAACGTTTTTCTAAATTTTTTTTTATGTAATAGGCTGCAAACTAGCAGACGAGCCGCCTGATGGGAAGCAGTCATCGCCGCCCATGGACATAAGCAACATCGGAGGAGCCACTTATGCGTTTCTAAATATCTATGAAGATTAAGAATAACCAAGTACTGGTATTAAGACTTGTTTTTCTGATGTGTTAACATAGAATAAAGAGAATCTGATATACAATGTAGTTGGCTAACAGTTTCTCCTAAGTGAAAAATACAAGAACCATTTTATTAAGTGATCTGTATCGTTTGATTTTGTACGCTGTACTTGTGTGTATCACATGCCATTCTTGCTATCTCTACCCGCCGTCTGATTTGTCGGCACGATAAATCAATCGTCCACTATTGTGATGTGTAGAACATCGCCTTTCTACCGGCTACTACTGAATTAAATTCTCCGTTACTAAAAGAACAACTTCAAAAACGCTAGAAATAGACTTACGGTGTTTTGGTTCCGCGCCGCGCTTGACCCATGATCTCGTAGGAATCCGATCCATTCATACTAATGATTCGAGCTCATTTCGCCTTTTTGAATAAGGTACTCTATTCAAATATGTTTTAGTCATTTTGTTTACAGCCAACATGCACTAAATTTTGGTACTGATGATTACTGAGTATGGAATTTAAGGTATTTTATTTAGACGCTGTTATAATACTTTTTTAGCAAGACGTATTTATTTAATTTAAATGAAATGTTTTAACTGTGTATTTTTAATTTTTTTTTTATGGAAAATGCATTAATTTTAGTTAAACAATATGTTTTGATCGTGTATTTTTTTTAAACTTGATAAAAATAATCTTTAGGTATCATTTCTTTTAATACATACTTCAATTGCTACTGAGTTTTAATATGTACTTACAAGTTTAAAACAAATTTGCATAATAAGCTTAACCGTTCGCACGCCAGTACAAAACGCTTTCTTATCAGACAATAATTTAAATGACACTTACTTTCAAAAATATTATAAATATAAATTATATATTTATCATCAATCCGGCTATTTAAAACACTGCCGGCGTTTGGATCAAAAACAAAAAAATGTCATAAGTACATGAAAAGCTTTTTACTTAAAAAGGGTATATCTTTTTGCTTAAAAAAGGGTATATCTTAATCCTTATTAAGACCGAAAGGGTGAGGCTATTGAGACCTGTTATTTTGAGAAGGATTATTTTTTTGGCTAATAACACTTCGGTATCATATCTTGCCGTAAGACGGAGGCGGCTCCGCTCAGTTTTAAGAAGATTATTTGAACGTACTACATAAAATCATTTCCTTAAGCTGAGCTGGCTTTTAAATTTATTTTTTAGTTTTATACAGAGGAAATCTTAAGTTCAAAGTGTGGTTTAATGGAATGAAATGAATATGAGCTGAATGATATACCTATAATATATTAAGGTCATTATTATTTACTGTTCCGGCTGATAAAACTATTTCTGTGCGCTTTTGACTAGATTAATCATCGTTTTTTTCTTAAATTATTGCTAAAAGATATGTCATACTTTTTAGAAACAATTTTATATACATATGTATCTAGATTAATATGTGCTTTGCTACGTTATCGCACTGGGTAACTGTTATTATGATAACTGTAACGTTATTAATAAATAAATAAAAAATGTTGTCAAACTGGTACCACGGCTTTTATTTGATTACTTTAATTAATATGCCATATGGGTTTAATTCTCATAAATCTTCAGAAATGAATCTTTAATTAAATGACAAAAAATCAGATGCCAATTTGGTAGGAAATGCCAAACAGGGATTAGTGTCAAAAATTAAGACCCTCAATTTTAAAATGGCGTCGATTACTTAACACTAAAATGTCACATTACACGCCGTTCACACATTTAGCCGTGTAATGACAGTGAGAGCGCAACTGTCAATGGTTATGTCTCTCTTTGTCAAAAAATGTCATTAATATGACAAAAAAAAAATGTCAAAAGTGCCGATTCCCCTCTGAGTTGTTATAATGCGTGTCAACACTTGAACAGAGTTTGAAATAAATAATAGTTCTGTGAATGAATGTGCTTGTCGGCACGCTTGACTTGACATCACTCGATTTATTGATTTTTATACATTTTATGGCGTTCTTTGATGTCAAGTACAAATAAGTTTATTTGTGTTGTCTCCAGACGGTAAGTATTAGTTTTATTTGATGTCAAACAGTTTATACGTCAAGTATTTTATCTATAAAAGTAAAAAAAACTTTTTTATTTTATTTCATTCAATGAGTTTTTTTTAATCGTTTTTTTAGTTAGCTAATCGTTTTTGATTAATAAAAAAATCTATTATTTACCAATATTACAGATAAAATAAAATATAGGTATACCTATAGGTACCTTATAGTTTTCCCAATATAAAATACATTTTCGCTCCCAAATATCCATTAAATTTCAGCAATTCATACAAAAAAATCTATTGTGAGTTGCAAACGACCGTCCTCCATTGTGTCGCAAGTATCGCTTACCGCAAAAATTATTTGCTCCCAACAATGCTCTCGAGATCTCTATTTAACGAAATTACAAATTTTGGACTTACACGCTTTCATGGCGGTGGGATCAAAGTCGTCAGATGTATCTTCGATTGACGTTTTTCATTTGTTTGCTATGGGTCGATATTTTTTTAATCAGTTTTGTTGCGTATAAAAGTTGCCAATGGAAAAATGTTTTTTTTTTTCTTCTACGTTTATGTGTTAGTGGAATTTTGTTAATCAATCGAATCAATCAATCAAAAAATTTATTCATTATTTATTCATATACTAGTTCTATCGATTATTTAATTACCTACGTTTAAAGTATGTTTTTGCTTTTTTTAATATACATAGGTACGTTATCCGAAATATTCTTTTTTGGTTTCAATGTTTTTAGGTAGCTACCTTCAGACGACTTAAGGTAAGCTTTTTATTTAGGGTACAAACTAGTATTTTTTTTTATTTAATTAAAATCTTTATTTTACAAAAAACAGTTACATTTTAGCGTAGAAAATCTATGACCGGATTTATAAGTGAAAAGTTACCCTTAGTAAGTTATACCGCATTTAATCTCCTCAGATAACTTTTAAAGTAAAATATCATATTACAGAAAAAAACACAATAACGCCAAATGTTTACTTTTACAAATTATCTATAACAATAAGTATTTTATTTCAATTTCGGATAACGCCAACCTTGGGTTAAACTAAAATATCGAATTACACGTAGGGCTAAAGTTTTTTTATTTTTATTGGAACAGGTAGCCTTTGTACATCAATTGTATATAAATTTGTAGATCATTTTGCAGTTTTACTTTCATTTATTATTGTAATTTTTGGTTTTGCGTTCGGAATATTTTCTATATTTTAATAAAATGGTAATTAAGTATGACTTAGTCTAAGTCATTAATATTGTTTATTATATTGACTTAAAAAAACTAATCTTAGCCTTTACATTATGTCTACTTAATAACAGCTACTATTATATAGAGTAAATTATTGTTTTTAATAGTAGAGACGGTATAACACACGGTAGAGTCGAATAAAACTTCTAATATTGAATTGCAATATTAATCTTACATAAAAAAAAACTAGATTTTTTTTCATAAACGAATATGTATCTTACATTGTTCCGATAATTAATTTTAATGACTTAATGGTTTTAATATCCATTCTTGTTGAAAAGTCTGAAAACTCTATTCAGGCTTCCTAACCTCAAAACAGGTTTTAAATTTTCAAGCCGATGACACTTCAGTGGATACATCAATGACTTAGTAGGTATTCTAGATGACCTAAACTTAACCTAACCTAAAAATCAAAAACCACCTACCTCAAATCTCACTAACAGTCCAACACAAACACAAACATCACAGTCAATAAAACCTTACGGTTTCTCAATGGTCAGTCTAGCGTAACCCTAATGCCCTAAAGTATTGGGTGAGAAATAACCCGCCAACCGTTCACGATGTCACGGCTGGCTAGCGACTGGCCCAGCCATCTGATTCCAAGTCAGCCGTGTGAGCATCGGGGGGCGGGGCCTGTTCCTAGGGTGGGTGCACGCACACAGCCACACACACACTAGTGAGGGGCACACAGACGTTGTTGGCGCGCTGTATGGACGTCTTGAGAATTTGACAATGCTGCCGATTGTTCTGTTTTATGATTTTTGGAAATTGGAAATGGCTGGGAAGTTCTTTGTTTTTGAGAGTTTTGCTGAAATTCGGGTTTATTTATAATTTATGTGTTCGTTTGTTTTCGGAAGTGTTTACGTACCTAGTTACTACTTTATTTTGTTTTTATAAAAGGTGTAGTAAATGTTTTTATCTAAGCGACTTATAAATTTTACTCAACAATACGACAAATTTTATAATTATTAAATATATAGTTTAAAACAAATCTGGATACTACTAACTAAAACAGTATCTTAGGTAATTAAATGTACACAAATACTTTTAAAATATCAATAAAAAAGGTGTCGATAAATTCGATTGAACTAGGTTAAACATCGCAAATAGGGTAGTTAATAATTTCCACTACCAACACTAATTACTTTTTCTGAAATTCTAAATCATATTAAAATTTCTAACTAAAACGTGGCTAGCAAAACGCGTGGCTAAAATAACCCCTTAATTTTTTAAAGTTTAGTGTCAAAAATAGTAAAACAATCGTTGAAAAGACATCCCTACAAAGGTACTAAAGTACTGATCCAACTACCATATTATGTATAGCATTTTTTCTGGTTTACTTAAAATTTTACTTTCAATATCTCCTGAGGCAGGCAAAAGGAGATGGCGAGCGAACTGCACTCATTTTTTGGCGACTGCGGGAGCATGCTCAAAGCCGTGACGAGTGGCGAAAGATAGGCCTTTGCCCAAAAGTTGATTAAATTATACACGAAATAATGGTACAGTTGATTAACTATATATCAACTTATTTTTTTTATAGTTGTTTGAACCTTCAGTGCGTACTCCTAGACCAGCTTACCCTACATTTCTTCCCGTACGTCTATCTTCCATCGTAAAGTTTACAGTCTCGGTTACGGTCGGTGTTAACGCCCGTAAAAGGTTTCGTTAGCAGGAACTTTAACGAACCGTCATTTGGCTTATGGCTAGTCGTATAAGTTTAGATTGTCTTATTCAAAAATCTTGTTCATTGAGCCCAAAAGTGTGAAACTATATTAGGTTTTAGAACGTTACTGGGGTACAGGGGGCTTACGCGAAAACCGAAATTCTCAAATTGCGGGGATCGTTATCTTTTACTCTCACTAAGATGTAATTAGAGTGACAGAGAAAAATGCCCGCAATTGACGAACTTTGATTTTCGCGATTATAGCCCAGTTGCAGGAGAGTGAACCTTTAACGGGTTAAATAAAAATTACGAGGTTAAAGCGTATGTTATTGTATACCTAGTATGCAGATCCGACTTTTTCGGTTTGCTTTATAACAGGAAAATGTCGTATACTACAACAAACCCATTGTCCAGATATGTTTTTTTTTCACAGCACGATATAATAGTTATAGTTCTATCAACTTTTAGAACAAAAAGTCGTATGTTACTATAGGACTACCATGCAGATGCGACCTTTTTTCTCAACACGATGCTCACGGTAGAGTCTTAGTTCTTTCCGCTAATGAACTCGACTGGCAAGAAGGATAAGCTAAGTAAAGAGGTTCAATTACTCGGAATGAGTCGGGTGAGGCTTTAATTGATTTTTTCGACGCGAAAAGATAAAGGGGTTTGTGAATTTTCTCTACTTTAAGTAGGATAAACTTCTTAAACAATTTCAGGATTTATTTCATTATATTTGATCCTTACCGAAGTTGTTTAGAGCACCTAAATAACTCCTGAATGTTAGTTTTGTGGCTTGCATAAAACCGTGGTAATCGAAATTATAGCACTACAGAGTTACGATCCCTCTATTTTTTTTAAATGAACATATGATTTTTAACTGTAAAAAACTTAAGATAGAGTCTGTGCAAAAAGAGAAGAGTCGTAGAATAGGTATAAAGGAGCCAATACATTCTGACTCTCCTTTTTCCGCACAGACTCTATAATGAGGAAGTTAATTTTGGTTCATACAAATATACAAGAATATTATCTACAAGAATTGTTAATATTATTTGTTTTAGTCATTGTCTGTGTCAAAAAATCTCTCACGCCATGCCATTAACATTGTAACGTCACGCACAATTATAGCACAAAACTTAATCATGTCGTTACTAAGCATTACGCCGATTTACTACTAAAACTACACAATATTAGACCTTATATTAATAGCCTTAGGGGATAAAATTGCTAGAAACGATACCCATTTTAGCTTAGTTGCAGTCGGTTAAAAATCAACAGACGCAACAAAGGCGACACGCGGCCGCGGCCGTCGTCACGGGTGTCTCTTATATTATTCTCTCCCCATATTGTTCAAAGTTTCAAAAAGACCAGTGTAAAACACGACCTTAATGTCCTTAATAACCATACAAAATCAGAGCTCAAATTTAAACTGGCCCATTTAAGCGTGCTGGAACTCCAATAAGAACAACATCCTTCTGACTCAAGCCCTAATTCGTGCCCCCAAATCACAAAGTCGTATGTGACAATGCTCTAAACGCACATCCGACGTTGTGACTCCAAGTGAACGCTATGTCGGCCTTATTTCACGCTCGCTACTTACCCATTGTGATATTTGCGATACTGTGTCATGGTTTTCGATGCGGCTGGTTGGTATGATTAAGCTGTATTTTTTTTCGTCGGATAATAAATTATGAGGTCCATTTTTGCTTTTTGGAAATTGGACCGCGCTTAATTACAATACTTCAATAATTTCGAAAACTTAGCTCTAATCAAAATAATGTAATACGTACATTTCCTAGAGTTCTTGAACTTTCAAGACTCTGACCATGTCAACTTAGCATTCTTGGCAGTGATAATGTATACCCAGATGCAAATATACATACTCACTTTATGAATGAATTCCAAGAGGGCTTCTAGTTTACATATTGGCCATTTTCAAAATTATTTTACTTTCCAAATTTCCCCAATGCATCACGCTGTGTCACGTAAAACTTGGCAGGCGAAACATTGCGGACGGATTCGATTATTACCTATAAAGGCGGTTTTGCACTACGTCCGATCCAAATCCGATCAGAACCCGCGTGAAAATATAGGTCCGTAGTAGCCGTAGAACTATTTCTATGGTAAGTTACGCACTAGATCCGAAAGAAATCTGTACCCCTAGTGTAAATTTAGTCGATAGCGAAACGTGACGTACGCGTTTGCGTTAAGTCTCATTTTGTATGGGTTTTTGAACAGCGCGCCAAGCGGGACGTTTTGGAAAGTCAAAAATCTCATACAAAATGACACTTAACGGAAACGCGTACGTCACGTTTCGCTGTCGAAAATATTTACACTAGGGGTACTGATGACGGAGATCGGATTTAGTGCGTAACTTACCATAGAAATAGTTCTACGGCTACTACGGACCTTATTTTCACGAGTTCGGATCGGACGTAGTGCAAAATCGCCCTTACACAGTAAAAGTATTAATTGAACCTAAAACTGACCCTTAAATCAATTAAATTGAATGGAAAATGATTACTGGAATAAAAATTCCACATGTATGTACTATAAAATTAGACTATTTAAAATAAAATCTACAATTATTAATACAAATAAAATAATAAGGCAGTCAAAAATTAAATTAAAACTTAACATTAACTAGGCCTTAGGAGTTCAATCACAAACGAAAACCCTAAAGTAAATAAATAACTGATAATTTGCATTTCACTTCACCCAATTTAATTTTCCACGGCCTACAAATACTTAACAACAATAACAATGTAACTAAACGTTAAAAACGTCTTAAGAACAATCCGTTGGTACAAAATAAGTCCGTCGATGCGTAAATTAAACGCAAAAAATATAAAGAATTTTGGTCTAAGGGACAACCCGCTGCGGTACTGTACATTGTTCTTAGACAAACACTTTCTTTATAAAAAGTATTATTTATTTTTTATACGTCATTGTGCAGGGTTTTCGAGCTTGACTTGATTTGAGTAGAAATTTAAAATTAGCGCAAGCCTAGTTCCATTGTTGGTGCGATTTTATCGAAGTTGCGTTGTTTGGAAAACATAAACCTTTTGACCTTATAGTGTCGGGTATTGATCTTGATTTATTATGAAAGATAACATAGGAATATTAAACACATTAGATTAAGAACCCTTTCCTCTGTGGTTTGTCAAAAATGTGGTTTTTAAATAGTGATTTTCAAGTTTAAATTATTGAATTTTAGAATTGCTTAACTTTTTCATCTAACTTTAACTCCGTTTCGGAGGAAATGTTACTGGCGTGTATTTTTGATACGACCGTATATAATCAAATGGTAGTTAGTTTAGGCTTTAATGGCGCTGGTGGCTTAGCGGTAAGAACGTGCGACTTGCAATCCGGAGGTCGAGGGTTCAAACCCCGGCTCGTACCAATGAGTTTTTCGGAACTTATGTACGAAATATCATTTGATATTTACCAGTTGCTTTTCGGTGAAGGAAAACATCGTGAGGAAACCGGACTAATCCCAACAAGGCCTAGTTTACCCTCTGGGTTGGAAGGTCAGATGGCAGTCGCTTTCGTAAAAACTAGCGCCTACGCTAGATCTTGGGATTAGTTTTCAAGCGGACCCCAGGCTCCCATGAGCCGTGGAAAAATGCCGGGATAACGCGAGGAAGAAGACAAGACAGGACACACTTTCATAGTTTTTATAAAAAATGGACGACTTTTATTTTTCCATATAAAATAATTCAGTACCCCTAGTGTAACTTTGATCGACATCATAACGTGACGAACGCGTTTGCGTTAAGTCTCATTTTGTATAGGATTTTGAGTTTCCAAAACGTCCCGCTTGGCGCGCTCTTTCGAAATCCAATACAAAATGAGACTAAACGCTAACGCGTACGTCACGTTTGGAAATCGAATTTATTTACACTAGGGGTACAGTAATCAATGTATATCTCTACTTTGTTTTACCTCAAAACGTCGCATTTAACGCGTCACAAGTGACCGTGATGTACGAAATACATTGCCGCTCGAAATATTTTCAAAAACTAATTTTTTTTTTAGAAATGTTTTATAGCATTAAAAGTATTAAAACCAATCTCAGATATATCAAAAATACACACTGTATTTTAGAGTAGATCACGTAAGCGTTAGGTATGGGTACTAAAATGTTTTAGGATCAAAAAAGTTGGGTTAAACCGGCGTCTTTTTTGTGGACATTACAAAATGATAATGATGAACAAGGTTTCAATGCTAAATCAAGTTGTGTATTGTAATTAGAAAACTAATTTCCTTGAGTATTTTGGACTTGGCCGAGTCTTAACTCATCTCACTAGTAAGACGCAAATATCCTATATGCGTAAGTTTTTCTTAGCGAGATATCCCTAGATTATATTGTATTTTTAACCGAATTAAATTTCATAGAAGGAGGAGGTTCTGTATTCGGTTGTGGCTATTTTTTGACTAATATTTTTTTATCGACATAATTTTTTGTAATTACGTAACAGTTTATGTTTACGTTTACTTTAATCTATAAAATAGTACTTATTGATCACAAATTAACCTATAATTTCAAAACACATCCCATAAATGTACCAGGCGATCATGAACGCAGCAGAGCCAGCAGTCAGCCATACAACCCCATAGTATCATCATTGCCACTGACCTATTTTGAACTTTATTACTAAGATTTTAAGGTCCATTCATGAGGTATGGATAAAGTACGCGCAGCTGCCGCGTCTTACACGCATCGCCGCACGCGCTGGGTTGTGCTTTGTGCACGCCGATAGACGAAAATGGCCTAAGGGATAAGAGGAAGAGGTAAAGTCGGAGCAAGATAATGCAATGTGCAAAATGGCAGAGTGTGGAAATGACATAATGAATGTGAAATTTCTATGAAAATATGACGTTTATAAAGATAATGAAACGCTGTAACTTTGTTTCGTTCAAGTCGGTGCAAAGTTAGAGCTAGAGGGACTTAATGTAAAGAGAGATGAGAGTTTTAAAGGATTGGAGTCTGTATTTAGTGTATATATTTGTAGATTTAGATTTACTTTTTAATTATTTTTAGTAGTTAGGTGTATGTAGTAATCGGTAAGTGATAATTATATGTAATTTCTTATGGGGGATGGCCAGTCCCCTGACCCTGGGGGAACGAGATACACACAAAAGTAGCATGATTAATAATAACAAAATAAAATAGAAAGTAGACAACCCTTAGTATGGATAACGCTAACTATAACATATACATAAATCTATATACACCTATATATAAGATAAATATTATGAATAAATATAATATAATATTTTATAATTTTTTTTTATTAAGTATAACAAAAAAAATACTATCGCTAAACTGTAACCAGTTTGATGGCGAATGAAGCGCTCAATAATAAATACATAATCGAATCATACACCTAAGCAAACAACCACACCTAAAAAACTAACATGCACAAATACATAATTACATTTTTTTCTATTTATGACAATGTATGATCAATACAAATAAAGAATATGAATATTATATAATTTCTAAAAGGTATGTTTTAAGTCTCTTTTTTAATCATACCTTATTAAGTTAATAAGTTACTCGCTTCCTCTTATAACTTGGTCCACCATAGTGCATTAAAAAAGGATGTGCGTTTTCGCCGATAGGTTACAGATTAGCGTCAATCGTTCCGCAAACGCGGCTTGTGCGGTTTTCGATCGCGGCCTCCGATCGCAGCGGATTAGGTGTGTGACACGCCTTATGAGACTTTTGCAGAAGGTGATAGTTTTTGAGGAGCTGTTTTGAAAATTAATAGATTTGTGTTTATTAATTTTATTACGTTTTGTTTTAATTTATTAATGTCAACTCGTGTTCAATTTTGATTGCGATATCCTGGCAAATTAAAATCTATAATAATACCGTATTATTGCTTTTCATATTCATTTAGTGATGCCTATTTCTCATTACCGTTCCTAAAATGTAAGAATATTATTGATATTGTATATATAATTTCGATAGGCGTCAAAACGTTGAAATATTTATAAATACTTAAATACATAGAAAACATACATGACAAATATCCATGCTCATCACACAAATAAATGCCCTTACCAGGATTTGAACCCGGGACCATCGGATTCATAGGCAGGGTCACTACCCACTAGGCCAGAGCGGTCGTCAAAATATAGTAATGACCAGGAAAACGAAGCTCCGGATATACAAAACGGTCATAAGGCCAATCCTTCTGTACGGATGCAAAGCTTGGACACTATATATATTAAAGAACGTCATTACACAAATTGACTAAGTCCCACAGTAAGCTCAATAAGGCTTGTGTTGAGGGTACTTAGACAACGATATATATAATATATAAATATTTATAAATACTTAAATACCTACATAGAAAACACCCATGACTCAGGAACAAATATCCATGCTCATCACACGAATAAATGCCCTTACCAGGATTTGAACCCGGGACCATCAGCTTCGTAGGCAGGGTCACTACCCATTAGGCCAAACCGGTCGTCAAACTAACACAAAAGGGAGAGCGCGCGCTACTGGTAGCGGAGAGGAAGATCTACCGAAAAATCCTAGGACCCACACGGGGAGAGGATGGAACCGGGAGACTCTGCAGAAACCAGGAGATTGAAGATCTGGTGTCCGAGCCGAACATCATTGGAGATCTAGCGTGTCCAACCGAGTTCAAAGAAAAAGGAACTGGCGACGCAACCGTGTGGTTACACGAACCATTTCGAGCTACGTATTTTATTTTACCTACCTATATTAAGATCGTCTCGATGACTTCATTAACTCTTATATAAGAAACAATGTATTCATACCCCAGGCCAGTGTTAATATTCCCCTTACAACGATTACATATTCAGTTCTTTATTTATGAATTTATTACGAGGGTACATATAATTAAAATTTTAAACTCGTTCGTCGCATTGTTTTTGTGTGGCGGACCGTGTAAGGGAGTTTTTATGTCTTGTTTAATGTAGTTAAGGGTCTAATTTAGATTATGGTCTGTGGGCTTTTTTTTAAAATACTAAATTAATTAAAAGTAGTGGAAGTCAAATTAAAAAAGGTTACATATTTTAATAATTTGATCCTTAACTAGAGTCAGACCAAGACGAGTCTGCAACGATTTCTATAGCGCACGCGGTGCAAGTGTTATTTTAAACGTCAAACTTGTATGAAATTATGACGTATAAATAACACTTGTACTGCGTGTGCTATCAAAATCGTTGCAGATTTATTACAGCATGTTTCTATGAAACAGTACGGTAGATATATATCTATAGACCTAAAATACAGCACACGTTATAAAGAAAAAAAAATTAAAACCATGAAAATCCTAGGCTTTAATAATAATAATAATTAATTAAAAAAAAGTCAAAAATGATTCAACAGACATCAGATCTTAAAATGTAGGTATAATTTTCTTAGTTCCAAATAGCCCGCAATACGGTACAATGTTTACGAATGCTGCTAAATCATTCCCTGTCACAGACTTTACTTTCGGTAGACTATATTTAACAAAGACTCAGATACAGTCGTCAAAGTCTACCTCATTTACAATTCAAAAGCTTGAAGGTCAAACGTAGCTATAAAAAGTATCAAAATTCAAACCAACCCGGCAACAATGTCTCTTTCATTAATACCGCTCATTTAAAACAAATCAACAAAAACAGAACATTACCTAAAGATAAAACAAAATCAAAACAATGGCGTGCGGAACACGAAAAAGAAATATTCGAACAAAGAACGCTCTCTGAATATCTGGAAAAGTTGAAAAGGCATTCCATTTTCAAATGTGACGCACCTCGCTGCCAGTGCGTTCCCGCGGTTTCCCCTTCACGCACACAGACAAACCACCTATAGACTATAAGTCTATACTCTATGGCTGGAACTGGAAGCAACGCATCGATAATGTCAAATTCCAAGTTTAAAAACATTACCAACAAGCGACAAGAGTTTCACTTCAACTTCGGAAGTTTTACAAGTATGTTTATTATTTTTACCGACATTATAAATTATGTGGCTTATAATTGAATCCCTAAACGCAATAACTCGTATACAATATTCACATAATTTCAACTTAATCCACTCCTTACCTATCGCGAAAAAAACAAAATACATAAATAACCGAACAGTAACCGATACTAAAACAACACAGATGCATCATATTCCCCCATAGCATGTAAACACACGTATATGCGCCATCTCGCTCCAACGCTACGCTTTCCCGCATGGCTGTATCTCGTTCTCTGTCTGGGCGTGTTCTGGCCCGTGATTGGCGGAGGGGAGAATGGCGTTTATCGGAATCCGACGGCAACCTCCCGACGGCATTTTCCCGACGCTCCGTGTTCCAAAATCGAAAATGCGTCGTGAGCGATTGTTCGTTTTATGAAAATGTATTATTGACATATTATTGACTATTGACTATATTTTGTTCGGGTTAGTGGCGTCCATTATTTTACGGTGTTAATGTTTATGGTTAACTCTTTTTTACTGAAATGTTATATATTTGTGCACCATTTTAGTAAAAAATACAGTTGTTTATTTTCCGTTTTACAACAGTTTTTATTTGTTCAATTTTAAATTACTTAAATAGAAAAAAAACATCATACGGAGGCTTTAAAATAAATGTGACTAAAGTTTCTTCTGATGTCTTAAAAAACTCAAAAATTCCAGCAGCTGATTTTATATTATGTAGTATGAAAGTGTAATAATTTAGTTAAATTTTTGTATATATAATTCTTTTTACAGTCTAAGTAGATTTGGTATTTAAATTAAGAAAAATAACGTAAGTGGAAGCCTCGTAAGTTGGTAAAAAATGTGTACCTTGTTAAATAGGTAACCCATTTTTACTTTATTCGTAAAATAAAAATACAAACCGTAATGGAGATTACCTCATCTGGCATAATATTATTTGTCAGAAATACACTTCGCATAACATGTATCGCAGAAACACTTTTAGTTGTAAAGTGCATCACTATTAAATGCATACAATTCATTTAGCAGAATATTTCTTTTGCCGACTTTCGTTTAGCAAAATAATCCTACAGCATAGTACCACTATTATGATTTTTTTTCTGCTAGCAGAAAAGTGGGCTAGATTAAGTATTGCGGTCTGCGACCCCCAACAGAATCGAACCTGTGCTAGAAAGAGAGTTCCTATCTTACATAAGGTGGGGTGGGGTAAGTTAGTTCTAATTTTGTTTTTGTTATTCACAACCACAGTGTAATAGTGTGTCCAGAGCTTTGTTAAGGTAACGCTGTAATGATGTGGCTAGTCTCTTTAGTGGCTGATCTCAGAAAATATATATTATTTTTATCTTTAAAAGATTAGTTAGATATACGAACTTCTTTAATCTCACTTGTGTAGCTATGTCGCGTTTTTTAAAAGGGCTTCCACGGAAGACCAGCGTCAAGGTATTCACAAACCTTAACACCAAGCTGAATAGAAACCTTTTTTAGTGACGTTTTAACCCGTTTTTGTAACATGTTATCATTAAATTTTTGTTGTTCAAGTATCCTGAATAAATTTTATTCTATTCTATTCTATAAATCGAGGTAATTTTGAAAATTGCTAATATCTAGATACTAAACTAGAAGTACTTTCTATTGTAGCCACAATAAGCGTTACAGTAGCATGTGTTGGTAAATTAGATATTAAGCGCTTCTTATTTAATAAATATTAGTAATTTTCAAAATTAATTTCCCTACGTTCGAACTTATCCTAATGCACCTTACTTACTTAAAGGTAATCGTAATACAGAGGAGAAAATTGGAATTGAAATCTTAAAAATAAAATGTTTCACTATTATTGGACGTATTTACACACGTATTATGTGTACAAGTATTACACTTTAAAGTGAGGCACTTTTAGCACCATTGAGAAACGACGCCGCTCTGTTATCCTCAACGGAGAGTGAATGGCAAATCGATACATTGAACGAATGGGAAATTCGGTCTAAGCGACAGTGCTGTATTTTCGTCGTGCCATGCCGTTGTGGCGTACGCGTAGGTATAGATATATGTTGAGTGAATATCTTATTTGGAAAAATAAATACGTTTGTAGATTCCGTGTTTTTAGGTTATTAGACTGTTCGGTCAGTTTTGTCATTTAACATTAACTTGGTCAAGGCCTGAAATAAATAGATTGCAACTAGTATTAGGAATTGCAGGCTGAAAGTGCAGTCAGTATGTTGAGAAGTTCCGATTGATGCAGCCCTAGAATTGCATATAACCTCGTAAGTCCCACCATACAAAATATTCCCTTTTACATTTGAATCATGTTGTACCGTAAATTTGGATGAATTTCGTTTGTTTGAGAAAGCTGCTTTATTTGGTTTACAAAAGGTTCTAATTAAATTGAAACTGAGTGTACTTTAAAATGCACATTGGACTTTACGAGGATAAATTTTACATAGTATAAGTTAGTTACTCAAATATGCAAAATGTAGTTATTAAAATTCGATAAAACAAATTATGTAAATGTATTGCAATTTTAAATAACGGACAGACAGTAGGTACAACCATCAACATTTTAAATAACGGACAGACAGTAGGTACAACCATCAACATTTTAAATAACGGACAGACAGTAGGTACAACCATCAACATTTTAAATGTATTATGTTCTGCTAGTTGAACATTATAATTACATTTATTGGGAAACATACAGCACATAATAAAACAAAATGGTAAAAACTAATCTAAATTAAAATATATCTAAATAAGGCCCCCGCGGCATTGTGCCAAAGATGCTGGCAGCATTCCCTCGCTGAATGGCAATACTTATGCGCTGCGAGAGAAAGCTGCCAGCTCTCTGGTCACCGGTAGAATCTATGAGCATTTTACTCATTTCCTTAAATAGTATCTTGGCGCTTGGACCTCACGGCCCTAGTGTCTCGACTCTAAACGCCACAAAGTGGTATTAGGGGCCGAGACTTCGATATTTGGAAACCTTTTTAGTTTCAGCCGCCTCGGCAGCTGCCCCAGCCTTATTATTATTCATTTATACATGTACTCTGAGCATACCTAAATATCATGTCAGACGAACATATTAGATATTTTTTTAAATATTCAAATATATAGTAAACGCCCCTAAAATGAAACAGGCACCAGTAATGGGATGGTATAGACAAATCCTGTAAAATATACATCAAATTACGTAAAAATATTTTCTATAATGTTAATACTCGGAGAGGAAAATGGGGGCTACGTTTGTACGAAGAAGTGGCGACGTAACCGTCGTCTCCTTTGATAATATGAGTAATAAAATCATTTAATCAGAGTTTATTTGATAAGTAAAAACTCTTACATAAATAAATAATATCCGATCTTTTACTATGTTTGTAATTACCACAAAAATTACCATGATAATCGAGATCCTGTTTATCTTTGTAAGGGTGAGCGCACACAGCACTCGGCCAATTATTTCGTTATTCGGCTCGGCGCATACGCACCCGTTTGTAACGGACACGCGGTGTTGCTGGAATATGGATATTAATAACAAGTGTTAAAATTTGAATGACATAATTGATGAAGGTTGATTGAAATATTCAAAATGTGCTTATTACAATCAACAATAATTGTTTTTTTTTGTAATAAAGCTAGCGAGAAACAGATTTCCATGACCAATCGCCTCCCGAACGATAACTCGTATAGTAGTTAACGGCTATGTATGATGAACCCTCGTGGACGTCAGCTGCCGCTCCGTTGTTGGGTTTAGAAATGGCAGCCACCGAAACACTTTAAAAAAATTAGTCATCGCCTCCCGTGTGATACTTTGTCAGATGATAGTTTAGATGCTATTTTTAGTTTAAAAAATCGTCAGCCGGTTGTATCGCGGTGGAAAGAACGTCAGCTGGTCACATGAACATGTAGAAAAATAAGCGCTTTAACTTTTTATGATAGTAATTACAAAAACTTTGTAGCATTCCATCAGGCGTTTCAAATAAACGGATCGGAACAGATTACGCATTGCGGACATAGGTGGTAAGGCGCGTATTTTTTACATGTTCATGTAACCAGCTGACGGTCTTTCCACCGCAATAGAACCGGCTGACGGTTTCTTTTATTTAAAATAGCATCTAAACTATCATCTGACACAGTTTCAATCGGGAAACGATGACTGAAAAAAAAAAGAAATTATGTATAACGTGTAAAAATTTTGAGATTAATAAACTTTATCTTATCTTCGCCCATAGACGGTCTTCCCTTATATCTGAATATACAATACAGACTTACAATAGCAACTTCCTAAAACAAACCCCTCACTATAACCCTGTTTTTCAGTCCTAAGAGCGAGGCGATAAGCGCATTACCTATAAACATTTATAATCGGCTAAGTATTGAATTGTTCCATCCATTGTTTGAAGGCTTTAAACCTTTGGCACCCTAGAGAATTGGTTTCGAGAGTTTAAGCCTACAATATTACAAAAAACAACACAAAAACATACCATATTAACTTTAAAATAGGGTCGCTTTTTGGTTGATCTAAATTGGAAATGATTCCTGAAAAGTGAAAGCTTTCGTACGCAAAGGTATTTAGGTTTAAACTCCTATTGAAAGAGGTGAAAGTTTTGGGGTCGGACGGGCATTGAAATATAAACTATATCGTCGTGTGTTAAGGTTTATTTCGCCTTGAACGGTCGTTAAAGATGTTGCTGTAACGAGTATAGTGTAATTGTATCGGGATGAGGATCGAGGGCTGCAAGTGATTTTCACACTAAAAACGTTTCCTTTAAGAACTGTCTTTGCGTGGGAAACTTTCGCGTCAGTTGCACGTGTCTAAGTTTTAGAATTCGTATTGAATACAGGTTATTCTTGACAGTACTTTGTTATTACGTAATATTGACATTAATAATAAATATTAATAATTGGCAGGATTCTCTGCCTCTGGCTTGCCTTAGCCGGCCGGCCAGAGTGGAGTCGTTAGAGCTATAAGCTCCAGGGGTGGAAGTGAAAAATTGCATAAGACGCGAGTTGGCACAGTGGCTGCTCGCAGTCACTGGGTAGAAAGCGGCGTACACCTCTCGACACCCCTGAGCCGCTCACACCGGTGTTGCCCTTGAGCCATCCTAGATGTCGCTTTTTGTGGGGGCCCATCTTGTGGGGGCGAGTCACCGTCTGCCGGAAATAAAATTGAATACCGTTTTATTAGGCAGGCGTCCGGTTTTTTATCCCATAGCCCAGTATTTAGTCCATCGCTTTCACCCAATAGCCCAGTTCATTTTAGATTCCATCAACTCTCAAATAGTCCTTACACCCTGGCGGGTGCTGCCTCTGCGTGCGTCCCATGACGCGGGCAAGGGCAACATCCGCAAGGTGTACCCCTTACATTTCATTAAAGTGTCAAAAGGGTCTCTACGTGTTGGCTTCGGCTCCGCGCACGCCTCTCAAAGGTCCGGAACACCATTGTTCCGTGATGGGAAAGACATACAAATAATAATAAATATTATACGACATTATTACACAAATTGACTAAGTCCCACAGTAAGCTCAATAAGGCTTGTGTTGAGGGTACTTAGACAACGATATATATAATATATAAATATTTATAAATACTTAAATACATAGAAAACACCCGTGACTCAGGAACAAATATCCATGCTCAACACACGAATAAATGCCCTTACCATGATTTGAACCCGGGACCATCAGCTTCGTAGGCAGGGCCACTACCCACTAGGCCAAACCGGTCGTCATACATTGGACATGAGTATTCATACATAATCATGTCATTTTACCGCTGATAGTGGAAGTGGAATGAAACTATAGTAGGCTTATTGTGTGCAATCTGTCAAACTTTGACAGTTTACAACACAATAAAAATACTCTTTATATTGCACACCACAATACAGAAATAATAAAAAGAATACAGCATATTAAGAAGAGGCAAACTACAGGCGGACTTATCGCTAAAAAGCGATCTCTTCCAGACAACCTTTACGTAGCGGACTTTAATTAATAAGAATGTCATGTCAGGTTCCAGATGCAATAAAAGAAGTCTAGCACAGAATACACAAAACAAAACATTATAAAAGTTCAAAGTTTAGTCCGTTTATGGCAAAAGCAGAGTTAAGCATGATACGTATGATAGCCGCTCGAGTCGAATTGGCCCCTGTCTTTGATATAAATATATGATTTATTACGTATTTTACTTGCGACAATACCTTAATTTTCTCTCTATTTCAGCCTATATATATGTAGTATATATATTCGAGCCTTTCGAGTTGCAAAAATATAAGGCCCTTACAACAGAAATACCTCAATGTAAAGTGATAAGAATATTCTTTAAAGGCCGAATTACGATAGTAAAAGGCCGTAAGTGCCGTTAATATCTTTATACGATAAGCCGTTTCAGAAAGAGTGTACACGAGCCAATGAGCCGGTCGTCATCGTGACCAAGGATAGGTGCTTTTATTTTTACCCCGTATTTTTCTGAACGCCTGGTTAATAATTGTTATAAGATTTTCTCATGAATTTCCAAGTTAATTTGGAAAATTTAATTAAACTCTTTCAAATTGGGATGAAATAAGAAAAACGTTAAACAAATCCCATAATGATGCCTAATAGCTACCTATATGGGAACAGAAAGTCCTTACTTACAGTCAAACCAAGCTAACTCTGCTTGGCAAAGTATGGTAATGTCCTAATTAAGTCATTTTTTTATGTAAACAAATACGTTTATTGACACCTCACTTTGTTATGTTGAAGTCGCTACCTAGTAAGCTTAGACGGATTTTATATACTTTGCACATTGAAATTATGTCACATCTGATTTTTTTATTCATTCCACGGACCAACACTGGCGTTATTCATAACGCGTTACTGGCCTGAATTAGGTATGAATCGCTTGTCTTTATCTGCCATTTTGACTTATTTATATGTAAGACAGGAATAAAACATAATTTAAAATTCAGGCCTGTAAAGTTTTATGAATAAGGGGGTAGGTCTTTAGATATAGATATCAGTCGGAAAAAATGGTACAGCAGGAAACAAACTCTTAGAGTACCCGGAGATAAATATTGTACAGTCGAAATATTTAATTTGTGAACCCTGTCACAGTGACAAACAACATGAAAGTCGCTAGACTTCATAATATTGTCACTGACGAGGTCCGAAACGGGTCACAAATTAAATTGTTTGACTGTACATTGGAATTTCGGCTTCGTAGAGCGTTCTCTTTCTCTCTCGTTGTCTCCCATATTCTCTTTCTAAAGACCGATGTGTAATATTTATCGTTACTTTGGTTTTGTCAAGTTTGAAAAGAGAGGGTATTAGGTACGTACGGCTAAATGTAAATACATATACATATATGAGTCTAGGTAAATTACTATCACCATACACATAGTAGGTTAATAATATAATAATATTGTCTATATTATACCTATTATAACTAAATTATAGAACTTATGTTAACTTTCTAATAAGAATAAGCGTTTCACTTTGAAACTACTAACGCCATCTGTATTAATTTTCTCTCGATATTTCGCAACTGTCCGGAAAATGTGCAAATAATAGGAGGGTTGCTTCCCTCCTCAGAGGGCGGCAGGGTTCTGCTATCAGACAACAGATGGCGTCACAATGAGTTTTTAAGGGTCGGTCTAGTCTAGAAGGTCAAGGTTTTGCTCTACTACCCAAAAGATGGCGCTTTCTTTAGTACACACGACATGTAGGTACTACACGTAGACAGAAAAATAAGTAAGCACTCCATACATAAGTTTTTTTTAACTTAATAATAATAAGTTTGTATGGGAAGTATGGCCAATAGGTTTAAAACTTGCTTAAATCTTATAATAAATAAGTTTTCGCAAAGGTCGGTTAATTTTTTTCTAAATATGTTTATCACCACTCGTTTCGAATATCCTATTTTCTGCACTTGTATCGTAGATAACGATTTTAACTTCTAGGTCTTTAAAAAGTAAGTGAAAAAACCTCGCGTGATTTGCACACAAGCCCTTACCTAAGTATCTTTCATTCTTTAGCAGTTAGCTGGCTCTTGGAAGACTTTTGAGTTTTTGACTTTTGGAGTTGGAACTACATTTTTCATACTAAACTGAACTGTCACCATATACAGGAGAATAAAAGCGCCCTCTTGACAATGATCATATATTTCTGGTCGGGCTTTAGATTTGAAAAGCTATTTTTCCCTCTTAAATACTTCCAAAGACAAAAATAGTTGTATACTAGCGGAAGATTAATGTCTTACCTAGTATATCACTTTCTCATGTTAGCCGATAGTTGCTTCCTACTCTTGCAAAACTTGTTAAATAAGGTACTATGAGTAGATTAAGCTCGCGGCTGCATTGAACAAGTCATAGACACAGATATTCTTTTTTAAATTACCAGTAGGATCCACAAAGCCCGGTACAATAGGAGCGGCGTATTACATGTTTTCGGTGCGTTTGCGCATCACTAACCTTCTAAACAACAGAACTTTATTCCGTTTCTAACCTCAACCCCAGATTCTAAAGACCAGAGCTCATCGGCTGCGTGTTCGTGACGTGCACATGCACTGCGCGTTGTAATATACATGTTCTTATCAGAGATAGCAGACCGCGTGCGCGTGACATTCTGAGTTTTTCGGAACTTATTTATGTACGAAATATCATTTGATATTTACCAGTCGCTTTTCGGTGAAGGAAAACATCGTAAGGAAACCGGACTAATCCTAACAAGGCCTAGTTTACCCTCTCGGTTGGATGGTCAGATGGCAGTCGCTTTCGTAAAAACTAGTGCCTACGCCAATCCATTCGATTAATTGCCAAGCGGACCCCAGGCTCCCATGAGTCGTGGCAAAATGCCGGGACAACACGTGGAAGAAAAATACTCACGGCGTTTAAAGACTTCCAAATACTTTATTCAATCATAGAAACGGGCCTTAATCGCGTATTGAGTTTTAAATTTACCTCCAACGTTTCGAGGACGGCGTTGTCCCCGTGGTCTCGGAGAAGACTGGCTAAGTTGACATCAACATCTAGCCGCGCGAGTTTTTCGAATTACCCGCACTTGGTCTTGTT
The DNA here is from genome assembly GCF_033807575.1 of Cydia pomonella. Taxonomy (NCBI): domain Eukaryota; kingdom Metazoa; phylum Arthropoda; class Insecta; order Lepidoptera; family Tortricidae; genus Cydia; species Cydia pomonella. The sequence continues at coordinate 17,353,624 of NC_084716.1, read as the reverse complement.
TATCAGCTTGAACGTTTTGCGCACTCGGGATGTTACTCTGTCGGAGTGTCCGAAGTTCTGGATTAAGCTTGCAGCTACGTAACAAGTCTTAGATACCTACAGATATTCTTTTTAGCGGTAGGATCCACAAAGCCCGGTACAATAGGAGCGGCGTATTACATGTTTTCGGTGCGTTTGCACATCAGTAACTTTCTGAACAACAGACCTGCTAGCATGAGTTGCGTTCTAGCGCGCGAGTCCATACTTGAGGTGGCGCTAGATATATATAGTCGCGCGCGAGAACGCAACTCATGCTAGCAGGTAAGAAGTTAAGAACTTCTATATTCCGTCTTTAACCTCAACCCCAGATTCTAAAGTTCAGAGCACATCGGCTGCGTGTGCAAGCCGTGCACACGCACGTGCGCGTTGTATTGTAATATACATATGCTTATAAGAGACGACAGACCGCGTGCGCGTGATATTTCAGCATTAAACTTAGTACTTACGGCGCTTAAAGAGTTCCAAAGACAAAAATACTTGTGTATGTAGATAAATGACTTAAATATATTACTCTTGCTTGCTTCGTGGCCACTCTATCCAATGTGCTTGCGACACTGCACCACAAACCATGGCGCACCTGCTGGATGCCCCGCGTGCCCGCACTCGTGCTCTGAATCTGACCTGAGAGATGCCACGGTCCGGGCTGTCAGTACCGCTGCTTTCTGGGCATCCACTGTTTAGGGGAACCTCGACACGAGAGAAGAAGAATATATTACTCTCTCACTTTAGCAGATAATTGCCTCCTACTCTTGCAAAACCTGCTAAATAAGGTACTACGAGTAGATTAAGCTCGCGGCTGCTTTATACAAGTCATAGATACAGATATTCTTTTTAAAATTAGCGGTAGGATCCACAAAGCCCGGTACAATAGAAGCGGCGCATTACATGTTTTCGGTGCGTTTGCGCATCAGTAACCGGCGCGGGCGCACAAAGCGATAATCTTGTGTTTTTACTGTTTGTACAAGTATATTGTTTAGATTTTTTTATTTTGCTTAGAAGCCGTGGTGAACGTCAATTTTGGATTTTATCTAAACGTTTTAAAGTATGAAGTAATTTTATTTTATTTTTTTGTATTTGATTATGCTTTGGGTTCATAGGTTGGGCTGATTAGGTAAGATTTAGTTTTCACATCCCATGCTTTGAAAGAGGGTTATTGTTCATCTAAAAAGTGTGTAGAAAGTGATACGTGCTGCACTGGAGCATTTTACTTTCCAAGTACGATTTATTAAAGATAAGCAATTGAAATTCGGTTGTAAATGGAATTGTTATACAATTTCCAATCTGATATTTATCTCCCAATTCCATAAATAACGATACTTTTACCTAAATGGTTAATTGAAAGTACCCTCAATATCCTCAAATGCTACAAAAAATACCTCTAGTCATGTTTAAAAAAAAAAAAAACACTTTTCCTCGTACTCGAAATGAAAAGTAGAGTATTTAACTCGGGTGAAAGGTGTAATTTCATCCCTTGGTTAACAATCTACTATTTCAAGCCAGCTAAGATTAGGAATGGCGGGGAATATTCAGTAATTGTAGGGTATCTTTATTTTACATAATAATTGGTTTAAATTGACATATTTCTCTGAGAAATGCGAGAATATGTGCACACATAATCATAATTTTATATTCGGCTTCGAAAAACCAACGTAAACAAATATTCCGTTGACAATTTGATTGCCCCCGTTAAAATCCCTAAAAACTACGTAACAACACCGCTGGATATCAATTCTCGATAATCTTCCTAATCCCCCCTCGCTGGGTGGAGGGGAGGGGGGGAAGAAATCCTATTTTCATAGTTCACTTCACCAACCGCCGTAACTTTGTTAGCACGCTTCGCTGCATTGGGCTTCTGGGGTATACGGCGATGGGAAGTCTTGGTAATTGTAAGAAATAGTAACGCTTTTCTAGGATACTATTTTAATATTTTTCTGCGTACATTTTTTTTGCATAAATCATATTTTGAAATATAATAATTTCCTTATGGGTGATGTGAAAAGCAGTATAATTCACATGGCAGCAAACTTATTTCCATCTTGGGCGTAACACACTTGAATCCCTCAAAACGCTCAGGATTTTATTTTAAGAATCCTTCGTTTCGTTTAGAATTCAATATACGGCCTCGCCGTAATTATGTCATTTTGCTCTCTTGTGACACAATCTTTTTTTTATTTTACTCTGCCTATATAGTGTCCCACTGCTAGGAAAATGCCTCCCCGTAGACTTGCAATCTTTCTGATTAACTGCAGCATTCTGTGGCTGAGAAATGCGTTCAGGTCGTCCCATCTCCTCTTAGGTCGACCATGCCGGCGTTCACCTCTGTGGGTGCATACGTCGTTCATGGCCTGCCCAGTCCCACTTTAGCCTGTCGTTTTTGACCCCAATGTCGACAATGTCGACGATGCCTGTTGTGGTGCGCAACGTGGTGTTTCGGATCTGACCAAGTACCAAAACGTTTCAAGAGACCTACAAACGTCTTAGATGTTTACTAAGTTATTTCATATTTTCAATTTAAACAGAGGCGGTGGGATCCTTAAAGTAAAGGTTTTATACAATAGGCAGCCTTATGGTTACGTAGGTATTTCTATAAGTTAAAGTTTGAAACGAAACCACAAACCACGGATAGACAAATTTTGTACTTGTGGTTAAGAAGTGGTCTTGACGGAGTGTGTGTAATTTATTTACCTAGTTCCTTTCTGACGCTAACCATGAATTAATTTTGATGATTCTTTTGTCTATAAATCGAAGTGATAATTTTTTCAATAAAATGTATGACACACAATGAAGCATTCCATGAAATTGTCTACTGTGTTAACGTACAGACGCGAATTTTCTGAAGACTTGCAGGTACAAGAGTTTCTTTTTCTGTGAAAAATGGTGAAAAATATGCACAGAAAAATAATCGCCTGCTTTAGACGCAGAAAAAAAGTCGCAACACAGGAAATAAAATGCGTCCGTACGGGACAGCCCGTGGAATGATCCTCATTCACAATTATATAAGAGCTCATTTAGACGGTGCGAGTTTCATTATATTGTGCTATTTGATCGGTCGACTGAATTGGATGTACCTAACCTAACCTCAATAGTGCGCCATGTTTAACAAAAAGTGCATGCACAATTTCGTTACAATTGTTTATTTTCGGAGGAGGAAAATGTTGAGAACAAAACCTCGTTTTCTGCGATTTTTACGTCGAATTTTTAAACGGAGCTGCAGTTGTCCTTATCGCACATTTTTATTATTAATATAATATAACACTTACAAATATATTCTTAAGCAGTCCATTCAATTGACTTAAGGCTTGAGATACACTTGTAAGTTTTACTTACGTAAGTAAGGACAAAGCTATTTGTTAGAATGAGATAATGATATTCATCTCTCACTCTATAGTATAGCTGTGTCCCTACTTACGCAAGTGTACCTCAGGCCTTAGAGAATTTACTTAATGTTGTAGGTAACTTTTGAAATATTTTTCATGTAAGTATCAATTAAATGTCATCTTTCAAATTGTTAGAAGAAACGTAACGTAAAAACCGTCAAAAACCATTCACCTGCGAATATGGATTGTGAAAACTTAATTCGTTTCCGTCCTAGTGCGTAATATAACAATTGCTGGCCTGTCTGTTTGATCATGTAGACAAATCTATAATAACTTGAGGGTAATGGGCTGGGAAATATCATCTGTCACATTATTGGTTTATAATTATGAGAAACTATTTTTTTTAGTTCGTACAAATGACGTAAGTACCTTCTTCCTTTTTATAATAAACGTAAGTGCGGGCAACATGGGCTTCCTGGCGGTACCAAAATGGACAAAAACGGAACAGACAAGGGAACAAAGTTATTTGTCTGTCCATCTGTCGCAAACTACCAATAATTTACTATAAATAAAATAATAATTCAGCCTATATACGTCCCACTGCTGGACACAGGCCTCCTCTCATGTGCGAGAGGGCTCGGGCTATAGTCCCCACGCTAGCCCAATGCGGGTTGGGGACTTCACATACACCTTTGAATTTCTTCGCAGATGTATGCAGGTTTCCTCAAGATGTTTTCCTTCAACGAAAAGCTAGTGGTAGATATTTCGTACATAAGTTCCGAAAAACTCATTGGTACGAGCCAGGATTTGAACCCGCGACCTCCGGATTGAAAGTCGGACGTCATATCCACTCGGCCACCACCGCTTTAATTTACTATACATTCCATAGAATTATTTAGAACCTTTACTTTAGTAAGAAGCTTTGCAGCATCACATGCAGTTCTTCAAGAAGCGAGGAGGTATTTGCGGTGCTCTCAAGCCAGCTAGGCATAAGTGGCTCCTCTGAATCCTCTGATGCTGTCTATGTCCATAGGCCGCGATGTTCGCTTCCCATCAGACGGCTCGTCCGCTCGTTTACAACCTACTGCATGAAAAAATCGGAATCAATTATGAAACATTATTTTACACAGTGTTAGACCTAGTAATCCAAATTGAAATGTCATGGTTGGGTACTTATTTAATGGCTAGTTTTAGTACACGTTAAGCAATCCCGATCCAAACAAACATAATGAGCTCGCATCATCGTTCTCAATTGCCCATATCTCACATCAGAGCATCTCCAATTGTTTTAATACTGCAATTCCAAGAACTCAGGAGCAACGCTCGCGCTCGCCCGCGCAGAAACTGTCACAATTTGACGTTTCACTTGACGTGACGTTCGTTATTCAAACACCGCCTTTTTTTTCTTTATCTGTGCCCAATCACCAGCCGGCGCGTTCCAAATTTACACTTAGATTCCACAATGCTACGTTCGTATTTCGAATGGGTTGTTTCGAAATTCGAATTTAATTTTTAATCGCCGGTTATCTCGATGGCCTGTTGTGGGGTATTTCGTTTCGTTCTTGCATCGGACGCGATGAATGCATAATTAAGTGGAAGCGTTTTTATGATTTTGTTAATCCGACCCCGTCATACTTCACGTGACGCATGGTTCAAGTTCAATTTCATAAATAGTAAGTAGTTTTTGAAATGGACGTGCTTATTTATAGAAATGATTTTAAAAGTAAATTAATTTCTTCTAAAATTACTTTGGACCGAAATATTCACTATACGTAGATATAATATGTACATGCAGTAGCTGAGACTTACGTTTTTCTAAGTAAAAAGATGATATATTTTTTGGTTATGCTTGTTATCAAATGGTTGGATAGACTATGATATAGGTTTTCCCGTTGAACTTCAAAATGGAAAAACTTCACTTTACTAAAAGCAACTATCGAACAACGTCATACTCATTGGCAAAATCATCATACATTTTATAGAGTGCTTTTTTAAAAGATTTGACTACAGTGTCTACAATGATATTTATGCTTTAAGCGGGTTTTAGTGCGGTATGTTGGTACAATAGCAATATAACGTTCAAATGTAATAACTGATAGGTACTAAGATACCACTAAGACCAACCAACCAAGCAAGATACGACTAAATTAATATACTTAATAGGCAACTAGTTGGTAACTACATCCCTCTGCACAACTTTTCAAAATATGAAGTATATAGTATGTTTGTAACTCAGAAATCTGAACATTTCAACAAAACTCCAAATAAAGAAGTAATTTTTAACACCCATTATTATTTTCTCACTACAATTTAAAACGAGAGTAAAAGTATGTTTGTAACTCAGAAATCTAAAACATTTCAACAAAACTCCAAATAAAGAAGTAATTTTTAACAACTATTATTATTTTCCCACTACCATTTAAAACGAGAGTAAAAGTCCGTCCTTTTTTACCGGCTCTCGTCTTCATATTTGAATTTGGAACCCAAAAAAAGGTATTTTATTCGTGCCGCGTCGGGAACGCAACCCGATCCCCAAAATTCACTTGCTACCAAGTTTATTATTTGATACTTGGGGGGATTATTTATTAAAGCTTCTTTATGGTGTCGGCATCGCTTTGACGGCTCTTAGAGGTAGGTGTTTGTTGAAATTATATGTTTACTGCATTCAATGGGTTGATTGTGCGCTATGGTTGTAGGTATTTTGTTGTTGATTTACTCAGATGAATAGGGTAGTTTCCAATTTTTTGAAACGCTTGTATTACGTTTTACATTAACTAAAAGTTGCCCTAAAATTCAACATTTATACTAAAAACGGCTTTAAATATGTTAAATTAACAAAATATATTTTGACAGATGCTTTCGCGCCCAAAACGCTCTTTGTAAATTGTATGACGTCACAGTTTACGGTTTGACACATAACTACATACACACGTAGAAGATACGAACTGTCAACTGACATTTGTCATTTGTTGTTTATCGCCTAACTGTCAACAGTGTCAATCCGAGAGTTGTGACGTCATCAGAATCTTCAATGACGTTTCGAGTTTGGTCACGTGACGTGTGCCAAAAGATATTTTAAATTCAATATTTACAAAAATATGGTTATTACTGGTTCCCTAAAAGTAGTTTAACATGTTCTTATAATCCAAAAGAATTTATTGGGATACAATTCTGACCTAAGATTTGTAGATGGAAACAACCCGACTTTCATGTTGTTTGTCACTGTGATAAGATACGAAATGGTTCACAAATTAAATCTTTTGACTGTACAAACTCACAAATACATTTTCACTAATTAGATTGCCAATAAAGTTATCATAAAATCTCACTTTTTGGTGGTCTTCAAACTACTTGACATTTTAAAGAACAAAATTGTCAAAATGTCGACCGATCACCGACTATAAAAAAACTTTCTCACATTTGACAGTTGTACAACTATGCATTTTATCCTCAGGGCATAAAGTTCAATTTCCTTTGTATTTTTGGACGGGTTTTTGGTAACGAAAACTTTTAGATGATGATAAGAAATGGATCGGCATTAGTATTTCATTATTTTGTTATTTAATTTTTGGAGATAACGAGGGTTGTTAGGTGACAGACCGACATAATGCTTATATGTTTGGTTTTAACCGACATTCCTCAACGATATTTTTGCGATACTAATGTACACCGAAACGTTATCTTACTTATATTATATTCTACTGGCTCTTTCAACCCCCATGGCTCCAGCTTCATGATAAAAAAAACCTAAATGTGAATCTACAAAAAATTCCAGATAATTATCAAACCTGTAGTAGATTGTTAACCAAGGGTGGAAAGTGATCCATATCACACGAGATATTTTATCAAATCCAATGATTTCAAGGTGAGATGTTTACTTTTACCCGAGTTAAACACTCTACTTTTCATCTCGACTATGAGGAAAGTCAAACACAAACAAGAAATGTAGGTTAGAATTGGCCCCATTAACATTTTGATCGGAAAAGAAAAGCTAAAACCATAGACAATCCGATCTTAAATTGGGATGTGTCTGAAGCGGCCTTAATGTATACGCGCCATAAAAAAAAAGGGAAACTGAATGAATGAATGTAAGTAGTGATAATATTTTAAACATTCATCGTGATTATCTTTGTTTAAGATACAAATATCTATGTTTAGTTCATACATTTAAATATTAAATACAAATAGTGTATTTTGTTAATAAAAATAAATTTAAAAGTTCAAGTCTCACCCAAGGCAGTAATTTTTCCACTTTTAAATCTATTCTAAGCGATACCTAGGTCGACCGGCCGGGCGGCGTGCTGTCGGTTTTCCCTCAAACGCTCTTTTCACCGCCCGATCGCCTCCCATTCGATCTAGATGGCCGAGCCACCGAAGCATTTGCACCGATGTGATACCCATGATGTTTGGTTCAGCAACTATCTGCGAAATAAAAAATAAAACTGAAATTACGAAATGAATGTGTTTTAATGTGAAAGTTTCCTGAAATGCAAGAGATGAAACTTTCCGTAACTTGCATAATAAGTAGGTATCTGTACCTCTCACTCTTAGAGATAGCCCCCTTTGCACATAGAATTGTATCTGGTCGTAAGTTGTTTATTGGGCTAAGTAATTTCTGCAGGTTAGTTACTGTACCTATACATGTATATCTATCTCTATCTATTGCTCTGAAAACGCAGAGAAGCTGAATTTGGTCTGATGATATAATATTTCATGTCTTCGCTTAAAAAATCTTACGTTCTTAACCCGAAAATCGGCTTTCTAGCTTTCTCAAAATTGAGACTGTGGTGAAGTACGCTCTTCGTAAACGTTTGAATGTAAATACCTAGTGTCTCCGTTTAAAAATGGCGACGGCGCCTCGTTTTAACGCTATAGTAAATTAGATACACCTTAGATATGCGTGTTTGTGAGCTCGCCGACCTAATTATTCGGAATAATCGTCGTGTAGCGATAATTAGTCGGGTGACAACGCGCGACCGCCCAAGACCATGAAGATACTCAAACTTTGGCAGCCTACTTAGGTAAAGTATTGATTTTTTTATTTTATATCTATAATTAATGCCTAGGAAGGCATATGAGATCACGAATACATTTGTCCATTTATTCCAAAACATGTTGAGCGATTTAGATGCTGTTTTATTTTTACAAAGGAATAACAGATCAGCGAAACCCACAACTGCCGAATGATTATCGGATAAAAAAACTCGAGTTAAAGTACAGAGCTTGGCACTTTTAGCAGACATTAAAACTAGTTAAAAATTGACTTTGTTACAATTATGCATCACATGACCTTTTTTTTTTTTTTTTTTGGTATCGCAGGGGTGAATGCATTTACGCATCATCGCCCCTTGGGCGAGGGAAGCCCATTGGGGGGGCGGTATGTGGGACTCGCTCCTTCCGTAACCCCCTCTGCTATTCAGAGGGAGAGGAGGAGAATACCCACTAACCTCCCCTGCGGCGTTTCCGTCCATGCCGTTAAGGGGGGATGCATCCATGACCTAAGATAAGTCCAACAAGTTTTGAACATAGTTTGTGGATCAATTTTAACCATAGGTACTTTATTATTGAGGATACAAGTGATTTTTTTTGCCCTATTTATAGGAATTTGACATTATATTAAATATTTGAATATGTATATGAACAGCTTTTTATATTTCCCAGTCTGGACATCTTTGTAAACAGTCTTATTGATGGGTCCCAAGGTTAAGGTTTGAGAACCGCCGCAACGTGGCATGATGATGGATCGGCCGAACCCGAGTAGGTGTCGAGAAGTCCCGTAATCGAATCGAGTCGTCGTCAAAGTACCGATTACCGACGAAGGAAGGTTTGGACTTCTGCGAAATCTATCATGCGTGAACAAAAAAAAATTAATTAAATCAAATCAGCCCTGTGTCTGTGTTTCTTGAAGTCGATTATTATAAATTACCTAATATCTTTGTAAATACCTATAGGTACCGTCAGGTTAAGTTTCGCCGATTACCTAAGATTTGATGGTAGAAATAAAAGTCAAATTAAAAAAGGTTTTTGGCAAACATTTCATTTTTGATATAAGCTTTTATCGCTGACTGCACTTTTCACAGGCAACCAAATCTCACAACCCCAAACATAATTAGGTTGTGTTCTTTTGTCACAGGATTCCTGTCGTCAAGCTCACCATACTTATTAACCTATCGAATGAGCTAATGCTTTTACGGATACTGGAAAGCGATATGTAAATGTACTACATACCTATACGAGGCCTGGATGTTAGTGAGATGACGATATGAGTTGTGCTGGTGTCCGACTTTATTATCACATGATTATCCACCTGGTTTCTTGAGCTTAATAGTCGCCTCCAAACCTCCCCTTATAGCGACCCCATTCCTCACACAAAGTTTACCTTAAGTTCATATTAGCCTCACTGGATCACTGTTCACTCTGAGTACTGATAACGTTGGTCGCAATATACCAGAGACACATCATTATTCTAATAACACCATAAGAACGTTCTTGACTTGATCTAAAAGCAAATATCACTGCCGCGTCGATTTGTTCGCACACAACCTCCTTTTTCCTACTGTCGTTCTCATCTACCCTCTCAACTTCCCTCAAAAAATCCCAATAACCTAGAAGCGGTTACTTAAATTAAACGTGACTACTAGCGCCATCTACTCCATGACGTTGGCAAATATTAGCTGGTTCGCAAACGCAATACGTTCGCGACACTCCCGCCCAGAAAGAAAATGCTACTCTTAATTGAAATTAGATGTCTATAGGCAAACATATAAATAAATCAACAATCAGATAATAAGAACACTTGTGGATAACGATGTGTTTGAGCCGTCCATTCTCGAACCGCATGGTTCACCCTTTGCGTCGTGAATCGGCACGGCCTGAGACTTTGTGCAATTTCTGATGACGTTACAGAAATGTGCTGAGACACTGCGTTTCTGAGATCGATCCAATCGTGCATCTGGTCTGAGTTGAGTTGTGAGTGATCTGTCTTGAGATGATAAAGAACAGGATTCTGAGTCTGGTCTGAGCATTCATCAATGTTTGTGCTGAGCCAACTAATAACAGGATCCTAAGACTGATCTGAATACTGATCAATTTCCGTGCTAAACTGATTGAAAGCAGGATCCTGAAACTGGTGTGAGCGTCCATCGATGTCTGAGCTGAGCTGAGTGGGATCACGGCTGCGACCTGTCATATTTGGTCCATTACTGGTCTCTCCGTCAACCCTTGACCAATGTTATTTCCTACACTCCCGCGCGTATGGTTCTAGATTGCTCCGAGCAGTCCCTAGTTGCAATTTAGGTCACGAGAAGAGACCGCGTCATGCGGCCCATGTGTCAGAGAGTGCCAATGCGATCTGATATCAAATATCGGTATTGTTAAACAGTGAGAACTCCGTTCGCGATAGGTCTATCCCATCTATAACTGATCCATCCATCTGTGATTCGCTCTGTCACTTTGCTCTTTTGGCATCGTTATTAACATAATAACCTATTTCACCACTTCAAGTGTCACAACTATTACTACAGCAGAAGTGTGTAACTGTTTTGAACACTACGACGACCGCGTGATCGAAAAGAACATACGTTTTTATATGCAATGATAGTTACCACACAGACAAATGCGGCCGTCTTATCCGAACGGGTGTATGTAACCTAAATTCCCACTACTTCTCTTTACTGTATATTACTCGCAGTAATCTACTATGTTAAGTATTCGCTTTAAATCTATTCGCTTGTCCATTAAAGCCACTGTTGACATGTCCATCTCTGGGTGCACCCACTTCATGTCCGGCAGCCCTCCCCAGCCAAGGGAGAATCACGCTATTTTTATATAATCACAAATCAGAATGTAAAATAGAATCTATCTACAACTCGACCACACTCCTTTTTTTATGCTAATTGGACATTCAATAGACTTGTCAAATCAGGCTCCCACTTCGAACCGTCAAATCCAAAACAAGTGATGTGATATTCAAGGCACCTTTTCTTACCGTTCATTTCGATTTATCAAGCAGATATTGAGTCAAAATGAACCCTGTTTGTTTGTTTGCAAAGTGGTTTTTATTCTTCTTATCATTCTCTGGTGCGTTTATATCGCGCCTGGAGTGAAATAATCTAGTTTAAATATGTTGGGTCAGTCAAGTTGTCAGCAACTGTTTTAAACTGTTTTATAGGCTTAAAGTATTATATCGCGTCCGTGATTTTATTCACGTCGATTTACGCATAAACATTTTTGCCACACTTTATTCTGTCTAAATTGAGCTACACTGATACCGCCTTTGGGGGGTGGATGCTGGCGAGTACCTCGGTATTAATTCAACGCATTCAAAATGCTTTTCTTTTCTGTTTCTTGCCGTTCTCACATCACACCATTTTTAAACCGTTATAACCTATTAAATATGTCTGCCAGACCTACCTTGCACTTTGCATCATTGCTTTTTAGAGTCATTCGCGGTTAACAGCCGTCTTATCTATTTGAAAAACTTAAGATTTCGAAGGGTCATATACGTGGTGTACTCAGGCTTAACGGCACGCAACACAGTAAATCCGCTTTTCGTGGCAGCTTTCGATATGTTTACTCTTTGATTACATCCCCGTGCACATGCATCAGTCCTGCTAAGGATGGTAGAAACAGCAATAAATATACTGAACATCCGAGGTACCGATCCATCTTCCTCATTCCGATCAGATCTTAAATTAAGCAAAATATCGCCAGCCTTCCGCACCACAGTGTTTTAACTGCGGTGTCCATCAAATTGACCCACTGTTTCTTTTATTCACGAATAATCACTTCACAACTTTAACAACCATGCGAGACATATAGATGGGTACTCAGTAGCAAATTCTCAACGTGTGCCAATTAATAAAGAATACAGTGGGTGCGGCGTCTGTATACTCTTTAAGGCTTTGCGCTTTATTGACTTCGCATTCGCAAAGGCTTTTGATTCCTTCAACTGGAGTAAAATGTTCAGAGTTATGAGAAATGGGGATACCGCAACACGTAATCCTTTTATAGTTGAACGAGGAGTGCAACTGTTCACTGAGATCTGTGAATAGACAATGAGTATTGGAAGGTTGTGAGGGTGATGTCCAAGTTGGTGGCCAACTAATCAATAAACTCAGTTTAGCAGATGACATGACTATATTAGGTTAAGTGTCTGTGGAAAATGAATTTCGGTTCTGCTACAAAAGATTGAGTATGCCAGTAATGAGTCCATTTTCAGGATCCAGATCCATACCTTATGATCAATAGAAATGAGACAAAGATGATGCATGTCGATCTTCCTGGTAAAATTAAGAGAATCAATGAATTGCACGATCTTGAGGCAAGTTGTTGGTTTACTTGGTATCTTAAATAAGTGACGATGGCATCTGCGACTAAAAGGTGATCAGAAGAGCTCATATGGCCAAAGCTGCGGTGAAACGACTCGCCAGGATATGCATATGGAATAACATAAAACATGGATCAGACTAATGCGGGCGCCTTGGTTTCTCGATCATATTCTTTACATGTCCGAAACCTAGACCATTGAAACTGAAACCCATCATAGGACAGATGCATTTGAAATATGGTGCTGGCGAAGAATGCTTGAACGTTACTACGGTACAACTGCTTCAACTCTTGACAAACTCGACATCACCGAGGTTATCCACTGTTTGGACCCATAGCGTTCTTAGTTTCTTCGGCTATCGAGGCCGAACCAAGAAAGGAAGAGCCCAGGAAGCGTAGGGATGGACGTATGGTCACACGGCGTTGGGTGAACAGAATAACATTAAAGATAAATCCACATTACAGGCTAGCATACACCGCCCAAGAAAGAGTGGCTTCGAGTGCACTGGTGAAGAACCACACAGGACAGGTGTCCCCAGTGACTTATGACGATACGGCAACGAATAAGACTTTGATAAATCTGTCTTGTGACTATTGCTACTGTAGGAGTCGTACATAAAACAATTACGGCTCCTCTTCCCGCAAAATACCGTAAAACTAAGTTATTCAGAACCATATTTTATATTAAAGATTGATACTTTCTGAGCAGCAAAAAATATATAACAATCTACAAGATATGACCAACGATATATTTTCCTGGAAATCTATTTTAATGTACACAACTATATTTCTTTCAGTTAGATCGGTATTACTTCTGCAAAAATATGAAACTTTACAATCATTCTCACAAGACACTATAAAATGATTTGGTTTACTTGCTTTTTGCAATTTCATAAAACTATGCCTCAATTCCTAAAAACAATAAGCCTAAATTCCGCCTAGATGCCTACCATCACCCCCCTCTGCGGAGGCAGTGCGAGGCAAGTCGTATTGCTAGACGGACCTGTGCTGCATTGCACGCGCGAGCAAGCGATATTCTATTTCGAACGCATAGCTCTGCGTGCTCGATCTTTTGCAGCGGGTGGTGCGGTGAGGGGTATAAAGCTCCGCCCACACGCGCGAGGTCATTGGCGTCAAGTGCAGCCTTAACACTACGATATTTCACGGCAATATTAAAATGAATCAAGAAAGATATCGAACTTCCCTATATGACATCTGATTCTAATTGTGATTATGATTCTTGGGATCATAGTGTAGCTCCAGTCTGCATTTAAATTCGATTAAATCTGATAAATAAGCTAACAAGCTGAGGTGTCCCGATCAATAATTATCAATAATTATTTGGCTTATGAGTAATCTCTTCCTTTTAAAGGTTTAATGGTCTGAGCTTTTGCATACTAAAATAATTAATAATAAAGTCCTTTTTATGGTTTCTAAAGATGATATTATACAACATAGATGATATTATATCTGAATTCCTTCTGTCATTACATTTATTAAAATAACACAATACTTGAGAAATTCTGATCTTATTCAGAAATGTATCCACCATGGTCTTCTACCGCCTTTGTAATTATTACTATGAGTATGAAGGTTGAAGGTACTTAATATGTACATCTACGACGAGTAGACTCGATTGAGTTGACATCTACTGCTCGATTCCACTTTCATTTAACAAAATTAAAATAGTTATGCATGGCTAGTGACTATTCTTTAAATTATCTACCACTCCCTTACCTGTTTTTGTTCGAATAAAATAGATAATAAAGAAACCATTAGCCCATTCAATTAGTATGCCTTTCATTTGAAGTCTTCTCAATAATAATATATTTTAATATTTTTATCCCTAGGTTTGGGTCATCGCATGTACATGACATAGATACAGACACAATTCAGAAGTTAAGTTAATATTTATCTAATTAGTTTATATCAAATCGCTAATCTGTGACTGTCCACACTATGAATCAATGGTTGAATAATAATAGGAAGTCCTTATACCTATAGGGTATGGCTTAGGTGCAAACATATTATAATAGCCTGGTGGCTTATACTAAACAGTTTTGCCTTTGCAATTTACTGTTATACAAGTTGATATTTACTGATTCTCTGATGACAATCTCTAGATTAGAATGTTAATTGGGATTGAATCAAGATACTGTGCTGAGTTACATGAACAGAAAAAGTAAGTGAATATTATTTAAACATAATATATTCGGCAGTTCTTTATTCGTTTACAATCCTTTTAACCGTTTATTTTTCAGGACAGCAATATCATGCATGCCAACTGTTAAATCTAGCGAGAGCCCCATTATTGGCAGTTTGCTAGTGCCATTGGAGTGGCTGCGCAATTCTGATTATGTGTCAATGATGGTCCTGGTCCTTTGAGTTTGGGTAGCCATGTACATATTATGACATCAAATTGTAATCTGATTTCAAGTGCCTCCTGCATTTTCACTAAGGCACGTTACAGGTTATATATACATCTAAATGATACCTATAACTTCTAAGAAACCAACCCGTACCAATACCTTACAACTGTAACAACAAACAACAATGAGGCAAGACATTCCTTAACATCTCTTATGTTATGAGTGGTTCTAGTCCTTCAAACGAACTGAAAGGGTTAATTTCGAATTTTGAATTACACGCAATGCGAATGCTTCTGATTTTAGCTTAGTGAAGATATGGATGCGCAAAATATACGATTATAATAGCCTAGTTTGGTTGTTTAGAAGATATTGCTCTTCAGCGATAAGACCGCTTGTTGTGCACAATAGTTTGAGTTATGTGCTTAAACTGTATGTTATTTTCGTTTTTATATTGGTGAGCAACAAAGAATATTTGTACTATATTATTTTATTAATCTTGATAAAATAAATTTTGTTTCATTCTAAGAGAATCTTTATGGATCATATAAGTATAACGAACGAATGTTAAATCTGGTTCCTACCTAATACGTTAATCATGATACATTCGTTTTCTAAAAAGACACGCAGTATAAATTGTTTCCATACACCACGCACACTTGCGCGCACGACGAGTCAAATTAGGGCTGAGCTGATATTTAGTGATAAAGTGGATATTCTGCAAGCAATGCGTGTTATACAAAAGCATCATGATTCATAAGAGATTATGGTCCTTTTCACAAAATATTATAAACACCAATATAACTAGATCCCGAAGTTACAGAAAATATACCAAATCGGAGGTCAGACCTAAACTGGTTTGTAAGCAACAACAGTCGGCAAGGCATTATATCAACTATCCGCATGATAAATAAACTTTAAATTTGATACTATTAACTATAACAACTATTCCGCCAAACAGAACAATGAATGTGAGAGTTTGATTCTCATTATTTTAATATTAAAATGTTAATTATTTTGTTAATGAATTGTTGATCAACAGCATGATTTGAATCTGTGATAAAGTCGCTGTTTGAAAGGATGCATCCTGGGTCACAACACAAATTGACCAGAAAATTTCAATTCAAAATGTCGCAAATGTTTATTAGTGCATGATTTTATTTAATTTATATCAAAGATTGGTCAGGCAACTAAATCTAAACACGTAGGTAAAGTACCTTGTCCCCTACATAATCAAATATAAATATCAAAATTAACATAACGTATAGGTACCTAAATGCAGATTATAGTTAAACCTCTTGTTCAACTTAAACTTAGGTTTGAGCAGTTTGACCTGTTAGGTATGAGCAGGTATGGTAATGCCACCATTCATATGACATTTAAGAGAACAATTGGATAATTGCTGACACTTCACTGATAATTGAAAAAAATTCTACCGCTTTGGGCGTTAAAATTTGAGTTGAATGTCCTTTCACCTTTTATTATTTTCGACATGTTTAATGAAATATGTAGTTAGGTACTTGGTTTCAATATAATGAAATGTGAGACTTAAGAGTTCTAAGGCTCTTGTTGAAGGTAAAATGTTACAAAGTCAGTGTTTAAAAACTGATGATAAATACTTGTTTTATAAGATTTATAGTAAACACGAATTACGAATGTTTACTGAGACCTACCTGATTCATAAATGATTACTGATTACATTTTATTATTCAGTAGAGATAACTATATTTTCTGATGTGACAATCTTTGCCACTCTCTCATTCTTTTAACATACAAATGTTGAATCTGTTTAGTAACGTCACATATAATCATGAGCGTAAAAGTAAAATCTTGAGCGTTGCGAGTGTTTCAAGGCACGTGAGTTGAAAACAAACTTTGCTGCTCTGGTAAAACACAAACTTTTTTATCACATCAATTAGTGACAAATACTGGTTCTAAAACATAAAAATTTAAATATTTATATCATTCAAAACCATAACTTGAAATTCCATTCCACTGCTTATAGCTGCTATAGGGCTAATAAACACACTGTTTTCAAAGATTGGAGAAAGCTTTTTTAATTCAGACTACCCTTTGTCGCAAAATATTAATAATCGTGAATGTATGTATTTATATATCTGCTTTTTATAAACTATATTATGATACCTACTGACACTTGCAATCTCTTGTATATCAAAGAGCAAGAATGTTCAGTTAAAATGTATGTAGGTACTCACTCAATTGCCTATGTGCTCAGGTGAACCACTAACATTCGCCTGCTGAATACCTTTTTGGTATAAATAATATAAATATGGGCTTCATGGTTGAAATAAAACATTAAATTGAATTAAATAAACCAAATATTGTAGCTCTTTAGTTGTACGCGCGTAAATAAATTAACTTTTCATATGTTAGAGATAAACAATATAAACATATGTTACTTTTGATGATGATAACAGTGCATGTGAATAAAAATTCCCAGCATCTCCACCATGTCGTCAAGCTCACCATACTTATTAACCTATCGAATGAGCTAATGCTTTTACGGATACTGGAAAGCGATATGTAAATGTACTACATACCTATACGAGGCCTGGATGTTAGTGAGATGACGATATGAGTTGTGCTGGTGTCCGACTTTATTATCACATGATTATCCACCTGGTTTCTTGAGCTTAATAGTCGCCTCCAAACCTCCCCTTATAGCGACCCCATTCCTCACACAAAGTTTACCTTAAGTTCATATTAGCCTCACTGGATCACTGTTCACTCTGAGTACTGATAACGTTGGTCGCAATATACCAGAGACACATCATTATTCTAATAACACCATAAGAACGTTCTTGACTTGATCTAAAAGCAAATATCACTGCCGCGTCGATTTGTTCGCACACAACCTCCTTTTTCCTACTGTCGTTCTCATCTACCCTCTCAACTTCCCTCAAAAAATCCCAATAACCTAGAAGCGGTTACTTAAATTAAACGTGACTACTAGCGCCATCTACTCCATGACGTTGGCAAATATTAGCTGGTTCGCAAACGCAATACGTTCGCGACAATTCCTATGGCCACCTCCAGTCTCCATCTTCTAGACGGTACCATAATATTACGTTGTCACCCGTCATGGGCCACTGGAATGTGGGTCAAATTTTCCTTGCAAGATTTGATTAGAGACAGAAAGACAGACAACGGGAGATGTGAATTCTGAATATAATAATATAAGGGCGATAAAAACTGATAAAATCTAAGGTTTACTCGTATTAGGCAGAAAATTGAGTTGAAGTTCTAATTGGATAGGGTTAGCTGATCGAAGTATTTTACTGGGGCCCATTTCTCGAACGGCATTAGACTAATATTATTAGTACACGAACTGTCAAATTGAATGGGTTACCATGGCAACACACTAGAAATATTAGTCTAATACCATTCGAGAAATGGCCCCCAGATTGCGAAGCGCCAGCATAGGCTTTACCTATCCTACGAATAGCGTCTAGTTCTTGTTTTTTTTTTTGGAATATTATGTCCTGGATGGTAACTCATTAAGCCAAATCTCATAGAACAAAACTAGAGACAGGTAAAACCTATGCTGGCACCATGTATATTACACACCTTTGACAGTTTCTAAACCCATTTCGTGAATCGCAATGGCTACTTCGGTTTGTTACTTTCGATTTCGATTACTTACAATATTATTTCACAACAAGGCGTCAACTATCGCTTCTAATTATAATTCTAAAAACGTTAGCCCGCAAAGTTTGACATGCACATCTATAAAGACGTCCACCGACGCCGGCGCCGTGGCAACCCACTTGCGCAGCCAATCGGCAACGAGTATTCTGCGCGGCGTGCGCGGCTGTCAGAAGGTCGTAAGTGACAGGGTATAGTGAACAATGGTCGACATTGATGTTGTCAAATGGATGATAATGCATTGAGGGCTGGCCTTAATTAATATGTGATTGTCTGGATCGAACAGCAGCAGTGGAAAATAGTGATGTGGAAATTAATTACCTATGTACAGTCAGCGGATAATAGCGGATAACTTCTGCAAAATAGTATAAATTAACATTGTATCAACTTATGTATAAAATTAATTGCATTCTTTTGTACCTGTGTACATGTTTGCACGAGTATCATGGTACCCGTACATACATATACATAGATGAATATTAGATGCATTTAATTTGCTGATAACTTTGTGGTCCGCTTGCCGCTCCTACAATAGCTACTTTAGATTAAAATCATATCATTATGATAGGGCACTCAAGGTCTATTAACATATATTACCTAATATTACATTAAGTATTAAAATAAAAATAAAGAACACACTAGAAGTACTCAAAGTACTGTATTCAAAGGTTTTTAATCATTCGCTTTAATTCGGACGGGAATCGAAACGAATGAAAATTAAAAAATTCTAAATATTCGATTTTATGGATATTTTGTACGACAGACGAGTGTAAGTAATAATGTTTCTTAGAGACATTTTAAAATTAACTTCAATTGTACCGACTAGACGAACAAAATAGCAAATTTTATTTTTTATTTTTTTGTAAGTTGATTCCCGGGCGAAACAAGCAAATTTAAAAACAAATCTTTGAATGCAGTCTTTTTTCAGATTACATAATAGTTCTTCCAATTATTAAAGTACCCATGCTTACCTACAATAAATAACTTACTTACCTACTAAAACTCATCGAAAAGGCGCCCTAACTAAGAAGTTTATAAAATTATAATAATTTCATTTCTCAGAACGCATCCTTTCCCTTTCAACTGATATTTTACAAACAAACAACTTATGAATCCGAAAAGAGATTATAATAATGACATTTCTTCAAAAAAATGCTACTTATACTTGTCTATTGATTACAGTTGGACAAATCAAAAATGATTATTATAACTTAGGACTTAAGAGCGTTTGCTACTGAGTCTAACTGTAAATAAAGATGGTTTTTTTGGTGTGGTTTTTACGAAGTTATGCGAATTTTGAAATTAACTTCTGGCCAATAAGTTTTGACAATGGGCGGGTAATATGCCCGCTACTGGGCGGTCTGCTGCCGGTGACTTGTCAAGTTTTGTGGTTTGCGTTTATCTAATTTGTTAGTAAGTTCTTGTGATGATGATGTTCTTGGAATTATTGATCTTTCAGGGGGTAACAGTGACATGTTTGCTAGATGAATGTTAAGAGAATAGTGACTGATTAATGATACAATGAGTTTAAATAAATAAAACGTATTTAACCTATTTATTTGCTAGACCGAAGAGTTTCCATAACAGCTCCGTCAATTCTCTAAAAAGCAATGAAATGAAAAAAAATATTGGTTGGTCTCTAATCTAACGGGTTAAACTAGATGTGAAACTGTATCTTTGATGTAACGTATATTTTAGGGCAGGGCTGGTCGTCCAAGACGGCAAACCCTCCATACAAAACCCAAAAAAAATCCCTTCTAAAATTTTTTTCTTCTACATTTTCCTATTCACAACACGATACCTAATATGCCCTTAAATGGATCCCCATTTTATTATTTACATCCTGTACATATGAGCATCTCCCTGAAGATATACATTTATATCTAGTTTAACCCGTTACATACGAATATATATTTTTTCCATCACCCCGCATTATAAATGTAAAGCCTAATTAGCGAGATGCTCCCGCGCAGCGCCAGACGTGTACCATTTGTGTACGAACGTCGACACTGCTATTGACTATTTCTAATCCTTATTGCAAAGGCAGAAGGTCCATCTATGGTCAAGTGTTAGTAATAGGAACAAATGCGTCGGGCAGGGGTCGACGCTCGCTTCATATATCGCTGTCAATGTGAGTGATCTATCGACACCTATGGATTGACAGGTAAAGTATACTGGAAGGAACATGTTTTCCTTAAAGATTTCTTTTTTTTAATACTACGCCGGTGGCAAATAAGCATAAGGCCCGCCTGATGGTAAGCAGTTTTCATAGCCTATGTACGCCTGCAACTCCAGAGGAGTTACATGCGCGTTGCCGACCGTAACGTACCTCTCTTGTGGACGTAGTTTAAGGACGTACCCGGGTCCAATAACAGGTATGATAGTTTGTAACAAAAGTAGAAGATATTTATGAATACTTAAATACATAGAAAACACCCATGACTCAGGAACAAATATCCATGCTCATCACACGAATAAATGCCCTTACCAGGATTTGAACCCGGGACCATCGGCTTCGTAGGCGGGGTCACTACCCACTAGGCCAAACTGGTCGTCGAAACCGTCGTCGTCGAAAACTGGTCGTCGGTGTTTGACTATTACACCGTGTCTGTCTGTGTGTTGCGTGACTACATGATTTAGATTAGATTTAAATTCATAATAATAAATTATAATATAAATCATTATACACTAATCTATGCGAATTCATATTATGATCGTCAAGTAGGAAAATGATTATAAATTACAATATATCAAACGTCAAGCATTATACAATTTTAAAACCATTATAACCAATCTATTAATTAACTAAAATATTAACAAGGTCAAATAACATAAACAAAACATCAAATCATTGTCAAATCAAGGCGGGGATTATCATCCAAAAAATGTCATATAGGTATTTAAAAATGTATAACTAATGTTTTTTAAATGGTAAGGTATTCTGTGAGGTCCAGAGTAGCGTAGCACTATTGCAAGAGTTTGATGTGTGTCTGTGGATGTATTGGGGATGATGTGGGTGGAGATTACTCAAACCACCCAGGATCTAATCGGAGTTAGCGGAAGAAAATTATTCGAGCCGAATTGTTCCCAATTCTACAGCTTTACTTTACAGATTCCCATGTCTTGAGATTCCTATTTCTATTTATACAGATTCCCAATTCTACAGAATCGTAATTCTACAAATTCCTAATTCTATAATTCCCAATACTACAGATTCCCACGTCTACACATTTACCATTTCTATAATATTCCCAATACTACAAATTCCCAATACTACAGACTACAGATTCCCAATACTACAGACTCTTGTGTAGGTACTGTTATCGTCTTCCACGGATTCTCATTGGAGAATACTAGATGAGCCTTTGGTATTCTACACTAAGCGTATTGACGCTTAGTGTAGAATACCAAAGGCTCATCTAGTTTGGCAACCATAGGTGATGTTGCGGCCACACACAATTATCCCGCGGTAGCAGAGGTCGAATTGTAATTTAATTAATTCCACTCTACTCGGATACGCTCTACTGTAGCAATTTACAATCAAAATATTGGTGACCTTTGATGCTCAAAAGTATTGTGGACATGGGATAAATATTATCAAGAAGTTCATCATGCAGCAGGTGTATCACACCACGCAGTGGCTGACGTGAACGTATAACTCCCGAACGCGAAACGGCGCGGCGCGGGCGAATCAATCCTTTTGATATCTATGGAAGTGTCCTACGTGGGCGATCTCATTGCGAACGCGAATGCCGTGGGCAGCCGCGCCGCGTCGCGGTGCGCCGCTTCGCGTTCGCGAGTTTTTCGCTAACGTAAGTCACTGCGTCAGACGCGATAGAGAGCAAAATGTCACTTTCTGACGCCACTCAAAAAAATAAATAGAGACGGATCATAAATAATATAGGATAAAATATTTCAAACGACTGATAATTCATGATTCTCGTACTCAAATTGGTCTGCCAGAAACAAACAGCTGCCTACCACCGGTTTGAAATATATTATTTTTACATAATTTGGCATATTTCGGGACTGAAAGTGTTGCTTCTAATATTAAGGCATTATTTAGAAACGACTCTACAAAAATTAACAGGACTTTTAAAAATACATACCGCGAAAATAGAGGATAGAAATTTCGGCGTCGGCCTCTCTATCACTCAAATATGAAAGAGCAATAGAGAGAGGAATCACGTAAGTCAAGTTAAGATAACACGGTATGTGTTATTACCTAATTAGTTTGAATTATTTTATATTGATTAGCCTGGAAGGGAAGGCTGCGCTGGCATCCTAAAAACTCGGAGTGCTCAATAAAGCGAAACGACATTTTACTCCGCAGCAAAGACTGCTGCTATATAAATCGCAAGTCAGACCCCATATAGAGTACTGCTGTCACCTTCGGGCAGGAGTACCTGGTTGCCAGCTTGGACTCTACGACTCGGTTGACTTCGAATCCCAAACTCAGAAGCGGTATTGAACCTTTCTCAAAGTCTAATTAAGGAGCCACTTTCTATCACCGCACCGCTCGCCGTCGGCAGGGTGTTCATCCTCACACCTTAGAACCTAAATGGTCGCGTACTGTGCAGTTTAAGAGGAATTTTCCCACGCGGACGCTTCGGCTGTGGAATGAGCTCCCTTTCCATGTTTTCCCGAGGGGCTCCAGTATGGGGTTCTTCAAAAAAGGACTGTACAGGGTCGGCAACGCACATGTAATATCTTTGGTGTTGCAGGCGTCCATAGGCTACGGTGACTGCTTACCATCAGGCGGGTCGTATGCTTGTTTGCCACCGACGTGGTATTAAAAAAAATTGGTACGTCTAGTGAGATGTTTCATCTGTCCCACACTCTTGAGTGAGTCATTTAGGTACTTATACCTAAATACAAATTAGGTACACCTGAAAAAAATATTATTAAATTAATTGTTAAACATCCCGTTAATGCAATTTCACCATTGATTGATTCAACGTCCAATGCACGATTCACAATGAAATTTTATTAACTTTTATAAACGGTTAATCAAAATTAAATGGCAAATCGAACAGTAGCCACGAATATTCAGTTATCAAATGAAAAAGTTAACTAGGCGCAATGACCCTTAAACACGCTGACTATTTTCACTTATCCATTTTAAACTAAGTTGTTTTGAACCCTACTAACCATATATTAAAGTGTATAATTCATAAATTGTATTATCCAGAATGATAAGTATAACTTGGTAGTCTTACCTGTAGGTACGCATGTCAGGAATCAGTGAAGTGAGAAATAGAGGCTTCCAAGATACGTCGGACTTATATCAAATACGTAAGTTATATATCGTTGATAAGATCATTGTGCAATCATCATAGCTAGTGTGGTCTGTATGGAGTACAAAACTATGGTCTACGTTACATCGAAACAAATGAAGACCCAACTATTGGTGAAGCAAAATAAATTCTTTCTAAAATGAGACTTGCAAAGTATGTTACAAATCAATTTATCGCTCTTAAAATCCTTTTATGTATCGTACAATTATGAAATATATTTCTTAAATAAAATTGATTGAATAGTCAATGAGATCGGGAAAGAATATCGGTAAGAGCATTTGTGTATTTGTCACGAAGTGTATCTATTAGTAAATGGATTTTTTTATAAGCACACGAGCGTTATGGAGTCGATCGATTTGAGTTAGATTCTCCCATATAATTCGTGTCATCCACTATGACGCGCAGGTATGTCAAATCTAACCTTAAATAACATGACATTACGAGTTAAGGCACGCGTCTTCGTGAATGAAACGATCGATACCTACTGTAAAAAATAAAATCAACAACATGGAAAAAAATACAAAAGGTGCAGAAAAACATTCAGACACACTTTGGCGATCTAATCATCGGAGTGAAAAGTGCATGTACAGAAGAATTGTCACCAAATTTATTGAACTGAAGTGTTGCACCAATACCAACTACTAGAACCATGAAAGAGCGCAGCAGACCATCATTTAATGGACACAGATGGCAACTGGTCACCGCTCTTAAAACCCGCATTCAAAACTCTTAAACAACAATACGTTTTTGAGGTGTCGGCAGCCAAACAAACAAGCCCATTTGCGCTCTAGTGCATATCCATTACAGCTAGCAATTGTTATTTTAAATCCTTCTTAAGATTTCTGGCCGCCGAAGTTTAAAAAAAAACAAAGTGACCGCTAGCGCGATTTGAAATTGGAAGTGTGTAGGTTTTTAAACGCGGGCGTTCTCTCGTAATTTCGTTCCGTCTGATGATCTTGAATCGATTTATCTTGGTCAAAGGCACACGAGTACTTAGATAGGTGTGCATACGGTGTAAGCTCACAAACATCCTAGAATCGATTTCAATTTCTTTGTGGAATTTGAAGGATATATGTTACACGGAGGTCCGTTTGGCTATTGGGTTACGTTACGCCCAAGTACATTGGTTTATTCGGTTATTGTATTAGGTACTGTAAATATCACCCCATTATGGTCCAAAATTACTCCAAATCTTTGTTCAGATGTGACTATTGTTTTAATATCAGAGTTGCAAGGCAAAATGTTTCCTTATGTGCCTAAAAGAAGATTGTAATTGATAATTAACTACGTATTAAGAGGAAACATTAGTGGTCATTTTTGCATACCAACGATCTCGACATTTTCTTCTCTGGATTTTGGCCCGAGATGTTTTTTTTTATATACGAGGTCAATATTACCATCACCTGTTTTGCTCTTACTGATAATAATATCAGAAACAGCCTTAAAAACCATATGGTTTTTATAAGAACTAGGTTACTTTAAACAGCGCTAAAAACGGCCAAAAAAATGCGCCGTAAACAGACGCCTAGCATACAAAATTGGCAACAATAAACGCAAAAATCAAAACGGTCAGATATAGATAATCTCTATCACATTTCGTTCCCAAAATTTTGTTACGATTGGTTATGTTTCGGAGGAGGAAATGTCATGTCGAGAACGAAACCTCGATGTCTGAGATTTTTATGGAGGGTATTTCGCCTAAGCTGCAGATGTCCTTATCGCACTAATCTTAGGAGCTCCCGTCAGCGCGATGGAGATATTTACCTAAAATTCTCGAATCAAAGACGGGGCTCTGCTGGTATTTTCTCTTAAATATGTGGACCATATATTCAATAACCATAGTCGAAGTAAGGTAAAAGAATGTTAGGAATGAATGTTGATGGACAGAGAGCGGATGGTAGACCCAAAAAACGATGGATGGATTGTGTGATAGAGGATATGAGAAAGAAAGGAGTGAGTGCTGAGGTGACGAAAGATAGAGGAGAATGGAAGAGAAGAACATGTTGTGCCGACCCCACATAACGTGGGATAAGGGCAGGAGTAAGAAGACGAAGGAGGAACAAGAGATGTACTATAGTTAGGAGATTTTAAGTTTGCCTAAAAGTTGATTCGCCTTGTTATAATTATAACTTTATGTCGTGGTGCTGAAACTATTACGGCGTTATATGCTTTATGCGGTCTTAAATATTTTTTACATTTGCGACTAAAAACACCGCTTTTAATCCCAATACATCAGTTAAGCCGAAACCTGCGCCAATATTGATGACTGTCGGCGTCTCAGATCCATCGCAACAACCAACAAAGGCGAATTAAACCAACAAAAATCTTTTATCACAGGCAGCATTTTAAAAAAAACTATAAAAGGCTTATGTTCTTATGAGATGCATCGACGCTTAAGCTGTTTTAAAAGTAAGTAGAAGAGAGTCGGCGTTTTGGCAAATGCAAGTTTTGGTGAGGATTATCCGTCAAAGCACCGCAGCCTCCCAAGTTGAGATGAATGTGATGATAGTTGTATTGTTGGGGTATTTAATTTGGAAATTGTTTACTAGTGACCGAGACTTGTCTACATAATATGTTTTGGGATCGTAAAGTAAAAATACTGTACAGTACAGTAGACTACTGTAGAGTAAAATCACCCAACTACATATATTTATTGTAGGTACAATGATTCACATCACAAGTTCAAAACCTAATCAACCAATGTTATTTTTGGTTTAATTAACCAATGTTTTTTTTTGTTTTGTCTGATTAAGTGATTATTATCAACTTTTATTTGAATTGCCCTGTTAATATGTAAGGTAGAAGTACTAGTGCTCGACGCTGCACTAGTCACCGACATGGACACTTTATTTCATGGAAATATAGGTTAAATTTGAACAACGAAGATTTTTCTGTATTCGAACTTAATCCTTGTCACTTTAACATAAAGTGCCCATGTCGAGTACTAGTGCAGCGTCGAGCACTAGTACTTCTACCTTACCTGTTATTTTGTTAGTGTCAAATCTTGGAAGCTAAATTTGACCCACTTTCCAATTGAGCTGAAAATTTGCATACACATGTAAGTCGGTTGACAATGCAATATTCTTCTTCTTCATCATTTGTCACCATGCCTGTCACGTTCTAACAAGTATGTACTGACAAAGAGCCGACCATATTAGCCCTAATGGATATATTTTGCATAATTTACCTTCGTCTTAGGGTTCGTCTAAGTCTAAGCTGACTTTGACCAACTTTGGCAGAACAAAGTCATTTCTCGCTGTCATTATAAGTCATATTTTCACAGAAATGTAACCGTTATGGTGGCATGTCGACACTTTGTCATGGACGTTATTGAAAATGCCACGCAGAGTTATTTATCTTGGTCCAACTCTATAATTTGAGGCTTATTAAATATATTAAAACGTGTCAATCACGTATTTTAAGTCGAAGATTGCTCGCCATGTTTCGCTCCATAGGAGCACACGTTGGAAGCGAAACAGACCGAGGAATCTTCGACTTAAAGTACGTAAATGACCAGTTTTAATACATAATAAACTTCAAATCAAAATCTTTTCACATTTTTTTCAATAAAATGCCCACTTAAAACGTGTCTCACTGGATACGCCGAACCGAAATTCGTAAAACACGAACGTTTCGATATCAAGTGGCCGGCCGATGTCCGTCCGTATTAATTCTCCATTCTGTCCGGTTCAAACAGGCCGCCATCTTTGAGTCGCCGCTTTGTGCGCTACCGAGTTGCGTATGCGCTGGTTACAGTGTATTTATTAACAGCCAGTTCACTACATAGTACATACCAGAATAACTTGCGATGAATGTAAAAAAACAGATAGGTGCATGTTCTCTTTGAGATGCTCTCGCAATCCTCTGACAACAAACCAACAAAATAATCTTCGAAAACGCGGCTCTGAGATACCGGTCTACCGCTCTACCAACTTGATCTACAGCGATCTTTATTTTCGTTTATTCCAAAATTTCAGTGAGTGAAAACTTTTTCTGTAGAGGTGAACCCTAAATTCTTCTAAATTCCTTGACATTTTTCTGTTAAGCCCTATGGTTGACTGGTAGAGAATGCCATGTAAGTCCGCCATTTGTACGTTTTTTTGATGTTCAATAAAGTTTAAAATAAAAAATAATTTATATCATACGTACGTAACGTTTGATTAACTTTATCAGAAGCATGGTTTCCTAATTACGCGTGCAAGGGATCGTTTTAGAAATGCCTGTATCCAAGGCAGTCTTAAACTATGCGGAGGCCCTTGGGGACATAAGAATTTGGGGCCTTTTTGGAAGGTAAATAAAGAGAATTAAACTATCATTTGTCTACTATGATCATCTAATTACATACTGTTACTGTCTGTCTTTCGGGGCCCCCAGAGGATGGGGGCCCTGGGCATGTGCCCCGTGTGCCTTTATGGTAAAGACGGTAACCAGTAACCACACGCGGATGTCTTATTATGACAAATAAATTAGCCTTTTGCTTGTATTAGAGGTTACAGGCGTTTATAGAATGGCCCTCTGTTCGTGTCACTACGCTGTGTAATACGGTATTCATTTCAAGATGTTCAATTGATAATTAAGTCCAGATACACAATGATACTTTCTACTTGTCTGATCAAAGAAATACTTGTAAAAAATAGTGATTCAGACTCTTTTGTAGCAACTCTGACACTAGGCTTGGATCAAATGATACAGGTCATTAGATAACTTTGTATTGACTAGTGTACTGTTATATTTGTGAATACTACTACTACTACTGGCCTTAGCGTCTATTTCAGACGATCTATGGTGCAATGTCCAGAGACATTGCACCGCCTGGGACGGAGTTAAGGAAAACGCAGGGATGCCCAACACCTGCGCCACCCTCTCGACCTCACTGGCCGGACCCACAGGAAAGGCAAGCCAATACGTGTGGAGCCAGGTTGGCTGCAGGAGTCTACCGCACATTTCAGGTTGGACCCTACTCACGCCTAACGGGGACTCCGTCCTGGGTTTGATTTTGGAGCTTTCCTTCTCCTAGATAAGTTGCAACCCAATGCTTAGAGGCTTATCTCCCCTGTGACGAAGCGTAAGATGACGGCTTCCTTCGTGAACTTAGTCGCCTCTTACGACACCCTCGTTCTTTTAGGGGTGGTGCTATTCTTAAGCCGAACACCACACGGACATTTGTGAATATTGTTACATTTATTACATACATCTGGCGTTCTTGTACGGGAATGTTTTTCTAAGCCAAAAAATAGGTAGACTGTGTAAAGACCGATACTATTTTAAAAATTCCTAAGCCCATTACGCTTACTACTTTTGTTATGTTTTTACAATAGGGAGTATTACTGCAATGTTCTACCGCCAGAGTGCAGCACTAGAGCCCCCAGTGACCCCTGCACAGAGTTTCGCGTTATATTCCCTATTAACAAACCATTCCTGCACCAAAAACCCCGATGTATGATATTATTCCTCACCTCAGCAGCTCGAACAAGCCTACTTTCGTCACTCCCTGGAGATTCTAACTTAGAATCACTCGCTTCGCTCGTGATTCAATTATAGAATCTTTCGCTTACTCGGGTCTCAAAATCAACACTCGCAAGAAAAACCAACTTTCCTCTCTTGTTGCACAAATAACTATCAATATTTTTGAACATTTAAGTGACCGACAGGAAACCAGTTCAATTTTAATCTAAGAAAATAATGGTTTATTAACGTGGCAACATCAGTCATCATCTGGGCTATAACCGCGAAAATCGAAGTTCCTCAATTGCGGGCATTTTTCTCTGTCACTAATTACGTTACGTGTGTAAAAGAGAAAGATCCCGCAATTTGCGAATTTCGGTTTTCGCGGTAGGCCCCCTGTGCAGTAGCTGTACTTGGGTAGGTATTGGTAGTGAGTGTAGTCATAAGTATCATCATCTTCCTCCCGCTGTCACGGTCTTTTGCGACGGCGCCTCGGCTCATGGGTGCCTAGGGTTCTTCCTTACACCCCTATATTCCTAAAATCCTTAATCCTTCCTAAGGTTGCCAGAGCTCAACGAGGGGGAGGGGGCTTTAGGGTCGGCAACGCGCATGTAGCTCCTCTGGAGTTGCAGGCGTACATAGGCTACAGAAACTGCTTACCATCAGGCGGGCCGTATGCTTGTTTGCCACCGACAATGTTTGCCATCCTTGCAGTAATTGCATGTAAAACAAAAACTAAAGGCATCTGCAGTAGGGGAGACCGAGGTGAATTAAACTTTGAGCAACACCGGCTTGCGACACGTCGGTAAAGAGGAGCCCAAGCGATTGCTCCAGGTTAAAAGCTCAAACAACCAAAGCTCCCAGGATTTCTTACGAAATTTAATATTTGTCTTAAACAGGTTAAGTATTTTTTATAACATTATGGTATATGTTGGCTCGTTGTCTCGTGAGTGGGGTCATGGCGGACAGCGAGATTATCTCGGGCGGGCTCATGCTGCGCTCGTCAGCCGACGGCTCCCGTGCGCGCGCGCAGGTACAGTCAGCAGTGTCAGCACCGTTAAAGTAGTTGAGAGAGAAGTACGCCACGTACTTGCCATACAAAAAGAAAAAATGTTTTTCTACTTCTAAATATTCACCATGATTTTTAGTATGTTATTGACACAATGAAAAACTAGGTTTATAAGTTTTCCATTTTTTTTTTTCAAAATTTGCAATAAAAAACAGCGAAACCTATAAACCTAGATAAAATTATGCTAAAGCGATCGACATCAAAATCAAAGTGATTTCTTAAGATTTAGTTAAAGAAAAACGTTACCACCCGCAATAGATTTTTTTTTATTAGGAAAAGGTAAGCATTTGACCACAATCTCACCTGATGGTAAATGCCGATGCAGTCTAAGATGGAACATGCTTAGCTAAAAGACGTCTATTCACTCTCGATTTATAAAGATCCAAATTATAGTGGACCGGGAATAGATTTGCAGGAAGTAAATTCCACTCCTTAGCCGTTCGCATGATAAAGCTGGATGCGTAACGTTAGTGCAAATCAGTCAACAGAGTAACGACGTAAGGGTGAAACGCAAGTGGTGGTCCAACGGTGGCAGAACGGAGATGGGGGGATTAGATTATTTTTTCATAGAAAAAGTACCGTTATTTCGTTAGGATCGTAAAGCTATTCTTCCCTCTTAAGAATTGCGACCAGTAGAGGAGAACATCCGGACGAAAGCAGAATGCCCGAGTTAAAACGGAGTTCTTCGCTAATGCTTCTGTCAATAAAACTTTTTAACAAAAAATAAAACCGACTTCAAATATTACCAAAAGCGCCATACATGTACCTATAACATTTGAAGAGTCCCCTCGATTTCTCCAAGATCCCATCATCAGACCCCGACTTGGTGCCAACGGGACCATCTCGGGGTTATAACCGTTCGATAAAAAAAAAAATTGAAAATCGGTTCACGATTCTCGGAGATATCGAGTAACATACATACAAAAAAAAATCAGTCGAATTGAGAACCTCCTCCTTTTTTGAAGTCGGTTAAAAAAGGATTCGTTTTGGGCTTGTTTTGCTGTCCGTCAGTCGGCTGTCAGGAGCACAGTTCAATCCGTACGCAGTGGGATAAAAACAAATTAACAACTTCACTCCAACTGTAAATAGCTTGAGCCTTCGTTATCGTGCCTTTGTATTCATAAATAGATGTACATCAATTTACAGCATCCGATCCTTAGTGACCCTACTATGGCTTATTGAGCTTACTGAAAATACAAAATAAATAAAATAAATCTGTAAGTCCTCAGGGCTTTCATTAATATTATAAATATTATAGGACATTATTACTCAAATTGACTAAGTCCTACAGTAAGCTCATTAAGGCTTGTGTTGAGGGTACTTAGACAACGATATATATAATATATAAATATGTATAAATACTTAAATACATAGAAAACACCCATGACTCAGGAACAAATATCCATGCTTATCACACGAATAAATGCCCTTACCAGGATTTGAACCCGGGACCATCGGCTTCATAGGCAGGGTCACTACCCACTAAGCCAGACCGGTCGTCAAAGTACGTCGGTTTCATAAGTATTAACTTTTCTTTTTTCATGTTCCAAATGAGGGTCATTACTGTTCTATTAGATATGCAGAAAGTGATACGTTTCTGTAATAGAGCATTTTACTTCCAAGTACGATTTTTTCGCATTTGTTTACGATAAGCAATTGAAATTTGGTTTTAAATGGACTTGTTATACAACTTATATTCTCATATTAAATTCCCGCGTTCCGAAAATAATGAATACTTTTATGTACTTTAATTGTTAATTGGCAGTACCCTCAAGAGATACTAGGTATGGAAGTTTATATTTTTCATTTCTCATGCTCTGAAAGGGGGGGGTCGTTGTTGTTCTAAAAAGTGTGCAGAAAATGACACGTTTCTGCTCTAGACCACAGTACAGTACAGTACAGTAAATTGTTAATTGAAAGTACGCTCAAGAAATACTACTGAAGTTTATACTTAAAGTATTTTTTAAATGCAGATGTATATTACTTTCCTCGTATTCGAAATGAAAAGTTGAGTGTTTAAGTCGGGTGAAAGGCAACATTTCAGTCTCGGACTATTAGCGCTCTCATTCGCTCAAACTACCTCGACAGAAATGAGTGTCTCTTATCCCATCTGCTATACGACATCATATAGAGACATGAAAAATACATAGCAACATTTATAAATACACTGGTAAACATTACATTATAGGTAATCAAATTATAATAATTTTACCATAAATTATTACTACAATATAACAGAGGTACGATAGTCTCTATCTAGGGATTCTAGGGTTAATAATACATAAAATTTAGAGATGTAAAAGGTCCCTAATGTCAGAGAATAACTAATTAATAAGATTTAAAGACATAAAGGCTCTCCAAACGTTAATATGAAATTATATGTAATTTTAAGTGTTTCGCGTCAGGACTGTTTAGCTAAAGGTCTTATAAACTAATGTTTACTCATTAATTTACAGCTTTCGCGCCTCGTAACCTAATGGGTTACTACCAACGTACCAACTAGGCTATAGACGCAGTTTCATAATAAATGTATAGAAGAGTCACGTTATTTCCATGTGCGTTCATCACAGGGGAATTATTGCAATTCGATTCGCCTCGGCGAGCCTAGACGACGCCAGCCTTAACTCCTTTTATAATATGTCAGCTACGACAACGGCTGTCATTAAAAAAAACTACGATGTCATTTGACATAGCAGATTAGTTAAGTCAGTTTAAATCTAATATAGAAACACCAACAAAGAGCCAATAATGTAACCACTCCTAGCTTTTAAGCTATCGTTTACATTAACAACGTGTTCAAGGTACTGGAAATTATATCCTAAAGCCAGTGCTCCAAATTAATACTCTGCGAATAATACCGCAACTCCTCTACGGAGCAAAGCGATATGTTTCCGTACAAGCTTTGTCAAATCAAATGCATAACATATCCACCAGGAAGAAAAGTGACCCCAGGTGGGTATTTTAAGTCCTTGAGGCACTCCTCGTTCATCATAAGCACGGTGTGCAAAGGCGTCGTTTTCTGCCCTGAAGCTAGGAGTGAAAACACCCTAATTTCTAAATTGAAGAAGCTTGCGACGCTAATGTATGAGCCTGATAAAAACCACCCATCTGGCGGGGATCAGGCACATGAGAAGATTTTGAAGGAACAGCAAAAAGAGCTGGAAAGACTTAAGACCGATCCGAAACTAAAAAGAGATGCGGATGAGGACAAATTCCCTAAGTATACACCTAAATAAAATGTGTAGGTACCTTGAATATTAGATGATGCGAGTATAGTCGCGGCGTTCATAGTGACAAGTAATTTTAATACCTTACTAGAATAATAAACATTTTATGTTAATGATGAATTAATAAGTTATTTCAACAATTTTGTTATATCTTGTGTAAACTAATAATCCTTAATAAATATTTTATATAAATAATGAGTGTTTCTTTTTTGTGCTAGAGGTGACCCAGGAGAAATAACCAGCCAAGAGCATGTCGGGCCAGGCTCAGTGTAGGGTTCCGTAGTTACTCTTCCGTCACAATAAGCTAAACTGGAGCTTAAAGTATAGTAAATTGTTAACCAAGGGATGAAACGGTACCTTTCACCCGAGTTAAACAAATAGGCAAATTTGCATAATCAGTACCTAATTAAAGTAAGTCTTTTTACTATGAAGGGAAAACTTTTTGCGATAACTCAAAAACAGCTAAACTGATCATGTCTGCTATAGTTTTCATTTAATGTCTTTGTTAAGCTCTACTTCCACGATTTTTGGACCTATGGTTCAAAAGTTAGAGGGGGGGGGACACATATTTTTTTTCTTTCGGAGCGATTATCTCCGTATATATTCACTTTATCAAAAAATGTTTCTTGAAAACCCCTATTAGTTTTGAAAGACCTTTCCAACGATACCCCACACTTTAGGGTTGAAGCGAAAAAAAAATTTCACCCCCACTTTACGTGTAGGGGAGGTACCCTAAAAAAAATTAAATTTTTAGATTTTATTGTACGACTTTGTCGGCTTTATTGATTTATATATCCATGCCAAATTCCAGCTTTCTAGCACTAACGACCACGGAGCAAAGCCTCGGACAGACAGACAGACAGACAGACGGACATGGCGAAACTATAAGGGTTCCGTTTTATGCCATTTGGCTACGGAACCCTAAAAACGGAGGGAAATGTTTTTCGAGTGAATGGGTACACGGACTGTAATTGATGATCCATTTAGGGTTCAAGCTAATTTGATTCAATACTAACGGTATTAAATGTCCAATGTAAAGTAAACCCGAAATGGCTCAATCATTAAAGTTTATAATTTTTTAGCTTGCACTTCAAGCACAAGGCTAGATCAGTTATAATAAAGGTTTCGTTGTTCGGGTTCAGGACGAAAGTTCTTTTCGTATTTTTTTTAAATCGTCCACAACGCCATGCCATCAGCATCCAATTCCTAAATCTTCACCTTCCTAACTCGTTCATATTGTTATAACGTAAATTTTTTATCTTGGCCATATTCCTATATGGTCCACAGTGCTAATCGTCATCATTCGTATATATTCTATAGTATTCTAATGAGTGCTAAGGCAATACAGGAATGGAGGCAAGTTAGCACTGGTCGATATAGAAATGTGGATAAGTTAAGAAGGTGATCCTGACCACATAGGAATGTCGACGAAATAAGACAGTGGATCATATGGCAAAGAGAACAACTTAAGGTGACGAAATAAAATTGTGGACAAAGTCGCCGAGTAAGTAATATAAAATTGGTAAAGTAAATAAGTAAAAAAAAGTCAATACGGATAAGTGTGGGTGCGGGATAAGTACATCTAAATAAATAATGTTTACGTACTCGGTACTTACGTCATCCTGGCAAACGTATGTTAGTAGACCACTGATCTTTTCGCTAAAAATAGAAGTAAATAAAAAACACATATTTTCGAACTTCATTTATTTAAAAATGCTACAAAGCGAATTTGTAACCAAGCTACGGTAAATTGAGATCTATGGATACGTTTAATTGAGATCTATGGATAAAAAAGCTCACATTAATAAACTCTTTACGTTTAATTTTTAGTCTATGATAATCACTTAATCCAAAAAAAGTTTTTCCATTTCCATATGGGTACCTTTGATTTAACGCTTCTCTTCTCTTCTTGGTACTTTCGGTGATTCTTTCTTCACTAATTTCGTCTCTTTTAATATCTTCTTTGCTGGACGAGAATTAGTATAATAAATCTCTTTTATATCCAAGCCTTCTAATTTCTTGTAATCCGTAGACTTGGCAAAGATCCGATCACTTCTGTTTATCTTCATTTCCTTTAGTATTTTCTCTATGGGCCACAGGATGTCGGTATAGTTTACTTTCTTCCTGTATGGATTCGGGTTTTCCTTTGCAGTTGTAGTCATCCATTTAGCAATATTCATACAGTAGGCTACGTTGTTATTGAGAGTGTGTTCTGCCAAGTGATGGAAAGTTGATGTAGAGGAAGTACTGGTAAGGTTATTCCGTTTTAGAGAGGTGTTCCAAGGGATGAGCGAAGGCTTCAAAGGAAGGTGAGCAGGTGAAGCTTGATTGGTCAGAAAGCGATGCACTAGAGCATATTTGAAAGTCTGTCTTACAGTGCGAAGGTTCCTGTACAAAGCCATCGTTCATGATATCGATCTTATGAAATTATGCCATAATAAAATTTTAAGCTAACAGTTTTATACAGACAATAAATAGCTAATTTAGTTTCATGAAATTACGGAAGGTGGAGGTACATGAAATGTAAAACACGATATACAATTTTCAATGTCGCGATATGTCAAAATTTTTAGAATAGCATAGACAGAAAAATGAGT
Source organism: Cydia pomonella (assembly GCF_033807575.1). Lineage (NCBI taxonomy): Eukaryota > Metazoa > Arthropoda > Insecta > Lepidoptera > Tortricidae > Cydia > Cydia pomonella. Next base: position 17,317,274 of record NC_084716.1, on the reverse strand, counting down.
TCTAGAGGTGGTAACTATTTGCTATGACTTTGGTAAAAACTAGATGGATAAGATTAGATTACTTTTTCCGTATAATACTTAGGTATATTAATTTACTTGCTGGGCTGCGAAAGGCGTGAATGGATTAGGGAAATATTCCTTGATGTAAGTTTTTTAGTTGGGCTGTTCAGTAGCAAAATTTGAATCCAACAGTGAGTTTATTAAAAGATGTTATCCTTTTTCATTTAAACCGTCTAATTGACTGTCATTCTGTCATTCAGAAATTATTTACAAAATTTAATTTAGGTATTTCAGTCGACAAATTTCTGTAAAATTAAAACAGAAAGCTTGAACAATTATCTCTTTTAATTACCATGATTTTATTTATCAAGTTTTGCACATTGTCTAAAGATCAGAATTTCATAAAATCTTGTCTACAACGTCGATTTTTCTCCAATTCTCGATTAATTTCGACTGGTAAAGATTCGATTGTCTCTCCAAATTGTATGAAACCCTTCTGTCAATACTTCTTCTGGAACATAAGATTAGAACTGAGTAATACACCTCACTCCTTAAACTTTCATCATTTGGCAAAAAATATTGTAATGTGTGATATCAATTATGTCACAAATAAGAATGCAAGAAATTTTGCCAATGAAAAAGAACAGTCTCCTTTTATGAAGAGCTATTTGGGAGTTGATATAAAAATTATGGAAGAATCCTCCGAGGAACAAAAATTGAGGTTAGAAAAAGAACGATTAAGAAAAAAAGGTGTTATGAAAGAAATAGTCATCAAGAATCCGGAGGATATAATAAATGGGCGTTGAATTTTGCAATTTATTTTGTAAAAAAATAAAAATTTGTTATCAGTGCGTTGTTTCCATTATATATGTACGCAATTATATTCATTGCTATGATCAAATTTTACTATATCAGCAGTAACATTTAAAAAATCCTGATCTCCATACAATTGTCCAATTGAACTTTAGTACGGATCACCTGATCTTTTTTTAGCGATTTCAGGGTTGTTCTCAACAAAAGTTGCTTACAGTCACGTATGTACCTAACTATGTCTTGTATCACCTCAAACATTACACCCGTATATATGAACAAAACACAGTACAATTTTAAATATCTATGTATTATTTGATGAAAATAAATTGTTAAGACCCGTGAAACGCCTTAAATCGTGCACTTAATCTCTCTTCTCGTAATTTTTAACTTTAGGTTTATCTAACTTCTTCTTCAGTTCTTCAAGCTGATGCTTCGCCTTCTGAGTGAAGTACCCTTCCTCTTTTGCGTTATCTGGGGTGACGAAACCTGGCATGTTTAGTTTGTCTATTGTTCCTGCCTTGGCCGGGGGCTTCGCTGACTTATCCACGTATCGGACTTGGGCACACATGTGCGATTGGCTTTTAGAAAACACTCTGTAGGTTAGGGCACTACGGGTTAAGCTGTTGCAAGTCATATTGTTGGTAATTTGGGAAAAAATGGTGGCGTTAAAATATACGGACTGGACGAAACATAATAAAACTATTAATTGATGGTCTGTTTAGTTTAAAATTTTAAATACATTTTGTGTTTTTGTGACATTGAGCTTTAGATATGTCAATAATTGACTGTCAGTGTTGTATACTTTTTAATGCTATTTTTAACGAACCAATACTCAGCTTAAACAGCCAATGAAGTCCGTAAATATTTCACTTATTGTAGTATTTTACGGTAAATGTTCTACGACAGCAGATACGTATTAATAAAAAGTATGAAAGATTCATAATTAAAATGGTGGTGTCATAAAAACATTAAAAATACATTATAGATTACACCTAAAAAAAAAAAAAAACTTAAACGTCAGTGAACTATCAAAATCGTAAACAAAAATTAAAATGTTCTCCAAAATTGCAGTGCGCTCAACACATGTCAAGTCTCCGTATTGGACCCAGTTCAGATTAATCCAGGGTTCTGGATCTCCAGGATCCGGAGTAGGAAGAGGCGGAGGAGGGGGTGGGTCGGTCAGGCAAAGTGGAGGGGCGTTGGGGGAGTACGGGGTAGCTCAGGAAGAAGGGTATTTCTATAAGAAACAGACTGAGCTGCTGAAGAAAATAAAGGAGAAGTTAAAGAGTCAGCCGCAAAAGGATCCTGCTGTTGAACAGAAACCGAAAACAGATTGATTTTCTCTTTAATATGTTCCTTACATTAATGTCTATTGCTCTGCTAATACTTATGGTTTGAACCCGTGAAGCCTGTGACGAAAAAGATGATATTGCTGTTAGAAGAAAATCTTTTACTTAATGCATATTTATTTATGACAATACCCAAGTGATGTGGAAGAATTTAAGTTTTGTTTATTCAATATGTACTTATAAGAAAATTGTGCGATTATAATTATGTTTGCAATATAGCTATACTTATCTACATAAGTAATGGAGTTTTAATTTTCAACGAAGAATTCATTTTTAACATATGTTGTTTGTCGATGGCAAATAAGCACACGACCTGCCATATAGTAAGCGGTTACCGTAACTTTTGTACGCCTGGGAATCCAAGGCGCCGAGCCAAGATGACAACCGTTGATACATAACGCCAACAACATATAATGTATGGAAATGTGCACATGAATCTTCGTAAGTAGCATCTGTAATCCCGGTATAGATCGTGTCATTCACGAAGACGCTTGCCTTGACTTGTATTGTCATGTATTAAAGGTTAGATTTGACAAATCTGCGCGTCAGCGTAGATGACACGAACTATACATTTTATTATTCGTTTGGCGTTTGTTATACGATTGTGAACTTGGCTATGACCCTAGATGTGTCACATCACGTGCACGTTTCCAACGCTTTGGAAACCTGTATATATCTACGCTCCTTTTTGAAGCTCTACTCTCAGGTTGTCTACTCGAAATCGACCACCATGCCTAGAAATCCTTACCTGAAGACCGTGGTGGATGGCGCAAGCGTGTTGTGGCAAGGCTATGCGACCAAGCCTGGTTTAATGCGTTAGATAGCAGAAGGTATCGCAGAAAACTGGGACTGGAACCTCAGAGGGCATGAGCTTTTTCTGCCAAAAATTTGGGAGGCCGTGCCGCTCACGCATCGGCCTCCACAGTCACCAAACCCGCTGTCTAAACAGCAACGCCTAAATCGTCTGCAATAGACGCAAAGACCTGTGATGATGATGTCTCTCAGGTGATCAAGGACCCCTAATAACTACTTTTACAACCCTAATGGTACTGTCTTGTGGTAAGTACCTACTCAAAGGGCGTCCACTAGCTGGCGCGGGTGCACGGCGGAGCGGATGCACGCACGCGGGTGCCATTGTAGGTAAAATCCATCGCACGCGTCCGCGCCAATTGGCTACTTGACAGTTTTTCGTAAATAATGTCAATCGATCTTGATTTTCCTGAGGATCAAATGTCTATATAGGACTCATGGCATTTAAGCAACACAGAGGTCTGAAATGAGAGTTAAAGTCTGACGCTCGCACTCGACGATTGAAACGCCTCTAACAAAATGATATTGTAATGTGACGTCACATTACATTAGTCTGTCCTAAATGTATGGAAGATCAAGAAAATTGCCATTTTGACCCTGAAATATTGCTTTTATGTATATAGTTGCGATACAATTTGTTTTTCAATAAACTGTAAGTAATCGAATGGTCCCATTTTCTTTTTTCTTTTTGAAAATTAAAAAAAAAATGTTTTTTTTTTGAGAATTTGGAGCCTTGTATTTTTTTTTAATCTCAATACTTATATTCTTTTTAATTCCACTTTTTTATAATGGATGGCTCATTTTCTATCCATTTAGCTAAATTTTGTTATAGTATTCAACACGTGTCAAGTACCCAATTAGCGTTGCTCATACCATTTTTCGTTAACCCGCTCACCCGCTCCGTGCAACCGCGCCAGCTAGCGGACAGAACCGATAGCGCGGAACCGCGTCGAAAATTTACATTACAATTAGCTAAATTAAGAAAACCGTGACAGTGAAGTAAATTATCTTCGCTAATTTAGTGCGTTTTCCTTTTTCATCGGTGCACTAATTATTTCTAATTCTTGGTATAAAACGGGTTTTTCGAACTACGAACGTTCAGAGAGATGGAGATTTGCTGATAAGTGTTTGTTATTGTGTAATCATGAGTATATTGAAGGTAAGTACCTAGTTACCTATAAACATATTACGGCCCCATTAAAAGAATGATTAAGACACGTTTTAGATCTTGGAAAGATCTTTAAAAGATCGATAACTATACGACATGTCAAAATTGACGTTTATTTCGATTCCGCTGTGATCCCAGTAAGATCTATCTACGATATTTCTAACGGCAAAGTGTCGAGATGTTTCCGTCAATTATACGACATACAAACGATAGCTAAACGAGAACTAAACCAGAACTTATCGTTATTGTATCTCATTCTTCGAATCAGGTCGATACTTCGATAGTAACAAAAAATATTAACAATACAGAATAATGCCTAAGAAAAGATTGTTGAAGTTAAGTTTTAGGATGTCATTTTTTTAATGATAAACCTAGACAGGAGTCTAGGCACTGTCTAGGTCATTTGTTCTATTTTTACAAGCTTTTAACTTCTGTTAGTATTGTATATGGGTCGAATCATGGAAGCTAAATTTGACCCATTTTCCGGTTTGCATATTCATCTCATCGGATACATATGAAACAGTCGGGTGACAATGCAATATTATGGTACCATCGCACGGGTGGGCTGGATCGCTCGAAAAGAGGATATTCGCACTTTTTTCAGAAAATCATTTTTTGAAAAATGCTATCCGATAGATAATTATATAAGGAACAATAAATGTGGTATACATTTTTTCGAAATAAGGCATATGAATGTCCTCTTTTCGAGCCATCCAGCCCACCGTGCATCGAGCTGATCTGGTGATGGTGACAGGAGGTGGCCTTAGGAACTCTGTGATGACACAACGCAACCTAATTGTGTTTGCGGTTTTTAGAATTATCTGGATGAGTATTACTCGTAGTTGCCTGTGGGAAGAAAAGTACAGTAAGCGTTAAAAGCTTGTACCAAGTTTTTTTTTGCCAAAAATTTATTTGTAATACCAAGGTTTATGCCTTTAGACATTTCACTTATATATAGTTCAAGTTCCTTAGTCCATTAAAAGGTATTTGGGGAAAATAAGTATGCAGCGTAACTTGTTTATATACCAGGGCAAAAATACATAAGTATTTATTATATATACATATATTCTTTATTTATAAAAAGAAACATTTACTAGATACGAACGTATGTGGAGGGTAGGGTACCTAATTACGAAAGGTAGACTTTTTTATACCACGACGGTGGCAAACAAACACACGGGCCGCCTGCTGGTAAGCAGTCACCTATGAACGCCTGCAACTCCAGAGGTGTTACATGCGCGTTACCGACCCTTTAAAAATCTGTACGCTCCTTTTTTGAAGAACCTTATACTGTAGGTAGACCCTTGGGAGTTAACTCCAAGAGTCATTTCTCTACCAGTTAACCTTACGTTATGTACGTTTATAGACATACGATTGCCACTCACAGGAAATGATTGATTCCAGGTTTTACCGTTGATGTACTTGGTGGTGAAAACATCCGCACTATGGTTCGTATTAAAGAGATGTTATGTTATGTTATGTTTGTTGAAGAGGTGTAGGGTTAGAACCGGTGTATCTTTATTTGACGTTCATAAGCGCATTGTAATATGCCTACTTGAATAATAAACTATCTTTATCTTTAAATATCTATTTGCTTCAACCTTTTCGCCGCCACGTCCTCGAAGTAATAAAGTGTCATCAACGCCACGTCAAAAATTGCACGTGTACAAACGTGAACAAATTGTCAACTTGGTATGAAGTCGTGGCGTGTGGGGCACGAAATGTCCTGACTTTATATTAAGTCAATGACGGCGCAAAGGTTACACTTAATCTAGTTACCTATATACTCGTACTACCTATATTTACTTCCAAATCTTCCAAGGGGGTATAAAGCCAGGGAATTAGAAAAAAAGCGAAACTTTCGACGTTGTTTGCGTTGCTTTTAAAGTTTTACCTCAATAACTCTGAAAGTATATTCCTGATTAATATTTTGCTAGCCAAATCCCTTGGCTATATCACTAGATATTTTATACTAAAATTATTCTGCTATGGTATGCAGGGTAACAATACTGGGTGATTTCGGGGTCGTGATCTCCATTGTCTAAAATGTATCATATCATATCGTATATTTATTGCGATCACAATACAACACTACAACAACAATACTAAAATTTTGCGTTAACCGGGTCAAAATTCTACCCATTGTCTTGTTTATTGTCCCCAAAAAATGTGACGGCGTGGAGCTTTCCGCATGAGATGAAATTTCGTTTTTAATTTTTCTCAAGTAAAATATAATCTACAACTAGAAAGACAATAGCACTCGACTTTATTAATTTGGTAGAAGACATAGATACAAGATTGACAGAGTGGGCGGAAACAATACAACGAAAATAATTTTGACCCAGCCCCCTCTTAAAATTGTATGCAGGTAATCTTGCTTATTACCAGAGATCGGACAAATTTGCGTCATTGCTCGCAATAATGTGGACATGACTCCAAAATTAATCAAATATGTAATCATTTAATTAATTTCTTACTTGACTTAAATTTTAATTCCTAGTCAATAAATACAAAACTTTGTTAAAGTATAGATTTATTAATGAAAATAATCAGTATTTTTTCCAAATTTTCTGCAGACAGTCTATTTCTTTTTACATCAAAAATATACTTAAGTGCTGAAAAACTCCGCTCGCACTCCACTGATGTTAATGGGGCAAACTTAAGTAGTTTTATAGGAATTTTATTATTCCAGTATAATTCAGAGTTTATTTTAGACAGTCTATTTCTTTTTACATCAAAAATATACTTAAGTGCTGAAAAACTCCGCTCGCACTCCACTGATGTTAATGGGGCAAACTTAAGTAGTTTTATAGGAATTTTATTATTCCAGTATAATTCAGAGTTTATTTTCTGTTCTTTGTTTAGTTTATCCCGATTTTGAGGTTATCGCCCACAACTTAGAACAGCAAATAAACTCTGAATTATACTGGAATAATAATATCCTATATATATTCCTATAAAACTACTTAAGTTTGCCCCATTACCATCAGTGGAGTGCGAGCGGAGTTTTTCAGCACTTAAGTATATTTTTGATGTAAAAAGAAATAGACTGACTGCAGAAAATTTGGAAAAAATACTGATTATTTTCTTTAATAAATCTATACTTTAACAAACTTTTGTATTTATTGACTAGGAATAAAAATTTAAGTTAAGTAAGAAATTAATTAAATGATTACATATTTGATTAATTTTGGAGTCATGTCCACATTATTGCGAGCAATGACGCAAATTTGTCCGATCTCTGCTTATTACACAATTACAGATGGAACCAAAAACAATGTAACTATTTATTACCATTAGTATAGATATCCAAAAATGTTCACTTACTTTTAATTTTAGGTTACCACGATTGGACCCACTGCACGTAAAAGAAAATAATGAAAACTGTCTATGCCCTACGGAATCTCCCACGATCATCAACAGTTTGGATTCAGATCATTCAGGTGTCGAGAGACTAGTTGTTTTCGTATACAAGAAACCAAACACAGGTGAAATTGTCAGCTTCATTCCTCAAAAGGAACATCAGAGAAAAATTCCCGATTTCCCCGACACGTATGGTCACATTCATAATATTGACCAGAATCCGTCTATTAGAGAAATATTTGAAATCAGTCCCAGCAAAGATATACGGGAACATAAAACATATATTGAACCTGTACCACAGCATAACATCAATGAAGATAAAGAAAACATTGTAGTTCATAAAATACCTAAAGACTTTAATGAACAACATTCTTACACTGAGATTAAAATCCCGGAATGGCATATGTCACATGATAAAAATAAAGTGAAACCTGAATCAATTGATTCATATCCACTGCATATATCAGAAGAAAATGACGACAAAAAACCAGAAATTATGATCAATGACATTGACATGAAAATCCCCAAATGGCAAATGCAGATTAATAAGAATAAAGTTATACCTGAAAACAACCATAAAATAACAAAAACTATTATTGATGGCATTGACATGAAAATACCGGAGTGGCCAATGCAACTTGATGGAATCAAAGTTAAACCTGAACATTTTATTTCACAACCAAATGACTACAAAAATACAGAAATTATGATTGATAACATTGGTATGAAAATTCCGGAGTGGCCAATGCAACTTGATGAAATCAAAGTTAAACCTGAACATTTTATTTTAAATCCAAATGATAAGAAAAATACAGAAATCATGATTGATAACATTGGTACGAAAATCCCGAAGTGGCCAATGCAACTTGATAGAATCAAAATTAAACCTGAACATTTTATTTCTCAACCAAATGACCATAAAAATAGACAAATTATGCTTGATAACATTAATATGAAAATCCCAGAGATGCCTATGCAACTTGATGGAATTAAAGTTGAACCTGAACATTTAATATCATATCCAAAAAACCACAAAAATACAGAAATTAAGATTGATGACATTGGAATGAAAATCCCGCAGTGGCAAATGCAAATTGATCAGAAGACAGTTAAACCTGAACATTTTATTTCAAATCCCCAGCATATATCAGGACAAGATGATCACAAAAAGACAAACATTGTAATTGACACTGACATTAATATTCCAAAATGGCAAATGCAACTTGATGAAAACGAAGTTATACCTGAACCATTTATTTCATATCCAAATGGTCAGAAAAATACTGAAATTATAATCGATGAAACTGGCGTACAAAAACCGGAATTGGAAATGGAACCTGATGAAAACAAAGTTAATCCTGCTCAAATTATTTCACAGCTTATACCAGGAGGAAATGACGACATAAAGACAGAAATTGTGATTGATGATATTAAACCTCCAACACAAGATGTATCGTCAGAACTTATACATGTTTCAGAAGAAAACAACCCAAATTCTCACGAAACATACCATGCTCCTGTTAAACCATTAAGAAATAATGATATTAGTTTGGATGACTCTTCTTCTTCAATAGATTCGACCTTAATAGACTCTTTAGAACCTCAAGATCTGTTTGCAGAAAGTAACTCAGAACACACTTTACCAGGCGGGATTGAAACGATTTGGCATAAAGAACCTTTAGACGAACCTAATCATTCCATTCATATTAGACATCCTCCAATCGAGAAATTCCGGTTTCCGGTTGATCAAGAGGTTAAATTTCCAGCATTCCGAAGAATGAAAGTGCCTCGAAGAGACAAATTTGGCAGAATTATAGGTTGGACTTTCAAAACCATTAAAACTTATTGGAAAGGAGGTTCACGTATCCCTAATCATTGGGACAAATTTCGAACAGATCAGTACAAACCTTTTAATTACAATTATCATTATATAGAAGATCCAGCCTTCGACCATTGGCTTAGAGAGCAACTCAGAATCACAACTCTCAATGGTAATAGAATACCTTCAAGCACAGCAGATATCATAGCATTGGACAGAGCAATAAGAAACGTTCTTTTGCAAAACGGTTGGATTGTTACTGGCGAGGGAACTCTTATAGATGGCAGTGGTAAAATGTCAAGCCTTGATAACCTAAAGCTTAGACCAATTTTAGTGGGAAAACCATTTTCTTACGATCGCTTGATGAAACAAAGTACACACGAGTATAAAGCGTCATCAAATATTCCCTATTTAGAAGGATTGTTACTCACAATGATAAAGCCAGCAAAAATTTTAGGAATTGTGCCCTTATCTATTACTCCACATAAACATCATTCTGAGGCCGGTGTTCAGGGGCGTAGTTCCAAAGATCAACAAAGCTTATTGAGAGTTTTGCCTATTGAAGAATTAGTGTCGTTTAGGAAAGATACCCATAAGACAAAAAAACCTCAGGACTCAACCAAAAATAAATCAGAAAAATCTCAGATCTCGAGCAGAAATAAATCTCAAGACGCTGCATTACTGAGACAAGCCTTGTCAGAGATACAACCGCAATACGCAAAGGGATCACTAACAACCCTGAAACAAGGAAAAGGGCAGGTAAAGCACAGGGATTTTGGAATCTATGGTACTCATAGAATTATAACTCCTGAGATGCCGGAGTGGAGGATAATTGGAGGTAATTCTGCAACCAGCAGTGGTACTCCTTTAGAGTGGAAGGGTAGATCTGGTTTAAATGGATAAAAAAGCTAAGATTGGCATAATATTCCTAATTATGTTAATATTAAGTAGAGTTAAGAACATTAGATTATTAAATTAATTTGACGACCCAGGCTAGTATCCGTATTATTCCGAAACTATTTTGAAGCATTAATAAAAGGGATCCCAGAAGCAGTTTCTTTTTTCCATTTGATTCCACCATATTTTCGAGAATTCCTGATTTGCCCGATGGTTGACTGGTAGAGAATGCCTTAAGGCATTAAGTTCGCCACTTGTACCTATTTTTATTGTGTAATCAAGTTAAAAATAAATGAATAATAAATAAGTTCATGATTCCACGTACATCCAACATGTGAGTAGAAAAAGGCTCGAAAATCAAGTTTCGCGATGTCCGTATGTCTGTCTGTTTGTCCGTTTGTTCGTCCGCGGCTTGGCTCCGGGATTGTTAGTGCTAGAAAGCTGAAATTTGGCACGAATATATAAATCAGTTACGCCAACAAAGTCGTAAAATAAAAACTAGAAAAAAAATTTTTTTAGGGTCATCCCCACTTTTGGTGTAGGGGAGCCTACACCAAAAGTGGGAATTAATTTTTGTTCGCTTCAACCCTATAGTGTGGGGTGTCGTTGGATAGTCTTTCTAAACGAATATGGGCCTTCAAGAAACCCTTTTTGATAAACGTAATATTTCGGAAATAATCGCTCTGAAAGAAAAATAGTATGTTTCTTGTCTACTTCCCCTAACTTCTGAACCATGAGTCCAAAAATATGAAAAAAAAAATCGTGAAAGTAAAGCTTAGTAAAGACTTTCAAGGAAAACTATAGAGAATCTGTCAGCCGTTTTTGAGTTTTTGCAAAAAAAATATTTTGACGGAGGGGTAACTACGAAACTGAGCATGGCCGATATGTTCTTGGCTATTTTACTATAGGGAATATTACACATAATTCTGCGTAAGGGGCGTCAGCAGCACAATTTGAGGGCCTACCGCGAAAGACGAAAAATCTAAATTCTGGCATAATATAAACCATAATTTAAAAAAAAAAGGTAATCATCCGTGACAGGCAATGTGTGATAATGCGTAGTTAACAAGAATGGATGTTCTAGAACTTCTAGATAAAGATATGTCGTGCAGAAGTGCGTGTTAGCGCTGCACTTACGACCTTTTATTAAGGGTTTTTTAAAGAAATCTCAAAAATGGGCCTGCCTATCATGTATATTATTTAAATAAAAGTATTTATTTTTAGTTCTCTATTATTATACGGCTAATCTCCCGATATTTTTTCGTATATATTTTTTAACTTTGGTTAGAAAGTTATAGAGGGATTTTATATGCCCCTTTAAGCACTCTAAATTGAGTAAATACTGAGGTTCTAGACTAGTATTTTTATACAATTTTGATGTTTGACGATCCTTTTGTGAAATTCTTATTATAAAGTTATCTATAATAGTTCAATGTTTTTTTTAGAACAATAATAACTGCATCAATCTATGATCTGAGGCATCAATAAATTGCTCTGATATTTAGATTAAGATGATATTTGTAAAGTTTGACGATTTAAAAGTGCTTGTTGCTAGGCCTATTTGAATAAAGAATATTTTGACTTTGACTTTGAGTATAAGTAGGACCATCTCTAGCCAGTGCTGCGCTCTGGCTGCAGAAGATTGCAGGAATATCACCTATTGACAAAGTGAGAAAGTATAAATATTTTTAAATTTTGCGCCATCTATTCAAAGTACTAAAAATCACAACGATGTGAATCCAAGGGGGTCAACATTTTGTTAGTTCGCACGGGCTTGCATTAATTCTGCTACTACCCGTAAGATGGCGCTTTGGGCATGGTTTAACGCCATCTAGTAATCGTTGATTAAATTATTATATGTATTCGTTAGCATATTCGTTGTTATAGGAACGGATAGATGGCGCACCAACTGCATAACTTAAAATTTTAACTTTAAATTTTGTGAATTATGTATGAATATTTCTGTAATATAAAATATTGAGGTGAGAGCAAATCGTAAACTATGAATTTAAAACGACTAAAGCATGAGCGACGCAAAAATCTATTATTACTAAGGTAACTTTAACAACTTGTTGCCCGACCACAAGTCAAAACAAATACCTAGACCAAATGCTCAGTCAGTGACCGGCCCCCGTGTTCGTTGTTTGTGTCGTTCGCGAGTTTTAGATGCGCGCGGACGAAAAAAAACTTAAAACACAATTTCCTAAATGAGATTGTATCAAAGAACAACTTTTTTAAACAGTAGTGAGCCACTAAAAGTCTGAAGTGATTGTTTTTAGTTCGGTCTGTTAGTTTTTTTGTAAATTGCTGTGATTTCGCGGTATCGTGTTCTATTGTTGAAAGCTACCGATGTTGTTGTTTTAAGAGGATGTTTTCGATATCGTCCATGTTCCTAGGAAATCGGTTTCTGGTTGGATTTTGATGGAATTGTAATCTCAGGTAAGTTTGTTAATTTTAGAACTGGCTACCTACCTAACAAGTTTCTTATAAGAGTATTTTTTTCACTTGAACCACAGCTTGAATTTAAGCCCTATAAAGGGAAATCCATTTATAACGTATTATTTTTTACACCTATTTTTTCAGTAAGTACCTAAGTATCTTTTAATAAAATATACCTATAGTTTAATGAATTAAAAATATAGATACTTAATTTCGTCGAAGTTTTCTCAAAATAAAATTAATTAACTAGATAATAGATAGGTACCAACCTGTGTTCAAAATTACCAAAATTAAAATAGGTACCGTCCACCGGGGTGATAAGAGAAAACTTAAAATGTGATATACCTGACCATTTTTTTGAAAATATCCACAAGATTGTATTAAACAATATCTATTATTTTTAATCGCATGATATAAATAATGATATTATCGCATGATATGATATAAATAAAATGTCAGGTAATAGTATATTACGATACAAGTGCGAAAAATAGGAAATTAAAACACGACCGAAGGGAGTGTTTTAAATCGACACGAGTTGTGAATTACCTATTCGCACATGTATCGTACAACGTTTTACAGTACATATGGTGCTACTTTACCACACTAGTGCGAAAATTAGCATATTACGTTACTGTGTCGAACATTTAAAGGGCCATATGTACTGTAAAACGTTGTACGATACATGTGCGAATAGGTAATTCGCAACTCGTGTCGATTTAAAACACTCCCTTCGGTCGTGTTTTAATTTATCGCCACTCGTTTCGATTTTCCTATTATTCGCACTTGTATCGTAGTGTACTATTGCAGTACATATGGCCTATTAAATGTTCGACACAGTAACGTAATATGCTAATTTTCGCACTAGTGCGGTAAAGTAGCACCATATGTACTGTAATAGTACATTACGATACAAGTGCGAAAAATAGGAAACTCGAAACGAGTGGCGATAAATTAAAACACGACCGAAGGAAGTGTTTTAAATCGACACGAGTTGCGAATTACCTATTCGCACATGTATCGTACAACGTTTTACAGTACATATGGCCCTTTAAATGTTCGACACAGTAACGTAATATGCTACTTCTCGCACTAGTGCTATAAAGTAGCCCCATATGTACTGTAAATCACATTTTAAGGTTTCTCCATATTCACCACGGTTGACGATATGTTGTTCTGACTTTATAGAAAGCATTAAGGTGTATTCGGGTAATTCCGACTACTCCAAATTGACAGTAAGTCCTAAATGCACCCATAATTCCATCGTTTTAGAGTCCATTTTTGGAATTACCTGACATTCTGAACTTTTCGGTATTACCCGAATACACCTTACACCTAATAACAACTCGACAACACACCCATAAGTAGGTACTTACTAAAATAAAATTATAATTATAGTGTAAATTTTTATTGGATAGTATATATAGTGTCATTCACGAAGACGCGTGCCTTGACTTGTATTGCCATGTTTTTAAAGGTTAGATTTGACAAATCTGCGCGTCATCGTGGATGACACGAACTATCTTGGAGTCGAATTAGAAGGTAATAAAATTAAACTGGTATTTTGACTTTGTGCTCCTTCGGAATCAAAACAAAAAAAGTTTATCCAAATATTCTAGTTGATGTCTAGCCAAAACACCAAAAATAATAAAAAACGTGAGTGGGTATTATACCTTACTAGATTTTAATATCAAATCAAAGTGTTTATATCAGATAAACAGTGTCTATAAGACCAATATAATAATTAGCTAATAACTACGTGTATAATACCTACTTAATTTAGTACTGTAGTCACGGGTCTTTTAAAAAGTCAACCGTTTAGACTTGCATATATTTTAGGTAGTTTTATAGAAAACGCCTTACAGTAGCGGCGCGTGAAAATTCTGGCTAGGCAACTCGGAACAAAAAAAAACCTAATTTATCATTATGTACTTTTTTCATGATAAAAGTGAAGCGTGCGCTAGGTGTATCCTTGGGCGCAACGTTTTGCAGTTAGTGAATAACCTCCTTTGCCATACTATTATACACCAAAAAATACAAAATTTCACGGGCTTAGTAACTTTATATATAAATTTGTGCACAAAACTAAATAAAATCACATAAAAACATTTAAAACTCTAATAATAACAACAAGCCTTGGTATCAACCGCGACGGGAGAGTTATCATAACATAATTCCATTTTCACCCACGAATTCTAAAACCTATTACTACAAACCTACAAACAGTACTTTCTTTGAAGAAACGTTCGTTATCAAATAATTAAACTTGAGATGAGACTACATAAGATACTTGGATTTTGTATTAATATTTATCTTTTTTTTAAAGGTTTTTACAAAAATTGGTATTAATGATAGTAAAATACAATAAAATCTTACCCATTTATTCAATTCAATGTTTTTGTATGGCAATATTAAGCATACGCGCGGCAAACGCACCCGATTCAAAATTGTGAAACATTACACTCCAATATAAATGTTACCTGTTTGTATTTAAGGTTTAAATTCAAATGAAGCAGCATGGTAATATAACTGAAGTTATCGCGGCCGTGTACAGAGGGCCTACCACGTACCACGAAGTTCGCAAATAGCGAGCATCTTTTTCTGTCACCCTAATTACGCTATTGGAGTAAAAGAGAAAGTTGCCCGCAATTTGCGTACCGCGGTGTTCGCGGTAGGCCCCTCAGTACTCGCGGACTTTATGAATATGTGCGTGCATTTTTCCAATATAAACCTTATACTCTTACGTTTAAGCTTTTTATTCAAATGAATAACTCGATACAAGACCGAGTTGCTTTGAAGCTCATTCGCGCGCACTCTCTATAGCAAAATTTATGAGCGTGTGCGTGAGTTTTCGTATCTGTGTAGTGGCGCATGAATGAATAGTCAAGCTGAGCTTCTCTTCGCGCGCTCGCTATGATTAGTTGAAATTTAATCAATAGTGAAGCTTTAGTAAATCGTGTTAACAATTCCAAGGTAATGTATTACGTAGTGTTTTCATTATGGATATAATATTTTTAATTTTAATGATGATTTATAAGTTTGGTTTATGTAGCAATAAATTTTAGGCAAGCCGGTGGGAATCGAGTTGTATGGAGCCGCCGCCCCTGACGCCTTATCACACACATTTAGCTGAAGTACTCGTATCGCAATTCTCAACCCTTATTTAGGTAGGTATTAGGTGCTTGTCTATTTAGACTACTTACTTAAATATTTGATATAAGTACGGTCACGTCTGAAAATATACGGATAAAGTGCCAAAAATATGTATACACTACCCTAATATATGGGCCATAAGGTCGTGTATACATATTGTTGGCACGTCGATCGTGACGATGTTTTCAGACGTGACTGTTATCTAAAAATACTTGCATTTTGCATTTGCTTCCTAATTTAACTGCCTTCTTTTATTTGCCAGTACGAATAATTACACCAGTCAAAAAACTACAGCAATAAAAACGTCAAAGAATATAACCATAAAGGCCCACTGAGGCCACTGATCAGTGTTGGCCGAACGTTAATTAGAATTGACCATATTGAAAATTAATCAACCGTAAATTGTTACCGTCCGTTACGGATTACGGTATTTACGGTTCAATTTGTAATGGTCAAGTTTCAATATGGTCAATTCTAATTAACGTTCGGTTCGGCCAATACCGCCATTGATTACCAGTTCGCCGGACGATATCGGCCTATCAGTTATTCGCGATTGACAGTTTTTGCGAACAGGCCGATATCGTCCGGCGAACTGGTAATCAGTGGCCCCTTTAATAAAAACTAAGACAATGAAGTAAGCAATATTCTTTATCTTGACTACCCAGTACTTTAGTTCTGTTTCTGCTAAAAGGAACCCAAATATTTCGTTAGTTGCGCAGAGCCCTAACGTGACAACACGGCGACACAGCCGTTGCAACGACCTAATTCCAGTGACAAAAAAAGACAGTTTCGACTCAAGATTATATCTCAAGAGAGTCGTAAGCTATCTATAGATTGTTGGCAGCCCTATGGCCAAACATTTTTAGGGTTCCGTACCCAAAGGGTCAAACGGGACCCTTTTACTGAGACTTCGCTGTCCGTCCGTCCGTCTGTCACCAGGCTGTAATCATGAACAGAACATGACAGTTGAAATTTTCACAGATGATGTTACCGCTATAACAACAAATACTAAAAACAGAATAAAATAAATATTTTAGGGGGGCTCCCATACAACAAACATATTTTTTTTGCTGTTTTTATGAATAATGGTACGGAACCCTTCGAGCGCGAGTCCGACTAGCACTTTTTTTTTAAATAATACCAATCGAAAAAAGTCGAACGTAGGGGCTTAGCTATGTTTAATGGTTAATACATAATACATCAAATTGTGTAAAAATAATCTCCTAAATGTCAATATCCAGAGAGGAAAATGGGGACTACGTTTGTATGGAGAATCGGCCGTCCCCTTTCCTCTTAAGAGTCAGACGAACCCGCCGCCAAAAAGACACTCCTATACAATCTAAGATACGGTCGCATTTCACTAATTTTACCTACATGAAACTTGGTATGGACATCTAAGCAACATACAGTGTGTAAATTCAGTACGGGCGAATATATAAACGGTGGTTAACCGAAGAAGCACCTATATTGAAATAAATTTTGTTTAGAATAACATTGAAAATATTAACCATACAAAATAATTCGGCCCGCAATGTAAAGCATGTAAAGCAACACAATTTACGGGATCCGAGCTTTTTAAAGTAACTGTTAGTGCTTGTTGGCCGCAAAGTTGATAGTTATTATAAAAAGCTTATTATTGGTCACATTCACGGAACCCTAATAACAAAAAAAGAAGCAATGTTTTGTAATGTCAAATTAGTATAACAGGTTTAGCAGGTTTGGAAATTAATAGCTTAAACGTCAACAAACTTTAACCTAATTAAAAAATGCATTTTAACGTAAAATTTAAACATTGCAAGATTTAACATTCAATCATTCCGCTTTTCTCGTTCTCTGGAATACTCTTATAATAAGATACTTTTCCTCTTGCTTCAAGCACTTCAATTTTATTTCCAAGATTTCCAAGCAATCAATTACTATATCAAACACTAGGACGTTTATCTTACAAGTAGAAGACATTATAGGACATACTGTATCCAGTCAGATGAAAAAATGTTTTACAGTACATATGGTGCTACTTTTCCGCACTAGTGCGTAAATTAGCATATTATGTAACTGTGTCGGAAATTTAAAGAGTCATATGTACTGTAAAACGTTGTACGATACATGTGCGAATAGGTAATTCGCAACTTGTGTCGATTTAAAACACTCCCTTCGGTCGTGTTTTAATTTATCGCCACTCGTTACGAATTTCCTATTTTTCGCACTTGTATCGTAATGTACTATTCTGGCATGCCAATTTTGATTTCTAACAATACTATACATATTATATCATTACAAAAAGAGCATGTACAGTCATCAATCAATATAGGCATCAATAGTAGCGGATGAAAACAAGGCGCCTAAAGTACCTTTTTTCTTTGACGGAGTATGAAGGCATTTACGCATGGTGAGTGGGACTCGCCGCTCTTTTCCCCTCTCCTGGCAAGTCTGGAGAATTTGGCCCTACCCACTAAACCCTGGCATCCCATGTAGTATCGACCACCCGCGCCGATAGTGCTCCCATACTCATAGTCGCAAACTCATAGTCGTTGAGTAACGACGAGTATTCGCGGCGCTGGAGTATTTGGGTCTGGTCAGCCGCGGTGCCGGGTCCCCTGAATGTGGGACTGTGCAAAGATATCGACACACGTTGCATCCCACACCAGGGCCCTTCCTAATTTCCACGGCACCAACGTGGCTCCGTCGGGACGCTTGCCGTCGTCCCTCACCGTGCCCACGGATTCCAAAACCACAGGCACAGACAGGTAAGCGCGCGATGGACAAAATCGTTAATAGTGCCGTGGCGGTCTAATAGAGGCACTTTAGTTAAGCTGTTAGAGAATGATAGATACTTTTAACGCTTAGTCTGATCCGCTATAGTCTGTGTAGACATTTAATTACTTGAATTGTTTCTGTGATTACAATATGTTCGCCATATGATTAAATAAATAAATGGAAGTGAAATATTGCTATAATTAAGGAACCTTACTTCGGACAGTTCGAACTCGTTTTGCGATCTTTGTCGTCATTTCATTACTTGCGCAAGAGATTGGGTAAATTCACTCAGATGCAACCAATTCTACCAGCATCCTTGAATAAGACATTTGCTTAATAAACTAGTTTAAGTTCGATTCCCGGTCACAGAATAAAACCCCGGTGTGTAACACATTGGTTCCATCTTTACTTAAGTACGAATAATTGACTGAGCGAAGGTCTCCTGAAGGTCTCCGTTTCAGCTTGGCTAAAAATGCTTTCGTATGTCCGGACGTTCTCCTCTATTAATTCTCTACTAATTTTCAACCGATTCTCGTGCAACTGAAGCAGAAAAAAATGGTAGTTTCGTGAATTGTGAGCAGGTTTGAAGATTAAATATATTTTTAGACGATTAAGATTATTGTATTTTTTTCAGTAATGGCGGAGTCACAAATATATTCCGTTTTTTTAAGCTATGCTCACGAGGTAAACAGCTCACAGAACCACTAGGATAAGATAAAGTAGTGTTTGAAAGCCTAATTCGAATCTTAGCCGACAGCCCCTGTTTAACACATCTATTATTTGGATTTCCAAGACGAGGACATTTCTTTTGACACTAGGACCAGGCCCGTGGGCCGTGGGGTAGGGGGGCTCGGAGGCTCCACAAAACACTCAGCAAACGTTGGAGGGACGCCACAGGTGACCCTCGTACTGGCGGCTTTCTCGCGCAAAGATTGGCCATCGCAATCCAGCGTGGGAATGCCGCCTGCGTAGTAGGTAATGGGCACATTGCCTAGTTCTTTTAGATAAGTATTTTTAAGTTAATTTTAATAGTTATATTTTAAGTATTATTTAATTTAGTTTTAATAACATTAAGTATCTTTAAGTGTTTATTTTCTTACTTATAATTTATTTATTTATAAATAGAACTTATTATTTATGTTATAGTTCCCCGAGCCAGAATTATTTAAAACAGGCACCTGCTGAGTAAAATGTTTTCTCTTCGATCATTAATGTTTTCATCAAGGACTTAAGTGTTTAATAAACAATAGTACCTATTCCTTATCGTGACTGATAATTCATTCAATAAATTAAATACTTACCTAATCATTGTACTTACTTATACAGATTTACGTACTTAATTATAAGATAATGCTGTCATCATCTCTAGAAATCCTCTCGATTATTCAGAATAAATGTAAATATTATGGGACAATCTTACTCAAATCGATCTAGCCCCACAGTAAGCTCAATAAGGCTTGTGTTGTGGGTAATAGCTACTCCTTCTTCTTCCTCACGTGGGATCCTCTTGGCAACTAAATGTTTTAATTCCCCGAAAACCGACTGGTAAATATCAAATGATATTCCGTACATAAGTTCCGAAAAACTCATTGGTACGAGCCGGGGTTTGTACCCGCGACCTCCGGACTGCAAGTCGCACGCTCTTACCGCTAGGCCACCAGCGCGCAGCGCAGGCAATGCAATAGCTCCCAGTGGGTAATAGCTCGTAGCTACTAGACGATGATATATATAATAAGTCGCTGATAATAGGTAAATATATAAATTATAAATATATAAATACTTTACTTACTTACTGCTGTGGCGCAGCGACCTGAAATTGATCTTGGCCTCCGACACGAAAGACCGCCATGCTTCTCTGTCCAAAACCGTTTTTGTCCAGTCGACGGCGCCGAGTTCGCTAAGGTCTTTTTGCACTTCGTCTCTCCAAAAAATCCTAGGACCCACACGTGGAGAGGATGGAACCTGGACACTCCGCAGGAACCAGGAGATTGAAGATCTGGTGTCCAAGCCGAACATCATTAGAGATAAATACTTTAATACATATAAACAAATATTTGTGATGAACACACAAATGCCCTAGCATTGGAACCCAAGATCGCAAGCCTCGTAGGCATGAATGTATTATAATTTTCATTAAATTCTCATTCATATGCAAAAATATCTAGTTTCTAAATCACACTACTACGAAATCTTAGCAAAGATCTTGTTTTACCGTCCATGCAAGAACTTGAAACCCTCTCAAGTATTTGTCGACCACTCCACCGTACCAAGGAACTTGGTAGGTTGTATTAAAACAAGCTGCTTCCTGTTTAGGGTTCCGTACCACAAAAGGAAAAATCGGATCACTTATTGGATTACTTGTGTCTGTCTGTCACAGCCTATTTGCTCTGATACTTGGTACATTTTTATATTGTGTCTGTGACGCAAAGACGGACATCTCAGTGTTACGTTAATTAATGAATTTTAAACATAGTGGCCAACATTTGGGGGTAAACGAGAAATAAAATAAAAATTACAATACAATACTATATCAAATGAAAGTGCTCATTGTGAGTATCTCAAGTATACAAGGATATATTTTATTTTATTTTAAGGATAATAATTTAAAAGTAAGGAAGTGTGTAAGAATAATAAGTTTAGTTGTTTACAAGTCATAAGAAAATATTATTATATTATATTATAGGACATTATTACACAAATTGACTAAGTCCCACAGTAAGCTCAATAAGGCTTGTGTTTTAGGTACCTAGACAATGATACATATAATATATAATTATAAATACTTAAATACATAGAAAACACCCACTCAGAAACAAATATCCATGTTCATCACACAAATATATGCTCTTACCAGGATTTGAACCCGGGAACATCAGCTTCATAGGCAGGGTCACTAGGTCACTACCCACTAGGCCAGACCAGTCGTTAAAACATGCAAACAATTACAAAATAAGAAAATATGCAAACAATTAATTCCTAGGCAAAAACCACAAAATAGTTACTGCTATTAGATTACTGCTACCAAGGGTAAGACAGACTTAACAAAAATGTAAAAAAATGTACAGAGTACGGAACCCTTGTGGCGGGAGTTTGTCTCGCACTTGGCCGGTTTTTTACGCCACTTAGCGAACATAAGTTGACTAAAACAAGCTTACTTTTTATACCTACATCACTTAGCGAACAAAAGTTGGTCCTGGAGAATGAACTTTTTTACGGTTTTAGACGTTTCGGTACTCACGAAACGTCTAAAACCAGTTCATAATGGTTCATCCTGTATTTAGGGCTGCCAAATGAAAAAACATTTAGAATTTATTCTAGAAACAATATAGACTAGTATTTTTTATACATTTTTTTGTATGACTATATTTTGTGAAAGTTTTAGTATTAAATTTGATCTATGAATTATATTCATTAGTATTATATATGGAATAATATTTACAACATCAATAAATTGCTCTGATAATTAGATTAAGATAATTATATGTAATACTGTCTTACTATTCATAAGTGCTTGTTGCTAGGCCTACATGAATAAAGTATATTTGAATATTTGAATTGAAAATGCAATATCCTGACAAAAGTCCAAACATTTCCTGGATTTTCTCCAATAACCGTGGACGTGATGTGCGGACGAAAAACCGACACCGTGGCCATCCCATCGCCATCCCGCCGCGTCATAAGTCATCCGACACCACTACCCTCTCTACACGATGACCCACCTTAGTGGGCCAGTATGATGGCCGTGTAGAGGAGCCATAAGCGGGACAGGTACGCTAGTTCAACCTTACTTAACTTGACGTTGTTGTGATAAGCATTAATATGGGAACACTGTTAAGGTGACTGACGGTTCTATGACGTTGTGCGAGAATGAAATGAAAATCCTTATTTCGAGAACTAGTGGTCCATAGATAAAAAGTCTGTTCGGAAAGAGAAGAGTCATACTTTCCACGACTCTTCTCTTCCCGCACAGACTCAACCTCAAAACGAACACATATTATAATAATATATTTTAAAACTAAGCACTACACGTCACATTATGGTTAGGATGCATTACGCAACCCCGCAGTGTCAGGACTGTCAGGGAGCCGGCCGCGGAACAACCGCCGAAAAATGTGAATTTTGCAATAAAAAAGTGACTTTTCATTGAACTAATCGTAATTTACCTTTGTTTCAAAAGACAGCAATACTGCACCATAAGATTATCGCAACGTGAACTACCACAATAACGATCAATTTCTCTTATTTTTACAAATGAATCAATAGAAGACTATCGAAGAAATCAAGTAATTTCTCAATCAGTTTATTCGATAATAGAAATGATAATGGCGGCACATTGAAAGGCCAGGCCGTGAACCACGGCATTTCTGCAGCGTGTTCACAAAAGGTCTTATGTACCTCCAGTTTTAGTTTGGTTGAAACCTACTACCTACAACCAAAAAGAACTTTACCCCCCAACCCCTTAAAATAGGGGATGGAAATTTGTATAAGACTTCCGCAAAATTTGATGCTAGACGTATGTATGTATGTATGTAAACACTATTGTGCATAAGACAGGTTAAGATACAATAAAACAGAATGTTCGCAATGTAAAAAGGCGAACTTATCCCTATAAGGGATCTATTCCAGTCAACCTTAATCAACCTTCACCTCTGACCTTAACATCTGAAAGTTAATAAAGGGATTTCTTCTTGCTCCTGCCCTTTTCCCACGTTATGTAGGGTCGGCACAACTCTTCCATTCTCCTCTATCTTTCGTCACGTCAGCACTCTCTCCTTTCTTTCTCATGTCCTCTCTCACGCAATCCATCCATCGTTTTTTGGGTCTACCATCCGCTCTCCGTCCATCAACATTCATTCCTAGCATTATTTTGCCTATATGGCATTCATCCCTCCTCATTAAATGCCCATACCACGCTAACCTACCACTCCTTATCTTCTCCGCTACCGGTGCTACTTTCAAACTTCCCCTTATATACTCATTCTTAATCCGATCCTTTCTCGTTACTCCATACATCCATCTCAACATTCTCATTTCTTTCGTCGCCCAGCATTCTGATCCATACATTACAAGAGGTCTTACGATCGGCCTGTAGATTTTCCCCTTAAGTTTAAGAGGCATTTGGGGATCCAGAGACCTTTTGTTATAAATACATATTTCAGGATTTTTAGTAAATCACCCCCCACCCTTTAAATTAAGGGACGGAAGATTGTCATAAGCAACTTACAAAAAGAAGTGAAATCCGACCATAAACATTTTCATGTAAAATGTTGCCAAGACGAGACCATATACGAGTAGCTCGCACTGTCAAAAAGTTATCAGATCTCACGTATCAAACTTCTAACTCTACACGCACTAATAACTTCACAAACTACATCTTACGGCCCAATCCGAACTTTATGATACGTCAAATGATAGCTTTTTGACAGTGCGAGCCATATGATTTCATCTTGGCAACATTTTACAATGAAAATGTTTTTGGTGGAATTAAATTTTACAGGCGCATAAGTCCTTTTGGTGCTGCGTGAGTGAGTCACGAGCTGTTTTGATCGTGAGTCAAACTTATGGTAAACATTGTGTTGCTTCCATTCTTTGGTATAAAACAGCTAATGGTTCGCAGGGCCAAACAATAACTGGATAGATTGAGAAAAAGTACAGTTGAGTTTTCTTTTATTTAACCAAACAGCAAATTAGTGAAATAATTATATCCATAAAAATAAAATTAAAATTCTATTGCTCAAAGGTTGACTGGAATAAGGGATCTCCCTTATAGGGATAAGTTTGCCTTTGTACATTGCCAACATTTTTTTTTAATTGTATTTTTACCTGTCCCTTATGTACAATAAAGTGTTTACATACATGAAATATTGAAATTTATAGGTTGGCATGTACCCTTGGTATCGGCGCAGTGACAGATGCTGTCAAAAAAGGTGTATTCCCATCTGTGCCCGCCCCCCTGTAATGGCAAAGGGAATGATTCATCCTCGACGGGAACAGATGGGAATAAGTAGTTTCATTCCCATCTGTCTTTGCTTCAACTCGGCATTCTAATCTTTTGTGAATAAAAACTTAAAATATAACACATAATTTTTATCCCTGTTTTCTAAAGACATAGGACACTATTTTATTTTAATTTATTAATCACTCCTTACAATTTAAGTAAAATTAGGTACACTGTGTTTATTAGCAGCGTCAACATTCGATCTCCGCGTCAGCAAGGTGAACCGGTTTATTTGAGTTTTTGCGAGTGCCATTTGGACTACGTACTGCGCCCTGTCCATTTGTGGGTCGAACGATGAACGGCCAATAATCCTTTCCAAAAAGATACGATGTAAATCTGAGAGTTATAGCTTAACTGCCTTATTGGTACTCGGAACATACAGCTGCCAGACGGGAAGGACCAATTTAGAGTGATCTTTTATGAGGTCAATTGAGCAGTGACTTAGGTTCGGATCTCAATTGGATTGGGACAAATTGGGGGGATTTGATGAATCAGAATTAATGAGGAACTTAATAGACTTATTTGTGACGTTATCTATGAAAAGGGACCATATTGTCGATGGCGCTTCCGCCGTAATAAACGATGCTCCGACACAAATACAACGCTGCGCGACGCAGTGAGGCGTAAGCGCCATCGACAATAAGGTCCCTTTTCCTAGATAATGCCACAAATAATGTAATAAAATCCATAAAGTCATTATCCAGAGAGGTAAATGGGCACCACTTTGTATAAACAAGAGATCGCCTGGAAAGTGGAAGGTTCCTTTTAAGAATTGTCGGTTAGCAGTGTGTACAAAGATAAGATAAAGATAGTTGATACAGACGGCTAAAGCATGGAATGAGCTCCCGCCATCTGCATTCCCTGATAAATAGGTCTCTTTAAGGCATGAGTGAATAGGCTACTACTGAACCGGTGAGCTCCATCATAGGTCTTGTCTTGTATCCTGTCTTCACTTTCCATCAGGTGTGACTAGAGCCAATTAAGATAAAGATAGTTTATTATTCGAGTAGTCATATTACAATGTACTTATGAACGTCAAATAAAGCTACACCGGCTCTAACCCTGCACCTCGGACCCGAGTAGATTTATATCCCCCTCAATTAGAGGATTGTATCCCAATATGGAACGGCAAGAAACTCAGCGGGACACATCTTTTCAAAACATTACATCTCATTCAATAAGTACAGGTCAGGTACAGGTAAGATGAAGGCAGTGCTATTTCGATACGACAAACAAATTAAAGAATTGACACAGATTTGGGCTAGTTATAGTAAACACTAGAAAATGGCGACAAATAAAAAACAGCGTATTACAACAGTCTAAGCCATTAAAACAATATTGAAAGACTAACTTTACAAAAACAAGCAGGTAAATGCCCATTCTCAAATCTATTAAACGTCTTAGTTCTGATAACTGTGTGAATCATCAACAATTAAATACTCATCAAGCAATCAGCATTACAAAAGAATCTTTAACGTTATAGGAAAGTCAACTCGTAAAAAAATAATGTTATCTGAAATAAGGACTTGTCTGAATGCCATTTACCAACCAATGATAGATCAGAAGTTTTACTATGGGTTTCTTGGCATGAGTGTCTACTTCAATTTCTTCAACTTCAACATTTACTTTCTTACTTACTTACTTTAGGACCCGGGTACGTCCTGTAACTACGGCGAAAAGAGAGATATGGGCATTGTGAATGGCATTCGCTTTGTGTGGTAGGGCACAGCACATCGGATGTCATTCCAGATCTAGAGCAGAGCCCAACTGGGGAAGTACCTCCACCTTACAGAAAACCGCAGCCAAATAACACTAGACCCTACTCATAGTGTTGTGTTCCTGCCGGTGAGTAAGGTTGCCAGAGCCTCATCTAGGGGCGGTTTAGGGTCGGCAACGCGCATGTAACTCTTCTTGAGTTGCAGGCGTACATAGGCTACGGAGACTGCTTACCATCAGGTGGGCCGTATGCTTGTTTGCCACCGACGTAGTATTAAAAAAAAACATTTATTCAGCAAATAGGTCAAGGCCACAACTGCCACAGGCACTTTTACACGTTAACATGGATTTACATACTACCAAAATGCCATTTGCCAAACAACCCAACAACGCGCATGTAGCACCTCTGGAGTTGCAGGCGTTCATAGGCTACGGTGACTGCTTACCGTTAGGCGGGCCATATGCTTGTTTGCCACCGACGTGGTATAAAATAAACTAAAAAATGTCAGAAGTTTCACTATGATTTTCTTGGCATGAGCTCTCGGCTGTCAACTTCAACTTCAACATTTATTCGGCAAATAGGACACTTTACTCGTCAAGGCATAGCTGTTATACTTACGGTTATACATCAAATTGTCGTCCAAGTTTGTCTTATCTTCGTAGGCAGGGTCACTTCTCCATAAACGTAGTCCCCATGAATTTGATGTATATTAACCATAGCTACGCCCATGCATTTGACTTTTTTTATTATTGTAAAAGTTTGGAGCGAAAAAAAGGATTCATAAACTTTTTTAAATGCTCCTCTTATAATTATTTTAGCGATAATTAATTTCTTTGAATTATTTTATTATTATTTTAGCGATAAGTCCGCCTGTTGTTACCTACTTATGTCCTTTCTTTGTTTGTAACATGTATTTTTCTTTGTAGTTATTATTATTATTATAATCATTAAACATTCGAAAAAACTCAAACGTAGGGGCATAGCTGTGGTTAATATGCAACAAAATAACAAATTGTGTCAAAATCTTTTCAATAATGTTAATATCCAGAGAGGAAAATACTACGTTTGTATGAAAAGAGGATTTCGCGGGTGCTCCACAACTAAAATTAATACCTATATCCACTGACCAGATAGGTAGCAATAGTAAATTAAATTAATAACAATTGTACACTACAAAGGCTTACGAGTATAATCACTAAAGGTTCTGGAAATACCAACGCACGTGAGATAATTGACTCGCAAAGGTCAGACGCCGACTTTTGCAATGCCCATGCCCATTAGTGCCATTACCATCATAAGGCCTCAAAAACATTCTGTATACCTATTTTAATATTATAATAAATAATTTATAAACTACTACTTCTAGCTTTTCGGTGAAGGAAAACATTGTGAGGATACCTGCATACATCTGCGAAGAAATTCAAAGGTGTATGTGAAGTCCCCAATCCGCATTGGGCTAGCGTGGGGACTATAGCCCGAGCCCTCTCGCACATGAGAGGAAGCCTGTGCCCAGCAGTGAGACGTATATAGGCTAAATTATTATTATTATATAATTTATAAACTGACGAATAATTTTCTGAAGATAGAGATTTTAGAGAAAAATTAATCTTGAATACCTACCATAACGCCCAGTTTCAAATTGAAAAATGTTTTTCAATATCGACTCTTTGCTTCTAGAGTTAGACCAAGATAACTGTGCATTATTTTGATAGCACAGACAAAGTGTTAATTGAAACGACAAACTTCTATGAAATTATGACGTATAAATAACACTTGCACAGTCAGGACTCACTCTATACTCCTATTTAGAAAAACACTTTAAAATACATGTGCGGGTTTTTAAAACCACACAGATGACGCAGAACTCTAGTCTTTTTGAGTCTCGTTTCTAAAAAACTCGTAAAAGTAGGAGCTCGAATCTGTCTTGACGCTTTTAACACAATCAAATTCTTCAAATTTAGACTCACCTCACAGGTCTCTTATGCGTAAATATCAATTCTGGAGCTGCTTCTAACCCGTTGACTGCCAAACACGTGAACTGACGCGCCCCAGCCAATGGTGGTATACAACCTTCATGCATTGCGACAAGGTTTACGATGAGCGCCGCCAATGATAAGCGTTGTGTTCAAAAGGTTAAACTAAACCGGCAGCGATTGACAGAGACCTGACTCGCATACTAGTTAACGGTCCTCGCCTCCTCGGTCATTCACGTCGCTGTTACGGTCCTAAAGTTTATTTTAAGGAACCGTATAGCTGAAGAGAAACTTATTATCTTTTCAACATATCTATATAGTTATATTTGAATCGAATAGGACATTTGTCGATGTCGTTCGATTGCACCGTTCATGAAGAAGTCATTCTATAAGTAGGTACAAGTTAACGTACCACTTTTTTCTCCGGCATCTCTACACGCGCCAAAAGTATCTGCAACCCTGGAATACTTTTTCAAATAGAGATATACCTATCTACAGGACAGTTCTCGTTCAAAAATATCTTTGACAGTAATTGTTCTACATATCTTTTTATGTCAAATTAAAATGTTTATTTACATAATAGAGATATATAGGTACAGAGGTAGGTATTACTATAATTAGATTACATATAAAATAGGCCCTTGAATATGGTTCAGATTGTACCAAGGATGCTAGTGGCATTTCCTCGTTGTTTCGTAATACTGATACGTTGTGCGAGGAAGCCGCCAGCTCTTCGGTCACCAGTTACGACAACCAGGCGATTTTTGCAAAACTTGTGCGCGCTGGGACCTCATGGACCTAAGAGTTTCAACGCCAAATGGTTTGTTAAAGTATTAAAGTATAGATACTTATTCTAACGTCAAGTCTTACCCGTTACTTTTAAAGCTGTTTGTACCTTTGTCAATCACGTTGTTCGACGGCTCAACTTCAACAATGTTATACTTTACACGTTTTTCCACATTTTCTATGCGTAAGCGCATTCTTGTATAATTCCTAAGGTTATAATTCCCAGCATACATTACAGGTTTCAAATGAACACTTATTGATTAAAATATTTCTTATACAGAGTGCCTCGCATGATGGGGCTTAAAAAGCGGGGCTAGATTCTACTCGCTATACTGAGCTACAATACAATACAATACCAAATACTCTGTATTACACACCTCAATACAGAAACAATACAAATAATACAGCACTACACTGCTATATTATTTGTATTGTTTCTTCTTCTTTTTTTTCTAATTCCAGTAACATGACTAACTTTAGTTTAGTTATTTCAATTTCATTTATTTAATTCCAGTAACATGACTAATACAATTTGTTAGTATACAGTATTCATTCTTATATCTAATGCTAGTATATAATTAATAAATTATACATAATTTGGGCTGCAGGAAACATGCATCTCACAGCAGCGCCTCAAGTATGGACGGTGGAATCTGTCCGCAATTATGGGACCAACCCCGAAATCGCCATTTTTTTTTGGTTTTGTCATACACTTTGGCTGATCAGATGTCGATGTTTTCTATGAAAAAGACTTTGCTATTTCTGGGTTGGTCCCATAGTAAAAGTAGCTCGATTTATCAAGTAGAATCGAGGCCTGCAAAGCGTTATGGGGGAGACATACTGTATTGCTAACCTTAGCCACACTCATATTACACTTATTAGGTGCCATAAACGTCACCCACTATTGCACTATGACCTAAGTCAACTATGGTTTAGAATTAACTCCAATATCTTCGTTCCATACTACTATTCCAAAGTCGCAGTTCTAAGGCAAATTATTGTTAAAGGAAGAAAAATATGTCACCATGTATAAACTTGATATTTTCATAGCAATTTGACGTTGTATTGAAGTCCATACTTTGTTATTGCAACGTGCAGAGTTTAATTCGAACCAAGTTAACTGCAATGACAAAGTTATGAAATGTCATAATTAATGTCATATCTATATGGAAATATTACGTTTATAATGACACCATCTCACTTTGTTCTATTAAAGTGGGTTCAAAGTTAGTTTAGATGATGGACTCTATAGTTCGTTTTTTAGAGTTCCGTAGCCAAATGGCAAAAAACGGAACCCTTATAGATTCGTCATGTCCGTCTGTCTGTCCGTTTTTTAGCATTATAATAAAGGAAAACAATCTTGACGTGTCTTTTTATTGGAATATATTGAAAAACGCATTTAATAAATTAATAAATATTACTTTATGAATGCAAAAGAATGTAAATAATCGTATAGGTATGATTTATAATTGTTACTCGTACATGAGTAATATTAGCTTATTTTTCGAAAGTTTTTTTAAATAAAAAACGTCAAGATCGCTTACCTTCTTTCTAACTCAAAAACGAACTATAGCTTGATCCGGCTATGTAGGCGCGTGATGATGAATATTTACGGCTGCATATTGTCTGTAACCATCGGCCTAAACTCGCCGCAGTGCCAAGGGCGCCCTTTCACCGATGCGTTGCGCTCGCGCAGGTGCGGGGAAATGCGGTGCAAGGTCACTTAGCTACACTACATGCCAACATTGGCAACCTAACGTATAGGCGCCATTCATTTATGTAAGACGATTTAAGGGGGGAGATCGGGGACTAAACGTCCCGATATGCGTGCCTAACCACGGCCGAGGCCGAGGGTCGAGCTGCGGGAGGTTAGTACTCAGTCAAACAACAATAGTACGTCTGAATTCGATGACCGAAGGCCAAGTCCCGCGTAGAGCCGAAGACCCGGAGCTTCCGACCTGTGCATGTTTCCTGAAAATTACAAGGGGTTAGGAAGGTCTTCATAGTTCTTACGTAAGATCAAGCTGATGCGGAAATTTTCAAAATAATGCTTCCACACTCTATGCTAACAAACTCGATGCAGAGTTAGCTTAGATGGACCTTTGTACTTACGAATAAATGTTCCGAAAATAGTTTTTGTTTAAAATTTTAAACTAAAACAAACCATACGTGTATTCATTTTTTTCAAAAGAAGAGGGAGTCAAAAACTGGCAATAATCGTCTTACGTAATAAATTAATGGTGCCATACATTGAGGCCAATTCGAATGTTAATATCTAAATGATGTCATTTACCTAGTTCGCTCATACATTAATTAGCTTGACATGTTCTTGTCCGTATGGGACACACGGCCGAATGATAACATAACATCACCCTTAAGATTAAATTGGCCTCGGGGTATTTTAACATTTAGCCATTAATCAATTTATTTTATTTTATTTCAAGTTTCATTAGCAACATGCTTACTGTATAACTAATTACTGGTAAACACCACAAGCAAGTAATTAAAAAAGTAAAGTCAACGAAGCCGGCACATTTCAACACCTTATTATCGTAGAATAAGAAGCAAAGCAATCAAGATGTCGACTGGTTTAGTATGTAATTAATATGGAATTAAAACTAAATATACTAATTAACTAGTGAATAAATATTTCGCTGTGATCATACTGAACAACTTTTAATTTGGCCCAACTCGCGTCAAGCCAGAATCTATTGTTTTTTCGCATATGGGACAGCCTATTTTTCCACTATTTTGGTGTTGATCCCAAAATAATAATAAACTCGAATGTTTTAAACACTTCACTTCAAATATAAATAATATAATCTATTTATCTAAACAATAGCCTTCACTGTCATAATTGGCGTAAAAATTGGTAACGATTAAATTCTAATTACTTACACATTTAATAGCTCGACAAACATGCCTAGTTACTTATTATTATACCAACCTGTTCATGTTTTTGCTTAGTGTTTTTACCTGACCTTTTTGCTAAATCAGCTAACCTTACTTGTAAAACCTGCTATATTTTGCAGTAACACGCTAAAAACATCTCCATTAGATAATAACGGCTTATTTTCAAGAACCTATTCAAGTTCAATTATCGTATTGCATTAAAACAATAAAATAATAACAGGTTAATGCACGAAGGTAAGCGATGAATCATTTTATGACAAAATTATCTTTGCCACCATCAGAGTCGTTGCTGTCTTACGTTGCTAAGAGATACATACGGGAACGCGTTTAATCCTCATTTAACCATCGTCACTGATAAATTTGTCGTGACACGTGCGTTCGAAACTTAAAATCTCGGAGGTCGTTCAAAAGTGCTTTGCCAGAGACAATTAGTTTTTTTTTAAACGCCGTGAGACACGTTTTGAGGCAGTTCCTGTTGTGCGGCACGTTTTCGCGTCACGTAGTGTGGATCAGCATAGTAAGTTTTAATAATGGATTTATTCATAACGTTGGAAATAAAAATTAAGAATTCTATAGTGAATGCCGAAAAAGTGCCCGTTCAGATTACGCAGTATTTTTTAATTAAACTATTTAGTTGGGTAAAAGGAAGGTAGATTATTTAGAAAAATTAAAGAAACACTAATGATTCCTTAAAACTGGTTCTCTTGTTAATGTTTCTAACACCCTTGGTTAAGCTTTTCTAAAAAAGTCAGATAAAACCTTTAAATTGCCTTTAAAACTCGTTCTTACTCTAACTCAAAACAACTTTGTGCAACAAAAATTACTACTTATTGGCTGTCAATAGAATTTCATAAATAAACAGTTTGTTTATGTAAAAGAGCTTAAGTGACAGTAATTGTATGCGACAGTGTGTCATTTTGTATGGGTTTGACAGTGACAAAAGAAGCAGGTCATATCGTAGGGTTATGTCATTGGGTACTTACAAGCGCAATGAGTTACGTTGTATGTGGTTTAGAAATAATACGGTCAAGATTGGTAAACTAGTTGGCTTAATTGCACTGTGGATTAAATATCTGTCATGATTTAAACCCATTCTATAAATTTTTATCATATTCTAGGCATAGCCTGGTTTCGGGGCAAAGAGCTACGGATGATCTGCCACCCTGGAATACTTTTCCAAATTGAGATATAAGTATCTCCTTAGTTCGCGTTACAAAGTTTCTGTCACCGTCTAATAAATTGTTCTTTATATGTACAGGTGAAACAAAAATAGTGGGGATCCGTTTGAGGGCATATTCGGTATTGTGTTCTGGTTAAGAAAAAGCAGAAGAAAAATTTTTTTGACGCATAAAATTTTTGTCCCTTATATGGAGAGTTGGCCGACTAAGACGACCTACCCCATAGAACAAGTTTTTTTTTTCTTGTAGTCATATCTTTTTTTTAAAGTTATTAGAGGATTAAGTTAATTAATGAATAAAGATTAAGTTATCAGACTACGCTTCAAAAGTATCTACAGTTTTGATGCTGACTGTACCAGTATTAGTGATTAATTAAATATCACCTCAAATGTTATTAACACCGAGCAAGCAATTACTAGCAGCATTCCCCCAATGAGCCGCTATGGAGACCTGTTGGACCAAGTACGGACCAGAGCGTGGATCACCACCTCTTTCCCGCAAACGCTGCCCTATTTCCCTAAACAGTTGGCGGGCTTCCACGTCCCACGGTCCCACTGTCTTTGCCACCGGCACAAAATCTCCGCCGCTGCACCAGAACGACTCACAGTCTGCCCCAAATGGGAAGCAGCAAAGGTGCTCACGGAAGTCTCATCCCAGAAGAGCAACGCCCTCTCCGCCACGGAACCAACGTCAGGCCATCCGGCCTCTTCCCATCCGTGCGGCTGAGATCCGGTGGCTCCAACACACAGGGCACGTTTGCAGAAACCATGGCACGCCTCACGATCTCATTAATAGACTGGTTCCTTGGAAAACGATCAGCGCATAGTCGGCAACTCAGGTCATGATGCCTGCCACCCATGCCTAGCCACAGTGGTATCTAAGGCTCACATACTAAATCATATAAAATTTTAACCACTGTATCGTTTATGACATAACCAAGTTATGTTTTCTTAAAACTACTTAAGCAAGTCAGTTATCTTATCTTGGTAAATAATCAAGTAATCTTAAAGACAATAGACCAAAACCGCAACAAACTGAACGCCAGTAATTGTAAATAACTATAATGTTTGAATTTTGAATCACCACAAATGTTCAGACGACAAATACATAATAGGTTCTATTTTCTGTGCTATCTTATCTTAGTTATGAAAGACCAAATGTTGCAAATTCTCAAGTCAACAGTCATCATTCTGTGGCGTGTTTTGACTATGTAATATGTATGTTCTGTTATTGTATAAAATATTAAAATATGGTCGGTAAAAACAGGAGTTTTATAACATGGCTGGTCATATTGTAATCTGGTAAAGAAAATCTTGCGCTTTCTTAGGATTAACGGGCTTTAAATAATAAAAATATATAATTTTTTTTTTTAATCGTATGGCATTATATTGAGGGCAATCAGAGTGTAGCCTTGAGGTTGCTAAGCCAGGCAACTAAGTCAGGTGTCACGGTGTTTAGGTCCTCAGCAGGCCCAGGATATGAGTGAAGTGGGCAGCGCTGGAAAATATGTTCGATGGTCTGCTCTTCCTCTCCGCATTCGCAAAGTGGGGAAGCCGTCCATCCCCATTTGTGTGTGGCTGAATTGCAGCGGCCATGTCCGGTTCTCAGCCTATTCAGGCGGCACCAGATTTTCCGAGGAAGGTCGAACCCTTGTGGTTTTTTAGTCGGGTCGGATATATGGCTGTTCTGTGTTGCCGAAGCAGACCAATCCGCTTTCCACCTATCCGAAATGTTAAAGCTGCTAGATAGTCCCCACGCTAGTCTAATGCGGATTGGGGACTTCACATACACCTTTGAATTTCTTCGCAGATGTATGCAGGTTTCCTCACGATGTTTTCCTTCACCGAAAAGCTAGTGGTAAATATCAAATGATATTTCGTATATAAGTTCCGAAAAACTCAATGGTACGAGCCAGGATTTAACCCGCGACCTCCGGATTTAAAGTCGGACGACATATCCACTCGGCTACCACCGCTTCCGGGCTTCAAATATTTTACTATATTATTGGTTTAGTACTCAATGTATTTTAACAGGTAATAAAAAAAACTTGTACGTTGTTAGTTTTAAGTAGTTACATAGGTTTGGTGCCCATATATCATAGTAATCGAACTCATATCTTAACCTCTGGCGCCCCATCCCGCTCGTAATACTAGTACAAAAAACTTCCGATGATTTTTTAAAAATCATTTTTAAAACAACACAGTTCCTTCCCAAGGGCGTCCGTTTAAAATTAATCCTAAGCCAGAAAGTAGCTACTTACTAGCCTCGACAATAATGTACTATTTCTCAAACTTGCAATGAAATGTTGACATGACTTATTTCAAATTAGGTCCGGAAATACTACGTATCCGGTGCGATGAGTGAATTTGATATTAATTTGATATGTAAAGGAATTTCATACACACCTAGGCCTGTAAAGCAACCTTCTTTTGTTTTAAAACGTCAAATTATGACACAACGTCGTGGCATTCAACCATCAATTTTTATTTATTGCAAGTTTGATAAAAGCACTATACAAATCTCGGCGAGAAACGGGGTTGCACCCGCGTATCCCTATCTATATATCAGTGGCGGCGCGTCACAAATATTCGTAGGGAACCCGGACATATTTTGCTTTCCTTTTCTCCATGAACTGATCGTGAAAGTACTCAGCGGGCTGAAATTAGACAAGCCGGTGGGAATCGAGTTCTTTGAACGATCCGCCACTGCTATATATACTTGGCTTGCAACCCTTCGTTTTCCGGCCTCTATAGTAAAGTCTGATCACGCGCCATATTGCGGATTCTCATTGGAACTAAATTTTTCATACTAAACTGAACTGTCACCGTATACATGAGAATAACAGCGCCCTCTTGACAATGATCATATATTTCTGGTCGGGCTTTAATGTACTATTTTTACCTCCAATGATGCGAAGCCTTCAGCCCGCATGCCGCTCTGCCTTGACTGTCATGCTAATGAGGATGTTAGCCAACCGCCAATGGCGAATACATGCGAAACCTGTCTCACAAACTCTTACAAGCCGGGTTCTGTATACATAAAACAATTCTGGGTAAAATTATATCTAATTAATAGTGCTAATTGAATTATATTTACAATGTGTTTGGCGCCATAAAACTTAAAATGGTTGAGAAAAAAAGTTATAGGTATGGGGGGTGATTTGACGATAAAATTAATCGTACTATACGTGGTTAATGGCTCTACTATACGTATTTATACAAACACATTCCATATCAATTAATATTAAATCTCATATTTTGCATGTTGCTCAAAATTATCCTAAACAACTTTGTTCATGCGAAAAGAGCTTGTTATGTACTGTTCACCTGGCTTGTGCCCACTGTTGGCAACTGACTGTACCTACATTATTACCTATATCCATAAAAAATCTAATATATAGTTCATTTTCGGGCAACTAAGGCCCATACATACATACCTTACAAACTAACATACAATCTAATATATACAATAAAAATCTTATACTTAAGCTAAAAAAATCATGTCAGCGACACGGTTTTCTGTGGCGGTTCGACAGATTCCCACGGATGAATACCATACTCTTCGGCCAGGACCATATACCTTTGGCCATAGCGGTGCCAATGGCCGTTATGACCACGCCATGGTGACTTGGTGGCAAATGCTATATTTTTAATCCCTTTTCAGAAAAGGATGTCCTATACGAACGAAATACTGTGATCGTGGTTTTACTTGTTCACCATCCACTACCACCTTAACACCACACCATCCTAACAATGTTTGCATACTGGATTGACTGTCCGTACATTATGCACTGTTATGGGCCTCATAAGCCCAGTAACGGTGATTTGTTGTGATTTCAGTTAAGATATTTATTGTTATTAACATAGTTTTTAAGTTGTATTGTACATAACTAACATTTTATGAGCCACGAGCTTGAAATAAACATTATTTTTTATTTATTCAGCGTCATGAGTGGCTCACTGCCGAGCAAAGAAATTAGGCAACTCGCGGTTATTTTGGCCAAGTTGATAAATATGTCAAACCAGTAAAGTGTGGTTCAATCTACATCTAGCTTACTATAATGTATCAAATTACCGAATCAACTACCAATCGTCACAGAATTGCGAAAATCAATCGCCATGCAGGTCACAGAAGGTCGCACCGCTTACCCAAACTTAAGTAACAGTTCGATAAATTACTCCTTACTTGCTTTGTTTACTTAACCACTATCTTGCATTTAGGGAGGGTTCGTAAACTGTTGAGGGCAGCGCAAAAGCCCTCGGTTTATTCCTGCTTATACATACACATTTAATTATGTAAAAATATGTCTAACTCACACTAAAAATCTTTTTGACTGAAGTAGCATTATAATACGATGTGTAAAGTTTTACTGTATTTACCTCAGTAAATCATACGATACAATGTATTTCCAACGGTTCGTCAGCATAAACATCACGCGGTACGAGCACGACCTCGCAGCTCGCCGGTCTAACATCGACTGATTGTAACTGTCAGTGACGACACCATGACGTAAGCGCTCGAAACGTCTATACTATGCTCGAAACGTCTATACTATGGAAGGAAGCAAGGAACAGAATCTCCTTAGGCGGAACTATTGCAAAAGTGTCCAGCTGCCAGCTATAAATAATAGTTCCAAACCTCTCCAGAGTAGCGCAAGAGTAGCTAAGAACCTAGGCGTTATTGACGGAGATCTATGATGAGATTTTTTTCTCAAGTATTCTTTTTTCAAGTATGGTTTTTTGTCTGACACTTTTTGGTATATGGAGATTCTGTTCCTTGCTTCTACCTTCTATAGTCTATACACTACATGATGTTTACACCCTTTTTTGTTAAATTATAAAGTATATTTATTAATTTTTATCTTTTTGGATGACCAACAGGCTGCATGACATAAATGTACAGCTGGTCTCCCGCGATACAGGCCTAGCCTAGTGCGAGGGACCCCTGAAATTTCCGGAAGTACAACTTAGTTATGCACCAACTCTTAATAGAAGTACTATAGGTATACTATGTATTCTTGTTTATGCAATAAAATATACACGGTGTAACACGAGGAACCCGAAAGATTTTAACCACGCACTTCTGAGGCCAAAACAAGGAAAATGTTTTGTATGAGTTTAAGTAAATTTCGCCAAAAAAAAATATTTGTAATTTATTTGTACATAAAAAGTTAATGTTATGGTAAAACTGGCACTGAAAATGAATTTTTACGATTATTTTTTTTGTAAAACCTAGTTTTTGCAAAGGCTTTTTGACATCTATCAATACGGATATTTAGACTACGCCCCATAACAGCATCATTGCCATCAAAAAGGCGTTGTCCACTCTGAAACTAGGCGAAATTCAGAAAAGTTTATACGACATTTTAGTCTCTAAATGTGATCGGGAATACACTGTTAAAATCTTTCGATTTCCTCGTGTTACATCGTTTGTTTTATCTTTCATCTTTACATTGCCTTGAGCGCAACTCTAAATACCAGATATACCAGTAAACATATCGAGTCAAAGTCGAACATAATTCCTTTAAAGGATGGTTACGGCCACCACAATGTCGACTATTTCCTTTGACAGCTGATTACAATAGTCACATTATCTCTGGACTTTAGTACTAGCGTCAAGATTAGACACGCTTCAGTTAGTTAAAATACATTTAAGATGGATTTAACTTATTCTTGCAACGTTGGTAATAACCACGTATATTTTGTAAAATAAGACACGTATATTATTACCAAATTAACGATCATTTGCAGCTTTAATGCCTGTACATGTTTTAGGTTAGAATTTCGCTTTCTTCAAAAAGAGGTCAATAAAATAAGTAGCTAAGACACATTAACGCGTTCGCTGACAGTATGTCCGACAACAGGCGAGATACTTCTAGAAGTTTTAGGCTTAACGACGGTTAATTCTACTACTACAGGTAGCAAAACGCGGCAAATTTGAAAAATCATGGGTTAGCAACACTGTTTTCAAATAATTCCAAAATCGCGTGTCATCTGTATTTTATCTGTGGAATGTGGATAGTGAATGACGGCCATCATGTTTGTTTACATTCTGAATCGTTGCTATTTCAAGATAACTTTCTGCTGTCACCATTAAATACCATATTAAATAAGCTTGTGCATGAACTCGTTGATCGTAAATATTTGTAAAATTTGAGGTTATGATAATTACATGTTTTGGTTCGATGTACATTGCTGCTTTTCTTAGCGCAAATACTGCATTTTGAGTGTTGCCCTACTTCACTATTGCTACTGACATTCTTTGCTTGACAGACTATAACAGTCAAGATTTTGATTGGCTTTAACTGACTTTACCTAGCTAAGCGACTACTATACTTTAGGTTCGTGGGACCATCTATGTACAAATAATTACATGTAAACGCAGATGGTCCGCATCATGGCTGCATTTTTTTTTAAAGAAATATAAAGACTTTTTTTATATACACATTTTCAAATGGCCAAGTCGAGTCGCGTCCGACATTCGATCTCCGAAACATCTATTTAAAAACGCGGAAATCAACTCGTCAGAGCCAAACGTGAGTTGACTTCATCAATATTGACATTGATTTAATGGAATTACACAAAAAATTGATTATTCAGCAATTTACGGCAATTTATAGATCACTTTTAGCCATACAAATCGTGTTGATTGAGTAATTAGCTAAACCTTACCTGGCTAATTACGAAACTACTAAGCAGTACTTTTCGTAAAATAACGTATTCACTGTCCTTCAGTATCTGCTTTTAGCTCTAAACGAACCTGTACCTAATATTAACTATTAGGTTCCTTACTACCTATTTATGACCTTACGGATAGTTAGTAATGTTACAAATCCTAAAGTGGATAACTATATACAGTCCGACTCCAACTTTCTATCCGGAGGTCACGGGTTCAAATCACCAATACGTTTTTGTGAAGCTTATATACGGAATATCATTTGATATTAACCACTAGCTTTTCAGTGGAGGAAAACATCGTAAGGAAACCAGCATACATCAATGAAGAAATTCAAATGTGCTGTCCCCAGCCCGCATTGGGCTAGCGTGAGGTAGTCCCCATTACTGTAGAGCATGGGACCAGAAGGCTATAGTTAGTCCAAGCCTCCTAGTCCAATGCGCTTGGCTAGAGACCACAGTGTCCAGCAGTGAGACGTATTGCAAACTTACCATGGCCTGACTGCAGCAACATGCACACAAGACAAATTCTGTGACAAATAAGGACACTTGGTTTTCTAACTATGATGGGTGATCACGTGATACTCTCTTTATTAAACCAAGCATCGGATCGTGTTAGCGTGAGTCAATAGAAATTATATAGCAATTTTTATAAAATATTTTCCTGATAACATTCAATCAACGAACTCGAGAAGCCTTATGAAATGAAGATTTACAAACCTCATGCAAACAATGGGTAGGTACTCGTACAATGGCGAATTTCTTAATTGGCCTGCGACCGCTTATTGTTCGGATATAACAAAAAATTCGCTTTCGAAATGCCTCCAAATGAAAACAAAACAACAAATTTTGCAACAAGTCTATTGCTTGGCCAGGCTCCGTTCCAACGTG
The DNA here is from genome assembly GCF_033807575.1 of Cydia pomonella. Taxonomy (NCBI): domain Eukaryota; kingdom Metazoa; phylum Arthropoda; class Insecta; order Lepidoptera; family Tortricidae; genus Cydia; species Cydia pomonella. The sequence continues at coordinate 17,276,576 of NC_084716.1, read as the reverse complement.
CTTCCTAATAAATATACTCGTAGTACGACGACGCATTGTAAATTTTGGCTTTAGGTATCTGGATTTATTTTCATCAATTACAAAACTCTTAAAGTGTTGTTTGGATACCTTTTTGTATTTTACTTCTAAGATGAGAGAAAAATAAAGAGAATAATAATAACTTAAAGAATTTTTAATTGTCTAGAAACCATAAAACGGGTTCTAAATAACATGTTACCTAACCATTCACATCAAACCAATGACTAAGAAATCAATCATGCAAGCTAATATGCAGCGTATAAAAATCATAAAATTGTACTTCCAATGACTAAGTGGAATCTTACATCATCATGCTATATATTTTCCTTCCACCATGTCAACCTTCGTTAAATCACAAGTGCTCACGGAATTACCTCCATGTAATGTTTATTTTAAATGCATGCCCATCATTTTCCGGATTTTATAACCTTCCAACAAGATGATTGCTTTGTACTAGCTCAAAACTCGTTTTTGTTTTTCTTTTAACAAGTCGCTTTTTTTTTCACATGATTCGTAGAGTACTCTTTTTAATACGCTTGATAGTAAGTGGTTACCGTAGTCTACGGACGCCTTCAACATGTTCATTGCCGACTCTGCAAAATAATACTTTTTTATGAATCCCATACTGTAGATAGCCCCCCGAGAAAACCTCGACAGGCAGCTCATTCCACAGCCGAAGCATTCGCGGAAGAAAATCCCTACCACACAATGCGTGACCATTTAAAAGTTCTAGGGTGTGAGGATGAACACCCTGCCGACGGTGAGCGGTGCGGTGGTATATGCTTGGCAGCAAAAAAAGAAACGCCAATTTTTCGCTGAAAATAGGCGTTTATGGTGGACTTTCCAGATTCTGCCACTTGCCAAATTGGTGCAGAGTAAGCTGCGCTGGATGTACTGTATCGTAATTTCTATCATACGATACAAAGTTTTGTATAAGTATCGATGCATGTATTTAGGTTCATGTATTAAACTAATTACCACCTCCTTATAGAAAGCCGTAGCCAAATAACACTAGACCCTACTCATAGTGTTGTGTCCCTATCGGTGAGTAAGGTTGCCAGAGCTCAACGAAGGTGCGGAGTGTTAGGGTCGGCAACGCGCATGTAACACCTCTGGAGTTGCAGGCGTCCATAGGCTACGGAGACTGCTTACCATCAGGCTGGCACTATGCTTGTTTGCCACCAACGTATTATATAAAAATAATAATGGGTTTATGCAACAGAGGCTAGACAGAATGCTATGAAATAGAATTAGACTTTAATGTCTAGGACGATTTACGACCTACCTTATTTTTTCCCAGGTAACACAAACTGTTGAACAATTGTACACCACATTCATCCGGTCCAAGTTACATAGCCGTGAATAAATTATGGTAATTGACAAAGGCGCGAGTGAAGGTCATCTGAGCCCTGTAGTACAAAAACTAGCCTTATTCTGACCCAAATACAGCTATACCCCTTGTTTTCATAGCGCTAGTTTGAGTCACAAAAACCTGCCGCTAAAAAACCGCTCCCTTACAATGGAAGTTTGTCTGGGACTAGTTTTTTTCTTTTATTCGTTATTTGCAATGTTTAGCAAGCACTACTATATAGTATACTATATAGTATAATTAGAAACCACCATTAGACATATCTGCACTGTGTGAAATATAAGAAAATTGGGCACAAGGTTCGATACCTTGTGGGACACTATAGAAAAGTAAGGAAAGCTACAAAGACTATTCGCAAATCAAAATGACGACTTGGGTCGTAAAACTTCTCATTCACACTCACGTGGTCGTAGGTAGAGCGAGAGACATAGTGATATGACCCCGACCCTCAGTTTGCGGATAATAAAGTAAATAAGTTATTGTAACAAAAGGCGGCAAGTGAAGGCCAAAGTACAAAAACTGGCTTTATTTGAGCTCGGTTCGAACCGGTTGGGCCTTCATGGCGACATCCTACGGTATCATATTACAGGAAAAATGCAACTTTGATACAACGATGACATTGTTGATTGTATTGTTGTACCTAAGTGGTTTCGAAAATTAAGATTCAGTTTTTATTGCGTATAGGTTGTTTCATAAGAACTGGCGCGAGATTTCCTGTAGGTCCCTAGTTAGATAAATATTACTGTTTCTTATAACTAAATACTAAACTTGTTATGTAAATTAGCCTATGGGGCATTTTTATTATAGCCAAAGTCGAAACCGATCTTCATTTCACAGAATAATTCAACCTAGCCGAACTATTCTTAAAACCATTTTGAATCGACCCTAAATAAAATAATTGGTAACTACTACGCATAATTGAACTTCAGTGACTGGACCTCCTACAGTGCAGCTGTAATAACTACTTCCAAAAAGTTCATTAGCTATTATTTATTCTTGTCTGAAAACGAACTTTTTTCTCAAGGATTTTACGGTTTCATGGAACAAATTGGAAGTACCCCGCTGTTCTGGATACAACGTCATAAATTGCCAGGTCATTGTGATACATATTTTGTGATTGCGACTACTTACTGCCGAAGTAGTAAATATTATGTTTTTCAACTGTTTCATCGTAAAATCATGCAAATCATGAAATTCCTAGGCAAATCGTAGAAATCATTGTCTCGTTCCCCGAGTCGACGGAGCCCGCCCCTGTTTATGGAGATTTTACCCTTCGGGCATCTAAAGCAACCTAACGAACCTATCCTACCTAGGTATCTTTTTAATGTGACAACCGTTAAAACATTACACAGTAACTTAATTACGATCCGCCTGATTTAATCTATGTATCTTTCGCATTCCGTACTTGTGACGGATTTTAAAAAAACTATACTTGGTATTACTTGCGAAAGTTGCGAAGCAATGTTGATTTATCATCCATTTTCTCGCCAAACTGTTCATGTGTCGGAACCGCTATCTTGTTAGAGCTGATGGGATCGTTGTCAAGCCACATATCTTCATTGTACCGTTAGTTCCCAGGCAATAAAGTTGCGCTAGTTCAGCTCGCTTCATGGTTCATGCCAATATCAGGCCACTGGAACGAACTTAGGGTTCTTTACTAGACGTCTGATTATTATTGAAAAGTCCACCTCAGTGGTAGCGGACTATGCATCAGAATGTCTACTATTCATAATAATTTAACAAAAAGAGATGTCTCAATATGTATACAGCAGACAGGCTGATTTTTTATTTAGCCCCATACTAAAAAAAATTCTGTATACTTACATATTCACCCCTCAGGGTATGGTCAGACGTAACAATATCACTTGTATTTAAATATATATACGTTTTTAAAAACCTATTTAGTCTTGGCGGTGGCAATATTCTGGTCTCTTAAACATACTTATTAACGGTGATTGCGGTAGAGACTATGTAGGGCCGTGGAGCCGATGCTCGCTACATTTTTCAGGGCCTATAAAAACTCCTTGAGACGACGAATGACCTTACCCAGTTCGCCGAGGTATTACCTTACCAATTCGCCGGACGATATCGGCCTATCTATTCGCAAAAGTTGACAATCGCGAATAACTGACAGACCGATATCATGCGGCGACCTAGTATTCAGTGGGCCCCTTTAGGGTTGGCTCATTCCTAGGCTAAATAATAGGCTTGACCATTCAGCCTGGGAATGTAGCCATAGCCAGCCTTATGGGCACCCTCCCGCAGGGGACAGACCTGAGGGATTTGTCTTGGTGTGTGTACATTTTATTTTTAGTTCATTCTTTTACTTCAAAATTTTACAAGCTAGTCTCCAGTGGCAGTTCAGTTTCCAGCTGTGTAAATATGGGTTTCCTAGTCTTCGACGGTCGAGTTCGCCACGCTGTAAAGTCGAAAGAGTAAATGACTGAAAAAAAAATACTACGTCGTTGGCAAACAATGCCCCCCTGATGGTAAGCGGTCAACGTAGCCTATGGAAACCTGCCACTCCAGAAGTGTTACATGAGCGTTACCGACCCTAACATCCCGCAAATCCCGCAATCCTAGTTGAGCCCTGGCAGCCTTACTCACCGGCAGGAACACAGCACTACATTTGAGAAGGGTGTAGTTCCTTAAATTAGTTACAGGTACCGGCAAACTTCTTGAACAAGTGACCTTGCCTGTAAGTTCGTTTAATCGTATCATCATGTGTGCGACAGAGATGGAATACAAAACAAAGTTACACTGTTGTACTGTATTTCCATCTCTGTCGCGCAAATAATGATAGGATTTAAGGAATTTACAGGTAAGGTCACTTGTTGAAGAAGTTTGGCGGCGGCACCTATAAGTACACATACGAGTATAACACCTATAACAGGGACATATAAGTAAGTTTTACTCAATTTTTTTTTTTTCAGGTAATACGCACAGCGATGGTGTGATAGAATTAATATAGTCAATAAATATAGACGTAGACATCTCAAGGTAAGAAATACTTACGTAAATGGTGTTATGGTGTTTTGGACAATGGGACTGATTACTTGACAAAAGATTTAATTTGAATGTATGTGCACAAGAAAAAATAAATAATGAACTACGCCAATACATGAACTTGAATCATATTAATAATATTAATACTGCTTGGGTACTTTATTATAGTATACAATTAGTTTTTTTGTAAAAATATCTTTAACAGAAAATTTCAATTTATATTATTTCCTAGACCTGTTAGGTTTAGATTGTTAAGCGTACTGTACTAGCGTATAGAGATTACAACCTGTATAATATGAAATTATTAGTAGTCTTATACAGTGTGCAACGAGGGGGGGTAAGTGAAATATTGTAAACAAGGGAGTTAAGTCACGACAGCCGCAGGCTGGAGTATGGATTGTGAAAAAAAAAGTTGTACTGTCCCTAAGGGAGGTACAGCTTATTTTCACATTCCAGAACTGCCGCGGGAACAATATAAGCATAAATAATAATAATTCAGCCTATATACGTCCCACTGCTGGGCACAGGCCTCCTCTCATGCGTGAGAGGGCTCGGGCTATAGTCCCCACGCTAGCCCAATGCGGATTGGGGACTGCACATACACCTTTGAATTTCTACGCAGATGTATGCAGGTTTCCTCACGATGTTTTCCTACACCGAAAAGCTAGTGGTAAATATCAAATGATATTTCGTACATAAGTTCCGAAAAACTCATTGGTACGAGCCAGGATTTGAACCCATAAAATAAGATATTTTTCGAGCATGTGTGATGAAAAATATATATCACATTCCTATCAGAAAGTGTCTGAATACGGTTCTATCTGACCGTGACCATGTAAGCCCGATTCAGATATAACAACTTGTTATGGGAACTGGTTATGACACGACCTTGACGATCGTCTAGATGATTGGCGTGTATCTGACGCAAGACTTTTACTTCATTTCGCATGCACTATTCAGCGTGAGCGATCTTCAAGGTCTTATCAAAATAAGATCACCAAAACAAGTTGTTAAGGCCCACTAAGTTCGTGTTCTTCTCTCACTCACGCGTAAACTTGAACGAGATGGATTTGCGTCCCCGGATATCATGTTTTTGAATAGTATTTTTTTTTGTAAAAAGTAATTTATAAATTTCCTCATATAAGATATTGCCAATTTTAAAGTGCATTTTAAACCTATCTTCGTATTTTTTTCCTATCGAGCGAAATTCAAAAACTCAGGATTCGAATCGATAGAGGCCTCAAGATTGTTAATTTTTTTTTTCCGGCCGTAAAGGAGCCCACTGATTACCAGTTCGCCGGATGATATCGGCCTGTTAGTTATTCGCGATTATCAGCTTTTGCGAATAACTGACAGGCCGATATCGTCCGGCGAACTGGTAATCAGTGGGCCTCTTAAAACTGACTGTGGTCTTTTATTGTTATACCAAATACCAATTTCCACTAGAATGAACCTACGTATGACCCATCTAATCTAGGTGCTCGTTATCTTATACTGAACCCTGTAAGGAATTAATCGACATTCATGCCAATATCATTTCTTCCTATTCGCAATTCTACACAGTCTAAATTCCTCACAGTAAGTATTTAACCACATTCGCTATTGTGCACAGTCATTATTTGTGTACAGTAGCGATTCAGCCTTTTCGCAATTCTGCACAATCTGAATTCTACACAACGGCATTTCACCACAGTCGCTACTGTGCACAGTCATTATTTGTGCACATTAGCGATTCAGCCTTTTCGCAATTCTGCACAATCTGAATTCTACACAACTGCATTTCACCACAGTCGCTACTGTGCACAGTCATTATTTGTGCACATTAGCGATTCTCCCTGTTCGCAATCTCACACAATCTTAATTCTACGCAATATCATTTTCTCAAGCATGCAATGAAATATTGTCATTCTGTTCGGTATTTTAGGCTTCAAACATTTCGTTTCGGGCGGAGCACATCTAAGAAGCCGGCAATTAAATTAAAGGCCTAGGCCGACTAAGTACTATTTTTTAATTTTCATTTCACAGATATAGGAACACAGCATCATGACATTCAGAAATGAAAAAAATAATTGAAAACAATATTTCTTATTTAATAGTTGTTTTTAATTTCATTGCTAGTTTGAGAGAAGCACTATACATACCTAGGCGTGAAAAAAGGTTGCCTGCCTCATAACTATATGCATTCGGCCGGCAACCCCTTTGGATGCACGCGACTGTCTATCTTTATCACTTTTTGACAGTTTGTAACACCTTGTATATTAAACGTGCGGAAGTGGTAAAATAAAAAGTGGCAAATGATTTTTTTAGGGTAATATGTTATAGGGCAGGAGGTATTTTATTCCATAAAAACCTTGATGTGTGAGGTATTAGGAAGGTTTTTAGGTCAGAAAATAATTTGTAATATGATACCCGTCATAACGTAGGATTTTTTTAGTATGTAATCTCAATAGCATATATCAAATAGTTCACTTTAAATCGGAATCACTTACTATGACTGTCGGAAAACCACGGAACCCTACAACTAAGCATGGCCCGACATGCCCTTGACCACTTTCTAGTGGTATGGAACCCTTCATGCACGAGTCTGACTTGTACTTGACTATATTTAAACTTTTGAGGTACCATCAAACCCAAAAAATTACAGTTGACTAAATATATCGACTAAAAACGAAAAAATAAACTATTAATGCGATTAAATGATATTGCGTAGAATTAAGATTGTGCGAGATTGCGAACAGGGAGAATCGCTAATGTGCACAAATAATGACTGTGCACAGTAGCGACTGTGGTGAAATGCCGTTGTGTAGAATTAAGATTGTGCGAGATTGCGAACAGGGAGAATCGCTAATGTGCACAAATAATGACTGTGCACAGTAGCGACTGTGGTGAAATGCCGTTGTGTAGAATTCAGATTGTGCAGAATTGCGAAAAGGCTGAATCGCTACTGTACACAAATAATGACTGTGCACAATAGCGAATGTGGTTAAATACTTACTGTGAGGAATTTAGACTGTGTAGAATTGCGAATAGGAAGAAATGATATTGGCATGAATGTCGATTAATTCCCTGTAAGCACTAGCGAGCATACTTAGCCGCTTTTCTTCATTAAGGTAGGCAAATAATAACAATTTACCCACGATCCGTTTGCGGCGCCGCGGTTGCGCCATCCGGCGGCCCAAAGTAGAAGTGCGAGCGTATGTATTTTATATTAGAATTAGTTTTCATCATCTTTTTAATGATGTTAAACCGACTGTTGCAGCGATATTCAACCTTTTTTTATGATGGCCACAAAGACGGTTTTGCCTTGTAGCCCCGGGCTTATGAAAGCTTATGTTGTGGGTACTCAGACAACGAAATATATATAATATATAAATACATAGAAAACAAGCATGACTCAGGAACAAACATCTTTGCGCATCACACAAATAAACTGTTGAATATGGCTGGCTTACAAAGTCAAACCCAATAGGAAGTAATTTCAATTAAAATACAAAAAAAGTAGCAATCAATTGTATCACTTCCTCTCATCAACAAATTAGAAGTAAGTAACAGAGGTATGTATGCGACCTTAACTCAGAAATTTCACTGAATTAAAATGCAAAACGTCTTAGATTTGCTCACACAGTTTCTTTATTTATTTACAATCTACATATGTATACGATCTACGTTTACCAGCGAATAGCTTTAATTTTTTGTGCTATAGTAACATTGTAAGCCTATATCACGGTTTTAAATGGGTACAATATTTCAAATATATATATATATATATATACCGCAGTCAAAAATATGTTTTGTACATACTTATGGCGAAATAATGATTTCGAAAACCATTTAATTATCTCTGAAACTAGGCCTAATCCAGAAAATTTTATATGACATTTTACTTTCTAAATATTACCAGGAATGCACCGTTAAAATCTCGCAATGCTCACGGGCACCTTGTATATATGTGTATGTATGTATATATGGTATATGTTTGTATTTATTATAATACTATGTATTTATGCATGTATATTTATAATATCTCTCTGTACTGATTTTCTTTTCCGCACCAATTGTAAGTTTCTGTTTGGCCCAATGGTTGACTGGTAGAGAATGCCTTAAGGCATTAAGTCCGCCATTTGTACTTTTTGTATTGTGCAATAAAGGTTAAATAAATAAAATAAATAAATATAGTAGAGATGACTATAATCTTAAGGTTGATAAGCTGTATATATCTATACTTTTTTAGGTACTTATTTTTAAGGTATGGGAACGTAATCAAACAAACGTATGGGTCGCAACTTTGACTACAACACTTGTTTGGTCTTAAAACTAGAAATATTAGACATGCAACATGGGCGTCGCCAAGGGGGCAGGGGGTGCACCCCTAGGGAAGAAACTTTCTAACTATAGCTATGCATCCCCCCCCCCCCCCCCCACTAGGCCATCAGCTGCAACACGAATATGTTTACGGCAGAACGAACTTGATCCCCTGACTCCGCTTGAAGGTTGTCGCTTTACTCGTGGTAGACAATGTAAATATTTATTACCATAATGTATAATATTATACAGTTAAACATATATATCTGTTACTGGGAGTATAATCGCTGCCACGACCGCTGCAGGGGACCATCGAATGCGCCGACTTCTGGCCGAAGGGTGTCGTGTTTCGGAGGTTCCGGGGCAAACTGCCGAATCCGACACAAGAGCAGCCGATTCAACGGAGCCACGCCGTTTTGTCGCCTAAATAGTGTTTAGTTGTAATTTTATAAAATGTATATGTATGTTAGTCTGTAAGGTATTTGTAATATGGGCCTTGTTGCCTGAATCAAATTTTAAATAAAAAAATAATCTGGTATTATTTAGGCTAACTAGACATTGTATAGAATTCCGAAAAACGCCGCACCGCTGGGCTTCTATTTTCCTCTAAAGAGGCCCACTGATTACCAGAGGGCCTACCGCGAACCACGTTCGACGTGTTGCTTCTCTGCCGCACTTGTAAATTCGTACGTAAGTGTAACAGGGCGGCAACACGTCGAACGTGGTTCGCGGTAGGCCCTCTGTTCGCCGGACGATATCGGCCTGTCAGCTTTTGCGAATAACTGATAGGCCGATATCGCCCGGCGAACTGGTACTTAATCAATGGGCTCCTTTAAGGAACAAAAAGAGGGGAATACTGATTGTAATAGGGTTATGAATTCGATCTGCGAGCTATCTTATCGCCTGTCACGTTCTAACAAGTATGTAAGTGCGAAAGTGATAGGCATGGTGGCAGGTGATATAAATGCAACCATGCTGCCACCGCTGGATTTGTTATGGATTTGATCGGTCAGTGTCAAAAATGTCGTTTCTTCGACCAAAAACGTCACTTTTGACGCAGACAGATCATATCCATAACTGATAACAAATCTAAATCGAATTCGTAACGTGTTTATAATCAGAATACACCTTAATAACCAACCTTAACCACGTAAAAAACAGTTCATACGGTTTGTGTATTTTAAATGGGGAATTGTTTCATGCTGTTTTGTTGATTAATTTTCGTCTTTCTATGCAATACTTGGCATTCTATGAATTTACATTGACTAGGAAGAGTATAGTGATCAACAATAGATAAAACGTTTCCTTAGAAACATAGCCCAGAATTTTATGGAATGACAAAGACATCACCATTACACTCTTCGACCTTAACATACACATACTTAGCATAATGACTCGATCTTAACCGAATTACGAGTATATGTAATTTCTCAACTTATAACTTTCAAACCTTTTGTAATATTTCGATGCATTCGGTCAAGGAAAACGCCCCAACGATAAGGATCGGTTTGGCAATGTTGCATTGCGGGTCTAAAGTATGGAAAACGTTATTGACATGCGACATACTTATACAGGGTGTTCTTCCTCGATCCCGTATATAATGTACGATATAATTTAGTTGTTCAAAATTTTTTTTTTAAACATGTAAATATCCCTTTATGCTTATTGATGCAAAATAGTAATCACATCTATCGATGGCATGCAATACATTCAAATATTTTAGATATTTAATTATTAAGAGGGCAGATTCCTGCTTATGACAAGGCAGTATGGCTTAGAGCTTTAGCCTGTCCAAATGGACGAAGAAAAAAATTTTTTTTCATGATCGTCCATACATAAAGAGAAAACGTTTTTCCACTTCTAAATATTTTCCATTCTCCATGATTGTTTATATATTATTGACACAATGAAATACTAGGTTTATAGGTTTTCATTTTTTATCAAAATTTGTAAAACAATTTTTTTTTGTAAAGCGAAACCTATAAAGCTAGAATATATTATGCTGAAGCGAACGACATCAAAATCAAAGTGATTTGTTAAGAATTAGTTAGTGGTAAAACGTTTTCTCTCGAAATTGAATTTCGCACGGGTATAGGTATGCGTCAAACACAATGACAAAGTGGTAAAAAAAAAATTAAGGCCACCTAGCAGTGGTAGCGTATCACAAATATTTGTAGGGAACCCGGAGCTAATTTTGCCTTCCTTTTCTCCATGAACCGATCGTGAAATTACTCAACAGGCTGAAATTAGACAAGCCGGTGGGAATTGAGTTCTTTGAACGATCCGCCACTGCTACCTTGTAAAGTGGGCAATTTTTTTTTTCTTCAATCCTATGGCGTGGTTCAACAAAATATTTTCTAAATAGCACGAGTTAGAAAATTAGAGACATCAACGTTAGAACTTATGGAATGTTCCCTGGAACTTAACGGTACAACCTGTAAACTATTCAATTTCACAGTCTTTTGTTTAATTTTCCATTGGTTCTAGAACGTGTCAGTCGTGTCATATGTCAAGATTAGCTTGGAGTCGGCGAGCATTGGCAAAGAGAATTTGGAATAAGGGTAGATTGTGAAAGAAAATTTTGTAGCCACAGTACACGGAAAAAAATGATTTAGTTGTGGTAGCTAAACTCGCTTTTATATTATGGTAATAAATTTACTGCCATCTTTCGACATATGATTAAATAAATATTTTAGGACATTATTACACAAATTGCCTAAGTCCCACAGTAAGTTCAATAAGGCTTGTGTTGAGGGTACTTAGACAACGATATACATAATATATAAATATTTATAAATACATAGAAAACACCCATGACTCAGGAACAAATATCCATGCTCATCACACGAATAAATGCCCTTACCAGGATTTGAACCCGGGACCATCAGCTTCGTAGGCAGGGTCACTACCGACTAGGCCAAACCGGTCGTCATTAAAATTTTAAGAACGCCATTTGTCTTTGATCCTTATCCTTTCAGTGATATGGAATAGAATAGAATAGAAATTATTTATTGTCAGACCACAGGTAAAAATATAAAAGATGTTATTGGTAATGTGTCCTTGTCCGTAGTCTACCACATTTATGGTGTACAATATTGAATGTCATGCACAACATGCAGTCAAGTTATTTACATTATTTACATACAACATATAACGCAGTATTTTATACAATAATGTCCCCAACCTTATGCCATTACGCTACATCTGTATATATCAAGTTAATCATTATTATTATTACATTAATATTTTATAATTTGCCATTGTTATTTATAAAGTCAAGTGGAGAATAAAACATTTTGCTTAATAGCCATTCATTAAGTGCCTTTTTAAATCTAGTTCTGTCAAGGTTCTTAAATACATCCGGAATATTGTTATAAATCTTGATTGCCATGGAGAAAATGCTATTTTTGTAAAATGTCGATTTAGTTTGATGCGTGTTCGCGCGAGTAGAATTCGCGCGAATTTGCGATAATTGCATAATCGCGCGTTGTATTAGGACGACCCCTCAGGGTCGGCAACGCACATGTAAGGATGTCTGGAGTTGCAAGCGTACATAGGCTACGGAGACTGCTTACTATCAGGCGGCCCGTATGCGTGTTTGCCACGTGGTATTAAAAAAACTCGTAGGGATCGGAAACCGGTATTTTTTGTATATAATAAATAAATAATAATTTCATACCTAGAATTTGTTCATATCATTGTTAATAATTTCATATCTAATTGGGCAGTCTAATTATACGAAGTCGTTATCTAAAAACACAACTGAGTCCTACATATTGAATTTTGGGGTATAAAATAAACGGTTTTTGCAAAAAACCAGTTCCGATCCCTGCTAAAGCCCGACCAGAAATACATGATCATTGTCAAGAGGGCGCTGTTATTCTCAGGTGACAGTTCAGTTTAGTATCAAAAATTTAGTTCCAATGAAATTCCGCAATATGGCGCGTGATCATATATTACTGGTCAGGCTTTACATGGTATTTGTAATATGGCCAATATGGGCCTTATTGCCTGATTCCAAATTTAAAATAAAATAAATAAATAAACGGCTTACACCCGCGCTTAAACTAAAATTAAACCACACCAGCAAATATAGATTACGGTGTCTCCTTTCACTATCACGTTGCAAAATGTTTCATTGGGGCTATTTATAACATTCGCCATTTTATTTGTATTGTACACATACCTTACCATACTCGTTCCACACTTGTTCCGTTGCTTTTGGCAAAGTTGTGTCATATTATGTTATCATTTCATAATCATAAACTATTTGTCTCTAAGCCGAAGTGGGTTCAAGCTGATTTAGTACTATACACACCGTGGTCAAAAAATATGTATGCATTCTCGTTGCCAGGGAGGTTTTGGGCTCGTACCAATGAGTTTTTCGGAACTTATGTACGAAATATCATTTGATATTTATTATTTACCAGTCGCTTTTCAGTGAAGGAAAACATCGTGAGGAAACCGAACTAATCCCAACAAGGCCTAGTTTAACCTCTGGGTTGGAAGGTCAGATGGCAGTCTCTTTCGTAAAAACTAGTGCCTACGCCAAATCTTGGGATTAGTTGTCAAGCGGACCCCAGGCTCCTATGAGCCGTGGCAAAAATGCCGGGACAACGCGAGGAAGAAGAAGTATATTTGAGTCGATCTTTTATCGATCGACCACCATTTAGTATAAGATAGTGTTGTTATAAGATATTTTATTGTTGTATAAAATCTACTACGGGTAGAATATTGAGACAAACCACTGGTTTAACGATACTTTTGTAATTAAGTTTAGTACTGTGCTGTAATTACTAGAATAAAAAAATAAAAAAGTAATGATTTTTTTAACCGGCTATTAAATTAATCAAATTAAGTAAAATATACACAAAACATAGTTTATAAACGTCAGTATTTTAAAAGTAAAACTTTATGCCCAATGCCCATGGGCATACAATTGCCGCCACAAAGTTGACAGTTGAGCAAGTAACCCGTCTACGGCTTCAGAGCCGTAGACGGGTTATAGGTTTCTATTATTTTCTCGCTCAAGAAATATACAGCAGTTCCCGTGTGAGATAAACATTTTCACATCGGTAACCGTTAACTTTTGTTTCAATAAGTTATGGCATGGAATGTGGCTGTGGTTATGGTGTGGTGTGATGTGTGTGAAGTGGCGCAGGATAGGCCAGAGTGACGTTCTATTGTGTCAGAGGCCAAGATCCTGTTTGGGTCACTGAGCCAGTGAAGTAAATATGGAATGTGGCACATTAATGCTAGCGGCAGCCGCTGGAACTATTTTAACGTAGAAAAACCCACAAAATGAGGGCAGCATAAGTACATCTAGCGAATAAAGAAGTCGAAGAGCACGTAGTGAGAGTATTGTTTGTGGTTGATTGTTTCTGCGCGGACACAACCGAAATATGCAAACGCAGCGCAAGGTCGCGGGATTTCCTGCGTCGATTCAAGGCTTGCGTGTAGGTCTTTAAATAATTTGTTTTTGTAGATATTTCGGACCTCGGATAACGTCAAACTTGCTAAAATGTATTATATACATCTTACACGGCTTTACGATCGTTATTTACAAATACGGTTCCAAGATGGAACCTATACAATCTATGTCTATGCCTTTGATTTTTGTTCATGATTTCACTCAAACTATTGACTATGGCCCACCGCGGGATTATTGTCTTCAGTCTTACCATTGTATCTTTTTTGTAATTCGAAGTCCAGTCTTAAACACATCCAATCTTACTCGTAGTACCCTAATGCGTTTTGATGAGAATATTAATTAGGCATATCAGCACTTATAAAATGAATACAGAGGGACTTATAAACGAATTTGTCCCTAAACTCACTTCCACTTACATGACAATTCTAGTTTTGGTTATTAGACCTCTTTCCAATATGATACTGCTATGTAGGGTTGCCATAATTCCCGTATAACCGTCAATGTATTGAAGGATCGCGTCCCGTATTTGTACCTGTCCCGATTTTGTCCCGTATATCGATACCGCTTTAGAATGCCTAGAGAAATGGTCACAATTATCTCTGTGTAATCAGTTTGTTCACCTTGTTCTTTACCGATGTGAGTTAAAGCTATGTGAATATGTATTTGCTCCCATTCCCCCATCCGAGCCCATTGTCCCGTATCAGTTCCGAATAATTATGGCAACCCTACTGATATGACAGTGTCAAAACTGACATTTCTTCAACCATAAACGTCACTGACACTGACAGATCAGTATCATATTGGAAACAGGTCTAATAACTAAAATTAGACACGGCTAGTATATGAATCTTATCATATTACGATCTTAGACAGTGTTCGGTCTTATCCAACCTCGACATTGGCAGAATCATCAACACTTTGATGGAGCCATAACACGAAAAATTTACTAAACTAAACCTAGGATTGGCCTGTTAGAAATGGTCTTGGTGGGTGGTTGCCCTCATTCCAACAAACAAATAACCCATTTACTCAGATAAGATACGAATAAGCATAATGGATGCAAATATCAACATTATCAACCTAAGACCTTTGTTTCGCACAAACCATCTATTATGTGCAGGAATTCGAACCAACACGAATAAACGTGACTTCTTAAAGTTTAGGACAAGGTCTCTTCAGTCATTCCCGTGTTTATAAATTCCTATTCATTCATTATGTATTCATACATAGTTATATATTTGTTATTATATAGATCAATAAATATTCTAAGTATATAAAACTACATATCATATCATACACCGTGTTTTGCTTAAACTCCGTTAATGGCGCAAAGCTGAGATTAAATTAATTGATCAAAGACATTATTCTAACTAATTCCACTTTTGAGATCATTGAGGTACCTATAGTACTAGAGTCGGCATCTCCAACGAAATGATTCCACACCTCATTGAAGTGCCGGCACTTCATTGCGTTTAGCACGTCTCCGACTACTGGCGAGATGTTACACATGTAACGAAAAAAAAAAATGCATTTATGCGTTATGAAAATGTATTCTAATATATAATATCTAGAAACATAATAAAATCAACATAATAACAATCTAATGCGAAAAATGTTTTGTTTTAAGCTTATTTAGATTATTTTGAAACGTCACTTTAAACACTCGCGGTGGTACGCCATTTTCTTTGGCGCATAGATTACATTTCGCAGGTGTAACATGGAGGTACTAATGATAATCTATATGTGTATTCCTTATTGTTGTACCTTATTGTTTGTAGAATATATACTCAAAAATGGTATATTAATTGTTATCTTGTAATAATATATTATGTTATAAGTGCGATTTGATCAAAATTGCTACGAGTACGAAAGTCAAACAAAAGGTTTAAGACTATTTTTATAAAGTTTAATATCGGCAGTGTCACAAAATAAACAAAAATCATTACACTTTATTGGAAATAAATAAATTGTATCTAGATTCTTTACAGTACGTAATTAGGTAGAAAATGAACAGTTGTCATAACAGTTTCGCCTCTGACTAGCTATTATTCTTAAGCTTAGTGACAGACGTTAAACGCCGAAAATGGCGGACACAAGTTGTTCTCGATAGCGTGTTTAGTCACGTAGTACATTTATGTCAGTGTTTGAGATACTCAATCATTTGTTTATTTATCTAATAAGGCCCTTACGAGCTTGTACTCTTGCCTTAGGGCCTGATTGCTCATTGATTTGTGTTTAGTACGAGTTCATACATTTGCTACTAATTAAATCATCGTTTTCATTTGTTTGGTTGAGTTAAATATTAATGCGTGTTACAACAACGCTCAACTAACATGCATCATTAAATATTTGGAATAAAAAATATTTCTCGTTTCTCGCTAGCTCCACCACCTGCCTGGAGCTCGCGCAGATCCGTGTCCAGCACATCCACCCATCGATACCTAGGTCGACCGGCCGGGCGGCGTGCTGTCGGTTTTCCCTCAAACGCTCTTTTCACCGCCCGATCGGCTCCCATTCACTCTAGATGACCGAGCCACCGAAGCCTTTACGCCTTTGTGACACCCATGATATTTGGCTCAGGTACTATCTGTTCGACTTCGACGTTTTTGCGGATTCTCCAGCTGCCATCGGGTCGCTGCGTTGGACCGAGGATTTTGAGAAGAATCTTCCTCTCAGCCACCAGAAGCTTACTTGCTTCCTTCATAGTTAGTGTCCAGGCCTCACATTCGTATGTCAAGATGGGTCGTATTATGTCATTAAGTTTTCTTTAATGAACTTAGCCATACGCGAATTTTACCGAATTTAATAAAAACACCGCGTATAATACTGCCGGGCAATGTCGTCGGCCTAAACCATCGATCCTAATGGATTTTACGATGGTAGCTAAAATGTCAGAAACGCAATAAGTCGCTTCAGGCAAGATGATCTTTGATTAACTTTATTGTCTAAGTTTAATCCAAAAGTTCACACTTTAATTACTAGTATAAAATATGTATACAAATTAAAACTTTATGCCGTAATCATAGAGTCCAAAGCGTTTAATGTGAGACAGTTAAGACGTGACTATTTCATATTTGTGCCCTTACTACTAAAGGGCATACGAGATGATCTTTGTGAATGGGAAGATGCTCTTCCATATTAACCAGACAGAAATACCATTAAGAAGATTTCGGGTCTATTCGAATACACATATAGGCCGCATTTAACAGCCAATGGACAAACAGTTTGAATTTGGAATTTGGGTAAACTATTCAAATATATAGAAGAGCCGCAAGGCTGCATCGAAAGAGCAACGGTTCGCAAACCCCAGGGGCCCATTTCTCGAATGGTATTAGTCTAATATTATTAGTGTGTTACCATGGTAACCCATACGCCTTGACTGGGGCCCATTTCTCGAACATGTTTTCCAGGAACTGTCAAGTTGTATGGGTTACCATGGCAACACACTAATAATATTAGACTAATAGTTAATAATTATAATTATTATTCTTGATAATTTATGTTTTCCTAGCATGTAAGTGAATTGGTCTGACACTGTAAACTTACATTGTATTTAATAAATAAATATAAATATAAATAGCGTTCGAGAAATGGGCCCAAGGCCTACTGTTTGTTTACATTTCGCATTTATTTACACTAAACCATGCAAGGTGACATTATGGTAGTGGGTAGCCATATAACATAATTAGAACCTATCATTCTTACGAGTCAAATAGATCTAACATCTCGCCGTAAAAACACGTCTGTTATACTCAATTAAATTATTACCTAACACGAAAACACGCTTATATATGCATTTTCGAAACCTGTTATTGGACAAATCAGCAGTAAACTTTTATATTTATCCATGATGAAGTTCGTACTTGACCCGGTTTGGCGGCCTTGGACTCTAACGACAGTAAAAATATAAATAACGTGAAATGTCTTCGTTATGGTAATATCTTATGGTTCAATAGTGTTACTAACATCGAAATAGCAAAAAGGAACTAACTAGATAATAGAGTAGGTAACTATAAAGGTCACGATCGTGAACTTTTTCAAGAATTAGAAGAACGTCTCAGAGGAGCCATTACGTCAATTTACCCTATTTGGTTTTTGTGGTGTGTTGGGAGGGCCACCTAAAAAGAATGCCCGATTCAAGGCTTCTTCTTCTTCCTCGCGTTGTCCCGGCATTATGCCCTGGCTCATGGGTGCTTGGGGTCCGCTTGGCAACTAATCCCCCTAATTGGCGTAGGCTAGTTTTTACGAAAGCGACTGCCATCTGACCTTCCAACCCAGAGGGTAAACTACGCTTTATTGGTATTAGTCCGGTTTCCTCACGATGTTTTCCTTCACCGAAAAGGGATTGGTTAATATCAAATGATATTTCGTACATAAGTTCCGAAAAACTCATTGGTACGAGCCGGGGTTTGAACCCGCGACCTCCGGATTGAAAGTCGCACGCTCTTACCGCTAGGACACCAACGCTCTCAATACCCGATTCAAGGGCGACTAAAATAATAACTACTTAAGTAAGTAGAAACTAGAAACCCCAACAAAAGACCACAAGGCAAGCCAAAGAACGGTGGATAGACTGCGTGGAAGAGGATCTTCGAAAAATGGGAAAGCACAGAAATTGGAAGAAGGAAGCAAAGGACCGGAGCAAATGGAAAAGCACTGTAGATGAAGCCAAGACCCACAATGGGTTGTAGCGCCACAGGAAGTAAGAAGAAGTAAGGTATTGGTGGCCTCATCGGGATCAGTTCACCTTTGTACTTTCTAATGTATAACTGCTGTCCTTGTTGGTTAGTTTCCGATTCGCCGGATTCTTGTTCCGGCGAATTTTTGCTTCGCCGAATTCTTGTTTCGCCGGATTCCTGTTTCGCCGAATTTACTTTAGTACGTCACAATCCGAATTTACGTGTGGCGCGGAAGAAACAAACAGTTGGCAGATACATATAGAAGTGTCCGCGTTGCTATTTCCCAGAATTCTTGAAAAATAACTCTTTCCATTTTGACAAAATTTTCGGATTTTTCTATTGGACAGCCAACGAAGCGATGAAGACCGTTTTGTTAAGCAGGCAATTTTTCATCTAATTGCCCTTATTACGTACATTTTAAAATCTACACCCTGGTTATTTGTTCAACCAAACACACGGGCAGATACAGCATGTGTTCGAGGTCTTAAATGCAATTGTCAACAGGTATCGGGGTCGGCTTCGCGCAGTTGCGCACTACTTCCGAATACCCGAAGTACTGTGTATTAGTCCGTGGAGTACCTTCATTTAATTATACTGCATACACGTAGGTTAAACGATTGCCTGCTGTATAAATGTTATTTATAATTATTTCTTAGACATTAAATTTTGTAATATACGTATAAGATATATTGTACGCTCGAAATGGGCAAAATAGTTGATACCTTTATATTTATAACATGTTAATAATTTTGACAGTAAAATATTATCTTATCTTATCTCAATGATGTGATGATGATGGAATTTCCTTCCGCAGAGTTGGTCCTTTTGATTCCAAGATTGATTTAGGAAGTGGAGTCAATCAAATTTTTGATGCAATTTTTGCAATGATAAAAGGGTAATTTGCTGTAAATTCCACTTTTTGTTGTGTACAAACGCCACTGTGCGGGAATGACTGTTGGGATTGAAATTGAGTATAATATGTGATAAATTATGTCTATTATAATAATAGATTCCATGAACCATGTCATAAAATATCCTTAAATTATCGAAGAAAAGGAAAAAACACGCGAATCGATTCAATCGACATTCGCATTTAAAATGTAAAGTGGCTATTGAATATGTTAGCAACACCTTTATTGTGCGAAGTCTATCGTGTCATTCACGAAGACGCATGCCGTGACTTGTAATATCATGATATTAAAGGTTAGATTTGGCAAATCTGCGCGCCATCGTGGATGACACGAACTATATCCATGTACATGTATGAGTAAGAGTGGCATATTAATGACAGTTAATTGAGATAAAACGCACATAAATAAAGAAGACGAATAAAACAAACCAAAATGAAGTTAAGACCTAGCAAGATTATATTTATCCTCGAGATAGTGTCCCTAAAAGCAGTTTACAACGGTCAAAATTGTTTCCGTTTTCTTGATTTATATTCCCATAAAACTGTGACGGAGTGTAGCTTTATGTATGAGATGAAATATTTTTTTTTTTAATTTTCTTATATAAACTATATTCACAGCTAGAAAGACATGCAATAGCACTCGACTTTTTTATTTTTTTGATAGAAAACAAAAATACCAGCGTGACAGAGTAGTCAAAAACAAGACAACGAAATTTTGATCCGCATATGGCAATAATCTGTTTCTTGCCGGTCCCGTATTGTGATACCATCATACAATTTAGGGGGATATTGGGATCACAGCGGAATCGAAATAAACGTCAATTTTGCAAGATCTTTCCAACATCTTAAACGTGTCTTAATCATTCTTCGAATCGGCCCAATATTCGAGCGTCAAACAAAACAAGTAAGAAAAAGAAACGCTCAAACTTCTTTCCCCGAACCAATAATACGCAACATTCGCATGCTCTGCACCCTCTTTTCTGTTCTTAACGACCCACAGTCCCCCGAATATCTAAAATATTTCTTCCACTCCTCCTCCTTGCATCGGTTTCCTCATCACTGAGGGTCGTGGCCACTTCTATGGTGTTCTACTATGGTGTCTCTCGTGTCCGTCAGCTTCGCTGTTCTGGCAATCTATCTCTGTCTATACCACCTCACCGAACAAGTTACATGTCCGATACTTTCCCTATTCAGGCAGCTCGCCTTCGGAATAGTCTCCATGTCAAAATTAGACAGTGTCCGAACAGGTTTGCTTTAAAAAAATCCTTAAGTGAGCACTTTGCTGGCAGTACTGGAAAATCTTAGTGTTTCTGCTTTGTAAGTTCATCTGATTTCATATATATGTAAGTATATGCATTTGTATCAATATTATTTATATATATGTATGTTTATGTTTATGTATTTCTTATGATTGTATCGTGTTCGTACATGTATTCGTACGGTCAGCTGCAGAGAAAAAGTACACCCCTGCATACAAAATTTCTATGCAGGGGGTACCTTTTCTCTGCTTGTATCATCTATACCTCATGTTTTTGCACCGCCTACAACTTATCTGCTTTGCCTAAAGGTTGACTGGTAGAGAATGCCTTACGACACTAAGTTCGCCTATTGTACAGTGTGTTTTCTTATGTGCAATAAGGATTAAATAAATAAATATGTACCAATCAATACTACCAATAGTCGGTAATTACGGGCCGTGAAGTGTTTAAGCCAAGTTCCTCACACAACTAAACAAAACGTCCATTATCCTCACTTACGAAACCGCGTTAATATTAACATTAATAACATATGCGGTAATGATAATGATGGACGGACATCATTTACTACGGGCTTTAATTTACGACCTTCGAGATGCACTCTTGATTTATTCCAAACGCTCAAACTTTACCACGCGACTAAAGAGGATAGTGGACCTCTGCTCCATACACACGTAGTCCCCATTTTCCTCCCTGGATATTGACAATATGGAAACTATAGCTATGACCCGTCGTTTGTCTTTTTTCGATTATTATAAGAGTTACAAGCGAAAAACAAATTCCATACTAATTTTTAAAAGCTCCTAACTCTCATAATAATCAAATAATCGATAAAAATCAAACGAAGGAGCATAGCTGTGGTTAATATAATACATCAAATCATGTAAACATATTCTCTATAATGTTAATATCCAGCGAGGAAAATGAATACTACGTTTATAGCGGTCCTCTTAAGTCGTAGACAAAGTTTTTTATCTGTAAGTATGTAGAGTAAGACCAAGATAAGTTGGCAGCAATTGTTATAGCCCATTCGGTGCAAGTATCAAGTAAACGCCATAATTGAATAGTAGTTTGACTTTTAAAATAAACCGTGCACCGTCTGGGCTATCGAAATCGTTCTATTCCTATTAGCAGTTACTTCCACAGCCAAGTTTGCGGAATATTTCGTTTTGATCAAAAAAATTAAAGATTAACACGAACATGATCGCGGCTCCAAATGTGTCACGTATGAAAATGTCTCTTAGTCATTACCAAAGATAAAATTCCAAGATAAACTTGTCCTTCGCATTTGACAACTAATGTTAGATGGCGCTGTACGGCGCAGTACATTATGCTGTAAGTGATTAACAAAGCTGGCAAATTATACCGGCGCCGTACAGCGCCATCTTCAGCTATCCAACTTGAGGACACCATTGCTTACTTCATACACTTTATTCAACCATCTACTCTTTGAACGAAACTCGCGGAACTTAAGGTCAAGACACACTTGTTGACCCGAGCAATAGAGTCGGCTTCGATAAGCAATGGTTAGGATACACGGTCTGTCTCGATTGTTATGCAACAGTGTGCTTACGACATGAGATGAGCTACTGCATGTCGGGATGCGGGAGATAAGTGCTTTGTGGATCATGAGGCGTGTAAAGATTTTTTTTGTAATATTTATACTTTGATGTTGTGTTCTGGAGTGGCGAGCCGAACCGTGAACTATAGGGTAGAAACTAGTAGAAAGCTCCGTATTAAGGTGGACAGACGATCTAGTCAATATCCTTGGAGGAGGATCCTTATCATGTATTTTAAATAAAAGAGACGCTCATGGTTCTAAAAGTGGAATCTTGTGCTAGGGTTTCAAGACATGAGGTTTAAACAAATTTTGTTACCGACTGAAACACAAAAAATTTCACCACATCACCGCGAGGAAAATACTAACCGAAAACCATCAATCAAAATCAAACCAAATCAAGTTATCATAATTTATAAATATTTATCATTCAAAATCGTCATTTACAAAAGTCAATTCTACCAGCCAACATAAGGAAACAACTCAAAATTTGCATGAAATTACTTTGCCCCTCTTGTAATACAGTAAGTTTATTCATTAAGCGTTTGCGTCAAATCCGGTAGTTCTGATTTTTTGCAGACTTGTTTATGATGTTGGCTCAGCGAATAATCCAAGTTTGTGACCTCGAGCGTCGAACGCAACTTTGTCAAAAATCAAGAAAACCGCGTAAATATGTATTTTTTTTTAAGATTTGGGCGATTATGACCCTAAAGGACTCGTTTTTGATAGTACTTTCTCAGGGCGTTTTTAAAGTAGACTAGATTTGCTATACGAGACTAGAAGCAGTGACTAATTGACTATGCACTTTTGTCTCAGGTGATGCCGCTTGGCACGATTGTTCCTAAGGTCAAACAAAGCTGATTTGGCCCGGTAGCCACGAGATCGTACTGTGCCTACCGCCCAAAACGGAGGGGAGAGGGAGAAGATCGGCTCCCCAGGTCCAATGTATGCTATATTTCTTCCTGCTCTCAGAAACTAGGGCAAGTTTTCTATCATTTTCATATAATTTAAGAACGAAAACATTATATTCATACTTTTAAAACGCGAAGTGTTTCACTCTGTGAGCCTGTATCACTCTCCGAACTAAGAAAAATCAAACACCGGCAACTGTCTCACAGGAGTCACAGGTTAAATCCGTTAAGCCATTTGGGCTGCAATATGCGCCAAAAGACAAACATGAACATAAACACTCTAAAACATTATTGTAACAAGCACGTGTATTATGTTTATGTGTAATGCACAGGCGCGTAAGATAGCCAAAGATAGTACTCACGCACTGCCTCGTAAACAGCCTGACATTAGACTCGTAGATAACTCTAGTGATAGCACTAATTAGGTCATTTAAATGTGGAATGTCAGTCCTTTGCACGTATTCTAAATACATGCATGCGCGAACGCATGCGAGCCTGCTCGATGACCTTGACGTTCGTAAGAAGTTTACGTAATTACAGAGCGCACTATACTGGTTTTCTTAATCCTTGGCGCCCTAGCTTGGTAAGGGATTAGAATGACAACAATGACCACTCAGCTTTGTAATGTAATCCTTACCAATGGTAAAAACAATTAGAAAAAAAACAAAAGTTCTGTTTTGTTCCGTGAGTATTTTGGAGGTTTTTGAGCGCGGTAGAGTAATGGGCCAAGCCTAGTGATTTAAAATTGTATTTTCTATTTCATACTTCAATAACGATAGTCTGTACTTTTTTAAATCAAGTGTTGAATATATTAGATATTTTATTTTGTATGAAGCGTTGCAAAAGCAATTTAGCGCATTTCATTGATCTAAGCAATGATCTTCTAGGTATTGTTTATAGGATTTACTTTCATAAAATATATTTATTTACGTCATAGCTACTTGACCGTAAAATAATACGAGTTATCTAAAGGTAAATAACATATAACACACATGACACACGTATGTGTGTTAATGTGTGGCATCAAATACAATACGAAAGCTGGTCACACCCTGCGAAAACTTTACATTGTAGCGGAACAGAAGTTCATAAATGGCAGGATATCGACGATCAAGCTGTTATAGGGCATTGAACCAAGTGACGCCATTTTGTGGAAATTGTGATGCACTTCATACATTTAAAATACATACGAGTATTGGTAATTATATGTATGACTTGCATGTTACACTGTTATAGAAACATTTACTAAAACTTATTTAGTAATTTTATGATAAAATATTCTGATAAGTAATTAATCTCTGCCGTGTTCCTATACTTATAATATTTATACATGCCTTATTTAGAATCTGTACGTTCATATACTACATGTACAGATTCTAAACAAGTTGAGGTGACAAAGAATTTTTTCTGATTATCATCTTTAACGAAAAGTTCAAAATAATTCAACTCGGTTAATATACCGAATGCGTCATTTGTCAAAGTTATACTTATCGTATTGTTTGATTGGCGTAACATCTTAAATACAACGCAAATCTAAGACAACAACACATACTTACATTTCCTTGATTTATGAACAGTTCACATTGTAAGTGATTCTAGGAATCTTAATAATTCAAAATTTGCCCCTCTGTTAAGAATTTAAAGTTTACATTCGCATAGCAGTTACATCGAGACGTATTCCAACTCTTGTTTAGTAAATACAGAACAATTACCAGAATCTCATGTAGCTTTTACCGTGAGAATGAGAAAAAGATAACAAGTATAAGTCGGTTATGCTTGCTTAACATTAACACATTGTTTTTGTTCTTGCACTTTGACCTGGGTTAAGGTTTCGTGTGGAGTTTTTTTACAGGTTTAGTCGGTGTCTTATATTATTAAATATGTTTCGTTAATACGATTCATTCACCAAGACATTCTGAGATGAACTAAAACAAATTATATTTAAATTACGTTTAGAAAATCACGCAAAGACAATGGTTATGTCTGAATTTAAGTATTTACTGTATGTTGTATTGAGGTTTTGTCATGTTTAGAGTTTAGACTACTATTACTAAGCTCTGAATTAAGTAGATGAATCAATAATGGTATCGGTATTTTTTCATCAACATCAAGAAGGAAGTTAAGGTAAGTTATTCTAAGAGTATCACCTGTTTGGAATCTTAATCGATATATGTAAATAATTTATCGTTTATAAAATATACATCACATTAATTATCATATAAGCAATGAGACCTTTCCGTTATCAGTCAATATGCAAAACATATCCCACTAGGCACGTGCTGTGAATACACACCATCCTTTAAAAGGCTTATATGCCATTGACGCTCGGGTCTATACTCCTTTTTAATAGTACCAAAAGTATACAATTGCTTGAAACTAAAAAGTCAATTAAACTCATAAATTGCTGTGATAAAATGTACCTTAATGCTCTCTTGCAGTTAGCATAAAAATGAATCCAAAAGCAGCTTGCGATAAAGTTCATTTCTCAACACAGCAATAAGCACTTACATTCCTAACCCCAGAGTACGATTCCATATGGAGATACGATTTTTTGCAGGGTAGAATAGGTAGCATGCCAGAGCCATTAGTCTACCCACGTGAGAATTTACCTATGCCTTTACATGTCCGCGTGTCGCTTAATGATCTATCCAATGATTTATAGATCAAGTGATACGTAGGTATAACGTTCTTGATTGTTCAGTTGTATTGTGAATTTCGGTTCAATAATATTTATGGCACTAATAATATAAGCCAAGGGAGAATAACTACTTTTATTTGGAAACTGTCCGTTGTATACAAATGCAGCTGAGATGTGCTTTTAACATTGTCTATCTAATGTACCTTGTGCTATGGACCAGGCTGTAAAACAACATTATTTTACGGAATACACGTTCGTAACCGGTTATAGCGTATTTTTAACCCCCGACGCAAAAAGAGAGGGGTGTTTTTTTTTTATGAACCGTTTTCGTTTAAGTAGTTTTTTTTGTGTCATAGATAATTTTATCCCTAAGAAGCCGTGTTTTATGAAAATCTGTTCAGCCGTTTGAAGATCATCAGCTCTTTTCTAGTTGATGAGGGGATCTGACTATATCTGATCGATTCGAAATTTGGTACCATGTTACTTCAATGATATTGAAAGTATATGGTGAGGTAACCATGACCTGATCAGCCGTTTAAAGATCATCAGCTCTTTAATAGTTGATGAGGGGATCTGACTACCTTGGCCTTCCATATGTCCTATCGATTCGAAATTTGGTACCGTGTTACTTCAATGATATTGAAAGTATATGATTAGGTAACCATGACCTGATCAGCCGTTTGAAGATCATCAGCTCTTCAACTAATCACTATAAATACTTTCCTAATATTTGTACCTACTTTAAAAATAACAAAATAAAAAATAAACTCTAAAAACTAACAAATAATATTTTAAACCTATTATAATTATTATCGTCACATATATTATGTTCAAATATTTTTATTTTCCAAGCGTCGTCGCGTCGGGGGACTGCTAAGTGAGACAGGTGTGGTCGCAGATTGCAACAAAAGAATTTACTCCGAAATATTCGCAAAATCGATACAACCGTCAACGTCGTCTGCCCTCACGTGTCTACTGAGAACGTTCTCAAGAACGGCACAACTATAGCTGCTCTATATTGTGCTGTTCTTACTTTAGCTTTTCTTGTGGTTACTAAAGGAGAAAAGTGTTCCACAAATTTTCGTACATTGACCCGCTTGTTGCTATCTCTATCTCTCGTCCCGCCCATGATGCCGGTAGTCAATGTCACCGTGCGAACTTGACAGCAATATAATTATGCACGTGCAATAGAGATAGCAACAGGCTGATCAATGTACGAATATCTATGTGGAAAGCGTCTCTGCTTTATGAAAAACTACCTTTTATGGAGGCCCTCAACAAGGAGGACTAGGAAGCTACATGAAGGTATTACTCGATCAGTCGTTACAGATTTTCTTGACGGTGGCCGTGTCCAGTTAGGGCTGCCATATGGAAAAAAACGCGTGAGAGTCGTGGAACACTCGGTTGGAACGAAGTTAACAAAGGGTCGTGACGGAAACTCGTCATATTCATGTTCATGGAACACTAGGTTGGAGCGAAGTTAACAAAGGGTCGTGACGAAAACTCGAGACGGAAAATTCTTACACTTTTTTTTCTTCTAGACCTAGTCCAGTAGTAGTACCCGGGCTGTACCTGCAGTACACAGTGTATCATAGTTCTGCGAATCCAATATAAGTACTGTATCTGCAGTACACAGTGTATCGTAGTTCTGTGAATCCAATATACACTGTATCTGCAGTACAGTGTATAGTAGTTCTGTGAATCCAATACACTGTATCTGCAGTACAGTAGATCCTGGGACCTGTCCGAAGTGACGACGGCTCCTGGAGGCTCCGGAAAAATGCCGAGATCCAAGAGTTGGTGGCTGAGCCCAATATCATCGGCGTAACTAAATCCCACAGACTTCGCTGGCTCGGTCACCTACTCAGAATGGGGGAGGATCGCGTAGTCAAGGAAGCGTACTTGAGGCGACCAACCGGCCGTCGACCGATCGGGCACCCCAGGTACCGCTGGTGTGATGTCGTGGAGGCGGACCTGCATCGGCTGAATGCCGATTCATGGCAGGAAACCGCGCTGGATCGGGACAGGTGGCGTTCTCTCGTTTCGGAGGCCAAGATTCTTTTTGGATCGCTGAGCCAAAGCAGTTAGTTAGTTACCATCTTACGTGACGTTCGTACACCTGGATGACTTAAATTATGAACACTTTTGAAAACATCGCGACGAAATTGCTCAGGAATGTACGGTCTCGCATTACCTGTAGATAATTCACAGTAAACAGTATAAGTGCAATTAGGCAACATTATCTCTTTAAATTGTAATTTATCATTTTGCAATAAAGTTTTTAACTCGTCATCATTTTTCTGTGCCTTCGATAACATGAAATAATCGATCGCAATATTTTGAAGAGCAACAGTCTCTATTCTAGATAATGCATCGGCAACTACGTTGTCCTTACCCTGTATATGTCTTATATCAGTAGTAAACTCACTTATGAAAAGTAACTGTCTTGTTCGTCTAGGAATCTCTTTGTTACTGTCGCTATTCAATTTACTAAAAGCATATATCAAAGGTTTATGATCTGTAAATATAATTAGTTCTCTGCCTTCATGCAGATACCTAAAATGTTGTACAGACAAATAAATAGCTAGCAGTTCTTTATCGTAAGTACTGTATTTCATTTGTGCAGAAGTTAGCTTCTTAGAAAAATAAGCTAAGGGTTTCCAATTACCGTCAACATATTGTTGTATAACAGAACCAACGCACGTGTTGCTAGAGTCTGCAAATAAAGAAATAGGTACCGTGGCAAGTGGGTATGCTAGCATAGCAGCATTTTCTAAGCTAATCTTACATTGTCGGAACGCTTCGTCAGCTTCCTGTGTCCACACTATAGGTGTTTTGTCGTTACGTTTAGCTTTGTGAATGTACCTAAGTAATAATTCTTGATGTTGTACAGCGTGTGGCAAATGTGGTCTATAAAAGTTAATCATGCCTAAAAATGTTCGCAACTGATTAACTGTTTGCGGTTTAGGATAGTCTTTAATAGCTTGAACCTTACTTTCCAGTGGTCTAAAACCTTCAGTTGATATCTCGTAACCTAGGAATTCTAATTTCTTCTCTTTAAACGTACATTTCTGTAGATTGATGGTGATACCAAATTCGCTAAGCCTTTTAAATAATTGTTCGAGATGACCGTCGTGTTCTTCCTCTGAGAGAGAAGCAACAAGTATGTCATCTAAATAACAATACACAAAATCAAAATCTCTTAAAACGGTGTTATTCATAAAACGCTGGAAAGTCTGGCAAGCGTTTCTTAGGCCGAAACTCATTCTAGGGAACTCGTACAACCCAAACGGAGTCGTAATGGCCGTCTTCTCCACGTCTTCAGGATGTACCATGATGTTATGATAAGCTCTACGAATATCTACACAAGAAAATATGGACTTACCTGCTAGTAGATAGGTGAAGTCGTGTACTCTCGCAATAGGGTAACGATCCGGTTTCGTGACCGCGTTCAGAGCTCTGTAATCGCCACACGGACGAATCTCTCCATCTTTTTTAGGAACAATATGCAAAGGACTAGACCACGGACTCTTAGATGGCCTGCAAATGCCCATCTCCACCATTGTTTGAAATTCCTTTTTTGCTTTTTCGTACCTATCAGGAGGCAGCGGTCTAGTTCTTTGATGTATCGGAGGCCCTGTCGTCTCTATATGATGATAAATATTGTGTTTAGGTGCCTCGATAAACGACAACGGCTTTAAAAGTTCTGGGTACTTGTGCAACAAATGATATGCCTTATTATCCGTACTAATTAAATTAATTGATGAGTCAGTATGGTTTATGATCGTACCAATTACATAAATACTTGTCAAATTATCAACTAACTTTTTGCCATACAAATCCACAATGAGTCTATAATTATGCAAAAAATCTGCTCCAATAATAGGTTGTTTAACATCACATACAATAAAATTCCACTTAAAAGTACGTCTCAAATTCAAATTTAACGTTAATGTGACGTATCCATATGACTTAATCTCGGTGTTATTCGCGGCGTATAACTTGCAATTTTTAACGGATTGTAAAGAGTCTTTCGCAAATTTAAAGTTTTTTGGAATTACACTCACATTTGCGCCTGTATCGACCAAAAATTTAAAACCAGAGTTTCTATCTATTACACTAAGGCGATAATTATTTACCAAGGTGCAGGGTTCCGCCGAAAACGTCTGCACGGTGTCTAGTTTCCCGTCGGCGACTGTCCTTTCCAGCTGCATGGCTGCACGCACTTATTGGCCTTGGTCTTGTATCGGTAATGGTAGAAACACAACCAATCAGGGCTGTTAGGGGTCCTCCCAGAGCGGCTGTTGTTGCGTGAGCGACTACGTGCACGTCCCTGGCTGCGGTTCCTCCTTCGGCTCCTACCTCGTCCACTAGAGCTGGCTAATTCACTGATGCGGCTGTTAATCTTCGCTAATTCCGCCGTTATAAAATCATTCGGTGAACTTTGGCGCGATGTTGTCTGAATTGAGGCGACTTCATTCGGTTTAAACGTCTCCATGACCTTGTCGGCAATACTTGCAAGGCTTTCTAAGTTTTTTGATTCTGCTGACGCTACGACTGCCCTTACCGATGGTGGTAGATGACCTTGCCAAAAATAGATTAAAGTGTCGTCCGGAATTTTATCACGCGCAAGGTCACGCATTCTCCTCATTAGCTGAGATGGTCGTTGCTCACCCAATTCCATGTCTGACATCAATTGCTGTAACCTCTTCGCTTCTGTCTCCTCGTAAACACTAAGCAATCTGGCCTTCAGAGTATCGAATTTGTTCTCACTAGGCGGCTTCTCAAGGATATCCGCAACTTGCTGAATTGCTTGCTTTCCTAATTTTGCGATGACCATATTGTAGTTTGATTGATCACCTGCCTTTTGTTGTGCTAAAATAGCTTCCACCTGCAAAAACCATAGTCGCGGCTGGTCCTGCCAAAAATCAGGTATCTTTGCAGCTAATGATATAGCGGATAATTCAATAGTTGTTGTTTGTGGGGTTGGTGGTGTCGGAGACATTCTGCTACACCTCTTAAATTTGCTTCCGATGACCCTGGAGCCGGGGAGTTGTCTGCCCGATAGCACACGCAAACACACGCGCACTCAAGACGATTACGAATTTAACTCAACCAGATCCCCATAAAATAATTATTACTTAAGTCTGTATGCAAAATAATATTATAATTCACTGCCGTAAAAGTTCAAGGTGCACTCAATTAATGTTCATTCGGGGTCACCACTATAGGATATCTGGGAGTATATAATGAGAAATGCGGCAGTACTTAATTAATACGTGTATTTTCCCAATCACGACCGGGAGACAACTAAAGAGCGAGCTATGCGTCGGGCCTTCCGTAGCCGCGCGGAATGCTGACAACGCATAGCAGTCCCTATAGTTAGTATCTGCAGTACACTGTGTATCGTAGTTACAGTGTATTGGATTCAGATCATTCACAGTAGGAGTCTACCATCCACCGTGATTCTCATTACTAACAAATTATGATAATTGTATCTGCCGAAGATAAATACCTGTTATATCTATATACACTCATATTAGTTTTACGATATCCGTTTCATAGACTATATTTAGTAGTTTTTTTATACGTCCGTTTGAATGGTTGGTCCTTTGTTCGTGCTCTTAAAGAAACAATAATTTACATAATAGCGTCACAGCTCTTTGCACAGACAGAAAAAAAAAAACAAAGAAGTAAAACGAAGTCATTATCTTTTTCTGTCGACCTTACACATACATTTGAATGTCAATCTTTAAGTCTTTGAGTAAGAAATTTTTCAAACGTTTGCGTACTATGTGTATTAACTAGGGTTTGCAATCCGGTTCCCAAATATGTATTGAAATTATCCGGATTTACGTAACTTCCCATACATTTCAGATCCGTCGGGCAAACCCTAGTATCAACACTAAATGAGAATATTGAGAGGGTACTACGTTGTGTTTTAGTTAAATTATTGTAATTACTGTGGTTTGAATTTTTACTGACATTTAAAAAAAACAAAGAATATTCCTAAAAATGATATATTTGACGGCCGGTCTGGCCTAGTGGGTAGTGACCCTGCCTATGAAGCCAATGGTCCCGGGTTCAAATCCTGGTAGGGGCATTTATTTGTGTGATGAACACAGATATTTGTTCCTGAGTCATGGGCGTTTTCTATATATTTAAGTATTTATAAATATTTATATATTATATATATATCGTTGTCTAAATACCCGCAACACAAGCCTGAGCTTACTGTGGGACTTACATACTCAATTTGTGTAAATGTCCTATAATATTTATTTATTATTTATTTATATATCGACATATTTTTGGGCCATGCATTCTACCATTTAACGAGTTTTCGTACATCACTTACGGCTGATATGTTACCACGGCTGTGCATTCGTTATTCGTCATACGAACGGGTTAATCCATGACGAAACTAATTACCGACTCATTAGCACGGCTACCATTAGCACCGAGTATTCGTCACAGTCATCATTCAGTAATCGGGAGGCAAAACCTATTCAAACTAAACGCTATATATTACAAGGTGGGAACGAGTAACTCGACAGATTTTAAGGGTGTATTCTTGATTCTTGACCGCATTTAGAGATGAAAATATCATACAAACTTTTCTGTAATTGCTCTAAAAATTGTTTGCGTAATAGGTAAGTCAGTGAAAAACGCCTTATTGACGTTGCGGGTACTAGACATTTATATTGTATAAATAATAATATATATTTAATACAAAAGATCCATAACTCAAGGACAAATATTTTCGACGTAATGCTTTTACCTGTTTGGTAAATCCTCTCTGACTCGCTCCGAAAACGATTTGTGAACTAAAACTTAATTTATTACTACTCAATTAAAAATGATTTCACAGTTAGGGCGCCCCCTATTATGACGAATGAGGTCTTTATGGTGTATTTTTATCCCTTTGAACCGTGTTTACACGGGATCCAATTAGGACTTAAATGCTAACGCGTCAAATCCGGCTCGAGAACATGTACGGACAGCAAAACATTGTTTTGTTTGATTATTTGTTAAACTAAGCACGGATATCTGCTATCAAAATTAAAACAGTAAATTAAATACATAAGTACGCATAAGTTGCATAAGTAAGTCTGTTTGGCCCTATGGTTGACCGGTAGAGAATTCCATTTGGCATTAAGGCCGCCATTTGTACATTGTTGTATATATTCTGTGCAATAAGGTATAAATAAATTAGTACATTATGTTACGAAGTTCCTTTTCGCACGGTATGGACGTGGCGGATGGCAGTGTTAACCGAACGTTAATTAGAATTGAAAATATTGAAATATAACCATTACAAATTGAACCGTAAACGGATTACGGTTCAATTTGTAATGGTTAATTTTCAATTCTAATTAACGTTCGGCCAACACTGGCGGATGAAAAAATTTAAGAATTTTCCGTCGCGACCCTTTCTTAACTTCTTTCCAACCGAGTGTTCCATGAATTTGTTATTTATTTATAAAAATGCTTTCCTCATAGGTGATGTAAAAAGCAGTATGTCTATGTGTCACATGGTAACAAAATTATTTCCACCTTGGGCGTTAACACTTAAATCCGTCACGATCCTTTCTTAACTTCGTTCCAACCGAGTGTTCCAAGACATTCACGCATTTTTTTATAATTTAAAATTCACTTTTTATAGATGACAAAGCGCTAAAGAGAATTTGAAATAGAGGTGGATTATCAAAGTAAACTTTGTAGCCACAGTCAATTTACTGTCATCTTTCGATACATGATTAAAACTTTTAAAACTTTGATCCTTATTTTTTAACTGATATGACTATGTTAAATTTGCATAGGCCTAAGTTATGGCACCATCGCTCGAAAAGATGCCGTTCAAGTTCAATCAATTTACTTTTGTCAATCGCTAGAGCTATTTAAATTATTCATTTAATTAAATTGCAATCACTGCAATCAAATTTCATCTAACCGCAATCACTTTGTTAATTGATTAATAGGTAATTATATACACCAATTACGTGGTAATTATTGACACATTTTTTCGAATTTTAATTACTTAAAACGAGATTTGGCCGTTTATAATTGCAATCGAAATGATTTCTAACATAAAATATATTCTGTATTTTTGTCTAACCAGATTTTGTAGTTTATTAGTGTACGAAATATGAAAAACAATGACACTGCATTATTATGAATATTATAATCATATCGAGCTAGGTAATAATACAACGCAACTTATTGAAAATTCGATTTGTTTAAAGAAAATCTTGTATCAATATTGAACTAATTTACAAAAAACGTATGTATTTATTGAATGGTCTCAAGTAATTTAACTAATTATTAAATTAACTTTACCAAATGAGACTAATATTAATTTTACCAATTTTTTTTGTTATCCTAGAAAAATGTGTTTTGCTGACATTACCCCCAGATGCACCGGAGTGGCCAGAGTGGAATTGTTGACGCTATAAATAGAAGGAATGCAACTTGCGTTGCCATGTAGAGGGCACTGGCTTCCGGGTCATCATCATCAATGCTGAACACAGTGATAATTGCAACGACCGGTCGTGTATTTGATGTACGTGCGTGACTGTTATTTTTTACTTGTTACCTTTCAAATGCCTAAAAGCCTTAGAAAATCAAAGACATATCGGGACTCGTACAGAATAACCATGTTTTGATGCAAAATGTAACTCTACTGTTAACCGGGCGGAAAAAAGAAGCAAATTTTAAAGCCTTTTGCAAAAGTATTTAAAAATTTTGAAGAACCCTTCCAAGAACGATCAAATTGTTTATGCTACCGATCTTAATGCGTTCCTGCTAATGCATTATGCTTTCGAGTGCTCTTGAGATTCCTCTTACACAAAAGGGCAAAAGGTCTTAGGCGAGCTATGGCGCTTACGTCCTTTAAAATTGAGAAGATATGATTGAGGTTAATTAGATTATTAAAGTTTGATTGCCATTTGCGTAAACTGTGATTGGTCTGAGCACTAAGCGAATAAGGCATCTTTAGGATATTGAGTTAGTGGTTCTTCGTATTCAGTAAACAAATCATAAATAAACAGTTCATTGTAATTATAGTCGGTTTTGTATTGTATTGCAATATTTATATGTACAGTCAAGTGTCAAAATATGGGTGTACACATCTTACTCAAAAATATGTCCCATAGCATCTTATTCCAGTGTAATAAGAGCGTAGTACCATATTTATGAGACGATTCTCTCGATACATATTGATTTGCAGCTGACTGTAGGTATGTTATTTGAGTCATTTAATGTGTTTTAATAGGCACTTTAAATACTTCTGGATAAAATCAAATAGTAGTTATAGAAAGTTTGAAAGTATAGTTACATAACGGCCCAGTTCCTAAATCAGGGCAACCTGCGCCCGCGCCTTCCTGCTGCACAACTTGTTGTGTTAACCTGTTTTAGGTGAATTTTTAAACTCTCGTATTCTAAATATAAAACTAATTAGGAGAAAAAATAATTAATGTATTCAGAACGCTCACAATATTCCTTAAGAAATATGTACTTTGTGTAAACGTGTAAAATTATAGTGTTCATTACTAAAAATCTCCACTCAGTTTGATGTCAAGATATGGATATTGACATTTTGGGAAATATTTTTACATAATTTGATGTATATTAACCATAGCTATGCCCCTATGTTTGACTTTTTAAATTTTTGTATTATTATAAAAATTAGGAGCGACAAACAAATTTCATACAAAATTTTAAATGTTTCTAACTCCTATAATAATTTAAAATTCGAAAAAAATCAAACGTAGAAGCTTAGCTTTGTTTGAAATACAGCAAATTGTGTCAAATCAATAGCTGTAACTCGCATAGTTGAATAAAACAAGGTGGTTAAACAGAGATGCTGTTTTAAATTAAAGAAACCGTCAGTGTCAGCCGGTTGTATCGCGGTGGAAAGACCGTGAGGTGTAAAATGAACATGTAAAAAATACGCGCCGTAGCAAGTTATGTCCGCAAAGTATGCGTAATATGTAAATTGCTTAATCTGTATATGGCCTTTCAGGCGTTTCACCTGATTGAATGCTACATGCAAAGTTTCGTGATTTGTTATGCTATCATAAAAAGGTAAAGCTCTTATTTTTTACATGTTCATGCGATCAGCTGCCGATCTTACCACCGCGATATAACCGTCTGATAATTTTTTTAACTAACAATAGCATCTGAACTATCATCTGACAAAGTATCAAACGGGAAGCATTGACAATTTTTTTACGTGTTTCGGTGGCTGCCTTTCCTCAACTCACCAACGGAGCGGCAGCTGACGTCCACGAGGGTTCATCATTCATAGCCGTTAACCACTATACGAGATTTCGCCCGGGAGGCGATTGGTCATGGAAATCTGTTCCTGGCTCGCGGTCTATTAATTTCGCGTGAGCGATCTCCAAGGTTGTATCAAAATAAAATCAAAACCGTGACAGAGAGCGCCCTGCGCCGGAGCAAACCGGCCGTAGGTAATTCAATTTGCTTTGCGAGGGCAAGGCTGGGTCAGAGCGATCTCGCGAGCACCATTGTAAACTCATTGTTGGGTGAATCAACTTTTAGAACACAGATTACGTGTCCCTAGACTCCCTAACAAAGAAAAATCTTTTTTTCAATTACCATGTTGATGTTTTTACTCTTTTATTTACACGAGCATTATTAGATCCATAGGTATTTAATTAACACAATAAAATTAACAACTTCATCATATAAAAGATTATTTTTGTACGGCAACACAGCAGAAAAAAGTTTGCTCCCATACAAAAATGGTAAGAAAATGGTGTGATGTGTCCCTGATTTTTGTATGGGAGCTAACTTCTTTATGATGATGATGATGATTCAGTTGATTCACCCTGTTATGACAGTTGGTACATACATACACAACTATCTACACCAACCGATATACCTTAACCTCATTACCTTACCACCAACTCATAGCTTAACAAAAAGAGCTTAACAAATTAATTAATTTGTGTTATTTCAAGTAGACACACTACTATATAAATAATAACCGGAAATAAATGTCATATACGACGGAAAGAGTGACCAAAGCCCAGGCCTCGAACCAGCGTCCTCTGTATTCACAGCAGATGCCTAGTCCGCTCGGCCATGGTGGCATAGGTCAAAAAGGCTTTAGTCGTTTTCTTCTTCGTATATCTATGTGTACAACCATTATACTGTAACAGCTTAACACTTTTGAACGCGTACTGAAGAGTAGATCGGCTGAGAATACGTTTGTGCCATATCCATTTTTGAGCCAAGTCGTTTTTAATGATTGCTAAAATAAGAAAATAACAAAAAATACGCAATCATTGACACTAATCGGTTTAAAAAAAATTATGTTTCTAACATGTGCCATATTCGTATTTTAAAAGGATAATTTACACTGTGTTAACAGAAAATTATCAAAAAAAAATGACATACTTATCCAAAACTTTGTGTCATGTTATGACATTGTACGTTTAACATTTACTCATCAAAAATATGGCAATAATAAAAATGCTTTTATTTCATGATTACCACTATACAAAATATGTGTATGGTACTATAGCTAGTAAACATGTGCTTGAATAATAAATAAGTTGAATATTGACCTTGACTCGATTGCACCAGTAAGCTTCAACGGTACCCCAATATATTTCAGTCAGAGTGTTAAGAGGGAGAGCACAGAGGTGTCTTAGGTCAGCCGGAAAGTCATGAGCTCTCTTCATTCTCTTAACAAGCTTAAACACTTTTTACCTATTAAGACTAAAGTCCATTTAATAAATACTCTTATTTTACCCATTATTGATTACGGTGACCTATCCGAAGAACTTCTCAACAAATTGGATCGCTTCCTCAATAACTGTATTCGATAAATTTTTTGCCTCCGCAAATATGATCATATCTCTGTTTTCCGCTGTTTGGCTTGCTTCCCATCCGTCAACGACGTAGTGTTCGCATGCTTTGCTCTTTATACTCTGTTCTCAACGATCCACATTCTCCTGTATACCTCAAGTCGCTCTTTCAGTTTTACGGCGTGTCTCGCGACCGTCAGCTCCGCTCTTCTGACCACCCTCTCATCGAACTGGCTTCATGTCAAACTCCTTCTGCGTGCAGGCGGCGCGCCTTTGGAACGCACTTCCCCATTTTGCGTTTAAGAAATCGGTACGGTCTTTCTTTGCTAGTAGTATGAAGAATTCCTAGTTTCTATTATTTTAGTGTTATTTTGTTAATAGTACCTAGTAGTAGCTAATAGCACCACCCACTATCTCTCTGCTTTACCTTAAAGTTGACTGGTAGAGAATGCCTTTTGAAATTGAGTCCGCCTTTTGTACGATAAGTTTTATTTTGTGCAATAAAGTTTAAATAAATAAATATAAAACTATTGGAAAAACATTTTTATTGTTTCTTTTCGCTCCTCTTTAAACCAATGTATGTGGCGTATGGCACAAACATATTCTCATCCGACGATATATGTCTATCTATTTGGAAAAGTATTCCAGAGTGGCAGACCCGTTTGACGCGTTCATCCGCGACTATTGATGCTGACTGTACCAGGCTTGGCACATCTTATATAAGGAGGGTTTCTACAATATTAACGGTACGAGCTACCTACCTATTAAGAGCTGATTCGTAATTCAAACCGGGCGTAATTCAATTTGTTTCGCGAGGGCAAGGCTGGGTCAATTCGATCCTTTTGCGAGCACCATTGTCAACTCATTGTCAATATTGTCATTTCAGTAGTACATTTGTTCAAAAACATACACAATTACGTACCGACCGACACCGACACCCAAAGTGCTACGCACCGATATATTTAATTTCATACATGGATTTGTAAGTAATAATGGACCACTTTTGCTTAGGTTTTATTGTGTATTGTATTGTACTTCTACAAGGTAGGGGTCGGCAAACCGCGGCTCGCGAGCCACATGCGGCTCTTTCAAGGTGCAATTGCGGCTCTTTAAGCCACACAAAAAATTTACACTCTTGAGAGTTCTTAGACCACTGAAAACAACACTTGTGACTCTTTGAGCTACATACTCGTATTATTGGTAATTTTTGCTGTATTCGGCTCTTTTTCTATTTCTATTTGTATAGGGCTAATCTCAAAATCACTGGGTTGGTTAGAACTCAACTCGATTTTTTCTACTCCTAAAATTATTGCAAACTTGTTTTACATACTTGCGTGTAATTTTTTTTTTTCTTATTTAAGAGCAAGCACATTAAATATTTTTTGTAGGTATAGCAATCTGTCATACTTATATAATGTATATTCTCATTTCTTTATTAATTTCATTTTATTTTTCTTTTGTAAGAATTCGATATGTTTTCTGAAAGAGTTCTATGTATTTGTATGATTTTATATGACATACATATATATATTTATTTATCAATTTTCTATAAAGAAGAGTAGCTACTGTATGTAATTGCATGATTTCTATAGTAATCTGAATTATATTATATTTTTCTTATTTAATCCATGTTAATTATAAGATGTAATGTTTTGAAAAGATGTGTCCCGCCGAGTTTCTTGCCGGTCCATATTGGGATACTCTCCTCCAATTGAGGGGGGATTTAAATGTTCTCGGGTCAGAGGTGTAGGGTTAGAGCCGGTGTAGCTTTATTTGACGTTCATAAGCGCATTGTAATATGCCTACTTGAATAATAAACTATCTTTATCTTTAAATATTTTTAGTCTAATTGCATTAAACATTTTAATAAACTACTAGGTACTTGCAACTCCTCTGGTGTTGTACTTGTCCAAGGGCAACAGTAATTGCTTACCATCAGGTGTATCTTCTGCTGGTTATATCATTAAAATAAAATCCAACAACCTAACACGCCACTACTGCAAATAATTATATAAAAAGCTATAGTTATTTTATCGATCGATCTACTATTCAAGTACTTATTCATGACCCAACCTCGTACCGATTACCCACTACAGTGTTGCGGACACGAACTGTCATAATAATGCAGCTACAAAAAAAAACGGCTTCTAAATCACTTGTTTAATCGCGTTTTGTTTTTACAGTTAGATAACGCCTATCGGACGGTAATTGTTTCTACGAGTAAGTGGTTTATTAGGACATTTATATAGCTGCTAGTTAACTTAGAAGGCAGGGAGTAAGTAAAAATACTTTAGACGGAAGAATAGTTTTGCGATCCTCGCGAAATAACGGTACTTTTTCTATGAAATTCCATTTCGGGGGACACTGTCTTGCACTAACTAAATCTTAACAAATCACTTTGATTTTGATGTCGATCGCTTCAGCATAATATATTCTAGGTTTATTTGTTTCGCTATATTTAGAAGTGGAAAAACTTTTTCTCTTTTTGTTCCCTCTTAAGAGGAGGCGTGAAGCCAGGAAATTCGATGGAAGCAAAAGATATGGTGTGCCGCGAGAAACTTGTGATGTGATGGAAGATTGGACTTGGCCATCGCACTGGTTTTTACCTTTTATCTCAACCCTAAGGGCCTCCGCTAGCTGACGCGGACGCCCGCCGCGTGCGCACGCTCGCGGGTCCTGGGCTATAACCGGGAAAATCGAAGTTCGTCAATTGCGGGCATTTTTCTCTTTCACTCTAATTGCGTCTTAGTGAGAGTAAAAGAGAAAGATCCCCGCAATTTGCGAATTTCGGTTTTTGCGGTAGGTCCCCCTGCTCCCAGGTCAAATCCGTCGCACGCGCCCGCACCAGTTAGCGCTGTTCATACAATTTCTTATGGGGCGTCCGCTCCGGATAATCCGCGTCAGCTAGCGGAGGCCCTAAAAAATACTTCGGTTTTTAATTTTGGTTGTCAGCTATATCATTCATTAGCCATTTTTTACTTTTAACTTGCCCTGTTAGTATGTAGATATGTATCAGTGTTGGCCGAACGTTAATTGGCTTTTATTTAATTTTATTGTAATGAATGTATTAGTAATCCCTTTATATTATGTATGTTCTCTTATAACTTTAATAAAACTTATTTGTAATGGTTAATTAGAATTGAAAATATTGAAAATTAACCATTACTAATTGAACCGTAAACCGTAACGGACGGTTACAGTTTACGATTCAATTTGTAATGGTTAATTTTCAATATTTTCAATTCCAATGAACGTTCGGCCAACACTGGTATGTATGTTATAGTGTGGGTCAAATCTTGGAAGCTAAATTTGACCCACTTCCTGATTTCTGGTTGAGCTAAAATTTTGCATACATATGTAAATCGGATGACAATTCAATATTATGATGACATGGAGCTAATCTGATGATGGAGACAGAACTTGGCCATGGGAACTCTGTGACATAACAACGTAAGCTATGTTTGGGGTTGTTATAATTGTCTCGATGGTTATTAGTTGCTTGTGGAAAGAAAACTACTGTCAGCGACAAAAGCTTGTACCAAAAATTATTTTTTTGCCAAAAACTTATGGGTTTGGTTAGAGTCTGTTCTTTCAAATTATAGTCTTATTTCCGTGTGAATTATTTCATAGTATTTGTTCTTGTTTTGCGTCAGCTCCCTCTTAAATCAGCTGTTTAGTTGCTTTTTGTGTTTACGGTTAGATAACGCTGCAAATCGGACGGTAATTGTTTCTAAGTGGTTCATTAGGACATTTATTACCGCTACTTTGTTGGTATTAGCAACAAAGATTAATTTAAGAGATTATCTAGGTTAATGTATACTAATAATTCAAAGTTTCGTGACTATTTAAAAAAAAAAAACAACAGGTTGCACTTTGGGAGTGCCGGCAAAAGTGAAAACTTGAATATTAACGTTGTGCATTTAATATAATACGTTTTTACGAGTCATCTAAAATATAGTACATTACGATACAAGTGCGAAAAATAGGAAATTCGAAACGAGTGGCGAATTACCTATTCGCACATGTATCGTACAACGTTTTACAGTACATATGGCCCTTTAAATGTTCGACACAGTAACGTAATATGCTACTTCTCGCACTAGTGCTATAAAGTAGCCCCATATGTACTGTAAATACTTTTTTCTACTATAAAAATTAAATAATTACCTAATGAAAATTGGTAAGTATCTCAGTAGACAAAAATGTAGTACATACATGAAAAGTACTCATTTACAGTTTGGTATACGAAATCTTAATTCAACCATTACAGTCGACGAATAAAAAAATATTTTTATCAGGGTTTAACGAACTTTCGTTCAATATTTTAATAACTTCAGTATAAAATACAATCTCGTTGTGCAGTTCCTACTGGCTTCAATGACATTGTAACAGTTTTTAGATCAGTACCCCTAGTGTAAATAAATTCGATTTCGAAACGTGACGTACGCGTTTGCGTTTAGTCTCATTTTGTATTGGATTTAGAAAGAGCGCGCCAAGCGGGACGTTTTGGAAACTCAAAATCCTATACAAAATGAGACTTAACGCAAACGCGTTCGTCACGTTATGATGTCGATTAAATTTACACTAGGGGTACAGGTCGCGTGTCCGTCTTACGAATTTTCAATCTGACGAATCTGTCAGTCACGTGACCTGTCGCGAGTTTAACATTTTTTCCCCATCACAAAAAGTTTTCACTTCAAAAAGTGTGATAAAATGAAGATGATTTACATCTGTTGTAAACTAGTATACAAGGTGCCCACAAGGAACCCGAGAGATTTTAACCACGCATTTCCGAGGCCAAAAACAGGAAACAATGTTACATGAATTTAGGTAAATTTAACAAAAAAAATTGTCTATTTCCTTCGATTTTTTGTATGCATTTGAACATAAAATGTAAACGCTATTTGTAAAACTGTAACTCAAAAAGAATTTGAACTGTTTTTTTTTGTAAAACCTATTTTTGCAAAGACCGACCGGTCGCCGTCCAGTGGGTCGGCCCAGATACCGCTGGAGCGACAGTGTACAGGCGGATCTGTGCCAACTCAAAGCCAGTGC
Source organism: Cydia pomonella (assembly GCF_033807575.1). NCBI lineage: Eukaryota > Metazoa > Arthropoda > Insecta > Lepidoptera > Tortricidae > Cydia > Cydia pomonella. The sequence goes on along the minus strand of NC_084716.1, from coordinate 17,233,606 downwards.
CGGATTAACCATTAAGCAAAATAAGCACTTGCTTAGGGCATCACGTCTAGGGGGGCACCAAAATCGTTGGCATAAAAAAACGGGTAGTTTGTACATGAACCTTTGTGCGTCGTGTACAGGGCACGTAAACGCGTCTCCAACGCAGGCCTTTGCCCCTACGAGGAGGCCCATTCCATCAGGCTTGCAATATATGCTGATTTTTTCCTCATACTTTACCCATTGGTTCGTGGTTGATTTTTGATTTCCAGCATTCTGCAAGTCTGTCAGCCTTTGGGCCAAAGGGCCTTACACCCAACGTAGAGCTCAGTTTTAGAAAGCTATTTGTCTTCAACCCTCCGTGGAGCTTGTTCTTCAGCCTTCTCGGGGTGTCGAATTTAATAGTAGATCTGCACTTTTGTCTTAATTTATAATTATGTCGTGTCCGAATTTCGCTCTCTTGCAACTCGGCCTTCGGCTTCGCACCGAAGTCTTAACAGGTTTTCGAGGATCGGAATTTGTCACTCATGCTGCCCGAGCTCTTGCACACCAGATTGGTTTGCGACGTATTGCATTGCACACGGCCAAGCTGCAGAGCCGCGATCGTGCGAACTTATTGTCAAAGTTTTATGATAAAAACTGATGACGGAATCAAAGGCTAAGAAAGGCTAAGGCACGAAGTTCGAAAACCAAAAATATACGGTTTTATTTGAACCGAAGGTTTCCTTTAGCAGAATTAATCTTTGTTTTCCTAAGATGTAATTAAGAAGTGATGCCACCCAGATTTTTGATTCAGGTTTATTTCAGCTTCGGCGAAGTCAGTCAGTCGGAGGTCAATAACTGTTTAAGTTTAGGTTCTAAGTTACGTTTGGTATCATTTTCGACAAAATCTAAAATGTAGATCATACCAAATTTCATTCAAATAGGTGCAGCGGTTATTGATTCCCCACATAAACTGCCACCCTCCTTTACACATCCTTTCATCATTTTTTAGATTAAAACTATCCCATGTCCTTGCTCGGGACTAAACTAATTATCTCTATACCAAATTTCAACTAAATTGGTTCAACGGTTGAAGCGTGAAGAGGAGTAATAAAAAAAAATGAATATTTTACATGTTTCCACTTCGGAATGGTGTCAATGTGATAACATACTCGTAAATGAGTTCGGCATTCCCGATTTATACGAAAACGATACCAAACATAGCCTACTAGCTTAACTGATATAGATATCAAGATAAAGTTGAGCGCCCACCCCCCTGCTCTAAAACTGTACACTACAAAACTTGGTGGCTCTGGCTCTGGCCACTGGCTCCACTTCTTAACTAAATCAACCCATGGGTCCTAACTCCTATAGGGGCCATTCCTGCCAAAGGAAATCTTCGGTTCGAAACGCCTATTTCATCGGCTGCAACTAACTCTAATCAAGTGCCCTTTTGCGCGAGGTCAAATGCGAGCGAGCAGCAGGAGAGCCATGAGGACATTGGTTCGATTTCGTTAGGTCTCTCATACTCGGCTTTTTACGTTATGCAAAGGTTGGCCTTAAGCCTCACATAAACTTGGCCATGTGTCCAAATCCAGGCTTTCGTCTCTCGCGGCTGGGCATTATGCCTTGTTTACAATTCGCCATTGGTTTTTTTTTATAGCGCGCCGCCATCAGAATCTCCGGGCGTCTAACCTTATGAGGACCTCAGCCTTCGGCCTCATTCACACAATTTGTCAATTCCAAGTTCCGCTTTCTTGCAGCGTGGCCTTTGGCCTCATACGTAAAAGCGCCGATCGGACCGCGCTTTCAGCCTTATGAAGAGCTCAGCTTTCGACTTACTTTTTAAAACACTTGGCCATAGATTCTTGCCAGAGCTCGGCCCTGCTGAAGCTCGACCTTTGGCCTCACATGAATGCGCTTCTCAGAAAAGCTCTCTTTTCAACCCTGTGTGGAGCTCGGCCTTAGTCCTCGCTTACACTGGGTATTTTTTTCAGTCAGTTACAAAACCCAGATCTCTCGCAACTCCGCCTTTAAGTCTTGCTCGGAAGCGCGAAGTGGGCACTCCGGATCTTCAACCTTATGAAGAGCATGGCCGTTGGATTCGTTTTTGACTATTGCCACCATTGGTTCAATTCCAAGCACTGCTATCCTGCAGTTCGGCCTTCGGCCTCGCACGACAGTCCGCCACGGTAGAAACAACTGAGGGTCAACCGCGAACCACGTTCGACGTGTTGTCTGGATGTCGCACGTACGAATTTACAATTGCCTCAGGGCCTCAGTCCTTATGTAACTTTCGGGTTACTTTTGGTCATGTTACTTCTAGGGTTTATTTGTGAAGTGAACCAAAGCAGTTTTAATCACATAGTTAGACGGAAACGCAAGTACACAATCATAGATTAGGTAATTTCAGTCATTTAGTTCACGCAGTTTGATGAAGGTGACATTAGGATGGCGACTGCACCAGCATTACTGTTGCAACGTTACTGCTGCAGCACTGTCAATTTCCTTGATAAAATAAGTAATGGATTGAATATACAAATTGCAGCAGTAATGCGACCATGAATGTCACTTAGTATCTTCTTCAACCTAGCGTTTTCCCGGCCTAGCGCCAGGGTCCGCTTTCCTACTTAATCTACTAAATGAACGTCACATAGACCACATAGTATACCAAAAAAAAAAACAATGTTGTCAATGTAATCTGGATGAGCCTAGGCAGAGGGGGCACCAAGATCTAGAAATGCTTAGGGCATCAAAATTTCTTAATCCGGCACTGCTCAAAGCCGACAACTGGCAGGAAGTGGCACAGGATCGGGACAGGTGGCATTCTCTCGATTTGGAGGCCAAGACCCTCTTTGGATCACTGCGCCACAATAGTTAGTTAGTTATTTTTGCAAAGTGTTACTTGACACTTTTTGACATCTATCGATAAGGATATTTGGACTAGGTCCCATAGTAGCAACATCGCCATCAAGTAGGCGTTTTGCACTAAAGATGAAAATAAAAAGATGTTTTTTTTATAAGTGGCTTTAACTCTGAAATTAGGTTAATTCAAAAAAAGTTTATAGGACATTTTAGTTTTTTAAATATGATCTGGAATATACTGTTAAAATCTCTCGCAATCCTCACGGGCACCGTGTGTAGAAACAAGGTACTGCGAGTACTGCGAGTGAGTACTAGGGTCTCCGTGTACACTTGGTGTACACTAAATGAGGCAGTTAGCAAAAAACCTTGCTAGGTTTCGTGGAGAATCTGGGGTGGTTAGAGTAGCGTTTTTCACGTGAAATAGGCACAATGGTTGTCAATTTGCGGAAAATTCCCAGTAAAACTGACTTGCTTTACTGTTCGAGTATAAATGTTGGCCTTTATAAATGCCACTAAATACCAAGGATTATGAATGACAACCGTTCAAGTACGAGGCACACGATAGTAAACGGTTGCCCAACCTCCCAACTACTATGTTCATTCATTTTGCGACTGTTTTGGCTAACATCTCTCGGTTTTTAAATTCTAGTCAATCTAGGCTTTGTGGTTGATTCATAATAAAATACCTGATAAATTACAAAAATGCATATTTTTGAACGATACGATTTTTTATTTTGTTGGGACATTAGATGACAAAAAAAAGTTGATCGGCCCCTAAACTAAATATGAAAGAATCTCATTGTGGTTAAGAATAATTCAATTCCAATCATTGCATCATCATCATCCTAGCGTGTCCCAGTTTCTACCCGGCTTCTTGTACGGTACGGGCCCGGGTTCGTCCTTAAACTACGTCCACAAGAGTGGTATGGACATTGTGAATGTCATCTTGCTTTGTGTGGTAGGGCACAGCACAGCGAATATCATTCCAGATCTAGAGCAGAGCCCAACTGGGGAAGTACCTCCACCTTACAGAAAACCGCAGCCAAATAACACTAGACCCTACTCATAGTGTTGTGTTCCTGCCGGTGAGTAAGGTTGCCAGAGCTCAACGAGGGTGCGCGGAGTGTTAGGGTCGGCAACGCGCATCTGGAGTTGCAGGCGTACATAGGCTACGGAGAGTGCTTACCATCAGGCGGGCCGTATGCTTGTTTGCCCCCGACGTAGTATAAAAAAACGGCTTATAGGAACCTGACCTCAGGCTCCCATACCTACATATATATGTTGGTGGCTGATTATTATATCCGCCAGATCATGAAATTCCTATAAAATGCGAAAATCATTGTCTCGTTCCCGCGTTCCCGGTTTCTGAAGCAACCTGACAAATAAACCTATACTACTTACGACGAGGGTTGAGGTTTCTAAAAAATCCCCCGCAATCCTGACAGGACCCAAAATCCTGACACGTCAGAGGAAATCCTGACGTATGGCAACCCTAAATACAATCATTGAATCTTTAGTGTACATCAGACTTAATAAATGCCATTAAATAACTCACGACAACTGAGGGACGAGCGCGGCAACAGATTGTAAATGGTTGCTACATGTTCATTCAGCTTGTAACTTTGGTCCTTGGCTTACATCTTGGATAACGTCGTATCGTGAAATTCCTATAAACGGGCCGAGTTTAATATTTTTTTCGTCAGATTTTGATAAAATTTGGTAAGTTTGAAGAACTCCTTATTGCGCGGAATAAATAGTACGGTCGCCAAGCCGCTCCGAGGCCAGATTTAATTGACTCAGCTCGGCCTTACCCACAACCGATATCAATGTGTTCGGACAGTTCTCCTGATCACCGTACATGCGGTAGTAAAGCGGAAAAATGGTGGAGGGGATAGTAATGACGTCACAAAGATGGCGGCCGGACCTATTCTTTTTGGCGGTGTATCTCGAAAACCACTTAACCGATTTTAATCATCGAGGTGTCAAATAATAGCTTATATTATGGAGATTATTTCCTTTTCTACAAACATTTACGTGAAACCTATAGGAAAAAAAATAATCACAAAAAACAGTTTTTTTATAAAATTATTATTTTTTATTTTGTAAAAATCTCCGTAAATATTAGCATTTCGCAAATTTTGTTTAATATAAAACATATTGCTTCATTATCAAGGAATATAATGAGCCTTAAAACATACAGATCGAGTAATAAACAATGAAGCTACACTCATTTATTTGCGCATGGGTAACGATAACTGGCTTTTACCGGTCGAAACTGTGGTGACTGTTACGATACGTATTGAATGGAATTTATAGAGTATCGGTTTTAATTACAGAAATTATAATGACAATTATAAAAACCAGACACAATAATGTTACCTTACTTCGACGTTTAGTCTCTTTTTTCGTCTTAATCATAGGTAGGTACATATTTCTTTTTACTTAAAAATTTTATACAGGGTGAACTTTTAACCACCAGTCATACTCTGCGCAGCGACTTTATAGGTCATACTTAACAACTTTTACTATGGGACCAATTCCGAAATCGCGAAAAAAATTTTGACTGTCCCATATAAAGGTGCGACCAACTTTACCAGACCAACACTTTTCCAAACTGAGCTACAGCTGTCCGATGAAGTTAAGTACTTAGGACTAACTCTCGACAATAAACTCAATTGGAACAACCACATCAACAAACGGATAGACAAGGCGGGAGTTGTCTTCTGGCAGTGCAGAAGGATGATTGGTAAGAGGTGGGGACTCAACCCGAAAATTACCCTCTGGCTCTATAAGACGATAATCCGCCCCTTAATCTGTTACGGTGCTCTGGTTTGGTGGCCAAGAACAAACCTAGGCAACGTACGAGACAAACTACAAAGACTTCAAAGGCTCGCATGCGCGGCCACCACTGGCTGCACGAGGTCTACCCCGACTGCAGCCATGGAGGTCATGCTAAACCTTCCACCGCTGCACCTACACATACAGCAAGAGGCCAGTCTCTCAGCGGTAAGGTTGCGAACCCTCAAGATATGGTCTAACATCACAGGAGCTCTTCACACAAAATGCCTGGAAAAGGTGTATGACGAATTTCCAGTGCTTAGGTCAGGCACGGACCGGATTCACAAACAAGCTATCTTCGATAAAAGGTGCAAAATACAGTTATATGAGGACGACAATCATGAAGGACTCAATCCCCGGGAGCTGAGAATCTTCACTGATGGGTCCAAAACAGACAGCGGATCGGACTCTGGAACCTTCTCAGAAGACCTGAACATGTCGATTACCACTCCGCTAGGAGCCCATAACTCGGTATTCCAAGCTGAGTGCATGGGCATCATAAACGCGGCGGCTGCCATCACTGCAAGGAAGGTAGTAGGATCCTCCATCCGCATACTCTCCGACAGTAGAGCAGTCTTAATGGCTCTAAATAGCCATATAGTTACATCCAAACTTATACACGAATGCCACGAACGACTAATGGAGGTATGTCATAATAACAAGATCACCCTACAATGGATCAAGGGACACAGTGGATCCCGAGGTAACGATGCTGCGGACGAGCTTGCCAGGCAAGGATCGAATGCGGGGGCGATTGGTCCGGAACCGATTCTTCCGATACCATTTAGCAAGGTACGCTCAATGCTGCTGGCACGTACAGGGAAACTACACACAGAACACTGGCTGAACCAGACTGGATGCAGACAGGCAAAAGAAGCCATGCCTGGCATCAACGGAAAACTCACAAGGGCGCTCCTGCAACTAGGGAAGGTCCGACTGAGTATGGTAACCAGTGTCATAACAGGTCATGGACTATTTAACAAACATCTTTTCACAACAGGTGTCACAGACAGTCCCCTGTGCCGAGGTTGCATGGAGACAGAAGAAACAGCCTCTCACGTGGTGCTGGAATGCAGCGGAGTGACTCCATACAGGGCTAAACATCTCGGATCTCCGAGAGACCTCCCCGAGGTCCTACTCAACATCAAAGGTTTGATAGGATTCCTCGAGGAGCTGGGCAGGCAGGACTAGCCCACCCCCAACATATCACGCAAAATAGGCGCAAGTCGTCGAGTTGCGGAAAAATCGCCCGAATACAATACAATACAAGGTGCGACCAGACCGCAGCTTAAAAAACGGTCACGATACGGAATCGCAGTGACGCGTCGTATGCGTACCGTTTTTGACGCATGCTCCCCACACCGCTGTTTAAAAAACGGTGACGGTACGGAATCGCAGTGACGTGCTTCACGCGAATCTTTTTTGTTCGCAAAACAGTTGCGTCTTTTACGTCACCGGTACGGTGTCTGCCATAAGATCTCCGTGTAATATTTTTTGCGATTTTTACGCAGTTCAATTTACGGTGCGTCAGCTTATTTTAAGCAGCGGTGTGGCGAGCATGCGTCATGGACCCGGGTACGTCCTTAAACTACGTCCAAAAGAGAGGTATGGGCATTGTGAATGTCATCTCGCTTTGTGTGGTAGGGCACAGCCAGTGGGTGTCATTCCAGATCCAAATTTTCTTGCGTGATTCGGCATTGGTCCCATAATAAAAGTTGTTCAGTATGACCTGTAAAGTCACTGCGCAGAGTATGGCTGGTGGTTAAAATTTCATCTTATACCTATATTCGACACAAGTAGTAAGTACTTACAGACCAACTATGATACACATTTTGCCTGTATAGTGAATAAATTAATACCTGATTTAAAAAATAAAACAAAAATAACAAATAGCATGTTATTTAATTCAGTAATCACTAATCAGTCTTAAACAATAAACATCATACTTTTAGATTAGACAACAAAATGTATATTTATACTGTGTTTCGACTTGAAAGATTTTACTGCTTTAAAACATAAGACAAACCTACCAACCAAATGTATAAAAAAAAATGTTTTTTGTGATTATTATTTTCCTATAGGTTTCACGTAAATGTTTGTAAAAAGGAAATAATCTCCATAATATAAGCTATTAGTTGACACCTCGATGAATACAATCGGTTAAGTGGTTTTCGAGATACACCGCCAAAAAGAATAGGTCCGGACGCCATCTTTGTGACGTCATTACTATCCCCTCCCACCATTTTTCCGCTTTACTACCGCATGTACGGTGATCAGGAGAAACGCCCGAACACATTGATACCGGTTGTGGGTAAGGCCGAGCTGAGTCAATTAAATCTGGCCTCGGAGCGGCTTGGGGACTACTAATACCGATTCCGACAGTACCGATTCCAAAAAACTGTTTGTGATGCAAAAAAAATTCGTGTCCAGGCAAATGTGCATATCCCCAACAGTTGTCGCCCTTTCTTTATTGAATTTAAATTATTAACCTTGCCTTGCATCTATATTTTACAAGCCGCTCTCTTTGTTCGGGAAAATCCAAATTTATTCGAACTAAAGCAAGATAAGGAAAATACTAGAACGAAGTATAGAAATAAATTAATATTACCAAAAACCAACCTTGAAATATACAGAAATAGTCCTCATTATAAATGTATAGTTATAACTAATAAAATTCCTGATTATATAAAGCTAACACCCCAGTTGACAGTATTTAAAAATAAATTAATTAAATTCCTTATTGACAAATGTTACTACTCTGTTAAAGATTTTTTAAATGATAATAATTTATAGCCTATAAAAAAAGATATTATATGACATGTAATAATTGACCTATAGTATAAGTTTCTCGTTCTTGTAATTATTTTGTTAGTTAATTATGTAGGTAGCTCTAATAACAGTAGCTTTAAGTAATATTGTATGCCCCTACGGGGTGTCATGTTCTGACTTGTTCATATATATAACATCTTAATTGAAATGTATAAAAAAAAAAAATAGTAAAAGTTGTTCAGTATGACCTATAAAGTCGCTGCGCAGAGTATGACTGGTGGTTAAAAGTTCACCCTGTATAAAAATTTTAAGTAAAAAGAAATATGTACCTACCTATGATTAAGACGAAAAAAGAGACTAAACGTCGAAGTAAGGTAACATTATTGTGTCTGGTTTTTATAATTGTCATTATAATTTCAGTAATTAAAACCGATACTCTATAAATTCCATTCAATACGTATCGTAACAGTCACCACAGTTTCGACCGGTAAAAGCCAGTTATCGTTACCCATGCGCAAATAAATGAGTGTAGCTTCATTGTTTATTACTCGATCTGTATGTTTTAAGGCTCATTATATTCCTTGATAATGAAGCAATATGTTTTATATTAAACAAAATTTGCGAAATGCTAATATTTACGGAGATTTTTACAAAATAAAAAAAAATAATTTTATAAAAAAACTGTTTTTTGTGATTATTTTTTTTCCTATAGGTTTCACGTAAATGTTTGTAGAAAAGGAAATAATCTCCATAATATAAGCTATTATTTGACACCTCGATGATTAAAATCGGTTAAGTGGTTTTCGAGATACACCGCCAAAAAGAATAGACTTTTCTTACGATAAAGATAATTTACAGAAATAAAACCATGTAAAAGAATTATATCGCGTATAATGGATTAAAAATAAATACCGACGTTTCGAACACTTTACAGCGTACGTTATACGTCGAGGTGTATTTTAGTTTCATTATACTCAATATAATCAGTTTATATAGTTTTATTTCTTGAATAACTGTAGCGGTAACAGAAGACAATATTATTGACAACGTTTGGTTGCGTTTCTATAATTAGATTTGTTGCTATCTGCAAGTAGGCCAAGGGCTGTGGTCACCGGCCATTCAGCATTCGAGTCGGTAATCTGTCGCCATTATTTACTCGCTGTTTAATCTGTGCCGGAACTAAACAACTGAACAGTTTATTAGCAAATACGTCTCGTTGTTGCGACATATTAAGACAGCTGGTTTACCTACTACATAGTTAATTACTTCGGTGGCGTCAATCTGAATATTTGTCTGTAACTGCAATTAACCATCTTTTCAATGACATTGATAGGATTTTTACCTTCAAAATGCCGGGAAGTATTTCTAGCAAGCCGTGCTCGAAGTTGAATTTAAGACTTTCGTTTCGCTTCGCTCGCTCGTTTGATAAAAAATAGCTTATGACACGATTCACTGGCTAATCGCGTTCTGAAAACCACTCTCGGCTGACGTCCTAATATGCTGACGCGGTTCTAGTCAATAACAATGAAATTGCCTTTCTCAGGTCATCAATAATCATTATGATCGTCTGCATTTTTAAACGTTTATTTGCCTGTTTCAATTTGTTTAGTTGCTTGATTGTAGGCTGTAGGCCAAGGGCTGTGTTACTGGCCGCTTGACTCCAACCTTTGTGCCGGAGCTAAATATTATGATTGCCAAAAATTAGAAGTGAGATTTTGTGTCAATATTGGAATAAACTTGTTTTGATTACCGTAGCAAGTAACAATAGTCTAAAGGTCTAAAAAAGTGCATTGCTGTAATTATTATAGCCTCTATCTACTCGTACCTAAGCCAAATAGGGTAGTAGACTAAGTATTCAGATTACTCATTCAAATCAGCTAAAAAAAGGATGGTTAGCACGAGGAATTTTGTTCATTGACCCCCCTGTTCGTGTCTTTATCGCACGCCCATAATTATATTGCTGTCCCGCACTTGATGCTGGCAGTCAATGACACTTTGCAAGCGGGACAGGAATATAATTATGTGTGTGCGATTAGGGTTACCAGACATCAGGAATTTTGGCCGTATGTCTGGAATGTGGCCGGAAATTTTAATGAATTATTAGATTTTTTTATGATCTTAGTTACTCACATTAATCCAAAACAAATTTATTTATCAATAACTTATTCGCTTAATCACGATATGAGTGCCAGGCAAAATACTCGCAAATCAGGTATTTTGTCAGGAAATTTAAACTTGTATCTGGTAACCCTACGTGCGATAGAGTAGAGATAGGAACATGCGGGTACAAAAAACTGGACATCACTCTAAACATGCTGACATTTCCTGGACGGTCATTTATTTTGTTAAATTTTCTTTAATCATTTAACTTTATTAAGCACTCGTTGCCTTTGTACGCCAGTTAACTCAATCAAATCCGTAAAGCTCACGAATATACTACCAATTTGCTGCCAAGTCATGAAATATTACTACACTCAATATCGCTTTGTCAGCATTTTCGGAAGTAATAGAAGAATTTTGGACCCGGGTACGTCCTTAAACTACGTCCACAAGAGAGTAATGGGCATTGTGAATGTCATTTCGCTTTGTGTGGTAGGGCATAGCACAGCGGATGTCATTCCAGATCTAGAGCAGAGCCCAACTGGGGAAGTACCTCCACCTTACAGAAAACCGCAGCCAAATAACACTAGACCCTACTCATAGTGTTGTGTTCCTGCCGGTAAGGTTGCCAGAGCTCAACGAGGGGCGGGAGGGGGTTAGGGTTGGCAACGCGCATGTAACTCCTCTGGAGTTGCAGGCGTACATAGGCTACGGATACTGCTTACCATCAGGCGGGCCGTATGCTTGTTTGCCACCGACGTATTATAAAAAAAAATGTTTCTAAAGTACAAAAGCACCCATTAAATATTGGCTACTTACTAGGTATACTAGCCCTGTATGAGATGATAATTATGCTATATCTACAGGATATATAACCTTCCCTTTCTTCTACCCAACTTCGGTAACTTTAAACTTATTGCCTGCAAAGCAGGAGGTTCACATCCAGCATACAAGCAGCAGCTAAGGGCATTTATTTATGTGTTCATCGCAGAAATTTTGTGCCTGAACTGTAGATGTTTTCTACGTATTTAATTAGGTATGTATCTATATCTATCTATTCTTTATATTGTCTAGTGCCCACAATACAAGCCTTAATTTATTTCAGCTAGCTTCTAGTGGTTAGGCGAAGTTTCCAAAAACCCTAACACTCCCCAAGAAATCCTGACAAAGGACCAAACATCCTGATATGTCCTGGGAAATCCTGACGTATGGCAACCCTACATTTAGCCAATTACAATCAGATGACAATTTGATTGGTTCAAGTGGACAATCGATTCTGGCGCCGGTGGGGTTACATTGCATTTGTGTAGTTGCAACTTGCAACTGCTATGTCCGGCTCAAATGTGTCACATGGAACAAAAAGGCACGCTCGCATTTGAATATTAATTACCAAGTGGCGATACAGGTTGCAAAGGTTAATTATTAAATAGCCAAGCATCAGCCTAATCTTAAAGATATGCCCATTTATATATACTATTGTATTTAGTACACTACTTAACAAAGATGAAATTATAAGTACCTCGGTTTATTTATAATTCATTTTGCATTGCATTATGTTAAGAGTAAATTAATGCTTCTACTTGTTGAGAATCACGGGCGGGTTATTAATTGAGTTTTTAATTAGGGCAGGTAATTAAGTTTAGGTGCTAATATAGTTATTTAAGTATTTTCTTGTTACTAACAAACTATGGACTCTTATTCGTCTGAAATAAATGCAATTTATTTTTTTATTAATAATAATTATAGCAAAAATAAACAGTATTTACCTGCTTCCGTATAAAGTCTACAAGTAGTTAAATTAAACCATTCCCTACAGATTTTATCTCGTGAAACACGATTAAAGTGTTTCACTGTGGTCGAAATATTATGACGAAAATGTTTCGTTTGTGGTTTTGTTTGGTAACAAACAGAGCATTATATTTTCGAACAAAAAGATACTATTCAATATTCTCACACTTAGTATTCTATTCTATATCAGATAAACGTGATAAGAGAACAAATTATAAAATTACATCATTCAATACAAACGACACCGCTACTCGGAATAATCAGTTTCATATACTACTAATGCCATCTATCGCTACGACGAGTAAACTAGTGCGCGTGAACGTGTTGGCTAATTTCGAGCTCTACCGCAACTGTCAGGATGGCCGAGCGGTCTAAGGCGCCAGACTCAAGGTTAACCTTGCCCGATGATCGGGTATGAGCTGTTCTGGTCCTCTTTGAGGGCGTGGGTTCGAATCCCACTTCTGACAATACTTTTTGCGTTTTTTTTTTCGTTCTATACTTAGGTACACAACATACCTGTGTAACTTTACTTAATATATTGATTTCTCTTTTCTTATTATTTACAAAAAAAAACTGTTTCGAAATGTGTCCTTAGTTATCTTTTTAATCTTTCTTCATCTTCTTTAATAATTTGTTTGGGTTCCTAATATGGCTTTAAATTATCCGTTTACTTTTGTATTGATATATAACAGTACTATATTACGAAAAAAACTATGACTTAATCCTCGGTAGTATAGTGGTGAGTGATGTTAGTATCCCCGCCTGTCACGCGGGAGACCGGCATTTGATTCCCCGCCAGGAAGGACTTTTTTATACTTAAATGAACTTTTTCAATAAGTCTCCAATTTATCTTAAGATTAAGAAGGGGTGTAAAGCCAGGAAATTAAAGGGAAAGAAAAGATATGGTGCGCTGCGCTCAATTTGCGACGGAAAATATGGCCGTCGCGCTGGTTTACTTTTTATCTCAAATACTTTGAAAATATACTTGTTTGAAATGTTGCTTGTCAGATCCGTCGGCTATATCACTAGGTGACGATAAACAACTGAAAGTTATCGCCACTCGTTGCGAATTTTCTACTCTTCGTACTTGTATCGTAATAGATGTCCTATATACCAAAGAAAAACTGACGAAGCCCTCCAGAGGCTTAGGCCGGATTCGAACGCCATCTTCTGTTATCGTGACTGACGCCGTGCACGTCTATATACATTTTTTTAGCACAATCGGATTAGGACCAACCTCGATATCTCTGGAACAGTCATGAAATTTGGTATCCCCAAGGGAGGTCCCCAAATGCCAAATGGTGTGGGCATGGAAAAGGGGCCCTTAATTTATATACATACCAAATTTCATGACTGTTCCCGAGATCTCGAGGTTAGTCCTAATCCGATTGTGCTATTTTACATTATTAAATCAGCAACAATTCTAACAATTTTATATATTTTTCGCAGGCGGTCCCATCGTCGTGTGGCATGTTGCGGGGCCTCACCGCGCTGCTGGCGGTAGCCCTTTGCGCCGCCACGCTGGACTCCGAGCTCGGCGTCGGCAAGGCCATCAATATATTTATGAGGTAAACCACTATAATGAGGTAACGAACTTTTATGCAGTAGGAGTAGTAGTACTTAACTCTTAAGGGTCCTCCTCCCGCAAAATACCGTAATACTAAGTTACTCTGAACCATTTTTTATATTAAATATGACACTTTTTGGGCCGAAAAAAATATAGAATAATCTACAAGATATGAGAAATGATATGGTTTTTCTGAAAATCTATTTTACTTTAAATAAGTGAAGAAAAAAATCTTTAAGTCATCCCTATTTCTTTCAGTTGTATCCTTATTACCCAGCACTACTGAAACTTTTATCGAAAATATATGAAACTTTACAATTTTTCGCACAAAACACTATAAAATGATTTGATTTTCTTGCTTTTTGCAAATTCGTAAAACCTATAAACCTACCTAACCTAACTTATGCCTCAATTCCTAAAAAAATAAGCCAAAATCCTACCTAGGTTCCTACCATTACGAGTACCTCGCTCTCGTCCATATAGTCAGTGCGGGGCAAGTCGTGTTGCTAGACGGACCAGTGCTGCGTTGCGCGCGCGAGCAAGCGAAATTCTATTTCAAACGCATAGTTCTGCGCGCTCGATCTTTTGCAGCGGGTGGTTCGGTGAGGGGTGTAAGCTCCGCCGTCACGCGCGATGTCGTTGGCGTCGGGTGCAGCCTAAGGGCCTCCGCTAGCTGGCGCGTATTATCCGGGACGGACGCACCGTCTAATGAGAAATTGTATGAACAGCGCTAACTGGCGCGGGCGCGTGCGACGGATTTGGCCTGGGAGCAGGACCCGCAAGCCGTCCGCGTCAGCTAGCGGAGGCCCTAACCCCCGCCATCCTAGACTCCGCGACCCCGCCTCTTTTCTTATATGTATATGCAATACCAATACTAAATGCTACAAGTGTAGTTTAACAGTAAATGAGTTGAGCCATAGGCCAAGCCGTAAAGAAGGGAAAGCCAGCTGCAGTATCTCCATGTGGCCGTTAATTGGCCTATGGGTATTGGCCATTTTCCATATGCGAGTGCTCTAAATGTCTGTTTGACCATAATGCTCATGGTCATACGGTAAAAAATATTCGCTTCTGTACTTTCATAAATTGACATTAAATCCTTACTTTCCAGATATGGCTACCTCAGTATCTGCATGCGAGTGGTCCCCCGCAACGACACGGAAGGCTGGGTGTTCCGAGAGCCCACCGTCAGCGTGTTTCGAGACGTGGAGCGTCTGTCTGTGGCGCCGAAACCGAGGCAGGCCAAGACGCTGTTCGACGGAGACTTCCATATGGAGTTCTGCGATAACCTGAAGCAGTTGCTGCAGGCGTACTTTAGGGATTTTAGTTTTGAGAGGTAAGATTTAAGCGAGGTTGTGTTAATAGATGTGTCATTTCATTGTCATCGACAGCTTTTCACCTGTTGTAAAAACTTCCAGCACTGTTGATGAAACTTTTAAACTGTATTATGTACCAATTCACCTTGGTTTTAGGCAACCATAAGAAGTAAGTTAGCTTCGAGAGGTAAGGTTTTTAAGGTCGACGGATTTTCTAATGTCTTAAAAACCGCTGGCACTTTTGAGGAACTGATACTGTATCCTATTTCTGCCTTTTATGAGGTACGCTCTCGAAGATTATATTCACTGCACTATGCACTGTTATTACACGCTGCACTTCTACGTCTCATGTTATTTTATGAGGTAAACTATTGAGGTAGCCATAACATCAAGTCAAGCGGTTTGCTAACTTAGACTTCCTATTGAACCATCGTAAACACAGTTAACTGATAATTCATAGGTATTCCTTATTGCCAAAACATTAAGGTTCACCAATGATCAGTTAAAAGTGTCGCTGTTTGAACATTGTAGGAACATTATAACTAGGTAGTATAACTATTATTAATAATATCAAACAGGAATTTGAAATTTCAATAACATCTACTGCTTTGTCAGTTCAAAGATATATTTACACTTTTGCACCTTACTCTTTTGTAATATGTATATTGAAAAATGTAAACATATTTTTGACGTCTACCGTACAAAAGATGCACAGTCAAAATCAGCATATAATATGGGCAATAAGGTCGTGTATACGTATATTTGGCACTTTGTCCGTATCGATATTTTCCGACGTGACTATACTAGATGCATAGAAAAGAGGATATTTATATTAGGGCACTGACTGTACATAGGATGTACAATCGCGTTTATAACGCTTCAATAACTCGATGAAAGGAACTTATTAGTATTACTAAAGCGAATATAAAACATTCGCGCCGATAAAATAGGAAATGCATAACGTCATTGAGCTTGTATAAACAGGTAAATTAAGCCCTACGGAACGAAGGTAAATGTTGTGAAAATGAAAACTAAATCGATCGTTCCTTTTGTAATGATTGCTATTGATTTGTATCGTTGTGAAATTCTGTGGTGTTCTGTCTTTGCAATACGATAGATTTTTATTTATTTACTTATTATTATTTATTATTTATATACAAAGGAAAAACACCCGGACTAGTGCGAGTCGGACTCGCCCACCGAGGGTTCCGTACTTTTTAGTATCAGTTGTTATAGCGGCAACAGAAATACATCATCTGTGAAAATTTCAACTATCTATCACGCTTCATGAGACACCTGGTGACAGACGGACGGACGGAAGGACAGCGGAGTCTTAGTAATAGGGTCCCATTTTACCCTTTGGATACGGAACCCTAACAAGCAAGCTCAGGCAGCTGAGGGGCTCGGGCATCTGTCGCGTAAACGGAGGATGCTGGTTCGATTCCTGCCCTGGGCACTGGAGGCGTTGGTCATTAGTTCCTATGTATATAATAATATATAGGTATATGACATTTATTTCATTTTCGATAGATTTTGAAGAACTGTTTCGACGGATTGCTTTGTTTCATAGACCTAAGAAGAGTTTTTTGTCCGTTCAGAATAAATAAATAATTGGCGGAGTCTGCACTAGATCTTATTATTGCATTTTTGCCCGGCGAATGAGTTAGACTCCCTAATGAAAATGTGAAATTCCTAAACTACAGTAGTACACACCAATGACTTTACACACCGTAAATTCTGCTTCTCAACATATACGTCAAAACGTCATACTTTCATTGGGTGTTTGACGTTTAGTTTTGTCACGTTACCCTGACTGGAAACTTAAGTAACTACCTACAGGATTCAGTCCTAAGAAAGCGATACCTAGGTAGTGTATGCTATACTTGATGGGTTTCAGGCGTGGTGGGGGACACACGGATTTACGTTTTGCTTCCTCGTGTTCGAATTATTCTTTACTAAACCTGTTGACATTGGTTCCAGGTTAGAGCGACCATGGCGCGCGTTCACGGCGGGCTGGCCGACGGACATCATGGCGAGAAACCTGGGCATCAACTCCTCCTTCATCACTGGCGATCACTGCTACGTGCTCGTCAGGGTATCCAGGTACTAAGCTTGCTAGACCAAGTACCCTTTCAGTCCTAACTCCCAAAGTTCAGGTACTAAATAGCGTTTATAACCGTCATAACTTAGTGGTACCAGTGACCGACAGCGAACCAGTAATCTGACACTTATATGTATATCCAAGAAGCGAAGATTTACTCCATTTTCGACGATTAGCAAGAAGCGAGTAGCGTTGAGCGACTAGTTAATAGGTATATAGGAGATATTGTCGCCTGATGGTACCGAACCTATGGACGCTTGCAACTCCAAGTGTGCCCTTACATTCTCTATAACACACACATCAATTTCTAGATACCGCGAAACAGCCAAGCTAAGCGACTTACCCACCAACATACCGGTCGAGGATGTTGTCTTCGACGCGATCCAGGACTCCACCATCGGGGACACGGTTTCCATCGCGGACTTCATCCGGAAATATGGCTCGCATTACATATCCAGCTACATTACAGGGAACTCGCTATATCAGGTCAGATATCGCTGATGTTGATTATTATTACTAATCATAGAAAAATAAATGCTAAAATGTGTAAAATAATGCTATGGTTGCAGCAAATGCAAAAGTATAAAATAGACACCACGCACTATTCCTGTTGTGTTAACTAGTCTCAAACTAGAGTTGTTGAATTTGCTCGTCCAATATTTTGCATTTCTTTACGCGTCTTTGGATTACCGACCGAGCTTAATGCGAGCTCTTAATTAAACATTTGTTGAAATCTCGCTTCAACATTCCTTATGCGAACTGCCAAGGAGTGGAATGCCCTGCCCGAGTCTGTGTTTCCGTATGAGTACAATCTGAATCTCTTCAAGGCTAGAGTAAATAGGTATCTCATAGGCAAGCGTGCTCCACCGTAGACCGCATCATCACTTACCATCAGGTGTGATCGTGGTCAAACGCCTGCCTATCCTCCATAAAAAAAAAAAAAAATTAAATTTAGTGTTTAATATGCTTTTCTTGTTTTAGGCCAGGTGGGGTATGAGGAATATAATATAATTATATTACTTTCATTTAGACAGAGGCTAGAGTCACATGTCATGATTCCATAGAAGTAGATCTTGTCCAAGTGTTCCTATTACCCCACCTGACCTCGAATATGCGGTTATCACACCGATGCGTATTCACACGCCGCACCGGTGTCAAAGCGAGACAGCATATGGTATATAGTAATGTCCCGCTCGCACACTGATGCGACAATATGTAGACCGCCATACCTATATTACCTATATGAGCAACGGTCGATTGAATGAAGATCAAGAGTTCAGGACTCAAATGGTTCCTGCCGTTAATCGCTATTTTTCCAAACGTGAGAAAGCACGTGTCTGCGCCACTGTTTCAGCACGTGACATCCATTTCCTTCCTACTTATATTGTGTAAGCAGGACGGATGCAGGACGTGATCGAAAACGTGACGATTGTTGATGAAAGTCGGGCAGTTTTCAAAACAGTGCGATAACCAAGTTTGTTGAACTTGACTTAGATCTTTAGAACACTCAAACAAATGAATTAAAGATTAGAGATTATCACAGAGAACTAATGTTATAATTAATAGGTAGGTAAATTAAACAAAGAATATAACTATTTTACTTAGATACTTAATTGCCGCACAAAAGTTTTGCATGATACCTGAGATATTTGAATGCTTTTTAAATTGTAAATAATGTAGGTACAGCTATAAATATATACTTACCTACTTAATGTATAATTTACCTACTTAGTTTACTTAATTTAATGTATTTTCGTGTAGTGTGAAGTTCAAAGAATTCATCATTAAGAAAACGACTTATTAACTTAATATAACACCTATTTTCCACTGTGAGATTGTATGTGTAGCTCACGCGCAATCCTTTTAACTTCTCACCTTTTTATAACTATACCCAGGTATTCGTGTTCTCACGGAGCGTGTATTCCCGTATCAAAGACCGTGTGAAGTCCAAAGGCGTCACTAACATCCCGCCGGCGGAGATCAACAACTTCTTCTCGCCGTTCTTCGCCGAACACATCGGCACGGTCAAGGTTTGGACGGACGCTGTTACTGCACTTGAAATAATGGAAAATTCTATCGAATACTCTCTGAACTGCTTAGACTCAGTAGCGCCATCTATGTTTCTGATAAGAAATAATGACCAACAGCGCCATCTTGCGGCGAGTAGCCGAACGTCAAGTAAAAAAACAAGTTGGGAACTACAGTTCGGTACCTACAACGAAAGGAGATGGCGCTGTAGTTAAATTTTGCTTAGCTGGTTGGGAAAAGCGACCTTGGTACTTTGTAATTAAGTATACTTCAATAAATTGTAACGTAAAAGTTTCCTTTAGTTCATAATTGCGATAGAGTTTTCCTTCGAGTGTTTTAAAATATGGATCATCATCATTTCTCATGACGATGCTTTCCATCATGTGCGTCATCAAAACTTCTTTTCTGTGTTCATCATTTTCTGACCATTTTCGAGCAAGCCTGGCCATTCAAATATTTCAAACTTTAAATCTACCCATCACATGCCACACCACTTTTACATTAAATTGGGACAGTCATCATTACTTCTTACCATTGCAACCCGCCATTCATCGCAACTCGCTTGTCGTTCTCGCCTCTCTCTGTATTCCTAATTAAAGGTAAAAATTAAGTGAAAGAGCAAAATAGTACGAGCAATAAGAAAAAAAGAAAAAAAAAAAAACCAAACCAAGTAATTTGTCTGCAGTAAACTGAGCAAATCTAGTTATTTAATTTTGCTTTATTTACTTGCTTTAAGCATCTATGTTATTAATTGATCCTCTAATTTGTGCAAAACTAGCGACCCGTCCCGGCTTCGCACGGGTTACACAAAACCTTAACAAATTATACTTACACCTAAACCTTCCTCAAGAATCACAGATAGGTGAAAATCCGTTCAGTTGTTTTTGAGTTTATCGCGAACATATATACACACAGACAGACGCGGCGAGGGACTTTGTTTTATACGGTGTAGTGATGTTTGCTATCTTACACTATTGCCGTCGCTATTTTTATTGTTTATGATTAAGTTCGAATATTATTCTTAGTAAAAAATGGTAAAAGTAATGAGTGATGTAGTTGGATTTACGTAATACACAATATTTCGGCCCAAACTTACTTATTTACAAAACAAACACGAAAAGAAGTTTCAGTCCAACTTTGCCCGCTAACGGAGTACACGTTCCAAACTTGCAAATTTTATAGAATAAAAATCGTGAATCTTGTCTATGCTCTCACTCCAGGTGTTTGTGTTCTCTAGAACGGCATACTCTATGATAAAAGAGAGACTTAAGCTCAAAGGAGTGGCGGATATCACTGCGAAGGAGCTTGAGGGCTACTTTTCGCCTTGGCATGCCAAGCATATTGGACAAATTAAGGTAATCGCCATCTTTCGTGAGACCTTGCAACTTTGCCCACTTTGGTTTTGAATAGGGATATTTAAAAAAAAAGTCAACCTACCTAATATTTTGAGACACCTCGTATGTTACATTTGACAAACAAGTGAATAAGTTCAAACGGTATGTTTAGTGGATAGTTAAATGAATTTGATAAGTGCAACTTCTGTTAACCAAATTCTAATCAGACATAAATCCATTAGCAAGACTTTGCTAATCAGATTTTTATAAATTGTTATTTGTTGGTATTTTTTGGTTAAAATATATTTAGCGGACGGAGAGTTCTTTGTTCTTTCTGAATAGTGTGTTTGTCTAGTGACAATCAGTCATCATAGATATCATACCAAATTTTGGAGTTGACCTACATTCTACAGCACATACCTAATTATAAAGCTTAGCTTATCGCGTGAACGCAAACATCCGTAGGCAAAGTTGCTAGATCTCACGCCTGTTCTCATTTGTTTAATAGAACTCGGTTAGAAAAGGAATTTATGTCGCGAGCCAAGTATAGCACACGTCTAAAGGTGCTGACAATGTTCGATGTTCTGCTCAAGTCACATTAATATGGATTGTGTGTACTTACTGTGTCTCTACCAGGGAATTCCCAGTTCTCGCCATACTAATTCAGTACAGGGAGCATTCGCTAGTTTCAACTTTCGCAACACGAGAGACTTCGTTTTATCATTTTATAGTCTAAATCTGTAACCTGCGAAAGGACTGAATAATGAATTCTTTTACACAAATGAAATAAGCAATCATATTTTCAGTTTGCATTTATCATATCATAAAGAGAAAAATGTGTCTTAATTTTTTACATTATCATTGACTAAACTATATCGCAAGCATTCTACTTTTATTTACCTAATCTTATCATTCCATTGTTATCGACTCTTATACATACATTTTTTCGTCAATTTTGTTCTTAAAAATATTATTAATAATTAGGTAAAAAAAACTTAACTTTGCTCAGTAGGCCCGGATTTAGAGATCTAGGGCCCTTAGGCACTTGGTATGGCCCTTCGAATTTATAGGGACCCCCCTTCTCCAACTCAAAACCATTGCCAGGTTGCCTGGAACCCTAGGCCCGGTCCTTGTGGGGCTAGGCGGAAATCCGGGCCCTGCCAGTAGGTAGGTTCCACTGCTTACTTTTTTGTTTTATATTGACGAATGAAACCGTATAATGGTTACCCTTTAGTGCTAAAGTTACCTAGATTAACGGACATCAAAAACTAAATTAAAACCATAGTGTCATCTAATACTTTATTTTTTGCAGGTGGCCAGCGGCAACAAAACAGTAGAAAACTGGGCCATGAAGCGACTCAGGGTGCACTACTACATATTTTCGTACCCCAGTCTGCTCAAACTGCACGGCGAGCCGTCCCTCCTCCGCAACCTGGACTCGTTGCTGGGCAACGAGGCCCTGTTGCAGTTGGAACTGAAGACGTTATCGCCGGCGTTCAAGGACGTGAGGAAGAAACGGTGGTTTGAGGAGGTTATAGACAATTATTTGAAATTGTGGGAGAGTAATATGTGATGAATGGTATTTTTAGGTTTAATAAGATTGTATACAGTTAAAGTCGTTTAGTTTGGTTTGAATATTTTTAAAACGCCATTTATTCCTACGCACACATTATATGAAATGAATTATATGAATTTCGAGATAAGTATTTTCAATTATAAATATTTATCCTATTACATGATATTTTTTATCTGAAATGTTTCTGCCTTAATTGCAGGTATTTAAGTTTCAACGTTTTAATCCTTTATATTTATATCACCTAATCTAACCTACCCTTACGTATCAACACTTTAATATTATTAAAAAAAAAACTGTATACCAATGTTACAATTAACTGCTTAATTGATGCTTTATTCAATGGTTATTTTCCAACTATGTTAAACGGGTTTAACTGTAAGCCAATGAACGATGTATTTTAATACGTATGCAATAAATAAAAAATAATTCAATATTAAATTGGTGCTAAAAACCTTCCGACCAAATAGAAAACGGAATTATGCAATTTAAATGAATTTTACAATTTTGTCTTGTTATTCTGAAGACAATGTGTGTATGCTCGTTTTCCATCTTATGTGTATTGCCATTTCATGTTAAAATCTTTCCGACCAAATAGAAAACGGAATTATGCAATTTAAATGAATTTTACAATTTTGTCTTGTTATTCTGGAGACAATGTGTGTATGCTCGTTTTCCATTTTATGTGTACTGCCATTTCATGTTTAAGTACAAAAGTTTTTCATTTGATATCTACAATTGGACGTAAATTAAAACATAATGGTGTTTGGAATATAATTTAAAATCTCATCTTCCTATTTTGTGATCCAATCTCGAATTTACCAAATAATGATTATAATGAACGATATATTTGTGAATTTATATTTTTTCCTTTACATATAAATATTATATAAATACAAATTAGGTATAATATTAAATGTGATTATAGATATAAAAATGACAATGTAGATGCAGTGAATTGAACGAACTACTTATACATATAAGTTTTAGTTGTTGTAAGTAATTTAATTTTGTCAAATGAATTTCGAATAAGTAAAACACTGCTAAGCCATTCTAAATACGAAATACCTATAAGTTAATTATAATGTTGCATGTTGTTCACATTGTTATGGGGCTTTTGCTCAAAATCGTAGGTGAAGACATTTTAGAATAATTATAAAATGTGCCTTTGCAAATAGATATTTGTAACTAAATAGTTGCGAATACTTTCTAGTGATGCTCAACTACAGCTTGACTCAACGTCACTTAACCTTTTTGTTTTCTTCATATTTGGTATAACAACATGTTCAACCTGACTTAGAATTATTCGAATACCTACTTAAATTTTACGTAAAGTTAGATTTTTGAAATGATCCTATATATGATTTTGACGACCGGTTTGGCCTAGTGGGTAGTGACCCTGCCTACGACGCTGATGGTCCCGGGTTCAAATCCTGGTAAGGGCATGTATTTGTGTGATGAGCATGGATATTTGTTCCTGAGTCATGGGTGTTTTCTATGTATCTAAGTATTTATAGATATTTATATATTATATATATCGTTGTCTAAGTACCCTCAACACAAGCCTTATTGAGCTTACTGTGGGACTTAGTCAATTTGGGTAATAATGTCCTATAATATTTATTTATTTATTTATTTATTATTTATTATTTATGATGATGGTATTTTTTTATTTTTGTGATGAAGTGGACATACGTATAGTTCGTGCCATCCACGATGGCGCGCAGATTTGTCAAATTTAATCTTTAATAACATGTCAATACGAGTCAAGCGTTGTGAATGACACGATCTATACTACATTCAACAATTTTGCGTTTTAAATATTTTAAAGTCATCTGACATGCAATTAAAAAAGTTACCTAGAACGATGTTTGTTAATCGTCACAAGCTGTACTTGAAATGATAATTGTTGGTTTATGATTCTCCTTCTCATATTCGTCCAAAAGATAGACTAAGATAGCAAATCGTGCAATTTAGTGTTGTAACGCAATGCGGGATCAAACTTGAGAATGCATTTATTTTTACGTATAATTAGTCCAATAAGGAACGGTGTAAATATTTTTTGGTAATTAATTAAAAAGTTAAAGGAATAAATTGATTTATGACTGGAAAATTGTTTAATTTTCATATTTTAATTTACAATGTTTCACACTCATTTTAATCCGGTATTTTTTTGAGGTTTTAAAACTAGTATCTCAGGATTGACACCGGTAGTGGTAGTACCTTCAAACTTCAAAGTTCAAATAGTTAACTATAACGCATTTAAAAATCAGAGTTTGCATATATCCTTGATAATTTTATTCTTCTTATGTGGGCAAAGTTGCCCTTAGTGGACAATGTTTATTGACGTTTCACGCCAGTTCTTGACAATTAATTGTGTTGCTTTTATTTTTTAATATTGGACTCTGATTTAAATTACGAAACTAAGGATTCGTCGCGATCAAGGTTGTCAAATTGCGCGGATATTCTCAATACTTCAGTTACTTCGATCGGTTCTGGACAAATTGAACCTTATAACGTATTTAATAAGGTTCAATTTGTTTAGTGATAGCCAAAATAGCCGAATTACGGAGACTAGAGAATTGCGCGGGTGATGATAACCTATGCCATCAGAGAATTAACCGATAAATATATTAAGTCTAATAAATATTATAGGACATTGTTACACAAATTGTTAATAATTCTAATTCCCACAGTAAGCTCGATAAAGCTCGTATTGAGGGTACTTAGCAACGATATATATATAATGTATAAATATTTACTAATACATACATAGAAAACACCCATGACTCAGGAACAGATATCCGTGCTCATCACACGAATAACTTACCAAGATTTGATCCCGGGACCATTATAGGCCCCTGCCTATATAGCCTGTATAGCCTAGGCCGTCAAGTCTAATAGGAATGCTAAATACTGTGTTAAGGAATAGTCAACACAAGGTATGCTAAAGTAATCGAGGGATTAAAGAACAAAAACACCTGTAAACTTTAACTTTGATTTATTTATTTAGTCGTAAGCATATTTTAACAAAATAGGTAATTCAACTTTGCTTAAATTGGTTGCAAAAAAACAACACAAAGAAAGGGAAAACAGGCAGTTGATTTCACATCAATTGATCGCATATTCTATTATAAAATTGCATAAATTTGCTTGAAATAAATAAGGTGGGATGGCTACGTAAGCAGGTACTAATTTTGTATAATTTTCTAGATTAATCTGTCGTAAAATCGCAGACGTTAGAAGGTGAATGACACGCTATCAGACTGTAGGCTTTGAGAACGCTCTATGGCAGACAATGGCCCCCTTTACACTGATAACGATTATTTGGAGTTAATGCTTATAGTCACGCTCTTTTTAACCATTGTAGGTATAAGCTGTGTTTATACCTTAGATACAAAAATGTTAGTCAGTTAGTTCGGTTGGTCACTGGTCAAATTGAGGCAAACGGTCCATCATTTTAGTATCAGAAATATTTAAGTATGTAAGTACCGAGGTAAATACTGGGATTATACCTCTTGCTTCGTCGAATGATGGTGCCTATGATAGATAGCAGTGTTGGCTGACAATTACCATTACAAATTGAACCGCAAGCTGTAACTGTGTGTGTGTGTGTGTGTGTGTGTGTGTGTGTGTGTGTGTGTGTGTGTGTGTGTGTGTGTGTGAGAGTGTGTGTGTGTGTGTGTGTGTGCGTGTGTGTGTGCGTGCGTGTGTGTGTGTGTGTCGTGTCTGTTACGGTTTACGGCTCAATTGTCTTTTGGTTGGGCTTAATTAAAAAAAATATTGAAGAAATATACGAAAAAACAATTACTCAAACCGGTTAATGTTTAGGTCATACGGTACCAGATGGCCTACCACGGAACCACGTTCGACGTGTTGCCTCTCTGTCACACTTACGTACAAATTTATAAGTGCGATAGAGAGGCAACACGATTAACGTTTTTCGCGGTAGGCCCTCAGTACCTACAGAGGGGTTCAATTGCAAGCAGTTGACAAGTGCTGAGCGTCGTAAAAAAATAAGGATGATTAAATTATGGTATATAAGTATATTTTGTAGGCTAGATAATAGATGCAATTTATTGTGTAGGTATCAATCAGGAGACAGTCATAAATCTAATCGTTTATTAATGGTTGTAATAAAATGTGTCACCCACTGCTCTACTAAATCAAGAATTTAATGAAGTTATGTAGATCATTTTCTATGGTAATTATGATAAAATACTAAGACCGTATTCAGATAAGTAGCCATATCACGAATTTGATACTGACATTTTCTTTAACATCTTCGTTACTTTCTTTCAATACATCTCGCTCGCTAATATATACTGACATATTAGTGCGAGCTCGTACTGACGAGCGGGTTGCATAGAAAGTTACTATAGAAAATTTTTCAGTGTCAAACTCGTGGTAAGGCTAAAGGCCTCCTAGAGTTCCAATAAGCATAGCTGTATGGTATCTATATGCTAAGGTGTCATGTGCGTATTGTTGATCTTTTTTTTTTAAATTCCTTCCATTTCCCAGTCTTTAGAAAAAAACCCGGCAAGAGTAGGTACATTCCAGAACTGATGCGTTCACATTTCGAAGTAAAATTCTCTAACACGGCACAGTCAGAGTTCCCATCTGTGCCCGCCCTACGTGACGGGCCATTGAGCATTGGGATCATTTCAGGTACCACACCATAGGGTGTCATAGGTGGGTATGAGGATGAATAAATACCCAGCCAACGGGGCGGTGGTAGCAATAAACATGGCAATCAATCAATTCTTTCTTTATTCGTTCATCACAGGTACATAAATAGGTGGTAACTCAGTATTCTAAGGAACAGCTATGATGTGCCTTTTGGCGTACGAAATAATTTCTTATCATCTAACTATATACATATTCAATAATTTATTTACACGGGCAATGAGCTTATGAGATTGGCATATGCAAACATATTTCAATAAGTCAATTCATATATTAAAAAAATAATAATGAGAATAAAAATAAAATAAAATAAAAAATTACAATTAATTACATTTGGCATATGTCAATATCATTAAAATAATCAGTCACACTATAATAACATTTAACTAATAAAAAATTTAATAATAAGGACTTCAATTTTTGTATTGGTGCCGTTTGCCATGATTCTGGTAACTTATTAAATATCCTTGGTGCCATCACTAGTACGCTTTTTTGCATCAAGGCTGTCGTAGTCCTACTCACTAATAGCGCTGGCTTTCTTGGGCGAAGGCTGCAAGTTCGCTTTTGCTCTTTAAACGAAAAAAAGTTTAAATTACTTTTAACAAAAACGCAGCATTCGAAAATATAGAGACATGGGAATGTCAGTAACTTTAGCGATTCGAAAAGAGGCATAATACTTTGCTGAGGGTTTAGTCCGCAGATAGCCCTTACGCATCGTTTTTGTGCCCTAAATAAAGATTGTCGATATGTAGAGTTTCCCCAGAAAACTAAACCATAACGTAGAGTTGATGAAACAAATCCATGATAGGCAGTTAGTACGGTGCTACGGTCGGTAGTTTTCGCTAATCTGTATAGAGCATATGAAAATCGGTATAGTTTCTTACATACTTCTTCGGAATGCGTCTTCCACGACATATCGCTATCGATTGAAAGGCCTAGAAATTTTGTTACACGCACTTTATCAACACGTTTGCCTTGATATGTAATATTAAGTGTTGGCGCTTTTTTCCTTTGACTAAACTGCATAATCTTAGTTTTTTCTAAATTAATTTTTAAATTATTACATTCTAACCATTCAATAATATGTCTTAAATCTGTATTAATTGCATTTTCATAGTCTATATCGTTGTTTTTCTCTATAATAACGGTGCTATCATCAGCATATAGTACCATTGGATACTGACTAGCTTTAACAATGTCGTTTACATACACTAAGAATAATAATGGACCCAATATACTACCTTGTGGTACCCCGTACAGAATATTTCTTCGATCAGAAGTGAATGTTATTTCATTTTTTGTATATTGGCATATCTGTGTCAGTTCTGTGTATTGTACCCTGCTTTCTAAGTATGATTTCATAAGGTTTAGAGCATTTCCACGGATCCCATAATGGCTTAACTGGTCCCATATGGCAGCTTCATAATCAAATACTTCTACTTGAAAGTGTCAACCCGCCCTTTATGTTTAGGTATCTTATAAAGTTTAACTATACTTTAACCTTTTCGACGCCGTATCAAACACAAAAGCTGTGCCTCGGACGCCACGTCACCGAAGTGGCAAAACTGAACTTTATGCATATGCACGTAGGTCTATGTTGATCTGTGACGGATTAATCCCTCTTCGGCGTTGGACCTACAGCGCGGATATAACCTGACGGTTGGCGCCAGGAAGGTTCAATATCGCTTGTGAGAGATCGTATATGATATCATGAACAAATAAAAACAAGTCCACAACCTTTAGTTACTAAATAAGATATCATATTTTTTGCTATTATAACAATAGCAAATATCGAGGTATTTGACCGATTTATCTACTCATACATATTAGGTATGTACAGAGATACCTATACCTACCTAACCTAAGTCATACCTATGGCTTCGCAATTAAATGCACTGGAGGCAACTATGTATTAAAAAAAATTTTTTTGCTCTTCACAGAGACTAGTAGTTATTTTTTTTATACAGGATCAAAGTTGTTGTTTAAGAGTCCCCGGCAAACTTGGCCGAATTTCACCTTCCCATACAAACGGAGCTTCGTTCTCATTTTAAAACTACGTGTTGGATATTAATGAAACATTGCACATGAGGTATATCTAGTCCTATAATTAGTTTATACAGCTCGTTTATAAGACAAACGAAATAAAGCAAAAACTTTTTGTATGAAGAACTTAAATTCGCTGTATTTTTTTAACTATGGTATCTGAAGCTACATAAACTAATTACAGGCATAGATATACCTTATCCTATTGTAAGTACAAAGTTTAAAAGCAATCTAGCTAGTCATTTTAAAATGAGAGCGTAACTACGTTTGTATGGAGGACCAAGCTTAGCTTTAACTCTTCGTGTTAATCATAATATTGACATCCGAGCAAGTGAAAGATTCCAAAATTTATCACGACCGTAGCTAGTCCTTACGAACTAGTGCAAGTAAAAATCATTTCGATATTTTCATACAAAGTGAGGATACATTATAAATAAGTATAATAAAGTAGCGTTGATGAGGCTTATTCATACACATTATGTGTGATTTCAGTTTGACAAACCAATGCGAAATGTACCTACTAATATTCGTCGAATAGTGAATACCAAAGTTACACGCGCTCGCTTATTTTCAATAAGTATTGATAACAGCTATATATTTATATAATAGTGTCACAATATGCATACGATACCAAACTACACACTGCTCGAACGAGTTTCCTCAATAAATGACTTCATTTACAATAATGAATTGCGTTAAAATAGTATAGCATAGAGCACGATGCTCAGTCTAATCTCGTAGGTCAAGTTCACAATGTGTTTACTTATGTACATCATTAGCAAAATGTGAAAAAACCTCAGTGTACATACCGCTTCCACGCGGCGAGGAGTTTCAAATATTGTTACAGTTTTTCACGCATTTTTGAAAATGTTTACGGTGCTTTTCATAATTTGTTTACGCGTGGCGTTTAGTGCGAGTGATGACAGTGACTTAGGATATAGTTTGAGTATAGGAAATGCTATAAATGTGTTTGCCAAGTAAGTTTTTATTTTGTTTTGTGCAATTGTAATAAGATCAGGTGCACTCCGATTACTAAGCGATATGTAAATTAGGTTTAAGTAGTTATTGTCGTGTAATTGGATCAAACAAGAAGCCTTAACTTCGTTTATTTTTATTTTAATATTTTTGCTGTAGGTAAACGTTGGTAGCCTTAATTAGTCGCATGCTGGTGCTTTAAAACCAGAGGTCCACGGTTCGAACCCCAGCTCGTGTCAATAAGTTTTAATTTCACATATATAAGTACTTACGAAATATCCTCGCTGTATACCAGTCACTTTTCGTTGAAGGAAAACATATCGTGCGGGAACCGGTACATGTCCCAGTAACGCCTAGCTGTTCTAGGGGCCTAGCAAGATACCCCAACAAAAAACGTATAGGGATGACAGACGCTACGAAAAGTGAGGTGATTATATTCTCACAATTTCAAGTTTCGATTGAAGTTTGTCATCTTGACTACGCCCCGGCTGGAAGGGCAAGTGGCTGTCGCTTTCGGAAAAGCTAGAACCGCACTCATTCTTGGGTTTATATTTCCAAAACTAAAATGACACCCTTAATATTCCCCTTCTCTTATTTAGGTTCCGCAAGAGAGATTAATGTGAAATCTTGAGTTTTATTTTTTATGAAGTATAGGCAGGCGTTTGACCACGATCTCACCTGGTGGTGAACGATAATGCGGCCTACGGTGGCGCCAAGTTGTCAAAAAAAGATCATGTTCAATAGAGACAGGGATCAGTAGACTTAGCATGAGTACGGGGCGAAAGTATCTCGTGCGCGAGATAAACTACCCGTATTTTTCTAATAGTATCAATTAGAAAGGCCAGACAGTCCAAACCAGTAGGTAAAAAAATCTTCTTATACAAGATTCTTTTGCATACAAGCTTTCCCTCGCGCTAAAAGGAGGAATTAGTCTTCCTCCCATATTTGTAAATAGTCAGTCGGAAAATGTATTTTTTTTTCCGTAACGATTATGATTAATACTAACTACTTGCTTGACAATTAATTGCGATATTTTTGTCGCATTTTCTATAGGTTAGTCAGACTGTGATTTCTCCGCGAGGATGACAGCATTTGGGTTTTACCCCTTTTTGAATTGGGGAAATTATACAAAGAGTCAAAGAGAACTTAGTTCATAATTGTCGTCATTCATCGATATATTTTATTTTGAATAAGGAAATTCACGAAATGGTTGTGTAAATCCTTAATAGGAAGTAATTATAGGTAGGTAAGTGTCTTAGTCACGATTCATATGACTAACTTCCTTGCTTTAGTACAATTCACAATATGTAATCCAAATATTTTTAAAAGTAGAATTATTCATTAGTAAGATATTGAAAAAATTAAATTATCATCATCATATCAGGCGAACGTTATCCATTGCAGCTATTTTTATAAAACTATAAGTTACAATTTTATAAATTTAACCATTGTTTAAATGTTTATTTTAGCCTCCCATAATGGGGTTGGCAACTGTCAAGTAAAAACCTGTCTGTTTTAAAAAGATGTCCCATAATCTTACTTGCCATTGACATATATATCAAAGGACGGGCGTTACGCCTGATTAAGAATGGTGCTACCTAGTACAATTGTGTCACAAGTGAATTCGAGCCAATAGCGCAGTCTAACGCAACTAGTTGCGAACAATCGCGCGCGTGGTGCGAACTCGTCAACCAATCGCGTTGTGGCGTTAGACTTCACGATTGGATTGAATTCGTGTGCGTGACACCGCTGTACTGGCCCCATTGCCCGTAAGGCCCGTCCTTTAGATATATGTCAATGGTACATGCGGTTTTAAAACGACCCTCTGGTCATGAGATATATAGTTTGGCAAGCCATTTCCGTCAGTAGAAATATAAAAAATGTAGGCGCGAAGTGTTGTTAAGAAGCGCTGGTGGCCTAGCGCTAAGAGCGTGCGACTTTCAATCTGGAGGTCGCGGGTTCAAACCTCGGCTCGTACCAATGAGTTTTTCGGAGTTTACGTACAAAATATAATTTGATATTTACCAGTCGCGCCTTCGGTGAAGGAAAACATCGTGAGGAAACCGGACTACTCCCGATAAGGCCTAGTTTACCCTCTGGTTGGAAGGTCAGATGGCAGTCGCTTACGTAAAAACTAGTGCCTACGCCAATCCTGGGGATTAGTTGTCAAGCGGACCCCAGACTCCCATGAGCCGTGGCAAAAATGCCGGGACAATACGAGGAAGAAGAAGGCCCGAAGTATTGACCTCAAGTAGAAATATTAATTTCGCGTCTTTTTTGCCACAGTATATAGGTATGTAATTAATGAACAAAGAAGAAAATTCAACTCGTTACTTGTCGCGACTCGCATCAATATTTCACAATTTGTTAATTGCTCATTAATCTTATTTTATTACAGTCAGGTGATAGAGCACGCAGACTGTCAGTCAAATATCTCAAATCTCTGTAGCAATAAACTTATCTCCCAAATACGTAGATTCGAAACAGACACAAGGTTACTTCACGAACTTGGCCTGGCATCTGTTGAGTTAAAATATGATAATGTCGTCCATATTGGCTAAATTACGTTTTTACATGGAATTGATAACGAAGCGATTTGATACTTAGAACACATGAATTAAAAGTTAAGTCGGTTCATTTTGCGATTATTAAATACAAAACTTTAGCATATACCTACCAAATGTAAGGCTGATGAGCACTACCAACATCGAGAAAGTCGGAAAGCGAATCAAAATGAGTCTAATCGACTCTTGAAAGCAAAAAATACACGGACGCGATAGTGATTAACGGCAAGGGGGTAATGTAGTTAATGCGCCATCTCTTCGAGATCAAAAGCCAAGCTGATCTGACTTTACAGTAATAGGTACCTACTTCTTTACCTCTGGCGAACAATTTGCTGTAGTTTCGTACCTGTCGTTACCGTAACCCCTAATAC
Organism: Cydia pomonella; assembly: GCF_033807575.1. NCBI lineage: Eukaryota > Metazoa > Arthropoda > Insecta > Lepidoptera > Tortricidae > Cydia > Cydia pomonella. Next base: position 17,200,733 of record NC_084716.1, on the reverse strand, counting down.
TATAACCCCCAAAAATTTATTTACACGACCTAATTGTCTGTGTCATAGAGGCGTGTAAATGTATTTTTAGAACGTTGGCAAAGATGTTTCTGAACACGACTGTACGTAAGACCGCACTGCCCTACTGCGTTCCCAAAAGTAAATTTAAAAAGCACTTTTTTATCTAGGTACTTAGTTAGTTTTGCTGGGCATTTTCCGCGAATCGACATCCATTGTGCCTATTTTGCGTGAAACGAGGTAGCGCTACTCTAACCACCCCACCCCTCCTCCTCGAAGCCTAGCAATGTTTTCAGGTTGCTAACTGCCTCCTTTAGTGTGCACGGATTCCCTAGGTATTTGCTCCTATATACTTCTACCTGTTTACAGTCTTGGAGAATATGTTTTGATGTTTCCTCTTCTTCCATGCACGCCCTGCACATGGGGCTGTTAGTAGTGTTATTTTTACCACTTTTACCCATATCTATTATGTAGGTGTTTGTTTAGTGTGTTATGTTCTGTTATTAATCCTACTATTTTAGGTAGTTGACTTCTTGGTGTTTTCAGTAGTATTTTAGTGAGCTTGTGGTTTAATTTTAGTAGAATATCTTTTGGTTTGCCTATATGTTTTCATTTCAGTACTTATCGTATTGTTGTCTGTGATGTTGTTCTAGCTGGTTGTGTATGTACTTATATTTAGCAAACTGTTTTCTAGCTACGGCGACCTCTCCCAAGTAACCCAAGTGATCTCAGCCGACTACGACGACGATGAAGACGAGTTCCCCGAGCCCTTCAGCGAGAAGAACATTAAGGTCTTCCTCAATGCCAGCAGCAAGGAAACCCCGGGCGAAGACCGGGTGGAGATGAACATACTGCTGTGTGAGACCTTTGATGAGCTGCTTGATGGATACTTCCAGAATTTTCAGATTGAAGGGTAAGAGTTATACTTTCTTTTCTTTACACTAAAGTCTTTCTTAAGGCCAGCAGCTAGGAGGCGCTGGGAGAAAACAAGAGGAAATGAATATATTGCTGTGTGAGACCTTTGATGAGTTGCTCGATGGATACTTCAAGAATTTTTAGATTGAGGGGTAATTTTACTTTTATTTAATTACCTACATCAAAGCCCTTAATGCAAGCAGCAAGACAACGGGAGAAGACAGGGTGAACATGTTGCTGTGAGAGACTTTCAATGGATACGAAGCAAATGGTAAGAATTTTACTTTTTTTATTGTTTTTTTTTTCCACCACATCAGTGGCAAATTGCCGCCTGTCTGGAGTTACCGTAGACATGGACCCCTGCAATTACAGAGGTGTGACATTCACGCTGCCAAACTGCAGCACGCTGCTAAACGCTGTGCTGGGGCGAGGTGAAATACTCAAGGCTACTCTGTTAGTCTTAAATCATTGTAATGTTAGTATGTATTAATTAATATTTGTAACGCTTTGGCTTGTTAGCTGTAAGTTACAGATGTTTACCTGAAATAAAGAAAAGGCACTGTATGTTTTCTATGGTCTTTGATGTTTATGACAGCAGGTCGAATTGTCAATGGCTAAGAAAGTCGTTTAAAATCCGCGTGGCACTGTGGAACGACGCCATAGCTACTTGTGGTTGGACATCGAAAAACAGAAAATTCTCATGTCAAACTATGTCGTCGTTTACTGTGCATTTTCATTTAGAAAATCAATTAAAAAGTTTTAATTGTATGAAGTATAATATCTGGGAGACCGAGTATTGCTCAGAAAAGATATAAAAACTTAAAAATGCGCGTTTTCCAAGAGATTATTAGCCTCGCCGAGCAAACCGAGCCGTTTCCGAGATCCTTTATTATATATATATATAATAAAGGTAACAGATTTGATTTATTTCATCATAATAAATTACAGTACAAATGTCAATCTAGACGAATTTATATTAAGATCATCAGATATATTCCAATTTAAATGTCAAAAATGGAAATAATGCAAAATATTAAATAAGTAAACAATGTAAAATCATGTCAACTTAAAAATTAGCCCCCTTATCATAATCATAAACGTGTGCTAAAGTTGACAAGCATCTAATAATCGTTTGTCCTTTTCCGACGTATCGGTATGATGGTAAGGGACAAACGGTTTTTGCCGGCTTGTCAACTTTAGCACACGATCGTCATCTTAAAAACTAAGAGAATAAAAAATAATACACAATGTCCAATAGAGTCAAAGAAGTTAGTAAGATTAATGTTAATGACACATCATACACACATGGACACCTGCCATCTCGCTACACATTCCGTCATCCTAGTTAGTTAAAGCTGATAACTATGGAAGGTAGAGGCAAGGAACAGAAACTGCTTAGGCAGAATTGTTGCAAAAGTGTCCAGCTGTCAGCTATAAATAATAGTTCCAAATCGCTCCAGAGTAGCGCTAGAGTAGCTAAAAACCTAGGCGTTATTGTCTGGCTGTCTACGATTAGATTTTTTCTCAAGTATTCTAGGTATTGTAGCGCCACCTATTGATGGTTTTTTGTCGGACACTTTTTGGTATATGGAGATTTTGTTCCTTGCCTCTGCCTTCCATACTGATAACGTAAACGGACGATTCAGATAATGCACATAATTTCTAAGAACAACACATAATTTTAGAATGATTCACAGGAAAATTAATGATTAAATGAATCATCTACTTAAGTCTAACTTGTCACTCACGATCGAGAAATCAAGGTCATCATCACGACATCTAATTTGACATTGTTTATCTTTGCCCTACAACCAGTGTTGGCCGAACGTTAGAATTGACCAATAATCATTACAATTTGAACCGAAAACTGTAACCGTCCGTTACGATTTACGGTTCAATTTGTAATGGTTAGTTGTCAATTCTAATTAACGCGTTCGGCCGTTGGGGTGTTGTCAAAGAAAACTTTGTAGCCAGGTAAATTTACTGCCATCTTTCGACACATAATGAAACCTTTTAGAACCCCATTTGATTTTGATCCATATTCTTTTAATGATATGTGTTAAATTTGTTAAATATCAAAAAGTGACACCACGCCTTGATAAATTACCATTTTCTCGATTTCAGAACAGACAAACCCTGGAAAGCGTTCATGGGCGACTGGATCCAAGACGAAATCATGCGCACCCTTGGCATAGATGTCGACCTCGTCCGTGACAACTGCTGTTACGTGCTACTCAAGCTGTCAAAAGTACACAAGACCGTCAAGATTGACAGTTTGGACCACGTGGCTGTCAAGAGCTATGTGGAGAAGGCGATGAGCGCCATGAATGGGAGCGACGTGGCGGATATCAGGAAGTTTATGAGGAGTTATGGGACGCATTATATAGATTCTTATGTGACGGGAAATTTTGTGTATCAGGTAATTATCTTCTTATCTCATTTGTTTCTCTTTTTTTTTGTAATGGGATGATATTTACTATCGAAAACGCAATATTTTTTACATACACACACTGGTATTAGTATTATCTGCCTCTCGGAACTATCGTTCAAAGCCGGAGCGGAAAATACTAGTCAAAGATATTGAAAAAAAAAAATACATTTTTTATTGGTTATTTGACCGCAATCTCACCTGATGCAAAGTGCCGATGCGGTCTAGGATGGAGCAATGTCTATTCACTCTTGATTTGAAAATATCCAAGTTTACTATAGAGAGCTGGGAATAGATTTGCAGGAGCAGGAGCAGATCAGTGGCAGTACGGAATGCTAGGTACTTCACATTTTTCCAATCCAGACAAGTCATTAAAAGTGTTGACTCTCTTCGTCTTTCAACAAAAATCGGCTTACACCAAGCGCTAATGTCAAGTTTAAGTTTCCAATATAGGTCTCGAGATGGCAGACCATCCAACACCCAAGAAAGCGCACCTACATGAACTACGAAAGTGCTGCTTATTGGCATGAAGCGTCAATGTCAATTTTAAGCTTTCGATCTAGACTAAACGATTACATACCCCAACGCGCAGTTCAATAAGTTTAATTTTCTGTTGTAGGTGTTCAAGTTTAAGCGGTATGGGTACAACATGCTGCGTTCGTACGTGAGGGACCGGAAACATCATACTGACAACTCGGACAGATTGAGATCCCACTTCGCGTCCAACTTCCTTAGACAAGTGGGAAATATTAGGGTACGTACTCGTATGGTTCACATCACCTCAATAGTGTTTGAATTCAGGGGGAAATCTAGTCTATTCCTGGACTTAGAATGCCAAAGCAGACCACGAACTCTTTAGGATAAAACCTGGAAAATGCTAAGAAAACAAACCTTCAGGTACAGTCCGCATAGTGACCATAGTGACGGCCAAATATATCAGAACACATCCTTACTTCTGTTGGCTGTCTCTATTTGATTGTACGAGTGGAACTGTTCAAAATGGAAGCTTGTATTAGGTTGACCAGTTCATTGAATAAGTAGGTATTTCATACAGTATGACCATACGCCAACCCGCCACGAATGGAACTAGATTTGATCACAACGCGGCGGCAAATTGGCAACATATCAATTGACAGAATCTCAGTTCGATTAGAACGCTTAGCAACGCAATAGTAAAAAAGTTAAAAATGCCGGTTTCCTCATTGTGACATGTATGGGGTTTGTCAATTTCTTTAGGAAATAAAAACTACGAAAAAATTTCAACTTTTAATCGAAATTGGCGTATCGTATTCAGTAACTAGTGTCAATTCAATTACAGATAGCAAGCGGCAACAAAACCTTAGAAGCCTGGGCCCGACGAAACCTCCTCGACAGCCAATACCTCTACTACCGACCAAGTTTACTGCGCCTTTTCTACAACAACGCATTAATATTGGCCCTCAACCGTATGCTAGACGACGGAGCGTTATTAGGGCTGTCGCTTAAGACCCTGGCCCCGTTATTTAAAGATGAGCAAAAGAGAAAAAAATATGTAGAGGTGGTTGAGAATGATATGAAGCTGTGGGAAGTTAATGCTTAACTTTTTAGCTACATAAACCATTTAAAAAATAGATAAATTGCGAAGAAACTCATGAACTCTTTTGCTAGTACTTTTCCTACTGACTAAGCTTCGATTTTTCTTCAATAACGATCCAATTCTAACCCTTAATCGTGTGTTAGACAACGCAGTGGTTTTTTTTATACTATGTCGGTGGCAAACAAGCATACGGCCCGCCTGATGGTAAGCAGTCTCCGTAGCCTATGTACGCCTGCAACTCCAGAGGAGTTACATGTGCGTTGCCGACCCGAAACCCGCCCCCCCCCCTCGATGAGCTCTGGCAACCTTACTCACCGGCAGGAACACAACACTATGAGTAGGGTCTAGTGTTATTTGGCTGCTGTTTTCTGTAAGGTGGAGGTACTTCCCCAGTTGGGCTCTGCTCTAGATCTGGAATGACATCTACTGGCTGTGCCCTACCACACAAAGCAAGATGACATTCACAATGCCCATACCTCTCTTTCAGTGTTACTATAGCAAGGCTAAAGACCCTAGCTATTTTGTTTAAAGATGAAGGGAAGATTAAAACATATGCAGAGGTGGTTGACAATGAAGCTGTGGGAAGTTCATGCTTAATTTTTTAGCTACACAAACCATTTTAAAAATAGATTAATTGCGAAGAAACTCAAGAAAGACGGGATACCTCTTTTCCTACTGACTAAGTTTCGATTTTTCTTTAACAACGATCCAGTTAGACGACTAAACGTTATTGGGGCAGTCGCTTAAGACCCTAGCTCCGTTATTAAAGATGAGAAGAGAAAAAAATATCTAGAGATAGTTGAGAATGATATGAAGTTGCGGGAAGTTAATGCTTAACCGTTATTTAGATAGTCAAAAAAAGTTTTTTTTAAATACTATATATTTTAAGAGATAAGTTGGGAGTAATGATACAGATATGAATACCCCCTTTACGGAAGCTACCTCTGCGAAGCTAGCCAAGCTAACTCTGCGTGGCATTTGCAATGAAGGTGTGGAAGGTATTAATGTCAAATATCTATGAAAATATGACGTTTAAACTTCTTCACTTTTTTTTATTAAAGTCTGTGTAAAGTTAGATTATACGGACTCTATATCACAAACCACTCGGATTATTCGTGTATGCCAAGAGACAAGAACAAACTTTCTTATGTATATGCACAGTTTTTTATTTAAAAGTACCAGTGATTTATTTTAAAAAATGTCAATTTATTGCTAAAAGCATTAATTGGGTCAAAATTCTATTCGTTTTCTTGTTTTTTATCCCCAATGTGACGGAGTGGAGCTTTTTGTATGCGTTGATTTTTTTTTAATTTTTTCAAATGAATGAATCTACAGCTAGAGAGACAATAGCACTCAACTTTTTTATTTATTTGATAAAAGACAAAAATAGACGTGTGACTGAGTGGTCAGAAATACGAGAACGAAAAGTAGTTTGACCCAATTACTAGTTTTAAGAAAACACTTCCAATTGTCTTTATATTACTTTAAAGCCACAGTTATTTTCTGGCTTTGAGGAATAAATTGTAAATTAATTTGATTTAAGTGTACAGTATTGAAAATAAAATAAACATTTTATTAGTAATAGTATATTTTATTTCCACGAAATATAATTGAAGCTCAGAGTATTTTATTACGTATTACCATAGCTATTTCTTACGTTATTTCTCTCAGCTATTCGGTACAAGACATAAACTATAAGAAATAACACCAATTTATAAGAAAAATAAAGACTTATTGATTGTAGAATATGTATACAGTATAGGGAGCGTGCATGAACTGTAGGAGGCAGCACAGGAGCCGTCAGATTTTAGGCGCGAGGCGTAAATGTGATGTTCACTGTTCCGATGTAGCCCACAAGATGGCAGCACCTACTATGCACAAGAAAACACGTGACGTGTGAATGTACATGTTTATTGTTCCGATTCAGGCCACAAGATGGCAGATCCTCCAACGCGCACGGTCCCTATTAGAGAAATCGTGCCCTTTAGTTTGACAGTTCAAACAGATGGCGCTGCACAGTTCGACGTTTTGTATTCACTGGATTGTCAACTTCAAGTTACCGCATAATGTACGGCGCCATCTACATCACCTGTCAAATTCGGGGCGCGAATTGGTATTTGACTTTACACATATTATACATGCGATGAATCTTTTTTTTAAATGTTTTATAAAATCGCCGCTGTTAGCTTAGAAATCGACTCTAAGATCATATTCAGCACATTTTAATATGATTTCAACGCAAAAATTATGTCTATACCTCTTTCCTTCTGTTTTGTTCCATACTAATTAAAAGATACATTGATTAAGATGTGTATAATCTAAGACAATTTCGTGCTTCGAATTTGACAGGTACACGAGATGGCGCAGTACGGCTCCACACATTTTGCGGTAACTCTGTCAAAAGTTGACATTTGACAATTCAGTGACCGCTACACATATGGCACAGTACAGCGCCATCTGTTTTGGATGCCAGACTAAGGGGGCACGTTTTTTACTTAGACTTTACCCCTCTATTACAATCAATTCTCTTTGATACTATGTAGGTAATAAAACTATAAACATAATATATGTATATATTATAAATATTATTTGACGAAACTATGGGGACCATTTTTATTTATTTGTAGATCTTTTTCGTCCGATTTCGATAACATTTGGTGGATACATATCAATCAATCAATCAATAAGAATTTATTTCGAACAATGTCCATATTGTGTTAGTAACATACAAATACTTAAATCTAGGGTTAGTATGACAAGATATTACTGCAAATGCCTACATAAAGGGGCATGTAGCTGCACCCAGTGCTTCAGCCACGGTGAGTCCCACCGGTCGGCCAACGTGCACGTGTGCATATAGGTAGAGTTTCCTATTCTGTACAATATAAGCGCAACTTCGCCGTGTGTCCTAAAGAATCTTCCTCTCTAGTTACGAAAACGTATCGGAATTTCGAAACTGAACGGAAAATTAGGTACATCATTTTTTGCAGGGATCGGAACCGGTTTTTTGCAAAAACTTCGAAATATTTTATATTTCGGTTTATTTTATACTGCAAATGTAGGACTCAGTTGTGTTTTCAGATAACGACTTCGTATTATTAGATTGCCTAATTAGAAATGAAGTAATTAACGAAGAACGAAAAAATACCGTTTCCGTTTCCATACAAAAAATACCGTTTTCGTTTCCATACAAAAAATACCGGTTTCCGATCCCTGATTTTTTGGGACAATTTCGATTTCGTGTTTATTCTGCCAAGAACGAGGAACTCTTCAAAGTAGCAAAATGTTATCAAATCTTACGGGAAAAAGTACCGGCATAATGATGTCAGCATACAGGTTGTTTTTTTTTATTTAGTCACCTGCAATAATCTACGAGGTGAATATATAAGCCATACTGGGCAACTTTTACTAGGGTCTACAGTATGGGGTTCTTCAAAAAAGGAGTGTACAGGTTTTTAAAGGGTCGGCCGGTCGGTCGGGGGTCGGCAACGCGCATGTAACACCTCTGGAGTTGCAGGCGTCTATAGGCTGCGGTGACTGCTTACCATCATATGCGGGCCGTATGCTTGTTTGCTATTTAAAAAAAAAACTAGGGGCCAACCCCGCAATCGCTAAAATACAATTTGGCTGTTTCATACATTTCCGCTTTCTGACATTTTCTATGGGAGGGTAAATTTATATAGACATATTTTTTGCGTTACATTATGGATTGTCACACCAGCCACAATATTACTTTATAGTACATCAGTCTTGCACTTCTTAGTTCAAATAAATATTTTATACAGTTCGTGTCATCCACGATGACGCGCAGATTTGCCAAATCTAACCTTTAATAACATGAAAATACGAGTTAAGGCACGCGTCTTCCTGAATGACACGATCTATACACTCCTGTTTAATATCTAGTAAAACATACAGGGTGTCTCCCATACTGGGGCTTTAAATGCAGGGCTCGAGTTTAATTGCTACAATGAGCTACGTTTATTATAGGACCAACCCCGAAATGGCGAAGCATTTTTAGCTTTTTCATACATTTTTACTGGTTTTGTGCCTTTTCGCCGAAGTTTCATTATCCGAATCTCACTTGCCAACCAATCTTTCGCAGATGATTTACTATGGCAACCAACATTCGGTATTTTTTTATTATGGTACCGTTTTACTTGGTAGAATTATTTTTAATATAAGTAACTGAATGCATTTCACTCGCCAAATAATTCAATTGGCCAACTATTTATTAATACAACAAAGCCTAGTTATTTGACAGTCAAGATTGGTGCGACGACGAGCGAAGCGAGGAGGAGCGTGTTAGGTCAACTGCGACCAATCAGCGGGTGCGCTGTAGCGGCCGGCTAGTGCCAGGACCGACTTGTTTGGCATCGTACGATGTCATATTCCAAAAATAAACCTTTTATTCGTTATTTTGCGTTAAACTTACGAAGTGATTCTGCTACCTAAAACGTTACGTTTTAAAAAGTTTCGTTTTGATATTGTTAGTCAAACATACAGTTTCTATACATATAATATGACATTTAGGTTGGGAAATCAAACGAATTATTGTGTTGAGTTGCCACTTGTCCATATAATTTTGGTAATGATTTAGACAACCATTTTGACTGATCAGATGTCGATGCTTTCTATGAAAAAGTCGTTTTTTTTTTCGCAAAAAAAAAGTAGCTCGATTTTTTAATCCCCAAGGTGGGAGACAGTATGTATGTATACAGGTAGTTAGTTAGTTAGTTACAAATGATGCATAAAATACTGATAACACTGACAAAACATATTTAAACCTTTTACAGATCATTAGACGCCAACACGAATATTATAGGAACCCCGTTTTTTCTAACCTCAAATGTAGTGGCAATTAACTTTTTCCTCCGAAATGCTAGGGTTCCTATGATATCTAATATTGCGGTACAATAATATGTAAACGACACTATAATTCAGTGCATAGTTATTCAGATTTAATTTAGGAGGAAAAAAGTTACCACTACTTTTGTGGTTATAAAATATTTAATCTAAAAACAGGAAAATATAAAAAAATAAAATAAAAACGTTCGAAGTCGTACTTTTACATAATTTGAGAATCGAATAAAAATAACAAAAAAAGCATTTAAGTATGAAATATAATGTTATTGTTATTACCTCTGTTATATGTCATATCGCAATTTCAAGTAATTGACCACAACAATACACACACGATTTTATTATAATAATTCCTAACACAGTTATGCTCCATATGGTTCCTTATGGTTGTGTATGGTCATAGAGAATGAAGAAGACCAAGAGTGCTCACTCCATACATCAGTTTTGGTACCAAAAAGCTTATTATTTTCGCAGTCGACATCTAGCATCGAGTAGCGGAACTCTCAGTATTGCTACTCGACAATAGTAATCGCGGCGAAAAAAAAGTCTAATGCTCAACAATTTTCAGCTAATATTATAACCAGAGTAAGCGTAGGAGTTGAAAATAGAGTTCCGGTTCCGGTTCCGGTCCGGTTCGACTACGAAAATAATAAGTTTTTTAGTACCAAAACTGATGTATGGAGTGAGCACTCTATGTAGTTCTTATTTTTCTATGGTATGGTGGACATCATACAAACTTTTTTTTTGTCAATTTTCATTCTGACAATCGTATGTATGGCGCATTTACGATTGATCTGGGGGCGTAGAAAAGATGCCAATCGTTAACACTCCGTAGCGAACGAAACACAACTGTCTTTGTCGCACTAATATGGAAGAGTGATAGAGAGAGATAACTATGCTACGCTACGGAGCGTGAACAATTGACATCTTGTCTACGCACCCTGTACAGATTTGGACTGTCAAACGAAACATACAGTTTTTCGTAGTGGGGCAAAATTAAAGGCCTACATATCCATATAATTGTACTGTACAATACCTATTACTTTTTACTTTTCATGATTCTAGCTTTTTTCGCAACCATACAGCTAAGTGACTTAGCAACCGAGGTTTACTCGTCCCATACATGATTTTCTTCCTCACAATAAATTTTTGAGCGATATCAGCCCATCTCACTCACACACATACACTCTAAACTGAGCATCAAGAGACCTTATAACTTTTCAATAAGGTTTCTTTTCAGTTAACAATGTGGACGATGCTAGTTACATTCCATATTTAAACCAGTTGAGTTCATTGACACAGCACAGGAGCCGTCAGATTTTTGGCGCGAGGCGTATATGTGATGTTTTTTGTTCCGATGTAGCCCACAAGATGGCAGAACCGACTATGCACAAGAAAACACGTGACGTGTACATGTGCATGTTTATGGTTCCGATTCAGGCCACAAGATGGCAGACCCTCCAACGCGCACGGTCCCTATAGATTTAAAATTGTAACAGGATTTCAAAGTGACAAGATTTTTAATATATTATATATAATAAAAAGTCAAAAAATAACCTAGAACCATTCGGGTACATTAACACAAATTCGGGTTGTTTACTCGGATAGATTTAAAAATGTAACAGGATTTTAAAATGACAGGATTTTAAATATATTACATATTAAAAAAAAAAAGACAAAAAATAGCCTAAAAGCGAACGAAATTATTTTGATAAAATTTCAGAGTTTGAAGCGTTTCAATATTTTTAGTAAGAAAGGTATACAAAGCAAGATTAAACCCGTGGATACAAAAAATTTTTTTACAAGATAAGGCTGTAAGATAAAATTTTGCACTATAACCCACGACAAAAAATGGTATCATCGATCAATATTGAACCTTACTGCGAAGAAATAGGATCTACCAACAGTGTTAGTACCTGTTAGGTTCGTCAGTGCACCTCGTACGTGCTGGTGACCTTGGTGGACGCGAACTGGTCGAGGCCGACGCGCTTACCGTTCACACGGAGCAACGTCGGGTTGTTGACGCGAATGGATTTGAAATCGTATTTCTGAATAGAAAAAAAAACTCTTACCAAAGATTAAGCTACTACTAGCTTTAAGAATATTTTTTAAGAATATACTTGCTACTAATCTTTTGTAACAACATATGTACCATGGTTTGCAATAAAGGAAAAAAAACAAAAATAAGACGATTGAGTGGCCACATTAAGCGGAGAGGTGGGACTGTCAATTTTTTTTGTCACTGGGCGTCTGCTCATCGTCCTGTGTATCAAGACCCCAAATGAAGTTGTGAGACTTAGGTTAAGATGTACTAACACTAGTATTGTAAGTCTGTATAATAACTAACAATCTATGGGTAAATTGGCCTGAAATAAATTAAATTAAATTAAGGCATTTCAAACATGTACAAATATCGGCGCGGACAAAGTGTCAAAAATATGTATACAAATATCGGCGCGGACAAAGTGTCAAAAATATGTATACACGCCCTTATTGCCCATACATTAAGGTAGTGTGTACATATTTCGGGTACTATGTCCGTATCGATATTTAATACCAAGGTATAGGTATTAAATATCGATATTAGGTATTAAAGTATAAAAATAGGTACAGTCAAGACTGTACCTATTTTTATACTTTACAGTCGAATGTAAGGCTATGGTTTCCTATAAGCGCCATCGGCCGCTTACAGCGTCACGTCGTACGCTGCGTCACAATGCTTACTATAGAGAAGTACTGTTGTGTTCTCCTTCACACGTCAACGTTGGCGTCTTGACGTCCTACGCGGCATCCAAACGTTTGCGTCGCGTCTAGTTATTTCGAACCATTGCAGCGTTGAGGTCGCGTCTAGCGTCACATACAGAATGGCATTTTTATTCAATCCCTGCACCAAACCTACATTATATTTAAATTGCTTTTGATATTCAGTAAATTTAGAATTGTCATCTTTTGTTTTTTTTTATTGTTATCGGAATTACATCTTTCTTTCTCTCTCTTCAAAAATATTTGATGCCGTGTTGTGTTTACTTTTCTTCGTATACGTTCTGTGCTTCTTCCAATAACAAAGATACCGTCAGAAATGGTTAAAACGTCCATTATTCCAAAATTACACATGTACCTGCACATGACCACTCGCATCAACGACAGCGAAAAGTCCTCACTGTGGACGTATGGACCGCCGACGTTAGCGTTGCGTTCACACGTCGATAGTGACGTTGACGCTAACGTCAGACGTCGCCTATAGCATAAAATAGGAGACCATAGCCTAACAAAATATTGGGGACGTCAAAGTATACGATTTAAATATCACATACCTACCATCTGGTGAAACCGTGTTGTCGCCATTTTATAGGGTCGGAAGAACCGGTACCGGTATTAAACTGACCGATAAATATTATCTACTTACTGCCAACGGTCCATCCAACGTATGCGTGGCGAGTGTGGGCTCGGGGACGGCCACGCAGTCCGCGATGATGGCGCCGCGCCCGTCCGCCCAGTTGTACACGGTGACCAGCACGCACTCCATCGAGGCGTCCACTATGGCGAAAGTACTGAAAAAATTACGCATATTGTTTATATCACATGATTCAAATAAATAAATAGTCGTTTTAAGAAAATAAAATGACCTATGTCTAGTAAATATTTATGTTTTTGTGGGTATGAAAATGTGGGCGGCTGGGTAAATATTTATATCCTTTTTCCCAATTAACTATTTGTGCGTATGAAAACTGACACCTACTTTATGTATTTGAAGCATAACATTGGAATTGCCTGACCTCTTTCACAGACACAAAAGTACAATACGAAATAGTTTTTTTTTGTTCTAATAAAAAAAGGTAATAAAAAACGGCAAATGTTAAAATTAAAATACGGCTAGTGCTAAAATTTAAAAACATCTTTGACTGGTTTAGTACAGTCGAGTACATAAATATGTATACAATTCTTCACCTTAATCCTCTGCGATAAGGTGAAAAAATGTATACATATTTATGAACTCGACTGTACAAAATATTGCATGAAAAATAGAACACGATCCAATATAATTAGTATAAAACAAAAGTATACTTACAAGGGCACAGCGTTCTCGTTATGTATGGAGCCAACAACTTTGCCCAGCACAACTTTGCCCGTGTTCTTGCCTTCGACCAGCTGGTCGAAAGTGACGTGGCTGAAGGCGGACTCGCGCTTGCCGTTGTTGTCTATGGTCGCCGTCGCGTACACGCCCAGCATCTTCTTGTCTATGGACTGGAAAAAATAACTGTCATTGAAGGTTTGATTGATGATTTATACCCGAGTCAAATAATCTTTCCGATAGGGCCATCAAAAGGAAATAAATAGCAAAACGAGGCCGACATGGCTAGCAAGAAATCCATTGAAAACTTGAAAACAATTTTGATTTCTTCAAAGAAGGTATGGCGCATTTAAATAAGGCGTTAACATTGTTTTTTACCTTAGGACTTTTTAAATGGGTGATGATCATACGCAGATTGTGGTGTTAGTCATTTCTATTCACGACAGAACATTGGTGAATGAAATGACTACAATTATATATGACAGTTAGTAAGAGTGCAACATAAGATAAATTAATTTTAGATTTATCTATACATACCTATTTGACGACCGGTTTGGCCTAGTGGGTAGTGACCCTGCCTATGAAGCTGATGGTCCCGGGTTCAAATCCTGGTAAGGGCATTTATTCGTGTGATGAGCATGGATATTTGTTCCTAAGTCATGGGTGTTTTCTATATATTTAAGTATTTATAAATATTTATATATTATATATATCGTTGTCTAAGTACCCTCAACACAAACCTTATTGAGCTTACTGTGGGACTTAGTCAATTTGTGTAATAATGTCCTATAATATTTATTTATTATTATTATTATACCTAAACCATCTGTTGCAGCCTCTTGGTCTTTATCCTGCCTCTCGTTTTAGCCAGATCTGCGGCTGACAGGTACTGCTTCAGTCTAGCTAGTTCTTGTCGGGTCTAGAAGTGACTTTGACCTACACATACCTGAACCATCTGTTGCAGCATCTTGGTCGTTATCCTGTCTCTCGTTTTAGCCAGATCGTTTGCAGCTGTCAGGTACTGCTTCAGCCTGGCTAGTTCTTGCGGGTCTAGAAGTGACTGACCTATTCATACCTGAACCATCTGTTGCAGCCTCTTGGTCTTTATTCTGCCTCTCGTTCTAGCCACATCGTTCGTAGCTGTCAGGTACTGCTTCAGTCTGGCTAGTTCTTAGCGAGTCTAGAAATGACCTTGACCTAGACATACCTGAACCATCTGTTGCAGCCTCTTGGTCTTTATCCTGCCTCTCGTTTTAGCCAGATCGTTTGCGGCTATCAGGTACTGCTTCAGTCTGGCTAGTTCCAGCCGAGGCAACTCCCAAGGCGGATCTAGGCGGCACGCGTAGTCGAAATCTGACAGCGCTTCTGCGTAATATTCTTCGAATTTTAATGCCTGAAAAGATATTTAAAAATTAACTGTGCAGATATCATAAAGTTTGATTAACATATAGATATAGAAAAATGCGCGAAAAATAATCCAGACGCACATTTATAGAAACAATCTTGTTGGTCTGAGCAGAAGTCATTTTCAAATAACCTTAATAAGATGGCTTTCAATTCAAACGCTTGATGCGTGATATGTATTTTTACTTAGCATTTTGGAATAGGTACAATTAACAGTAACCTTTTTAACAGAGACTTACAGCATTAATTTTACTAAACATTATTTCATATAATAAAAAGATGCAAAATTCTAAAACTTGTACAGTCAACGTCAAATACTTTGTAGCAACCAAAGTAGCCAAATAGTTCGGTACATCTATTTGGCCACTTTGACTGCTACAAAGTATTTGACGCTGACTGTACATAGTGCTAGCGGTTCGCCAAAAAACGCTGCAAATGGTGTTAAAAGCATGAAAATCGGTACGATTGATCTTTAGGCCATTCTTTAATTCAATTTCATTTATTGAGAGAGCAACGAAGATCATTATTGTTAGTAAAAATTTTATATCTTAAAATATATGGTTAGGCTTTAGGTCTATTTGTATGTATGTATGTACATATTTGACTCGTAAAACCAACAAAAAAAAACAGGAGTATGACGTCTTCTTTATTTGTATGGGAAAAAAAATGTTCAGAAAGCTATGGTGTGTGGTATTAAAAGAAAGGGATATTGAGACAATTCTAAAAATATATCACATTTTGAATAAAAATAAGTTTTAAAACATGCCAAGTTTGGGCTTCGCCAGATACGAGTACGATACCATTAATTTTTTTTATAAAAAATATCTCAAAACATAATATCCTAATATCTAAACAACTTTGAAAATATTTACATTTAGTTTTTTTTCCTTATAAAATAAATCCCTTTCATTTAATACCACACACGAAAGGTCAAAAGCATCAAATGGGAGATGGATAAATACTCACAATTCCCTTATTATAATACAAATCCGGCTGCCCTTTAGCCACCGGGTCGTTCAACGCCTGCTTATACGCACTCATACACAGCTTCAACTTCGCTGGATCTTGCGCCCCGAGGAAGAATTGACACAAATAAGCATTTCCTAGCACTACCCAAGACACTCCATCTTTAGTGTCGAGAGACACCGCTTCTCTGGCGAGCTCGACGCTCCGGGCGATGGTGGATGCGGTGTCTTCTCGCTTGTCTCCGGTTTCCTGGCGAAGGATTATGGAGAGACAGCGGAGAGAGAGGCGGTTGCGTTCCTGGGAAATAGTTAAGTTTGATTAGCCCTAGTAATTGTAGTTGAGATAAGAGCTAGCTTATAAATATCGAGACATGGTTATAACTTGTGATTCTTTCAACTGTTGTTGAAGGATGTTACGAGTCATGAAAAATAAATTAAAATCCTATACGATTTCGATGAAATTTGCTATATGGGGGATTTCAGGAGCAAAACATCGATCTAGCTAGGTCTTACCGATCGATACGAACGTTCATATTAATTTATGAGTTAGGTACCTAACTACAAACAATTTAAGCTGTCATATTTTTTTTGTTAATATAATTTAAGTTTATTATTATATATATATTTCTGTGGTTCCTTGTTTGTAACTAGTTTCATCCAATTTTTTCTTGTCTTTTCAACTATGTCATCAGACCAGTGTTTTTGTGGTCTTCTTCCTGCTGGTCCTGCGCATTCAGTCGCAGTTTTAGTCCACCTTTTGTCAGTATATCTGTGTCAACATGGCCAGCCCATCGCCATTTAAGGCGCAGTGTTTCTTTTAGTTTTAAACAAAAGCTGTACAAGCATGTCTACCTAACACATACAAAGATGTATGTGTACTGTACCTATACAAACATATTAAAAATGTTAATGTTTGCATGTCTGCACGCAGACTGAGTACACTGGAATTTTGTTTTTTTCCTGTACGTATATGATCTGCATGTATATATATGTGTAATCTGTGCAAATAAATTCTTTGAATCTTTAAAAACGGGTCATTCACGTATTTTAAGCTATTTAGCTTAACATGTCGAGCGTATTTACGCTCGACATGTTTCACTCCGTACCGAAGTACGTTTATCAACTTCCAATACGTGAGTGACCCTGACCCGTTTAAATATATTTAATGTCTATGTCTCACAGAAGTTTTGTTATTTAAAATGTACCTACACAAAATAAAAGAAAGTCTCACTAACATGTTTCAAAGCCCCCTCAAAGCTAGCCTTTGCCTCTTTGACGTTCATGTTCTTCCAATAACACTCTCCCAGCTCATTCCACGCGTCAACCATCTGCGGACTCAGCTTCACCGCTTTACTGAGGCACTGGGTCGCGCGGGCGTCGTAGCTGGTGCTGATGTTGTAACACCGACCTTTCATGTACAAGAATCTGGCTCGGAGGGAGAACGGGATTTGGCTGTCTGGAAGAGATTTTATAAAATGTAATTGATCCGTTTAAGTTTATAATTAAGATTCATTGCCTTTTTACATTCCTTTTCACATTTTGGCTTTCCTATACAAAATGAACCCACTAGTAGGTTTAAGATGGTCAGTTTTTAGGGTTCCGTACCAAAACCGGACCCTATTACTAAGACTCCGCTGTCCATCCATCCGTCCGTCCGTCTGTCACCAGGCTGTATCTCATGAACCGTGATAGCTAGACAGTTGAAATTTTCACAGATGATGTATTTCTGTTGCCGCTATAACAACAAATACTAAAAAGTACGGAACCCTCGGTGTGCCAGTCCGACTCGCACTTGTCCGGTTTTTATCATCTCTCATCATGCCTGTCATGTTCTAATAAGTATGTAAGTGCGAAAGAGACGCATGACGCATACATAAGTGTTAAAAATGCGACCATAATACCACCCCTGGCAGGTTCTTGCCAGTGAATATGTAAACATTTTTTGTATCTATCTCGCCAATCAGTCCTGTTACGTTTAAGGACCATAATACTGTATAAAGACATTACAGTAACAACTTTCAAAATTAAAAATAACGGGAATTTTAATTTCACATTTTCTCCATAGTACCTTAATGTATGGAAAAAGTTTTCTTTAATTTGTGGCTTTATAGAACATTACTTTAAGGAAACTATTGATAGTGGATAGGAATGAAATCGATTGGCATAAAAAAATTGTATGTAAAAAATATTTTATTTTTCATTTCCATACAAATTGCATGGGAAAAGTTTTCCTCGCTTGTGGCTTTTCTAGCCGTTTATATATTTTTTTGGTCCCATACAAGCAGTTGATCATGGATAGGAATGGGATTGAATGGCATAAAAAAATAGTTTGTCAAAATTGACCTTTTTCTCACACCCCGTATGTTTTTTCCAAAATCTGTAAACGCCAATCTTCATTCATTTGAAATTGAGGGAAGGTCTTCTAAGACCGTTTTCGAGTAGCAGCACGGGATGTGGTAGCTGCCCCATTAAGAAATTCCACCCTGTATAGTTAAAACTTAATAGTCCATTTAACATGTATAAACATTAAAGTATAAAAGAACCAATGATGAACTACCCATAAGATGGTGCTAAAGTGACAGTTACTATGCCGTTAACCAAACTTTAAGAAATGCCTTCATATCATTTATTTATTTACACATAAAACAATAAGTTTAAAAATAGCTTACCATCTATGCTTTCAAATTTTTCAATTAGAATTTCCTTCTTTTCATCAACAAGCTTATTCTTGTCTGGAGCCAACTCAATTGGGTTGTTTTCAAAGAATAAATCTCGGTAATCAAATAGATTTTTGAGTTCTCCCTGTAATAAAAATAATATTAAATATTATTTATATTATTTTTTTGGGATCTACTTTGGTTATCAACTGTAACATTTAGTCATGGAGTTTAATTTAGACATGTGTCATTCACGAGTGAGTGATTTAAATGAACTATAATCCTTTGATTGAACTCACTCACTAACTCATGATTCAAATGAACTGGCCGAGCCAAACAAGTGAGACGGTGCAAATATAGTTTCGGAGCAATTCAGAACAGTTAGAAGGGTGTCGAGAAAACATGACAGGATTGTATCGCATGATTCGCCATCTTGGTCGCACTTATGGGTGTGTATTCTACAGACCCACTGAGCGAAATGAGTGATATATATCTCCATGAGCGAAAGATATGAATCAATATTTTCAACTCAGTAAAGCGTTTTGCGCATCTCTAGTTTGATTAAACATTTATATAAGGTTGAATTGAAGGCAATAGAGTTGAACGGTACGGATGATTTTAGAACTTAATGATGTGTAAGTTTTATGTACTGTACAACTCCTACACACTATTCCAAGTAAGCTTTACCATTCAAAAGTGTGAGTCACGTTAAGTTGAACTTATTCGCTTTTGAACTAGGACATTACTGGTTTACAAGAAAAAAAGTAAATTATTAGTCTAATTTACTTACCGCAAGTCCATTTAAAACTTCAGTAAAATTTTGCAAAATATCCGGATCTTCCTCTGTATCTCCAGACATGATCGACGATTTAAAGTAACTATTATACTTAGATAGGGCAAAATCAGCGTAACTTATTTCAGTTACAATAAACTAGCGCTTCTATATATTTTATTTTAATAAATCCAAATATTCCAAATCCACATTTTCACAACAAAAAAAATATTGTACACATGCAATAGACTACTTATTTTGACATTTATTTTTTTCACAAAATCTTGCAGAAATGCCAAGATGTCATGCCAAGTCTAAGCCGGACCGATTCTAAAATGGTAGTGCAAATTATGTCCGATCGTGTAAAGGATTCTTAAGGCGCCATATTTCAACAATCTGACAGTTTAATCCCTCCGTCAATCAAACATTCCATTCCATATACAAAATTTACTTGATCGTTTTCTAGAAAGAAAGTACGAAATTCCCAATTATTATATTTACAAGTAAAAGTTTAGTCCGTCAGAAGTATTACAATAAAATGAAATCTGGATTACACACGGGGATTGTCGTTAGCTCCAAGACGCGGGTCCGTTGCATCTACTGCGATGTGTTTATACCAAAGGCAAACAAATGTATCGAGCAGCATACTAACGGCGTAAAACATAAAGAGAATATCGAGCTTATGTCCGAGAACGGTATAAGCCTTATAAACGAAGTGTTGCACTGCAAACCTTGCCAGGTAAATCTTACTGAGGGGGAATCTGTGTCAAAACATATAGATGGAGATTCGCACGCGAATTGGATGGCCGCTATAGAAGACCTCGTGGATGGTGAGTTTATCAATATAGACGACTATTTATCCTGCGACAGAGATGATGTAACATGCGAAGTTTGCGATATAACGTTCAGTTGTACTCTGGAAAGTATACAGGAACATGTGAACTCCTTTAATCACAGAGCCAACACTGTGGACAGGCTTAAACCGCTTAATGGTATATTTCGAGTCGATAATGACGCTGAAGTGTGGTGCAAAATATGTGATGCATATATTGATAATACAGTGCAAGGTATCCTGGATCACATTGATGATAATGAGAGCCATATGCAATGGTTCACAGACATTGAAGACTTGATTGAAGACCAGGACATTTCTATAGAGGACTATCTCGCCAATGAACATGAAATAAATGCATTTTGCAATAAATGCAATGTCCATGTTCCGTGCACAGTAAATAAGATTGAAGAACATGTGTACAGTGAATCTCATCTTAATCAATTCAGTTAATCTAAAATATGTCTTGCAGTAATATTTGAAAACTAAGCTAAATAGTCTCTTTGCTTTCCTAAAAAGTCTGAGAGGTGTATTCCCAACTGTCCCAGCCAGGCACAGATGGGAATTTGCGCTACATACAAATCATTCCCATCTGTGCCCACCTCTTGTATGGCGGTGGTCATGTGGGGCGGGGACAGATGGGAACTCTGTCTCAGCAGTGTAATGGCAACTTGTTCCATCAAGTATCAAGAGACTAGGGATCTATGTTATCCTCAATATTGCAAACAGATATGATGCAACCATATTTGCATTTTGCTCTAGCCACCTACATGTCAATACTTGTCAAGGTAACTACAATTTTGATTTGTCAAAATACTTATTTAATGGCGCAGCAACCCTCAATGAGTCTTGGCCTCCGACACGAGTACACAACAATTGTCAGGATCCTGTGGTATCTCCCACCAGTTATCAAAAGGGTTTGTCAAAATGAAGATTCAAAATTGAATGGAATGAGAGACCTTTTATCGGTCTCTGGGTGGCTAGAGAATATGCTAAACTAGCTTAAAGCAGGAGGCTTTTTTATGCTCACTCTTGTATATTTAATAGGCCTCTTGTGCCCACCTTGCCATTGCTATACCACCCAAAGAGCGTCCTATTGGTTGGGAACTCATTGATCTAGGGCAGGGGTCACCAAATGGCAGAACCTATTTAATGTTTTTGCTTAAATAATAAACTCAAGTAGAAATGGAATGTGATGATCACTTTATTTTAAAAACTGGAGCCCAAAAAAACTAATTGGTGATCCCTGATCTAGGGAATTCATTACCACAGACTATCTGTATGAATGTAAATGCACATGTGTTTAATTTGGATTGAATATTTCATTAAAATTATATAACTCTTCTTTATCAATAATGTGTCATAAAATGTAATTAATGCTTAGAATATTATAAGTTTTCCCGTTTATTTCAGTCAAGATCCTATAAAAACTTTGTTTTTGAAAGACTCCTGTGTACCATCTACTGCTGTAGCATAGAATTACTTTTATAATTACGCAAGCCTAACTTAAAATCAGAAATTAAATATTTATCTCTAACTTTGAAAATTTTAATAACTAATATGAAGGTCTTCTAAGCATAATTAGTTATTAAGAATATCCAGCTTTCATTTTATTGATCCTCAGTGAATCAGTGAAAAAGTAATTTTTTGATCTAAACATTATTGTTAATATTAACAGATTTCCTAGAGGTACAATCTCATATATTAAAGTTTGAATTGAGCATTGTCACAACCAATGTGCCTCAAAAGTCTATTCTGTACAGATTTTGGGGAACATAAGAGCTATGAAAGTGTATAATGTAACTAATATAACTTATATATAACATATCCTATCAATATTATCAAAATGGACATAAAAACCAAGCCATGCAAGAATCCAAGAATCTAAAGGTATGCAATTACACATGAAATATCAAAATGGACTTGGTTATTTGTTATGTTACAATGCAGGGAATGTTATCCAAGGATTCCATACACATAAGGTTGGGTTGTGCCAAAACATTCAAGGTGAATACTTTTATAATCTTACTGCCTACCTAATTAAACTTGTATACTATCTCAAATAAATCTCTAATAAATATCCCATATTTAACCAACAATTTTTAAGTGTGTAAAATGTTATTTATGAATTTCTCTCTTACTAATAAGAGATCGATAACTAATCATTAAAATAATAATATTGGAACTAAAGTCTATTTATTTTTATAATTTTACAGGTATTTTTGACAATTAACCTGTAAATACTCTTATTATTAAGGGGGGAAAGTATTGAAAAGATGGACTGAATGTAAAATTAATATAATTGTATAAATATGTAGTAATAAATGTAAAAATGCATGCATATATTTTGTAATAGAATGTAGTTCACTGTTACAACATTCCTATGCTATTATTTTGCTGTTTTGTGTTCAAAAGTAATTAATCACAATTCTGTTACATCCACTATGCATATGCCAATTCTGTTTCAAAGCATGTTTTTAAAAAGTTAAATAAAATATGTTGTGTAAAAACATAACTACTTTTTTTATTAAATTATAAAGAATCTCATTATCTAACTAACCTTAATATCAAACCAAGTTATTACAAGATATGGAAAGTCACAGTTAAATATCATTCATAAATTATAAATCGAAAAAATAAGTTGCTTGTAGGAAAATGCGTACAGATAACTTTTATCTAACGTTTTATTTAAAAGGTTTCTCAATAAGGGTTGGTTGCACCAAACCCTCTGTCAATATTATCGCGCTTTGTTTTAAATATACTTTTACCTAAAAATGCACTGTGCTCTATCGGATACACATCTGCGAAGCCATTTTTAATCGGTTCATTGATTATGCGAAGTGCAAGCCAGCTTAAAACCATTCAATAATCTAACGGATAATCATCTTCCTCTTCTTCTAATTCATCTTCTTCCTTTATCGTGCTTAATGGAATATTTTCTCTAAAGCCCTGATTTCTAGCGTCATTAGAGCGAGAATTGTCTGTAGTATCCACCGCACTACTGGACCCGGTTCTGCTGGGAATGCTAGAAGTCGGTATTTCGTCGTCATACGTTCGAAGTTTGATTCGACTTTGGTCAAGCACCACTACTTGTGATAATTCCTCTTCTATACAGTTTATTTGCGCTATAGATGCTGTTAGATCCCCTTGTAACGCTCTGAAAAAGAGTATAAACGTTCAACAAATCTTAAGTTGCATGTGTCTCCATCAATGTTTTACGCTCACGAGTCATAACTAAATGTGTCGTTAACTGGTGGTAGAGTTTGCAATCCGGATCAAACTAGAATATACAATGCGTATCTGGATCCAGATCCGACATATCGTCGGGGATAGTGCAATACCGCGTAACTAACAAATGCAGTAAGGTGCAATTACCTTGTACATTGTTTGAATTTCGAACTCTTACGACTTTGTTAGTTGCGCGGTATTGCACTATCCCCGACGATATATTGCGTACAAGAAACTGAATAACAAACGCTACTGGAGGCGCGCACAGTTTGATAATGGTTGTAATACATAATATATATAACCCTACGCCAACGTCCTTTATGGAGACGGATCAGGGAAACTGACGAATTAACGAAAATAACGAACCAGAGATGACCAGTAGTGCACTAACTCGCATTGTGACTTGTGCTCTTACCGCCAAAAACCTTCATCCTCTTGATTTATATTACTAGTCTGTATCAATAATGTTGGCATGTGCGAGTCATTTTTAGGGTTCCGTACAAAAAAGGTACAAAATTCGCTAAATATCTCGAGAACCTATCGATTAAAAATTTGGAATAGTTATGAACAACGCTAACCCGGACACAGTGAAAGTATTATTGTTTTATTTTTAGTAACTTTGGAAAATGCCCCATAGGGAGAGGGGGAAAAATTTCAGTCTAGTGACTACGTCAAGTGGGATATCATTTGAAAGAGCTCAAATTGTACATTCCAAAACATTTTTTTATGAGACATTGCGACTTATTTCCGTATAAGTAGATTTTTTTCTGTCAAATAGACTATTAATAACTCTGACGACTAACAAGTTAATGGAAAAAATAAATTGGTGACGTTTATAAATAGGTAAGTCTGTTAATATTAATCATGTTTGTCCCTTTGTAGAGCTCTTAATCAAACCATGAAACTTCAAAGTAGCTTGGGTTATTTTCAAATGGCCGGCTAATCAGGTTAGTAGCCGTAAACCATAGTTTCAAAACTCGATTAAAAAGTTGTCGAACTATCCGTTATATTGTGCGAAGTTTCGTCCCATAAAATACATTCACTCTAAGGGTTAACTGCGAAGTTGAAGTTTTCTTAGCTTTTGTGAGATTTTCAATCCTAGATGAGCGATCAAGGAGTTTACCGAAATACCTCTTTAAACCTCGAAACTTCGGCATTTCTATAATTGTCAAAAGCTAAGGTTTTGACCTCGGTCAAAGTCCTTATTTTGACTACCATCACATTCCTAATACCAAGCATTTATTACACACCAAGTATAGTATCCTTGCTGACTTAACGATGCCTTGTATTCGGGTCGGCTAAAACATTCCCGTCTCTCCTACTATCCTGACTGCAAACCCTACACTCCAGTCCTATCTACTTGGTGCTCCGGTGTCTTGGGCGGGATCCGAGTGCCTACGGCGGGGTGGCAGGGGTTGTTGCGTAATGAGCCGGTGTGCGAGCGTACTTTGTTTGATTTCGCGTTTGAGGCTTAGCCAGTGTGATGTGACGCTGACATAACATAATCCACCGACTCGCTGCCTCTAAGGTTGAATCAGCAGAGTCATGCGAGCTTACAGTGCTATTTTGTAACAACCTCGCCTCCCCCTTGTAGTATCCCCTTCCTAATAGTCCTTGCTGCAGGATCTGCTGGCTGGAATTACACCAAGTATCAGTATCAGTCAAAGTCCTTATTTTGACTACGTAGTCAATCGTAGTGCTTAGTTGCTAACCAATAAAATCAATCTAAAAAATAAAGCGACTATATCTCAATAAAAGTTCATCTTTGCCGAGGTAATAGTTTAATTACTTTCTTTGTGTCTCGCGAGCGTCGCGAAGCACGGCTGTTTTGTCTTTTACTTACTACTTAACTGTTTAAATTCCGATTTTGATGGCGTTGTGTTTTATGATTCGACTGTCCGAGTCTGCTAGTTTTAGGATTGACTAGTCAAAGACTAAATTGTTACGAAGTACCTACGTATTATATTTTTTCACACTACCATAACCGATTGGGATAGTCAAGCAACTGTACATACAGATCTTTAAAAAATACCTACTGATCTCACTTGGCCTAATATCTGCGTTATAAACCTGCCAACTGGGCGCCGTGCCCATACCCGCAATGCATCGAATACACGTAGGTAATCAAGTGTAATAGTGTCTGAACTCATCGACCGCTATGCTAGCATACTTTTCTACTATAAATTACTAAAAAAAAACCTCTCCTTGTTTTCGTCATTCATGTTTTAAAAGCAGATAAATAAATATACCTACGTGATCCTGTCAATGTTATTCCTCAGAAACTTCAAATATTTCTTCAGCCTCAGCAGCTCGTCTTTTAACTTCCTGTCTACACAGTCCTTTGTCAGTTCCTTGGGTGGTCTCAGCCTCCGGTCTGCGAGCCTAGCTTCCATCAGACGCACTTTTTCCATGGTCTCTAAGACGTTCTGTTCGGTTGTGGTTAACTCGTTTGAAAGAAACTCGAAGTCTTTTTGCGCCTGATGAAAAAAATAACACCTATGCGTGATATTGCTATAAGCTTTTATTTAGGCGTCGATGAATTTATTAATACGATCAGTCGATTACTGTTGCAATTCATAACTTAGAAAATGTCTGTGTGATGTTATCGACTTAGTTGGTCAATGAAATCAAGACTACTCGAGCCGTTGAGGCACTGTGGGCGAGCTAATCATTGATGTTATTATTAATTTGGCGCCACTACATGTTCAATATACAAACACGTTTATTCAACCAATATGACAGTCACGCGATCGTAACATGCACAAAACAAAACAGATTGACAAACCCTTTTTAAGTCTTATAAAATGTCCTACCCCTCAATTTAAACTCATTTTTCGGGTTCAAATTAATTTCACCCAAGATACAAACCTCCCTCTTCTGCCACTGAAGGTCTTCCAGTTTCCTCGTGTTTAGATACAGTCGTCTCTTTAGCAGGGAATCGACGCGAGCTGCATAGGACTGGGCAGTGACTGATAGTAGATGTCTGCAGCCTCGAACCTATAACCAATGCGACGTATGAGTTAAACTTATTCGATATATTGTCATAAAAAAATAGTTTGAAAAATTGTTTTGCCTCAAATGCTTGTCTTCACCCTTTTTAGTCAAATAAAGCGTAAATGAACAAAATGCTTTCAGCATGCGTGATCCGCTTACCCGATACAAACAGTCACGGATTTTCACTGTAGAGCCATTTAGATTTTAGTTCATGCTGGATTCAGTATAGCGTAAGTAATTTTTCACCTCAGCAGGTCGAACACGCCTACTTTCGTCACTCCAGGGAGAGAGGAAAGAGAAACTTTCGCCACTCCAGGGAGTGAGGAAAGTGTGGCTTTCGTCAATCCAGGGAGTGAGACAGTCGCTTTTTAATTTAGCGAAGGCCATGAATACAGAAATATTTCTAGAAGCTTTCGTCATAATGCTGATGCCTCTCATTCATGAATGTAAATAAATGTGGTTAACTTTACTTGATGTTGAATTTTTTTAACCTTTAATATGTTCTCACTACTGAGGTGAAAAGTTGTGTGTCACACGAGAGCAAAGTTATTTCACATCTCGTGTTTTTGAGTCCCTCGCTAAGCTCAAAATTCTAACTTAGAATCAGTCCGTGAAAACCTACCTGTTGTCGTATACTCATCGCGTGACTGAGGGCACATAATCCTTTCCTCTTCAGTGCATAACATTGTCTTTCCCATCTTATTACAGGCGATAAACTGCAACATAAGTAGGTAAAACTTTTTTCACCACACCACAGTTGTAGTACCAGTGTAAAGGCTCTCTTGATTGTCCAAAAACTAATGAGAAAATTGCATTTCATCCACATGTGGAGCAAAGTAATCAGATACAAATTTTGAGTTGTTTCCTTTATTGCTGGTGGAATTGACTTTTAAATGATAATTTTTAATGATAAATATTTGATAACGTTCATTTGAATTTGATTTGGTTTGATTTTCTTTGATATTTTTTAGTTAGAATTTTCCTCGCGTTGGTGTGGTGAAAAATTGTGTTACACTCGGTGGCAAAATTTGTTTCACCCTCGTGCCTTGAAACCCTCGCAACGCTCAAGATTCCACTTTTCAAAACCACTCGCTACGCTCGTGGTTCAATTCTTTCGCTTGCTCGGGTATCAATATTGGCACGCGCGGTTAAACAACAACTTTGCCCCCTTGTAAAACAAATAACTATTGTACTTATTTTGTCATTCGTCACTTTTTCTTTAATAATATGATTTCTCTATTTCAGTTCACTCGCATAATTTTTATATACTAGCGTGGCTACTGAAAAACATATATTAAAATATTTGATAAAATGTGACTTGTTTTTAGGGTTCCGTACCCAAATGGTAAAACGGGACCCTATTACTAAGACTCCGCTGTCCGTCCCTCCGTCTGTCTGTATCTCTGTCCGTCTGTCACCAGGCATTATCTCATGAACCGTGATAGCTAGACAGTTGAAACTTTCTCAGATGATGAATTTCTGTTGCCGCTATAACAACAAATATTAAAAAGTACGAAACCCTCGGAGTGCGAGTCTGACTCGCACTTGTCCGGTTTTGACATTACAGTTGCGCTCCTGTAGCTGTATACGTAGCATGCAGTATAAGTAGAATCGCATTATAGGTATTTTATGAAAAGGCTATTTGAATAAATTAAAAATAGCGCCTATACTATCCGCAAAACTATCTGGCCGGTCAGGTCATAATGCCATCTCTTTCACTTGGTGGGTTTTAACAAGGGTAAAGGAGATAGCATTATGATCTCAGTGGCCAGTTAGTTTTGCGGCAAGTATAGATACAATTGCATGCTCGGCTCTCAGTACTAGCATTTCTTATGGTTATAACCTGATTCGTCTTCTCTCATAATAATTAGTTTAAACGACTCAATTTAAAGTATTGACTTGTGAAGACCCCTATTTTGGAGAAGGGGCCGTCTTTAAAAACGTTTCCTTTACAATCGTACGATAATAAATAACATCTACTGTAGGACAAGCATACGCTAACCTTTTCCTTTTTATTCCATTAGACGGTCTTCTGGATGAAATATCAAGATCAGGCAGTTTCTGCTCAAGGAGAATGGTTTCTTCTTTGTTCGAGGCAGCAACTTCTATTCTCTTCTTTACTTTCTCGATTTGAGGAATTTGCTCGTCAAGCTCTTTTATCATCTTCTCAAATTTCCCTTTTTGTTCTTGAATAAATTTGTACTCCTAAAATCAAAATTAATTCAGTTTTGCAAGGTTGCAATCAATACTTCGCAGCAAATGAGGGTATTTGATCTAATTTACACACAACAGCGATAAAACGGGTCGCTTTATATACCTTGTCATTTATTCAGAGACCAACTGAGATCATTGTTGTTAGTACAAATAAGTCTACACGTTCAGAAATCAGTTTTAGAATGCTGTTGATACTACATCGCTTGCGCATAGTCCCGTAGAAACAGTACACAATGCACCAGCGCCGTGTGTCCGGCCTAAGCGTACACGGTGATATAAAATATCACACTGCGCCTCCGCCGTACCGCGCGGTGCAGCAGTGCCATACGGCTACTTCGCCGACCATTGTGTTCTACAGGATCGTTCTGCCCGCGTAGCCAACATGGCAATCGTTAACGCTCCGTAGTGTAGCGTAGTCATCTCTCTCTATCACTCTTCCATATTAGTGCGACAGTGACAATTTCGTTTCGTTCGCCACGGAGCGTTAACGATTGGCATATTGGCTACGCGGGCTGCGGTAACACTCCCTTCAATCTGCCTGTAGACCTTTTGTAAATAACAGGTGCAGGTAAAAGATAGCGCCACTAACCATATTTATAGCATCTTCCACAGGATCGCTCTGCGGCGACAACGCTCCCGGTCGGCTTCCCTCCTCAGAATGCCTGTTAATCTCCTCTTTTACCCGTTCGACTACAACTCGTAATGCCTTGTGCTCATATCGTAATGATTGTATTAGCTCCTCGAGACGGTTGGACAGGTCCTGGAGGACCCATCGCCAGGATTCTAGATCTGCAATTCTTGGGAAAGAGTTTCAATCAATTATCTGAGTGGATAAGCTAATAGTGATCTACCTATGTCATTTGTAAATTCTGGTAAGAGCTACTACAACAACATTTACCAAGGCGTCTTGGTAAATGTTATCAAAGTGCTTTTTTTCGGGTAAGTATTGATTTGTTGAACGTGGGGAAATGTCTATTTATAACAAATCTCTTACAATTGTCGCTGTTTTCGACTTCGCCCACTGCTGAGCATAGGCCTCTCTTTTAGTTCGCCACTTGTCCCGGTCCTCAAGTAATCTCATCCAAAAGTGACCCGCAATCTCCCGAATGTCGTCCACCCAACGAGCCAACGGATGCCAGGATCTCCTTTCATCGGAAAGACGCCACCATCCCGTTAACATTTTAGTCCACCTGCCATCACCCTGCCTAGCAATATGACTTACATGACCTGCACACTCTATTTTAGTTTGGTAATGACTTAAAAGCCACTTACCTCTCCTGAAGACACTTCCTCAACTGGTACTCACTGGATTCGTGCTCAAAATCGTTCAGGGTCAACAGCTCCTGATTACTGCTCACTTGCTCCAACACCTTAGCACTTAAGGCTTCATTCATGCACCGGAGCTTCTGCAGCCCACAAGGAGCTCCAAGATAACAATTTGAAAACATACTTCTATTTCTTTAGAGATTTTAAGAGAAAATTACTTTGCATGTTTGATGTTGTGCTCATAATTTTGACGTTTAAATGAGCACTGTTGACATACTGTTGATATTATTGACGTTTTGTCATGTCACAATCAATCAACCGAGTTTGTAGTAAAAAGTTTAATCAAAATCCGTGTAGGTCGTATATTGTCAAACAAATATTAAGACACTTTCTGTCAACTAGTTCCAAAAACTCGGTAACGCGTTACCTATTTATTTTGTCTTTATAACGCGATAAGGAAGCCAGTTTCACATGGTTTCACAGCTTTCACAGGTCAGATGACCCGACATCAAGGTGTACGAAAATTAAAGTAACCCATGGCCTTCCACCCTAAGATTCAATTTAAAGTACATAAATCTGTGCATGTGAATACCTATGTGAACAAGTTATAATAACATTTGTGTGGATGGCGACTAGAGCCTATCAAGTTCATTTAAGTCCTGTGGCGATGGCAGATTTCGGTGACCACTGCGTGCAATGGTCGCAGCAGTACGAAGTAGATTAGCTCCGCCACGCTTATGATGCTGAAGCCGAGGAACAGGCTCAGCAGGCCGCCGATGGCTCCTGGATAAACAGGTTTATATGATGAACAAGTCATAAACTGAAATAGACCGACCGGTGTTCACACTCTTCACCACTGGAGGGCGTAGTCACTTTTTGCTTAATATATGACATCTATTTCAGTTTATATATTATATTGTATGGTAGTGTGACTACTTAAAAACACAAATCGAAATGTTTGATAAAAATAATTTGATTTGTTCCCAAAGTTGTAAACAAGTAAGTTATTTACCTAGCCGTAATCTTTCGAAACCATCACAATGGGAAAAGTATTTGGCTATTTGAAAAGCTTAAAGGTGGAGGTCGCAAGATGACTTGGCATGGTAATATTAAAGATAAAGAGTGGACAGGGATTAAGATCGTCCAGTAAATGTTGAAATTGGCATTCGATAAGGAACATTTTGGGGCCTACGCTAGCTGGCGCTGGTGCACGGAGCGGACGAGCGGGTTAACGAAAAATAATATGAGCAACGCTAACTGAAGCGGAGGCGTGCGGCGGATTTCACCTACAAATAGCACCCGCGTGCGTGCGCTAGGCCCTTAAAAAGCTAACTGCCAAAATTCATGAATGATGAAATAAAGCTGTTCTTCCTTTATTTTGTATTATTCATTAGGTACCGAATATCAGGTCCCTCCTGAAACTTGTCGACAGAGTTGATGATATGTTATTTTAATGGCACTTTCATTTCGGCTTTTTAAGAAAATATAGCCCAACATAATATATGATTAAGTAGATCATTAGTGCAACGTACCAACGAAATAGTAATCATCGTACTGCGCATGCCGATGTTGCCCAAGAAAGCTGTCGTCGTAGAAATGAACATTGAGCCGAGTTATTTCCCCCCTGCCGGTAAATTAGAGATCAATATTAGGTACTGAATAACCAACGTCTAAGTAAGTCTTATAAAAGATTAAATGGTCAAGGTATGTCGCTAATGGTATGGGTTCAGGGTATTTTCATTTGCGTGAATCTGCTAGGTCACCTGGATAAGTCTTAAAGTTAGAGTACACGTCAGCCATGACTACGACGTGAAGTGGACTGGCCGAGTCACCAGTGCTGGACTGGACTGCTTTGTTGGCTTATATTATTCTTCTTATACATTTGATACATGTGCCGGAGAGTAAAATGTACTAATTTAATTATCGATGGGCGATGAGAGAAAGATAGTTAAGTCATACTCACGGTCCAGGATACCCCCACTTGGGCGATTCAGCTGGGTCTGTCTTCAGATCCGAATAAAACACTTGACTGTTGTATATGACGTCGTTGCAAGCCGGGTGACATGAGCTGGACTGGCCCGTTGGTTTTCGTTGTTCTTCACTATCCGCGAAATAAGCGTATATCAGCTGTTCTTCTACTTTCGCTGCGGAAAAATTTAGTATGTTAACGGCACCAATCATGGGGCATTTAAAAAATAACTTGGAGTATTTTTGATATTTCACCGCCTCCTGTAAAATTTTTACTCATTTACACTTTAAAAGTGGAATGTCCAATTTGTCCTTTATGTTTTCTATGTATTTAATGAAAGCTACTGCAATAGGTTTCAATATTATTCACCAATTAACTAACTGTGGTTTTTTTGCTCGTCATGGGATGTATGGCGCCATTCATTTTCAAACTAACAAATATCAATGAAAAATTAAACTCTTTGGCTCTTGTTTATGGTAAATTTTGCCAGCGATTAAAAACTGATGGTAAATACTAGTTTTACAGGATTTGTCTATACCATCCTATTACTGGCGCCTGGTCCATTATAGAGGTGTTTACTATAGGTATAATTATAAATAGGGTAGGTTTTTCCTGAAGTCGACCCCTGGATCGTCTAATAAATTTATGATAGACTTAATTCAAAATCGTGGGATTTATCAAAATAAGATTTTAAAGGGTTAAGAATGACACCACGGTGACATTACTGGCCATGCAGACATTAATAGGCAAATAACCCTTCACTAGGAGTTATTTTGCGTGTTCCTACATTTGTTTTTAATTTAATTAGAAATAGGTAGGTAGATAATTGTTTCCCTGCGTTTAAACTGCACCTAAAATTTATACGAATACTAATATTCACACTGAATAACTCTTACACTTTGCTCCGTCAATCTTTGTTTACTGTCTGATTTAACTTATGTAAATCCTTTAGACATTAAAGTAAACAGGTTCATGCTCGTAGCTGAAATTCCAACCTTCAGTTAGTAGAAAATTAAATTAGAAGCAATTACGTAACTATTCAGTCTTATTCGTAATAGAAACGAGATCCTATGATAACTATGCAACGGATGTTTTGAGTACTTAAAGAGCCCACTGATTAACAGTCCGCCGGATATTATCGGCCTGTCAGTTAGAACAAAATGTTGACAGTTCCGAACAACTGACAGGCCGATACTCTCCGGCGAACTGTTTTGTGTGTCCCGCTGCTGGGCAAAGGCCTCCCCTCTAACTTTCCAATCCTCCCTGTGCTGAGCAAGATCCCGCCAGTCCCGCTGAAATGCATCCAAGTCGTCCCGCCATCTCTTTCTCGGTCTGCCTGCCACGACTACACTGGGGATGCCAGCTAGTGGCTAGTTTAGCCAATCTTTCATCATTCATCCGGCAGACATGTCCAGCCCAGTCCCACTTTAGCCTGGCGGTCTTCATCCCAACATCGATGACACGGGTTTTGGAACGAAGTTCTGTGTTCCTCACCCTGGATCTTCGGATACCCAGGATACTGCGCTCCATTGCCCTTGTGGGCCCCTTTAGAGGTAATTAATGTATGTACCTTTACCTTTAGGTCTACCGACTACCGTTTACTGAGACGGGTGGTAAGGAGTTATTGTAGTTAGCTACAGATTAGTCGAAGGCTTGGCTGCATCAAGCTGATTTGGGTCATTCTCCAGACTGCGTCTAAACTCCGTAAACCATACTAAATGTATGAAAAGTTTGACTAGAGTCTAATCGTAGTCATATAATTTGAGAATGACCCATTTGTATCATGTTAAATAAGAAATAATGTAATATCTTATATAAACTAGTTTTAGTCCCAAAACTGAGCTATACCTTCTACTAGAAAATCATCACGCAACTTCTTTAGGGGTCATTCATAAAATACATCACATGAATTTTAAGATTATTGACCCTTCCCCCCTCCTTGTCACACCTGGTCACATTTGGCTAAATCCTCCCTTCCCTGGCGTGACGTCACATATTTGTCAATCTTATTTTCAACTAGAAATATTTTTGATACTAAGCAATATTACAAATTTTATAACATGAAACCTATTAGAAATATTAAATACATTTATAACAACAATTAGCATTGAAAAAAAACTAGTTATTCAACTGTACAGCAAATAAAAGAAATTCAAAACCATTTTCGGTAACAGATGAGGTTAAAGTGACGTCACAAAGTTTCTGACCCCAGCCCCCCCCCCCGCCCTTGTCACAACGTGTCACTCCCTCACCTCCCTTCCCCTAAAAGTGTGACGTAATTAATGGATGACCCCTACACCAGCCGTCTGAGATAAGTGGACTTATAATGATTATTTTACCTTTAACATCGTTTATGCACAGGAAATCCGCTTTGGTCGAACAAATAGGCTCAGAAGGGGACTTCTCTGTAACAATCATAAATTAATAGAGAATATATTATTATTATCCACGGTGTTTCACGAGGAACCCGAAAGATTTTAAATTTTTCCTAATCATATTTAAAGACTACTTAAAATGTCCTATAAACATAATTCGAATTTGCCTATTTCGGACAAGGTCCGTATAAAAAACCCAAAACCACAAACAATTAGAATATTTTCATATAAATTAAATTAAAATATATATAAATTATAATAAAAAATACGAATTAAATTAAATTAAGCACCAATTGAAAAAAAACGTATTTTTTTGTTACTTACTGCTAAACGCCTTTTTGATAGCGATTTTGCTACTATGGGACGTTGTCTAAATATCCTCATTAAAAGATGAAAAAAAAAAAACATTAAAGAATAAGTTGCAAAAACTAGTTTTTAAG
This sequence comes from Cydia pomonella, assembly GCF_033807575.1. NCBI lineage: Eukaryota > Metazoa > Arthropoda > Insecta > Lepidoptera > Tortricidae > Cydia > Cydia pomonella. The sequence goes on along the minus strand of NC_084716.1, from coordinate 17,165,766 downwards.
AAACGAAAACTTTTTAAGTTCCAGGTTTACTAATAACATTAGATTTTTTATGTAGAAACAGATTTGAAAAAAAAAATCGTAAGATCAGGCAGATCGGAATTTTCCTAGGCATATCGTAAAACGTGAAAAATATGTAGTACTGCGATGTAGGAACATGTTGTATGTACTAAGCTTTGCTTAGATTGAGGCTATACTCGTACTGATCAGATCAGATTAAGATTGTTCTCAAATCAAATATACATTTGCAGATACAGTTTGAATATCCCCTTATTAGTTTTTCCTTGATTATTATATTTATTTATATGTGTACCGCCTGTCCGACCGTCATTCGATAAACCCTTTGAATAGTCAATTCTTCACTTACTTGGCCAATTGTAATGAACACAATTACACCATTTCCTGGCCTCCCGAATAAGCAAATCCAGCTTGCAGTTACTATCCGTATAGGACTCGAAATATTCCAGTTTCCTCTCATCCTGGAAGAAGCACTGTCTCCGTTCCGGCAGCAGGCCTTTAAGGGAAGAATCCGTTCGGTAGGTGATGGGGTACACCTCGATGGTGGTCATCCGGTCCATGGGTAGACGGATGATGGTGCTGGTGTACACGTGGTTGGTTGGGGAGCTGATGATTAACTGAATAGACAAATTGCTTGGCTAAATTCCAGGTAATTTCAGTTACAGTTAGGTTAGGGTATACAGTATGGGGTTCTTCAAAAAAGGAGTGTACAGGTTTTTAAAGGGTCGGCAACGCGCATGTAACACCTCTGGAGTTGCAGGCGTCTATAGGCTACGGTGACTGCTTACCATCAGGCGGGCCGTATGCTTGTTTGCCACCGACGTGGTATATAAAAAAAAAAGGTTCAGGTTAGGATCAGTTCCGGGTAATTTGATGTTAAATGGATATCTGCAGGTCCAACCAGATGAAAAAGGAATGAGCTCAAGCCTTGCGTTCCTCGAGTACCGACCCTGATAATTGAAAGTGTTATTTTTCTGGGCTACCAATTGATATTGGAAGTAGCAGGAGGATCCAGGTGTTTTGCAAAAAGTTACAAATAGACAGACTATCTTATTCCGATTTTTTTTCTAATATTGGAGGCAAATTGGTATTTTTGGGTTTGTTTATCCATAAAGGGAGAAATCAATATTATAGGGATGATGATGATGATAAAAATCTTTCTACCTTGACCAGTCTCCAGATTTCTTGAGTCAGAAACTGGAAATCCAGAAAGGAGGATTTTGCGTAGCAGTGTTTACCTACATGTCAAAAATGCTTACATTAAACCCAACACTAGCGCCATCACAAGCCACCTGGTGTTCACTATCGTTCAGGTACAGCTCCACCCCCAGCCCGTTCGTCTCCCCAGATGCCATCACCCTGAACGGCTCCATGGCAGGGTCGGGAGGAAACACCTTCGGGTAGCCCGCGTCCAGCCCCCAGTCCAGGGTCTTTTGGGAGACGGAGGGTGAGAAAGTGCGCTGCCAAGCGGTTGTGACGTTTGTCCTGAGGGAGGGAGATGATAATGAGGTATTGACAGCAAAACACCTAAGACGAAAGTGGAGGACTTGCGCGAAATCATCTTTTCATATAAACGTAGTCCTCATTTTCCTCTCTGTATATTAACAGCGTTTGATCTGTATCGAATTTTTAATTATTGTAGACCAAAATATAATAAATAATAATAATAAAGAATATATTTAAAGCAAGAAATATTACTTTGCTAATCCGCGAGAAAATAACGTGTTAGTCAATCAGTGCTAACCCGTTATACTTACTTGCGTATTTTTAAATGCAATTAATGTAAGAATGACATCAAACTTATTATTTTATTTTATTTTTTATTTTATTTATTTTTATTTATTAATGTAAGAATATATTTGTTTCAAGAATTTGGCATTACAAAAGCAGCAGTACATTGACTCCCACACTAGGCTCAGCCTGTAACGTGGGAATCTCAGGGAAGTATTGAAATGGTGCGGTTCTCATTTTAACAAAATATATATAATATTGTTAAAGCTAAATTAAATATAAGATTTTTTTAGTATATGACTAACTATCAAACTAAGTGCAAAGACAGTTAAAAAGGTCTCAGTAAGTTGTACTTATAATGATGAAGAGGTAAGTAATAAAATATAAAATATGCTTATATTTATAGACGACCGGTCTGGCCTAGTGGGTAGTGACCCTGCCTACGAAGCCGATGGTCCCGGGTTCAAATCCTGGTAAGGGCATTTATTCGTGTGATGAGCATGGATATTTGTTCCTGAGTCATGGGTGTTTTCTATGTATTTAAGTATTTATAAATATCTATATATTATATATATCGTTGTCTAAGTACCCTCAACACAAGCCTTATTGAGCTTACTGTGGGACTTAGTCAATTTGTGTAATAATGTCCTATAATATATAAAAAAAAAAAAGGAAACTAATATTAACACTCATCAACAAGTAGTCACGAATTGGAACAAGTGGAAAAGTAAAAAGCAACTTTCCGCACGCTAAACATCAGTTAAAGTAGCACTTTTTGAGCAACTGTATTAAAAAATATCTTTTACCCGTTCCGGAATATTTTGCATTTTTAAGTTTATAGGAAACGAAGTGGATTCTTATAGTCAACAAAATCGATCATTGTGTGAATGAGGGCTGCGTTAAATTGAGTTTCGTGCGAAAATGTCTCCACTAATAACGGCTCTGTATAGAGGCTCTAACAAAAACCATTATTTGAGATAGGTAAGCCAGTTAATAGGATAAAGGCACAAAAGAATTTAGAAGTTTTCGAGATTTAGTTAAGAGGAGGCTAACGAACATTTGTAGTTTTCATACCAAAGAAAATTGTACTGCTGTAGAAATGCTGTAAAAATTAATGAAATAAACATATTTGTATTTGTAGATATACCCTTTTAGGGTTCCGTATCAAAAAGGTACAAAAGGAACCCTTATGGTGCGACTCTGTCCGTCCGTCCGTCTGTCTGTCTGTCACATCGCTAAATCTCTCGAGAACCACTTAAGCTATCGTTTTTATTAGAAAAAAATATTTTCGAATTCAGTTTGTAATTAAACCAACTATAAGTGTGTTTATTACACTGGAAATTGCCATGAGATTACATTAAAGACACCTTTTTTCCAGTAAAAGAACAATTTTTGAAATCGGGTCACATAATAGAGAATTATCCTCGAAAAACCAACATACGTGCATTACATCGACAATTTGCCGATAGATGGCGCTGTACACAATTATACTAAGTATAGGTACTTCTCATTAAGTCTTTCGCCTTTATAGTTACACGAGATAATTTAAAGTTTGTACGGAACCCTCTGTGCGTGAGTAAAACGAACTCGCACTTGACCAGTTTTTTATTTATTCCTCGTGATACTATCGCTAGGTTCGCGCAGCGCGCAATATTTTTTGCCTGTCTAATTGGCTACTTGACTGTTTTTTGTAAATAATGTCAAACGATCTTGATTTTCCTGAGGATCAAATGTCTATATAGGACTCATGGCATTTAAGCAACACAAAGATCAGAAATGAGAGTTAGTCTGACGCTCGCACTCGACGATTGAAACGCCTCTAACAAAATGATAAGGTGATGTGACGTCACATCATATAAGTCTGTCCTAAATGTATGGAAGATCAAGGAAATTGCCATTTTGACCCTGAAATATTGCATTTATGTGTATAGTTGTTGTACAATTTATTTTTCAATAAAATGTAAGGAATCGAATGGTACCATTTTCTTTTCTATTTTTGAAAAACAAAAATAAATATTTTTTTGAGATTTCGGACCTTGTATTTTTTTATAATCTCAATATAATTTTTTAAATTCCACTTTTTTATAATGGATGGCTCATTTTCTATGCATTTAACTTGTAATAATATTCAACATGTGTCAAGTACCCAATAACTGTTTTTTCTTGGCTTTACACCCTCTCTTAACCCAAAGACGCGTTCTACTGCACCCATACCCACGTAAGTAACAAAATTAAACCGTTGCTAAAAGCTCCTACACCATAACATAGTTAGGCGTATAACCTATCAGTGTTGCCAGGCGTATGATAATTATCGTACATGTACGATAATTTGGGCTCCGGTACAATGTACGTTCCAAAGAGCATTATCGTACGCAAATGTACGATAACTTCAGCCCTTGGACGATGCCACCCAAAAAATTTAGTATTTGAAGCAAAATTTGACACTTTCCCTCAGAAATAGGCTAAAAATAACACCTTTTGAGTAGGTATTCGGCTTCTTGGTGTAAGTCAAAATTTTCGAAATTTTCTTTAAACCGTTCGGATATGTCACAAAAATACACAAATATAAAACTTATTTTAGCGCAATTCAGAGGAACATTGTGTTTTCTTTGATTATATATTGGAAATTTAAGCTTATTTTCCAAGCAACTTTTGGGGTAGGGTCACCTGTTCAACAGTTAACCACCTAATATTCAAAGCATCACACCGCGTAATAGGTCAATCAGAGCCAACTTTTTTCTACTTTTACCGAAAGGTAAGTTATCTGGCTACAATTTGGCATTTAAGAATATTTCGTATACTTAACAGTTCTTGAGAAAGTCATGTTTTAAAAAAAAATGGGAAATGGCTAACTGTGTCCACCCCCTAGTACACTATTAACCGGGGGGGTATGCTACAATTAACCATGGCGTACACAGTTAATCACTCAATATAAATAATTATTTATTTTGAAATAATAACCCCATTCGTTATAATATTAGGCTTTTATTTTGAAATAAAGGGTACATTCGACAAAATCAACAAAAAAACATAATCTTCTTACGTTAGTTAGGAACAAAATAAATTGTTTATGAATTCAACAATTTAACTTAAAGTTTTGAAACATTAATGATATCAAAAGCATTTTTTATTATAATTATATCTATATGAGTGAGTTTTGACTTCTTAAATATAAAATTAGAACTAACTTATACGCTTAATAGGACATACGACTATGGAGATCCAATTAGTTTCATTATAATCTTCTTATTAATTATTGGCACGTAATCAGTCTCAAATCAGTGTTTTAAAATACTAATAAGCCTCATATTTATAATAATTGGCCTTTATAAACTTATTAATCAACAAACATATAGATTTTAAATTGTGGAAAAAAGACTCAACGTTGTGTTTGTTGAAGGCAGTCGCCCTTCCTAAACTACAAGCCTCTGGCTTTCTTAGGGAGATTTCTGGATGTCTTTTTCTAAATGCACGCAGCCATTCTATTCCAGCCATTTTTTCACGTATCCATGTTGGTGGTATATTATCGTGGTCGTTAATTTTGGCCATTTGATATGCGATACGACGGCAATCTCTAGTAGTGAGGCCGTAAAACAGTAAAGCACAATGTTAAATATATTTGACTAACTCTTGTTCCTCCTCTGAAGTAAAAATTTTATTCACTTCGTAGTTTGTTGTCCAACGCACTGGCTGACCAGCATTTTCATTGGCTCTTTTCACGTACAGGCGGACGGTCGGATAACTAAGTTTGCATTCTTTACTAGCCTTCCTTATGCTCATTCCAGCTTGGACTAATTCTATAGCCTTCTTCATGTCATCTGCGGAATGGCCTCCTTTCTTTCGTTCTGGTTGCTTACTACGCCCCATCTAAAAAATAAATTAAATCAAAATTGAAAAAAGCAGCAAACAAATAAAGCTTGACAAATAATTGGGGTATGGTACACAATTAATCTCATGCGGTACACAATTAACCATAGTTAGTACACAGTTAACCATGGTTAACTGTAGAACGTACCGTTTTGGTTAATTGTAGACCACCCCACTCCCGAAGCCGTTACGCAAACCTCATTTTTAAATGAGCGTCACTACGCACACAAGTACTTTACCAGATGGAACATGTTTAGTTAGTCTACACAACGAACATATAAGCATATATGTGATGCTAAGCTAAAACGAGTAAAGAGAAAAAGTACTCACGTTGTTTTTTCACGTGTCTTCATTAAAAAAACACAAAATCGTTCTTCACACAACCGGCGCGCACGCTAGCTCGCGGCAAACTGGGGACGGGGGAGAGGGGCTATTCCGTCATTCATCGCGCGGCGCTGCACGAAGTGGCAACATCGCGTTTGCAAATTATAGCGATGGTTAACTGTGTCCACATGGTTAACTGTTGAACAGGAGACCCTACTGTATTTTTGATAGTAGTACAATAATTTTTTCAACGCTACGATAATTTGGACACTCAAATACGATAATTCTCTCCCGCACACCTGGAAACACTGTGACCTATCCTGTTTGCGTCTATTTTAATAGTTCAGAACAAGCTAACTGAGCTATCAATAGTTTTAGGAATTCCACTAAACACTCTATATTTGTTAGTAACTGAAATCAAATAGTGACATACGGTCCGATTCAAACTTTACGATACGTCAAATAATAAGTCTAGATACGATATGGATCGGATATGTGTCAAAAGTGACGTTTCGGTTTGAAGTTTCTTAATAGTAGGTATTATACAATAAGGTCCAATCGTGAACTTTTGCATGAAAAATGTATGTGTCTGTACAACGCATAACAGAGAATTATCCATAATTAATTCACAATATCTTTGCATGGCTTAAATCTGATTTTAAATGTATGGTTCACCATTTTGAAAAATATATCTAAAGCTGAATAGGCAAAAAAATAATCGGTACATATATACCATATATACCATACATATTTGACGACCGGTTTGGCCTAGTGGGTAGTAACCCTGCCTACGAAGCTGATGGTTCCGGGTTCAAATCCTGGTAAGGGCATGTATTTGTGTGATGAGCATGGATATTTGTTCCTGAGTCATGGGTGTTTTCTATGTATTTAAGTATTGATATATTATATATATCGTTGTCTAAGTACCCTCAACACAAGCCTTATTGAGCTTACTGTGGGACTCAGTCAATTTGTGTAATAATGTCCTATAATATTTATTTATTTATACAAAAATATTTTTGCCCAAGGTAAAACTGAGACGCGTCATTCACGCATCGCGCTCGCTCGGTCCATTAGATAGGCTCCAGAATCAGAATCTAATAGGTAGAATACGTATTACAATTACCGAATATATATTTATATGTACATAAGTAATTTCTATGTACATAAGGAGAAAGGTAGTAATTATATATGCATATCCTGCATAAGGCATCAGAATAAGCACCTTCAATCTGTCCTAATGCATGCGGTAAGATATTAAGGGACATTTGTGTATGGGGTTACAAGCGAATTTAACACAACACAACACAACCTTAGGTACCTATTACCAGCTTTAGGTTCAGTACCTCAAGGTTTGCCAGGGAGCAATGGAGCGTAGAATTAGAATATTAGGTATTCGTAGAAGTGATCGAATCAGAAACACGGAATTACGCTCCAGGGGGCCTACCGGGAAAATCGAAATTCGCAAATTGCGGGGATCTTTCTCTTTTACTCTCACTACGACGTAATTAGAGTGACAGAGAAAAATGCCCGCAATTGACGAACTTCGATTTTTGCGGTAGGCCTCCTGAACTCGAGTTGTAGATGTAGGCGTCAAGACCGCTAAGTTCAAGTGGGACTGCCTCATGCACCGGGAAAGTGGGCTAAAGTGGTTACTGAGTGGGACCCACGGTATATACATAGACGGTGCAGGACGGGGTGCAGGCCAAAGGTTATGGCGCCATCGCTAGAAAGGATGCCGCCGTACCTTTGGCCTACGATCTCTTAGATGTGGCGACAAATTTAACACTTATCATTGAAAGAATAAGGATCAAAGTCAAATGGCGTTCTAAAAGTTTTAATCGTGTGTTGAAAGATGGCGGTAAATTTACTGTGGCTTGGCTACAAAGTTTTCTTTGACAATCCACTTCTATTTCAAATTCTCTTTGCCGCTAGGCCACCAGCGATTTATTGAATAGGTTATTTATTATTACACCAAAAATGAAATATAAAGGGTTTAAGAAGTATGAAAATGAAGTTAAGGATATGGTAGAAATATTCGGTGTCACCGAGTATATATCGGTAGATCAGCTGGTAAAGCGGTGGGCTGGTATCCCGTGAGTTTTTAAAGTTTTCCTTTATTTCGAAACGGAATGTAACTCACATGCCGTGGAGTGGTAGGCTGTTGAAAGCGAAGCAGAGACCGTAGTTGGTGAAGACTGGGCTAAACAGCTTGGCGCAGCATTCCTCCGTCAGCCATGTTTGCGAGGTCGCGCGCCAGTAGCAGGATTTTATCACTTCCGTGCACTTTGGGGCACCCTGAGTACAAATAAAAGAAGAATTTAAAATGCACGTTAAGGTTAGTTCGTGCCATTCACGATGACGCGCAGATTTGTCAAATCTAACCTTTAATAACATGATATTACGAGTCAAGGCATGCGTCTTCGTAAATTACACGATCTATAATAATCTAAGTAGTATTTTACATTCGATTGAATAATGCAAAGCGATAATATAATTCGTCTAAGCTAAGGGCAATTTCGGATTAGCGTATTTTTACACGCGTATACGTTCGTTTCGGCGATTCGAGCCCGTCACATTTCCCTACATTTGGTTTTTACGAGGTTACGCCCGCGTTACTTTGCCGTAAATTTAGTCTATCCTCCTGGATCCCAGAAGCTATGTTTTGTTTTCGAATTCGGAACTATGGTCTTGTTTAGTGAAAGTTAAATATAATGTTAGGAATTCGTCCTTTATAAAGGCCTCTGCTCAAGCCTGCAATGCCTCAAGCTTACACGCTTGTACGCGTCCGCTCGTATAAAATGCTGGTCAGAAACCGCCCTAACTCTGCATTGACTTGGCTGATTAGCGACTCACGGCCTGATTCGAACTTTAAGATACATCAATAATTCTTTAAACAAAAGCGTTACTTTTAACACTGACATATCCGATCCATATCGTATTTTTAGCAATTTTCTGACGTATCTTAATATTCGAATCTGGCCGTCTGTAATTAAAACTACAACTTATGACCACTATGACTACCTACAGAATGCATTATTTTGCATCTAAATTCTTTGAAAATGAGCAAAAATGTATTGACATTATTTTTTCAATAGAAAAAGGTGCGGAATTAAAATTATTTATGGGAATATAGGCATACAATCATTATCAGTAACTAACAAAATATGGATTGTGTCGTCCGAAATAAATGTTTTTTTTTTTTTTTTTTTTTTTTTTTCATTTATTAAAATAATTCTACGTCACTCGCACGACATGTTTCGGAGAACTTAGGTCTCCTTTCTCAAGCACTAATGGCGCGAGCAGCGTTCACGACAGCCGTAGAATACGTGAGTGTAATCCGTAGAATTATTTTAATGTTAGTATGTTTCACGACAGTTTAAATTCGAATATACAATCCTTTTATTATTGTTACTATAATATACAGAAATAAAATTCCTAGTACCTGTAAAATAAATTTCTCCAGTAACAGGTTCTGCTGCGGAGTCATCCTTTCGTCCAGGGCCCGGTTTTCCTTGCTCATTTGGGGACAGACCAGCGAAGCGAAGAATTTCTCCAAACTAAAACAAAGTGTTACAGCAACTATGGACTATGCGTCAAAATGGTCCAAAAACCAACAGAGTTGAGAAATTAGGTCATTAGATAAGTATTTCTATTGTATTTGTATTGTATTGTGCACTCAGGGACATTGAGGATGGGTTTCATTGTGTGATAATTAACTACACAGAGTGGCCCGTTTTCATTGTCCGTAATTGTATAGGGTCACCTGTTCAACAGTTAACCACCTAATATTCAAAGCATCACACCGCGTAATAGGTCAATCAGAGCCAACTTTTTTCTACTTTTACCGAAAGGTAAGTTATCTGGCTACAATTTGGCATTTAAGAATATTTCGTATACTTAACAGTTCTTGAGAAAGTCATGTTTTAAAAAAAAATGGGAAATGGCTAACTGTGTCCACCCCCTAGTACACTATTAACCGGGGGGGTATGCTACAATTAACCATGGCGTACACAGTTAATCACTCAATATAAATAATTATTTATTTTGAAATAATAACCCCATTCGTTATAATATTAGGCTTTTATTTTGAAATAAAGGGTACATTCGACAAAATCAACAAAAAAACATAATCTTCTTACGTTAGTTAGGAACAAAATAAATTGTTTATGAATTCAACAATTTAACTTAAAGTTTTGAAACATTAATGATATCAAAAGCATTTTTTATTATAATTATATCTATATGAGTGAGTTTTGACTTCTTAAATATAAAATTAGAACTAACTTATACGCTTAATAGGACATACGACTATGGAGATCCAATTAGTTTCATTATAATCTTCTTATTAATTATTGGCACGTAATCAGTCTCAAATCAGTGTTTTAAAATACTAATAAGCCTCATATTTATAATAATTGGCCTTTATAAACTTATTAATCAACAAACATATAGATTTTAAATTGTGGAAAAAAGACTCAACGTTGTGTTTGTTGAAGGCAGTCGCCCTTCCTAAACTACAAGCCTCTGGCTTTCTTAGGGAGATTTCTGGATGTCTTTTTCTAAATGCACGCAGCCATTCTATTCCAGCCATTTTTTCACGTATCCATGTTGGTGGTATATTATCGTGGTCGTTAATTTTGGCCATTTGATATGCGATACGACGGCAATCTCTAGTAGTGAGGCCGTAAAACAGTAAAGCACAATGTTAAATATATTTGACTAACTCTTGTTCCTCCTCTGAAGTAAAAATTTTATTCACTTCGTAGTTTGTTGTCCAACGCACTGGCTGACCAGCATTTTCATTGGCTCTTTTCACGTACAGGCGGACGGTCGGATAACTAAGTTTGCATTCTTTACTAGCCTTCCTTATGCTCATTCCAGCTTGGACTAATTCTATAGCCTTCTTCATGTCATCTGCGGAATGGCCTCCTTTCTTTCGTTCTGGTTGCTTACTACGCCCCATCTAAAAAATAAATTAAATCAAAATTGAAAAAAGCAGCAAACAAATAAAGCTTGACAAATAATTGGGGTATGGTACACAATTAATCTCATGCGGTACACAATTAACCATAGTTAGTACACAGTTAACCATGGTTAACTGTAGAACGTACCGTTTTGGTTAATTGTAGACCACCCCACTCCCGAAGCCGTTACGCAAACCTCATTTTTAAATGAGCGTCACTACGCACACAAGTACTTTACCAGATGGAACATGTTTAGTTAGTCTACACAACGAACATATAAGCATATATGTGATGCTAAGCTAAAACGAGTAAAGAGAAAAAGTACTCACGTTGTTTTTTCACGTGTCTTCATTAAAAAAACACAAAATCGTTCTTCACACAACCGGCGCGCACGCTAGCTCGCGGCAAACTGGGGACGGGGGAGAGGGGCTATTCCGTCATTCATCGCGCGGCGCTGCACGAAGTGGCAACATCGCGTTTGCAAATTATAGCGATGGTTAACTGTGTCCACATGGTTAACTGTTGAACAGGAGACCCTAGTTATTTATTATTACATTGCTTTTATAATTTATAAAACCACCCAAATATATTTGTGTGAAAATCCGGCCCTGTTTTTTACCTGCTCCTCGAGAAACATAACATTGCTTCCTTGGCGCTAGCTAGCCGTGCGCTTGCATTACCAGTGCAAGCGAGGTCTTCGAATACGTATATTTGTTTCGGATCGCAGTGTCAAAAGTTAAGCTGGTTTGAGAGCGTTTAGTCGCCTACCTTAGACGCACCAATAGAGATCAGACAGCTATTCTGTTAGAATTCTGTATTAGTTCATAATGAATCTTATTCCGTGCTCAATAGAGTAGTAATTCAATAAACGCTACCTATGCGGCTTGACCATTTTTTCATAGTGGCACGCGCCTTTGCGGTTTTTAAACAATAGATAAGACGATAATCCGTAGAAGCTCACGGAGGAAAATAGAAACTATACCTGTCTTTATTTTGTTTACTTTGTATTTAATGAACCTCCAGGTCTATTTGTATCATTTCTCAGTTTCTGTATAGTCAATGTATTAAATATAAATACGGACAAAGTGCCAAAAATATGTGCACACTACCTTAATATGTGGGCAATAAGGGCATGTGCTTATATTTTTGGCACTTTGTCCGTATTGATATTTAATACCATGACTGTACATTGTGTACATCATATGTAACATTTATATTATGACTGTTTGTGTTCTTGGGAGAATCAACTTTTTAGCGTCACTCGTTGCCATGGTTACGATTAGTTGTCCAGGGGACAAAAGTTCATTGAAATACTGATTTTACGGTACTTAAATGTATCAAACTTGCGTTTTTGTGGTCGTTATAACCAATGCCCATAATGGGCCCCCTACTAAGCATGTTAATAGAACGGCATACAACTTCTCTTCAAACAAACTGTGCCACTGTTGTCCCTTGGACAACGGTACAGGATAACAAAACAAAAAAAGTTGATTCACCCTCTTAATAAATAAAATCTATGAAGTTCATTTCGTTCTATGGGCAGCAAGCGGAATCCCATTGCAGAACATATTCATCACCCTTATTACCTAGGCAATCGAGTCCACCGCTAGGCGAACATCTGCGCTTCGCAGATTTACTTACTTGGGCTCTATTGTCTAGGTAATAAGGGTGATGACATTTTGACTAAAATCCCAATATCTCAGTTCTTCCATGGAATACCGCTTGGTGCCCATAGAACGAAATGAAGTTCATAGAAATACCTAACTATTACTGTCGGTTTTTGGACGAGGCTCCATACCAAATTCCCCATGATCCTTTAAAAGATGATCACAATAGTCTAATAGGTTCCAAAAAATCTATTTTAGTAAACATTTATATACAGGGTGATTCAGGAGACGTGAGCAGGATGAAGCTTGAGCATTCAGTAAGTTATAAGCAACTGTTTCGTTGGTACCAGTATTTGTGAGATTAACGTTCTTTTATTTTTTACTGTTCAAAAAAAATTTTTTAATTTTTTTACGCCATGTATGGTCACCCTCTTTGTTTTATCCATAACAAGTGACAAATTGAATGTCATCGGAGTCTGATTACTTTTGAAAAATCGTATCTCACTCAAGTGTCACATTTTGTTTTCTTCATAATCAAACTGCTGTCATAACGGTTAAAGAGGTTTTATCTTTCTTAATTAAGTGTTGTAGGGTGTCCATGATTGTAGATTATCAAATTTGTCCTTCCCAAAAAGTTAAATAACAGAAATAAAGCGAGATTGTTTTACTTAAATATGATGATGAACGGTTCATTAACATTTACTGATTGTGTAGGCTTAGTCCTGCTCACGTCTCATGAATCAACCTGTATACTTAATGGAACAGGCACCAGTAATGATATGGTATAGACAAATCCTGTAAAACAAGTATTTACCATCAGTTTTTAATCGCTGGCAACATTTTACCATAAACAAGAGCCAAAGGGCTGCTTAAGTTTAATTTTTCATTGGTGTTTGTTAGTTTGAAAATTAATGGTGCCATACATCCCATGACTGGAGCAAAAAAACATAGTTTTAATGGTTAATAAAAATAATATTGAAACCAATTGCTGTAGCTTTTATTAAATACATAGAAAACATAAATGACAAATTGGACATTCCACTAGTAAAGCGTAAATGTATAGAAATTTTACAGATGTCGGTGAAATATCAAAAATACTTCAATCTTTTTCTTAAATGTCTCATGATTCGTGCCGTTAACATACCTGAATAATAAAATTAGGAGTTGTTTAGATTATTCCAGGAAATAAAGAATATCATAAAAAGTTCCTCGTCTACGTCCTACTCTCTGCGCCACCTACATACACGTTGAAGGCCAGAGGTCAATGAAAAATGTATAAAAATTGTAATGACCTTAAGAGGAAAGGAGAGCACCCGCGCGAAATCACCTTTTCATACAAATGTAGTCCTCATTTTCCGCTCTATCCAGAGCGGAAAATACATCATTAAAAGTATTTTGACACAATATGTTGTACATACCAACCAATGCTATAAAAAAAAAACAAATCCTGAAAAAACACGTATACAATTGTTACAAGTGTTGAGCCCTCCTAGTAGGAATGAAGACACCTGTGTCAGGAGAACTCGCTCTTCCTGTCATGGTAAGTACATTTTTTTTTTAACCACTAGTTTTATATAAAATGAACCCACTTATTGTATAACATTACCTTACTAACTACTTACGTGTGTGTGTGTGTGTGTGTGTGTGTGTGTGTGTGTGTGTGTGTGTGTGTGTGTGTGTGTGTGCGTGCGTGCGTGCGTGCGTGCGTGCGTGTGTGTGGGTGCGTGCGTGCGTGCGTGCGTGCGTGTGTGTGTGTGTGTGTGTGTGTGTGTGTGTGTGCGCGTGTGTGTGTGTCTGTGTGTGTGTCTGTGTGTGTGTGTCTGTGTGTGTGTGTGTGTGTGTGTGTGTGTGTGCGTGCGTGTGTGTGTGTGGGTGCGTGCGTGCGTGCGTGTGCGTGTGTGTGTGTGTGTGTGTGTGTGTGTGTGTGTGTGGGTGCGTGCGTGCGTGTGTGTGTGTGTGTGTGTGCGTGCGTGACAATAAAATGTATTTATTTAAATATTTTACTAGTAATTTTTCGATAATTTTAGAAATTGCTGTGAGAACAGGAATTGGCCGGTAATTGTTTGGATCGGTTCTCTTCCCACTCTTGTAAACAGGTGTTATTAAGGACTTTTTTAGAAGGTGTGGAAAAACTCCTTCCGCAAAACATAAGTTCGTAAGATGACTGATGATGGGGACTATTTGGTCTTTAGAGTATTTTAGAAAAATGGTGGGTATGTTGTCATGACCAGCTGCGCTGCACGATTTCAGAGCCATAAGCGTACTACAAACTTCCGTAGGGTCAGTTTCCAGGAGCACAAAAGATGAAGATGGTGTATTAAATAGCGAGGATGTTTGTATGTCAGGTATTTTGTGTGTGTGATTAGATAAAATTGAAGATGCAATTGCTGCCTACATTAGAGAAGAAAGTGTTTGTACTGTTCACTGTTCTATGCCCCTACGTTTGGTTTTTTTCCAATTTTTAATTTTTATAGGAGTGCGTGTACGCATTTAAAATTTTGTATGAAATATCGACGCATAGTTCACGTTTGGCTATTTGTTCTATTCGCATGTTTGTCAAGCAGTTAGGTTTTCAAGGCACGTTCTAATAATTATCTGGTGCTTTACTTCATGCATGGTGTGAAATAATTTATTTTAAATATAGTCGAATACCCTTATTGCTCTACCATAGGGCAAATCTGAAATGTGTCAAGGTCGGTGTGTGAGTGACAAAAAAAACAACATGTTACCTCCTTTTCTACATAATTAGGCGTAGGACGCTGTCTTTTTAATTTCATTCTATGAAATCCAAAATCAACAACAATCTTTCTTTCACCGGTCTCCCTCATTGAAGTGGGGGTTTTTACTTAAAAATTATTACTGCTTTTATACGATTTGTACGGCTCCATTAGCAAGTTTACAATACGCCTTTTGTACTACGAGTGAAAGGCGAAATGCTGTTTTTCTTGGTTTATCGACCGGTACATGTAGCACGTGCTTTTGCTATATCTTCTCCTTCTGAATGTTAAGGGATAATATGTGATAATTAATCTGATATTATTAACGAAAGTAGATACCTGCAGTCGTTTTAGTACCTTAAAAGTCTGCAACGCCCCCCGTTTCTACTGAAAATCTTGGACACCCAAACTGGCATGCACGATAAGAAATTATTCCCATAAATATTCAAAACTCAGGTCATAACTCGTCACATATTTTGTCAAAATATCATATGACGTGGTTGCGTATAATATAATTTACAGTATATATGATGCTACTTTACCGCACTAGTGCGATAATTAACACATTACATGACTATGTCGAAAATTTAAAGGGACATATGTACGGTCGAGGAAATTGATTCTTTAGCAATTTGCGGTTCAAGTAATTTTTGTTGTACATACTTATGCTAAGAGCTTATGAAAGAATCAATTTCCTCGACTGTACTGTCAAAAGTTGTACGATACATGTGCAAATAGGTAATTCGCAACTCGTGTCGATTTAAAACACTCCGTCACGTTTTAATTTATCGCCACTCGTTTCGAATTTTCTATTTTGTCGCACTTGCATCGTTACGTAGTGTGTCAAGCTGGGTGAAGACCTATTTTCTACTGTACTACGAGCACAATTTTCTGTACCTTTCAATATTCATTTATGTATAACTTTTGTGCCTAAAGAAGAACTTACTTCTTATCTTATCGTAATACATTTACAAATGTAAAACTATATTTGTTAGGTACTTACTTATCGAACCGGTTTACGTTTCTATATGACAGCTTGACGTGCAGATGGGGACATAGAACGACGTTAGGGAACGGCACCTAAATAAGGACAAAAGAAAGTAATTAAGTGACAATGACAAACAAATCAAAAAGTTTAAGTACATATATTCGTTATATTTTATTCCCTAATTAAAATATAATATTATATCTTCCCAACAAATATTTTTGCATCTTATACAGGTTGTTTATTTAATCACCTGCAATCATTTACGGGCTGAATATATAGGTCATACTGAGCTACTTTTACTATGGGACCAACCCTGAAATCGCGAATACAAAATTTGCTCTCCCGCAGAAAATGTCAAGGTCAGACAGCCAAAATGTATGAAACAGCCATTTTTTTCGTGATTTCGTGGTTGGTGCCATAGTAAAATTGCTCAGTATGACCTAAATATATACACTGTATTATATTATAAGTCAATACCGTCTTCAAGTTCTTTATTAAATTATTGTAGGTATATTTTGGAGTAATAATTATAATTACATTGATCACTATTTTTAGTTACTGAATATATTTTTAAGCCCGAATTCGCCAGTTCTTAATCTAATCTTCTAATCTCTGGAGGTAGTTTAAAAATATGCTCGTCGGAGCTGCTATAATCTTATTTAATCATCGTTTATTGCACAAATGTCAAATTATCAAAATTTATTACAAAATTTTAGTTTGTCATGGACCCTAAAAGGATATGGTAAGCATTAACCTACTTAAATAAGTATAATTAAAATAAGTGATGTAAGTACTAAATAAATAAGAAATAAATAAATATTATAGGACATTATTACACAAATTGACTAAATCCTCCAGTAAGCTCAATAAGGCTTGTGTTGTGGGTACTTAGACAACGATATCTTCTTCTTCCTCGCGTTGTCCCGGTGTTTTGCCACGGCTCATGAGAGCCTGGGGTCCGCTTGACAACTAATCCCAAGATTTGGCGTAGGCACTAGTTTTTACGAAAGCGACTGCCATCTGACCTTCCAACCCAAGGGTAAACTAGGCATTATTAGGGTTAGTCCGGTTTCCTCACGATGTTTTCCTTCATCGAAAAGCGACTGGTAAATATCAAATGATATTTCGTACATAAGTTCCGAAAAACTTATTGGTACGAGCCGGAGTTTGAACCCGCGACCTCCGGATTGCAAGTCGCACGCTCTTACCGCTAGGCCTCCAGCGCTTTACTACAACAGCGCTACTTAGACAACGATATATAATATATAAATACCTAAATACATAGAAAACACCCATGACTTAGGAACAAATATCCGTGCTCATCACACGAATAAATGCCCTTGCATTTCAACCCGGGACCATCGGCTTTATCTATAGGCAGGATCACTACCCACTAGGCCAGACAGAAATACATATAACCTAGCGTTAAAGAGATCAATACTATGTTACTTGACAAAACTATCAATGAGAAAATCTAGTACTGAATAATACGCTTTTTTCAGTAAGGCCTTTGCCTCCTCCTCTGCCTTTATGTAATTCGGGTTGTGCATATAATATTTTACGGCTGCATAATAAAGGCTTTTTCGGTATATTTCTAATTACGGCGCGGGTAGTTCAAGTTTTAAAATATAAACTTGAACTACCCGCGCCGTAATTAGTCTTTTATTTGGTAGCTTTCTGAACAGATACATATTTTTTTCTTACATCCATGCTTAGCTCTAATATGTAAAGACACGGTTGAGTGAGTACGTGTTTAGTAAAATAACGTTTGTAAGTAGCTATCCCAATTTCGGATTTCGACTAACAAACACTATAAAAAAAGTGCCAAAAATATGTATACTCGGCTTTATTATAGCGCATATATTAAGGTAGTGTATACATAGTTTTGGCACATTTTTCGTATCAATATTTTCAGACGTGACTGTATATCGGTACTGTTTCCCCACGTTAGAATCCCATACAGCAATCACGAATTAGCTAAGACAAAGTAGGTGATTAGTACTGGTACCGAAGCTAGTAGTTTCGGGAGACCTATGGCAGGCAAAAAATATGTATAGTTTTAAATTAAACTAACCGCCCAGACCGGCGAAGGCAGGGAGTCGATGACATTAACAAACGGAGTGGACGTCCATTTGAGGAACAGTTGCGTGATGTTGCCAGCGCAGGCTGCTACGCTAACTATCATTATGGCAACCCAGGTGAGACGCTCGGCGCGACTGAAGGTTGGATCCAACATATATCTACGGGAAAGATAATAAAGTTAGATTGATGAGAACGATAAGTTGTGCTGGAGGAAGGATGGATGTCAGGTTGAAATGTTTTGCAACATTGCCAGAACAAGCAGCAGCACTGATCGCCATGATGGCCTCCAGATAAGCGCAGTGAGGTTGAAGGATGGTTGTCTTATTGAGTACCTGCCTTACATATGTGGCCAGTAGTACATAACATGTTACTTAGTAGTAGTAGTAGTAGTACAGGCAACATAATACATATGTTGTTACTTAAATACTTAGTACTCTTAGTAGAAGTTACTAAAATACCAAACTAAACGAAGTTGGGTGCCTTGGGCGGGACATATTGCCGGGAAATGTTTATAGAGTGGGGAAATGTTTACAGAGTGGGGAACGTTTTCAGATGAAAGAAGCGTCTACATCAGTTCGTAAGCTCTGGATGAGACTAATGCCTCGGCCACGGAACACATGCTCAGAGCGTCAAAAGCGCGTGCTCGCTCGCCGATTGATGTACATTTGTGACGTCAGCGTCGAGCGTGTACACTCCTGCATGGTTCGAAAGGATAATTATCGCGATAATTATCGTGATCGATTTGATATGTAATTATATTGTTACATAACATTGAGACGTTGACGTTGACGTTTGAGAAAGAGTGGTCATGACCCTCGCTCCGGGTCGTTCTTTATGCAAAGGTTGTCCATCGCGATTCAACGTGGCAACGCGGCGAACGTGTTGGGCTCCTTTGCATCTGGAGGGACTCGGGGCGAATTTCGTTAATAGGTTTTTGTGTAATTAAGAATCGTTTTATTGTTGTTCGATTATATATTGTTCGTATCGATTTCAATTTTATGTTTAGGTATTGATTCCGATGTATTCTTTATATTTTTTCTGGTTTTTTTGACATGACATGATGACATGTATTTTAATTTTAATTTGAACTGTTAAATATATTTAATCAAAATAAATAATGATTATCTTATATGTATTTCAATGGTGAATAAAAAAACTAAACAATTTTAGGCTAGTTTTTATCTGTACATAGCAAAAACCGCCCCAATCATATTTATTCCTATCAAAGAATTCAAAGAAAATAAATATTCCTAAGATAATTGTCCGATATTTATCGTGATCATTATCAAAGACTATAATTATCTGGATATATAATTTCGAACCCTGCACTACTGACACTTTGTACGTGTATTTCGTTGCCCTTGGGTAACTCGTCAGGACCGGGACAAGTCGTATTTCAAAAAGTGGCCTTTGCACAGCAGTGGGGGTGGGCGATAACAGGTAGAAATCATAATGATGATAACCGAAATATTAAGAATGGACACTTACTTCATTCCATGTAAAGATCCTTGACTAAACAACTGCTTAAAACCTTTAACAACTTGCACCGCCCACACTTTACCAACCGCTTTGTACGTCCATTTTTTCATTCTTCTTTTCTTATGTACACCTAACGCCTCCGGACTTATATACTTCAAATCCTTTATGTAGAAATCTAGTAAATATTTACTGTTTAACGTTTGCTCGTTTGTGTCTGCATTTTGTGACATCTTGGGTACAACTAGTTAAAGTAGTCGATGCAATGTTAGTAATTGCTACACCTTTGTTAACAGGTCATTTGGTTTACTAGAAATTAACTAGTATTACTGTTATCGAACAGGCGGTTTGTTCTGTTGGTATAAAATATAAGTATATTTATTTTCAAAAGCAGTTCAGAAACTTTCGCTCAGAAATGCGACGAAACAATCCTAAGATACCTACTTTTAAAGATTCCAGCGATTTAAGACTCTCTAATTGCATCAAAGCCGAATGTTAAAATTACGAACTTATGAATTTAACAGTTAAACAGAATTTCATTGTGTGTTTGTTTCAAATTACCTAATAATGAATACATTTTAGATATGTATGTTTAATTATTGAGGTGTCAACTATTTCCCTATTTATAAAAGCGTTATTATTATAATATTTTAACGGACTTTCATAAGAACGAAAGTAAAAGTCAAACACGAAAAAATCGGGTTATGCGCGGTTACGCGAGAAACTCAACCATATAAATATTAAATAACATATCATTATTTTTTTATTAACCCGTTCTCACGTCTCACATGAATCTCTCATGAACATTGGCAACCTGCAGGAAACGCTGCATGGTGCACTAGTGTTAAATGTGGGAGTCATTTGCAATTGTGTTATTAGCTGAATGCACTCAGACCTATTGACGATATATTAGGTGTTCACTGCGAAGCCACATACACCGATCAATAGCGACTATTTTTCGTTGAAACCTATCCATTTTACAACAGTACGATTGTATTCCTGTTATGGCTGAGAATTTTTCAGTTCTCAGAACATATCGATGCACAATCAACAAAATTTCATATTATTCCATAAGTGCGTAAAATAGGAAACTCGCAACGAAAGGGGATAAATTAAAACACGACCGAAGGAAGTGTTTTAAATCGACACGAGTTGCGAATTGCCTATTCGCACATGTATCGTACAACATTTTACAGTACATATGGCCCTTAAAATTTTCGACATAGTTACGTAATGTGCTAATTATCGCATTAGTGCGGTAAAGTAGGACCATATGAACTGTAAACTCTTTTAATAATTCCTAAAACTTTTTTCTCGCTATAGTTATTTATTTATTCTGAATCATTCAAAATTATGTATTTTTAACAAATGTTTACAGTCATAGGTGCCGATTAACATATGTCGTTTTGATATTAAATTACGTCTGATATCCTATCCTACAGACCTTAAATAATAACAAAAATCATTAAAAAACTTATATAAGTCACTATTATTACAAAAAAAAAAAAAAACAAACTATACAAACACAAACTTGAAATTATTTAACTAACCTAAAGCCTGCGGCATGCCTGGTTCATAAAATGGTGACAATACAAATATCTGAAACAAAAAACCAAAAGTGAATTCCCATGCAACATATTTGCGCCGTTTGGTGTAGAAACTCTAGGACCGTGGAGGCCCAGCGGGTAATCCCTGCTCAAAGAGATTTCTCAGCGGCTCATGGGTGCCTCAGGTTACCAAAGTGCTGGCAGCTACTTCGCCCAGATATTAAGTCTGGCCATCCAAAGGGGTAACGCTGCCAGTCTATTGGTCACTATAACACGTATCTGGGGACCATTTTTAGGATTCCGTAGCCAAATAGCAAAAAACGGAACCGTTATGGATTCGTCATGTCTGTCTGTCTGTCTGTCCGTCTATGTCACAGCCACTTTTTTCCGAAAGTACATAAAAACTGTACTGTTGAAACTTGGTAAGTAGATGTATTTTGTGAACTGCATTAAGATTTTCACAAAAAAAAAAAAAACAATAAATTTTGGGGGTTCCACATAGAAATGAAACTCAATTTTTTTTTTTCATCAAACCCATACGTGTAGGGTATCTATGGATAGGTCTTCAAAAATGATATTGAGGTGTCTCATTTTTTTTTCTAAACTGAATACTTTGCGCGAGAGACACTTCCAAAGTAGTAAAATGTGTCCCCCCCCCCCCCCCATAACAGAATGGTAAAACTAAAAAAAATATATGATGTACATTACCATGCAAACTCCCACCGAAAATTGGTTTGAACGAGACCTAGTAAGTAGTTTTTTTTTTAATACGTCATAAATGGGACGAAACCCTTCATGGGCGAGTCCGACTCGCACTTGCCCGGTTTTTCTTATAAGTTTAGTTTACGTTTTATATTAGTTTAATTTTAATGATTAGTTAGTTTATATAATTTTTATTTAAGCTTTACTGTATATTTTCATTTTATGTTGTTCCATAAATAAAATGTTTGAAATTTAATTTGGTGCACAAATATAGAACGGCACGATTGACATTCAGTGACGAATACGTATGTTGTAATTTTCACTTTATGTAGCCCTTTTATTCTTGGCAGGATACGTACGGTGTAATTATTTTCGGAGTCAAACTACCTTGTTACTGGACTACTAGTCAAGTGGTCTCGATTGATCGTGCATTTAACAGCAATTAACTATTTGTTTTGACCCTGTATAGCTTTTAGTAACAGTTAGATTGTGTCATAAATTAATCCGGGATGTGGATTTGTTATTTCCTACTTCCATCTTATCATTCCCTATTTTTTGGAATGATAATAGTAATCTCTAGTACCTAAACTATTTTATGTAAGAAATAGTTTCCATGAATTGGCCCATTAACAGTAAATAAATAGATTCACAAAATAATTAATTAAAACCCGGCTGGATATTCAAAATAAACTTTTGATTGTATAGCGAAAATGTTTATTTACAATAACAGTATACATACCGGATATATACCGAGGATTACTATAACTACCTTAAATCTAATATAGGCCCTTGAGGCATTGTACCAAGGATGCTGGCGGCATTTCCTCGTTGTAACGCAATAAGTACTGATACGTGGTGCGTGGAAACCTTCGGTCACCAGTTACGTCTACGTCGTCAACCAGACGCTTCGCGATTTCTGCAAAAAACTTGTGCGCGGTGGGACCCCATGGACCTAGATCACTACTAAGGTCATGGACTAGGTACAAGGTTTTACTTTTAGATACAAAATGGCTCTACCGAGGCTCTTATATTTAGTACGTTTCAAAATTTCGGCGCTTTCCGCCGCTTCGCCCGCTTTAAGAGCAATTCCTAGCTGAGCAACTTCTCAAATCTCGAATTTTTGAAGCTATGTTTCTGTCGCGCTGCGGTGGGCGGGAGCGAGAGCTATCTAAGTGTGAGTGCGCGCACACAGATGCGAGACGCGAGCGCTCGCTCATTGCGCGCCGTTCCGTTGACATTGCCGGCGAGCCGGCCGGAATGGGGTTGGCAACTGTCAAAGGTTTGCATAGATGGCGCCATCATAGCTTGCCCCTGTCTCTAGTTTTGTTCTATGAGATTTGGCTTAAAGTACTGGAATCCAGGTCACAAAATTCCAAAAAAAAAAACAAGAATTTGACACAATTCTAGGGATTGACAGGGCAAGCTATGATGGCGCCATCTGTTAAATACTTCGACCGGCCAACCCCATTTATTCTGCGCTGCCCGACGCAAGTTGTTTTTGTTGTTACCACATAATATTGTTTTTTATTTTTATATTATACTGTATCTATTAATTACCATATAGGTAAAAACTGCAAAAAAGAATGATGTCCCTACTTCGGTCGTCGTCGTACAGTCAAGTGCAAAAATATGTATCGAAAGAATCGTCTCATAAATATGGTACTACGCTCTTATTTCCCTGGAATAAGATGCTATGGGACATATTTTTGAGTAAGATGTGTACACCCATATTTTTACACTTGACTGTACCTATCCGTATCAGTAAGTTGGGAGTGATCATGGTGTGTTGTGAAATTTTGTAAGTAGGTACAAATATACCTATGGTTAAACTACAATCTATTTAACTTGTAGTACGATGGGGCTAAACTTGGGCCGCCTTATTAAAGAACGTATCGCAATGGCAATCTGGGTAAAGTAGGTTGGGATAATGCCGGACAATTTTGGGACCAATTGAGAGAACTCGTGAAAAAATGTTTTTTCGAGATCTCAGCACGTGACAGATTCTTGAAGTACAGAGCGAATCGTTAAATAATAACTGTAGATTCGGCCTGAATTTTGGTAATCTTCAATATAGAACGGTTTTAGTTTTGTACCTGTGTAAAGATGAGACATACTTTTTTTTAGGGTAACGAGTGTTTTGCCATCAAGGGAGAACATCGGATGGTGAAAAAAAGTTGCTTCTAATGGAAAGAGAATAAGGTATCACAAAGAAATAGGTCCGGTGGTTACTCTTTTGTATCCGATCTGATACAAAAATTGGTAAAATTGTGACTCTCAAACTTTGATACCTATGTCATAAGGCAATTTGATAAGTAAATAATGTGCTAAGAAACCTCTTATTGTAAGGTTTACCCGAAGCAATAAAATAAGAAAAACCGCTAAAATAATAGATAGGTTTCGAAGTTTTGACAATTTAAGATCTCGTGAACTGTACAGGTTTAGTGAAAGTGTGAATGTATTGTTTATTGAATGGAATGTACTGGAAGCTATTAAGTACTTAAGTAGAAGAGAAAAAAATCAAAATAAAAAATAATCGTACCCAGTCATTTTTAATGAAGGTCGGCAAAAAAATAAGAATCAAACTTAGAAATCAAAAAGACTAAGTAGTTCTTTAAAAAGGTCAAGGTCACTGAGAGCCCATCTTGAAGTATGGAAAATAAGTAAAATTGCGATTTTGTTGGTTTAATTTTGCAATTATGTATATATATAGTTGATATACAATCTTTATTTTTACAAAATGTAAGGATCGTATGTAAAGAGTAAAGTAAATATATAGGAAAAGAGAGCCCTCTTGAAGCATTTTAAGGAAACTAATTTCGAAGCCCTATCTTTTATTTTGTATTCGAAACTAGCTATGTATGTATGCGTCCACATCTACATATGCATCCGTAGGTACTTTATTGCGAAAAATTGCTCATTTGCTATCTATTTTACTCGATTTTGTTATATTATTGAACATGTATCATCATCCCTATACAATATAAATACTCTTTATTACACACCTCAATAAAAGAAAACAACACAAAAGAAAACATATACATAAGCACAGGTAAACAACATGCGGTCTTATCGCTAAAAAGCGATCTCCTCCAGGCAACCTTTAGGTTGCGGAAATTAAAAAAATTACATTGTCAGTAACCGTCGCGCTGGTGGTGGTACTGGATAAAAATAATGGTACGAAAGTGTGATCAAGAAAACAATAAAGTCAGTATGTAAATTGAAGAAAATTTAAAGTTTGACAATCACTGCTGTTTTTTAAATAGGTAAAGATCGGATTGTTTCTTTCCGATCTTTATCTGGAAGGGTCAAGATCGGATATCGGTCTACAGCAGTGCTAGGTATGTTAACACAATTACAAAAACAAACACAGTTTCATCACAATACGCAAAATAAATTACAGGGCGAAGATCGGATAGAAGGAAGAATTCGCGAAATTTACCTTGCTCTCTGTGATTGCGCATAGCACAAGCCCGACTCCCTGAGCGACGCGGGGACACTGGCAGTCGAGGCGCAATGAAATGGCGTCTTACACAATGTTGCCAACATTAAAAAATAAAGCCAAATTAGGGAGAAATGAATGTCCTACGTTCTTCACCCGCATCCAGTATTTACCCAACATACCTTAATCGTTGAACCGCCGCATTTCAAAAAAGCCCTTATTTTGATATCGGCTAGCCGTAATGTAATACGGCGGATTATACAATACGACTGCGATACTTATATATAAATCCCCTCGTCAATGTAATTTCATTAAATTTGCTATCTAGTGGCAAACATCAAAGTTATCTTTTACTTGCGACGCACAAGTGTTAGCAATGTAAAATACTATATTTCTAAAAAAATTGCCTACTACGTAGTAAAAGAAAATGTGATTATTAAATTATAATACGAAAGGTGGTCAAATCGCAAAATGCTGTCGTTTTATTTAAAATAATGAAATAATTAGACCAGTTCCGAAAGTACCGGGAAATCCGGGATTGCAGAATCGGTACTGTTTTAAAGAACCGTAAAACAGTACCGGTTCTGCAATCCCTAATGTGTTATGCCCATCACTATTCCTTCTGTGTACGTATATTTAGAAACTGTCTCCGCCTCCAATTCGTGCGATAAGGACAACTGCAGCTCGGACCGAAATTCACTCGCAAAAAACTCAAAAATCGAGGTTTCGCTCTCGACTGTTTCCTCCTCCAAAACGCAACCAATCATTATGAAATTTTGGAAACTGCAAGAGGAAGAAATAATCTATGCCGCTATGTTTTGATTTTTTGGATATTTTTTGTCATATTTGTATACTGTGCCTTTTTTTACAGCCAATTCAATGGAACCGTTTTTGCGATTTTCGAGGCGCTGTATCTTTCTTCAAAATAAAATAATCTAAAAAAGCAAAACATAGCGGCACAGATATTGATGATATTGATCTTATTTGAAAAAATCACTGCTCTAGGTTAAAAATCCAGGGAGGAATCAGTCGAGAGCGTTTGTATGGAAAAATCGCAACTAGGAATTCCTCTTAACATTAGGCCGGCGCCCCACTGCAGCGCACGCTATGTACACGACCCACGTTCCTATACAAAATTTCGTGGGCTTGCCCACGGTTTGTATTAAAACGTGGGCCGTGGATGTAGCGTGCGCAGCAGTGGGGCGCCGGCCTTAGTCCGTTGGAGGTGGGATGGTGCCAGCGTGTTAATTATATAGTTACCTAAGTAGAATGTGCTAAGAAATGTTTGCTAAAACTAAGATCATTACCTGTAGTGTAGGTATTACTAATGATTTTTAGGGTTCCGTAGCCAAATGGCAAAAAACGGAACCCTTATAGATTCGTCATGTCCGTCTGTCTGTTTTTTAATAACATCACCATCTCTGCTTCTAGGCCGCCTGTATTGAGGCGAGGTGAGACACCTGGTTGAGGGCATCGAGGACGCACCGTCTTGCGGTACTCAAATAATTTAGGTTTGATTCAATATTATACAGTTTGAAGGATAATAAAATGCATAAAATAACAATATAATCATCAAACAATATCTTATAGACCAAATATGTATACCTATGAATAAAACTAAATTAAATTTAACGTGAAACACAAAATAAAGCTGTTCAAAATGGCCTCTCCGCGCAACCTCCGGCGTAAAGGTGCCCATCACAATCACAAATTGCCGTGTTGAATTGACAGCTTTTGCACCAGAAGTTGGAATTAATAAATAATGTCACAATTGATATTTATTCCTCAAAAATATAGCCTATTCCCAAAATAATGAAAGTTGTATACATTCATCTCACTTCGATAATTGTTGAACCGAACCTAGCACGAATATCATACGCAATTTTAACAAGAAAGAAATCTTACCGATGAAGAGAAAAATCATCCAAGTTTTGTTATTTCTAACGTACACAAATCAAAATGCAAATACAGGCAACTTGTCCACGATGAGATATCGAACTGTTTGTAAAAGTTTTAGCATACGATTGTTACTTTCTCAATACTTCAGAATACTTTGCGAAAATAAACCAAAAAATTCTTACCAAAGACTATAATAGCTTGTAATTTTTATAGTAAAATGAGACGTATTTTTCCAAAAATCACGGACGGAAATGTTGAAGTTTCTTAATGGCAAGCTTTAACGACTTGATTTTTGTTTGAATTTTGTATTTAGTTGTGAAGCTGGTAGGACGACGATTTCGTAAATGTAACCACGAAGAATCAAAGAATTCGAAGAAGGTATATGTGTTCTTGGGTAGTGGCTGTTAGTCCGCACACAATAGTTCTTTATTTGTTTTACAAGGAGGCAAAGGTATTCTTTAACCACTCGTGCTAATATTGATACCCGAGGTAAAGATTCCAAAATTGAACCACGAGCGTAGCGATTTGCGTTATGAAATAGTTATTTGTACAACAAGAGAGCAAAGTTTGATATTTCTTCGAGTGCTTATTTTGAGTCCCGTGCAAGCGAAAGATTCTATAATTCTCTATTATTTAGAATCTTGAGCGCAGGAAGGGACTCAAAAGCGCACGAGATGTAAACTTTGATCTCGTATAGTACACAAAAATTTTCACGACATCAGTGTGAACATATTTGAAAGGTAAAAATATAATTTTAATCAGTATTTTTTTCACATTTTGAAGTTTTTCGTTGATCCTTACTTAAAATGAGCTGTCGTTTCGTTTCTGGGATTAATATATAACATTATATTATAGTCTAGCAAACCAATTTTGTCAGTAACTTGAATGAAAAAACACACTAATTAGATAGGTACTCATCTCTTTTTTGGTCTCATAATAACTAAGACAGTATATTCCGCCAAGCCTCTCTCACCAAAGAATAAGAATTGAGAATTTTTAAATTTCTGTTAATCTCACTTGATAACTGATTAAAGTTTATAGATTTTTTTTTAGTAAAAATACATCATTAACGAGGGATTATTAATTAACGTAGGTGGAAGCAGGAATAGACACAAACTATTAATGAATTTATTTAGTAAAGTATCAAGTGTTAGTGCACTGGAGTCCTGGACCGAAGCCCTATAAGTATAACGTGTATCAGGTGACAAGGAATGGGATTCTGTTTACGTAACAACCGAGGAACTATAATAACAATCTATCTAATACCTTTAAACGAGCAATTCTTGTATGTATATTTATATATTTCGGGATCTCCTAAACGGCTCTAACGATTTCGTTTAAATTTGCTAAATAGGGGTTTTCGGGGGCGAAAGATCGCTGTAGCTCGGTCTTATCTTTTTTAAATACTACGTTGGTGGCAAACAACCATACCCGCCTGATGGTTAGCAGTCTCCGAAGCCTAAGTACGCCAGCATTCCCGTGGAGTTACATGCGTGTTGCCGATCCTAAAGGTGGCGACTGACTTGTAACATTTGCTTGTAATGTATCGTTCACGGCGATCGTTACAAGTCAGTCGCCACCTTTGTAACACTCAAAGGGATTCGCGTAAAAACCGACAGCCGAGTGGAGCACGCGGTGCTCGCGTCGAGCGGCTCGGCTCGCTGCATTGACTGTTGTAATGCTCGGGTTGTATCACGTTACATTACACCGAAATGTTACAAGTCAGTCGCCACCTTAACAATCCACACCCTCGTTGAGCTCTGGCAACCGTACTCACCGATAGGAACACAACATTATGAGCAGTGTCCATTGTTATTTGGCTGCGGTTTTCTATAAGATGGAGATACTTCCCCAGCTGGGCTCTGCTCTAGATCTGGAATGGCATCCGCTGTGCTGTGCCCTACCACAAAAGGAAAACCCGCATTTTTGAGTTTTTATATGTTTTCCAAGCAAAGCTATTTACATTAATACTGTACGTAGGTTTTGTATGGTTTGTCCTTTAAGGGTTTTTTCCTATTGTGTTTTAGTGTGAAAAAATGGTCAATTGGATTTGGTCAAGACTACGGACGATCTCAACATAAATACTACTTACCTACTTACGCACTATTGTTATCATTAATTTTAATTGGAAATAAATTAAAAATATCTATGTTTTGAATAAAAGAAAAGCAAGCAGAAAAACAAAAGAAGTCTGCTAGACACTCAACTTAAGAGAGAAGAATAGCATTTTCCGGAGAACACGTTGTCCACTAACAAATAACTTTGATATTGTGTCGATGGCTTCAACATAATATATTCTAGTTTTCGCTTTTATATACATTTTTTTTTTGCATATTTCAAAAAAAGAGGAAACCCTATAGACCTAGTTTTTCAGTGTGTCAATAACATAAAAAATCATGGGAAATGGATTATGTTTAGAAGTGGAAAAACATTTTCTCCTTTTGTATGAACGGTCACGTACTTCCCTCTAAATGAACAAATTTAAAAAGTGGCTCTGTGGGCTGTAGACCTCGCGTTAAGAATCATAAGCTTAAAAAAATGTAAAAAATATAATACTTCTTTCAGCCATTATCACAGCGTACGCGCAATGGTCTTAAGTGCTATAGATGCTAATGGCACTTAAGTTCTTTATGCCAATTTCCACCATTTTCAACATTACCCAAAAAACGGAACGATAGAAAACATGAACCTGCTCACATAATTTCACGAGAAGCGGTTGAGAATTGTATTTATTTATTTATTTTTTATTTTTATTTTATTGATAAAAATGTTTACATGACATTACAGTTGAACCAATGCGTCACGAAACTTAAACTAACTAATAATTATAAGCATTAACAATTATAAAAACAATAATGGCACATTAACAAATTAAATTGGGACAGTTGAGCACCTAGCATCCATCGCCTCACAGAATCTCAAGCATTCACTATACACTGCCGCCCATCGCCAAGCAAATAGATCGCATTCAGGCGTCGATGCCAGGAGCGCATTGAGCAGTGAGAGGGCGCGGGGCAGCGGCGAGTTCCTGCGCGATACGGTGCGCGCCGGCGGCACGGCCAACAGGTCGCGTTGTCGTGGCCTGAGGGCCATTCTCGGGACGTCCGGAACAAACAGGCGCACGAGACCAGAAACAACTTCGGGACAGTCTGACTCCCCACGCAAGTATTGAAACCTGCGAATATAAGACGGAGCTTCGCTAACCCTTCGTTCAATAATTTATGTTTTTGATTTAACCAAAGTTTAATTAATAATGAAGTCAACTAAGTATATTTGTTTATAGTTTTGGCGAAAATATTGACGGATGTTTTAGAAAATAAATCGTTTTGTAACACATTAACCCAGTTCGCTTGTTATTGTATTGTTTCTCATCTGCGGTGGCATCATGGTTCCATTTTTATGACTTGTCACTATGCCTGTCACTTTCGCGCTTACATACTTGTTAGAACGTGACAGGCATGGTGACAAATTATAAAGAGCCAACCATCTTAGCCCTACAGCTTATCACTTTCGTTACACATTGAGATAACAGATGCAACTAGCCAATTCGACGACAAAATACGAAGTGAAATCACAGAATAAATAATAGTACTGCCGTACAGAAATGACATTGCCTACAAAACCGAAGTTTGACAGCGATTCAGGGATGAATCATGCTGTCTTTTTCTAATGTATGGCACTATCCCTTTTGCCTATTTAGGGTTGTCGAGATTGAAGTCATTATCTTATCTGTGGTCGTGCATGCATAGGGACGTCAAGTTGTGCCAACCATTAATACTTGTTCGGAGCAATGCTGAGCCGAAAGGAGCCGATAATGCCCGAAAGGAGGAGTGTCGCTCCACTGGTAAAAGCTAGCTATACTTATATAAGTGTTTATTAAATTTTATCACTGACAGTAATAGACAAGTTTCGTGATAGTGGTCTTCAAATAACCCACTTGTCACTGTTTGGGGATGTCAAAGGTTAGTGATAACTGATAAGAGACAATAACTTGTGATTTTATAGTTCCACCGAACATACTGAATACATTGTAATAATAGATTGTTGACCAAGGGATGAAATGACGCCTTTCACCCAAGTTAAACACTACTTTTTATTTCAAATACAAGAAACGTAAAATGCAAGTGTTTTGAAAAAAAAAAACATGATAAGTATAAACTTTCATAGTAATACTTGAAGTTATTCAATTAAAAATTTAGGTAAAAGTATCGTTATTTGTGGAATGGGGAGTTAAATATCAAAATGGAAAAGTGTAACAAATCCACTTAAAACCAAATTTCAATTGCTTATCGTAAAAAATAAGAACGCGTTTGGAAAGTAAAATGCTCTAGTACAGAAACGTATCATTTTTTGCACACCTCATAGAACAACAATGACCCTTTTTCAGAGCATCAGAAATGAAAATCAAAATAATGTCTGCATCAGTTGCGTCTAATTACTATACGTCTAATTATTATGCTTTTAAACATATTGAATGGTGTCATAGAAATTAAACCGTAGACAACATCAAAAGTAGCGGATAAGTTAACGAAAAATAGTATGAGCAACGTTAACTGGGGGCCTACCGCGAAATCCGAAATTCTCAAATTGCGGGGATCTTTCTCTTTTACTCATACTAAGACGTAATTAGAGTGAAAGAGAAAAATGCCCGCAATTAACGAACTTCGATTTTCGCGGTTATAGCCCTGGCGCGGACGCGTGCGTCGGATTTTTACCTACAATGGCACCCGTGTGCGTGTGCCCGCGTGCGTGCACCCGCACCAGCTAGCGGACGTCCTAACTAGTCCTAGCTTTACAAAATTTCCTGATATCTGTTCCTGAGTCATGGATGTTACCTATGTATTTAAGTATTTATAAATATTATAAATACTTAAATACATACATAAATACATTTAAGTATTTATATATTATATATATCGTTGTCTAAGTACCCCCAACACAAGCCTTATTGAGCTTACTGTGGGACTTAGTCAATTTGTGTCTGCTACCGGCTACAGGTATTTATCACAATCACACTTGGGAAGCCTACAGCGTCTAAATTCGTCGTAAAATTTGTATGGGGTACCAATTCTTTCGTACCATATCAATGAAAAGTATCAAGTATCAAGAGGGTGCGGTCTGTGTGGTGCGTAAGTATGTATGTATTTGCGAACAAACGCTAGTGAACTCCCAGCTACTGTGTTGTGTCGACCAGTGAACTTTGTAGTTGTTAGTTTTACAATTTTATTAAAGTAAGTGCTCTTTCTTTAATTCATTAAACGCTAGATTATGATTACTTACTTGTTTTTACAAGCTGTTATTTAATGTTATTTATGTATACATACAACAGTTATGTTAACATAGTATGTACAACAGGGTCAATTCTTGCAAGTTAAATACCCACTTCCCGATTTCCGATGAAGCTGAAAATTTGCCTACATTGTAAGTTGGGTGACAATGCAATATTATGGTACCATATAGGGATCTTTTGTGCAGTTGCCCTCTTAGGAAAGATCCGTCAACTACTCAATAGCTTTTTCGACCATCTCCATATGCCTGATGATGGAGCTCATGGGTAGCATTTCTTTTGTTTCCAAATAGTCTGCTACAGAGTTCTTCATTCTTTGTCTGACGAGGACGTGAAATACACACACTAGGTGTTTACTGTCTCTTCCTCTTCGCTACACATTTGACAATCGGTGTTGTCGGAGTGTCCCATATTGGCCAAAACTCCTTCATCCCCGTAATGGTAGGAAACATCCCTGTTATAATTTGGAGTTGTCTTTTGTTTCTAAGCTAAGCTATTTTTTTCTGAGCTAAGTTTCCATAGCTTTTTGCTCCAACCGGATTCTACTACTTGCATAAAGAGCTTTGAGTGCTTTAGACGCATCAGTCTGTTCCATTACACTAATTTCTTAGGTTTTCTTTATACTCGTATATCCTAATCATCCAATCAAGAAATATCAAGTTAGGGATTCATTTAAAAGAAGTTAGAACTTTACCCAAAACTTTGTTAAATCATGAACCTGTTAAGGTTATTTCTTTTATCATGAAATTGACTTCTTAAAAGGACATCCTTAACATTTTTGTCACGAATGTTAAAACCGAGATATAAGTTTGACCTAGTGGGTAGTGACCCTGCCTATGAAGCCGATGGTCCTGGGTTCAAATCCTGGTAAGGGCATTTATTCGTGTGATGAGCACGGACGTTTGTTCCTGAGGCATGGGTGTTTTCTATGTATTTAAGTATTTATAAATATTTATATATTATATATACTCGTATCGTTGTATAAGTACCCTCAACACAAGCCTTATTGAGCTTACTGTGAGACTTAGTCAATTTGTGTAAAAATGTTCTATAATATTTATTTATTTTATTTATTTATTGAATTGCAATACTATTTCCTTTTTTTAGCATTAGACAGAAAGTAAGCAATTTTGACGTACTTATCTGTTTATTAAAAATAAATCACGACAAATATGTAAAAATTATAAATAATATACAATCATTCACATTATTTTGCTTTTATAAGTAACAGTTAATGTTTTTTTAAAAGCTTTTTACATTAAAAAGACATGTCAAGATTATTTACCTTTTTTAATGCTAAAAAATCTATAGTAGCCGTTAAGATGTTGGAAGACGCTCTTTTTTTTTCTCGACATTTTCCTCCTCCAAAACTTAACCAATCGTAACGAAATTTTGGGAAATGAGAAAGAAATTATCTCTCTGACCGTTATGATTCTTGCGTGTATTGTTGCCGAATTCTTAATGCGTCTATTTACGGCGCATTTTTTTTTTGGCCGTGTTTAGTGTTTTTGATGTAACCTAGTTCTTATAAATACCAGAATATCAAAAGAAGCAAAACGCACAGACAGAGGTTGGGCCAAAACCCACAAAGGAAAATATCGAGAACGTTTGTATGGAAATATTACCACTAGATAATGTAATTATTAATTAATTTAATTTAATATGAATTGACATTGCCATTACTATTTTTAACTATTAAGACATTACAGTGCATTACATTTAATATATTTCCATTTTATTGTTTTGCGTGACATTGTTTTAATTATTAATTTTATAATTTTTTCTTGCTTTTCTAATGTTAAGTTAGTTAAAACGATCTTTTAGTGAAAGCCTTTGTTTTATCCTTTCGTGTAAAATACTGTGTCTTTTTCTTTAAGAAATAAATATATCTAATCTAATCTATTTATGAGTCTGTACCCATTTAGTAATGCTTTAACTAAATTATTCTAAGATTCATGACCCAGAAACAGATTAGGGGACTGATTATGACCACTAAGCATAATTTACACATTAAAGCTTCTTAATAGACACTGAAGACGATTGTCCTTGCACCCTAATGCTGAGGTCGCTGTGGAAATGTTTGGTTGTTTTGATTTTGGTCTTATCAGAAATCAAGAACTAAGTACTCTCCGAATTCCTATAGGTAATATCAGAAATTGAATTTAACCTAAAGTGTAGGGCCTTAGTCTAAGTGGACGCTCGAGTCGGGCGTGTAGCGGGGCGGGGCGTGCGGCGTCCTTGTCAAACAAATGCAAACGTATAGGAGCGGCCTTAGTGCACGCTGCTCAAATCACTTGTGAGCCCGACACCACGCTGCACGCTCCGCTTCGAGCGTCCACTCAGGCCTCACAGTAAGAGTATTTACTCGGAAAATTTATCAACAAAACAAATAGCAACTACATATGGGTGCTACAAGAATCCTTTTATCCCAAATTATTAACTACTGTCTCTGTGAGCTGTCGATCTCGCGTTATGTTTAGAAAAAGTAAAAGTGAAAAATACTTAGTTTGTTGATTCTTTATCACACAGTGAACTCACAATGGCACATCATAGCGCCATAGACGCTATTGGCACTTATGTCCTTTATGCCAATTTCCGCATTTCAAAAAAATCCAAAACCTGGATCGACAAAAAACTATTTAATCATAGAATCTGGTCACAAAATTTCACGAGAATCGGTTAAGAATGCAGAGGAGAACATCCGGACATACGAAAGCAAAATGCCCGAGTTAAAACGGAGACTTTCGCTAACGCTTCGGTCAATAAAGAGTTACTAAATATTTTATTTTATTCACTAAACTACACATCATAATGGGACAGGTAGGGACCTTAATGCCAGTCTTACGACCAGTTTCTGGAGACCTTCCAACTTATCATCAGATCAGCATTTATTATTACATTGCTAGTAGGAAATAAGGATGTTCACCAAATTTTAAGTCAATCAGGAACCGGGAAGTGGTTAAAATTTATATAACATATATAGGTACAAAATACGGACAAAGTAAAGTAAAATCGTCTGAAATCAGGTTGCTTATGATTCAACAAAATTGGACCAATCATTCAGGTAGGTATACATATACATATTATTGTTATAAACACACAATGATCACTTGTTACTTACGCTTGCACAATATAATACTTATATCCATATTTATTGACTTCAAATATTTGTTTGGTAAAAATTAAATTTCTGGTGCAAGCTTTTATCGCTGACTGTACTTTTTTTTCACAATTAGGTTGCGTTGTTTTATCACAAAGTTCCAATGGCCACTTCCTGTTTCCATCATCAAATCTGCTCAACTATGTGTCGAAGTGTGGGTACACTTCGAGGGCCCACGAAAAACATAACATAAGATAAACCTGAGAAATTAAAATAAATAAAATATTAAATGTCTTTTTAGGGTTCCGTAGCCAAATGGCAAAAAACGGAACCCTTATAGATTCGTCATGTCCGTCTGTCTGTCCGATTCTGTCACAGCCACTTTTTTCCGAAACTATAAAAGCTATACTGTTCAGACTTGGTAAGTAGATGTATTCTATGAACCGCATTATGATGTTTACACAAAAATAGAAAAAAAACAATAAATTTTGGGGGTTCCCTATACTTAGAACTGAAACTCAAAAAATCTTTTTTCATCAAACCCATACGTGTGGGGTATCTATGGATAGGTCTTTAAAAATGATATTGAGGTTTCTAATATCATTTTTTTCTAAACTGAATAGTTTGCGCGAGAGACACTTCCAAAGTGGTAAAAAGTGTGTGTTCCCCCCCCCCCCCTCGTAAGTTCTAAAATAACAGAATGAAAAATCTAAAAAAAATATATGATATACATTGCCCTGCAAACTTCCACCGAAAATTGGTTCGAACGAGATCTAGTAAGTAGTTTTTTTTTAATACGTCATAAAAATTAAAAAAAATTTTTTTTTTCATCAAACCCATACGTGTGGGGTATCTAGGGATAGGTCTTCAAAAATGATATTTAGGTTTCTAATATCATTTTTTTCTAAACTGAATAGTTTGCGCGAGAGACACTTCCAAAGTGAAAAAATGTGTGCCCCCCCCCCCCCTGTAACTTCTAAATTAACAGAATGAAAAATCTAAATAAAATATATGATATACATTACCATGTAAACTTCCACCGAAAATTGGTTTGAACCAGATCTAGTAAGTAGTTTTTTTTAATACGTCATAAATGGTACGGAACCCTTCATGGGCGAGTCCGACTCGCACTTGGCCGCTTTTTTAAATCTTGCTTTATTTCACAGGTATTTTAACAACTTTACTATGTATTACAGATTTCGAGCAAAATGCAGTCCACAACTTCTGCAATCACCGTGCTCTTGGTGCTTTTATCATTAGTGTATAAATGTGAGTTTTCTTTTCGTTGGAACTAACAGCAACACAGTAAACTTGTGAATCCTATCTTTAAACGGTTTACTTTCGCGCGAACTAATTTTAAAAGTCTATATCTCGATTTTCAAGCACTAAGTGCTGAGGTCAATTTGCAATGAGTGCGTATATTTAGACAAAAAAAAACGGATAAGTGCAAGTTCCATACAAATTTCACTTTTTTATGTTTTACAAATTTATAGTTTTGACATTTTCTCCTGTATTTGTAATGTAAGAAGATATTACTTGCCAAATATCATAGTCCTTGGTTACTTGCCTTACTTCCCGTACGAGTACCTACCATATGAATTTTGATTTCCTTGAGAGTGTCAAAATATACGTTTTTTGCGGCATAAACGGTTATATCTTTTTAGAGCTCCGTACAAAACTTTGTTCACGGAGCTCTTATTTTACGTTAACTAACGGGGTTTAATTTCGCCTCGATACCTCCACGCGTTCCCAAAGATAAAGAGTCTTGACAGACAGACGGACGGACGGACGGGCAACAAAGTAATCCTATAAGGGTTCCGGTTTTTCCATTTGAGGTACGGAAGTACGAGTAAAACCTAAAAAAATAATTTCAATTAATTATAAAACAGCTTAGCCTTCAAAGTCGTTCAAAACTTTTAAATCTATCACCCATGGATTCCCTGGAGGTATTACAATTTGAAGAATGTATGTTTCAAATTGAGGGTCCTACCTTTA
Source organism: Cydia pomonella (assembly GCF_033807575.1). Taxonomy (NCBI): domain Eukaryota; kingdom Metazoa; phylum Arthropoda; class Insecta; order Lepidoptera; family Tortricidae; genus Cydia; species Cydia pomonella. The sequence goes on along the minus strand of NC_084716.1, from coordinate 17,128,023 downwards.
ACGGTTTAAGCCCTGCGTTGCCTGTCAGGATCTAAACGCGACTGTTTTCAATACTTAGATCATAGTCGAAGAAGTGAATAATGTGGTAATAAATATATTTCAGCGTCCGCAATTCAGTGCTACTACTGCAACAGCGCCAACAACAGCGCCTGTCTCGACCCTAACGAGATCGAAGAAGAGGTATGTCTAGTCATACACCTCTTTCAACAGCCCCATTCGACTAGAAATGAAATGCCTTAATCGTATGTGATACCACGCGTAACTTACTTTTTTGTTCTAATTAGGCCGCGTTTCCACTATGTCGTAACGGCAGATAGTCTTACGTCGTGGCCTGTATATTTAAATTGAGGTGTTCCTAGTTATCGTCCCGTCGTGGCTTTTATATTTCAATGGAGATGTTCACATATAGGACGGTACGGTTACCGCCTTACGTCGTTACGACATATTGAGAACGCGGCCTTGTCGATGTTCTACCGCTACTATCGATTCTGAGTGTACCTGCTTACGTGGGTACTGTGAAGGTTGGAAAACTTCACAGTCTTTTTTAAGTTAACTGGCAATAGTTATAGATTCGAATTCAGAACTATCGCTCTGATAAAAGAATTAAGAAGAAAGAGAGACGAGCATTCGGGGGGTGGCAGTCATTAAGGGTAGTTGATTTCGTAATCTTGCCGATTGCTGAAAAAAAAAATCAGAAATTTATATCCTCCGCCCCCTGTCCGTTTATTGGCCGCCTGTTGTTACCTGGTTCTATTTTCCTTTAAATTTTATTTGTAATGTATAATTGTTTGTGCAATAAAGAATATTTACTTACTTTCTTACTTACGTCTGCGTTTATATTCTCCATCATAGTTAGACCGCATTCCCTCGTTACATTACTTAATAAATATGTGTAAAAACGTTCAGAGCACTATTTTAAAATAATATGGGCGTGACCTCACCCGCGTATCTATTTCTGCTGCGAACAATACTCATATAAAAATGTAATGTTCATCAGATCCGCGGACGCATCATACCGGTCGTGGACTGCGCAGTCGCCATCCCGCAGCCCATCTCCGTGAAGTTCTTCTGCCGGAAGATCGTACAGACCAGTGAGTCACCATTAACTACAACCCCTCTGTTGCGGCGCCACTTGGTATGTGAGCGTTATGCATGTATATAGCGTTCTCCTAATAATGCTTGTTCACCAGATCTGGTTGTAGACTGCGCTGTAGCTATCTCGCAGCCGATTTCCATGAGATTCTTCTGCCAGAAGATCGTGGAAACCATTGATAATAGTTTGTCCCTATCCATCATTATGACATTATCTTTGTTAGAAAGAGACAATATATATAGGGGGTTGCTAAGTTTTATGAATAAGAGAGTAAGAAAATAATGCTACAAGTTAGCAACAAGCAAGCCGATATATGTAGATGGTGCTGTATTGTGCTATATATTTTATGATAACTGTTCGCGTGTTCGCAAGTTCGCGTGACTCGCGCAAGTCGCGCGGTTGCCAGTTAGGACACCTGTTCGAGTTTTATAATTATGTTTGATCGCGCGTTCACACGAGTAAAATTCGGCCAGACGTTGCGTTATTTTAAATGTCAAACTTGAATGAAATTATAACTTTTACTTAACACTTGCACCGTCTGGGCTATCCAAATAGCTGCCTTAGCCTTGATACTTCTACAATTAATAAGTTTTTACATTGAACTAATATTACTAGGTTAATAGATTTAGTAAGACATATTCTAGAAATTAAAATCACATAAGTTGACTTAACATTGAATATTTTGTTTCAGTTTACCACACGCGACGCGAGAACGACGTGCGGATAACCCGCGGCTGTGGCTGGATGCCCTCTGAAAAGGCGTGCTACCGGGCGGACAACAGTGACCATCTAGAGACCGTGTGCCAATGCTTCTCGGTGAGCGGCTAATAATTGTATTGTATTGTACTTATATGAAATGTGACAGAGGAAGGGGGGGGGGGGGGCTAAGTCTTGCCAGCCCAACTCCTCGAGAAATCCTATCAAATCTTGAGTTGAGTAGGACCTCGGGGAGATTTCTCGGGGAACCGAGATGTTTAGCCCTGTATGGGGCCACTCCGCTTTACCTGTATCATGTCTTACGGCCTAGTGGCCTACTGCGAAAACCGGAATTCGCAAATTGCGGGGATCTTTCTTTTTTATTTTCACTAAGACGTAATTAGAGTGACAGAAAAATACCCGCAATTTACGAACTTCGATTTTCGCGATTATAGCACTGCCGCGCACATGATTGACGCGAGAGTATCTCGCGGTGAGATAGACTTCCCGTCCCTCTTTAATTAACATGGTTAGAAAAGGACGGGTAGTCCATCTCGCCGCGAGATACTCTCGCGCCAATCATGTGCTAGATCTACTGGCCACGATATTGCGCGACTAGCTTTGACTTAGGCGACAACCATAGGTGAGAATGAAAGGACGATCCGATCCGATCGCTGTGTCTCGCTGCAACCTATGGTTGTCGCCAGTCGCGCAATGTCATGGCCTGCGCGTAAGGGTTGGCCGGCAAGCGGTGATATTCACACTGTGATATGCGAGCGATATGTCGCTATAAAACGCGTATAGCGTTGTCTCACTCAAACATCGAAACGATGTGCGAATCGCATCCAGTGTGAAAATCGCCAATCTCTTAGAAGCGCTTATAAGCAGGTAGGTAGGTAAGTAGGTAGAGTATTAGTACATATATTTTCGGCCTATTTCATTTAATAGCAAACCGCTTATAAACAGATGATAGTGCGGACGGACTATTATTCCTCAGTAAACGCAAAATATGCCACAAGTAGGTACTACACCTACCTACCCTACCTACTTAGGCCTACTTTAATGCTTCATTAGATTCTATCATTCCACTTCAAATAGCAACGTGAATATTCGAAAATCGAGCGATGGTTTTTGTCGGAACTATATCACAAGGCGGACTATCGTTCGGAAATCGATTGTGTCTATACTTCTATAGGCACCAAATAAGTCTTTAAACGCATCAATGTTTGTGAAAGATTAATAGATTATTAGTAGGGTCTAAGTAGGGTAAGGTGGAGGTACTTCCCCAGTTGGGCTCTGCTCTAGATCTGGAATGACATCCGCTGTGCTGTGCCCTACCACACAGAGCGAGATGACATTCACAATGCCCATACCTCTTTTGTGGACGTAGTTTAAGGACATACCCGGGCCCGGGTCCCGGGTACCTATTCATCTTCTTTTTATTTTGAGTGTTTTCATCTACTTACGTCTGTTCCAGGACCACTGCAACAGCGGTGACCTCGTCAGCCCCGACACAGCAGTGGCTCTCTTTCTGCTACTCTCTTCAGTGCTATATTTCTACCGTTAAATTTCTAATAAACGTTCTTACACTTAAGATTTGTGATTATTTGTTCTGTAGTATTGTGGTAATAGATACATATTTATACCTCAAACTGACCAACATTTGTTCATTTACAAAATAACATGTGTTTAGATTTTTAGAACACTTTAAAGTTTATTCTAAGACGCAATGTATTGCGAATTTTGTTTATATGTTTAAAGCATGACAACCTATGTTTACATTCATGATAGCATACATTGAAAATAATATTTAATCTGTATGAAAAGGAGAAAGTATAAAGACTTGATAATTTTTAATAGCTGTTAATCAAGAATTTTATTGGTTGAGGAGTACAATTAATTAGGGTCACCTGTTCAACAGTTAACCACCTAATATTCAAAGCATCACACCGCGTAATAGGTCAATCAGAGCCAACTTTTTTCTACTTTTACCGAAAGGTAAGTTATCTGGCTACAATTTGGCATTTAAGAATATTTCGTATACTTAACAGTTCTTGAGAAAGTCATGTTTTAAAAAAAAATGGGAAATGGCTAACTGTGTCCACCCCCTAGTACACTATTAACCGGGGGGGTATGCTACAATTAACCATGGCGTACACAGTTAATCACTCAATATAAATAATTATTTATTTTGAAATAATAACCCCATTCGTTATAATATTAGGCTTTTATTTTGAAATAAAGGGTACATTCGACAAAATCAACAAAAAAACATAATCTTCTTACGTTAGTTAGGAACAAAATAAATTGTTTATGAATTCAACAATTTAACTTAAAGTTTTGAAACATTAATGATATCAAAAGCATTTTTTATTATAATTATATCTATATGAGTGAGTTTTGACTTCTTAAATATAAAATTAGAACTAACTTATACGCTTAATAGGACATACGACTATGGAGATCCAATTAGTTTCATTATAATCTTCTTATTAATTATTGGCACGTAATCAGTCTCAAATCAGTGTTTTAAAATACTAATAAGCCTCATATTTATAATAATTGGCCTTTATAAACTTATTAATCAACAAACATATAGATTTTAAATTGTGGAAAAAAGACTCAACGTTGTGTTTGTTGAAGGCAGTCGCCCTTCCTAAACTACAAGCCTCTGGCTTTCTTAGGGAGATTTCTGGATGTCTTTTTCTAAATGCACGCAGCCATTCTATTCCAGCCATTTTTTCACGTATCCATGTTGGTGGTATATTATCGTGGTCGTTAATTTTGGCCATTTGATATGCGATACGACGGCAATCTCTAGTAGTGAGGCCGTAAAACAGTAAAGCACAATGTTAAATATATTTGACTAACTCTTGTTCCTCCTCTGAAGTAAAAATTTTATTCACTTCGTAGTTTGTTGTCCAACGCACTGGCTGACCAGCATTTTCATTGGCTCTTTTCACGTACAGGCGGACGGTCGGATAACTAAGTTTGCATTCTTTACTAGCCTTCCTTATGCTCATTCCAGCTTGGACTAATTCTATAGCCTTCTTCATGTCATCTGCGGAATGGCCTCCTTTCTTTCGTTCTGGTTGCTTACTACGCCCCATCTAAAAAATAAATTAAATCAAAATTGAAAAAAGCAGCAAACAAATAAAGCTTGACAAATAATTGGGGTATGGTACACAATTAATCTCATGCGGTACACAATTAACCATAGTTAGTACACAGTTAACCATGGTTAACTGTAGAACGTACCGTTTTGGTTAATTGTAGACCACCCCACTCCCGAAGCCGTTACGCAAACCTCATTTTTAAATGAGCGTCACTACGCACACAAGTACTTTACCAGATGGAACATGTTTAGTTAGTCTACACAACGAACATATAAGCATATATGTGATGCTAAGCTAAAACGAGTAAAGAGAAAAAGTACTCACGTTGTTTTTTCACGTGTCTTCATTAAAAAAACACAAAATCGTTCTTCACACAACCGGCGCGCACGCTAGCTCGCGGCAAACTGGGGACGGGGGAGAGGGGCTATTCCGTCATTCATCGCGCGGCGCTGCACGAAGTGGCAACATCGCGTTTGCAAATTATAGCGATGGTTAACTGTGTCCACATGGTTAACTGTTGAACAGGAGACCCTACTTGATCGTGTTCGTGGGCTCACCCGGCATTCTGTGAAAATCCTAGTAATTGACTTTTTCCTAATTTTTATAATTTTCTAACTATTTATGTTAATGTCTTAATTTCAATTTTGTTATTTTTCAATGTTTCGATCTGACATTATATTCGCACGCTTGCTTGGAAGCAAAATGTTACTGTATTTTTGAAAATAAATAAATAATTGATTGATTGATTGATTGATTGACCGATGCGAAGGTCTCCAGTACAGCTTGGGCAAAAATGCTTTCATATGTCCACTCACAGACCCACTGTTTTGATGTTAAGACAATTTTTCCTCCTTCACGCAAAAGGCTGAACTAATTTCGACAAAATTTTGCACACATAGTATAATGTTAACCTGGAAGAGGATTAAAAATACTTTTTTCCCCCGGAATTCATCCCCTAAAGGTATTGTACGAGAATACAAAGTGGAGTGGAATGTGTAAATATTTGTAACAGTTTGACGATTTCTACGCAGACCAAGTTACGGGATGAGACTAGTTTCAATTTTATTTTTGGAATACAACTTCGTTAACCAACATATATTTGCCAATTAAGGCTTTGTTCTAACCTATTGTTTGGCACCGAGCGCAATACAATAAACACTGAAATCAGGCACACTAGGCTGAAATAGTCTCGAATTATATTAAAACCTTTTATTTAACTTGCCCTGTTACTAGGCTGGTTGTTAATGTGAGTTAACCCTTAAAAAATATATATATAACATTATTAAACAAATTGACTAAGTCCCACAGTAAGCTCAATAATGTTTGTGTTGTGGGTACTTGGATAACGATAAATATAATATACAAGGTAGCCAAAAATATGTGAAGCAGGCAGGGAGGTTTTGGTCTTATACTGAGCAACTTTTACTATGGGACCAACCCTGAAATCGCAAAAAAATTTCTTGGCTGTTTCATACATTTTAGCTGGTCCATTTTCTATGGGAGGGTTTTTTTCTTGCGATTTCGGGTTCGTCCCATAATAAATGTTGCTCAGGATAATCCCAAAACCTCTCTGGCAACGGGAATGCACATATTTTTTGACCACCTTGTATAAATATTTATAAGTAATTAAATACATAGAAACACCCAATACTTACACAAATGCCTTTAACAGGATTTGAACCCGGGACCATTGGCTTCATAGGCAGGGCACTACTCACTAGGCCAGACAGGTCGTCAAATCGAGCTGATCTGATGATGGTGACAGGAGGTAGCCATAGGAACTCTGTGATGAAACAACACAACCGAATAGTAAGTATTTGAGGTTTTTTAAAATTGTCTCGATGAGTACCTATTAGTTGCCTGTGGTAAAAAAAGTACAATCAGCGATAAAAGCTTGTACCAAAAAAATGTTCTTTTTTGCAAAAACTTATTTTGAGTATACTTATCTGTAAGTTTATATGATTATCAGAGTTGCAGTAAACAGCTGCAGAAGCCCTGGCGGCGGCGCGGGCTCACGCCGTGTTTGAACGTCCTTTATTCAGGTTAAGCTGCATGTGGGGCTGCAATGGGAGCGGGTGCGTGGATTTAGCAACGCATATATTGTTGAGAAAATATTTCATATGTATATTTTCAGAAGTACTCAAGCTTATGTCTCCTGGCACAATTATATTTTACACTTAAAAGGTTTCAACCTTATTACCTAACTATGAACCAGAATTTGAAATAGAGGTGGATTGTCAAAGAAAACTTTGTAGCCACAGCAAATTTACTGCCAGCTTTCGACACGTGGTAAAAACTTTTAGAACCGTTAAATACGCCAACTTTGCCCACTTTTTTGGGAAAAACTAAAAAAAAACTAGTTTTTTGTATGAAACCTCGGAAATATTTATGTATCTGTGGTAACACCGAGATCATGCGCATTTAAATTTAACTGCAAATTTAACTTTAGTCAACGTTTTCTCCATCATATGACCGATTTTGAGGTCGGGTAAAGTTATCTGGACTTTTAGCCAACATTGCCCACCGTGATGTTTAGCGCAACTATAGGCCTTATTTGGTTGGCATAAAAACCAATGAAAGTATTTTGGCAATGAAGGCGATCGGTTCAAAAATTTACTCGACATAATAATACATGCTCGAAATACTTTCCTATTAAAATGAGTGGGCAATGTTAGCCTGTACATTTTTTCTTCTTCATACAAACGGCGTGTAGCGATTTAAAAGTGCTAGGGTTGTCAAAATTGAGAAGATAATAAAAACTGAACATTAATTTGCACAAAGTTGGTAGGGTAGGTAAGAAACATACATCTTGGATCCAAGTTCACGCCTTGACTTTCTTTTTCTAATACGAGATTTATGTTTGTTTTTCTGTAATACAAAATACCAAATTATTTTAACGTAGTAAGTAAATTAACAAATAGTTTTATTTTTGTTACTAACCTACATACTTGAGACTTAAATAACCAAATCATAAAAATGACATTTGTAATATAAGCTTTTTTTCGCTGACTGTGCTTTTTGTTGACTGTACTTGTATTGTCAACTGAGATCTATATATGTACCAACCAAATTTCAATTGGTTACCTTAAGTTTTCTGAAGTGGCCATTACTATATTTTTTTTTAACAGACACATAATGGAGTTCAGAACTCTAGCTACTTTTTTAATTACTTGTGGTTTTGTAAAAATATTTTTTTGAATATTTATTTTGACATAACACACGTTTGAACGCATTTATAGCTTAGATGCCTTAGTCTGTCGTAAAAAAGTAAAAATGTCGAGTTGACAGCTGCCAGTTGCCAAATGTCACACACACAGCTGAACCGCGTACAAACAAAGTCGTCTGTAGTTGTAACCAATGAGGAAGCAATATTTGACAACTGGCAGCTGTCAACTCTACGTTTTTCACTTTTTTACGGAAGACTAAGGCATCTAAGCTATAAATGCGTTCAAACGTGTGGTATGTCAAAATAGTTATTCAATTTTTTTTCTGAAAAACGGCCAGTAATCAAAAATGAAACTATAGTTTTCGACTCCATTATATATTAACCATAGAAAAAAAAAAGAATTCCTCATGTGGAGACGATCCCGGTTGAACCAGAATGTCACTACCAGATTGTATTGTCACTGGTAGTAGAAGTAGAAGTAGTATGCTATAATCTCAGCTCAATCGGATACCAAAAAGTGGTCGAAAAATGGCTTGCAAGATTTGATCCGAACATATGTACGTACATACAAATATTGCAAGATTTGCACATTAATAAAAAAAAAGTTTGTAAAAAAAAGTGTCAACCCTAAGCATTTTTTTACTGCGGGCAATGTTGACACTCATACGACGGTACATTACTGGGTAATTTTGCCCATCAGCATAACTTTTGTAATATACTAGTTACAGTAACGAACCTAGCATCAAAATACTCAGCTCATGGTTTTACATTACATACAATCGATTCAACATACCTGTGTATTCGCCATGATGCACAATTCCCTTCCAAAATTTCGCAGTAATTGGCCCGCAAAAATACACTCCGTACTCGACAAGTCCCGACTGGTTACTGAATGAAGTCAGGAGTGCACGCGCTATTCTGTGTTGCCACAGGTATAGTTTACTTTCTACCAATGTCATCAATGTTGCCATAATTTTGTAACTTTTTTAGATATTAGTAGATTGCCTTAGAAATTGTGTTTTGGGCAATGTTCCCCCTGGTGGCAAAGTTGGCGTATTTAACGGAACGCCATTAGACTTTGATCCTTATTCTTCAATGATACGTGTCAAATTTTTTAAATATCAAAAAGTGGCGCCATCTAACAGATCAAAGGCCAAAGGCATGGCGACATCGTTTCGCAACTTCAGGATGAGATGAACTCGCTTAGGAGTGGGCGATAACACGGTAAAAATATGCTGATGAGTACGAACTAAACGCATGGGATTTTATGGGGTCATAATCATAATCGCCATCAATGGCCCCTCACGTCACTGCGCTGGTCCCACGCTTCAGTTTAAACAGCGTTATTTGCTGATGCCGCTGCAAATCGTTTGTTTATGGACCCAGGCTTATTTATATGTCCACACGGACCGTATGTATCGTGTAAAATTTATAGTTACACGTGCACATATATTGAATGGAAGGCGTATTCAGTTTTGCCAATTGTAATTCAATACCAAAAAAAATACTAATGTACAAACAATTGCAAAAAATTTATACCACAGTAGCAGATGTGCGGTGCATGTGCACTTTTGTAGCTGTGTGTAGACAAAAACTGTATTTAGGTTTTATATTTTAAGTCCTCAGGAATAAAAGCATTTCAAAAATAAACGGTGAAATCATAATTATTAAAGTATGTTAACGGCACCAATCATAGGACATTTAAGAGAAAATTTGGAGTATTTTTGATATTTCACCGACATCTGTAATTTCTGCCGCTATATGCTTTAAAAGTTGAATGTCCAATTCGTCCTTTATGTTTTCTATATGGCGAAAATTGGCAGTAGGGTCTATGGCACTTAAGAGCATTGTGATTTCAGTGTTATAATGACTCAATGAAGTATTTTTAAATTTTTAAGCCTATCGCGTAGTCTAGCTCACAGAGCCACAAGTAAAAGTAATTCTAAATTTCGGGCAAAACTTTCGGGGAAAAAATTTGAAATGGCCGAAAGTAAAAAAAAGTACCAATTCCTGCGAAAAAAATAAATGGCATTTACGTCATTTGATATCCAGAGGATATCGTGGCATCAAATATCACTATATTGGTAGTTAGGCCGCAATTAACATAATTATAGGAATGATCGTACATGTGGGATCCTCTTTGAAAACAATCCTACAATCTCATAATATTATCATTATATTTGTATGGCATATTATACCATACGCCAAATTTGTTAAAACTATTGTTATTAGAATAGCAACAATTTTAACAAAGGCATATATGATCATAATTGTACGATTGCTTTCAAAGAGGATCCCATATATGGATACGATCATTTCTGTGTCTGTGTGTGTGATGGTCCATGAGGCTATCTTAGTATCAAATGACGTAGCGGATATTTTAGTCGCCTCTCGTACATGAGTTCTAACTTACCGATGATTACTTATTATCATTACTTATTTCTGATGTGTGTGTTTGTCTTATTGCGGCCTTACAGAAAGATCTTCTCTGCCAGTTCCTGTATGGTTGAAATACAGTTCCAATATCACTCCAATTTGTACAGTTTGGACGCGGCTCCTATCGGCCCCTAAGCACAGAATAAATAATAGTACCGTACAGAAATGACACTACAAAGCCGAAGTTTGACAGCGATTCAAGGACGAATCATGCTGTCCCATTCTAATGTATGGATGGCATTATCCCTTTCGGCTATGTAGAGTTGTCAAAATGTAAGTCATTATCTTATCTGTGGTCGTGCATGCAAAAGGACGTCAAGTTGTGCCAACCGTAATAATTGCTCGGAGCAATGCTGAGCCGAACAGAGCCGAGAATGCCCGAAAAGATCAGTGATCAACGACCCGATTCAAAGAATGAGATACGATAACGATAAGTTTTGTAGGGCTAAGATGGTCGGCTCTTTGTCATTTGTCACCATACCTGTCACGTTCTAACAAGTATGTAAGCGTAAAAGTGACGGGGATTGTGACAAGTGATAAATTTAGATACCTATCGTTTGTATGTCGTATAATTGACAGAAGCAGCTCGATTCGGGCAACCAATGTCACTTTGACGTTAGAAATATCGTAAATAGACCTTATTGGGATCCCAGTGGAATCGAAATAAACGTCAATTTTGACATGTCGTTTAGGTATCGATTTTTTAAATATATTTCCAAAATCTTAAACGAGTAAAATATTTTTTTTTACCAATAATAATAAAAATAATAATTCAGCCTATATACGTCCCACTGCTGGGCACAGGCCTCCTCTCATGCGCGAGAGGGCTCGGGCTATAGTCCCGACGCTAGCCCAATGCGGATTGGGGACTTCACATACACCTTTGAATTTCTTCGCAGATGTTTGCAGATGTTTTTTACCAATAAAGAAACTAAACTAAACTAAACGTGTCTAAATCATTCTTCGAATCGGGCCGCAAGTACCTACCGGACCGCACTAATAACGGAAGGCCGAAGTTTAATTTCCCCGCGATCGCTGCAGGCGCGCTTATCCAAGATCATTCAATTTATTTATATCTAAGCCACGTGGGTGAGCCAAATTGCAAACTGACTATTATTACAAGACCTGTATTCATTGCTGTAAATTAATCTAAAATAACGTCTTGGAAAAAAGCATGAGTCTTAGAAAAGTTGAAGGTTTATTAAAAAGGAATTCATATTCTAAATTAACTTAATAATTTTATAGTCTACGGACCAGACATTTTGTGTAGGTGTGGGTTAACGTTTTTTCAGTATTATATAATTTATAGGCTATTTCCAGGTATTTAAGGTACGAGGACTACTGATTTAAAAATATGTAATAATATTTATTTACAATAACAATATACATAATGGATATATACAGATGAGTAGGTACTATAACTAGCTTAAATCTAAAATAGTCCCTTGAGGCATTGTACCAAGGATGCTGGCGGCATTTCCTCGTGGTATCGCAATACTGATACGTTGTGCGAGGAAACCGCCAGCCCTTCGGTCACCAGTTACGTCAACCTGACGCTTCGCGATTTCTACAAAAAACTTGTGCTCACTGGAACCCCATAAAGTTTCAACGCCAAATCGTACAAAATGGTACTCTCTACCGTGAGGCTCTTATATTTATTATTTATTACGTTTCAAATTTTCGGCGCTCTCCGCCGCTGCGCCCGCTTTTACATTAGTCCATTGGAGGTGGGACGGTGCCAGTGTGCCTACGCAGGTGGCATCCCACACTAACATCCGTCCCAAGCTCCAAGGAACTAAGGACACCCCATCATGCCTCTTGCCATCATCCCTGATAATGCCAGTCAGCTCAAGAAGAGCAGGCACATTGGTGGTGGCAGAGAGCGATGCAACAGGCAATGGTACATTAAAACACCGGTCAAGCGCGAGTCGCACTCGCATTTCAAGGGTTCCGTACAGCACCGCTCTTGACTCCACAGTTCACATGACTCTCCACACCGCCAGAGACAGAAACAGATCGAGATAGATCTTAAGAGAGAATGTGCATGGTAACAAAGAAAGGTCACGATCCTCAATGTTGAGGAATACGATGCAAGGAGGAGGAGGAATTCTTATTCCATCGACATATATCCAAGTGCGTCACAGCCGTACGTTTTGCATGTTGACACGTGACACTTAAGATAAAAATTAATTTTACGGAGACAATTAGTTTATTCCATCCCCTTGGTGCCACGGTATAGGCGGAGTTATGCTTTTTATAGTACATCTGGTGCTAGTTTACCGCCCTAGTGCAGTAATTAGCACTTTTTGCGTGCCTGTTAAATATTTAAAGGGCCATATATGTACCGTATATCGGTATTGTTTTCATTTATCGCCACTCATTGCGAATTTATACTTTTTTTTTTCTACTACGTCGGTGGCAAACAAGCATACGGTCCGCCTGATGGTAAGCAGTCTCCGTAGCCTATGTACGCCTGCAACTTTTCGCACTTGTATCGTAATTTACTATTATACCACGATGGTGGCAAACAAGCGTGCGGCCTGCCTGCCAGCCACCGCAGTTCGTGGGTGCCTGCAACTTCAGTGGGTACTCGCGTTGGCGGCCCCAACTACAACTTTTTTCTTTAAACGGATACTTTTTTATTTTATACCACGACGGTGGCAAACAAGCATACGGCCCGCCTGATGGTAAGCAGTCACCGTAGCCTATGGACGCCTGCAACACCAGAGGCATTACATGCGCGTTGCCGACCCTTTAAAAACCTGTACACTCCTTTTTTGAAGAACCCCATACTGTAGCCCCTCGGGAAAACCTCGGCAGGAAGCTCATTCCACAGCCGAAGCGTTCGCGGGAGGAAATTCCTCTTAAACTTATCTCGTGATTATAAAATTAAATTCCCTTACCGGTATTCTAACCCAGGTTCACTATCTCCTAGACTACTCCTAGGCTAAGCAGTCGCTACAAGAACGATGTTGCCGTGTGAGTTGAAAGAAGCTCGGTTTTTCCATACAATCGTAGTTACGCTCTCATTAATCTTATACCTTTAAACGAGCAATTCTTGTATATATATATATAGTACCTGGGCGACCGAGCTTTGCTCGGTTATAACTATTTATTGTAATATGGTGGTGTATAGGTGATAATCTTAACTAAATTTTTTTACTAAATTAAACTTGTCTAAATCAATAAAAATTAAAAAAATTATATATAAACTTGAACATATAAAAAAAAAACAAAAGTTAGTCACCGGGCGAGATTCGAACCCGTAACACTCGTTTAGCAGTCCGCGTCTTAACCCGCTGGACCAGACGGACAGTGGCCGGTAACACGAAATTAGCGACCATATTCTGCGACGAAAGAAAAACGCATGAAAACTCGAAAACACGCGTTTTCCCAAACATAAGACTGATCTAGATGTATACTCCCAAAAACCCCCATATACCAAATTTCATCGAAATCGTTAGAGCCGTTTTCGAGATCACAGAAATATACCTTTAAACGAGCAATTCTTGTATATATATATATTTCGGGGTAGTGACCCCGCCTATGAAGCCGATGGTCACGGGTTCAAATCCTGGTAAGGGCATTTTATTTGTGTGATGAGCTGATGAGCACAGATATTTGTTTCTGAGTCATGGGTGTTTTCTATGTAGGTAATTAAGTATTCTTAAATATTTATATATTAAATAAATAAATATTATAGGACTTTATTACACAAATTGACTAAGTCCCACAGTAAGCTCAATAAGGCTTGTGTTGAGGGTACTTAGACAACGATATATATAATATAAAAATATTTATAAATACTTAAATACATAGAAAACACCCATGACTCAGGAACAAATATCCATATTCATCACACGAATACATGCCCTTACCAGGATTTGAACCCGGGACCATCAGCTTCGTAGGCAGGGTCACTACCCACTAGGCCAGACCGGTCGTCAAAATTAACAAATAAATTAACTGTCAGATAAATCTTCCTGTAAAACTTAGCACTTTATCTACTAGTTAAGCTTATTTGAAGAATGTAAAACGCCAGCGATTATTTTATTCGTCAGATAGGTGGCAAGTAGCTTATTCAGGACTTCACTTGGACATTGTGAAACTGGCGCTTAATCTAATAAGAACTCGACAGATGATTGCAATATGAATGACAGCTAGTTTTACCATAACATAAAATCTAGTCCGTACTGAATGATTTTTCATATAATGTATGAGCATGATGTATTTTTAATGTTTACTTTGGGCACAAAATAAAAAATAAACAGAAGTTCCGTTCTTGCCGTTCTTGAAAATACATACCTAAACTTGCCCGACTCACTAGGGTTGCTTCTGTATTAATTTCGAATTTTAAAAAGGAGTAGGTAATATAAGTTTACAGACATACATATAGGTAAAAAACTTAAGTAAGTCACCTGTTGTATGTAGTTGTGACGTGTTCGAATAGACAATACATGTTTAAAAGACACACAAAAACAAAACAAATGTCTATTAGAACACGTCACAACTACATACAACAGGTGACTTACTTAAGTTTTTTACCAATACATCAATTCGTTTATACATAAATCTTATCATGTTTACATTCCTTAGAGACTGCATTTTGACGTACATGACAGTGGGTACCTAACTACCTACGTAGCGGCGGGGACGTCAAGTGAGCAACGCGCGCACAGCCCGACTAAGCTCTGCCCGAGAGTGCCCGAGAACACCTGTAATTGTAACGTCTGTGTGCGTAAATGTCACGTCTGTGTGCGTGCGGCGATAATGGCACTTTGTACTGAGCGGACTCTCTGCTCCTTTGTGCTTTAGGTTGAGAAATACTATACATATAGGTACTTATACATTTTGTGTCCGCGGTCGGCAAAACATCCCACTTTATCGCTTGGCATAAGGACGCCTTGACAGGTAAATCGTATAAAGATTCAAGCAAATCTCGCCCTTACGGTAAGTGACAAAGTGGGACCTTTGTCTAGACTTCAACACATTTTTTCATCAAATAATAATGGGAATAAAAATGAAACGAAGATTGCGCGTATTAGCGTCACTTTTATTGTTTCAATAAACTGGCGCATATAAACAATTACTATTTATACTTTATTTAAATATGAACAACAAATTTACGAAAGTAGCCCCATGGATTACACAAATAAATCCATCCAGCCTTGGGACCGACCCTCGCAAAACTTATTCCTAGTTAATATTAGGTTTATATTAATTATATAATAGCGAATATACACATAAGTCACAATAACTTTGACGGTAACGTTTCTTTTCGTATACGTAAATAATTTAAATAAATTCAGATATTTCGTATACATTAATAATTTAAATAATTTCAAATAACGTAAGTAATTATACAGGGTGTGTAGGAAATGGGCAGAATGTACGAAAACAGATCGAACATGAACTTGACTCATGCATCCTGCTCGTACCAGCATATCATGAGCAAAATGAACTGCGAGCGAAGTTACGCATACATTCGTGGTAATTGTTTTTGTTTTGTCACACATTATGATTCGTCTGAAGCCTCCTTAGCTCTGTGTGGTGCTTAATAATGTTCTATTTCTTTTTCGTGAATTTTAAAAAGAAAAAGAGAGTGATATCTGTTACTTAATAATTAGCAACGAGTCAGTGCATACTTATTCAAACATTACACCAGAATCCTAAGTTTTAAGTAGACAAAACATTTAAAGATCAAATGCAAACTTATCATTTCTTACATGAAATTACCCATTCTTTTCTCTTGTATACTATATCCGAAATCTAGTTTACAACCACCAAGAGCTCTGCGACTTAATCAAAAAATCTAATGACAATTGTTCATGCAAGATCCTATATTATAATTTTTAGTAATCGATTACCACAAATTCAAATAGAAAAATTACATTATGTTTGTATTAGAATGGCAAACGACGTAATTAGAAATCTCTTCCAACTTTATTATAATTGACTGCCGTATAAACAAGTTTTTTAAAAACATCTCAACCAGAATTAAATTGTTTGTTCTAAAAATTTTCAAATGCATAGATAGGATAGTGCCAGCCACCCTGTATACGTAATCGTTGGCACCGATGTGTCAGGGGAGGTGTAACTGTCTTAAACTAAAAGGGTTGCTTCAGTCGGAGGTAACTTATTCGTTAGTATGTCTCTTCTTTCTCTCGACTTCGGGATCGATGTGCTCTGGTTCGCTGTGTTCGTTCGCCTGGTAGTCTGCGCAAACAAACAAAGATTTTAGTTATATTTCAACGGGATCGATTATTTAAAGATAGCATATGCCATCATATTTGCTTTAAAATGTTAGAAGGGCCATATTATAATTTTTTAAAGCAAAAATTATGTCAACAATTGATCACTGTATACTTGTCCGCCCTACTGTAAATATCTGCAATACAAGCAAATGATTAAAACATACATAAACTTTATTTAATAACTGTTAAAAATTATGAAGTCTTTAGTCTTTCTATTTTTCATGCACATTAATGATCTTCAATGTACGTTATTATCATTGTAATTGACGTTGCTTGACAAACTTTAAACATACCAAAATTTGCAATACATTGCGTTTTAGAATAAATCAAAACACAAGTTATTTTTAAAAGTGAATGAACAAGTGTTGGTCAGCTTGAAGAGTCAGCCTATAGTTTTATTTATTAAGTATACTCTTTAGTTTATTATTTATAGAGTCTTAAAATATGTATAACAACGTGTCTCTACTCTCTGGAAATATATGAATAGGACGTATTGATTAGGGTATTTCTAACCTATGTACAAAGTCTCATTCCAAACGCCATAGTATTAACGGAGAAATTAACGATTTATGATTTAATACTTCGAAACAGCCTGTATGTAGATACACGGTAATTATAGGTAAAAAACTTAAGTAAGACACCTGTTGTATGTAGTTGTGACGTGTTCGAATAGACATTTGTTTTGTTTGTGTGTGTCTTTTAAACATGTATTGTCTATTCGAACACGTCACAACTACATACAACAGGTGACTTACTTAAGTTTTTTACCTATAAAGAGTGTTTCATGTCACTAGTGTCACTTGAATCTTATCGCCTTTGGAAACGACTAATACAGTATGCTCCTATTTATTGATGATTTATTATACTATTTAAATTTATGTAGTAAAAATGTATGTAAATAAGAACTCTATTAGGAAGCCATGAACACAGATAGGCTTATCCTAACGGAGTTTAGGTTAAGGCGAAGTATATTCGGATCCGTTTTCTGTCCAGCGAATTTAAGTATTGTCGCCAAGTTGTTTTTTTTAAACCAATAGTTATCACGCGCAGGCGGCGGAGATTTTTGATCTCTTTTTTCTCGCACGGTTTGATTAGTCTTTAGACTTAACGTTGCTATATCTATCAACGTATATTATGTGGGCGAATAGCCGTAGGTTTTATTAATGATAGTGAATTGGCGTCAATTTAATTAAGTATTAAAAAAAATTATAATGCCAAAAACTAAATTGGAAATTCCTCTGTCGCTAAATTTAGCTTCCAAGATTTAACACACACTAACTAACAAACCAACATACATACTAACAGGGCAAGTTAAATAAAATCTTGTAAAATGTTTAAACTGATTGTAGAAAACTTACCCTCTTCGCTTTTGTAAGCACGCCCTTGCCTTCTTCTAACTTCTTTCTAAACTTACATTCTGACATTGAATGATGTCATTTGATTATAATTCGCGCATGCATTTCGCTCGTACTTGTCCGTACATGTATTAGCGCGAGCGAGACGCACGGGCGACTGACTTCATTTAGATATAATTTTGATGTCACAATATAAGTTTGAAATAGCCTCCTAAGTCCAAACCACGTGCCAGTGCTTTCCCCGTTCTCGCCCTCTCGCTTCTCGTTTTGGCGGTGGAACAGTTCTTCGAGGCGGTACATACTGGGCACTTTCTTCATCTTGAACAGGTTGCAACAAGCTTTCAAGACAACTTACCTTCTTCGCTCTTGTAGGCGCGCCCTAGTCTGGGCCCGAACCACATGCCTGTGCTGTCTTCGTTCTCGCCCTCTCGCTTCTCGTTCTGACGGTGGAACAGCTCCTCCAAGCGGTACAGGCTGGGGTTCCCACGGACCTCGCTGCGGCCGACGCGTGGAAACGCGTATAGTTGACGTTTCTCTGCTGGCTTGTATTCTGACAAAAAAATGGACATATAAGTAATCCTACACAAAGTCAGGTTTTTAAAGTTTGACACTGCTATGATCGTAACTACGGTAACTCGGCCAAGCGGGCTTAAATCCTTGTTTGACAATGACGTGTTAAGGTCAACCGTCTGTCATAGGGCAAGAACGCACGTATTTATATACGTACGTCGCTCTCACACAGTCAGAAATGAAGGAAGAACTTCACTCTTTTGTTGAAAGTGATGAAAGAGCTTGTAGACGGCCTTCCACATTGACTGATCAAAAAAAACCTTTAGACGGGTGATTCAACGGGGTCAAATTTAACTTGCTAGATTAAACGGACATCATGACAGGTCGAATTAACAATGTGGGATTACCAGTTTTGCTTCAGGCTACGCAAATAATTACCCCAACTCGTGCAAGGCTCGTACAAAGCGCTCAATCTACAGCAACCAACTCAAGGCGCCCTCGCTATATTTAAACGCACCTCAATGTTTCTATCTATTCCTGACCTATTCTGCGAATTCCCTGCGTGCTAATTAAATCTACCAGACCCGGATCCATAGAATTACGTCCAAGAATCGCCGTCACTGCACCTCTTTGTCCCCTAATGAATCAAATTGAAATTCTCTGAAAGCTGCAATATGCTGTGTAATTATCTCTGACTTCCTCTGTAATATTTTCCTAGCCTACAGTTGAATATAAATTTAACAAGCTTCTATAAAAATCTACCAATTAGATATAAAAAAGTAATGAAGCCTTCTGGGAATAGATGAAAATTGTCGTTAATTTTTATTACCTCTTAGGTATACGCGTGTTAAATAAATGTATTTAACGCGCGCGTTTTTTAATAAAATATATGCATACGACCGGCAATACTGTTAAAAAGGGAGGGGGGGGGGGGATAGAAAAACAGTCACGAAAACATATCAAATTTTCGATTCTAGTATAATTTTAGTATAGCTAATGACATAGCCGAGGGGTTTTTCTGGCAAAAATTCAAACATAAACTTTCAAACTCTGCCTATGACGCCGATGGTCCTGGGTTCAAATCCCGGTAAGGGTATTTATGTGTGTGATGAGTACAGATTTATGTTCCTGAGTCATGGGTGTTTTCTATGTACTTAAATATTTGTGTATTATATATATCGTTGTCTAAGTAACCATAACTCCTATAACATAAGCCTTCTTGGCTTACCGTGGAACTTAGTCAATTTTTGGAAGAATGTCCCTATAGTTTTTATTATTTATTTATTTATATTCAGAGATATTGGCGAAAAACGTCAAAACCCGTTAGAGTCTAAAATTTTCAATCGCAAGTTTCGCGCGTTGCTCCTAATCTCTTGTTCCTTTCTAATTTCCTGGCTTTACGCCCTCCTAACTGAGAATAAACCTTATTGTTAAGACTTAAGGTTCACTTTTGCTCCTGCGTTGCTGTTGGTACGTTCCGTTATTAGGTAAATATGAAAATAATTGGCGTGTCAGTGTGATGCAAATGACGATATATATAATTGCCAATTGAAATTGTGACAAATTATTTAGTAAATAAGTCAAGTTACAGTATTTAGATTTACTACCGTATTCTACGCATTTTTAAAACTTATATTAATAGAGGTAAACTGGACCTATCTTTAGTGGATTTATTAAAGAAATTAATGGCCGAATTTAATCTGTATGTGTGTGTGTGTGTGTGTGTCTGTGTCTGTGTTCATATCTGTCTGTTTAATGTGTTAAGCTACTGCAATTATATTAAGTGAATTACCTCACATGTCGCACGAGTAACTAAAAATACATAAATTAAAATATACCTTTATATAAACTGCAACGTATTGAATGTTAAACTGATACAAAATTCGATGACGTGAACCTGAGAAGTTGTGAAGTATACAGTCTCGTTAAATATCGGTTACGACCCATAACATATGAGTGTCCATTTCAAAAGTACGCTGTAGGCATTTCTTAATACCACCTCCGGATTGAAAGTCGGACGTCATATCCACTCGGCCACCACCGCTTATACACTTACCTAAATAAAAGTCATTGAGCTGCACCTCGAAGGTGTCATGTACGTACGTCCCAATCTTGCCAAGGCATACCGATTCATCATTAATTGGGACAGCATGATACACTTACCTAAATAAAAGTCATTGAGCGGCACCTCCCAGGTGTGATGCGCGCGCCCTACCCTTGGGAAGGGGTACAGATTCAACACGCCGTCTCGCCGGAGCTTCGCGCTGGTCTCTGTGATAAAAATAATTATGTTATCAGACACATTTGAGTACTATTTGTACAGTAAGTAACACCTTAAAACTTATTTTAAGATATATATTACAAACACTTGTATGTGTTTAACACTTTCGCTGCGCCACGCCGCATGGGTTCTTCGCCATACAATACAATTACTGATGTTACAGCTAATTAAGTTTATCAGGGTCCCATTTGAGTAGCTTTGGATCCATATGAGTTGAAGTATCATGACGTGTGTACTGACAATAATCACCCTAGATAATTGATAACTTCCATGCGACGTGTCGAAAGGGGTCGTTTAATCGGATAACGGGATTATCGCTCAATCTGGTTGAAAAACGCACATTTCGGGATATTTTGCCATCTAACCTTTTAACTCGGAGGGGAAACTATACATTTCAGTAACAAATATTTCTGCTTGGTACTAGTTTTCGTTCCTAAAAAAAATTATTAAAAAAGAAAATATTGCGAGGTTTGTTATCATTTAAAACTGTGAATGCTTTGCAGGTTCTTGATAGGAGGTGGAATGTTGTTCCAACACCTAGTGGCTGCGTAGCGAAACCTACCTCGGAAGGTTGCTGATGTGTGTCTAGGAGTTAGAAGTTAGAAGTTCGATCTTCAGATTGCTGACCCCCGCGTGAATTGGATATGGACAGCTTCTCGTACAAATAAGTAGGAGTCGGACAATTTATTACTCCAAAGAGTAAAGAAGAAAGGTGCAGCTTACGGTAGTGGTACAATTTCTAGCAACAAAAACTACCAGACAAAGATATATGTTACTTTAATGTTCATGCCTATTTTGGTGTGATTTAAGCATGCCGTTTTTAAAATGAGAGCGTAGCTTTGATTGTATGGGTGCGGCTTTTTGGCGAACGGTTGATATGATTCTTAAACGCGACCTATAGAGATAAAATACTGACATATCTTTTTTGGTATAACTATTCCTGACGCGTTATCCATCCGTACTATTGATGTTGACTAAAGAAGAGACGTTTTCCAGATAATCTCTCTGTGCCCGCGTGTTGCTATCTCTATTGCACTGTCAAACTCGCACAGTGACCATGACTACCGATATCATCAGCGGGACAGCAATATAATTATGCGTGTGTGAATAGATATAGCAACAGGCGGGTCAAAGTACGAAAATCTATCTGGAAAGCGTCTCAGCTAAATAATCTAGGGAGTAAAGAAAATAACTCATCACAAAAGATGAATAAAGTGTGCTGTCAGCAACAAAACAATGAACGTAAACTTCCCGATTGCTTGGTATTGAACTTCTGAGCAGCGTAGGTACAAGGATTAATCATAGTACAGTCGCCATCAAATGAATCGGAGCGGCCAAGGTGTTCACCAATATCTGAACACGCACTCTAATACCATGGCAATAGAGACGTGTTCAGATATTTATGAGCACCTTGGCCGCTCCGATATATCTGATGGCGACTGTACGCAGCATATTTCTTAGTTACGTTACTATAGGTACTTTAGTCTACGATAAAGGATTATTAACTGTTATTTAGAGGCTTATTACCTTCAATTTGAAGCGAGCAGAACATTTTATTAAATTACTTATTTAAGACCTGGGTGCGTAGCCAATTTGCCAAACGTTTATGCTCCGTAGCGAACGAAACGCAACTGTTACTGTAACACTAATATGGAAGAGTGATAGAGATACGCTACACTACGGAGTGTTAACGATTGGCAAGTTGGCTAAGCACCCAGTACTTCTAGTGTAAATTTATTCGAAAGCGAAACATGACGTACGTTTTGCGTTAAGTCTAATTTTGTATGGGATTTTGAGTTTCCAAAACGTCCCGCTTGGCGCGCTGTTTCTAAATCCTATATAAAATGAGACTTAATGCTAATGCGTACGTTCACGCTATCGAATAAATTAACACTTGGGGTTCTGAAGTGTACTCGTAAATAGTGAAAACTTAAATACGATCAAACCTAAAAAAGTCCAAATAATATCAAATGTGAAGTTTTTGTGTTGTATATATTTTAAATGTGACACATTCATTGCAACGTTCCGTGAAATGTTTAGGTAGAACAGCGATAGAAAACTCAACGGAAAATACCACCAATTGGGTTGCTTTGACTGTTAGAAATGGCAGAGCGAAAAGGTAATATATCTTTTATGTATGAACTTTTAAAAATATTTATTGTATTTAAAGTTGCTATACACATTTAAATATCTATGTTAATTAGACGGAATCGGCAGCTAGAGAGATACAGAGTATGTACTACAGACCAACGAGGTAAACAGATTATTTCTATTCATTTGACTCGGGCAATTTTCTTTCGTATGTCCGGATGTTCTTCTCTACAAGTCGCAAACTAAATCTCGTGAGATTTTGTAAGCAGGTTACTGAACCTCAAACGTAGCTACTGAACTACATATAATTTTCTGTTGTTTCGTTTTTTGGGAAATGTTCAAAATGGTGGAATTTAGTTCGTGTCATCTACGATGACGCGAAGAATTGTCAAATATAACCTTTAACATGTCATTACGAGATAGCTTTAGGAGAATATCTTGAAGATAATATGTTTTGTTTTAGTTAAATGATCGTAGTTTTGAGTAAGGTTGCCAGAGCTCAACGAGGGGCCCCCAACGAGGTTAGGGTCGGCACCGCGCATGTAACTCCTCTGGAGTTGCAGGTGTACATAGGCTACGGAGACTGCTTACCATCAGGCAGGTCGTATGCTTGTTTGCCACCGACGTAGTATTTAAAAAAATCGACTACGAGCGTAGCGCTACGAAAACGTTGATAATAAATGTGTTAAAAGAAGTGTAAGAAAAATATTTCTAAAAATTATTTGTCCACGTGTTTTTGGCCAGCCTGTAAATTAAACTACTTATTCAGGCAAAGGGTTATTCCAGCACTAACCGAAATTTGGATGCCTTAATACTGGCCAGCACTGAATAAAACAAATGAACTGTCCACACAAAACCACGACTATCATCAAACATTTCCAAGGCAATTGCGGCATCGCTTTACAAATCGTCTGACGAATGTTCGCCCCGGCTATAAATACAAATGTGCCGATAAATATCAATGAATTCGGAGTCTATTCTCAACGTTCAATTCGAGTTCATATTGAATGAGAATTGTATTGAGCTTGTGGCCGATCATAAAATTGATCATTTCATGAAATTATCCGTTGGCCACATCACGAAAAAGTCAGACCTGACCTAACCATATCATTAAGTGATCTATTCTAAAATGGGATTTTAAGAGGAAATAGGAGTGGTCATTTCTCCATACAAACATACTCGACTGTTTCCTCCGTGGTTTTTGAAGCTAGAGCAATGATTTTTTCAACGCAGATTATTATTATTAATATCAGTGTAGGACTGTTTTGCTTTTTTTGATATTTTAGTTTCTTAAGGCGCTAGTGCACTTCAAATATTCGCAAAAGCGGCTTAATTTACTAGGCCGCAAAGAGACGCATGGTATTCAAAACTGACATCAATTATCCTAAAACGCATAACAGTCCGACACAGATAATGTCATTATTATTTAGATTTCAAAATTTCGTTACATTTGGTTAAGATTTGTTGGAGTCGAGCAGGGATCGGAAACCGGTATTTTTTGTATGGGAACGAAAACGGTATTTTTTCGTTATTTGTTAATTATTTCATTTCTAATTGGGCAATCTAATAATACGAAGTCGTTATCAAAAACCACAACCGAGTCCTATATTATGAGTATAAAATAAACCGAAATATATATTTTTTTTCAACGTTTTTCCAAAAAACCGGTTCCGATCCCTGGAGTCGAGTAAGAAACACCGTTTTTTGAGAATTTTTCGCCTAACCTGTCGATGCTCTTATCGCACTAGTTTTAGGCACCGCTTCCGTTAGCGAGACGGATATAATCACCTATAAATATAAAATATTTAAATCTCAACTCCTGTATCATCTTAAGAAATGATAAAATCCTATGATCTGGCCTCGACATTGATATCACGTAACTGAATGTGTATCCCGTAGGACTGTTAGTGATATTCAAGGTTAAAAGTGTGTTAGCAATGTAACGACAATAATAAACATTCAAGAAATTGGCCTGTGGGAAAACAAAAGGTTTTATTTGAATAATTGGTTAATGTTGCCTACGGTAGCTTGTAGGACAGGTACAACAGGTGATCTTATCGCCAAAAAAGCGATTTCTTCAAGACAACTTAAGCTTAAAATACCTAGTTTTATACTAAATACGTATTAGACGTTTAGCGAGTTCTTACAATGAAAGACAAATAACATAAAAAATGTCAAAATCCCTAAACCGAAGGTCCGTAATAAAACTGTCAAGATGCTTTTATTTTAATTAAAAAGGGTTGCGCGCAAATCATAATAAGCATTATTTTTCTCTTTTAACATTAATAAATGCCCTATTTTGGAGTCACACAAATTTGACCTTATTGTACAGGGTACAAAACACGTTTAATTAATACTCATTGTCCTTTAATTTCTTAGAAAGTTTTATTTCATACAATATTCCGTTTCGTAGAAAACTTTTGTTTTATTAATTTTAAAAAGTTTTATACAAAACATTATACTAATTATTTTATGATGTTTAAAAAGTTAAACTCAGTTTTAAGTTTAATTTCAAAAGAACTAAGTGTACCTAAACTAAAAAACGCTTTCGCTACATCTATTGAAAACAGAAACCAAACCAGATATTTTTTGTACAAGTATTATATAGCTGTCGCAGAATAAATGTAACTTCCCCTTAAAATGTTTCAGCTACTGTAGGACTTAACTTTATTTGTCCATGTCATTTTTATTCGTCACTTTGATTTAATTGCGTACAATAGCAATGGATTTGAAACAGACCCAGTTGAACAAAGAAACAACCCAGGATCGACCGACCTGGTGCTTAAGAACGAGAAAGGCCGATCCCAAATAATGGGAAGAGGTACGGAGTCATTAGTTTATCCTTCAAACGGTGTAAAGATGTATCTGTACATGTTTAATCATGACCAAAACAGGATTTTAATTAACCTGGCCACCTTCACATCAAAAGGCCAAAACTGACTTAACTCCTACTTAAGCAACTTCTCACAAGTCAAATGACAAAGTCTAAACTTAACACAAAGACCAATAAACAATAAGGACAGTAGCCACATTGTACCTTGAACCACCAATGGGAGCACGATTCTGATTCAACGATTGGTTACGTGTTCGAAATGGTTTTGACACGACATTTACATCGTCTTGGCGACTAACACGCGTCTCAAGCACAAATTTTAATTCATTTCGCTTGCACCAATGAGGTTTACTCAAGACAAGACTCAGAACCGGTTTTTAGGGTTCCGTACCAAAACGGGACCCTATTACTAAGAGTCCGTCCGTCCGTCCGTCTGTCAGTTGAAATTTTAGCAGATGATGTATTTCTGTTGCCGCTATAACAACAAATACTAAAAAATACGGAACCCTCGGTGTGCGAGTCCGACTCGCGCTTGTCCGTTTTTTTACTTTTTTTTATACAAGGCACAAATAGTTACAAAACAAATGGATTTGAAGTACAATGTAGTGTACTTAACATACTTAAGAATCATCGTCCTGAAGGTTCATTAGTAGTATTAAGTACAAAATGTTAACATACCTACATACTAATATCAGAAAAAAATGAAATCATGAGCCATACTTAAATTCTATTTACCAGTCTTCAAAGCAAAATCAGTATCTACATATCACATGGATTCGTACGTTTAATCCGATAAATACCGGTTTATTTCGGTTTTACTTACAACTTTCATAAGAACGCGAACGTTTTAAGAACTTTATTGTACTTAACCAAAATAAACCGGTTTATCGATGACGATCAACGATCGACGAGGCGGCCGGCTGGCCTGGTGGTATGCCGCGTAAACAAAGACACCAACATAGGAAGAAACCGGTACTTATTGTTATAAACCGGTTAACATAACTAGAACTTTTGGAAATGTTATCCTAAAACAAAACGAAACCAAAATTAAAAGGTTTTGCGTCAAATACATGATAATAAAGGGTTGGAAATTTTACCAGTTTCCGAGCCTTGAGGGTGAGTGATCTTCTCGTATCAAAATACGATCAAAACCTAAATCTGAATCGCGCTCAAGTTTACACTCGGTTTAACTGGCGAGGTACGCGTGGGTAACTCTTTAATCTCTCCAAGAAACTACTTCAATATTGAACTTTAACTCATACTAATTGACATCAAATTGGGTAAAGGTGCCTTTTGATTCGAAGTTGGCGGACCAAGTTTTTGTCGACAACCGTGAGATGACATTGGAGTCAATATTAGGAGCAAAAGAAATTGTAGGTAAGGTTTTAATATATTTTGAACCTAGTATCTAATGGTATAAATGGTAGTATGTTAAGTTGGTGCCTCCCACCATACACAGTCATAGGCAGGGATCGGAAACCGGTATTTTTTGTATGGGAACGAAAACGGTATTTTTTCGTTCTTCGTTAATTACTTCATTTCTAATTAGGCAATCTAATAATACGAAGTCGTTATCTGAAAACACAACTGAGTCCTACATTTGGAGTATAAAATAAACCGAAATATAAAATATTTCGAAGTTTTTGCAAAAAACCGGTTCCGATCCCTGGTCATAGGTAAGGAATTTTGAATCTAGTTGTATTTTTAATTGGGTTGTATTTCATTTGTTTGAAAATTGTATGTGACTTTGTTTTTATGAGGGTTGTATTTCCATTGAAATTGTTATGTACATTATCAGAAATAATTTAGACGGCACGAGGTACTTACAAGAAATAAATAAATCTTATATACAAAAAAATCATGTGAATAAAAAGGGTAAGGGTTCTTTTATTATTAAGTATTCAACTCTAATGTTATTTATGTTCTCAATAACCTTCTATTCGGGGTTCAGCTTACCAATTTCATACATTTATTAGGTAATAAAACCCTATGAGCATGATTTTGCCTAACGCCTTACAATGTAATCCTCCGTAATGTATAATCGTAATGAATACCGTCATTTTTATTCGACGATGGCTAATCTAAAACGAAGGTTAACTTATTAATGTTATGTTTATTTATTTTACCTAATACTTATGATTGGAATTGAATACTTATTATTCGTTTTAAAGACGTGTAAAAATCAATCTACTGTATTTATCAAATCCACATATAGAGAACTAGCGATGCGTCTCATAGATGCTACGGCTGACCAGAGGGCTGGTTCTTTCCTTGCCGAATGGCATCGCCATACAGCGCGGTAATGCCACCAGCCTTCTGGGCACCCTACCATCGAGCGACGAGCTAGCCCCCATTTTTTTTTGTAAATATAACTATATAAGACCACCACCACCACCACCACCACCAGTCCACCACCACCACCACCACGACCACCAGCCAGTGCCAGTGTCAGTCTGGCCTAGTGGGTAGTGACCCTGCCTATGAAGCCGATGGTCCTGGGTTCAAATCCTGGTAAGGGCATTTATTCGTGTGATGAGCATGGATATTTGTTCCTGAGTCATGGGTGTTTTCTATGTATTTAAGTATTTATATATATTATATATATCGTTGTCTAAGTACCCTCAATACAAGCCTTATTGAGCTTACTGTGGGACTTAGTCAATTTGTGTAATAATGTCCTATAATATTTATTTATATTTATTTATTTATTTATAAGATATGTTTTTAGGGTTCCGTACCCAAAGGGTAAAACGGGACCCTATTACTAAGACAAATACTAAAAAGTACGGAACCCTCGGTGGGCGAGTCCGACTCGCACTTATCCGTTTTTTTTACTTTAGTTATATTCTTTTCTGTATTTTATGAGTTTTAATAAGTTACTATATATTTTATATTGTGTTTTGATTAGCATTATAATTATACTTAGTACCTATTAAATAACTCCACTGTTACAAAAAAAGATATGGCGTAATGTATCATCGGTATATAAACAAAATACTAACTAAAACCAATCGAAACTATTTTATATTTTATTTCTTTTGCTTGCGGACATTTCGTTTAAAAATCATAGATGAAATGAACATGAAATGTGATACAGACACGTAGACACGTGGACACGTAGGCACTAATCTAAAGTCTTCTTTGTTTTCCCATAGAAAATAGGTTATGTAAGATTACATGGTTTTGTAGTCATTGTTGTATTGTCACTGATATTTCGGAGTTTTTACAAGCTTTATTAGACACTACAAACTATAGAACTGATTTTGACAAATGAGATGTCTATTGATTTTCATGGTTTGAGTGACATTGGCTAGATTCGTAACCGATTAAATATTCGGAACAGTTTTATAAAAATATCATTACCGTAGTTTTTATGAAGAAATTCGCCTACTTAATATTTTATAGGTAATATCTGAGTTCCCCTCACTTCCTTATTTGGATGGACTTCTTATCATATCTAAGCCGAATTATCTCGAACGTGTGAATATTTAGTGATGAAACTAATACAGATTAATTTCGGATCAACAAATGAGATGAAATCGGCTTACAGCCTTACGACCTAATCTGTAACATGTATGGCCGCGAAATATATCGAGCATGAATTGTTTTTCACAGACATAATACCTCCTAGTCCGTAGACACCTCCAGTGTCAGCACAGATAGACAATACGTGCAACGCAACGCAATAATTCTTACTGTTTAACAATATGATGTCTCTGTTGTCTGGAAGAGATCGCTTTTTAGCGATAAGACCGCCTGTTGTTTACCTCTACTTCTGTTGCTGTTTTCTTTCTGTATTGTTTTTTATTGAGGTGTATAAGAGTATTTGTATTGTATTGTAGTCCTTAACGCATGACACGTACTATTTCTCGTTCTCAAGACTATCTCCCAGTAACTTAAAATAATCACAAACCTTAAAGTATACCCCTGGGTCTGAAGCAGTACAATCGTATATCGAAAAACGCTATTCGAAAAGTAAAAATATATCGAGATGACAAACGCGAAAAAAGGTCGCTTTAATTTCCATACATTATTTAAGTTTCCATTGCTGATATGACAGGCCATGGAGCCACGCTTCGAGAGATAACGCTCGGAGCGTTTTTCGTGGCCTCCAAGTAAAGACAATGTGTGTCATTTAGAATTCTAACCCCGTGTTTGGTTATTAGGATTAGGGAAGCTTATAAGTAGAACGTTACTTACATTTAAAATGTATAAGTCTATCAGTACTTGTGCTTCCTTTCAATATTTTGAGGATAATTAACTTCTAATTATAGATTGTTAGGGGATACTGAAGTAATTATCATTAATTATTGAATGATGTGGTATAAACTAGTTACAAACGTGTTAAAATCTGCCTAGAATTTCCGTGAAAGAATGTGGTTATCCGGGTCTTGAGTTCTTAAGTTTGACATGAAGGTATGTATATCTACACACACTTTGACATACTCGTATATGTCCGTCGTCGTGTGACGTCGTATCGTGGGTATACAACGTCATCTCACGTTGCGACGTCGTACAACGTTACGGCGTTATATCGCGAGGCCAACACACATATGTTGTATGTTGTATGTATGTTAGCCCTTACGGGCAATAATAATGGAGCCAGTACAGCGGTGTCACGCACACGAATTCGAGCCAATCGTGCAGTCTAACGCCACAACGCGATTGGTTGATGAGTTCGCATCACGCGTGCGATTGGTCGCAACTAGTTCCGTTAAACTGCACGATTGGCTCGAATTCGTGAGTGACACCGCTGAACTAGCATCTTTCTTAGTGCCCGTAAGGCCGGTCCTTAGATTATATTTGTCAATAGTTATGCATAATTTTTTATTTGGAATTGCCTGTCTCGTATTAATATATAGTACCTGGGCGACCGAGCTTTGCTCGGTTATAACTATTTATTGTAATATGGTGGTGTATAGGTGATAATCTTAACTACATTTTTTTACTAAATTAAACTTGTCTAAAACAATAAAAATTAAATAATTATATAAACTTGAACATATAAAAAAAAGTTAATCACCGGGCGAGATTGGAACCCGTAACACTCGTTTCTAGCCGTCCGCGTCTTAACCCGCTGGACCAGACGGACAGTGGCCGGCAATACGAAATTAGCGACCATATTCTGCGTCGAAAGAAAAACGCATGAAAACTCGAAAACACGCGTTTTCCCAAACATAAGACTAATCTTGATCGATTGTATACCCCCAAAAACCCCCATATACCAAATTTCAGCGAAATCGTTAGAGCCGTTTCCGAGATCACAGAAATATATATAATTTGTATAGTTATGCATTGTTAGGCTACTCACGGTAGGCGGCAAATGCCGAAGACACCAGTATCATGGACATGGCGATCCTCGCGATGGACTGCATCCTGTCTGAAACAATAAAAGGAAGTATATCTGTTAGTATAAGGTATTAACCCAACAGCAAAACAGTCCTATAAGAATCGATTTACTCAGCCTGTAATCGTATAACAGCCGAGTTAAATTTAAAGGGCCATAATGTACTTTAAAACGTTGTACCTACAATACACGTGCGCAAGGGCAACTCGTGTCGATTTAAAACACTCCCTTCGGTTGTGTTTTAATTTATCTCCACTCGTTGCGAATTTCCTACTTTTCGCAGTTGTATCGTAATGTACTATTTTGATCACGCACAAAATACCACAACATTTCAGAACACAGCGAGACAATACACGTTCCCTTTGGCTCAACCAGGGCTCATATTACTGAGCCTCATGAAGACACTGATACCAACACTCCGCCAAGGGACCGATATGCCTATACTTACTCAATATTTAATGCCCCAAGGGGATTTGTCGACGAACTTACTGTATGAATTTTGAACCTAGTTTTTTTATTGATATTTATATTCTTACTGTAATATTACGAGTATTTGGTATATTTGTATATATATATGTCTATATGTACACTTCACAAGCACCTCACAAAATACACTTTAGTACCCCTAGTGTAATGTTAGTCGATAGCGAAACGTGACGTACGCGTTTGCGTTAAGTCTCATTTTGTATGGGTTTTTGAACAGCGCGCCAAGCGGGACGTTTTGGAAAGTCAAAAATCTCATACAAAATGACACTTAACGCAAACGCGTACGTCACGTTTCGCTGTCGAAAATATTTACACTAGGGGTACTGTTTCAAATTTAATTAAATCATAGCTTATAGTTTTTTAGTAAAATGGCTGTGACATATTAACAGATAGACGGACGGACAGAAGGACATGACGAAATTATAAAGGTTCCCTTTCTGCCATTTTGCTACGAAACCCTGACAACTGCGAGTCGGACTCGCCCACAGAGAGTTCCGTACATTTTAGCATTTGTTGTTATAGCGGCAACAGAAATATATCATCTGTGAAAATTTCAACTATCACGGTTCATGAGATACAGCCTGGTGACAGACGGACGGACGGACGGACAGTGGAGTCTTAGTAATAGGGTCCCGTTTTACTCTTTGAGTACGGAACCCTAAAAAGACAAACATATTTAGACAGTTTAGTTTAAACTGTTTAGTTTAAACAGAGAATATTTCTAAACATCTTATCTTTGTCTTCAAATTCAAATCAGTTTTCTAAGTTTCTTGTAACATAAAATAATTATTTTCTATCCTGCCTATGAAGCCGATGGTTCGAATCCCGGTAAGGACATTTATTTGTGTGATGAGCACGGATATTTATTCCTGGGTCTTGGGCGTTTTCTATGTATTTAAGTATTTATATATATCGTTGCCTGAGTACCCATAACACAAGCCTTATTATTATGTTTACTGTGGGGCTTAGTAACAAAAAAGTGTAATAATGCCCTAAATTATTTATTTATTTCATCAAAGTTAAACGATTTCATATTCTAGAAGCGTTGGTAGCCTAGCGGTAATAGCGTGCGAATTGCAATCGACAGGTCGCGGGTTCAAAGTGTTCAAACCCCGGCTCGTATCAATGAGTTTTACGCAACTTATTTACGAAATATCATTTGATATTTACCGGTCGCTTTTCTGTGAAGGAAAACATCGTCAGGAAACCGGACTAATCCCATTAAGGCTTGGTTTCCCTGGGCTAGATTGGAAGGTCAGATGGAGATCATCGCTAATAATTTTAAAATTCTAGTGAATCTATTTAAAAGTCGACTACTTAGAATTTATTCAGTTAATAAAATAATCCTTTTTTCTGATATAGGAGGCAATCGAGCAGACGGATCACCTGGTGGTAAGCGATTACCGCCGCCCATGGACGTAACACAGGATAGGAGTACGCTCTTTTCTTTAAGGTTTGAAGGTCGTATCGGTCCGGAAATACCGCAGGCAACAGTTCATTCCACAGTTTAGCTGTGCGAGGGAGAAAGTTTATGGAGAAGCGCATAGTTGAGGACTGCCAACCATCTAAGTGGTGAAGATGGAAATGTTGTCGCGTAGGGCTGATACTTCTGATCTAGCCCTAAATTACATTCTGATATAAAATCACAGCGCAAATATTGTAGCTACCAATGACCTGAGAGCTATTGATCTATACATTTCAAGATATACATTTTTCCAAGCAAATATAATGAATTTGTTCAATTTTATCCTCACTCATACAGATTAGTCAATATTAACTTCCTTCACCCGCGGCTACATAAATAAATCACCTCAAACATTATAATATATTCTCCATATATAAAATTAAGTCGGTATATTTGATACTTCATTTTTTATTCTTTGTAACGAGGGTATGTTAATACGAGATATTTGTAGGTTCATATTCTGTGAGGACTAAGATCGTTGACCTTAATCTTTAATCTTTAGTCTTAAAACTTAACAAGCATCTTAAGAGGGAAGAATAGCTTTGCGATCCTAACGAAATTCCATTTTGAAACAAAACGGTTTCCGCGAACTAAATCTTAACATACCACTTTGATTTTGATGTCGATCGCTTCAACATAATATATTCTAGGTTTATAGGTTTGAAAAACCTATAAACCTAGTTTTTTATTGTGTCAATAATAACAAAAAAAATGTTATAGAATGGATAATATTTAGAAGTAGAAAAACATTTTCTCTTTTTGTATGGACGCGTATCGTTGTCTGAGTACCCACAACACAAGCCTTCTTGGCTTACCGTGGGACTTAGCCAATTTGTGTAAGAATGTCCCTATAATAATAATACAGTGAAACCTGGATAACTGAGACTTCAAGGGACCTGCAAATTTGTCTCACTTAAAGAGGTATTCCACTTACGCAGGCTCTCAGTTAGCCAGGTATAAATAAATTTCGGTCTCATTTACAGAGGGTTCCATTAATAGAGGTGAGAATAGAGGTTATTTCAGTTATAGAGGTAGTTAGTAAGTTATTTTGTTAACATTATGTAGGTATGAGTTGTAATATTTAACGATAAAAATAAGGTAAAATAATCCTTGTCCTTCAGAACATTGAGTGAACTTTTAAAGTCTATTTAAATTTATTTTGAATGGTTCTACAAAGGATAGATTTTGTCACATTAAAATTAATAAAGGCTTCTTTGCGTCTCACCATTATAATAAATGAAAATAATTTTTTGGTTTTTCATGTTACTTACCAATATTTTCGCTTTCGTTAGTTTCTATAGTTTTAACCACTTAATGAAACTTGAAGTCATTTAGACACAATTAATCAAATGCGGAATTTGTGGGTAGAGTAAAAATTTATGAAAAACGTGAATTGATCTGGAATAGAGTCCTAGTTATAGAGGTCATAGATTGACGTTATTTCAGATACAGAGGTTAATTCCTATAACATTCTAAAAAAAACAATTGAACTAAAGTATTCTTGTGAATATAGTCTCAGTAAAAGAGGTAAATACACTCTTTGTCTCAATTATAGAGGTAAATGTGACTATAAAATCCAAAACACTAATCTCAGTTATAGAGGTTTGTTTCGTCTCACTAACAGAGGTAATTCAGTGCTAAAGTGTGGGGCCGCACCATGAGTCCCAGCTATGGAGGTTTCTCACTTATCCAGGTCCCACTTAACCAAGTTTTATTGTATTTATTTATAATTTTCTTTTTTTGTTAATGCGTGAGTTAAACCGTACAGAAATAAGCGAAACGGCAGTTTAAATTCGATTAGTTAAGCTACGGTATATGTCATGTCATGTGAATATATACTCGCGCGGCATCTTTACGGCATGTAATCGACGAACTTCGATTTTCGCGGTAGGCCCCCAGAATCTAACTATATAGAATAAAATAGATTTTTTGTCGATGCAGTTTTTGGACTTTTTAGAAAATGCGGAGGTTGACATAAAGGACTTAAGCGCCAATAGCGTCCATGGCGCTTAAGGCTATGGTGAGTTCACAGTGACGACTCAACGAACTAAAATAAAAATAAAATAAAATAAAATAAAAATAAAAATAGCCTTTATTCTACCATAATTTTTTTTTTTTTTTACATTTCCTTTGCATGCATGATAATAGTTTTTAATAACACATTCCTTTGTATTGTATTTAAAATATACGTATTGTTTAACATATGTAAGATAGTAGTATTTTTCATAAAATATTTGATTTAACATTTTGTTTCAATTGGTTCTATTATCTATTTTTATCACAGTCCTTTAAGTTTAAAGCTATTCACTATTACAATTATTAATTATATCATTAATTATTTGTATAGATTTAATAACTACCAGTAATTTAATATTCATTTTAAATACTTAAATAATTATCTTTTATTAATTATGGAAGTCGCCTCTTTGGCGTAGGCCTCCCCCAGTGTTCTCCAAGTGTCTCTATCTTGAGCTAATCTTCTCCATACTGTTCCACAACGTTTCCTGAATATGTCTGCCCATCGTGTTTTTGGATGACCGTGCTTTCGTGTTGATTTTTCTTTTGGTGGGGTCCATTCTATGATTTTCCTTGTCCATCTATTATCTTTTATTCTACTAATATGTCCAGCCCAATTCCATTTCAATCTTCGTATTCTCTCTATGATGTCAGTTACTTTAGTTTTCTTTCTTATATAATCGTTTCTTACTCTATCTGATATTTTAATTCCTAGCATACTACGTTCCATTTTTCTCTGTTCTATGGCTAGTTTTGTTTCATGTTCTTGACGTAGCGCCCATGTCTGGCAGCCATATGTTAGACAAGGCAGAATTGCAATTTCATATAGTTTTCTTTTTGTATTAATAGATATGTCCTTATTTTTCATAATTTCTCGTAAGCTCCAGTATTTTCCCCACGACAGGGCAATTCTACGTTTTATTTCTTTATCAGTCTGTTCTTCAAAAGAGATCAGCTGACCCAAATATATATAATCTTTAACATATTCTATTTCCTTGTCATCTACGTAGATCATTCTCTTTGGACCATTAGACATAATTTTTGTTTTTGAAGTGTTTATTGATAACCCCACTTTTTTACTTTCCTTTACTAATTCTTGTAACATTTCCTCTAGTTGGTTAGGATTTTCTGCAAAAATGACAATATCATCCGCGAAACGTAAGTTGTTCAGGTATTCTCCATCAACCTTTAGTCCTTTGTTATCCCAGTTAAGATTTCTAAAGATCATCTCTAGCACTGAACAAAATATTTTCGGGGACATCGGATCGCCTTGACGAACGCCTCTCTTAATGGGGAAAACTCTTCCTTCCCGTTCTAGTTTAATCTTTGCTGTGAGGTTTGTGTACATATTATACAGTAGTTCTATGTAAGGCTCTTCTATTCCTTGTTGTGCAAGTGCTTTCCAGATTGCGACATATTCTAATGAATCAAATGCTTTCGTAAAGTCAATAAAGCATAAATATATAATTCTTCTATATTCATTCGATTTTTCCACAATCTGTGTGACAACTTGTATGTGGTCTGTGGTTGAGAACCGTTTACGAAACCCAGCTTGTTCCCGAGGTTGATTTTCATCCAATTCCTTCGTAAGGCGGTTTAGTATGATTTTTGAGAATATTTTATATATATTGGACATTAGACTTATCGGCCTATAGTTCCCTAGGTCGCCTCTGTCGCCTTTTTTATGTAATAAGGTTATTGTAGACTGTGACCATTGTACAGGAATATCTTTGCGGTATAAGATATTGTTAAACAGAACCTGAAGCGGACATTTTAGAGGTTCAACCATTGATTTTAATAGTTCGTTGGTAATGTTGTCTTCTCCCGGTGTCTTGTCCTTTTTTTGGGTTTTGATGGCATGCTCAATTTCTGCAACAAGTATGGCTGGAACATGTTCTTGTATTTTTATAAAGGGACGCTGTACAGAATCTTCTTTAGATGCATACAGGTCTTGGTAAAAAAGAGTAGCTTTATGTAATATTTCAGCTCTGTTAGAGATAAGTTTCCCATCTTTGTCTTTCATGCTTGTTGCCCATTGTGAAGTTCTTTGAAGCTCTCTGTATGCTTGCTTAATTGCACCGGATTTATTTATATGGTGTTCAAATATAATTTGTCTCTTCTGTTTCTTATTTTTATGCATTAGTCTGTTGATTTCTTTACTGATTTCCGTGATCTCTCTTTTTGCTTCTTTCGACCTTTTTTCTTTATATAGTTGCTTTCTTTTTTCTAATAAAGTGTATATCTTATGGTTCATCATGTCTTTCTCGGCCTTCCTTTCTAATGGTATTTGTTTTAGTAAGTTGTTAATAACCTTCGCTATGTTGTTATATTGTGTTTGTGTATCTGATGAATTTTGAATAGCTTTGGTAAATTCTTCTTCCCAGTACTCTCCACTAGCTCCAGTTACAATGGGTAAGTCTCTAGCAATTCTGCTATTGTGTGTAAACAATCTCCTTATTTTTCTGTTCCTTATACTCATTTTACATCTTATCATCCGATGGTCAGTATAAAAGTTTAGGTTATGTATGATGTCAAAATAATGTATATCTTGGTATCTGTTTGTGAGAATATAGTCGATCTCGTTGTGGTACAAACCGTTTGGTGATTCCCAGGTCCACTTATTTTTCTCTTTTATTTTGAATACACTGTTTATAATTTTTAACTTATTTTCCAATGCGAACTCAACCAGTCGCTGCCCATGATTAGATCTATTACCACAAGAGTAATGACCAAATATTGTTTGCTCACCTTGCCTTGCACTACCTACTTGCGCATTGAAGTCACCCATTAATATTATTTTCTTCCTTTTGTTATTCTTTATCACAGTGTCTAGGCTTTCATAAAAGTTGTCAAGCTCTTCTTCTTTACATGATTCGGTAGGAGCATATGCTTGAACCACTGTCCATGTATTGTTTGGGGCTAAATTAATTTCTAGAACAGCTATTCTGAAAGAATAGCTACTGAAACTAATTATATTCTTTTTCAGGTACTTTTTAACTAAAAATCCGACACCATAGTTGCCATTCCTTCCTTGACTATGATATAGAATGACCTCTGGGTACTCTGTTATCATTTCGTTTTCTCTTCTAGTTTCGGAAAGTCCGATGACATCCCAGTTTATATTATTTATGGCATACTTTAGTTCTGTTATTCTATTATCGTTAAGTAGTGTTCTAACATTTAAAGTAGCTATATAGAGATCACTGCCTTCATTCACTTGTTTGTTGTTGTGGTTTCTGGTTGGGGGGTGTTTTTTTGTTAATGCGTGAGTTAAACCGTACAGAAATAAGCGAAACGGCAGTTTAAATTCGATTAGTTAAGCTACGGTATATGTCATGTCATGTGAATATAAACTCGCGCGGCATCTTTACGGCATGTAATCGACGAACTTCGATTTTCGCGGTAGGCCCCCAGAATCTAACTATATAGAATAAAATAGATTTTTTGTCGATGCAGTTTTTGGACTTTTTAGAGAATGCGGAGGTTGACATAAAGGACTTAAGCGCCAATAGCGTCCATGGCGCTTAAGGCTATGGTGAGTTCACAGTGACGACTCAACGAACTAAGTATTTGCCTATTTTACATTTTATAAGCTTAACGCGGGCTACAGCTCACAGAACCACTTTTAGTTAGTACTTATGACTCACGACAGCTTAAATTGGCAGAATAACAGCGTTGCAATTTGCCTCGTTTGCGAATAGCAACAATATGCTGAGACAGGGGCTTTTCCTTACTGCACACATTGCTGGACCCAAGTGTGTAATTTTCGGATTTTAATGTGTACATAATTTATATCTGTTGTTTTTTTTTTTGTTTTTGTTTTGTTGTTCTTATCATTATCTTTCTATCTATCTATCTTATTTCTTTCATCTTCTTGTCCTGTGTATGTGTGCTTTATGGAATAAATGTCATTTCTTTCTTTCTTTCTTAAATTCGATCCTTGGAGAACGTTTATAAATAACAGCATTGTCTATAATTCCTATATATTTATTATATTATCATTCCAAATAATGTTCAAATGATCGTTCAAATCATTACTGTAAGTACATCCTACATCTTTATGTAAGCTGTAAAGCTAAATAAGGAATATGTACAGTGAATATCGCGTATTTGATTTTTTTGGAGCCTGGACAGGGGGCTTTAAAACATCGGAGCGATGTGCGAAACGGATCCAGTGTGCTAAGTACCTTACATGCCACCCACGACACAGCTGTTACATGTTATACAAGGAAAAGAAAAAACATTTTAAATAACACTCTTATTTTTTGCTAATTATACTTAACGCCCCCAGTGAATTCCACATAGTTCAACCTCGAGGAGTCTACTAGGATGACTATCCATCGTCTAATTTCATCGTCAGATCAGCTCGGTGGTATCGAATCATCATATGTCATTGACATCAATGTTATACATACTTGCGAAACGGGGCTCATTTATCGAAAGGTATTAACTAATATTATTACGGCCCGATTCGAAGAATGAAATAGGATAACGATAAGTTCTGATTTAGATAAGTTCTCATTTAGATATCGTTTGTATGTCGTATAATTGACAGAAGCAGCTCGATTCGGGTAACCAATGTCACTTTGACATTAGAAATATCGTAAATGGATCTTATTGTGATCACAGCGGAATCGAAATAAACGTCAATTTTGAGATCTCGTTTGGTTATCGATCTTTCCAAGATCTTAAACGTATCTTAATCATTTTTCGAATTGAGCCGTTAGTATATTTTTTTTATTAAGTTTTATAGTGTCAGTTGTAGACAGTTGTTATGGATACGGGCGACCCTGTGCCCGCGGTGACATTTGCGAAAGGTTGTTATGGTTTATGCGATGCCGGGTCCGGCACCACCATCAGTCAAGAAGCAATGGTGATGCTCAGTTTAGAGGCCCGGCGTTGTATTTATGATTGAGCTTTGATGGACCCATGGTCCCCGCATTGAGTACGGACGGCCATGGTCCGGGTTGAGATTTGTTTTGGGTTGGTTGGTGTTGATGCCAAATTTTATTGTTGGTTGTTGTACCTACTGGTAAGAAATTTGAAGATGCTTGATTAATTTGAAATTTGCGAAAAGTAGGTTTGAGATAGTGTATGTAGTATTTTTGAATTGTTAGGGCGAAATTGATTGAGGTTGGAGGGACCGCAGTAGAAGTTAATAGGAGTACTCAACGGACGCTGCTGCCCATCCGTCGCTCCGTCGGTGTTCCCTTAGTCGGCTTTTACGACACCCACGGGACGAGATGGGGTGGTGCTATTCTAATACGCCGACACCACACGGCGGCAGTTAGTATATTGTATGGAAACCCATACAATGGAACACTTGTGGACCAATAATTGTTACTATTATTAGGCTAATATCGTAAGTAAAACCGCAGGGGAGGATTTGACTATATATAGATCGTGTCATTCACGACGACGCGTGCTTTAACTCATATTGTCATGTTATTAAAATTTAGATTTGACAAATGTGCGCGTCATCGTGGATGACACGAACTATAATCAGTCCATTAATTGCCAAATCCATATATGACGGGCATTAGTGTTCCGAAAAAGCGTCATGACGCTATCTTTAATCCGTCACTTAGCGTATCTGTCGTATCGGACGGCTAAAATTGACAACATGTAGAATTTGCTGGCATGGATAAAATGGCTATGAAAATTGGAATGTTACTGATAATTTACAAGCTTTAATGTCCCGCTGTCCTAGTGGCGGTCTGTATGTAGGAAAGTACATATGCAAGTTAGTTAACCAAGAAAATTATACTCTTTTGCGAATTTGCTATACGACATACAAATTTTGAGTGAAATAAACTGGTCTAAGGGTTTTGATGTTTTTGACGGTGTTATGATTGCAGTCGTGTTGTCGCTTACATTGTTTCAAGGATAATTTCACTATGACTAATTAACTAAGTAACATATATTACAACAATTTTATTAAAACCAATAACACACTTAAATAATAACAAACTTAGAATAAAATGTAACCTAAAATTAAAACTACCTACAAAACTAAAATTAAAACCTAAAAAAAAACATAACATGGGTGACCTAGCCCAATATGTTTATATTAAGCTATGGGTGATCACCCAGGTCAGATCCCTGTGGAAGGGTTCCCATAAGGCTAGCTGCATTCCCCCTTTGGATCGCGATGCCGATCGCGGTCCCCCGTGACATCAATGATTTTTTTTGAAAGTTGCTGTATTAATTTAGATTGTTAAGTTATTACGTTTTTGACGACCTGTCGGGCCTAGTGGGTAATGATCCTACCTAATAAGCCGATAGTCACTGGTTTAAATCCTGGTAAAATTTAAGCGAAATAATTGCAGAATTTAATATGAATTAGTGACATAATTTAAGAAAAAGCTTAACTCCCTTGGAAGTTATAGGTTTTTTTTATAATCCTCCCACGGGAACAATATAGATGTTTGTGATTTAGTACACCTGCATTAAATAAGATCTTTTTCGAGCAAGTGTGATGAAAACATATTTGCAACTATCTGTAGATGTAAATGTAGATATTTAAGTATAGGTTTTCACATCTAAACTGTTATAAATAATATTGTAAAGGTGTTAAATTAGATATGCATGAATTTATAAGTACTATAGTATATAAGTAGGTAATTAAGTACCTCATAAGTACTAACATTATACGCCCTACCCGGGTGTCATGTACTGACTACATCCAACTAACATCTTCTGTAATGCACATGACTTTTAATGTTGAATAAATGAAATAAATAATATTGATTTATATATTATATTGAGGTTTGTGTATCTATGTAAGCAGCGTTCGCTGTACCTACGTACTGATTTACCTAATAAATTTCCGCTCAGTCTTAAAGCATTCATACGAGTAGGCAATTAATTTATGTAATTGAGAAGAAACCATCAGGATATGGGATAACGAATTTGCGTAGTAGGTAATCCTTTAATTATATGGAATAAATAAGATGGATGGAACAAATGTTTAACATTATTCAGGTAAAGTTATAATTTTACACCGTTGTGTATTCTATTAATGGGTAGGTATTTAATTATTAAATTATATTTAATCATGTAGAGTGCGTTTAAGAGGTATGTCAGGATCGTAGCAAGTGGAAATCCGTGGTCTCTGGCTACCCCTCCGGGAAATAGCCGTGATTATAAGTATGTATTTAAGTCATCATGTAGATTATTTCACTATAATTGATTTTTCATAAAACAATTAACTTTTCTGTGGGAAAACTCCTGCTAGTGGCATTATCTATACGAGGTGTTATTTCAATCCTTATAAATACATAACTTAAGAAGCGCTGATAGTCTAGCGGTAAGAGCGTGCGACTTGCAATCCGGAGGTCACGGGTTCATAACCCGGCTCGTATCAATGAGTTTTTCGACTTATGTATGAAATAGCATTTAATATTCACCAGTCGCTTTACGGTGAAGGAAAACATCGTGAGGACACCGGACTAAAAAGGCCTAGTTTATCCTCTGGGTTGGAAGGTCAGATGGCCGTAGCTTTCGTAAAAACTAATGCCTACGCCAATTTTATGGATTAGTTGCTAAGCGGGGAAAAATATATAATATATATATAACTTATATAAGCTCCGTCTCAGGAGCAACTCGAAATTTGATTAGTCGAAATGTATGACACACAAGCTATTATTATTCCGAGATTCAGGGGTGGTTCCGTAGTCAAAGTTGCTCAGTAAAACTTAGACATTTATCTAGCAAAATATTCTGCCTTAAGTAGACTTCAAAACTCCATAAATAGACATGCTATCAAGAATTTTATGTCCACGGTTTACAAGTCTCGTTATTTATTTATAGAATACAATTCTAAGATATTGATAGCGTCAAATCGGAAACAGTAGGAAAACTTAAGTTCAAGCAGATATAACAAAACACGTGTTCATTATTTTTTCCTGCTCTCAAACATATAATAAGTACTTAAATAAATACAAAACACCTCAGACTCAGGAACTCTACACACAATTAAATGCCCTTACCAGGATTTGAACCCAGGACCATCGGCTTCATAGACAAGGTCACTACCCACTAGGCCAGACAGGTCGTCCATATTTTACACGGTCGTCAATATACTTTTTGTTTCCTTCTTATTTCCTGGCTTTACGCTTCCTCTTAAGACGGAACTATACCATGCGACTGTCCATAAAAAAAGTAAAAACGTTTTTCTACTTCTAATTATTTTCCATTCTCTATGATTTTTTAGTATGTAATTGACACTCAAAAACCCAGGTTTTCCATTTTTTTCCAAATTTGCAAAAAAAACTTTTTTTTTCGTGTTGTCTCTCACTGAGCATAAGAATGATCGAGATTGTTGTGCGTGCTCGGTACCTCAGAATATCACGTTTTTGAATTGAAATTTGTTGTAAGTCTTAACAAAAAAAAAAGAAATTGATTAGTTCCCTCAAGAATAAAATTGTGCATTATTGAAAGCAATTTTCATATTTTTAGCTTTGGTGCATAAAATGTTACAAATTTTTAAAGTGCATTTTTTTATCGAGCCAAGTCACTAGAGAAAATCATCAAGATTGCTAATTATATTTTTGGCAACAGTAGTGTGATCTAATAAAGCGATATGATTTTTCAAAAACTCCGCTCTGAACCTACGGTATCACTGCGGTTTGCGCTCTACGTCAAATACGGTGCTCCAATAAAGGCACCGTAGCGAAACGTCACAGTCCGTCGCGAACTTCCCTTGCCAGTTCTGTGGCAAAGTATGCCACTCTCGCATCGGTCTTTTCAGTCACCAAAAAAGATGTTTTGCGGACATTGCAACATAGATCGTCTGAAATAGACGCTAAGGCCAGTAGAATATACCAAAAAGTGTCATCAAAAAACCTTAAATAGTTGGCGCTACAATACATAGAATACTTGAAAAAAAAAACAAATCACAGACAGCGCACTTCACTCCGTCAATAACGCCTGGGTTCTTAGCTACTCTAGCGCTACTCTGGAGAGATTTGGAACTATTATTTATAGCTGACAACTGGACACTTTTGCATCAGTTATACCTATGGAGATTGCATTCCTTACCTCTACCTTCCAGGGTAAAGGCTCCAGTAGTCAGCCTTTTTATGAAATTTCGATGTTCAAGATCGTCTCATTTGCCCTCTAATTGACCAATAAGAATTGTTCATGTTTTTTCTCTTCAAGAATTTAATAAAGTATACATTTTATAAAGAATAAAACGTACGTACGTAAATTTAATTTAGCTTTTGGAAATATTTCACTAAATATAATGTAAGGGCATTTTTGCCAGTAATCAGCCCCTTGTGTACCAATAGACAGCCTTTAAGTAGCCAGTGTCCAGCCATCCCATTTTAACGGCTGACTA
Organism: Cydia pomonella; assembly: GCF_033807575.1. Lineage (NCBI taxonomy): Eukaryota > Metazoa > Arthropoda > Insecta > Lepidoptera > Tortricidae > Cydia > Cydia pomonella. Next base: position 17,083,535 of record NC_084716.1, on the reverse strand, counting down.
TTGGGTTCTGAGTTCCGTGATCTCAGTGTCCAGTGGTCAGCCACAGGTTGACTACTGGGTATTTGATGTATTTCAATCAAATAAAGTCATAATAACGTAAATATTTAAAGGTGCTTGATTTAACGAATTAAACATTGCATTTGAAAATTAAAAATATCTTGAAACCTATGGTCAGCCTCCCTCGGCTGTCTTCTGGGTTTACGACCTTTTTAAAATCAATGCCTCATTCCCAGTAGTCGGCCAGGGGAGACTGACTATTGGATTTTGTACAAAAAAGTAGTTCCCAATAGGCAGCCCCCTTAAAAGTGTTACTTTAATATGGATTTATATTTATTTTTTACGTTTTTCAGATAGATTAAATATTAATTATGTGAAGCAGTGCACATTCTTTTAACAAAATATCACAATTCAGCTGCTAACGTCTGATCAAAATATCATGTTACGCTCCAAAAAAAAAATCACATATCCCTTCATGTCAGAAGACAGCACTTCTTTGAAGTAGTGTTGTGGTTCATGCTATACAATTCTTTTAAAAATTAAGTAATTTTTCAATTCATAGTTTATCAATCAAAAATAAGCAAAAAAGGCTGACCACTGGTGCATGGCTGAGCACTGGTACCTTTACCCCATACTCCTAAACTTTCAAAACAAATTTCCAAAAAATGTCTACAAACAATTTACGTAAACAGCTACTCCATATAGAAATGAATTCTACAGCCTTAATGAATATTTTAATTATAAAGTGAATTAATCATTAAATATTTTTATTATGGCTGATTAAAGATTTGAAATCCTAATAATTGACTTATGTAATGTTACTTTATTTTACAATACTTAATTTATTTTTTCTCTTTCTGGAATTCTGATAATAGACATCTGTGTAATCATATTATCTCCTTACATAATAGTACATTTCGATGCTAGTGCGGAAAGTATGTCATTACGCACTCGGGACGAGTGAAGAATGGCATTTCCGCACGTGTAGCGAATGATGTTTTACAGTACATATGGGGCTACTTTATAGCACTAGTGCGAGAAGTAGCATATTACGTTACTGTGTCGAACATTTAAAGGGCCATATGTACTGTAAAACGTTGTACGATACATGTGCGAAAAGGTAATTCGCAACTCGTGTCGATTTAAAACACTCCCTTCGGTCGTGTTTTAATTTATCGCCACTCGTTTCGAATTTCCTATTTTTCGCACTTGTATCGTAATGTACTATTTTAATACAGTTGCGAAAAAATAAGAAAAACAACAAGTACTTTTTTTATGCATGTTCTATAAGACAGAAACAATTGTAAATATAAAATATTATACTATTATTACCTAAGTATCGTTATTTACGATTATTTGTGTATCGTATATTTAAATTGTATGAAAACAATATCGAATGTTGCCTTTGGAGACTTAAAAACAATCTTGCGGTAAAAAAGCGCCTCTGCTTTGACAGGCGTTTCGGCAGCTATTCTGTTCCATTCAGACAACTTATTACGAACGGTTTTTCAATATTCAATATTGAAAAATAAACGTATTATAATTTATTTATTTTTTTTTTTTCATTTATTTAGAACACAAACAGTCACATATACAAATGACGAAGAGGTAAGTAATAAAATATGACATATGCTTATATTTATTATTTTTACATCAACAGTAGGTTTTTACGTTGATTACGACTTTTAAAGGAAACTAACATTAACACTCATCAATAAGTAGTCATGAATTGGAACAAGTAGCAAAGTAAAAAGCACTAGTTCGCGAAATCTAACTTTCCGCACGCTAAACAGCTACGTAAAGTAGCACTTTTTGAGCAACTGTATTAAAAAAATATTTGCTATTTAGTTAAATTTAGTTTAAGCGATACTTCTTCGCATGTTTTAATAAGCAGAATGTATTTGACAATTTTATATTGTAAGAAGTTTTGTGTATTAATGATTTGTATTATACTTGTATTATACTTATATGTATTTTATAGTTTATCAAGAATAAATGATTCAGTGCCCCAAGTGTAAATTTATGCGAAAGTGAAACGTGACGTACGCGTTGGCGTTAAGTCTAATTTTGTATGGGGTTTTGAGTTTCCAAAACGTCCCGCTTGGCGCGGTGTTTCTAAATCCCATACAAAATGAGACTTAACGCAAACGCGTACGTCACGTTTCGCTATCGAATAAATTTACACTAGGGGCTCTGATTCTGATTTAATCATTCGACGTAAGAGGTAGAACGTGGTCTGAGGCATGATGTACGAATAAAAAATATAAGAGTCACTTAATTAACAAAAGTGTGTTATAAATGTTAATAGCTTATCCCGTTTTTAGGGTACCGTAGCCAAATGGCAAAAAACGGAATCCTTATAGATTCATCATGTCCGTCTGTCTGTCCGTTTATGTCACAGCCACTTTTTTCCGAAACTATAAGAGCTATACTGTTCAAACTTGGTAAGTAGCTGTATTTTATGAACCGCATTAAGATTTTTACACAAAAATAGAAAAAAAAACAATAAATTTTGGGGGTTCCCCATATTTAGAACTGAAACCCAAAAAACCCATACGTGTGGGGTATCTATGGATAGGTCTTCAAAAATGATATTGAGGTTTCTAATATTATTTTTTTTCTAAACTGAATAGTTTGCGCGAGAGACTCTTCCAAAGTGGAAAAATGTGTCCCCCCCCCCCTGTAACTTGTAAAATAACAGAATGAAAAATCTAAAAAAATATATGATATACATTACCATGCAAACTTCCACCGAAAATTGGTTTGAACGAGATGTAGTAAGTAGTTTTTTTTAATACGTCATAAATGGTACGGAACCCTTCATGGGCGAGTCCGACTCTCACTTGGCTGCTTTTATATTAGTTTATCGCCGAAGTATTGTAGTAGCTAGAGGCAGACTAAGCTAAGTTTGCAGCGATTTTGATAGCCCAGCCTGTGCAAGTGTTAAGTAAACGTCATAATTTCATAGAATTTGCAGCGATTTTGATAGCCCAGCCTGTGCAAGTGTTAAGTAAACGTCATAATTTCATAGAATTTGCAGCGATTTTGATAGCCCAGCCTGTGCAAGTGTTAAGTAAACGTCATAATTTCATAGAGTTTGCAGCGATTTTGATAGCCTAGCCTGTGCAAGTGTTAAGTAAACGTCATAATTTCATAGAGTTTGCAGCGATTTTGATAGCCCAGCCTGTGCAAGTGTTAAGTAAACGTCATAATTTCATAGAGTTTGCAGCGATTTTGATAGCCCAGCCTGTGCAAGTGTTAAGTAAACGTCATAATTTCATAGAATTTGACGTTTAAAATATGATCGCTGCCAACTTATCTTGGTCTGACTCTAATATATTAAATTTGAGTACGTCAAAAATGTAATCTGAGTTGAAGTGTTTTCCTCCTATTAAATTAAAATTATTTCGGCGTAATTCATATTATCCGGCTAGTTCCCGAGATTTCCTTAAATTTCAAAGCAGCCAAAATTTCTCATGATCCTTAATTACGAATGACGAAATTGATTTTTTAACTGTCATTTATATAATTAACGACGTTTTTTTTTTTCAAATTTTATTTATTTTGGATTGATAATATTTTAGGCATTTTAACAGAGGTCGCGCAACTGACGACCAGCTGTGACCCTGCAATGGCGGAAGGACTCAATGTGTGCGTGTCACGAATGTATACCTAGGCGGATTCAATACATTTTCTCTAATTTGGTACGAACACTTTTCTAGGTTAGGGATATGGTTCAATTTAGTATGGCAAAAAAAGTGAGACCGCCCTCCACTTTAAGTACAACTTCATGGATTAATATAGTATTTTACGATAATTGATTAACTCATGTAAGTCATGTATGAAAATGTATGCTGCCTCTTTTTTCTTTTGATCGGTATAATTTTTGCAACATTCGACCACGCATGCGCCGTATTAATTTATAATTTTTTTCTTCGAACAATTAAGGCACTGACGTTTCAATTCGACTGACGGCAGATTGGTGGATGGCCATAGAGATAACTGTCAATGTGAGTGTGTCACGCGTAAATACAAAAAAATTGGTGGATGATGGAATCCTATTTGTGTTTTAGCGAAACTACGTCTTTAGTATTCAAGGTCCATCATTTTAAGATAACAAATAATTTTTAATTATGCTTATTTCGCTAAAATAGATAATATAACAGTTTCCAATTAAAATGCACAACATTGCAACTAATCCACGTGGCATGTTTTTATCTAAATAAATGTGAATTCGTATACTTTTTACAAAACCCAAATAAGGGATTTTCTATGAGTATTTATGTCATTTTATGACACTTAAATCGTTTTTTGATAGGACTATGCGATATAGTATTAACACTTTTAATAGTCGTAAGTTAATTGTTTGATCGTTATTTAAAAAAAATAGGAAAAAAAAACTGTATTTTATTTTCAACGCAAAGTAAATAACTGAGATAAATATGTCCCACTTGTTTTCAAAGAGTATTGAAATAACCTTAAAAGAAGCACCCACACGTAAAAATAATAAACAGTGTCATCATTTTATGGTTTTCATCTGCAGTTCCACTTCACTTAATAATGCTGCTTTAAGAGAGAAAATTCAAGATTTTAATACTACTCAAATCAATATACGTGAGTCTATAATATTTTGTATGTTAAACACTGATTTAAACTTTCATTATTTTTACACATTATTAACTAACACAAACGCCGTCCTCGAAACGTCGGAGGTAAATTTAAAACTGAATACGCGATTAAGTCCCGTTTGTGTTAGTTAATAATTCTGTATGTTTTCTAGGTTTCTCCAGGTTCTTTTATCAGATCCTGAAACAGAGCTGTAAATCCTGCCAAGCAAAAAAATCCAATTTGATGCAGCGGCTTTCGGAAAATTAAGGAAAATACATAAATAAAAATAAAAATCCCGATACTTGTTTTATGAAAATTTAAAAATCCTTAAAGAGTGAAGTTGAAAATCTAAATATTTTAATTCCACCTCATCAATAAATAAAATGTCAAATTACACCTTCAACACACCGATATAAGCTAAATCCCGATTTTTTTTAATTTTTCACACGTCCGCCGCTCAGCGCTCAACACGCTCAACGCTCAATGCTCAACTCACCTGAGTGCCTGCCACCTGTTGCTCCCCGAGAATGCTCAGTGGCGGGCCGTGGCGCACTTTATATAGCGCTGGACGCCCGCGCGCCAGCGGCACTCAAACTTTACGATATGCAAAACAGAGTCGTAGTCGGAAAAAGTTATTGTTTTATCGTAGGTGTAGCACCTTGAGTGAATACACGCTTTCGAAATGGGAACTTCATTTTTCAAAACTCCCGTTAGATTCTAACATATCAATTAAATGTATGTTTCATCACACTTGCTCGAAAAAGATCTTATTTCATGCATATACTGAAGGACAAAGGCCTATATTGTTCCCGCGGTAGTTGTGGATTGTGAAAAAAAGGTATAACTCCCTAGGGAGTTATAGCTTGTTTTAAATTATGTCACTTATATTTACAAATCAAGTAGCATAGATGTGTTTTACTTTTAAAATAAAGATGTTTATAATTTAATATTTTTGTTTATGTTTAAAATTATTTAATTTGATTAATTTAACTGGCGTTTAAAATATTTTTACATAATTATTGTTCCCGTGATAGTTGTGGATTGTGAAAAAAAGGTATAGCTCCCTAGGGAATTATAGCTTTTTTTAAAATTATGTCACTTATATTTACAAAACAAGTAGCATAAATGTGTTTTACTTTTAAAATAAAGATGTTTATAATTTAATATTTTTGTTAATTATTTAGTTTGATTAATTTAACTGGCGTTTAAAATATTTTTTTATCGTGGCTGAATGCCGAATAGGTCTGTGCCTTCGATGCCTAACCTGTCAAGAAATGACAAAATGGCGGACGTATGTTTTCTATGTCACCGTATTTAAGAATTATTTCGCTTAAAATTTAATTTTGTCTTCGCAAGTGTGATGAAAAACATTGTGTGTAACACCGGGGGTAAGAATATTGCAAACTCTGGTATTTAATTCCCTCCAGCCTACGGCTGTCACCCTCGTCTCGAAAATTTCACTTACCCCCCTCGTTTCACAATGTAATATTAAACGGGTTACTCACGAATTATTAATTTGCATAAACGCTCGACTTGTTTCGATCCATTTTTGAGGAGACGTTGGATATCTCGACGTGTACACGTCACACGCTCGAGCAGTAGAGGCGTGCCGTCGATGCTCCTATACGAAGATCCTCAAAACGGATCAAAGATGTCGAGCGTTTATTCGACTAAATAAAATGTGAGCATCTAAGCCGTTTAAAATATTTTTATATGGATAAGGATTTCCTTGTGTTTATGTCCTAAATGTATCCATTATTGACTTTGTCCACCTTTTAGTTTAAATCACAATAAAGCTAGTAATTTTATATATTTTTATAATTCTTTACAATAAATATAAATAAATAAATAAATATATTAAATATATTATAGGACATTATTACACAAATTGACTAAGTCCCACAGTAAGCTCAATAAGGCTTGTGTTGAGGGTACTTAGACAACGATATATATAATATATAGATATTTATAAATACTTAAATACATAGAAAACACCCATGACTCAGGAACAAATATCCATGCTCATCACACGAATAAATGCCCTTACCAGGATTTGAACCCGACATATATAATAGATTAGATGGCTAAATACGTACGTATAGAATTTGTACGAAATATTTTATTTCGCGTGGTTCGACAAGCAGTACGCCGATTTCGAAGTGTTTTGATTGAATTTTGAAATTGAAAATATTGTCTTATAGGTACTACTACCTATAAGTAGTAGTAGAAAGAATGAGTCTACAATTTTGTATCACAAATTTCATTTGCAAATTTTAAAAATACAATTAATTAATTTCATTAACATTTACAACCAACGTAAGTCATATTGTGTTATTCAGGAAAATGGTATGGGTATGTAAATCATTCTGTACACATGTAAGAATGAATCTATCCAGCGTATTATCCAGCATGCAAGTTTACAAGATAAAAACATACCTACACTTCTATCTCTCCGCGACTTGAGGTTTATTCTGATTATAATAACAGGCCGTGTAGCTAACGTGCCAATCGCTTACGCTCCGTAGCGTTCGAAACGCTACTCGGCTTGATTCGAACTAGGAGCTACGTCAAAAATTTCCTAAAGATACGATATGGATTAGATATGTTAGTATCAACAATGACGTTTTTATTTCAAGAAACGTCCCTTTTGACACTGACATCTAATCCATATCAAATTCAGCAAATGTTTGACGTATCTTAAAGTTTTGAGCCGACTGTCACTGTTGCACTAATATGGAAGAGGGATAGAAAGCCACAAAGCGTTTCATTGTCGTAGCGATATAGATTTTCACCTTTGGCTAGGCCGGCACGTCACGGATCCGATATGGATTTGTTATGGATAAGGTCTGTCAGTGTCAAAAGTGACGTTTTTGGTTGAAAAAATAATAGTAACCTATTATTACAATCAAAATACGCCTACGATTTTGTTTCACTACGCCGTAATCCGTAGCAAGTGTTGGCCGAACGTTAATTGCAATTAACCATTATAAATTGAACCGTAATCGTAACGGACGGACGGACGGACGGACGTATAATGGTTATTGGCCAATAATTTTTAATTGCATTAACGTTTTGGCCAACACTGGTCCGTAGCATGAATACATATGCACCCCTAGAATATGTCCTCGTAGCGCTTCAAGCGCTCGTAACGTAGGCGTAGCTTGCTCACTTGCAGCATTTGAATTTGAAAAGGATGATCTTGATTGAAATGTTTGACAGCCCGATTCGAATTATACAGTTCAAGGTTCAATTTATAATGATTATCGGCCAATAATTTTTAATTGCATTAACGTTTTGGCCAACACTGGTCCGTAGCATGAATACATATGCACCCCTAGAATATGTCCTCGTAGCGCTTCAAGCGCTCGTAACGTAGGCATAGCTTACTCACTTGCAGCATTTAAATTTGACAAGGATGATCTTGATTGAAATGTTTGACAGCCCGATTCGAATTTTAAGATATGTCAAACATTTTATAAAGATACGATATTGATGTTAGTGTCAAAAGTGACGTTTTTGTGTGAAGAAAGATGACAAAGAACATAACCAATCCATATTTTATCATTAGGAAATTTTTGACGTATCTTATAGTTTGAATCAGGTCGTGAATATTGCTCCAGACCATTTTTTTTTTACAAGTTTTTATTTAACTTGCAATGTATCTGTTTGTACGGGTAAAATCCAAATAAGGGCACTGGACACTTGCCAACGTAGAAACATTGAACCATTTTTTAAATGTCAAAATAAACTTATTTATTCTTTGAATAGGTATCTTTACATACATATATACAAATGCTTTATTTACATAATACATAGATATAACTAGCTTAAATCTAAAATGGGCCCGTGAGGCATTGTTTGATATTAACATTTTTTTTCATTGGAACGGGACAGAAACCGCTGAACATAAGCTGAGCGAAACATGTCGAACAATATTTTATCTAAAAAAACGTAATTAACGCGTTTTAAAAAGGTATTTAACACATTGTAATGTCAAGACTAAAAACGATACCGCCAAAAAACCTAAAAGTTTGGGCGTCACTGCCCGGCGGGGTAGCGGAATCACGTACGCTGTCTGAAGATAATTCATTTACATCGGGGGCCGATTACGGCGGTGCGTGGCTTACACGATGTCTTGTTTTTGTAGAGCGTTGACAGCCCTAGCGGTAAGGGCGTGCGACTTTCAATCCTGAGGTCGCGGGTTCAAGCCCCGGCTCGTACCAATGAATTGTCTGAACTGAGATGAAGCCTGATATTTATCAGTTTTAGCACTCGCTTTTCGGTAAATAAAACCATTGTGAGTTAACCAGACGAACTCTAATTAAAGCTTAGTTTTCCTTCTAGGTTAGAAGATCAGATGGCAGTAACTTTCGTGGTCCTATTCTTCGGATTATTTGCCAAAACCCCAGGTCCCGTGGCAACAACGCAACGCTAAGAAGATTGTGTCTTGTTTGTTAGGTGGGGACATGTGGGGGTGTGAAATATTAACATCCTTTTTATAGTAGAATAAAAGTATTAATATTAAGTAAACAGTTGTGTGTGACCTACGCCAGGTGAAGTAGCACCTGCCAGCCAATTTAAAAATAAACTAAACCCAAATAAATCGAAATTATTTTGTTTGAATATACGTTATTTATTTACATCAAGGGCGGATTACTGCGGCGCAATACCAGCGAACTTAAACCCATAGATACCTCACAGGTGTAATGCATACAATAATAATAATCTTAAAGCTTAAAAAAAATATTTCATTTCTCGTGCTCTGAAAGTGGTCGTTGTTGTTCTAAAAAGTGTGCAGAAAGTGATACGTTTCTGCACTAGAGTATTTTACTTTTCAAGTACGATTTTTTCCTTTTTTACGATAATGAATTCACTCCCTTTATTCGACAAGCCCCGAGCAAACCAGATTTGAAACGACTACTTCGCAAGGATATACATATGTATACCTACATATGTACATAATTATATATGTGTATTAGTCTATCTTTTATACATTATATAAGTAGTAGTATTTAACTGTGTATATATTTTTAATAGGTGTTATTTGACTTCACGTTTAATTTTTTCTTATTATGTTTTATTAATTTCTTCTGCACCAACATACACAAATGTCTCTGTTTAACCCAATGATCGACTGGTAGAGAATGCCTTTTGGCATTGAGTTCACCATTTGTATATTTTTCTTTATTTGTGCAATAAGGTTGACTGCTGACTGTAATATGTGCATTGGTACACGTGTATGTTTAAACTAAACATATGTACTTATATAAATCGAAATTGTTTTGTTTATATTGAGGGCCGATTACAAATGTTTTCTGTAGAAAGTGATGTCTTATTATTATTGGGCGGAGGTGTAAACATTTAATCTTTTTAGGGTTCCGTACTCAAAGGGTCAAACGGGAGCCTATTACTGAGACTCCGCTGTCCGTCCGTCCGTCCGTCTGTCACCAGGCTGTATCTCATGAACCGTGATAGTTAGCCAGTTAAAATGTCTACAGATTATGTATTTCTATTGCCGCTATAACAACAAATACTAAAAATAAAATAAAATAAATATTTAATTTATTCTAGGGGGCTCCCATACAAAAAAAATATTTTTAGATAATGGTACGGAACCCTTCGTGCGCGAGTCCGACTCGCACTTGGCCGGTTTTATTTTGTAATGATAATAAATTAAACAGCTGCGTCTGTGATAGGTAGTTAATGCATTTTAACGTTTTCGGTAGTTTGTCAACTGAATGCTGTTTCATTAAGAACTCAAAAAGCAAAGATAACTAGTTTAAAAATATCAAATGTACTAGTTAAAATTACACAAAAATAATCTTATATGGTAGCCTTGATTTTTCCATTGTAAAGCTATTTTTAACCTCTCATTATCGTGACCCGAATTATTTTATGTTATACTTATTGAATATAGTTAAATTTACAATACAAGAAGCGAGCGAGCGAAGCGTCTCCATTGCCTTAGAAAAAAAAAAACCGGTTAAGAGCATGTCGGGCCACGCTCAGAGTAGGGTTCCGTAGTTACTCTTCCGTCACAATAAGCTAAATTGGAGCTTAAAGTATAGTAAATTGTTAACCAAGGGATGAAACGGTACCTTTCACCCGAGTTAAACAAATAGGCAAATTTGCATAATCAGTACCTAATTAAAGTAAGTCTTTTTACTATGAAGGGAATTTTTTTTGCGATAACTCAAAAACAGCTAAACTGATGATGTCCGCTATAGTTTTCATTTAATGTCTTTCTTAAGCTTTACTTCCACGATTTTTTTCATATTTTTTGGACCTATGGTTCAAAAGTTAGAGGGGGGGGGACACATTTTTTTTCTTTCGGACCGATTATCTCCGAATATATTCACTTTATCAAAAAATATTTCTTGAAAACCCCTATTAGTTTTAAAAGACCTTTCCAACGATACCCCACACTCTAGGGTTGAAGTGAAAAAAAGATTTCACCCCCACTTTACGTGTAGGGGAGGTACCCTAAAAAAATTAAATGTTTAGATTTTATTGTACGACTTTGTCGGCTTTATTGATTTATATATCTATGCCAAATTTCAGCTTTCTAGCACTAACGACCACGGAGCAAAGCCTCGGACAGACAGACAGACAGACAGACAGACGGACATGGCGAAACTATAAGGGTTCCTAGTTGACTACGGAACCCTAAAAAGCGTTCAGTATGTTCTGATATGAGGTTAATATATAAGTTATACAGAAAACCAGTGACGGGAGCACATCCTAGCCAAAATATTTCCAAATTTATTTGCGATTTCCGAGTTGATACTATACTAAAAGTCCCATATTGAATACCATTGATTCACCTTGCGAAGTATGGCTAAGGATACAAGGCTGGGAACATTTGTAGCTGGCGTTTTCCTGACCTATCGATCGATAATGGTCTGCTATTCTGGGCGTAATTCGCAATTAAGCCGATTTTATCAGGCGTTCAACAGTATCAGATGGCAAATACGTTGTTACATGCTATTTACGTTAGCATCGTTGTAATTTATTTATGAGGGATATGGTGGATAATGTCCTCTTAATTATTTTTACCTCAATCGAATATGAATATGCGGTCGTATCAAAAATACACGCTGTATAAGTATAAGGTGTAAACAAATTAGCTACCAATATTTATACAGCTCATAGGTAGTACTCAGCTCTTGGAATAAATTGAAGTATGAAACATTATAAGTTGTATGATTATTTTTATGGAGAAAATTGGAAAACAAATTTTCTACGTAAACGCATTCTGTTAATGAAGTAGTTAAATAAGTCCTCATTGAACAGATTCCAGAACTTCTTTTCTTTTTCTTCTCAGCAGATATACGTCTAATGCTGAACATATGCCTCTTTCATGGAATTTCCATGTTGTTCTGTATGCGGTGGTTCTATGCCAGGTCGACCCTGCCGTCTTTCTGATATCGTCCGACCATCTGGCTCGTGGTTTCCGTCACGTCGGCTTCCCAGTCGTGGTCTCCAGAACAGTACTCGCTGGCCCCGTCGGTCATCATCCCTGCGACATATAAGTATATGGCCGACCCATTCCCACTTCGGCGCAATTTCCTCCTCTTTTACCTAACACTTAACTGGCCACTTAAAATAGGTTAATTTTTATTTTTTGTTCGTTAAATGAAAACAAAAAAATCGAAAAAAAATCTTTATTTCTATCTAAAGTCAATTGTTTTAATGTAAAGTAGGTACCATCTTTTAAAATATCGGTAATTAATTACAAACACCATATATTCACATTCATTTCTTATTAGCGATAAGGAGCGATATTTAGATTTTGAAATCCCATCATCATCTTCCCCGCCGGCTCATTAGAGCCTGGGGTCCGCTTGGCAACTAATTCCGCGAATTAGCCTAGGCTCTAGTTTTTACGAAAGCGACTGCCGTCTGAACCTTCCAACCCAGAGGGTAAAAGACCTCATTGGGATTAGTCCGGTCTCCTCACGATGTTTTCCTTCATCGAAAAGCGACTAATAAATATCAAATGATATTTCGTACATAAGTTCCGAAAGACTCATTGGTACGAGCCAAGGTTTGAACCCGCGACCTTTGAATTGAAAGTCGTACGCTCTTACCGCTAGGCCACCAACGCTTCCGATTGTATAATCCCAATTTGATTTATTGATATGGCGCGATCTTAAAACGATTTGCAGTCACACATGCACCCACGTGGAGTTGCAGGCGTCCATAGGCTACGGTGACTGCTTACCATCAGGCGGGCTATATGCTTGCTTGCTACCGACATAGTATATAAAAAAACAGGAGCTCGATTCAGATTTTGTTACGTTGAAGTAGCTCACGCGGATTGGTGAATGCAAATTAAGAGAAAGACGTGCCTGGGTGCTTAGCCAACGTACTAATCGTTAACGCTCCGTAGCGTAGTCATCTCTCTCTATCACTCTTCTATATTAGTGTGACAATACAGTTACGTATTCTGTAGCATTAGTTTATGAGACTGCTAGCTTAACAGTCTAGATGCGATTTATTTATTTAGTATAAATTTTATTTTGACACTTGGAGAGACCTCCAAATCTTATTAGTACTCTGACATTGTGGGCCTTTTAAATCTCTAGATTTAATGTATTTATAACTATAAAAACTTATACATCTCTATAGTTATAAATACATTAAATCTACAGATTTAAAAGGCCCCCAATGTCGGAGTACTAATAAGATTTGGTGCGGTAGAAGTGAAAGAGAGGTGGCGGGAGTACTTCCAGGAATTGCTGAACACCGAACACTCAGTTGGTTCTTCTCCTCCATAGTTGCCTTCTAATTGCGGATTTATATGTCCCATCACCAGATACGAGGGTCGCAGATGTCTTCGCGGCATGAAACCGGAAAGCTGTGGGCCACGACGACTTGCCGATAGAAGCGTGGAAAGCGATGGGCGATCATGGTGTTGACCTGTTAACTGACCTTTTTAACCTCATACTAACCAGCCGACGGATGCCCGATTCTTGGAGGTTAAGCAGGCTGTGGCAAGAGTGCACTGTCTTGGACTGTCAATACGGATTTCGACCTGGAAGTGGCACTATTGATCCGATATTTTCCCTCAGAACTCTGACCGAAGCATACAGGGATAAAAGAAAGCCCCTTTACATGGCATTTCTCGATCTTCAAAATGCTTTCGATTGTATCCCACGTCAGGTGATTTGGTGGGCACTGAAGGTGAAGAACGTGCCACAAGTCAATATTGACATTATCCGAGACATGTACCGCGATTCGGTTTGTTTATTAAGAACCTCCGTTGGCGACACAAAACCCTTCCCGATCACAGTGGTGAATACCCAAGGCTCCGCTCTAAGCCCCTTTCTGTTTAGTGTGGTGCTTGACGCCGTCACGGCGGAGATACAAGACCGCCGTGGTTGCTCATGTATGCAGACGACATCGCACTGACAGACGAAGACAAACAGGTATTAGAGCGAAAGGTGAACCAGTGGAAGGGTTCGTTAGAAAATGGAGGTCTGAAGCTAAATATCGCGAAGACAGAGTACATGGCCTGCGGAAGTACGGATTCCACTCCCATCAATATAGGGAACAAACCTGCCGTGAAAACGGAGTTTAATTTCCTGGTATCAGTAATGCATGAGTCCGGGACCATTGATCACGACATCCGCGCCCGAATCAGCGCGTCTTGGTCTAACTGGCGGGAGGTCACAGGAGTCATCTGCGATCGCAGAATACCGCTTAGACTCAAAGGGCTAGTATAAGTGCATTATCCGACCAGTCCTACTTTATGGCGCCGAGACGTGGATGGTTCTTGGAAGGTACGTTCTGGAGCTTCGCGTCACAGAGATGAAAATGCTGCGGTGGATGTGCGGCGTTACGCGCGATGACCGCCTTCGCAACGAGTACATCCGTGGCAGCCTCGCTGTCCGTGACGTAGCGTAGAAGCTCCAAGAATGTCGCCACGTTTTTCGCAGGCTATCTGACTACGTGGGAAACATATGCCTTCACCTAGCCCTTGACGGCCCCCGACCCCACGGCAGACCTAAAAAGCGATGGCTCGATGTCGTGAAAGCGGATATGAGCGTAAACGGGCTCACACGAGAGGACGCCCAGGATCACGCAAAGTGGAGGAAAGTAAGCAGGAAAGCGACCCTGGCAAAGGCCGGGATATCGCTAGGAAGAAAAAGAAGAAGAAGAGAGACTTATACATCTCTGCTGTATTGTAGTAATTATTTATTTTAAGATTATTATAATGTAATGTTTACCCAGGTATTGGCGGTTGTGTTTATACTTATAAATGTTGTTATGTATTTTTCATGTCACTATATGATGTTACTATAAATGTTGTATAGATTTTTAAAAGAGCCCTTGAGGCCTAATTGTAGAATAAATTTTTGAATTTTGATTTGAGTTTCGTTCGCTACGGAGCGTTAACGATTGGCACATTGGCTACGCCCTCGTCTCCACAACTCTACACTACTATAAAAAAAGTGACGAAGCCCTCCGCTAGCCAAGGCCGGAATCGAACCGGCGTCTTCAATTTACACGGCTAACGTTCTGACCACTGGACCACCCGGTCACGGCTGTACCCGTCCCAAATTCTCTAGTGTATCATGCCATCTTTACAATCTTTTTAGGGTTTCGTCCACTAGGATCCCTTATAGATTCGCCATGTCCATCCGTCTGTCCGTCTGCGGCGTTGCTCCGTGATCGTTAGGGCTAGAAAGCTGCAATTTGGCAGGGATACATAAATCATGCATGACGACGGAACGGTAAAATAAAAAATCAACAAATAATTTTATTGTTTCGCTTACGGTGTGGGGTATCGTTGAATAGGTCCTTTAAAACGAATAAGGGCCTCCAACAACCATTTTTTGATAAAATTAATAAACGCTCCGAAAGAAAAAAAAATGTTTCCCTCTTTCTAACTTTTGAACCAAAAAATATGAAAATTCATAATACAAAAGCTTAACAAACACTTTCAATGAAAACTATAGCGAATATAATCGGTCCAACCGTTTTTGAGTTATTGCACAAAGTCTTATCGTCGTAGTAAAAAGAAGCGCTGCGAAGGTACTTTCTTATGCTTGTGATGTACAACAGTGAGCTGCGTCATGGGGTTGTTTCCAAATCTTTGAAACTCTTGTAATACGATCTATATTAACCAAACGTTGCCCTAAAATTTAACTTTTACCCTAAAAACGGCTTTAAATATGTTAAATTAACAAAATATATTTTGACCCATGCTTTCGCGCCCAAAACGCTCTTTGAAAATTGCATGATGTCACAGTTTTAGGGTTTGACATATAACTTCGTACATACCAAAGAGTTACTTTAAGTATATAGGTTACACACGTAACACCAAGGCTTGTTGTCTATTCTCAGTACAAAATTTGATACTCAAGCCGTAGCCATTTAGGTGGTGGGCAAGCTGTGTATGCGTGCGAGTAAGTTTTTAACCAACTAATAAAATATGTTTTCTGTAATAATTGAGTTATTATATATCATAAAGTATTCAGTATCCATTAGCATTTCTATGATGTTAATTTTTAGTGCAGATATCGAAGCTTCAATTAATTGGCTACCACCAAAATGGCTACAGCTTGAGTATTAAATTTTGTACTGAGAACAGACAACAGGGGGCCTAATTGATCTATTTGTTTAAAAAAACCCTCAATAAATAAATAAAAATTAAAAAAGGGGGTCTACCGCAACAACCGAAAATCGCATATTGTGGGGATCTTTCTCTTTTACTCTTACTAAGACGTAATTAGAATGACAGAGAAAAATGCCCGCAATGACGAACTTCGATTTTCTCGGTTATAGCCCAGTGTCAAACCGTGAGTTGTGACGTCATCAGAATCTTCAATGTCGTTTCGTCTTGGTTCACGCGACGTGTGTTAAAAGATATTTTAAATTCAATATTTACAAAAATATGCTCATTAGAGGTCCACTAAAGTTAGTTTAACATGTTCTTATAATCCATAAGAATTTATTGGGATACTATTCTGCCCTAAGATTTGTTGGAAACAACCCTATTGCATGGAAAAATTATGAATTAATTAATTTATAAAGTACTTTTACGGCTGATGGTACACGATAACTAATAATAGCCCCTGTTTAGCCTATTCTGACAGTATGGTAGGTAACTACGGAACCCTAAACTTAGCATGGCCCGACCTGGGGGCCGAGTTTTGAATTTCGATTGCTCAATTTCGTGTAATTCCCGTCAATTTATCTCCATTACTAGGCATTTAAATTCTACTAATATAATTGAAAACGAGTGGATGGCACTAGATTCCCAATTTCAATTGCTCGTTTTTCTAAAATATAATATAAAATAAAATATAATATCAATTCGCCCAAAAATCAGCCCCCTGCTCTTGGCCGATTTCTTTGTTACAGATTATAGACGATAAGGGCAAGCTCACAACATATGAATAATGAGTGCTCTAATGCCTACAATCCCGTCATCATGCACACCACGGGAGTCCTTTCTTCGCTGTCCTCTCAATCCATCATTCACTACACATGTCGCCCACGCATCCTCAAATGGTTTGGTCATTAGTTCTTGTGAGTATATCTTGGAAAAGTTGCTAAAAATGTCTATTTGTGTAATACGTAAGTATAGATCAACTACAAGATAGGGCGTAGATATTAGGGGCATTCCACGAATATATCGCTTACCTAAGCAGATCTCCGTCAGCCTCGCAGCTACCTCATTCAAATCCAACGATCGAGAATATACTGCTAATTTGTTAGCCAAGTTATGATTACCATACATGATGTTGCTTTCTCGGCATTTTAAGGAGTATTAGAAGAATTACGAAAGCGACTTTCTTGTGGAATGCCCCATAACACGACTTTTTTGGCCACCACACTAAGTATATGCGCTTTCGTAAGTACTTAACTACATACTTAGTACAAGTCGAAAGTCGAGGACCCGCACGAAATCGCCTTTTCGTACAAACGTAGTCCTCATTTTCCTCTCTGAATATTAACATTATTGAAAGTATTTTAACACAATTTGTTGTATATCAACCACAACTATGCCCCAACGTTGGATTATTTTAAATTTTTAACTATTATAAAAGTTAGGAGAATTTATATATTTGTTAAATCTGGTTTTCGCTCCTAATTCTTGGTATAATTAAAAAATCGAAAAAAGTCAAACATTGGGTCATAGCTATGGTTCATATACATCAAATTATGTAAAAACAAATCATAATGTCAATATTGATATGAGAATTTAATGGGTTGATACCTGAATAAGTAACATTTTTTTATTATTTTTTTATTTAATATCTAGAGAGGAAATGGGGACTACGTTTATATTGAGAAGCGGCCGTCCCCTTTCCTCTTAAACATGAAACCCGATTTAGTTTTCATAATTTGTTACGGGTTTGAATTGGTTTTGATACGACCTTAGACATCGCTGGTCCTGCGAAATGAATGCGTAAATGCAGAGATGCGTGCTCATCACTAAGGCAATTCACAAGGTCGTTTCAAAACAAGTTTATTGCATGAATAACATAAATAAATAAATTCTGTGGCCCTAGTGAAAAAGGGTACAAGTCTCTGGCAGTTTAGGTGTATAAGGGCATAAGTGTTACGTGGAACTTACACCCCTTTACACCTGCGCTGCCAGAGACTTAATTAATTAATTACTGAATTATTGCTTTTAAAGGTTTAGGTTTTAAGGTTAAGAAAATAGCTTCGGTTTCGTTGTTTGCTTACATAAAGTCAAGGTTTAAAATATCGATGAGATTCATTTACTAGGCTGCCTTACGCTAGACCAGGCCGGAGCTTCCGGCGCTTCGTTTCCTATGGAAAGCACCACGTGATCACCGATCAGCCGTCAATAGAAAATGACGTGTCGGACGCCTCGGCCCTGGCCCGGCAGAGTCTAGCGTGAGTCATCCTTTAATCATGTAAAACGACCATCATTCATTTTCTAACCACTTCTTTTAGAATTCGTTGGGTAAGTCGGTAGGTAAGGCTAGCGGATATAAACTATGATGATGATTTTATACTTATTTATATCCAAAACTTGATGTATTTTGACAGCATAATACGTGTTATAAACTAAGGAAAGGACCCGCCGAAAAAAAAAAGGTATTTTGAACCACCCTCTTACATACAGATATTTTTGAAGCATTATTACTACTGATGCCCACTGTACTTGTACATCTAAGTTTACATTGACCTACACATTAACAATTTACCACACATTAACAAAAGGGCATAATAGTACACGTGTAAGGGCTGCGGTTGACCAACTTTAAGTTACCTATTAACAAAGTTTCTGGGGTTGAGGTGAGCCTTTGCGCCATCTAGTGCCCTTTCTAAGAAGGTTAAAAGAAAAGGTGAGATACGAGCCTCTGCCTTCAGAGAGCGTTTTAGGCTGCATTCCTACTGAGGCGGAGATGAGGAGACGCTAGACGTGCAGGAATTAACCATTACCATTGGTTATTTACTCCGCTCTCTCTCCGCTTAGCTGGATTACAACCAATGCTATCGGTTATTTTCTCCGCTTAGCTGGATTACGACCAATGCTATCGGTTATTTACTCCGCTTAGCTGGATTATAACCAACGCTACAAGTTATTTTCTCCGCTGAGCTGGATTACAACCAATACTATTGGTTTTTTCCGCATGTCTCCTGTCGTCTCTCATGCTCATCTCCGCCTCAGCCAAAGTATACTTTCAAAGTTATTGAGATAACAGGTAAAAATCCGCGCAACGGCTTTATCTTCCGTCGCAAGTTTCGTGCGGCATAGCTTTTGTTTTTTTCCTATCTAGTTACCACTTGAGCTATATTATTTTTTATTGATATGATGCGTTAGCTCGCTCGCTCTCTGAATGGTGCGCGCGAGATGCTGCTGTCAAAGTCGTTTCTTAACAATAACAAAACATTAACAGATTGTAAATCAGAATACCACACCAAAACTTATAAAAAATATCACAGATTGCTAATGAAGGCGCATTCCAGTCACGGCTCGCTCCATCGTTTTATACAAATTAGTTAATTGCTGCAGGTATTCGAAATAATTTAATTAATCTTCATCGCTGTAATGACTTTGGGATCAGATCGGAAATTTAACCTTTTTCACTGCCATTTGTCAAAGTAAAATCTATGAACTTCGCACCCACGCTGACAGTTAACACTTGACACAAGTAAGTCAGGATAAACCTTACTTCATAACACAAGGGTTAAAGATAAAGATAGTTTATTATTCAAATAGCCATATTACAATGGCCTCATGAACGTCAAATAAAGCTACACCGGCTCTAATCTTAAGTACACCTCTGCCTTGAGAAGATTTAAATCCTCCCTCAATTGGAGGAGGTTATCCCAGTATGGGATCAGAAAAAGCTAAGCAAGACACGTTTAAAAAAAATTAAATCTTATAATTAAATATCTAACCAGTTTTTAGAGACGTCAAAGCCTCAAATATGTAAATTTCGTATTATGTAAGATCCTTTACAGCAAACGAGTAACGAAAAAAGTGTTTTATAGACAATGTTTTAAAATATCATTAAAAAAATAAGTATTTGTTTCTTTCAACATCCGGCAGACCAGAATTCAGATAAAATATTGAAGAACCGATAGCCGTTTGTCTTATAATTCTATCTGTAGGGCAAATGTAGTAACAACTCAAAATTTGTCAAAAATCGATAAAAACCGCGGGAAGTACCTTAACATGAATTAAATAAGAAATAATACAATTTAAATCACTATAGAATTCATGCAATTACATACAGTAGGTACTTTTCATTATAGAAATTTGATTTAAAAATATATATGTATGTACATTTAATAATACAAATACGTAGCTCTTTCAGAAAACATCGGATTCTTATTAAAGGAAAAAAAAAGAAAGTTAGGTAGTTAGTTTCACAACGTACGTCGTAAGTCGTAACGACTCGTAACAAGGTAAGCCTTCATGGCGCTGTGGGCACGATAGGACTCAGGACTAATGGTTCTTGGCTAACATTCTTTGACAAAAGGTTAACGGCACGAAATATAATGACACATATCATCAACACGATTGGTTAAAAAAACTCGCCAGTTCGAGCCAAGCGTCATCAGAGTGACATTGGATCTGATATAACTACTCATTCGTTATTTTTTTAATAGGCATAATAAGGAATGACGTCACGGCCCAATTCAAATGTTGTAGGACATTATTCAAAATTTGACATTATTTGATCCAACCATATCGTCTTATGTCACAAATCGAATAGGACCCTGGGACCGATTCCTGGGTAGAAGTGTTGCTTAAATAATTTAAGGCACGTACCACACAAATTGAGAGTGAGTGCGGATTCTATACGTGATAATATTAACTGGGCGCTAAAGTTGAACTAAAAGGTTTTGATACTTTTTATTGTTAGATGCCCATGGCTGTGACTTAGAGCAATAAGAAAGCATAGAAAAATAAACCGAAATGTATGTCATATACGAAGGAAAAAACAACAAATAAGCCCTCAAGGAATTTTCATATACTTACTTGGAAATTTCGACCCATGCCACCGTGACCGGATGGCCGATGGGTCTAGACATGTGTCACGTAAACAGAGGACGCTGGTTCGATTCCAGCTCTGGACACTGGCCCTTTTTCCTTTGTATACGACATTTATTTCGATTTTAAATAGTAGTGTGTCAACTTTGAAATAACACAAATTAAAATCTTTTCATATAACTTTAGTACCCATTAGTTACAGACAGTACACCTGGTGACGCAACAGAGAACTGTCGCTAAAATGAATTTGACTTAGCATTTAAGATTTTTATTATTGTATGTACGCTAGCTTGTAAGGTATATATATGGTATAAGCTATGAATATGTCTATGGGCCTTAGTTGCCTGATAATAAATTATATTTAAATTAATTTAGTTACTAATAAGTCCGCTCAAAATTTTATTGGTAGAGTTAAGTTGGCAGCGATTTGGATAGCACAGACTGTGCAAGTAAATAAACATTATAATTTCAATTTCAAGATTGACGTTTAAAATAACACGTGTACAGTCCGTGTTAATCGTGTTATCGAAATCGCTGCGTTTATACCATGTATGGTGTGAGCACTGTTATTTCTCTATGCCTAGTCTGCCATGGAATGACACAGCATTTTTAAAGAAATGAGCTAGGCTAAGGTAACATCATCAGTTTCTGGACTTTTTGGTATTTCGGAGACCCACTTTATTTTTGGGTAGCTAAAAGTCACCCTACTTATCGCAAATGAAGTAATCACATGGGAAAACTCATGCAATTGTTTATATTGTTATCCTTTAATAAGGTCCTTATTTAAACGATTTATTTAATGCAAGTACTGCATCTACGATAATCAGGGCACCAGGGCAGAGTCTCATCGTGGCTTGTATTTCTCCATGCATGGACTTTCCACGTAGCCAGTAAGTAGCTTAAACTTCCTGTAGAGAGGAAACCTGCGCCCAGCAGTGGAACATATAATAATAATACCAAATGTTCATTGATTGTGTAAGATGTGGATAATTTCGTTCTTTAAATGTGACAGCTAAACAAAATACTTCTGTACGGCTCCGGATATAAACACATGCAGTACAGCGCCTTCTGTTTCGGCTCTCAAACTAGGGCAGTTTTTTTTTTCTTAGACTTTATTATAATCATTATTTCTTTACTAATACGAAGTTAAACTAAAACTCGTAAGTTCTCATCAGAGCCCGTACATGTCATGCCGTTGACGGAAAAATGACGTCACGCTAAGCGTAATCATTTTGTCAACCTCTTTAGCTAAAATATATTAATACTTGAAATAATCAGTAAAGAACGTCTAACTGACTTTTATCTTACTGTTACTCAACAAAATAATAAATTGTTAGTTTATTAAATAACACATATTTATGATTTTTAACAGTGTATTTTACGTAACAAGTATTTATTATTCTACGTATCGACATATTACTTATTTCAAATTGTAGAGTTATAAAAAATACTACCTGTATCTTAAATTAGGACCCCTGAAAGAATTTGCCGGAATGACCACCGACCGTGGAAAATGGCGAGAATTTGTCGGCATGCAACATTTGTTATAAGCAGTCGACCACGACACTCGGCAAAGAGTATAACGACAAAGAACAAGAACAGTCTTAAATTATTCATGTAATTTTTGTTTTAACGGCATGAAATGTACGGGCCCTTGTTCTCATGTATCAAGAAAAGTACATCCGTCTATGACGCACTACAGACTTTGTTTATCGCACTTTTGAATAAAGAATGAAGATCCATAAGATGTCCACCTACATGTATGAGCTTCGACCTTGAGGTATTGTTTGATGGCAACGATCAATAGGGTTGTTTCCATCTACACATCTAAGATCTATGGATTATAAGAACATGTTAAACTACCTTTAGTGGACCTCTAATGAGCATATTTTTGTAAATATTGAATTTAAAATATCTTTTAACACACGTCACGTGACCGAAGTCGAAACGACATTGAAGATTCTGATGACATCACAACTCACGGTTTGACACTGGGCTATAACCGCGAAAATCGAAGTTCGTCATTGCGGGCATTTTTCTCTGTCATTCTAATTACGTCTTAGTAAGAGTAAAAGAAAAAGATCCCCACAATATACGATTTTCGGTTTTTGCGGTAGGCCCCCCGTTATCCGTTCCAAAGAGTAAGTATATAGGTCTGTTCTCGCAAAAAAAAAATACTCAAGCCGTAGCCATTTTGGTGGTGGGCAATTAATTGAAGCTTCGATATCTGCATTAAAAATTAACATCATAGAAATGCTAATGGACAATAAATACTTTATGATACATAAAAACTCATTATTACAGAAAACATATTTTATTAGCTGGTTAAAAAACCACACGCACGCATACATAGCTTGCCCACCACCTAAATGGCTACGGCTTGAGTATCAAATTCTGCACTAATAGCACCTATATAATTACTTTACTCTTTGGAATGTACATAGTTGTACGAACCGTAAACTGTGACGTCATACAATTTTCAAAGAGCGTTTTGGGCGCGAAAGCATGGGTCGAAATATATTTTGTTAATTTAACATGGCAGAGTGAAGAGCATTCCTCCACCATTGGAGCTCGGCTAGAACCCCTGCCTTGAATTACCTTACGATTTTTGTAATGTTATCCTATAGATAAGTTAAGTTAGGTTTGTTTCATGCCAATCCTGAAAAGTTACGCGTTTCTGAGAAAAACCAAATAATGACTAACGAAAATGCGGACGAACGATACATTATGACTTAAATCTTTATGGGAACCAATATAGACCAATTTTAAGATTAGAGTTGATTTCATAGGTTTTGGGTCAACAATAAAACGACCAAATAAATGCAACAACAGTTTATTAATATTTTAACAAAACGGTCAAGTAAGAATACACAACAAATAAACTTTATATTTATATATTACATCACACAGCTATCATACAGTGATCATCATATAAACGTTACACGTTCATAATTCACTTCATTTTCATTATGTTATCGAATATCGTACCTACTAGTGGCTCTGTGAGCTGCAGATTTCGCGAACCATGGGGCTCCGTCATATTGAAAAGAATCCAAAATCTGAACGAATATAAAAATTATATTTTCTGCCCCCCGGGCGGAAAGCGTCAACTTTGCTCCCGCTAAACGAAGTTGCCGCTTTCTGCCTCCGTCGAGCAGAAAAATAGTATGCGAACCACGGGAGGAAACGTAGGTCATTCCATCCCGTGTGTTTGCCAGTTGTCACCCTCGCCTTCGGCACGGGTAACAATTTTACACGCGGCACGCAATTTCCTACTTTTCCTCCCTTAGGACACAAATAACTATTGATTATAGAACGTGTATACCAAATTTCACGAGAATCTGATGAGAAATGCGACTTGTAGAGAAGAACATCAGCCGGCCTAGCCAAGGTGATAATCACTTGCGCTACGACAAAGAAACGCTTTGTGTCTTTCTATCACTCTTCCGTATTAGTACGACAGCGAGCGTAAGCGATTAGCATTTTGGCTACGCGGTCAGAACATCACACGAAAGCATTTTCACCCAATCTGGGGGCCTACCGCGAAAACCGAAACTCACAAATTGCGGGGATCTTTCTCTTTTCCTCTTACTAAGACTTAATTAGAGTGACAGAGAAAAATGCCCGCAATTGACGAACTTCGTTTTAGCCCTGAAACAGAGACGCTTGGTCAGCTACGTTTCGCTCGATCATCTAAATATTCACTTTAAAAATTAAGCAAAGCTAACATAACAACGTAGAAATCGAGTATAACAAATAAATCGTCAATCCATTCATCGAGCCATGGTCTTTTAAAATAATTATCGTTCAAAAGATTTTTTTAGGGAAAGTCAAACAAGTCTAATAATAAATACGAGTATGTTTTGATTTGAATCAAACTTTAGATTGGAATTCTTTTATCTGATTAGCAAAGAAGCGTATGTATATGTATGTATGTTATATATAAGTTAACTAGTCTTTACTATGTTTTCGTAGGTTTACCTACTCTTCTTATTTGTGTATCTACACACAGGCTTAAACTATTAGAATTAGTGACATTAGCGGTTTTTAGAAAAAGTGTCTACAAGAGTGTGTCTAATAAAGAGTCTACATAAGTGTCTTCCAGGAAATATCTCAATCACCTCGGTCTTCTCCCGTTGTGTGTGTTTTGATATACTTATTCTGAGATACACGTCTGTTAACCTTGGATGTCATAGTCTCCGTAAATACTGTACTCTGGTTCTTCTTTGGTATATTCTGGCAAATTACGAAGAACACGAGCTGAAAAAACACATGAAGTAATTATTTCGAAACTTTTGTAATTAATCATTTAAACATGTGTGGTACCTATTTCATTTAAAAATTAAATTATATAGGTACCACACATTTTAATTTAATTTATAAGTCAAACTTTACATATTGACATTATTATTCTTTTTATATTTCTTATATTATGTTTCTTTAAGAGAATTTGATATAGAGGTGGATTGTCAAAGAAAACTTTGTAGCCACAGTAAATTTACTGCCATCTTTAGACGCATGATTAAAACTTTTAGAAAGCATTTAAAAAGAAGACAAACCTAAAATGAACGGCCCGATCCGAACTTTAAGATATGTCAAAAATTTCCTAAAGATACGATATGGATTGGATATGTCAGTGTCAAACTGTCAAACGTGACGTTTTTGTTTTAAGGAACGTCACTTGGCACTAACATTTAATCGGGCCGTGAGAAAGTACTTACATCTTTCAAAATTTCAGTTATATATGTGACAATAACAAACTGAAGTGTATTAAGCGCTGAAATATTAAAAGACTTTCAAATAAATCACATAAAATCACCTTCTGACTACTTTTGAAAAAAATTTAGTTCCCTTAATAATACTTTACTCTTTCGAAGATTGTGCATTTAAAGCGCTCGGGTCATTTTCAGTACAAAAGATTGACCGATTTCAGCCACAGCGAATGTGCTCTGGTGGTCACGCAAAATTCATGTGTGATTACAGAATAAGGGGTAGGATAATTTACTAACCTTTCGGCAGGCTTCTTGACCTGATAGGGTGTATGGAGCCAAAACCCAGTTTCAATCTCTGTGTATTTGTTACCGCATTTTCCTTCTTCTTACTTTCTGATATTTCAGGATCTTCCGAAAACATGACCCCTGAAAAAGTATTTCTCACTTCACTAAAAACAAATACGACCCGATTCGAAGAATGAGATACAATAACGATAAATTCTGGTTTAGATATCGTTTGTATGTCGTATAATTGACAGAAGCAGCTCGATTCGGGCAACCAATGTCACTTTGACGTTAGAAATGTCGTAGATAGATCTTACTGGAGTCACAGCGGAATCGAAAAAAAACGTCAATTTTAACATGTCGTTTAACTACCGATCTTCAAGATCTTAAACGTGTCTTAATCATTCTTCGAATCGGGCCGTTAAACAATGGCACTGTTTTTCGACATCTATAGGGTTTCGTCATTAGTTAATTTTTATAAATTGAATTATTAGTACAGAAAGAGTGACCAAGCTCTCCGGTGAATTAGGCACAGTTATGTCTAATTTATGTCTAATTCTGGTCAAACATTGACAGATTTGCCCGGCAGACACACCTGTCAGACAAATTTGTACGTCCCTTAGCTTTTCACTGAAACAGCACTGAGAGTGAGCGGTTCCCCTTTGACCGTCACAGGCGGCCATAGACTACAAATATTTCACTATAAAATAAACCTTAATACAACTAGGGAACAAGTGTGTTTTTTTAAGTAGTAACCTTAAACATTACAATAAAGTTTATAATAATATAAATTCTGATAAAGTTAACTATTACTTTGTAGATTGAGACGCCATCGCCTGCTGCACGAACGCTGCAATGGAGGGCCTGCCACAAGCCTATTGTATCGGAGTCGGGTTGACCCGAGACTCAGGCCTTTATTTGACATCTTTTTAAATTTCATTTTATTTTCTTATTTTATTATGAAAATAGTTAGTAATTCATTCATTTTATACAGTGCGTAACTTTGTGCGATAAATTTTACTAAGAAATACGATTAAAATATTAACCATACAAAATTATAAGCAACACCCAAGTTACAAGATACGAGCTTTTTAAAGTAACTGTCAACCCTTGTTGGCTAGTACTTTAAAAAGCTCGTATCTCCTAATGTCATGTTGTTTCGTAATGTCTACAGCACAAAAAACTTTGTAATGAATGATAAGGTAAGTACACGGATAAATTCTATATCTGGCTTGATTTATCGCCTGTGTTAGATTTACACACTATATTAAAATGGTCGTGTTGGATAATAGTTACGGAGGCATTGCTTACCTGACTCGTCTCGACGTGGTCTTGTTTGAAAAGGATTCATGTGCCCCTCAAATTGAGGGTCCATGTTACCTGGTTGAAGACAGATGCAGTGATTTACGTTAGCTGAAAATTGACCTCATGATGAACTAACTCCTTTCTAGCAGGGGCCTATTTCTCGAACGTTATTAGTCTAATATTATTAGTGTGTTGTTATGGAAACCCATACGATTTGACCGTTTTTGGACTAATAATATTAGTCTAATACCCCGGTGGGCCCATTTCTCGAACGATACACGGTATACCCATACGACTAATAATATTTGTCCTCGAGCTGTCAAGTCGTAGGGGTTGCCATGGCAACACACTAATAATATTAGACTAATATCGTTCGAGAAATAGGCACCAGGTATGTCTAATAATTCTTACTTGCGTCCATAAGCATAACACACTAATAAGGCACAGTAACAGTTAACATTGTAAGTGCAAGTTAATATGAACAGTAATAAAACTTACCATATGAACCACAGTAACAAAACGCCAGTATTACTATGACGATAGCCAGTTTCATTTTGACAATATTCAAATTCTTTGACTAACTCTGAAACCTCAAACTTAAGCAAATACTCAGCTATCAGTTTAATGGTCATAGAGAGAAATAATTTTTAATAATTGTGCTATTAAAAATGCCAAATGTATTAAATTTCTATTAAGTCGGGTCACTCTCGATTCTCGATTCAAGTCGAAGATTACTCGACATTTCTGCGTCGGTCACCAAACACACGTGGGTTCTGATAAAACTGCAATGGAGGGAAACGTGTCGAGCAATTTTCGACTTAATCACGTGAGTGACCCGATTAATGTAAATTTAATGAATATGGCATTTTTAATATGGCACAATTTGTTAAAGTATATCTTAGCATCAGTAACCTCAAGGGAGTTTTAATGTTAAAACTGCTGTTTTCCTGGAAAACTAAGAAACTATTTCTATTTAAAATATAATTATTCTCAGGAAAACCACCTAAACATTGGAACACCTCACCTAAACTCAACGAAAGGTGACATATTCTCGGACTTTTATACGTGGAGACTGTAATAAAAATTAGGCAAATTGTTAATTACCTGCTAGGCGAACATAAAATTAAGAAAAGCTACGGCCGAACTCGAACTTTTTGGTGATTTTGTACTTAGGAGCAAATAAAACGGGACACTAAAGCTTAAGAACTCATTAGCTGTGTTTAAATTTCCTTAAAAACACAAAACTATTAAATGTAAATTATGTTTATATATCGTAAAAAGATTTGCGTTTAAACAAATATTTAAGATCAATACAATAACTTCATAATCTATACATATACTGTTTTTGCAAACTTTCGCCATACTTATTGTGTAAAGTGATTAAGGAGATTCGGTTAGGTTAGAGATCCGACATTATTAAAAAAAAGAATTGGCTGTCCCATTCAAAACATCGACATTAAATAGATCTACCATTTTTTTGCGTTTATGAACGTTTGTCCCATAGGAAAAATTGTTTAGTAAAACCTACCCGGCCCATTGTTATTTTGCTATCGATTTTATTTTACAAGACTTTGATTTAAAAAAAAGTTGAAGGTCAGTTCCCTATTCTGTGCAATATATAAGTAAGCATAATTTCACCGTATGTTCTAAAAACTCTTCTAATGAGTTATGAAAAAATCGGTCAAGTGCGAGTTCGTTTATCTCGCGCACCGAGGATTCCGTAAAACTTTCAATTTTGTCATGTAACTTATAATCACGAAAGCCTTTTGACCAGAAGTATACTATTAGCATTGTTGTGTACAGCGCCATCTATGGGCAAATTGGTTAACTAATTTACGCGATCTGTATGTATGTTGGTTTTTCGGGGATAATTCTTTATCATGTGAACCAATTTCAATAATTTTTGTTTTATTCGAAAGGAAGTGTCTTAAGTGTAATCTCATAGGAAGTACAACTATAATAAATACCCGCAAATGGGATTAAATTGCAAATTAAATAAAAAAATATTTTTTGTTATTTTAAAAAAAGTTATAAAGATCGATGTCTGATTTTATTTTCCTGTAATCTTTATGAAAATTTTATTACAATGTAAAAATTTCATCATTTTTCATTCGTAACCTTCGGAGATAAGGGGGGGGGGGGGGTGTTGTAATGATACCCCACTTAACCTAGTAAGTAGACATTGAAATTTTGCCCCCTCTTCATATTGGACATTTTACATAATTAACATTAATAAAATAAAAATATTACACTTCCATATTGTATGTCTATTTATATGTCTGGGTTCATTACTATTACAAATTTCAAATTCTCGAGATATTTTGCAATGTGACAGACAGATGGACGGACAGAGTCGCACCATAAGGGTTCCTTTTGTACCTTTTTGGTACGGAACCCTAAAAGTATGGTAGTTTCATGATTTAACGGAAAATTGACTAGATTTTGTTCCGGGTCAACTTATGATTACGTATTTATCCCGGCCATAATGAAAAGCTCTTCTAACCAGCCAAATTTCATCTAAATCTAACGATAAAAAATCAAAAACAATATAAAACTCAGCCCACTTAATCAGTGATTCAGTGTTCAATCGACGTCAAAGATTACGTATATTTACAATATTGATATTTTTCGCCTTAAGGGTCTCCAGCAAGCTCGGTTCTCCATACAAATGTAGTAACACTCTGTGTATCTAGTGTATCTAGGGCTGCAATTAGTTTATGTAGCAATTAGATTTTGGTATATTTCGTTTGTTATATAAGCTGGAGTTATATAAACTCATTTCAGCCCTAAATATACCTCATGTCATTGTATGTGCAAAGTTTCATTACAATTCAACATGTAGTTTTAAAATGAGAACGAAACTCCGTTTGTATGGGAAGGTGATATTCAGGCGAGCTTGCCGGGGACTCGTAACTATTACGGAGTAGGGAGCGAAAGTGTAAACGCAGGTATATTTAGAATATAGCTGGGGGTATAAAAGACACCATAAATTTGCACTAAAGTGTAAATAGAAACGACACAGAGCTTCCTACTGAGTCACGTATTAACATGCACGGTATTTTACATACACATCGGCTAATTTGTTTTCTAATATCTACACGAATGTGAACTTAATGAAATCACGCTTGCTAATAATTTAATAATACTGCATATTTTAAAAGGAGTGTTTAATAAATAAATATAATAAATATTACAGGGACATTTTTACAGAAATTGACTAAGTTCCACGGTAAGCTCAAGAAGGCTTGTGTTGTGGGTACTCCGACAACGATATATATAATATATCAATACTTAAATACATATAAAACGCCCATGACTCAGGACAAATATCTGTGCTCATCACACAAATAAATGCCCTTACCGGGATTCGAATCCGGGACCATCGGCTTCATAGGCAGGGTCACTATCGATTAGGCCAGACCGGTCGTCAAGCAACCTCAAGGAAGTCCAACTAGATGGTGGGACCAAATATCCGCCCAGATGGACATCACACTGAGCAACGCTCAGCTTATCAATATTTTTTACATCCCAGCCGTTGAACGGAGAGCGCGTGTTACTTTTAATCATAAATTCCTTTGTTCGACACGTAGTGTCGCGTAAACTATTTTTATTAATTTATGTGTCTACAGTCTTCCCGCTGGGGATCATTTACTTAACGCCTGGGTACTGGCGTAAAGACTGGAGTTGCCGTACTACGGAAGGTCACGGAACTATGCCAAGCTGACCTGGAGCTGACGTACCTGGAACATCCCCCCTCGGGCCAGACTTCACCACTACCGGACCCTAATCAGACCAGTGTTCATTAATCAGTGCGCTCATCTACCCAGTGCTTGAGGAACGGGCAGTATAGTTATTTATGAAGTATCTGAGGTTTCATTGACCCGCGACTCTGCCCTAGCGTGACAGCGTTACAGTGGCAACGCTTTCCACAAGGCAACCGACAGGGAAAAGTGGAGCTGACATAAGGAAAATTAGCATGCGGAGTCACGATCCTCTGCTGCAGTGAGGGACCGACTTAGAAGAAGAAGAAGAAAATAATTAGTAAAATAATATTAAACACTCTACTTTTCATTTCGAACATGAGTTATTTGACTTTATCTACCAGTTAAGCTTATTTGAAGATTGTGAAACGCCAACGATGACTTTATTCGTCAGATAAGTGACAAGTAGCTTTACTAGGACATTGTGAAACAGGCCCTAAGTATAAACTTGTAGGTACCTAGTATTTCTTGAGAAAAGGTATTATACATTTAATTTACGATTTAGGCAAAAGTATCGTTATTTATGGAATGGAGAGTTAAATATCAGAATGGAAATCGTATAACAAATCTCTTTAAAACCAGATATTAATTGCTTATCGTAGGAAAAAACAAAAAGCCGTAATTGGAAAGTAAAACGCCCTAGAACAGAAATGTGTCACTTTCTGCACACTTCATAGATAAACAACGACTTACTTTCAGAGAATGAGCAATGAAAAAATAATTACTAAGTACACGATCTTTATACAACCAGTACTATAAATATCGATACAATCTATAAACTTATTTGGCGAATTATCGTTATCTTACCTGAACTAATTATGTTGCGAATTGTACAGTCAGCGTCAAATACTTTGTAGCAGTCAAAGTGGCCAAATAGTTCGGTACACCATACTAAATATATGGTGAACCGAACTATTTGGCTACTTTGCTTGCTAAAAAGTATTTGACGCTGACTGTACTTACCTACTTCTTACTAGTCTATTTTATAAATATTAATAACAGCGCCAACTATTAAGATATCAAGTGAACTAAACACATAGCTGCATAGCTAATTCTTACTTAACGTTCGCTCCAAGTTGACAATCTCAAAGTAGTGCCCTCTGTGTTGCCACGCAGAAAATAGTTAGCGTTCACGGCGCCTTGGTGCGCCATCTGTCGTGGGGTAGCAAAAACATGTTACAAATGAGAGAACTGAGCTATAAAAAATATCATAGATGTCGCTACATGTCTATGTATACGTTCCGGAGTGACCTGAGTTCATTTAAACAAATTTAAAGTACAATAATATTATAGGAAGCACAGACTGGAGCGAAAAGTTAGATTTCTGATTTCTACTTAACTGAACTAAGAGGTGTTATGATATTTCAACTATAAAATACTATGCAATGTAACTTGAAGATCGCCTTTGAAGAAGGACTCGGTAATTTTAAAAGTTTTAAATGGTTCATTTGATTTATTTTCTAGAATATCTTATATTTTAATTAGTGAACATTATTTATTATAATACACAAAATAGTTAAAAAAACTATTGCTTTTTCTATTAGGCCTGCAAGTAAATTCCATAAATAAATTCCTCTTCAATGTATATTGCTAAACATAACAACTACTGGTAGCCAAGGTAAAAAACGGGCTCCCTGGACAATAGGAGCTCCTTCCCCCTCTTTTTATTGGGGGGGGGGGGGATACGTGATGAGCTTAGTTCAGTGGTGGGCAAAGTACGGCCCGCGGGCCAGCTCCGGCCCGCGCAAGGCTTTCATCCGGCCCGCCGCCGGTCCATCGAAATAATTAGTATACTTATAGCTCGAGAGATAACGGTTTCAAATCAAAATGTATTTATTTATACTGCAGTTCCGGCCCTCCTCGGATTTTTTTAAATTTTCTGGCCCCCAATGAAAAAAGTTTGCCCACCACTGGCTTAGTTTGACCAATTTAGTATACTTATGGTGGTTTTATCTGGCTTATATGTATACTAGTGGATGACAATATTGACAATGAATTTAATTTTAATTGGAGTCAAACCCTTTATTTTAAAAACTTACAATTATCTAGCAAACCTCATTTACTTACATTGTGTGAATTGTGTCGCTCTCTAAAGGGGCCCACTGGTTACCAGTTCGCCGGACGATATCGACCTCTCAGTTATTCGTGATTGACGATATCGTCCGGCGAACAGGGGGCCTACCGCGAAAATCGAAGTTCGTCAATTGCAGGCATTTTTCTCTGTCACTCTAATGACATCTTAGAGAGAGTAAAAGAGAAAAATCCCCGCAATTGGCGAATTACGGTTTTCGCGGTAGGCCTCCTGGTAATCAGTTAAACACAAATGTCAAAATTACAAACGGTTATCAAGGCCTTGTTCGATTTGACAGCCTATGACAGGTAACGCCAAGTCTCTAGAGTATGGAGTGTGGAATAAAGGAGTGAAATCTCTTAAGGTAGAACTAGAACTGTTGCAAAAGTGTCCAGCTGTCAGCTATAAACATTAGTTCCAAATTTCTCCAGAGTAGCTAAGAACCTATTAGGCGTTATTGAAGGAGTGAAGTGCGCTGTCTATGATATGATTTTTTTTTTCAAGTATTCTAGGTATTGTACTCGTAACGCCACCTATGATGACACTTTTTGGTACATAGAGATTTCATTCATTACCTCCACCTTCCATAATTTTAAGCTAAAGAAGAGACACTTTCGGATTCCACTCGCTAGTATGGAAGTCCCGTCTCTTAAAACGTAGTGATTATATGCTCTTTGACACTTTCCAGATACATTTTCATACATTGACTCGCCTGTTGCTATCTCTATTGCACATGCATAATTATATTGCTGTCCCATGATGCCGGTTGTAAATGTCACTGTACAAAGTATAATGAAAGCGTCTCTTCTTTAGTTCATTTGATAATTTTAGAAAAAATAAGCACTCAGTATTTCAAAGCACGCGGACCAGGATATGTCCTTAAACTACGTCCAAACGAGAGGTACGGGCATTGTGAATGTCATCTCGCTTTGTGTGGTAGGGCACAGCAGATGTCATTCCAGATCTAGAGCAGAGTCCAACTGGGAAAGTACCTCCACCTTACAGAAAACCGCAGCCACATAACACTAGATCCTACCCATAGTTCAACGAGGGTGCAGAGTGTTAGGGTCGGCAACGTGCATGTAGCTCCTCTGGAGTTGCAAGCGTCCATAGGCTACGGAGACTGCTTACCGTCTGCTTATGCTTGTTTATGCGTCCGCTTGTTTCCACCGCCGTAGTATAAAAATAAAAATTAGCAAAGGTAAAAGACCTCCCTAAAGACAATTTATTTTCCATTTAGTCCCACGGAACCCTAACCTAACGTTACCAAACAAAGTAACTAGGCGGTAGGCGCCTACACAGTCAACGCAGACAATAGCGTAACTATTTGCATATTAATTGCATCGAAGGAAGTGCACTCACTGCGTTTTTGTGAAACAACGCAGGTAATGCCAGTTTCACAAACTCCTATGAAAAATCACTAGCTTTTCAATTCTGATCCTAATTACCTACATATAAGTAATATATTAAAAATGACGTGATTTAACAAAGAGGCGAGTTTTTATTATTCATTTATTATTTTCTATGCGTATCAGACTGGTATCAGATATTTGCGACTGTTGGTTGCGAGATTTACAATGATGCTAAGATGATGATGATGATAAGATGTAGGTACTATGAAATAATAATAAGCTATATGCATTATTGTGAGTTTAGGTAATGTCTAAAATGAAACACGTGTCAATATTCAGGTTTGTTCATGTCACTCATCTCAAATGCTTACTAACGATGTTTAATTATTCAGGTTTTATAGTAAAAAAATAGTTATTTACGATACTAGTGCGAAAAATAGGAAATTCGTAACGAGTGGCGATAAATTAAAACACGACCGAATGGAGTGTTTTAAGTCGACACGAGTTGCGAATTACCTATTCGCACATGTATCGTACAACGTTTTTCAGTACATATGGCTCTTTAAAGTTTCGACATAGTTACATAATGTGCAAATTCACGCACTAGTGCGAAAAAGTACCACCATATGTACTGAAATAGTACATTACGATACAAGTGCGAAAAATAGGAAATTCGAAACGAGTGGCGATAAATTAAAACACGACCGAAGGGAGTGTTTTAAATCGACACGAGTTGCGAATTACCTATTCGCACATGTATCGTACAACGTTTTACAGTACATATGGCCCTTTAAATGTTCGACACAGTAACGTAATATGCTACTTCTCGCACTAGTGCTATAAAGTAGCCCCATATGTACTGTAAAACACTATTTTAGACTTTTAGTTGACTCGTAAGAAAGTATTGTATACAATAGTGATATAATCAAGCTCTTCAATCTCGTACCTTACTTAGGCCACTCAGCAAGTGTCGTGGCCTAAACTAGGAACTTGGCTTGAAAGCTCTTTATATACTATAGTTAGGTTTGTTTTTCTGAAATACGAATAGTTCTACTAAAAACCCTTTTTTTTATCATTTTGGAATAGAGCTGATTTCTTCAAAATGCTGGATCGGTTTTTTAACAAACATAGCTAAGAACCACCACAAGGAAACTCGTTTTCACGTTAAAAAAACCGCATCGAAATCGGTCCATTCGCTGGAGAGCTACGATGCCACAGACAGACAGACAGACGTTGGCGTCAAACATATAAGACTCCCCTTTTTGCGTCGGGGGTTAAAAATAGATATACCGAAGTTCTACGCCGCGTGCTAATGTCAGCGGCATTTAAGCCTATCTAAAGTGGCGACAACTGCGATGGTGTGGTCATGATGTGTCCCGTATGTCTAATGACAGAGATGCTAAGCGCATCTTCTACCATAGAGAAATAAGAAGTAATAGAGTGCTCACTCCATACATCAGTTTTGGTACCAAAATGATTATTATATTCGCAGTCGACATCTAGCATCGAGTAGCGGAACTCTCAGTACTGCTACTCGACAATAGATACCGCGGCAAACAAAAAGTCTAATGCTCAACGATTTTCCGCTAATACGAGTATTATAACCAGAGTAACCGGAACTCTATTTTCAACTCCTACACTTACTCTGGTTATAATATTAGCTGAAAATCGTTGAGCATTAGACTTTTTGTTTGCCGCAATATCTTGTCAAGTAGCAGTTCCGCTACTCAATGCTAGATGTCGACTGCGTATATAATAAGCATTTTGGTACCAAAACTGATGTATGGAGTGAGCACTCTATTACTTCTTATTTCTTTATACTTCTACTAAGCAAAGTGGTAAGCGGAAACAGCCGGCCTAGCCAAGGTGACAATCACTATCGCTACGACAACGAAACGCTTTGTGTCTCTCTATCACTCTTCCATATTAGTGCGACAGTGACCGTTGCGTTTCGATCGCTACGGAGCGTATCCGATTTGCATGTTGGCTACGCGGCCAGAGCGGCCAACTTTTGCGCTACAAAGATGTGCTGAATGCGTAGATATGATATTTAACCATCGCACTGGGAGACTTCGGCACAGGACAAGATCGGCCAAAGTGAAGACAAAAATGCAATCATTTGAAGAACAGAGGCAAGTAGAACTCGACGCGAAGCGTAACGAGTTAAAGGTCCGACCACCTGCGGTCATAAACTACAATTTTGTCGAAGTGGTGCTGATGGGTGAGTGTGGCCGTACATTTACAGCAAAAATAGACTACGTCAGCCACCTGAGAGCTCAGGATCGTCGCTCTCATTAGCCAGTACTAAGTGACAAACTCAGTCGCCGAAGCCGGAACCAGCCAGGACGGGATGATTATGATGATAGATGTAATTGTTAATATGGTGAGCGACGACCGGTTTGGCCTAGTGGGTAGTGACCCTGCCTACGAAGCTGATGGTCCCGGGTTCAAATCCTGGTAGGGCATTTATTCGTGTGATGAGCATGGATATTTGTTCCTGAGTCATGGGTGTTTTCTATGTATTTAAGTATTTATAAATATTTATATATTATATATATCGTTGTCTAAGTACCCTCAACACAAGCCTTGTTGAGCTTACTGTCGGACTTAGTCAATTTGTGTAATAATGTCCTATTATATTATTATATTATATAATATGACCATGTTCGGTATTTATCTATAAGTAAATTGCTGGTTTACCCCTTTTACCATTTTAAACACAGCTGCATTTCAATTCAACCGTGTATTACTAAGCCTCAGGCTAAGTAGGAACTTGTAACAATACTTGTAAGCCTAACAAATCTGTCCCCTCCACTTGAGCGGCTAACAGGCTTACTCGCCCTTTGTTTTACTTGCCACTTAGCTACTCGCATCGCTTCATCTGAGTACTGCCGGTCGGTTTTTTTTCACCACACCAACTGGTAAAGGCCCTGAGATTGTTCATAAACTAATGATAAAGTTGCATTTTATCCACATGTGAGGCAAAGTAATCAGATGCAAATTTTGCGCTGTTTCCTTATGCTAGCTGGTAGAATTGGCTACTTGACTGTTTTTAGGGTTCCGTAGTCAACTAGGAACCCTTATAGTTTCACCATGTCCGTCTGTCTGTCTGTCTGTCCGAGGCTTTGCTTCGTGGTCGTTAGTGCTACAAAGCTGAAATTTGGCATAGATATATAAATCAATAAAACCGACAAAGTCGTACAATAAAATCTAAAATTTTTTTTTTTAGGTTACCTCCCATACACGTAAAGTGGGGGTGAACATTTTTTTTTACTTCAACCCTACAGTGTGGGATATCGTTGGAAAGGTCTTTCAAAACTAATACGGGTCTTCAACAAACATTTCTTGATAAAGTGAATATATTCGGAGATAATTGCTCCGAAAGAAAAAAAAAATGTGTCCCCCCCCTCTAACTTTTGAACCATGGGTCCAAGAAATATGAAAAAAATCTTGGAAGTAGAGCTTAAGAAAGACATTAAATGAAAA
Organism: Cydia pomonella; assembly: GCF_033807575.1. NCBI lineage: Eukaryota > Metazoa > Arthropoda > Insecta > Lepidoptera > Tortricidae > Cydia > Cydia pomonella. The sequence continues at coordinate 17,045,466 of NC_084716.1, read as the reverse complement.
CTATAGCGGATATGATCAGTTTAGCTGTTTTTGAGTTATCGCAAACAGTTTCCCCTTCATAGTAAAAAGACGTACACCCACAGTTCACCCCTTGGTTAACAATCTACCATACTTTAAGCTCCAGTTTAGCTTATTGTGACGGAAGAGTAACTACGGAACCCTACTCTGAGCATGGCCCGACATGCTCTTGGCCGGTTTTTAATTTTTTTGTAAATAATGTCAAACGATCTTGATTTTCCTGAGGATCAAATGTCTATATAGGACTCATGGCATTTAAGCAACACAAAGATCAGAAATGAGAGTTAAAGTCTGACGCTCGCACTCGACGATTGAAACGCCTCTAACAAAATGATGACGTCACATCATATAAGTCTGTCCTAAATGTATGGAAGATCAAGGAAATTGCCATTTTGAACCTGAAATATTACGTTTATGTGTATAGTTGTCATACAATTTATTTTTCATTAAAATGTAAGGAATCGAATGGTACCATTTTCTTTGTTATTTTTGAAGAACAAAAAAAATTTTTTTGAGATTTCGGAGCCGTGTATTTTTTTTATAATCTCAATATAATTTTTTTAATTCCACTTTTTAATAATGGATGGCTCATTTTCTATCCATTTAACTAAATTTTGTTATAATATTCAACATGTGTCAAGTACCCAATTGACTTTTAAATGATGATTTTGAATTACTTTTTTAGGACGTTCATTAGGATTTGATTTGGTTTGATTACTTTGGTGCTTCACAGTTAGTATTTTGTATTTCACTCGGAGGTAAAGTTTGTTTAACCTTCGTGCCTTAAAACCCTCTCAATGCTCAAGATTCTACTTCTCGAACTAGAACTAGTATCACATATGATACTTTTCTTCGAATTTAAAGTTCACGCTAAGTTATGGAACCTAAAGTTATCTGTGTAATTTGTAACATGCTTTGAATGCTATAGGAAAGTATTAGACAAGGGTACAAGGGTATTACAGAGTGCAACTGGGGAAGTACCTCCACCTTACAGAAAACAGCAGCCAAATAACACTAGACCCTACTCATAGTGATGTTTCTGCCGGTGAATAAGGTCGCCAGAGCTCAACGAGGGGGGGGGGGGGGTGTTTAGGGTCGGGTAGAGTTGCAGGCGTACGTAGGCTACGGAGACTGCTTACCATCAGGCGGGCCGTATGCTTGAGTGCCACCGACGTAGTATTAAAAAAAAAAACCAATGCGCTCCCTAGCGAACGAAACGCAACTGTCACTGTCGGACTAATATAAAAGACTGAGACCGTGCGAAGTGCATGTTGGGGGTATGTAAAGCGATCCCAGCGCATAAGGTGGTAAAAATAACTAACTGCGGATAGCGTCTTTAACATTTCGTACAAGTTATATGGCTCGAAATGAAACTTTAATTTACGATTACTCGTGACATATTCATTTAAATTTTATGATGTAAGGGACCATTGTAACCTGTATGAAATGCTTATTATAACTAACGTATTTAATTTGATAATTATCGATACTGTATCCGTGTAAATAACTTCGCAAATGCCATACCACATATTATATGATCTTTTTCTATAAGTTAAGAATGGGTATAGTAAGTTATCTTTAAAAGATAGACATTCAACATCGCTGACTTTTTTGTAGACTCATGAAAGAGAGACAACGCCACCATACATTGTGTTGTTATAGCTCAAACGGATCAGGCAGCGTTTTCCATTAAAGCTCCTAGCCAGAGTGATTTTTTCCGACAACATCGTTATATTTCAACCAATTTACACAAAACCTTAAGTTATATACCTAAACCTTCCTCAAGAATCACTCTATTGATAGATTAAAGTTGTATGAAAATCCGTTCAGTAGTTTTAAGTTTTGGAGTAGTTTTATAAGATGTAGTGAATTAACGTTTTCCCCTAGACTTGCGGACGCTAGGTTGCGTGACAGTCGTGCACATAGCGAAATGGAAGACTGATAGAGAGAGATCACTACGGAGCGTTAATGATGGAACCTCATGGGCACGTTAGCTAAGCATCCAGGTTATGGATGCTCTGACATCGAACATACAGGAGGAAGCACCCTGGTGTATGCTGTTTGCTGACGACATTGTGCTTGTCGGAGAAAATGCACTTGAGGTCCAGAGCAGACTGGGAAAATGGCAAGAAAAGTTGGAAAGTGTGGCACTGAAAATAAGCAGAACCAAAACGGAGCATATGTTCTGCGATTTCGGTGGTTTATCCAGTTTTTCCCATATTGCCTTAGACGGTGTATCCCTACCAGTCTGCTCCGATTTCCGGTACCTTGGGTCATTGATCCAAAGTGACGACAACATCGACCGTGACGTGAAAAATAGAATAAATGCGGGATGGATGAAATGGCGACAGGTCTCTGGAACAACTTGCGATCCACGAATGCCCCTTAAATAAATAAATAAATTTTCTTTATTTCAGATACATGCGATCCATAATTACACAATCATTAATATTATAGCAATTTTGATAAAATTATTTAGACAAAATATAAATTAATAAAAACAAATATACATTAAAATTACAATACTTACTTAATTACTTGCACACATAAAATTAAAAACTAAAACGAATAACATACAATTGATAAAAACTAATAAATCAGTTAGACGCCCTGCGCAGCTTATCCCAATGAAGCTGGAAAGGGCCGTCTAGGCGCTCTGCCACCATCTGAAGGAGGCTATTCGGGCTGCCGCGCAGGCGCCTCACCAAGGACGCAACGCGCTTGCGCATTATGGCATGGAAGCCGTCCGTACGTCTCTCGCAAAACATTCCCGATGCACTGCAATGGCGCGGCAGCCCCAACAGCATCCTAAAGCTATTATTATATTGGACGCGTAGGGCGCTGAGAGCCCGTAGTGTGTAGTTAATCCATAGGCTGCAAGTGTAAAACGATTGACAATACGCCTTAAAAAGGGTAACCTTAGCTTCTTTAGTACACCTTGCGAACCTACGAATCAACATATTGCTCCTTACTGCGAGCGCCCTACGCTCCCTCTCCACATCTTTGTCGTCACTCAGACTCTCCGTGACCCAGTGTCCAAGGTATTTAAACTCTTTAACGATACTAAGAGGTGTGTTGTCCATTTTAGCCGGCGGCACGCGTGGATAATGTTTGGTACCCGCCTTAAAAACCAACATCACGCTCTTAGACGTGTTGTACTTAAGCCCGTGTGCCCTGGCATACTGTTCACAAATACTGAGCATCTTGTTGAGAGCGTTGACGGATGGGGCTAGCAGCACCATGTCGTCTGCATAACTAATGTTATTCACAAAAGTGCCATCCACAGAGCATCCTACCATGGTGCTACTGAGCTCCCTAATCAACCTGTCAACGTACAAGCTAAAGAGCCTGGGCGACGACAAGCCACCCTGTCTTACACCACATTCCAGCCTGTATGAGACTGACAGCGAATTAGCCCACCTGACAACATTTCTCTGATGGTTGTACCAGTACTTAAATAATTCAACCAACTCACTGGGTAGGTGCGCATCCTCATACAGTTTCTGCCAAAGTTTGTCGTAGCATACCAAGTCGAAGGCCTTTGACAGATCGAGGAAACATGCATACACAGGTGTTTCCCTGTCCAAACTGTCCTTAAACTTAAGGGGAAAATCTACAGGACGATCGTGAGACCTGTTGTAATGTATGGATCAGAATGCTGGGCGACGAAAGTGACGGATGAAAGAAGAGTGCACGCAGCGGAAATGAGAATGTTGAGATGGATGTGTGGAGTGACGAGAAAGGATCGGATTAAGAATGAGTATATAAGGGGAAGTTTGAAAGTAGCACCGGTAGCGGAGAAGATAAGGAGTGGTAGGTTAGCGTGGTATGGGCATTTAATGAGGAGGGATGAATGCCATATAGGAAAAATAATGTTAGGAATGAATGTTGATGGACGGAGAGCGGATGGTAGACCCAAAAAACGATGGATGGATTGTGTGAAAGAGGATATGAGAAAGAAATGAGTGAGTGCTGAGGTGACGAAAGATAGAGGAGAAGAACATGTTGTGCCGACCTCACATAACGTGGGATAAGGGCAGGAGGAAGAAGATTGTCACGGCTCATGGGAGCCTGAGGTCCGCTTGACAATTAATCCCAAGATTTGGCGTAGGCACAGGAAAACATCGTGAGGAAACCGGACTAATCGCAATAAGGCCTAGTTTATCCCCTGAGTTGGAAGGTCAGATGGCAGTCGCTTTCGTAAAAAGGGCGTAAGCAGTAGCCTACGCCAATACTAGGGATTAGTTGCCAAGCGGATCCCAGGCTCCCATGAGCCGTGGCAAAATGCCGGTCCAACGCGAGGAAGAAAAAGTATTATTAACATTATATGGGCGACATGCTAGAAATAAAATATTGAATTAAATTGAATTACCTACGTAATCACTAATAATTAATAATGACTGTTGATGAACTGGCCTTTCGTTAACATTATCACGTCATTTTAAAGTCTCCTAATGTATATTCAAATATGTTGCTGTTTACACATAGGTACGTAATCCACAAATAATCTAAATAAAACAACGAACAAAATTAACCACATAAAACAACCGCAAAACAACTACTTACATGTCCCGTTCTATTTCAAAAATAGAACAACAGAACGGAATTCGAATCCAAAAGCGCGCGAAAACAAATATATTCAACGCCTGGATTGGCTGAAAAAGAGCGGCGCTCACATGCCATTGGTCAAAGACAATGTTTGTGCGAGTAACGGTTTGTGCGGGGGAGTCTGGCCGAAATCCGACCGCAAATGTTGACAGATCCCTTACGAACTAGCCATTGCAAAACCGACTTTATCATTGAAGTATAGTGTTGGTATCGTTTTGAATGTATCGTAGCCTGTGGGAATATGATGAGAGGTGTAAAGAGGACGGAACACGGGTAGTGGTGCAGTTAGTGTGAAATGAAAGAGACCACAAACACTAATTAAATTGAGAGCCTATTAGGAATTAAACCGTTTAGATGCTCGGGTCGGGTTTTGGTTTAGTAATTTTATTCAAACTTTTTTTTTTAATTTTTTTAAAATGTTATATTATTTTTTAAATATACAATCTTATAAGTATTCAAAGTGTGTTTGTGTGCCTAAATTCCCATCTTAAACTTAATATCTAGTAATGGCAGAGAGTCTCTACAACTCTTCTCTCGACGGCTTGCATAATAATTTTCAAATTTCCCACTAGTTAAGAACTTTCCTAAAGCTCGTGAAAAAAAAGGTCAAACTAGCTCCGGGTTGCCTACGAATATTTTTAACGTGATGCCTCCGACATGTGGGTGAGTAGACACAGGTATATTTTACAAAACTGAATATTCAAGCTACAATTTTAAAACAATATTTGGAAGTAAAAATGAAATTTAATAATTAATAAATAGTTCTAAAGATTGTTAATGAGATTCAATTTTCACAAAATAAACTGAATAAGCTCTAACTAAACCCAAACGCACCGCCGATAAGAAACTTAAAGCGATAAATTTAATACCACCATCGTTACCAACCCCTTATTTCGCGAAATAATTTTATTATAATAGATAATTTAAAACTGGCCAAGTCGCCCCACCACTGGGGGGGATAATATGAGGAATGGGCGGGGCATAAATTAAAACAGAAACACACATAAAAAGCCGTCTCTCTCGCACAAATGAGCAATCCTAAATGCAGTAAGCGGCTTACAATAGGAGTTGACACTCGGTGGTATTGCGTGCTCTTTCATTCTCGCAATACTGATATATTTCCGTTTCAGTCTGTCGCTGGGCCCTTTATATTTATAAAGGTATAGACCCAAAGCCCCACGTGAGATTGTGTTTTGTAATCAGTGAAGTGGTATCTTTGTGCGAGAGCGCGCGATGCGGCCCGTTTGACAGTTGACGTTTTTTTTGGCGCGAAGACGAAGGCACAAGTCTTGTGAACTTTAAAAAAGTTGAAGTGATGGTGGACACCAGTTGAAGTCTGTTTCAGTTATTGCTTTTGCAATAACTTGGATTTTTATTTTAAGGAGTCAGTTTAGGTAAGTTTGTTTGTTTGAAAAATTGGTTAATTAATTCAAATATACACAAGAAAAGTTACTTTCCTTCCTAAATTTCTTCAAACAAAAAATGGAGGAGTTCGGTTAGGTAAAACTATTTTAGTATTCCTAATAAGGGTCATATAGTATAACAGCTATATCTAATGCCTACATACATACCTACCTACATAACTGTAGATAGTTAGGTAGAAGTACAAGACTGTAACTAGGATCTAGAAATTATGGTTTATCTAATATGAACTATAGAACTCCTATGAGACTCCAAACATGTCGAAATTATTTAAAACGGGTCACTCACGAGCAAAAATAAATTGAGTGAGTGACCCGCTAATATGTATTTTTAATTGTCTTATTAGTATGTAGCGTGTTCCCCACAACTCAAAATTTACTTGAACACAGCTCTGTATTTTTTATAAAGTTTTATTAGATAAACAATCTGAAATAAAGAAATTTATTATTATTATTATAAACTTTTTAATAGTAACTGAATACCCACCTAAATATCTTAACTATATTCGACCAGTCTTAAGAGAACGTAGTTAAATAAATTTAGTAAAGATAGGTATATAGTTTACTTTAGTTACTCGGCGTTAAAATATAAGTATAATACTTACGTACAAAGTTCCCTGCTTACCTTAATTTACTAGCAGGCCTGGTATTCATTTACACTTAATACTTTTATTGTAATATTTATCGCTCTAAATGCCGTAAATTCTTATAATTATACTTTTTATTAACTCGCTGTTTTAAAGTAATAGGTATTCATAATATTTTCGTAAAATAAATGGGATGAAATGGTAAATAAGTTAAATTCATAAAGAATAGCAGAATTGGCAATATTATTTATTTCAGTGCCCGTCAAACTCATGTTTGACGGGCATCAAAATCATAAAAATCAATAAATCATTTTATATCTTTGTAATTTAAAAAAATACTTCTGTAGTTATTAATAAATAGTACCGATTTAATATATTTTTCTGTGTCAATTTCAATGTACTGATTAAGGTACCTATTTAATTTAATAACAAAATTTTCATGAGATACAGACATATTAAATATATTAAATCTGGTCACTCATATATTTTAAGTCGAAGATTGATCGACATGTTTCACTTCATAACGTCTGCGTCAGTTGGCTAACGCATGCTCCCGTTGAAACTTCTCGTTATGAAGCGAAACATGACGAGCAATCTTCAAGTTAAAATACGTGAGTGACCCATTTTAATATAGGCATTTAAAACGTATTTATACGAAATTAATTTAAGATTAAAATTATCTGACCAGCAATTTAGCGCAATAAGTAGGAGAGTATTACATAAATAACACGGATTACTTTATTATACCTCTTGTTGTAGGCAAAATTATTTAAGTAAATTACAGCTCCACTTAGAATGAGACAAATAAAATAATTAACTAGTTGTTGAAGCGCTTTCCGGATGATCCCCCAATAGCACGCGAGGTCTCTGAAAAACGGGAAAAACAATTTATATTCAAAAAAAAATTATATCAAAGGAAATATGGACATTCTTAACCGCTTCAAGAAGGGCAAGAAGGTCCCGAAAGCGGTGAATTTTATCTATAATTATTTTAATATATAAAAATATTAATATCGCTCACAGATGCGTCTGCTTAATAAAAATGTATTTAAATTCAAGTTATCCGTATATTAACATACATAATATAGTTTAAATCAACTACTACAAGATGATAGAAACTTTATTAAAACTATTTTTGTATACGTATAAATATTATTAAAAAAAGTTTATATTATACATATGTACACGTGTAGTAGTGCTACTACTTGAAGACGCAAATCCATTTTTTATTTATTTCCTAGTTTATTAGAACTTGCTTGTCTTAACAAATCAACAAGTCACTAGATTCGGATCAAATGAACTCTGTATGGAATTTGACATAACAGAGTGTACTCACGTCATCATTAACGCCAAATTTCTATGAAAGTATGACGTTTGTAATGACACTATCACACTTTTTTCGGTTTAAGTCCATGCAAAGTTAGCTTAGTCTAACGGTGGCCCAATAAAGCCTAACCTCTTAATATTTGATAGTTGCCTGTCATACTTACTTTATCATCATGTTCATGAATTTATACCACTGATGACAGTGATGACCATTTTTTTCTCAGTTCTGTTTTATACTTTCATACAAAACCAATAAGTGTATCTTGTTAAGCTTTTAAATGACGAACATAATAGGAAAAAAATACAATTCTTATTTCTCCTAAAACTTGACTTACCTACCCAATTTATGGAAAATTTACTTACACTCCATTTTCGTCTAGTAGTAGTGGGCGTAGGTACAGTTGTTGTAGTAGTAGTACTAGTAGTAGTAGGTACGATTGTTAATTCTTCGGCTGTCGCTTCTTCACTTTTATCATCTATATTTGTTAGTTCCTTTTCATCAACACCCTTCCACACGTCTTCATCAATTGTAGTTGCTTCTCCTACTATATTTCTTAATTTTCCATCAATGGTACTTAACCCCTGATTATCATTACTAGCAGCTAGTTCCTTATCATTTTTTGATTCTTCAACAATTGATAATGGATCGTTATCGACATTACTCGGTTTTTTGTTAACAGCTTGGTTTGCTGCATTAATATTTTTTGAATGTTTGTTGTTCTTGTCGGCTTTATTCGTAGGTGAACTGTACGTTGTTGGATTTTGTTGCCATAAATCTAGAAGCTTAACGCGGAAATATGCGGTAGAAGATTTATTAACTGTATTAATTTTTGTTGTTTGTTTATTAATATGACTTGTATTTGATTTATACTCTTGCACCTTCTCCGTTTTACTTTTGTTGTCAGTATTTTTTAAGTCACTTTCAGTTTTATTTGCTTCTCGACGAGTTTGTTTTGGTAAAGTGGATGTTGTTTTTAATTTAGCCGTAGCTTTTATATCAGCCCACATTTTATTGTATTCCGCTTTCTTTTTAGATTTCAAAAATGCCTCCCTGTCTTTGAGTTGTTGTTCCACTAACGTATTTTTAAATTCTTCCAAAGACATGAATGGGTGCGGGAATTTAGCTTCTAAAGGATTATTAATATATATTGTTGAATTAATGTCCGGACCGCTGCGTTTGATAACAATATTATGCATTTTAATTCCATTTACGTCTTTTAGTTTACTCAGGTGTACTTGATATAACGAGTCATTTAGAAATACTCTTCTAGTTAATTGTGGAGTTTTAAGATCTGTAGATTAAATGGTTCAGGTTTTAAAATGACCAGTGTTGTAGACAAAAAAAGCGTTAAAACTTGTATAAACTCTTTCAAAGTTGCGAGCCAATTGGATGTCAAGTAACTCTTCCTAACTAGATACCTAACGATAAAACACGATATGATATATAATAATTTTTTGTACCTCTACTTAAATAAATTTTTTGGCACATGCCTTAACGGCGAATTTATTCTACTTAAAAAACGAACGTAACGAAAGTCATTGAGACTATTCAAACAAGCCCTACTTCGAGGTCGTTGTGATGATTTATTACAGAGTTTCTACGTCTACCTTCTGTCTCCATCATCAAACCAGACATCCAAATTATGTAATTGTATATATATGTTGTAGTACGATAAATAAAGGCGTTATATAGTTATAACCCTAGGGATATAATTTTATGTCGTAACATAGTTATACGAAAGCGGTTCATTACTATCTTACTAGGAATATAAATATAATACGTCTTTAGTTTCGTGATATAGTTATATTACTGGATCGGTTGTACACGACCTTTGATGAAAAAATTATTTATAAAAAAATACAATCATTAAAATACTTAAGGACTAACAAATAAACTTAACTGGATTACTGGATTAAGTTTAGTGAAATAATTGTAGGTGTAGGTAGGTATAGTTATATCCCTAGGGATATAGTTATATGCCGTATAACTATAATCATATTCCTAGTAAGATAGTAATATCTTACTAGGAATATAACTATAATACGTTTCTAGTTTAGTAATATAGTTATATTACTGGATTATGTTCAGTATTATGATTGTAGCAGTGTAGTGCGGGGGTGCGGCGGAGTTGGCGGCGGGGGCTTCCCGCACGTCGCTCGCTAGTCGCTACCACAAGCAGTCAGTCGGCATCAGTTGTTCGGCGTTCACGTCACGTCACGAAAGCTGGTGCGAGATTTGACAGAATTTCTATGAAAATAGCTGTCACTCAGTAGAAATCTCGCGCAAGCTTTCGTGAATCGACCTGTACTTTTACGTAATATTGCTAAAAAGTATTACAACTAATTGCAACCAACAAAGTTGATTTTGTAATAAAAATAAAAACGAATATGCTTACTCTTTTCTTTAATTCCCAGGCAGATTAATAACCATTTAACCACATTCGTTTAGTCAAATACCGTATTATAGTTATATTCCTAGTAAGATATTACTATCTTACTAGGAATATGATTATAATACGGCATATAACTATATCCCTAGGGATATAACTATACCTCCGCCGCACTCCTACCTACAATTATTTCACTAAACTTAATCCAGTAATATAACTATATCACTAAACTAAAGGCGCATTATAGGTATATTCCTAGCAAGATAGTAATGAATCGCTTTCGTATAACTATGTTACGATATATAATTATATCCCTTAGTTATAATTATATAAAGGCTTTATCTAACGTACTGCGACATATACACACATTATATACGATTATTGTTGATTAAATAAGGTTGTAAAAGGTTTGATATATTATTCTAATATATTAAGTTGTAGATAAGGAACATACCAATACCATCTTTAACGGCACTTGATATCAACTCATACAATTTTGTTATGTTTTCTCCCCACCCCAAATTTTCGTCAGCTCGGCAGCACTTTAGTATAAAAAATAATACAAAGCATTTATGTAGCAACGTTGATACCATTTTAATGAAGAGTTGAAAGTACTGGTATCGAAACACTGGCGTTGGTCACGGGCGAATGCATCATTGCAATTTAATTTCTGATTAAATCATGTGTGGGTTATAGTTCTTAGAAGCAAAAAATAGATTTAGGTCTGGGTTGTTGGCTGCCCCATAATATATATATATATGAAAACGTGTGCTGATATTCATACTGATAGGAAATAATATTACACCAATTTAAAGCTTTATACGGATGCATTTCGTCTATCTATCTATGTATATTATGTTAAATGTCAGGGATCGTCATGTGTTAAAAAAGTAGGGTTCTATCCACAAACCATTAAAAAATATTACCGGGCCATTAAATGGCCAAAAAAAGTGGTCACATAGGCACTATAGAATTATATCTGAGCAATACACAGTAATTAGATTCATACTTTACTTTCTCGTATTTAAAAAAAAAATGATTTTTTTACGTTATTTCTACTCAAAATAACTTCTCCTAATAGGAGAAATAAAGTGTCCCAAAATATCCATATATTTTTGTTTCCGTTACCGCCATACAAAGTCTATGAAAAATGGTAACGAAATGGAAATAAAGATCTTTGAACATATTTTTTGTCGTATTAAGATCGAAAGAGCTCATGATTCTGAGTAGAAATAACATAAAATAAATTAATAATCCAATTTAATAAAATCTGTAGTGTATAGCGTGAAATATAATGCCCCCTGTGGGAAAACGCAAAGCTAAGGTCTAATAAAGTAAAGCCAAATTTTCTGATTAAACTTTTAATATCCGCGTACAGAAGTGCTCATTTTCTATTCACCATGATAAAATTTAATCATTACTTATCTGCACAGGAAGCTGTTAGCTATTGTCCATCATTTATCTCATATAAATCGGAACCAATACTAAAACCTGATAATGAAATCCACCAGGAAAGACAAAACTTTCTAGAGCGAAGGGCTGCGTATATGGCATATACTTAGCATATTTTTTTAGCAGATTATATATGACCGTAGTATTTTTTTTAAATGTCATGCCCCAATTCAAATTAGATTCATGCACTTTGGTTCCTTGCCATAACTAATTGAGTTCTATTCTGAGAACTAATTTTTTTTTATACTACGTCGGTGGCAAACAAGCATACGGCCCGCCTTATGGTAAGCAGTCTCCGTAGCCTATGTACGCCTGCAACTCCAGAGGAGTTACATGCACGTTGCCGACCCTAAACCCGCCCCCCCCTCGTTGAGCTAAACTAATACTAAAACTAATCTCCTGTATCATGCTTAAATATAATCGACTTTAACAACAAATGGTCTTAAAACAATTCGCTATGTCTATTTTAATTTTAATAAATTTAAAACAATTATGTTTTATTCACCATTTTTATACTATGTACCTACACATAATGTATAGGAATATAGTTTATTTGGTTCTTATATATCGACGACCGGTCTGGCCTAGTGGGTAATGACTCTGTCTATGAATCCGATGGTCCTGGGTTTGAAACCCGGTAAGGGCATTTATTCGTTCCTTAGTCATGATTATTTTCTATGTATATAAGTATTTATATAAATATGATATATATCGTTGCCTGAGTAACCACAACACAAGCCTTCTTTAACTTACTGTGGGGCTTAGTCAATTTGTGTAAGAATGTCCAATATTTATTTATTATTATTTGATTATTTATACAAAAACTTAGGTTAACATATGGGTATATGACAAAGAAGTTTGACAATTTGGGACTACGTAGTAGGTTGTTTTATGTATGTTTTCTTAAAAAAATTACCTCAACAAAAACATGAAAAAATTTCTTAGTGGTAGCTATAAAAAAAAATTGAAATAAATTCTCGTTAACGGGTCACTCACGCGATTTAAGACGATTATTTCTCAACCTGATTCGATCCGTTATCAAGCATCGTCAACTGGATGAACATCTGTAGCCAGTGTAGCCTGTGTTTATATCAACTTGACTTAAATTACGTAAGTGACCCGTTATAATTTTTTATTTACCAACAAAGCGTAACTTTTGATTTCCCATCCATCTTACCGAGGCTGCATTTTCCGAAAGATTCAGTGTTTTCGGCATCCTTTATGTATATCAAAATAATACATGTATTATGAGCTCTAATAATTAGTTCATTTGCAAGAATACCCCCTGTTAGGAACAGAACAAGTAGGGCTTAGAGTTGTTTAGTATTTAATAATTACATATTTACCTACATAGTTAGATTATTTACTAATTATCGGAAAATTGTAAAAAAAAACTTCAATTTTCACTAAATCAGATCCAGACGTTACATAGGGCACATAATCTATTTAACACCAATTTTCAGCTTTTCCAAAGCTTCCGCCATTTTGTCAAAAAAAGTGATTTTTATCAAATAATAAACTGCACAAAATAGACTAGTTAATAATTAAAATGAAAAGTACCTATTAACTTTCTCCTTCAAACAATGTCGGTAACATATTATGATTTTCTCGTATTTAAATCATACAGTGTGCATGTATAGGTTAAGGGATGAATTCCGGGAATCTGTGCCATTTTAGTATTATGGAGGAACAAACATCGTAACATAAAAACTTTGTTAATCAATTATATTAATTAAAAAAAAACTTCAGTGAGACTCAGACTTATTAAACATATTAAAAAGGTGTTTATGTCGACAACTGGTCGATATGGATTCAAATTATCGTTATGGAGCGAAATATATCCAGCAATTTTCGACTTGAAAAACGTGAGTGACCCTTTTTAATATATTTAATTTATAATACTAGTAGGATACTCTTTTACTTACATATTCAAATCTGTGGTAATATACCCAGGGCGGCACCATAGAAGAATACGGGGTGTACACGATGCTGCCAGCGCAGCAGCTCCCCCCGATCAGCCCCTGGCCGCCCGACGGGGTGCTGGACCGCATGGACGACCTGGCGCACAAAGGTAAAGGTAATGGTGATTACCATCCCATACTACTATGACCTGCAATCATTGCTAAGGATACACGTACAGATGTATCCGACAGATATTAGGCCCGGATATGTCTGTGGACATATCTACCGTAGGCACATCTGGGGGCCTAGCCAAGTCAATCAATCAATTTATTTATTACAGACAACGTAATGGTCCACATATTGTTAGTTTTGAACTTAATCTACATGTTAGTTTACTAACGCTAATAATAAATTAATAAAAGTGATATGGTCCTCTGGCTCATTTTGCACATATGAGGACAATTAAACTTATTGGCTATCATGCTTAAAATGCTGTTGCCACTCCCGTCAAACAGCCACCCTGTCAAGCAGCGAGGCAGTTTTCTTGCGCCAGACGCCATCAAAGCCGACGAGCTGCAGAACAGCGGGAGTGTCAACAGCATCCTAAACGCATTATTGTATTGGATGCGCAGGGCATTGTAAGCACTTTGAGTATATCTAACCCACAGACTTGACTTGTAAGATAATAACAATGCCAAATAAAAAGAAAAAATCACGTGACTATTTCCATACTATCTTTTAGATATTTTTTTTTTTTCGACTTCTATCAATCATTGATCAATGATTGTCATCTTGGTTATGCCCCCTGTGCCTAATTTTTGCCATATATTGATAGATCTGATCGGAAGTGAGATCTACCAGATAGATCTGATAGATCTGTGTGTTAGATACACCTGTGTGTATATCTATATCCCTAGCAAAAAGCTTGCACGGGAAGCTCGCAAAAATATGGGACACGCTATTAAATACTTTAAATCTCAAGATAAAATTTGTCAAGAATTCTTTACATACTAAATCTACAATATTTCAAGAATTTCAAAGGCAGGTATCAACGTTTTAAGTTGCGCGTTGTTTGTCTGTAGGTATATAACTATATAATACAGTTCCATTACACTATAGGGTCATTTGTATAAAATAACATGTTGACAGATAGTTTTGCGTGCTTCGTTGTGCAAATTATTGTTTTAATTGTATCTAAAGCTGAACTTCCGAGCATAGCGGGGGAATCACTTTCACTAATCAAAAATAAAAATTTGTGATTAGCGAAAGTGATTCGGCAATTAGGCCGTCAACAAATTGGAATCCTACAGGATTGGCCTGGTGGTTCTGTGGTCAAAATATAAGAAATAATGCTTGCCAATTTTACATGATCCCATGGTGGTACAGAGTTTCGTTCAGCTCAGTGAACAAGGAGTGTAGTAAAAAGTCAATAGAGCAATTCTTATTGGATCAATAGAAACACTTAGAAAATAAACAGAGATACTTAAAGATATAAAACTAAATGATAATACTAAAAATATAACGAATGCATAAATAAAATTAACAATACTTACGTAGGAGGGTCATACGGTTTCTCTTGCCCCGAGAAAAATAAAATATGTATTCCTGGCTTAAGCTTATTGCATTGTGAATAATATGAATAACTGACCGTCAGAAGACTAAAACAATCCAAGTAAGTTAGTTTCAATACAGACGGACCTCGTCGTTCGAAATTTCAGCTTTATTGCGTTAGCTAGGGTAAACATAACAAACATTGAATAAGTGCCTTTACATGAAATATATACCTAGGCCTTTACGTTTCGATTCTACTAAAAAAAGTGATAGGCACAATATCACAACTCATTTATGATTGATTATAGGTATATAGATAGATAGTGTCAATTACAAAAGTTATATATGATAACGCACGTTACACACTTATTTCAAAATGAAATAAAAAGGATAATGATTGGCCGTCGATTATATCGTAATTAGGCTATAGTTCCTCACAAAATTCAAAAAGTCGCAAAACTATGATACGCAACCCCGGCTAACGCAACATAACCATACACGTAGAAAATAAAAGTTGTATCTTCTGTTCCTAAAGGAGTTCTCTGGAGCCTAATTTCATATTATTAATTACATAGTCCAAAACCGGTTCTGACTTTTAAATATAAATTTAATATTAAGGGTCACTCACGTTGTTTTAAAATCAAAAATAGCTTTTATTGTCGACATGTTTTGATTCATAATAATAAAGAGAAGCTTCAACCGCGTTGGCTGACACATGTCAAGTACTTTTTTTATTAAAAAACGTGAGTGACCCTTTTTAATACATTTGTTTCATCCATATTCTTAACTTGTGGAACAGAAAATGCAAATTAGAATCGAAATCTGTGTATTAATGTTTGCCCGTTAATTAAATATTTGATAGATACGCGAAATGTCGATATCGATACGAGGGCTCGCAAGTGAATTTAATTACATTGACCAGTTGACCACTACTAGACTTACTTGTGTAAGTCGACCGATCGAACAAATACAGCAATGCAAGGAAAATCGCATGCGACTTCTCGCACCATCTACACGTGCCTTATGACTGCGACGTTTTAATTCCCAGGTAGAAAAACGTAATTGTAGAGTCCGTCTAAAGTAACTTTGCGCCGCCTTGAACAGGACAAAGTAAGGGAGCAGCATTATAAACGACATATTTTCATTAAAAATAAATATAATAATTTTAGTCTATATACGTCCCACTGATGGCCACAGGTCTCTCGTGCGCGAGAGGGCTTGGGTTATAGTACCCACGCTAGCCCAATGTGGGTTGGAGACTTCACATACGCCTTTGAATTTATGCAGGTTTCGTCACGATGTTTTTCTTCACTGAATTTTTTTTTTTCATAAAAAATGACACTATCATACTTTGTCATTGCAAATGCCGCGCAGAGTTAACTTGGTCCGAGACTCTACGTTACGCTCCGAGTTCTCCAACCATAGACAAAATTCAGTTCGCGCACGATTCGTAGGGGTTCTGATAAAACAGCTGTGCTAAGCCAAAACATCTTGACAATATTGCTGCATGTCAATATATTTTTGGGTTAGAACAGCAAATGTTCCTAATCGCAACTCACCTGCCTCTAGTGTAAGCAAAATTGGAACAGCTGATTAATTGGAGTAAGCAAGCTTATGGTGCGGCAGGTCACAGCGGTGTTAACCAGCTCGGCGGGGTGTTTGTAGGAGGCAGGCCGCTGCCGGACTCCACGAGGCAGAAGATCGTGGAGCTGGCGCACTCGGGCGCGCGGCCCTGCGACATCAGCCGCATCCTGCAGGTCTCCAACGGCTGCGTGTCCAAGATACTCGGCAGGTCAGTTGCCCGCGGTGTTTGTAGAAGGCAGATTGCTGCCGGACTCCACGAAGCAGAAGATCGTGGAGCTGGCGCACTCGGACGCGCGGCCCTGCCACGTCTGCCGCATCCTGCACATCTGCAATGGCTGCGTCTCCAAGATATACTCAGCAGGTCAGTATCACCCGTTGTTTGTAGAAGGCAAGCCGCTGCCGGAGCCGGACTCCACGAGGCAGAATATTATTATGGTCCTGGCCTTATGTCTCGATACATACAATACTTACAACTGCATTGGTCTTTGAGATACATGGTAAAACAAAAACAAAAAATATCAGAGCAATTCAACATTAAGCAATACCTTACTATGCAACATCCAAAATCAGCATCTATTTATATCGACCACTTCAAGACAGACCGTAAGCAATATTTTGAAACATGATATTTGCCTACTTTTTGCAAGAAGATATCTAAGCTTCATTTCGAAAACGGCCTTTAAGTTCTTGTAGTAAAAATGCTCGAAATATTAATCAAATTTTAACAACCTGTTGCATTTATGAGTATAGAGACACTGTCATATATACTTGGCACACTTAAGTATGACGAATTGTCACATGTGAAATATCGTTAGATTTGACTAAATATTGCAGCTGCAGTTATTTAGAAACCCTCTATTTCTGCAACTATTTATCCGATCAAACTATAAGCAACACAACACCAACTATTCCAAAAATGCAGTTGAAACAAATACCTCCGTCTAACCGGTCGCGACCGCACTCATAGCACGCCGCACGCTGAAACCGCAGGCTTACCTATTACACGAGCCATTTACAGCCCCTGACTACTAAAACCCTGCCTAACTACATCTTATCTAACACGTACCTACACTGCAAACTCAATCTTAGTTTCACTAAACTAGAGTCCAAATTACAAGTAGAAGTATTAGGCTTATTAAGAGTTTATGATAGTTAATATTGATATGTCTCGACTGGGTTGGAGCGGACAACGTCAAGGTGACGTTGAAGGTTGGTTTTGGGTGACAGTAACTTGAAACGGTTCTATTTTTGAAATGATTGGATGTTGATTAATTTTGTTGCGGTTACCGTTTCTGTTTTTTTCTAGCCTCATATATGACGTCTAATAAATAAAACTAAAAAAACGTTTAAGTATATGCACTGAAAAAAAAAAAATCTATCCAGCACACATTAACGTGATTTTCATTATGATTAACTGGTTTATAGAATATAAAGAAATGTTTGAAAAACAGTAAAATACAAAACAATAACTTTAATTGTTTGAACATTTCTAAGTATTGAAAAAAAGATAAAAACAAACGAATAGATCGATTTTAGCTAATCAAAAAAGTAAATTTTCTGTCTTTTCGGAACAGTAAAATTTACTGTCTCGTTCGGTAGGCTCATATGGAACTGTTTAAAGCATTTAACGTTAATGCAATTTCAATTGTTTTAAATGTTCTTTTTTCTCAGTGTGTGAACGTGAACAAAACATACCCCTTTTCAGACACTTAAATCCATTCCACAGAAATAAAGTTAGAATTTATTTTGGAGAACTCGTTAACAAACATCCGACGTAATAAATCACATAAACAAAAACAGCCCTTTGGGTGGTTTATTAGAAACACGTTCACCCACAATCCATGTGATATTACAAAATATTCTCGTACACAGTCTGTTACCTTGATGGACATGACATAACTTTTCTGAAATTAGAAGTTAATAAAAGAGCTTGATATTCTTGAGAAAACGTTTACCTGTCTCTCAAATAGCCCATTTCAACGCAGACATGTATATACCTTCTTTAACCGTTTTACTTCGACGACAAAAACCGAACCGTCGACAGCTGACACCGAAACGCCGGTATCACCGATGTGGCGGTAACCGGACACGGCCCACCCTCACGCACCATGCTGCATGCGAATATTCGAGGAAGGGGTAATTGAATACCTGACTGTTAAGTCTTCACTTCAACTTGGAAATGGGAATATGTTGGCAAATTCAGTTACTACGTTAATAAATACTGTATTCACATGAGGTATAAGTATCCAAAATCAATCAAATATTTGCTCTAACTAATTCTAATTTAAGACTTTTAAATCTATCAAAAATCAGTCAAATAGTTGGTCTAACTACTTTTAATCCAGTTTTTTTATACCACGTCGGTGGCAAACAAGCATACGGCCCGCCTGATGGTAAGCAGTCACCGTAGCCTATGGACGCTTGCAGCTCCAGAGGTGTTACATGCGCGTTGCAGATCCTTTAAAAACCTGTACACTTGAAGAACCCTATACTGTATGCCCTCGGGAAAACCTCGGCAGGGAGCTCATTCCACAGCCGGAACGTCCGCGGGAGGAAATTCCTCTTAAACCGCACAGTGCGCGACCATTTAGGCTCTAGGGTATGAGGATGAACATCCTGCCGGCGAGCAGTGCGGTGATAGAAAGTGGCCGTTGGCATCATGTCAAACAAAATCCAATGGATATCAAAAGCGTAAAAAACGCCGTTGAAAACCACGTTGTCCAAATTTATATAAGTAAGTTTTCACCTTAACAACCAAGCACCTTAAAGACCAAAGCAATTAAGGTTGTAGGGTAGAGTGTGCGGAGTGTGCCAAGAAATTCAATCACAAAGATCACACACATACATACACAAGTAGGTCAATCACACAGATAAAACATTGCTTAGGTATTCAGACATTTATTTTTTTGATCCCGAACAAAACCGCCCTCAGTAATTCTCAAACTCAACTTAAACAAAGTAAAATGAATCACATGGTCTTACAGACAGTCTCCCAAATAGATCCACAATAAAAGCTCATATATTAATTAACTTAAAACCCCAGGTACTACGAGACGGGCTCCATCCGACCGCGCGCCATCGGCGGCTCCAAGCCGCGCGTGGCGACAGCGGAGGTGGTGTCCAAGATAGCGCAGTACAAACGTGAGTGCCCCTCGATCTTCGCGTGGGAGATCAGGGACCGTCTGCTGAGCGAGGGCGTCTGCACGTCGGACAATATTCCTAGTGTGAGTACTGAGTACCTTGTTTTATACTTTAATTGTAGGCCTATACTGAAAAGTTTAATGCAAAGAATATACTCGTATTTATTGCGATCACGCTGGTAGAGTTACGGGATAACAGTGAACGGCAGAATAAGGACACAATGAAAAGTGCCGTTTTTAGTTGAAGAAATGTCATTTTTGACACTGACATCCTGCTGACACTGCCGTATGCAAGAAGGTTTAATGTGATGGATTTAATTACATCAAGGGGAATTACAAACTTTTTTAAATAATTTAATCATGATGCACCTTACAGAAAACCGTAGACAAATAACACGACCCTACTCATAGTGTTGTGTTCCTGCCGGTGAGTAAGGTTGCCAGAGCTCAACGAGGGGAAGGAGGGTTGTTAGGGTCGGCAACGCGCTACCAGGAGAAGTATGGAAGTTATTGCGTGAGGATGGATGTAAGTGGCTGACTTTGTTCTTCAATAAGTTGTTGCACGAAGAAACCATTCCCGACGAATGGTGCGACAGCATGCTGGTGCCCATATTTAAAAACAAAGGGGATGTACAGGAATGCAACAACTATAGAGGAATAAAGCTCATGTCACATAGCATGAAAATATGGGAAAAAGTGATAGAGAGACGCCTGAGAGACGAGAGTGATATAACACAAAACCAATTCGGCTTTATGCCAGGAAGAGGTACAACAGACGCCATTTTTGCACTTCGCCAACTGTGCGAAAGATATAGACGTGCAAAAAGGAACCTGCATATGGTGTTTGTGGACCTCGAAAAGGCATACGATAGAGTACCCAGAGAGGTTTTGTGGTGGGCTCTGAAAGAGAAATGCGTGCCTGGGAAGTATGTGGAGCTAATTCGGTCGATGTACAACCGTTGTTGTACACGCGTCCGGTCAACTGCCGGCACCACCGACAGATTCAGTGTCACGGTAGGCTTGCACCAGGGATCGGCTCTGAGTCCCTACCTCTTTCTGCTTATTATGGATGCTCTGTCGTCGGATATACAGGAGGAGGCACCCTGGTGTATGCTTTTCGCTGATGACATTGTGCTTGTGGGTGAAGACGGACTCGAGGTACAGAGCAGACTTGAGGAATGGCGGCGGAAACTGGAAAATGTTGGCCTGAAGATCAGCAGATCTAAAACTGAACATATGTTCTGCGATTTCGGCGGTCTCTCCGGTTTCGCTGCCATAGAACTCGATGGCGTTACATTGCCGGTCTGCTCAGACTTCAAGTACCTCGGTTCGCTCGTGCAGTGCGATGGCGATATTGACCGTGACGTGAAAAACCGGATTAGCACAGGTTGGATGAAATGGCGACAGGTCACGGGAACAATTTGTGACGCCCGGATGCCCCTCCGACTGAAGGGTAAAATTTATAAAGCCATCATAAGACCTGTCGTCATGTATGGATCAGAGTGTTGGGCCCTAAAAGTGACGGATGAAAAGAGATTGCACATAGCGGAAATGAGAATGTTAAGATGGATGTGTGGTGTGACAAGAATGGATAGGATAAGGAATGAGTATATAAGAGGAAGCCTGAAAGTTGCACCCATAATAGATAAAGTAAGAGCGAATCGCCTAGCGTGGTATGGGCATGTGATGCCGAGGGATGAAAGTCATGTGACGAGAAAGGTATTACGAATGAATGTGGAGGGATGGAACGGGAGAGGAAAACCTAGAAAAAGGTGGATGGATTGTGTGAGAGATGACATGAAACGAACGCGAGTGAATGTTGAGATGACGGGTGACAGAAAGATATGGAAGAAAAAGACATGCTGCGCCGACCCCAAATGAATGGGATAAGGGCAAGCGAATGATGATTATTAGTCAATAAACTGGAGGTGTCTCTGTTTTAGGTGTTATATTTTTTCAAATATTTTCGCATGTGTTTTTTTTATACGGAGTATTAACCTGTTCATAACTGTCAAATTTCACACGTGTAATAACAAAAAAGAATTCGTTTAATTGAAACGGTAATATTAAAGACAATTTTTTTTTTTTTTTTCAAACATAAAAATAGGCGAATGCTGAAATTTAGTATAGTACTTGTTGATGATGTGGCATATCATCAGGAAAAAAATCAGGCCGAAAAGCTATTAAGGCACCAGATGTTTCCTTTATGTGAAAGTTTAAAACTTCGCTAAGTATTGCGAGCTTTAGCCGAGACTTTTGTTAAGCATAATTGAGCTCGAAATATTAAGTAGTTTTCTACAACTGGTCGGGAAAAATTATTTATAGATATTTCAAATCAAGAACAAAACAAAATCAAAAATGTCACCATACCTGGAGGAAAAAAATATTGTAACTGAATACTGTGTCAACATTTACTGTTTTTATTTGACATTTAATCTAATTATAGACTTTTTATTTTAACTTTAATATCTATTGTATCTTTTATACTTTAGACGACCTGTCTGGCCTAGTGGGCAGTGACCCTGCCTATGAAGCCGATGGTCCCGGGTTCAAATCCTGGTAAGGGCATTTATTCGTGTGATGAGCATGGATATTTGTTCCTGAGTCATGGATGTTTTCTATGTATTTAAGTGTTTATAAATATTATATATATCGTTGTCTAAGTACCCACAACACAAGCCTTATTGAGCTTATCGTGGGACTTAGTCAATTTGTGTAATAATGTCCTACAATATTTATTTATTTATACTATTTAACCAGCCGAATTCAAAAAGACTTATATGCCAGTTACAAACGCTCAATCCACAGCAGATATCGTCACAATTAACTAGGTAAATCGTTCATGCAATAACTTGCATGCATATCTTGATTAAATATTATTATACTTTTTATTTAACAGACATTAAACACGGAATAAGCAGACGTACAAATATTAATAAGTGCTAAATATATTATGAGATAACGATGCATACTTCTAGTCTTAAGTAACCATCAATATCTTCTAATCACAGTATCAGGAAGCAAAAAAAAAATTCATCCTCAACTTAAATCAACGTTATAACCGAAAACACATTTCCCAGCAAAAATATTTTCGCGAAATCATCTTTAGCTCGCCCCTGTGTCTAAATCGCAAAATAGCGCTTCTACGGGGCGCCTTTGAAAAGTATGAAAATACTAAAGGGCGAGACGCGCACAAGAGCATACCTACCTATACTATTACATCGGGGCTATAACGCCTTATCTTTCCCTGGCACTATACAGTCCCCCTTTGTCCCCCTCTCCCCACCACTGTGGCAAAACAATATGACGTTATAACTTTTTCTTCATTTTTTCCCTTTTTTGAATACGGGGTCGCTCCCTTCTGGGACATACTTTAGACATATCGTCTTCGAGTGTAGAGGATGATGCATTTATAATAATGACGATGGATTTCTGTGATTTGGAGGCAGCGTCATATAATTCAATGCGAAAAATGTGCATGATTGTTTATAAATTTCTTTCCAAGTAAAATAGAGCTAAAAAAACCGGACAAGTGCGAGATGGCGGACTTGCCCACCGAGTGTTCAGTACAAATTTAACTTATTTTTTATTTTTACAAAGTTATAGTTTTGAGAGTTTTCCCTGTACTTGTAGTGTAAGACGATGTATATTGTCGAAATATACGTTTTTTGCGGCATAAACGGCCGCATCTTTTTTTTACGTTAACTTAGAAGTTTGATAGTTTTAAAACGAATACGGGACTTGATCGCGTAAACTTACGTTTATTATATGGCCTGACGTTTCGAACGTGACGTTACGCTCGTGGTCACAGTCAGACTGGCGAGGAATTGTATCAACATCTTGCTTGCTTGCTTGCAACGTAAGTTTACGCGATTAAGTCCCGTATTCGTTTTAAAACTGAACGAAAATCGTGTTGGTTTAAATCAATATATTAGAAGTTTGATTTTTTCATAGCTTCTAGGGACTGTAGACTTGAGTATAGGTATTTCATTTTAACTCAATACCTCCACGCGTTCCCGAGATAAAGGGTTTGCAGGGCAGATGTACAGACGGATCCTTCAAGGGTTCAATTTTTTCCTTTTGAGGTACGGTACCCTAAATATGTGTTTTACTGCGATTAACAATTATTTACCTGCTCAAAATAATTATCATAATCGCGCTATCTGTTTTATGAAGTTACAAATATCAAATCGTAATTTTCGTGAGCTGTCTTCTGTAATTAAAAAACCCTAAAACTTAACGCGGCAGAAAAATACATCACGGCACCATTAACGAAGCGTCACGGTCATTTCGGCGAAGCCAGCCCTTTCACAAACATCTCCCTTGCAAATACTTAACATAAATTAATTAAGAAATCCGCGCCATCTCCCCCCGACTGACGGTTTTCTCCAAGAAAAAAACCAACGCATTAAGTAGGTAGGTACTCCGAATATCGCGAAAAACATAAAACCGAAACAGAGGGACGGAACAGGACGGATATATACCTTTTTTAATGAAAACGAAAGAGTTGGGAGGCTATCTCTTTTTTCGTCGCCGAAGGGGGAAGCAGGGCGATTTTGACACGGTATGAATAAAGAAAATATGAAGGCCTTTGTTACCGTAAAAATTCCTGTACAGGGGATAAAGTCTTTAAGTTATCAGCGGGGGAGATATGCTTATATACCTGTAGGTATGTATAGGAGCGTTTGATGTCTTCGTATTTATCGAGGTCTGGTTGATATTGTGTTTACGTAGGTACGCCATAAGAGGGTGCTTAAGGCTGAATATATTAACGTCAAGATATCGATTGGAAGGTTAACCCGTCTCATTTTGTTAGGGCGACGTGAGGTAAGGCTCTGTTATAGGTTAATGTATGCGTGCGGCTGCGAGACACGACTGATCATTGGAAGGTACAGCAGATGACGTAATGTGTGGGTCATACGCAGATTTAGTTTTCATATTACCTTTTTGTACCTGATTTTGATACTTGCGAAAAATAGTCAGGACACTCAGGACCGGTATTAGGCTGGAGGGCGAATCAACTTTCTCTTGTCAGTCGTTGCCATTGTTACGTTCTCCTGGGTCACTCTTAAATCCGGGTTTTATGGTAGTTATCAATTCCGCCCTTTAAGCCCTTTCCATGATGGGCCATCTATTAAGCATGTTAGTAGAACACGGGACACCAGTTCTTCTAACAAACTTTTCTAATATTTTCTCCTGACTGATGATACAGAACAAGTAATAATTGATCGACCATCCTGTAAGCTTAATACTAACGGGTTAAAATTACACTATTTTGAGGTGCATGGTAATTAGTAGGTAAGTAACATATCAACAAGTAGGCATGTAATGTAACTTATTATTTACGTTCGATAAGATATAGCTGGCCAAACAACTTTGTTAGTATAAAAAGGCGCGAAATTCAAATTTTCTATGGAACGATAACACTACGCGCCATAATTTTTTTTAAATTTGCCGCTTTTTTCTACTGACGGAAACGGCTTGACCTGCATTTTTTTGCGTGCTAAGCACGGATATTTGTTCCCGAGTCATGGGTGTTTTCTATGTATTTAAGTATTTGTATATATCGTTGGTTGGGTACCCACAAAACAAGCCTTCTTGATCTTACTGTGGGGCTTAGTCAATTAGTGTAATAATGTCTTATTAATATTTTATTTTATTATTTATTTATTTATTGCACTTGACACTTAGTGGAAAAGAAAAAATAAGAAAAGCTGTATATTAACAAACTAATTGTTGCGTTGTACACGTATATTCAACACTAAATAAAAAATATTATGTTTTAAAAATTGGACAAGCGTTTGATAGTACTCGTAATTTTTCCTAAACACTCTATTGGACCTAATAACACAGCGTCAAATCTATCGTTAAGCTTTTAACAGTAACGACCCTTAACTAAAAAGCAGTAACGACATTCAACCCTGTTAAGCATTTAAACAATATAACTCTAAATACCATACTCGACAGCCGAAACTGAATGTAAATCTAATAGTAAAAAGTTTATTTTTGAATGGCGGCGAAATTTAGGGTAAGAGGGTCAATAGTGAAATAGTAGGGTCATATCGCATAGTGACATGCGTTCCCGTAGCAAATCACTTCCGGGCCACTAAATCCAGGCCAAATTAATGCATTTAGCACGCCGTACCCTCGGCTGGGGATGACAACTTTATTTCATTGTGTCGCGATATTTTCTTGTCACTTTTACGTCGGTAACGAGCAACGATGCTGTTGTTTTTTTTTTGATATCAATTTTGCATTTATTCGGTATGCATGTGTCCATATTTTAATATCTACATTTAATAAATAATTTTGATTTTATCACAAACAAATAAAATCGCGTATTATGAGTTTGATGGATACAAAGTTTTGGAAGCGTCTGTATCGGTAATGAATTATTTTTACTGTTAACTTATTCATAAAAAATACCGTCTTAAAAAGTTTGAGAATAAAAGGTTCCGATAAATTTGAGAACTTCCTCCTTTTTTTGTAATCGGTTAACTTTTTATTGTTATTTATTATTCTTTAGGAATTTGATATAAAACTTATAATATTTATGTCGGATTGTCATTAGAATTTACGTCTATTACAGCAACACTTGCATAATCTTAATACATAGTTTACATAGGTATACAACAGAGTCCTTTGGTTTTGATATAAATTGTAACGCAATAATAGTTTAACTTGATACTTATTGACCCCTAGTTAGAGAATTCGAAGCTCTGATTACTTTAAAGTTAGCGCCGTACAGCAACATTGCAATAACCTAGCCAATAACCCTGCAACACTGATTTAAAATATCATTACGGCTCATATCAGAGATTTAGATCTCGCAGGGGTAGCTAGGACTATATCGGGAGAAACAAATTGTAACAAAGGAGTCCGGTAAAGAAGATTATCGGAGATGACGCGTGGCAGACACGTGACGAGAGTGTGGCTCGTGATCGGCACATCTACCCTATTCTTAACACACTCATTTCAAAATAAACTGTAATGCAACTGCCCAGAGTTTGATTTCGTTTGGCAACGCACAGTTTCATAAAGTGTCCTGACTTACAAGCGAAATACCGTTGTTTCTTATTGAGATAAAGTCAGTTTTAGATCGGTAATACATGTTTGAAACGTTATTTAAAAATAAGAAGTGTTGGAGGGAAATTAATACCACAATTTGAAGGATTTAAGGCTTACATTGATGTTGAGTGTAATCGGAAGAGCAAATAAATACATAATGGCAAGTTCTGCAGTCATGTGGTTTAAATGTCGGACGTCACCAGCAAGAATGCCTTTAGGATATTCGAAGGGTTTTTTATTCCATAGCGTATTGTATCTAATACAAAACAATAGTGCTTTATGAGTTTAGTACCTATAACTTTACATTGTTAAAGATATAACTTGTCTTTAACACACATACTGTGTGTTAAAGACAAGTTAATGAGTATTAGGTACATACATACATATATTTTGTTAGTAACATTTTTTATTAAAAAGGTTTACTTATAATTGAATAACAAAGAAGTTATAAGACTCGCTTTGACTATTAGAGTCAGACCAAGATAAGTTGGCAGTGATTTTGATAGCCGAGACGGTGCACGGGTTAATTTAAACGTCAAACTTCTATAAAATTATGACGTTTACTGACACTTGCACCGTTGCACCGTCTGGGCTATCAAAATCGCTGCTAACTTATCTTGGTCTAACTGTAGTTACTAATTTATATTACAGGTAAGTAAGTGTCCGTAGCAAAAATTATCATTGAAAAAGTCACTGTAATACAATATTAATTACCTTAACGGGACCTAATTGCGTATACTTAAGCGTTAACATTAACTACGACGTTTCGAGACCGGCATTGTCGCCAATTAATTTAAATCGACACAGTTCTATAGCTGCAAACAAAATGCAAATTTTATAACACAAACAATCGTATCAACAAATCCAGAGCAACATATCAACGATTTTATCAGCGTAACATTTTTCCCCGTCTCCCCGGCTTCCCCAATATGTGATCATGTAATCTCACCCTCTCATAATCCACAACGAGTTAATTACAAGGTTTAGATCCAATAAACTGTGTCGCGTATTCCTATTTCCAACAAAAACTTACATCGACCAGCTTAGTATGACCTCGATTCTCTTAACAACAGTGCGAAGTTCGTTAGCGCGCACCGGATCACGTCCGCCATCTTGGCTGCCCTCGGGAAGCATTCTGAACGCGCCTGTGCCGTCGCACCCCTGTCTCCTCACGTGGGACGATACAATACCTCTTTACGTTTTATTAGCTGCCAGTTTGTTAATAAAGTCTGGATTGTCTATGGTTTATAAAATTAGAATTCGTTCGCTTGATTTCAATTACTGTTGATTTATTTTGATATTTTATTGAAAATGAATTTAGTCAATTGACGTAAAGATTTGATTATAATTTTATTAGCTCTTACAATATTAAACAATATAGGTATTCGATATTTTTACAGTATTATTTTATAATGGTAGGTATATTGGAGTTTCTTCGAATTTCATTTGAATAAGTATTTCTCTTTAGTAACGAAGTACCTAATATTTTTTTATATTGTTAAGCCCTCATCGTGAAAACCTTTATACATACATATATTAATATTCCTGTAAATATAAGTTTATACCATTTATTGGAGCTCTATTATTATTTCACAATTGCTCGATTGATTTACATACAACGTAACATTAAATTGGTTAGCCATACTCATTTTGACCCATAGACCCCATAGTAGTTTTTTTTAAATATCAGTTAATAAATTCTCCCGCACATGCTTCATTCCCTCTTAGTCCAACCTTTCCATTCATACGTATAGTATAACACTTGTCTAACTTCAAAATCACGCTACACTAACCTAACCCTGTCCATCATATTCCCGTTCTCACAGAATCAAATAAAAAACAGCGAGATCGGCGCCGGCGCAACTCGAGCGCGATAAATCGCACTTCCAATAATATTTCTACACCCCTTTTATTTTCAACCTTACCTTCATATTCTTATGGGTTAGTTTTTGTTGTAGTTTTTTTGACAGGATTTATTATGAAAGTGGCCACGTGCGAGGTAAGCTGGGCATTAAGCTGTAATAATGACCGAGTGTTTGTGAGATACGGGGATATAGGCAGATGGACGATGATAGCTTCAACAGGTTTATTGTTAGTTTTGAGTGCACCTGTGTGCTCCAAAAATGTTTTTCCTAAATACCGTATTTTAAATTCAATATTCTACCTAGCAGTAGAATAGTAGTGTGAAAGATTTCTTCGGAAGTTTCTAAATTAATTAAGTACGGATTTATCTCATAATTTTAAGACTAATACGGGAACAAACAGTGTGCAGAAAATGATACGTGTCTGCTCTAGAGCACTGTACTTTCTAAGTACGTTTTTTTTCTCTTTTTACTATAAACAGTAAAAAATTGGTATTAAATGGATTTGTTGTACAATTTCCATTATGATAATTTGCTCCCTATTCCATAAATTACGATATTATTAATTGAAAGTAATCTCAAGAAATACTACTAAAGTTTATACTCAGCTGTGTTTTTTAAACGCAAATAAATTTTACTTTCCTCGTACTCGAAATGAAAAGTAGAGTTTAATTCGTAGTGTTTAATTCGAGTGAAAGGCACCATTTCAGTCTCCGACTATTGAAAATCGAAACTACCTCGACAGGAATGGATACCTTTCACCCCTCGGTTAACAATCTACCATATTACATATGTAGGTATGTTTTAGTAACTGATAATTTTCAATCACCCATAATATTCTGCGGAATCAGTACCCCTAGTATAAATTTGATCGACATCATAACGTGACGAACGCGTTTGCGTTAAGTCTCATTTTGTATAGGATTTTGAGTTTCCAAAACGTCCCGCTTGGCGCGCTCTTTCTAAATCCAATACAAAATGAGACTAAACGCAAACGCGTACGTCACGTTTCGAAATCGAATTTATTTACACTAGGGGTACAGAACTGTCAGCCAATGTATCTTAAATGATATTGTTTTCGTTACCACGATAACGATTCATGATATCAAGCAAGTTTAACAGATTTATATCACGTGCAATTTTAAAATACACCCTGACATTTCGAGCCCTTTCCCTGTATCGCTCACGGGGTACCTAGTGTTTAGTTTTATGTACTAAAATATTATAAAACAAATATCCGCAAACTTCTCGATCTACATAACACTGCAGTTAAACCAGTGTTTTCGATCTAACTAACTAAATACATAATCTCCCAACATCTGAACACTACGGTCCTCGCGCTTGGCTGCACTTCAAACGAACGGCTAGGCCTTCTTTGATAATGGCGTCTCGAGAATTTCATTTTGTCTTGAGTTAATTGTTAGTTTAGGTTGTGAGTGACATGGTAAAGGCTTTGTGAACCGTCTCAGACTGTTGAGATAACTGGCTCGTCAGAATAGAGAATCAGGTGTTATCACTTGGAGAATAGCCACAGAACTCACAGAAGAGAAGCCACGACCTTTAAGAATATATTTGTTATTTATGCGTCTTATACAAAATGTTAATATAAATTAAAACTAAAAATATTTAACTAAAACTAAAACGTTTTATCTGCAAAATATTCTCGTTTAGCTTTGATGCACAAACGCAAAGGTTAAGAGAGGTATGGGCAGTGTGAATGCCATCTCACGTTGCGTGGTAGGGCACAGCACAGCGGATCTCAAGCGACCGTAAATAGCAAGAACGGATTTTTTATATTATTCAAATAAATAAATGCTTTATCGATGAAATAAATGATTTATGATTTTTTCAAGCTTTGATTTAGTTTCACCTGTCCTGTTGTCTGTCTGTAATCAAATCATGCAAGTTAAATTTGACCCACTTACCGGTTTCCAATGAAGCTGAAAATTTGCATACATACATATGTAAGTCGGGTGACAATGCAATATTATGGTACCATCGAGCTGATCTGATGATGGATACAGGAGGTAGCCACAGGAACTCTGTGATAAAACAACGCAACCTAATGGTGTTTGGGTTTTTTTTAGAATTGCCTGTGGAAAGAAAGGTTACAGTCAGAGATAAAAAGCTTGTACCAAAAATGAAATTTTTGCCAAAAACTTATTCATATTATATTTATCGTTGTCTAAGTACCCACAACACAAGCCTTATTGAGCTTACTGTGGGGCTTAGTCAATTTGTATAAAAATGTCCAATGTTTATTTATAAATAAATATTGTATGTTAATTGCTAGTTGTGAGTGCCGTGCTAAACGCTTTGTGAACCGTCAAAAGGATGACTAACACTAGACACCGTGTCCGGGCCGAAGCGGCTCTTCGTTTTCTATAGGAAGAATCACGTGATCACCGACGCTCAAAGTTGACTGTCTATAGAAAACGAAGTCTTGGACGCCTCGGCCTAGACCCGAACCGTTCTAGCGTGACTCATCCTATACGCCTCCCAAAATCACTAAAATGTCCGAAACAGCATTAATCACCGTCTAATCCATTTTGCGAGTTTTATTTGTTTTTCTCCATTAGGACGCAAATAAGTAAAGTCTGTCGAGAATCCCATTTAGCCTACTAGCTGGATTTGAAATGGAGTAAGTGGCAAAACGAACTGAATCCTATCGCTTAAAAGGCGCAGGCGAGCTTTTACCTCGATCGAACCATTCCGCCTTGTATATTTAGGCAAATATTTGTCTTTACCTGCTCCATGCGAAACTTCGTCTCATTTTTACATATTCGTATTATATCTCTTTCCATACAAAAGGGATGTAGAAAAGGATTTGCGCTAATAAGACAAAGTGAATCATCAAAATTTGATCCACCGAGCACATACTTAGATGCTACGAATATGCTACAGCCAAGATTGCGAAGTATTCAATAAATCTCCAATAAGAAAATAGTACATTACGATACAAGTGCGAAAAATAGGAAATTCGAAACGAGTGGCGATAAATTAAAACACGACCGAAGGGAGTGTTTTAAATCGACACGAGTTGCGAATTACCTATTCGCACATGTATCGTACAACGTTTTACAGTACATATGGCCCTTTAAATGTTCGACACAGTAACGTAATATGCTACTTCTCGCACTAGTGCTATAAAGTAGCCCCATATGTACTGTAAATGACATTAATTCCCGTAAAAAGTTCCAAAGGTTTCCGAGAATGTTTCTTTAAAAAAATCGGCAGTACCTACTCTGGTTTAGTTTGCACCGATTTTGTGTAGATGTGTAACTTTCTGTAACTTACACCTATATGGATAACTATATAAGAATTCGTAATATGAGATCATACTACACCTTAACTTTCCGCGTTCCCCAATGCTCTGTTGAAAATCAGAATATTGCAGCAGAGCAAATAGCTTAGGCTGTTTTGGATTGAGCAACACCCCTCTAGGGTGATTCCCCCGGCATATGCTGTGCGTTTTACGGAGTTTTAATTTTAATCCACTCTGTATGCATATGCTATGCATGTAGCTATACATTATACTACCACGATTCGAAGCTGTGAAGTTGCGCAAAAAGATACTTTATGTCGATGATATACGGGTTTTTAAGAGAATTTATATTATGGTTTTGATCGTTTATCGGAAATTTGCGATGTTTGTACGATTTATTTGTTTTTATGCATTTATTTAAAGCTTGCATTTTTTCGAGATGGTCATTACTTTTTAGAAATTGGATTAGGTAAGTACCTAAAAGTAAAAAGCGGTGGTAGCCGAGTGGATATGAGTCCGACTTTCAATCCGGAGGTCGCGGGTTCAAATCCTGGCTCGTACCAATGAGTTTTTCGGAACTTATGTACGAAATGTCATTTGATATTTACCACTAGCTTTTCGGTGAAGGAAAACATCGTGATGAAACCTACATACATCTGCAAAAAATTCAAAGGTGTATGTGAAGTCCCCAATCCGCATTGGGCTAGCGTGGGGACTATAGCCCGAGCCCTCTCGCGCATGAGAGGAGGCCTGTGCCCAGCAGTGGGACGTATATAGTCTGAATTATCAAGTATTTTGGTGACACTTTATAAATCGTTTATTTTTTCTCTAAGAAAGGGGTATTATTTAAATATAGTTATTAAACCAAGTAAAAACTTAATTAACATTTAATAGTAAAAAATAAACCAAAAAAAAAATCGTAATTATGTTATTTGAAGTATTTCTGTGTATTAATACCTATCAAACTTACACAGAAGAATATATAGCTGGTCAAACATCTTTGTCAATAGAAAAAGGCACTAAATTCAAATGTTCTATGGAATGATTACCTTTCGCTCCTACATTTTTTAAATTTGCCACTTTTTTATAATGATGAAAATGGCATGACAACTAATGCCATATTTTTTTACCAGTTTATTTTTGAAGCAGCCAAATTTAAATGTATCAAATTCGCAGCGAGATTAATTGGTAGAAAAATCAATAAAGCATTTTGACTCAAAATATTCAGCTATTTAGATAAACCAGTAATTTAATAGCAACGAAACGCAGCAGTTACTAGCCACTAATGTCTGTACAAGAGATTTATTAGGCACGTCTGTAACAGGCTACAAATCTCAAATCGGCAACCAATATGCAGCGCAAACGTGTTGCAAATGGTTTGTGCCGAAAATCGGTAATGCGCAACATGCGACCTTTCTCAACGTCGTAAGTGACAGGCCGTTTGTGGCACTTATGGCCTTTCAATGCGAAAGGCCTTTGGCCAGTCAGTCGAGCCATTCATTACGCTACTTGCATTCCTAATTCCTGAACTATTCTGAAACCGCAGGAATATATGTTTGAACTATATATATAGTCCTCCTCATCGTTTTCGATGACGGCGACCCCAAATAAACACATTATGGACGTTGTCTAGCGTGAGCCCTAATGTGGCTGGCCAGGCCGAACTTGCTCTTAAATACTCTATTGCACGCGTGACAATAAAGTTGGCCAGCTGCGTTGAACGTGTACACGTAGGAGGGCTTAGGTCTCTCTTTCCGTAACTGGCGTTTTATTTCTAGGCTAGTGAGGCGGTTATCTTCGAATGTTTTGACACCGTTATGGATGGTAGAACGCCAAGAAGACCTCCTTCCAGCAAGCTCCTCCCAACGCTTAGGGTCGATGGCGCAAGCGCTCAGATGCCGTTTGAGCACGTCCTATTTGAACTATACTTCGATATTGTATATGTAGGTAGAAGATAGAATTTTCTTTATTGGCACACCTCAGTAAAAGATACAGCTAAAAGAAAAACAATTGATTAATGATAAAAACAGACAGCAGGTGGTGTATCGCTAAAGAGCGATCTCTTCCAGACAACCTTCGGGTAGCGGAAACAAAACAATGAACCAAGAAGAGTAGAAGACCTTTGTCTTTATTGCTCGTATTTGTAGGAGTCCTTTACCAGACTGTGTATCTACAAAAATAATATACATAATGGATATATACAGAGGAATACTATAACCAGCCCTTGAGGCATTGTACCAAGGATGTTAGCGGCATTTCCTCGTTGTATCGCAATACTGATACGTTGTGCGAGGAAGCCGCCAGCTCTTCGGTCACCAGTTACGTCAACCAGATGCATCGCGATTTCTGCAAAATACTTGTACGCGCTGGAACCCCATGGACCTAGTTTCAACGCCAAATGGTACAAAATGGTACTCTCAACCAATGCTCTACTCTACTGTGTGTAACATAGTTTTGTTTTCAATACAATCCAAGACGGGAACTAACTGTTGAACTAGATTTTATGTTAATGCCTACCTACTCAACAAATATCCTCTGCTCCTAAGTTTCTGTTGCAAAGAGCTTCTAGCCTAGGCTAATGTTATGACCAACATTTGCTATGTAGAAAATGTATTATATGGGGGTTTTCAGAAATAATTGTACTCGTTTTGCCTTAATTATCCTTAATTTTCCATACAAAATTTATTAGTCAGTTTGTAACGGTCCATACAACATGTATGACACTTTTTTTATCACATAAAGCGATAGTGCTCGGGATTCTAAGTAGAATAAGTTTTTGGCAAAAAAAATCATTTTTGGTACAAGCTTTTATCGCTGACTGTACTTTTTTTCCACAGGCAACTAATACTCATCGAGACAATTCTAAAACCCCAAACACAATTAATAGGTTGCGTTGTTGTTGTTTTATCACAGAGTTCCTGAAGCTACCTCCTGTATCCATCAGATCAGCTGGATGATACCATAATATTGCATTGTCATCCGACTTACATATGTGTGCAAATTTTCAGCTTCATCGGAAACCGGGAAGTGGGTCAAATTTAACTTGCAAGATTTGTCCCATACATACTAACAGGGTAAGTTAAATAAAAGCTTGTAAAAACCCAAACTTTGTTAGGTTTAAAAAAGTACAAAGTACACTTTTTCTGAAAATGTCCGTATTGTATCGTAGTACGTTCAGGTTTCCGGAACTCTGGGAAAGTAATACCCGCTCCCTTCAATATTCCTAGGTACAGTCGCCATCAGATATATCGGAGCGTCCAAGGTGTTCAAATATATCTAAACATGTACTTTAGCGTCATGACAATAGAGGTTCAGATATTTGTGAACTTTTATTGTGTAGTAAATATTGGATGGTTATAGTGAGATCCCAAATAATTAATGGATCTCCTCAAACTTTCTCTTATAGGTACTTTTTCCAAATCGAGACGGATCAGTGAAGATTTAACAACTGAAGACGCCTTGACTGTAATTTTCTGTACAAAACAGTCTGCTGATTTTTGCAGAGGGGCACGTCAAATGAACGGCTACTTCTACGTAACGTAAAAATAACCATGTCAGATCAACGTCAGTCCATACAATACATATAACCATTGGCCGAGCTTTTCGATGGACCCCTCCATCCAAGCTCTTAAAGGCGTCTCCAGTTGTTAAATCTTCCACGTTATCTATAAAACGTTATCACTCGAGGCGACACTTAATAAATAAATGGTTAGAAAGTTAGATTTATTTGTCTTAAACTGAATGTATCTTTTGCATACCTAATCTAATTAAGACTAAAGTAATAAAACTGAATGGTGAAAATATAAATACCTTCTTTTTCGTGGCTTTGAATACATATTTTTCTATACATCATTCCGAATCCAATGGTGTCCAACATACATACATCACCATAAAGCGCCAAATAGGCGCGTATCGCTACGTATTTCTATACATATATTACGTATACGTCCACATTGCACGTTTTCATATACGTCCACATATCACACGTACATGTTCGCTATGTACGCTGACCGCCGGCCGGCCGTGCCATATTAGTTACATGCAGACCGTACATAAATATGCCTATCGGGGTAACGTCGGGCCTTTCCGCACGTTATATTGAAGCACCTACTAACATTGTTGGGTTAGAACTGACTGCAGATTGACCAAGAGGCATTCTCAAAATTCAAAATTCAAATATTTTGCAAGCAGGTATCAAGGGCTCTTTTACAAGTCAATTTAAAGTATATCATATAGTGACATGAAAACACAGTAACATTTATAAATACAACAGCCAATACCTGGGTAAACGTTAATAATCTTAAAAATAAATAATTACTACATTATAATAGAGATGTATAGTCTCTATAGTTAATAATACATAAGATTTGGAGATGTAAAAGGTCCCCACGGTCTGAGAAAGAAAATAATACCTATTAATAAGATTTGGAAGTGTAAAGGCTCTCCAAGAGTCAAATAAAAAAAATATAAAAAATCTCTCTTCTGATTGTAATAACAGGTAATAACGTGTCTGGTTGAAGAAATGACACTTTTGATCATATACATAACACATTCAGATGAAATGTAAAACTTTTTATTACAATCAGAATACGCATCCAAGATTGATTTTATAGCAAAATGTATAGTAAAAGTAAAATTAAAACTTTAGTACTTTATTCGTCACTATTGATAACGTGCCACGTAGCAATGTGGGGTCTATTTCCTAAACGGTATTAGACAAATATCATCAGTCCACGAACTGTAAAGTCGTATGGGTTACCATGGCAACACAATAATTCGAAAAATGGGTCCCTGGAATAACGAACGATACAAATGAGACGAGTAGTATGTTGTCATGATTTTTTTCAAAATATTACATTTCATGTTATCTACCTAATTAAAATTTAAGTATGCATTTACAATAGTGACGAGTAGTACCCCCGCCAAGACAAGCAAAGCGAAGCGCAAGGGCACTACCTACCTTTTCTAGAAGCGATCTAATTAAATACTCCAAATTTACCATTTTCTTGCAATGACGGCAACGCGCTACATGCGTGAGTTGCAGGCGTCCATAGGCTACGGTGACTGCTTACCATCAGGCGGGCCGTATGCTTGTTTAACACCGACGTGGTATTAAAAAAATATATTCACAGAACTAAACTTTAGTTAAACAAATTAACATAAAGATTAATCAATTTCTGCCTGTGTTGAATCAAATAAAAGGACAACAAACTCGGCGTTAAAAAAATACGACTTTGTTTCATATTTTGCAAGTATAAATATGTAAAAATATGGCATTAAGAGTGAAACAACATGAATAATGTAAGCGTAGCGTTGCTACGCCGTAGACGAGGACGAGGCGTAGCAAAGGGTTACGATTTGGTGACAAAAAAACTGAAAAAATACCTATAGTGTGTTGTTTGTTTCTTTATTTAAGATATTTTCCTACTAGTTTGTTTATTTTATTACAATATAATAACAAAATAATAACAGTAAAACACACACACACACACACACACACACACACACACACACACACACACACACACACACACACACACACACACATACACACACACACACATACACATACACACACACACACACATGCACACCCTCAACCTAAACACCAACGATAAAGAAAAAGTCGTGCATAGACCGTATTAATTGTAATAGGTATGCAAGATACATATGCGGCTAAAAAGCCGTTTCCAAAATATTCGTTTTAGCTATTCTCAACAATCTCAACTGACACTAGAAATAATAATAACAAGCCATACAGATTTCATTAAAACCGTGACCTTACCCTTACAATTCAATATAAAATCAGTTAAAATGACGATTTCACACATTAAGGCGTCTATTTATCACATTTAAACACATCAGACGCATCACCATAGCCGTGAATTCCCTACTCGACCATGAGTTATGACGTCCTTACCCCACGACACGAAGAGCCCCCCAAATGACATGTCAATGCATTGTCACCTTTACGATTTACTGTGCCAATGCAGTGACCACTGTCCTTATCTAACGCTTTGTGGCTTAGGTTCGTCTCGCTCTATTGATATTTATTATAATTTTATGCGGCGTCCACACTCCACAGTTGCTTTTGTGTATTAAACGGTGTTCTTGTCTGTACTGTTGTTCGAGGGACTGAAACTCGCTTAATCCAAAACGTCGTATGTCATTTTGTAACTTGTACCGAGATAAGTCTTTTTGCCACTGCGTGGTAAAATGACAGTGTCGTTGATGCATATTTATGAATTTTTTCAATGATTTCGATGGCAGATTTAATTCGGTGATTATGGGTGTAATTATAGGAGATATGTCGCCGCAAGTGTGCTCGGATCGAATTACAATGGGGGATGAGTTGCGAGACTGTTGTGTTGTTCGTTAATAACCGTGTCAAGATTCTTATCTTTGGTTTCGTTTTTGCAACTGTTGTCTTGTATCTCGGTTACTATATAAGTAAATACAAAATACTTTTGAGCATTAATATTCTTATAACTAACATTCAAGAATACGAGACGATCGATTGCGAATGTTAAAATAATTACGTTTGTCAATTATTGTAATGGACTTCAATCGATGCGTCTAATTTTAGTTTTTTTTCTTCTATGGCAATATGAAAAGGAAGTTGTCTAGAGTCAGACAAAGATAAGTTGTACGGAAGGTGGAGATAAGGAATGGAATCTCCATGTACCAAAAAGTGTCATAAAAAAACCTTAAATAGGTGGCGCTACAATACCTAGAATACTTGAAAAAAAAAACAAATCATAAACAGCGCACTTCACTCCGTCAATAACGCCTAGATTCTTAGCTACTCTAGCGCTACTCTGGAGAGATTTGGAACTATTATTTATAGCTAACCACTGGACACTTTTGTATAAGTTCTGCCTATGGAGATTGCTTTCCTTAACTCTACCTTCCATAATAAGTTGGTAGCGATTTTGACAGCCCAGCCTGGGCAAGTGTTAAGAAAACGTCATAATTTCATAGAAGTTTGAACCTGGGCTGCCAAAATCGCTGCCAATTTAACTTGCTTTAAAACTGTACGAGACATGTACGAGTAACCTATTTTTTTTTAACTGCGACACTGTTTTGTCAACTAACTTACTTCAATCTCGTAGTTGTGATGGACGATATTTTCTCGAATTTTTAAATTATAACTGTTGAGGATGAAACTGACAATCGTAATGAAAAGGGATACATATACCACGTACCCGACCTTACGAAAAGAGAAAAAGTTTTTCCTCTTCTAAATATTTTCCATTCTCCATGATTTTTAGTATGTTATTGACACAATGAAAAACTAGGTTTATAGGTTTTCCTTTTTCTCAAATTTTTTTTCAATAGAATATATTATTTATGCTGAAGCGATCGACATCAAAATCAAAGTGATTTGTTAAGATTTAGTTAGTGGAAAACGTTTTCTCCCGAAATGGAATTTTATAGAAATAATGACGATATTTCGCTAGGATCGCATTATTCTTCATATTTATATCGTTATTCTTCCCTCTTAATGTCCAGGCACATATTTTTTAACCGGCTTTCTTCCATAGAGTCTAAACAAGGTGTAAGGTGTCAGTGTTAGGTTTCATTTCCATCCATAAGACCAGGCGCGGATACAAGGGGGGGGCCATAGGGGCAATGCCCCCCCCCCCCCTAAAACCCTGGCTCTCACATTACTAAATTGAGTAAATTTTTTTCTGTGCAAAAATATATGATTTTCTCAAAATGGCCCCCCCCTAAGCCAAATCTTGTATCCGCGCCTGCATAAGACGTAGCTGCTGGAGACTATTTTTTTTTATACTACGTCGGTGGCAAACAAGCATACGGCCCGCCTGATGGTAAGCAGTCTCCGTAGCCTATGGACACCTGCAACTCCTAGATCCTAACACCCCGCACCCTCGTTGAGCTCTCTGGCAACCTTACTCACCGGCAGGAACACAACACTATGAGTAGGGTCTAGTGTTATTTGACTGCGGTTTCAGTACTTCCCCAGTTCCTAATTAATCCTACAAGGACAATTTAGATTAGATACGACTTCATTATTCATATAAAACATAATTCCATGTTCCCACTCAGCACGCGTCAAACCAGAATCAGGACAATACAAAAGTAGCAAAAGAAAAAATGTACTTAAAATAAAAACCGTTAAATGTCATTCAAGACCACTCAAGCGTCATCCCCGTGCCGTAATAATACACTATTATTCTATTTTAATAATAATAATACACTATTATCGCCATTAAAGTAAAATTATTATTGACTGCGACCGCCTCGCCAAGTAAACACAATTGACTCTTGCCATTTGGTTGAGTTTCAAAGATGTAGGTATTTTATAGTGACCCTTCGCTTCAGTATTGTACCAATATGGTGACTTTTGATAAACAATGATGTATTGTTATTTAAATTAATAAAGGTGAATTCGATGTTTCGTCTGGTTATTTATTTTAGAAAGTAGATATTTAATGATGGAGCCAATTGCATCTTTTCAGGCTAGAACTATTATGTGACCCAATTTATTATAATGTCTTCTGGTTTTTACATGTAAGTAGGTCATTATATTCGATATAGTTTTTTTATAGTTAGTCACTAGTCATTTCTTTCAGTCTTAAAATCTTACAAGAAAATATGTTTTTACCAAAATTGCCTATTGAAATATAGTATACTTTTAAATATACTTTACCTTTAAGATTTTTCTACTACGCATGAATAGTTTTACAAAACTTAACTTTACCTAACTTATTAATTAACAATTTCAAAAACACATTTTGGAAAAAAGCCGTGAAATCGTCATTGTTAATTAACAAGTTAGGCAAGGTTTTGTGAGACCTTTTTGGCGTAGTAGGATAAAGTCTGGTAGCCTTTTAAAAAATCCACCGTGTATAGTCTCAAATGATTCACATTCAAATAAACTAACTAGATAAACAAAGAACCCCCAACAAAAATGTACAAATATAAAATAAATCAATAATCAATTTGACGCCAGCCGCTCGGTCCGAACTTTTCCCCGGATTTTATTATTCTGGCAACACATCTAGTGGAAAATCGCGTCCTGCCGGCTGAGGCGGCTACGGCGGGAAAATCACACTTATTTATTATTTACAAATATAACAAGAATTGCTGTACGGCTCACCGGGTACAATGGAATGGATATTTTCCAGTTTTTTTGTTCACTTGACTGCATTGTTAAGATGTGGGTAAAAATGGATATAGCATTGACGGCCGTAAATCCGATACAAATAAGTATCTAACGGAATTATTTGGGTATCAAAGATTTCTTACAAATGTTCATTTTTAGAATTTCGTAATAAGGAACTAAAAGCGATGACAGCGCACGACATAACTAACCTAACTGATGAGCACAAATTGAATGTTTTGATATAACGTAATAAATGAATTACCAACTTATCAAAAGCCCGACAGTGGTACTTTAATAACTTTATTTACATTAAATAGATATATCAGAGTTATTACTATTAATAACTAGCTTAAATCTAAAATAAGCCTTTGAGGCATTGTACCAAGAGTGCTGGCGGCATTTCGTCGTTGTATCGCAATGCTGATACGTTGTGCGAGGAAGCCGCCAGCGCTTCGGTCACCGGTTACGTCAACCTTTCACAAATTTACAATGAATATTTCATTGGTTTGCTTAAATATACAATAGGCATTTTATATCTCAAAATAATTCTTAAAAGGGGGCTTTACCCAGCAACACCTCCAACATTGAAATCTCAACAATAAAATTAACGGTTAAATGAATCGTCATACGACTCTCCTCACAAGACACCGTCCACACCGCCTCATTTTAATTGCAGCATGTCCCAACAAAGCTCTACCTCGATTCACACGATAACTCAGAGCACCTAATAAATCGCTGCATATCATTTCACCCTCAAATGACTTTGAATACAGTTGTACACCTTAGTCTTACTCGGGGGGCAACACACCGCCCCCCGGAGTTACCCACAATATGAGCCCGTATTGACAAACTGCCGAAGTCTCAATCAAACAATACTCTTTATTGACCTATTTCTTTGATTGCCAACAATAGTAAATCGACAATTAATATAATACTTTAAATTCCGTGGGAAAAGTGCGAATTAAGTGCAGTTTTGATTTCGTGTCATGTTAAGTTTGGGCGGGGTCTTAAGGCGGTGTGGTATTGTTTACTAACTATTCAATGGTTTGTGAATATTAATACTATAATAGGATGAATGTCGTTTTAATTTATTCAATTAAATGTGCCACTATTTTCTTCGCGAATTATAACGTTTCCCCTTTTTAAACGGGGTACAAATTTTACTTTTCTTTCGATTTTACCGTCTTGAAGGTACATATTTACTCTTGGTGTTATATCTAGCTTGCTTATCAAAATCTAACTGAAAATATTAATCAATAGCAAAATGCACCTATTGCCATTACACAGTAGTATTGTCAACCTGAACTATCCTACCAATCCAATCAGCGATAAAAAAGCGCAAAAACAAAAGAATAATCATAGAAATGCAGCAGTTGTTCGCTGACAAGGCGCAAAGTTAAGTGTCACCCAAAATATTGACTCCCAAAGTGCCGACACAATACGCAGCAGGTCGCTTTGTGCCCTCGGGCGCACAATACCGGCCTGTAATGTACTGCTTTTTATTTGCTGTTTTCTCATATTGTAAGAGCATTTCAACAGGAGTTCATTTTTATAGGAATGCAGAAATTTTGTCTAACAGAGAAAGTTTAGGCGGCATTTTGTAAAATGTTATTTGAACGATTACCTATTTGACAGACTGCTTAATACAAAGTGTAACCAAAATAAAAGAGATTTGTTTAAGGGCATATTTGGTATCGTGTTTTTATTAGGAAAAAGTTAAAGAAAAAATTTTTTGGCGCAAAAAAGTTTTGGTCTTTGATTGTAGAGTTGGCCGACTTAGACAACCTGCCCTATAGAAAAAAACGTTCTCGCGACAAAAATGTTTTCTTCTACTTTTAGTAATCAGAATTTTAAGATTATTTTTATTCATACCCACACTCCAGATTTTAAGCACAATTTTAGCACTATATTCTTCCTAAAGTAACAAACTTCATATTTGGCAATCATCATCTCAGCCGAAAGACGTCCACTGTTGACAAAGGTCATTCGCTGCCCTACACCAACGGTTTCCTGCGACTTTAACCAGATTGTACTAAAGACTAATACTACTAGAGGTATATTGACAATAAGTATGTATATGTAAATATTAGCCAGTTTGCCTGTCACTCCTATTGCTTTATAGGGTTAAAATGTATACCTACAGAAATGTCTCGAATCTAAAATGAATCCATTACTAAACACTGAAAACTAATCGTAAATCCTTAACCAAGACCATACAACGATTCAATGAGTATAAAATGAAATACTTAATAAACAAATACACGTCACCCAAACCGGCCATAATTATTTACCATTTCAACAGAATCTCGAACGCAATACCTCCGACAGCGCACTTTGAATACAAAATAAATTACGTCAAAAACGTACCGTCAAACGCCGTAAAAAGTATGAAAGGTGCCCCTAAATACCGGGTGAGGTGAAGCGGTAAAATTATCTTATATTTGCTCAGAGCCCGTGAAGGCAGGGCGCGAATACTTTTCAATAAGCTTAGCGATTTTTTCGAGCCATCTTGTAAAGTACGCGCAAATAAAGGGCGCGTATTGATCGCGAGAGTCGTGATTGCGCTTAGTTTTGTTGGTAAATATGGCGTTATTTAATTTAGTTTGAGTATTCGAGTGTTGATACTGTGACGAGATATGAAGGACTTGCCTTGATTACACCTAATAAGTACGTACTTACTTACTGCTGTGGCGCAGTGACCCGAAGTGGATCTTGGCCTCCGACACCAAAGATCGCCATGCTTCTCTGTCCAAAACCGTTTCTGTCCAGTCGACGGCGCCGAGTTCGCTAAGGTCTTTTTTCACTTCGTCTCTCCAGCGGTACGGTAGGGAACAAATACGTAGTCGATGCCAAATATATGTTTACACTTTTGCGCCTTACTCCTTTGTAATAAGGCAAAAATTGTAAACATATAATATTTTCAAAAGTTTTTTCCTTTCATTATTGGGTAAGTAAAGAAAAGTGCAAGTCAATATTAAGTCGCCGGGACTTCCAGTCCTTAATACTCAATACTCACATATTTTATTGCAAATTCACAAAGTAGTTTGTACAGGTGGTAAACTTATAAGCTAGGTCTTTGTGAACCCTGTTGGGCACTGCAATATTATTATTCACAATTCCAAGGAGAGGAGAATTTGTGATTATTAACTAGCTCTTCGAGTGCAGTTCGCTGAGTTCTGAGCGGACGGCCGCGCCGCGTGTGGATATTGTTGTTATTGAATTTTTAGTTTAGTTTTAACAAAAACAAGAAATCGGTAAAAATAAAATTACACATTTTTAGACGCAATTTTCATGTTAAGTAATAACTTTAGTGGAAAAATAGTTAAATTTTAATTGTTGTAGGTAACTTATGCTTGTGATTTTTCTATCGAGCGAAAG
The DNA here is from genome assembly GCF_033807575.1 of Cydia pomonella. Lineage (NCBI taxonomy): Eukaryota > Metazoa > Arthropoda > Insecta > Lepidoptera > Tortricidae > Cydia > Cydia pomonella. The sequence continues at coordinate 17,000,784 of NC_084716.1, read as the reverse complement.
TTGTTTAATCCGGTTTCGAATAGATTATATAACTAAAGAAGGTCCTCAATTGCTAATATTCATAGCTTTAGGCAACCGTATTATGATCTAAAAAGTGCTACGATTTTTCGAAAACTCTGCTGGCTAAACGCTAAACCTGCTACCACCAGTTCCGCCCAGTGTTTCTATGCATCTCGCTCGTGCTGGCGTATAAGTGCGAGCGAGATGTATAGAAAGTAAATTACATTCTTGATAGCGTATTTGTCAGTTTTGGCACTGTCAGTGACTCGTGGTACTTGTACTGAAGTAGGTGTACTGAAACAGACTGATTCGCCACGCCACATAATTCAAAAATATAACATAACAGTCCGTTGGCCATTTCATTCATTTATACGTTTTTTAAACGTACCTAGTTATTCTTAGCATAAATTACACCAATCCTTTAAAAGAAACGTGGCTGATCTAAAAAAAAGGTTTTTATTCTTTTAATGAAATAATGGAACTGCCAATGACTAACTTTTTTTTATGAATTGATGATATTACAATGTTGTGTATATTGTATAAAATTGTATTTGAAGTATACCTATATTTCACTAATAAAGATTATCTTATCTTATCCAGCTAACCCTGCATGCCAATAATAACACTATGAAAATATGACTTAATAATAATACTTATAGAGAGGTACATATGAAAATGTGTGATACTTAATGACACTCCCTCGCTTTCAGGCCAATTCGAGGTTTAGTTATTAAATCTCATTACAATATGAGAGCGATGGTGCCCTAGCGGTAAGAGCGTGCGACTTGCAAATCGGAGGTCGCCGGTTCAAACCCCGGCTCGTATATGTAATAATGGTTTCAAAGGATGACCCAGATGTAACCATGGAAACGGCAAAAAAAGATGATTATCCCTCTAGAAATAAATTCTCAAAAGGACATCGGTATCACATACAGGTACTTAATCCTTTAACAATCCTTAAAAACGAATTAAAGTGCAATCAGTAGTAAATTTCCCAGCTACCGTTCTCAAAAACCGAATTATAGCAACCGAGCCTAATGCGCCGTGAACCAACCACAAAAACACTTAAAACATGAGCATGCACACATTGTTGGCTCCACATTGTCTATGTTCACTTCTTTATACATTTAATTCCTACATATAAACAAATTTAAGGGTTATTTACTAATTGGTGTAAGTACGGTCGTGGAAACAAGTCAATCCGTGCGTGTAATTCGAATTAAGCGACTGTTTACAGGACTGTACTTTGCGTGGAGTTTTTATTTTTTACAACCGGCCAGTGCGCGCGTTTTTCACACATGGCCAGACTTCTGTGCGCGTTTAAACCTCTTTAAAACATTAAAATTAATTCAACTTTGAAATCAATACTGCCCTATTTATTATTCATTGTTCTCCGCTATTTTGTAATTACTCGATAACTTGTTAATTGAAAGGCAATTGATAATAAACATTTAATTGGCGGATCGTGCTATCAACCATGGTGCTTGCTTGTTAAAAATTTCCATTCCATCTGCGTGAAAAATTTATCGAGATTCAACCCTTTCTAGAAATTCTCAATTTTTCTACTTGAACGCTGCGGAGCAAACGTCCGTCCGTTTGTCGACTTTTAATTATTAGCTTGTTATAATTTTCTAACCGAACAAATCTTTCTTGACTTCTTTAAATTTTATTCGATCTGTAACAAGCTGAATAGCTAACTGGTTTTACAACAACTCCAAGATCTTGCAAATACCTAATACTATCGGGTTAAAAATATCTACTTAAATTATAAAACGTGTATCTATCATATCTACAATCCAATCATCATACCATTCGTTACCTGTAGTACCTGCGCCTAGTGACTAAAATCAACATTTAAATAAAGAAATCAAAACTCGTATTTTGTTAAATAATATCAAAACCCTTTCACGCACAATACCGGCAAACGTAATAACAAATTAAAAAAAAAAACTTTAAAAACTGTCAACCATCGTCATAGACAACGAAGGAAAACTTTTTTAAGCCTCGTTCGAACGCGCTTTCTCGGTCCATCGGCCATCGCGTCAGCTGCCACTCACCGCGCGGCGGGGACCACCGCGGCGCGGCTCGGGTTACCGTCTTCTATCGTCTTACGGCCTTCCTACGTCTAACTTACGTTACACTACACGTCCGTTTTGGCGCTGTCAGTTGGCGACATTTTTGAATTTCTGTATCCCTTACGCTGGGTGGTCGAAATATGTTGCTATCAAACTTATTATCTATAGTAACCGGTTTGATAAGAGGAAATGAGCGTCGTGTCGTATATGATGGTGCAGTTGAAAATTGAATCGATATGTCCATGTCATTACTGTCATAATTATAAAATTACGACAGCAGTCTATGATGCATACAACCACTGAGAATCAGTGGCAGAAATTAAATCATTGGAATCAAATCTTGAATAAAAAGTAAGGGATTAAAACCAGACATTTTGTAAGGAAAGTTTGCCTCATGACCAGACATCGTATTTTTGTGGGCAAATTTTTTGGAATGGTGGAATGGACTTGCTGGGTATATAAATATCGATAAACTCTGCTCAGCTCTGTGTGAGTGAAATAAAATTCTGATCTGATCTAAAACCTCGCTCGTAATCTGGAACAGACTTGTTCGACATAATATAACTAGCTCTCTATTAGTTTTATGTAAAATTAGTTTATTATAATAGATAACTCCCAATTTAATAAAAAAAAAGCACGCATATCATAAAGCAACATCCCATTTTTTATGTCTCTACTTTTTTCCTTAGCGCATCTCATTCAGCCAGGCTCCCCGATTGAAATTAATAATCAATTTAAAGCACGCCTCTCTGATCTGATATCGTCACAGCGCCCTTATCGACATCCGATACAAAGATCTCCGTGTCTTGTTCTACTAAGGATCTGTCAAAGGGCAAATAAAATTAAACTTGTACCTGCATAAAAACAATTTGATTTGAAGCAAATTAAGTATTTCTTTTTATTATTTGAGTCCGGTTAAGGATTACAAAAACATTTACCCTATTGAATTATATATGGGCTACAAATAATTATATGCAATAGGAAACGAACTTGTACAATTCATCGTGGAAATAGTTTGAGAAGAGGTGATAGGTTTTTGCTGGCTTGGTTTTCGCAACTCAACGTCATAATATTGCGCCTATTTGGCGTGCTCGTTTGAGAATATGTTCAATGCCAATTATTATCCACCACACGTTAAGATTTTTTTAAATGTAATTTTAGCTGGTCAGCGTATCAGACGTACTGAAGAATAGCAGCATGTTTGCAGCAACATAATTGTTTTTTGTCCACTCAGTACACTCAAGAGCAATGAGTACGAACAAACATTGCAATACAAAGTGACTCGTTTTCATTACGCTTGATTACACATCTTTATAAACACCAATTTATAAATACTCAAAGTACCCAATTCTCTCCAGGTATCCTCAATCAACCGCGTGCTCCGCAACCTCGCCGCGCAGAAGGAGAAGACCAACTCCCAGCCTCCCCCCACCGACTGCAACACGCCAGTATACGAGCGACTACGACTACTAGGCTCCCAGTCCAACTGGCCGCGCGCTCCGTGGCCGACTCAGATAGACGCCAGGACCCCGCCGTATCAGCTTCACAGTCTGAGTCCAGGGCCTCAGATGTGCAATGGCGATATGGGGATAAAGAAAGGTTAGTGCCGTAGTGTACCAAACTTCCAGCTGACTGCAACACAGTGTACGAATACGATTGCTGTGCTCACAGGACAATTGGCTGTGCACGCCATGGCTGGCACGGATAGAATAGAGTAAAATTATTTTTATTCGTAAACACAAACGAGACAACAAATAGATAGACGTAGACGCAAGGAATCCGACATATCAGTTACACAGCCTGAGCTAGGGGCCTCACATGTGTCAAAGTCAAAATATTCTTTATTCAAATAGGCCTAGCAACAAGCACTTTTAAATCGTCCAATTTTACAAATATCATCTTAATCTAAATATCAGAGCAATTTATTGATGCAGTTATTATTGTTCTAAAAAAAACATTGAATTATTATAGATATGGTAAACTTAATAATAAGAATTTCACAAAAGGATCGTAATAGCGATATGGCGTTCATATCCCATAGTTCATAGAAAGGTTAGAGCCATAGACAGCAGAGTATTTAAAGAAACAGATATTTCATCATCCAACCCACCAGAAGTTTACCTGCGGGAGATTCAGATGTTTGGAAATCCAATAGCCAGTATTTCTAAATATTTGACATAAAAGATCGCTGGAAAATTAAAACCTATTCGCGCGTCAAATATGTTCTAGAATTTGACTCATGTAGGTATAAACCTTAAACACAAACAAGGTTTTACATGCTTCTTAATTTGGAAATAGATTTTGCTGAATATTCTAATTTCAAATAATTGCTTATTATATTTATTTATTATTTATTGGCTTAGGTTATAGTTTTAGCATTCACTTTTTTTGTAACATATGGACCCTGTGTAACAGTGTTGTCTGTAATAAATGTTTTTTTTTTATTGCAATGCAACTGTTTTAAAGCGTCTTAATGCTCCAATGCATTGTCTGTCTTGTCGTTGACTACCTAAATTTAGGAAACGGTGACTGAATGTAGCAGTAGTTGAAGTACGTTTTCACTAGCAAAACCAGCGATCTAATTTCTCACCACTGAATGTTACGGTGAGGCAACGCATATCAACGAAAACGAATATAACGATAGACTTTCCCTTTTCCCTCTATTTGCGTAGCGAGTGATACTTTTAGAAGTAGTAAGTAGCAATAAGAGCGAACCACACGTGTAAAACCAACCAGCCGTATAATATGACACGTGTTAAACAAGAATCAGTCATATAAACATGTTCCTAACCTGAAAAAAACATCATCGTTATGTTTAATAGTCACCAACGTTCTGTTTCGATATAGAGTCTAGGTATTTTCAAGAATTATCTATATTATAATTAAATTTCGCTTACCCGCATTTATTTTACTGAAATAACCAAATCATATAGCGACAAAAATCTATTTAAGGTCACGATCGGATTCAGACTGCACCAACAATACTGCATCACTATTACAGTGCGACATTACGAGTACTATGACTGCATTACTGCCGCAAATGTTAAAGTCGATGTTGCTGTCCGGATTCTTTACATTTGCGGTGCAGTCTGAATCCGAACGTTACCTTTAGTTTCAAATTACAATTCACCTGATCTCATAAAATATAAAACTACGCCTACGGATAACACCACAAAATGGCGTCACATCCAAACCACGCTCAAAAACAACACGATCGCCGTCACGCCGTCTGCCGGCAACTTTTTTCACCAGCATTTTGATAGTCGATTTGCGGTCACCCCCACCACCCCTCGGGGGGAGGCCTCGCCTACAGTACCGTCAAAAACATTACTCTGCCCATCCAGTTGGAAGATTTAATTTTCATTTTTATCTCAAACATCCCCCTTTGTAGCGGTTCTCTGTGTATCCAATTAGGTAGCTTTGAACATTTTTCTGGTCCCACACAAACTGCAATGGAGTTGTGGAATTTTTAATTTCGATACGGCTTCGGTAAAGCTATCTGATTATCTTGGAGATAACCTTGATCTTTCAGTCAAAGTCCTTTGCGTAAACTTAGTCTTTAGGGTTCCGTGGAAGCGTACCAACCGAAACCCTAATTCTAGTCTCCCCTGTCGGGTCGTTTTCATGGGAAACAGTTAAAATTTTCATATTGTGTAAAATGTACAATCATGTGAGTTTTTGCCATTTTTTAAATGTTTATGAAGGTACAGAACTCTCCAGATACTTGTCCGATTTGGTTTATTTACTACGAATAAATACTTATACTTACTATTAACCATTGTCTTGTTTTATGATATCTGAAAAATCCATACATTATTTTATTGATTCAAAAATTGTACCTACACAGCATTACAGCGAACTAATACACTGTGAAATTTTAAATAGACAGTATTTATACAAACTAGGTACCTACATGATACAGTCTAGGAAGGACAAACAGAACAAATGTAAGACAGAAATACTAATACAAGACAGAAGATTCCTCGCTTATCCATCGTCTCACAGAACTTCATACATTCTTTACATCCATCTAATTACTTGCAAATAGATCGCATTCCGGCGCTGATGCGAGGAGCGCGTTAATATATTGTAGAGCGTGTACAAGTGGTAATTTGCCATTGGACATAGTATGAATATAAGAAAGTCTTAAGAATAGTAGGGTAAAGGCACCAGTAGTCAGCCTTATAACGCAATTTTAAAGTTTGCACTCTCGGCGTTTCTACAGGATTAGTCGGATAAATAAACGCATCACATGGTTAGATCGAGTGTTTATTATAGTTTTAAAATAAAATATGTCAAAAAATAACAATCCTCTTTATAATATCTATAATTAAGTTTAAACAAAAAATGACACTTTTTTCCAGTAGTCAGCCTCTAAAATCCAGTAAGCAGCCTTCGTGTACCCAGTACTCAGCCTTTATAAACTATTAATAACAATGTGATCAAAATCACTATTATTTGTATCAAAATTAACGATATTATAATATTTATTATTTCTTATACCTAACTCTTATAAGTACAATTCTCATGCTACGAAATTTGTTGGCCAAAGGTGCTTAAAATTATTCTTGCAAACTAATAATCACTGTATTTATCTTCTTATTTTTTATTAATGAATCTGTTTTTAAAACAAACTATGTATTATAGTATTTATGTTCCTAGTATTCAGTAAAAATATTAAACGAGTCTATACAGATTTAATCATCATTTGAATTAGGTACTACTTGTATTTAATAAGTCCATTATTTTTCGGTTGTTTATGAATGTTTGTTTTCTACTACTAATACTCAATACTGGTTTATTTAGAGTAATTTTTTTGACACAACATGTGTACTCGTGCTTCGCGGAGGCTACGGCATTGAAACAATATTCTCTTTCCTAGGGAAGCAGACAGGTTTATTAGACAGAATTTTAACTTTGGGTTCCTTGTCACGCGTTATTTTGTTTGCTTTGGATCGTGTTATGTCACTGCGTCATTATCTGATAAATCTGTCATCATTTCACAAATCTTTTCCTTATATACTTAATATTGACCCTACTAAAGTTCAAGGTTTCATTTTGTTGCAATATTTTTGCTTTTAGTTATTTTATGTTCTTACTAGTTTTTAGGGCTTCCTTTTGTCTTTATTTGATTGCTATCTTTTCAGATTTTTCTTGTTCTATCTTTTCCCCTTTTAATTTTCTCTCTTAAGATATCAGCCTTCTTCTTCTCTATTTCCTCTTCTTTTTTCTTTTCGATATCTCTCCAGTCTCCGGCTCTAATTCGATTCATGACTCTGGAAGTACTAGATTTTTGTATAGGAGATATGTATACACTTTTGAACCTAATTTCAATGAGTTAAGGTTCAAAATATATTAATGGCCGAGTGCTGGATCCGCGAAACCCAGTGCTCAGCCGCATTAAAACGTTATTTCAAATGCGGCTGACTACTGGGTTTTACTTTAATTTGACTATGACATGCCTAACTAAATTTGAAAATGTAAATTTAACGGTCCTAACGGTCGTATTGGCTCGAAAATAAAAAAGTTAACTAATAACCCAAAGGTCAGCCGCGGGAGGCTGGGCACTGGATTTTTTGTAAAAAAGTGGTATCCAGTGGTCAGCCTCCTCAATTTATAAGTTAAATATTGATATTTTTATTCAAATATGACGCAATTTAATAGATAAACTAACATATAAACCCATCATTAACAAAAACCAGTAACTTTTAATATTAAAACATAATTTTTCTTACACGTTACGGGAGCACCACGTGCAGTAAAAAATATGGCGGACAGGACACTCCGGCTCTCGTCAACAAACATCACCTTTATGAACGAGTATATTTTTTCCCCCCCATTACCTCACCGCACCTGTCGCGTTACGTATTAATCAATAAGGAATCAGAGCTCCTATTGGATTACTCGCGATTTGTTTATTTGAATATTACAGATATTTATGACCAATAAATGACTCAAAAGGCTGACTACTGGTCCCTGGCTGGCCACTGGTGCTGTTATCCTAGTTCGCCCCGAACTGAGAACTCGCGGTTCGCCAAAAAGCAAGCAGAACCTACTTAGTCGGCAAAGGATCGAAAACCGCGTGCGATTTATTGCAAGGTCTATGGAGCCCTTAACTGATAGATTTAAGTCACCATAGAGATTAAAATAAATTATATCTGTGGTAAGTCCTAATTTTCTTACCAAATGTCAGATACCTATATTATGATTATTTTATTATGTTAAAAACAATATTAAAAATGTGTAAACCGAGCACTTTCATTTGGTACGTCTGAAAACATCGACACGATTGAAGTGCCAAAATATGTAGACACAACCTTATGGCCCATATATTAGGGTAGTGTAAACATATTTCTGACACTTTGTCCGTACCGATATTTTCAGACGTGACCGTACCAAACTCGGCCATACTTTCTTACAAATAAGATGACCAGAATACGACGCTTTAATTCACTTCGCTTTGCTCGCTCGTTCGATAACAGATGAGACCTATTTTATTATTATACTTATTTTTCACTTCATTGTTTAGACTTTCAAGAGCTAATTTAAAGTCTAGGGCCCCTTGTTTGACGACTGAATCTGACCATAAAAAAATGTACCTCATAAGTGTTTTTCCCGACGAAAACAAGCACTCAGGAGCTAAACGCCGCTCGAAGCTCAACGCTACTTATGTATGCTCTAGCCGTGTTTTTGCCGTGAAAGTGCCTAAAGCCTAGCCGCACGTAGAAGCGACTATTTGTCTATGGTTTAATGTGATGTTTTAATGGCACATTTTATTTATTCAAAGCAACCTTAATTCAAAGTCACCTAACCAGCACGATTAGAAGTGGTAAAGATGACTTATCTATAATATATATATAGGACATTATTACACAAATTGACAACCTAAGTCCCACGGTTAATATTTTATTTAAATTTTGTTTTATGCAACTAGACGTACATTACAAATACCTTATAGACATGAAAAAATCATAAAAAACCCATAGCTCGGCCATTTTGCAAAGAGTCTAACAGGCTAAGGAAAGAGAAGTGGCTCCTGTGATGAATATCAGATTTTTATATTGTCATTTGTTGGCTATCTTATAATATAGAAACACCTTAACTTTCAGCCCCCTATCTTGAACCGTCACCGAGATAATGTCAAAAACGTCATTATATGGACACGTTTTTCAAAATCGTTTTTCTCCTGAACTATATAAGGTAGAGTAATCAAACCAAATCATAGCTACAAAGAATGAGTAGGAGTATAAGTCAGATTTTTTTAAATATTTAATTCTCTGAAAAAGTTATGATTAAAATGTCAGAGATTTTTTTGACAGCTCTTTTCAACAAGTATTTGTAAAGGTACACCTATGTAAAAAAAACACATAAACTGTAAATAGTATTGCTTACCACCATGCGAAAAATTATATCAATTTTTTTTTCTTGTACCTGCACACAAGATTTGTCGAGAATCGGTTGAAAAATGCGACCTTCAGACGAGAATCCGCACATTCTACAGGTCACGTTTTACATACGAAAGCATTTTTGTCCAAGCTGAAACGGAGACCTTAGCTAACGCTCGGTCAATTAAAAACTAAGCACTGTTTACGACTTCTGGGCCCGGAATATTGGACTTGTGATGCGGCAAATAATGATAAACTTTCAATCATGTAATACCCCCCGAAACCTCCGCCAAGTATCTAACTTCACGTGAAAGCGTACGGCTCGGCGACCTTGACGCCCAGTCATGACGTTTACGACGTCTGTTCCTGGCATATTGGAAACTTGAGGCGGCAAATAATTATGAACCTTCAGTGAAAAAACATCTGCCGAAACCTTCCCAAACCGCACAAGGTCGTTAAGCATTCAACTCCCCGTGAAAGCGCCGGTAACTCGCACGGCTCGGCGACTATGACGCCCAGTTCGTGACGTTTACAACGTCTGTGCCCGGCATATTGGAAACGTGATGCGACAAAAAATTATGAACTTTCAATGATAAAATACTTTCCAAAACCTTCCCAAATCGCACATGGTCGTTAAGCATTCAACTCCCCGTAAAAGCGCCGGTAACTTGCACGGCTCGGCGACCATGACGCCCAGTTCGTGACGTTTACAACGTCTATGCCCGACATATAAAACGTGTAGGAAGTACTTAATGATGAAAATTCACGCTGTTCATTTATTCATAGTCAGTACGCATTACGTTGGATGATTCGTGCTCATGTATTATAATACTTGTCAATTAGAAGCTATTTTATTTCGCACTGGATGCCGGTCATTCCAAAATTGAAGCGCTTACCTTGTGACAAATTGTACAAGTTGCCTTTAGTCGCAAGCCTGGGTAAGCGAGAAATTTGCACGTCCTAACGAGCTCCCGCTCATAGATAGAGAAAGAGACAAGCTCATGTTTAAGAACGAGTATAACAAAGATGAATGGAATGCAAAAATTAATCAAAAATAACAGATTTCTTAGTACGTATAGAAATATATATGGACGTATTTTTTGTGCTCCTTATGTTTGAGTATAACCTATCTATATATAGTCATTGTTTCCGCTACCGGTAACTCGGCGACCATGATGCCCGTTTTGACGTTTAGGACGTCTGTGCCCGGAATATTGGAATCATGATGCGGCAAATAATGATGAACTTTCGTACTACATTATTGAGCGCTTTATAATTCTATAATGTTGATAATACACTCGGGTGCAAAGAAATCGGACCAACCCAGCATTTTTTATCATTTTTTTAATATCTGTAAAAACTGTAAGCTCTATCATGATAATTAAAATACCACGTGGTAGATAGTTTTCTGACCTATCAAACAACATCACTATTCAGGGGTGGGGATAGATATTGTGCATAATACGAGTATGGGCCTGGAAATCACCCTCCTCCAACTGCCGCATTAACGCATGCACTAATTGACAATCAATCCTTCTTCCTAGCGTTATCCCGGCATATTGCCACGGCTCATGGGAGCCTGGGGTCCGCTTAACAACTAATCCCAAGATTTGGCGTAGGCACTAGTTTTTATGAAAGCGACTGCCTTTCTGACCTTCCAACCCAGATCCGACTCAGTGTTGCCAGGCGTACGATAATTTGGGCACCGGTATTACGATACCATTAGACTTCCTTGGCCGATGCCACCCATAAAGTCTAGTTTTTACGCAAAATGTGACACTTTCTTTCAGAAATAGGCTACAATTAGCACATTTTGGGTGTTCGGCTTCTTGGTTTACGTCAAAAATATCGGAATTTCCTGTAAACCGTTTGGATCTATCACAAAAATACACAAATATAAAACTGATTTTTGTGCAATTCAAACGAAAATTGCGTTTTTTTTTATTATAGGTTCATTGAACATGTAGGCGTATTTTGCAAGAAATATTTGGGAGTAAGTAGTGCTTTTTTGATAGGCGTATGATATTTTTTTCATCTGTACGATAATTTCGACATTGAAATACGATAATTATCTTCCGCTCATCTGCCAACACTGATCCGCCTTGAGCGAAATTCCTACTCATGATATAATATTCCTAATTATCTCCAAAACAGTTTGGCCAATATTTCGACGGCCTAGCTCCTGCATTATTGACTCGCTGGTAACCGTTTGCAACACTGTTTGCCCACCAACCAAGTGTCACTACCGAGCTCGCCCGAGGCAGTACTTTGTTACAATTGTAGCTAGATTAGGGGCGCTTTGTGGCCTCTGAGCAAATCGGTAAAACGACGGCTTACGAGTAATTAGGTTGTCGGCGTTTCGGAGTTCTTCTCTCTCTCTCAGAATTTTATATCTAAATAAACCAAGATTTCAAATGAACCGTTGTCTATATATAAATTCATTTTTTGTATTTTCTTTTAGCTTAATATCGCTTTCGACAGTAACCAGTTGGACATTTCATACTAAAAAAATATTTTCCGGTGCGTCACATTTGCGTGAACGTGACGATCTGGAAAGAACAATTTAGGATTTGAAAGTGCCAACGGTTAAGAACAAAATCAACCCCAATAAAGTAAGGTATGAACAAAAACATAATTTAATTACTTATAAAATGTTAGCAGACAACAATTTACCATTAACTTACTCAAAATTGCCAAAAGGCTTCAAATACTATGTCATGATTCATTTTCGGATCGATCATAACACTATAAAAAATTACACCATCCCTTCAAAAAGAAAATCTCCCAAATATGCAACTATTTATTTAACTAAACGTTAAGGGTGTGGGTCCGTCTAAGCTCCAGTTAAGGGTCCTACAGCGATAGCAGCGGAACTAATTTTATTTTCGCGTCCCCTCCGAGGGGACGGGACACGGCACCGCTCGTTATTTTAATGTTAATTTATTTATGCGTGTTTAAGAGTGTCCGGAACACGGACTGTTGTATTTATTCTTATTTGAGTGGGTGCTGTCTGCGTTTGGTTTTAACGTATATTTTTATGTTTAAAATTCCATTTCGTCACAAACTAAAAGCAGATAACTTTAAGAGAGAAGTATACCACATGATCGTTAATACAAAAAGAGGAAACGTTTTTCCACTTCTAAATATTTTCCATTCTTCATGATTTTTAGTATGTTATTGACACTTTAAAAAACTAGATTTATAGGTTTTCCTTTATTTTAAAATTTGCAAAACAAAAAATATATAAAACCTAGAATATACTAATGCTGAAGCGATCGACATCAAAATCAAAGTGATTGCTTAAGATTTAGTTAGTGAAAAACGCTTGCTCTTGAAATGGTAGTATCTCAATGGCCCCAATACTGCGAAAAATAAATAGAATCTACTTATAATATTTATGTATGTACCTATCTTACGGTACATTTTTATATCTTAAAAATATTACAGTAACAGTACACTGGATAAACATATCGCAAATAAGTTGACAGCTAAACTAATAAGTAAATACTTTCGATATTTTATCCTATGTAAAGTTAATGTGATTTTAATAAAGCCGTCGTAAAATGAAGAAACTTCCCGAAGGTTAATGTAAAACCAAAGTCTCTTTCAGCGGCTCAGCGGCAGGTCAAACGACAGAATAAATCCATTACAGCCAAAACTAAATAACGAAGACCGTGATAAATGCCACAAGAAAAGGACCGACACATACAGAATAACCGTAGTCAAAAGGAGAAGGATAACCGTCTGGCGAGCCCAGATAAGAGAAGAAAAATGTCACAAGATATATAACCGCGGGGCCTTCTATGGGGTTCCGTTGCACTAAATTAGTGAGATGTATGGCGCGTTGAATATTTATTTATTGGGTCTGAGTTATTGTCTTAAGTATTGTGTGTGTGGTGTGAAATGGAGCGTTAGGATATCTACTATATTCCGCTATAGATTGGGGAAATCTGGTTGGTTTTTCGTAGCAACTTTCGTTATTGTCGTTTACGTAATTTTGATGGTGATTTGTTAAATAAATAAATATTTGGGGACGTTCTTAGACAGATCAATCTAGCCCCAATCTGAGCAAAGCTTGCGTTGTAGTATGAAACCTCAACTATTTCGTTCCTAGATCTATTTCTATTTTTGATATATTATTGATTTGCCTAGTTACCTTATTTCTAATAAAACACTAATGTCATAAACAACTCTTTTAACCCTATTTACTACTAGGCGACGATATATATACGTATATATGTTCTAAATATCAAGTAAGAGATTCTTCATATCCAAATATGAAAAAAACCGTTGCGAAAACTTCGCTCTTTGAATCTCACTTTAAAGGACGACTCGTGTAAGAATGACCTGGGTCCGGGCCAAGGCATCGGGCGATGAAATGTTTCTTGCCTCGACCCGGACTCGTTCCAGCGTGAGCCATCGTTAAGACGATTTCGATACCACAAACTTGGAGGTTTGTAAAAAGTTTGCAGAAAACATTAACTCCTATAGTTGTATAGACGGGACACAGACAGCCCGTACATAATGCTCGGTATAAATCGCCCTACTCTTTGAGGCTATTTTCTAGTCGAATGGACATACTAAAAATAGATAATTTCAGTGCCAGTAATATTTTTGAACATAAAGCTTTAGTTGTAGCAAATTTCTTTGCAGATATTAGTAAAAAGTAGAGAGGTACTTATAATATAATATTTGTTAAGTATTCAATCATTTATTGACAATAACAATATACATAATGGATAACCGTACTGTAGGTACGGTCTTTGGAAAACTTAGCAGTCTTAATTTGGATTTTTTATTCATCACATCATATTTGGCATTACTTATATAATTTATAAATTTTATGACAGCTATGATGGTTTGAATCTAAAACACATAATTAAGTATATTTAATTAAAAACATCATACTAATCAAAACGAAAATTATGATTACGTTATGTTACAAAACAAAAAAATGTACACCGTTTTGGCGAAGTGAAATCGAAAAACTAAGGTTGTATATTAAAAAATACGGTTCTCTTATATGATAGCTGTAAATCAGTTCACGATAATAACCGAAAGGGAAATAATATAAGCATACTTTGTAAATAAATTAACAAAGCCTCTTAGTTACATAGATAAAACGCAAGATCACAAACGTCCATAATCCCTCAGCGACACACCTTTTATATCCGTCTAAAACAAAACCTAACCCGTTTCACCCTTTATGCCCAAACGCTAAGACAACCAAAATAGAAGGGTATACACACACATAACTATCGAACAGTGGGTACAAGCACATCAAAGGGGCTCCCAGTATGCTTCCATATACTGGATATACGTAGCTATGTTGGTTAGGTATTTTGATTCGGAATTATGGTTGGCTAAATGGATTTAAATTTTGTTTGATGAATGAGCGTAGTTTAATTTCGATTGACAGAGGTTTGGAACTCATTTTATTTAGGGGCTTTTGAGGTAGGATTGACCACTGAAAGTATACGCGTGCATTTTGATGGACTAATCCAAATTAGCGTCTGTGAACAACACAAAGGACATATTTAAACAGATTTTAAAAAGCTATATTAATCTTTTAAATTAATAAGGGATTAAAATTATTTAAATTAATTATATTATTTTAATAGAATAACGACGATTTCAAAAAAGAAATACTGATAACTTTTAAAAGCGTTAATGGATTTCAATAATTTTACATTTTGTCAATAAGCAACTTCTATTTTTTAAACTCAATACTTTTGATCAAGGCAACAACAAAAAAACAACAATTTCCTGACCATTCGTCGATATTTAGTACCTGAGTTCTTTATATGTATGAGCCCGACATGTACCGGACATGGTACCCTATACAAAAATGTCCCATGATTTGTGGCCTAGATCGCATAGCATTTATGATTATGATAACTAAGAATTTTGTTAAAATACCAAAATTGCTCTAATTGCCAAATAAATATAAATATTTACTCTCGTGGCTATAGTAACTGTGCCTACCCATAATGCACATACCTACTCGTGTATTTCCTTTACTACCTAGTAGAATCCATCTACGCATCAATTTAATACGTACAAACAACCCATTTATGTCCTATAGTATGATCCAAACCACCAAAACGGCAACAGATCAATTACATGCCAGCCACACCCAACCTAAAAGCCGTACGCACATGACAACGTGATCTAGATACGACCTTCCTAGTCGGACGTGGTATAACTGCCCATTTGGCGACCCTCTGTACAAAGAGCAATTAAACGACCGGTGGATACAATACACTACATTTGACTGCAGAGTTATATTCGTCAGCTAGTATTAACTCAACTATACCTACCTCTCGCGTCGAATGTTGGTCCATATGAGTTACTCCAAGTCCCTTTTGGTAAGACTTTATTTAAAAAATAATTGAGAAATATGTTTTTTCAGTATTTCTGTTAGTTACTTACTCGTAAATGTTACATTTTAAAATAAATGAATGTGCTAAACTTTCAAAAAATTATAAGTAACATTCTGTCTGTCCGTGATAATTTTTTACGAGTAACGACTAACTTATTATAGATAATTTATTAATGAAACATATAAATTTTCCCTAGGGACAATCACAGGTGACTACTTATATGTTTAATTAAAACATAAGTTATTTTTCATAGGCACACGTATACGGGACATACAAGCAATATGGTAGAAGAATGCACGCTTAGTTTTTAATGTTTACTCGTAAACATTATTTATTAAATAAAAAATAAAAATGTATATCCTCCAAACATAAAAATTTACATTGCCTAATAACTGTTGCTAACACCTAAACGAACATTAGTATAATTCTCACCAACCAGACTATTTTAGTGTATCCTAATTTACCTAAACAGTCTAGACCAAGGTTTGATGTACGCGTCCGTTAGCACCATGTAACAGCATTTCCAGCCGCAGCGCGCGAGCGCGCCACAAAGGGCGCCAATAACGCATGAAACACGATTATAAAACATGAAAACGCCGGTAAAGGGTTCCAAACCCCTGTCTACGGCTTTGCGCAATTATACATGTGTTAATTTGCGTATGGGTTTGATGAGTACTTAGCTACCCTAACAGTGTCCCTATTCGACGTATTTTAGATACAACTCGAGATATCTCCGATCTGTTACCTACTCCTTATAACGAGAGTCTTAGGCCCGTTTCAATAATATACTATAATATGTAGTTCAAATTAAAAAACACCATTTGATATACATTCAAAAAAATTTAAGTCCACATTGTTCACATTTATATGCGCCATAAATTAGAATATTTTTTTGTTAATAGTTACACTATTGTCTTAGGTACAGTACCTGTAAAGATAGTTGTAAGTGTTGAAATAGATAAATAAATTAAATTAATAAATAAATTACTGACTAGAAGTGTTCGTAGGCGCTATTTAATTAAATTGACGAAAATAGTAAACAAATTTTATATTTTGGGTCATTCAACAATTTTTTGTTGGTATTCTGTCAGATCAGCTGGAAAAAACTTGGAGGATTTAACAACTGGAGACGCCTTTAAGAGCTTACCCCTCTGTCGAAAAGCTCGACCAATGGTCATATGTATTGTATGGACTGACGTTTATCTGACATGGATATTTGTACGTTACGTAGAAATAGCAATACATTTGACGTGCCCCTCCCCCGCAAAAATTGGCAGACTGTTTTGTACAGAAAATTACAGTCAAGGCGTCTCCAGTTTTTAAATCCTCCAAGCGGAAAAAATGTTCATTCATTTCAAATACTTCATAATAAAACGTTGTAGTTCATTTTTTTTTAGTACGCTTTTATTAGTTCGACCTGTATGTAACTATGTAATGGAATCTAAGGTAACTAATTTAACCATCTTCTAAGGATCGTAGCGTCATGAAAATTGGCAGCTGTATGTAGTTCTGATGACATTACAATAATATGGTACTATCGAACTGATCTGATGATGGAGCCGAAAGATATGAACTGGATTTTCATGATGGAACATCGTATCATAGCTGTGTTTGGATTTTTTTAGAAAAGTCTTGTAATGAACTTTGACCACGATTAGGTTTCAAGGTCTGATGATGAAGCCGGAAGATAGGCACTGGCATTCCATGATGGAATATAGTATCATAGTCGTGTTTGCACTTGTGAGAAGGTCATGTAATGGACTTTGAACACGATCAGGTTTCAAGGTTATAACAAACCACCATGCAACCTAACCTACACCATAAAAAAGCGTGTTTTTCTAGTGTTTTTTAAACTATACATTTATTTTACTTATTAATTACATTAGGGTATTTGAATCAGAATATACCTATTATTTTCAGGATAGTTATTCTAATATTCGTAAAGTTAAAAATTTAATAAGGCACGTGTCGTCGTAAATTTCTACTATCTTTTTATATCGGAAACACACTTACTAATAAAGAATTATTATTAAATTTTTAACCTATGTGTAGCAATTTGAAAAAGTAATCTTAGAAATTACAAAGTTTTGTACGCAGCTCTCAAAAAGGAGATTGTAAGAAAAATATTAAACTTACAATCTCCTTTTTTCTAATTGAAAGATCAATATTAATGCAATTCATATTGAAAAAAATCTGTTTCCCGCCTTTTGAAATTTCGCGGTATTCTACAACCAAGCTGCGTACAGCCAATAATAAAACAATCCATCCTCTTTAACAATTTGTCACGTTCTAAATTCAAATTAGCGGCGGTCGATATGGAATTCTCGGCTGTCGTATCTATTTGTTACATACACGTGGTGTTCTTACCCTGTTCATCCAAGTGAATGTTTTTGAAAAAA
Organism: Cydia pomonella; assembly: GCF_033807575.1. Lineage (NCBI taxonomy): Eukaryota > Metazoa > Arthropoda > Insecta > Lepidoptera > Tortricidae > Cydia > Cydia pomonella. The sequence goes on along the minus strand of NC_084716.1, from coordinate 16,982,542 downwards.
ATATTTGTTACAGAATATTAATTAATACATAAAATATCCAAAATTGGGTGTCTCGCAACAATAAAAACATTAAAGATTTCACTATTTACAAATGCATTTGGGACTTAATTTTTTTTTATTAATGTATCAAAATTAATAGCGTAATATATTTAAGGTACAAAAAAAATGATTAGGTAAAAACCGATTTCGGCTATATTTTGTAGATAATAACCGGCACAATATTTGATGACATAACATCTTATGCTTGGGAAAATAAATCAACAAAACGACAATAAATTTGGCGTCTGGGGCGGATCCTCGATCCATACTTACACGGTTATACCCTTTATGACTAATTTCTTTTGGCAAGCAGTTATTGTGGTTTAATTACTTGCGCCTAATTTGCATTACCTATGCTGAGATAGTATATAGACTAGGGTATCCCTTATTTTACGATTTTATTTAAGTAGCGCTTATTTATATTAAATCGGTTTCTTTTATCCCAAAACACTCTACAAATAAATTTCAGGTCATTCATTCCTTCCTCAGGTCAAAAAAATCTCGGTTCGAATACAAAACCAGTGAAAATTGTCAAATTACTGTCTGGCCAAATTTCTCCATAGTAATTTGTATGGGTATTTCCGTTACAAGACTGTCCTGAATTTTTTGTTTTTTATAATTAAATTAATTTAATTAATTAATTGTAATTGTAATTAAATACTCAATTAATTTGATAATCAACAAGAAGCTCCTAAACTTTTTCAGGGCCCTGGTGATTATTTTTTATAATTTCTAAATTTTAAAGCAATAGCACCACTCACGATCTGACACAAGCTTTTTGGCACATATAAAACCTGTGGCATTATAGGCTCAATATTTAGTGAAATAGCATCTTATGCTTGGAAAAATAAATCAGCAAAAGGATGATCAATTTCGTGATAAGACTGCAAAATCAAAACTATGATTTTTTTACAATTTAGCTCCTTTTTCACGGAAATGGTTAGCCAGATTACAGTCCATTTGAATAGTAGTATATCGCCGTGCCGCCAGAATACAGCCGTCGCTATAACAAGTATGTGTTGTTTACCGCGTGGGAGGAACCGGGGCGGCACTAACGCGACTCCGCCCAAACCCGTTTTTTATCTGTGACTATGGGATCGATGGTATTTGTTCATCATTTTTGTCTGTGGTTGCGGTTTAATTGAATATTGGTAAAAATGAGAACGGCGTTTTAGGATGAAGTGAAGGTAGGTATTAACGTGTGAAAATTAATATTATTAATTCAGTAAGATTTTTAAAAGGGGACATTTTATTCGTTAAATTAATAATTTAGGCATTTGTACAGATTTAACAAATTTATTTATACTTATTAATTCAAAACAGTTAATTTGGGCTTTCTTTGTTGATAGGTAGTAGGTACTTAAAAAGTTCTTAATAAAGAAAATGTTTTTTAGTTTCACTCATCTATTAAACTTATCATTAATAAGTACTCTTAAAAGATGTAAACCGCATTCTAACTAGTAATTATTTTATCAAACCCCTTTAAGCGTACCTACTGCGTACATTGAAACGCAATTCCGTTTTGATTACTTATCTGTGAAAATGAACATTAAACACATTGAGTATGCACCCTCTCGTCTCGGTTACCTGCGTATCTGTTCCCATGGACAAAATGTCTTATCTGCGGTGTAACTCAAACTGAAATACAACCTTTCTGACGCCAGCCCTCGCTCAAAATGGCGGACGCGTGTCCGGAATCGTAATTCTTATCGTTTTTCATAAATGCCGTTTGAATTTCATCTGTTTAATAAAATTAGGAAATTATGAAAGCACACCGGTGAACTTGTAAATGTTCGTAACTCATTCGAATTTAATTAATTATACCTACATGACCCTCACTAATTACTCATTATTTAGTATATACATATGTACCTACTACTTCATTCAATAAATTGTCTGGAAAATGTATGTAGTATAATTTTATTTATTTATTAATATACTTAAATTAATTTATTTTATTTAATAGCGGTGGTGGACGAGTGGATAAGATGGTCGCGGGTTCAAATCCCGGCTCGTACTAATGAGTTTTTCGGAACTTATGTACGAAATGTCATTTGAAATTTACTACCAGCTTTTCGGTGAAGGAAAACATCGTGAGGAAACCTGCATACATCTGCGAAGAAATTCAAAGGTGTATGTGAAGTCCCCAATCCGCATTGGGCTAGCGTGGGGACTATAGCGCGAGCCCTTTTGCTCATGAGAGGAGGCCTGTGCCCAGCAGTGGGACGTATATAGACTGAATTATTATTATTATTCTCAATTTTATTTATTTATCGTTATGCTCTATACTTAAATCCAATTTAGGTAATGTTCCTTCCTTTGAAATGTGTATATTAATTTTACTGTAATAAAATAACAAAATACATAAAGTTTTATCTTGAGACATTTGGATTGTGATTCTAAAATTTCATTAAAAATAGAAATAAAATCTATACGTAATTTTTATAGGACAGCTTCGTCTATGTCATGTCCCTTCTTAATTATCAAAACAAGAACATTATAAGTACGCAATGCAAACGGAAAAAACCTTAATTAAAATTCCGTATATTAGTTAATATTTCCATAAATGCCGGGGTATTGGAGGCGTCTCTGGGGAGAACATGTCACAGCGATGACATTTCCGCGATAAGGCTGCCGTTCCTAGCACCGCCATCTTAGGTGAGCGGGAAAAATAATGTCATGTTGGAATACTTTCGGAATGTATTTTTAGGCCAGTAAGATATTGAAAATAAACATTAAGTTATTTGTTTTCTTTAATTACAAAAAAGTGGCAGTTTATTTTATTTGTAACTGTTAGATTTTATTTACACCGTTATTCTTAAATTAAGTGTTGTACTCCCATCGCTCCAAACTATATCACACGCCTACATAAACATTGATAATATAAAAATCGATTGCGTTAATGATCCAAGCGAATTTACATGTTTCCGCGGATGTCATTCCAGTAATTTCTTCTTCTTCTTCATATTTAAGACCTGTGCTCTTGTCGGTGGAGCAATCTCCAACTCATCCAGTCCAGTCATTTATATGAAATTAAATGTATTCCACATACACACTCCACGTTGGGCGCCACTTTTCACAAAGTCCATATTATATTCGCCAGGCCTAACTTATGTTATACATAAGAAATAAATAAACAGCATCAAGCAGTACCTATTGACATATACATTTTCATTACGTATCCTACGAAGTATACTCCATATAACGTTGTCACGAAATGATACAGCCAATTTCAAGCTTTTGTGCTAAATTAACTTCAACACGACATAGCCCCGCGTTTGGGCGCCACTTTTAGCAATATCTATATTTAACCGCCGACGCCGCGATTTTTCCCGCAACTGTTTATTAGTCAGTTATCTGTTGTCATCCCAGTAGACATAAATAGTGACACGTCCATTATCTGATACGGATCTACACATCATTACGTCGCCTTCGTGTAGCATTAATGTTTCGCATCTGACAGATGGGCCCCTGATACAAATCATATTTTACCCCCAAGTCATACATTTTCATGGGATTTTATGCCCTATGCCGTCGCGATAGGCATCGTCTGATGAGAGATTTCAAATTGTATATTAAGTTGTCAAATATGTTGGTATGAAATTGGCGGTGTTACAACTTTTGGGATGAGATAGGAATACGTAAATTGGTATTAGATTCTTACTGTTTAAAAGGCATATTGTTAAATATAGTACGGTGTTTACTTTAGAATATATTATGTTCTTTACATTATTGAAAAATGTTTATTAAACAAACGAATTACCTATTTTCTACCTCGTCTCAAACGAATAAAATTGAAACCTATTTAAAACAAGTCGACCGATAGTACGTACTATTGCTTGAAAGCAAGAAAATCAAATGCATAAATACCTGTACCAGTTGTAAATCAAAGGGTACCTTAGTTTATGTTCTTATATAGATATGGTTCTCCACATTCTGTCGAAACAAAACAGTCCTGCATACATGTCTATAGGACGTAAATGTATACAGTTCTACCACATTATCTACAAAATATAGCCAAAGGCTTATTTTATTTGTACCTACTGTAAAGCTTATTAAATAAAAATAATCTAGCATGGTGGATTGATTCGAAAATATGGTGTTCGAAGCACTCAAACATGACGAATCTATCAAGGTGCAAATTTCAGAGTTATACCTAAACTCATATCCATTACTGACATACACCTCTATTTTCTGAGTATTCTGCCACCAATGCCTGCCTATATTTTCTGCTCACAGTTTACTTTGATATTCCATTTTCTTGGACAACTGCCCATACTTTCAATGCCAATTCTTGTAAAAAGTAGGTTAGCCGCTTAGTTTATGTTCTTCGTGCTTGAACTTAACCAATTGTTAAAGAGGATAAGACGTGTAAGTAAGAAAACAAATAACTGTAAAATTGTTGGTTTTTGGCTAAATGTCTGACTGTCAATTAAGATTATGATTATTAAGTATACCTAGATCTAGGTATAATCGTAGCAGTAGCAGCAGTCTTTTATATTTACTTGTAAAAATATATTATGGCAACAATTGTAATTTTCCAAAATCTAATCCCGTGAATAAATAACCTGCTTTCAATATTGTCAAAATATTTTGAGAAGTTTTATAATAAAAATAATCAATAAAGCTGTATCCAAACCACGTCCTCAGCTTACCTAATACAATACTTATTCTATAAGCCATTTTAGATATTCCAAAACCATTCCATTATTGAGCCATACATTTTTAAGCGTGGCGGGGTTACGTGGTAGGCCCCCGTTATCGTCAGTTTCCGCATGAACGCGCTTTACGCCCCCCCTCTCCCCCCGCCGCCTCACCCCCGCACCGGAGACAAGTACCACGGAATCTTGACACTTTAACTTAATTTATTTGCCTGAGAATTTGCGGTTCTGTAGATTAAAAATCGCGACGGTTGTTTAGAAATGGATTTATGTTGAGGAGTTATGATTTGTCGGCGAAGTTGTGAATAGGCAAGTTTATGTACAGTGGTACGGATATTATTTATTTCTCGGGGGAATTCGACTAGTAATATAATTTTGAATAAGTTGATAGTCAATTTATTTAAATATCACTGCTGAAACTACGCCAAGGGAACATCAGTTATACGTTTATGAACTGGTATCAATCGGTTCAGCGGTAAGCAGAGGTAACAGACAAACAAACTTATTTTCGCATTTATAATATTAGTGGGGGTTTATTATAATGATGATTATTTTCACGTTTCTAGTATAAAGCGCCTATCTAAATGTGAAAACTAGCTAGTGACTAGTAGAAATGGCACGTTTAGGTTTAAACAATGTGTCCCCAATACTACACTAATATATTATGTTTTAGAGGTTTAGGAATACAGAAGGAAATAAAAGGTTAAAGTTACATATCAGCTGGTCTCAAGATTTTTAGCTTTTCAAATTAGGATAGTCATTTGTAATATTCGAATAGCATAGCAAACCTTGCTTTCGCATTTAACGGTAAACGAGAACAATTCTGATTACGACAAATTTAAAAATCATATTACTTATACCAGAAACTCGGTGAAAGTAGGAAAAATCAACAGCTTTGATATATCGTCAATGGAATTGATCCTTTTACCGGCGCTCGCTTTTCTTGCAAGTGTCAAGTTCAATGGACTAATTCTGTGCAAGTGTGCACATTCGAACTTCGACTCGTACTGAAGGCGTTATAAAAACGCTTGGTCCCTTGATTATCAAAATATCTTGAAAAATATAATGAAGGGCCCAATATTTGTCAGTACTTGTTAGCCCTACTTATATAAGTAGGGCTAACAAGTACTGACAAATGTTATTTAGGCCATTTTGCGTGTTGTCTTTATCAATCAAGCTATGGGACTATATTGAGCCTGTAATTTTTTTTGTAAAATTAATTTTATTCAATTTTGTAAGTACACACCGAGCACCTTAAAAAATTTAACACCGTTTTTAGCCGATATGTGCAAAGTATAAAAAAAAATAAAAAAATCTGTGTTGTTTGTATGCCGCTCCCGATTAGCAGCGACTATTTACAGTCATAATAATATACACTAATTTATGGACTATACGCGGTCAGATAAACTGTCTATAGACGTAAAGTAACATTAATAATTCATTAATGCATCAACGCCATATACGAATTTTGAACAGTGTCTAATTTGAGTCATAGATAAAGTTTAGTTGTATGTGGTCAATAATCTCCAAAGCGGTTACACCCTTGCGGATCTAACCCGCAACGGCACAGGATTATGGCGACAGAACAACGCCCGGTTTATTGCGGCTATGTGGTCGGATACTATTATGTTTATGGGCGCAACTTGCGAGGCATTAAGTATTCAATATTTTGCTAAGATATATTTTATGCGCCGTGAGTTTGTGTTATGTATTGCCTTAAAATGCCATTTAGGCGATCAACAATTTCACAGCCATGGGTTACCGGAGGCCTAGAGAGCGAAAATCGAAGTTCGTCAATTGCGGGCATTTTTCTCTGTCACGCTAATTACGTCTTAGTAAGAGTAAAAGAGAAAGATCCCCGCAATTTGCGAATTTTGATTTTCCCGGTAGGCCCCCAGATTCCTATAGGTGTGTCTACAGCGTGTTTTTTATTGAATTTCGTTAACTTCGGGGCATTAAGGAAACTAAATGGCATAATTAATTTAAAAAAAAAAAAGTAATTAATTGTTGCATATAGCGTTGTACACGGGCATTATATTTAACTCAACTAAACAATTGAAAACTGTGACGTATATAATGCTTTCTTGAGGAAAACGTGACTTTGTCGAACAAAGTCACGTTCAAAATATTAGTCCCATTCTTCCATATAAAGAATTTAACACTTGTATGCGCAAAACTATAACCGCGAACCATCTCGTTAGTCTATATGTTTCTCCATCAATTGAATATAGATACAAGAGCGAAAGAGGCAAACAGATAAACGAACTATTGAAGAGATTGGTGGTAGGCCCCCAAATGTCGCGGCAAAAGTTCTAAATTTACAGGCCCTACCGCTGATAAAACCGACTACTGGAACGAACTCGTATAAATTTAACTGTTATCGACTTTGTTTGTGGGAATTAATTATTACTTGGTACTTTGGAACTTTCGTCTCTGATGATTTAGCGGTCGGTGTTATAATTACATTCCACGGGGCTGGTTTTGCCCATTTTCATAGTTTAAATACATTTTAGTTAAGTTCGTGTCTCAACAATTGCTTAATGAATTTAAATATTAGCTGAGAATTAGCTGGCATCATATCTTGAACTTTCCATAAAAAGACCAGACATATCATTAAATAATAAATCTACTATTTGGCTACGACATAAAAATGACTTCTACATGATTGGAACAATTTAAAATGTAAAACTAGAGGCATATGGTATTACACTCAATTGTTCGCTCGGCTCATAACTGTTCCAAGCAGTCATTATATTTAGTCTGATCCAGTGTTGACCGAAACGTTAATGAAATTGACCACTATTACAAATTGTACTGTAATCTGTAACCGTCCGTTACGTTTTACAGTTCAATTTGTAATGATGGTCCGTTGCAATTAACGTTCGGCCAACACTGGTCTGATCAGCGGGAAAGGAGAACGTGTTTTTCGACTAAAACATTCGGTTTGCTACTTGCTAGACAGTGAGGCTTCTTCATGTGAAGTAAGACTAAGTTTTTTTCCTCCTCCAGGAGAAGAGCCACTGGAAGGCCTAGAAGGCCTCCACTCCGACGAGACGGGGTCCGGCGACAACTCCAACGCGGGCTCGAGCGGCGCCGACGACGATGCCGCGCGACTGCGACTCAAACGCAAGCTGCAGAGAAATCGCACCAGCTTCACTAACGAGCAGATCGACAGTCTGGAGCGCGGTAATTGTATAATATATTCAGTTCAAATTATGATCTCGCTCTCGAGCGACGACGAGGCTGCGAGTTAAGCGCAAGGTGCAGAGAAATCGCACCAGTTTCACTAAAGAGCAGGTCGACAGCTTAGAACGCGGTACTTGTAGCCCTTGTAGGTAGGTACCATATTTTCATTTTAAGGCGGTCTATACAATTCGTCGTATTCGTGCTGTCTCGCTACTGGAAGCCCTAGAAGACCCACTCCGACGAGACGGGGTCCAGAGACAACTCCAGCGCGGGCTCGAGCGGTGCCGACGACGACGCGGCGCGATTGCGACTTAAGCGCAAGCTGCAGAGAAGTCGCAACTGCATCTCTAATGAACAGATTGATAGCTTGGAGCGCGGTGCCTACTTCTACAATTTATTTTATTTGTTTATTGAGGGAGTCACAACCATCGACGCATTAATTTCATAACTCATAAATTTTAGTAGATATCATGGCCTTAGCAAATTCGCACCCTAACACAATTGCCGATTGGTAGCGTTTAGATGTCAAAATGACGTTCGTTGCACGTCAATGTCGATGTCGAGTAGCATCGGCATTATGGCGAGTCAGCATCAACAAAACTGGCGACTCCGTACAATATACCCAGATCAAAGTAACTATTTATATTAGGATAAATCAGGCTCACAGCAGCCTGCTCTTGACACTTTTCTAAGAGGCACTGTCTAGGCAGCACTGTATGTCTATGAGGCAGCACAAAATATGCTATTTAATTGTATGGAATTTACCCTTTAATGATAAACTCCCCTATTTCAGAGTTCGAAAGAACGCATTACCCGGACGTGTTCGCGCGGGAGCGACTCGCGGCCAAGATCGGTCTGCCAGAGGCCAGGATACAGGTGAGAAGACTTCTTTTACATAAATCCCCCGTATTTTCACTACTGTGGCCTGATTAGCACCTTAGAAGATGATGGTCCAGGGTTAGACTCCGAATATTAAAAATGTGTAAAAACATAAAAATCTTACGTGGCCAGTTGGCCACCCGTTTGTCTTAACTATGACTTAAAACCCTTAATTTGAAACTAAAATGCTAATCTGTTGAATATTACCTAGTTTGTTTCCGAGATGTTCTTTTTAAGTTCAATTAAGATCGATCTTTAAATCTTGTATCTCTCATTGAAAGATCAAATTCGAACACAAACATTTAGAAAAATTGAAGAATGAGGAATAATCCAACTTAATGAATATTTAGGGAAGTATTTTTGAAAATTGCATAAAGGTCACTTTTGCACAGAAAAACATTGCATACCTGCCCATCAAAGAAGACAGATGTTTGATTATTCCTTATTTCACAAGGGCGGATCTAAGACGGAGTTTAAAAACCTAATTTGATTACAATCTGAATCATCAACCTCTGTATAATTCACGAATACTTTAAAGAGGTTTATTTCTAGACTCCGACGATCCTAGGGGATCCTAGGGTTACCAGACAGCTCAATTTGTCTAATGCTTTTAAAACGCGTAAAGTTCATAACTAAGAGATTTTAACTAGATGGCTGATAATATGTATTTTGTTCATTTATAAGATATATTTTTATAAGAAATTTATGGCTGACAATCAAAAATATGCACCCGTACCTACATAAAACCCCCTCTTTTTTAAGTCTATTAGGTACCTACTAAAGATTATGAGACTTACTAAAGAAAGACCTCAAAATATATTGAAAAGACACCTGTCAGATTTTTTAACCGACAGCATTTCATTAAGTACTTTTTCAATCTGGTAACCCTACTGGATCCGCCCTACGTAAGATTAGCGCCCCGCGCGCTCTGTTAACGTAACCCGACGTTAAGGTGTGGTTCTCGAATCGGCGCGCGAAGTGGCGGCGCGAGGAGAAGATCCGCGCGCAGCGCCGCAGCCCCGAGTGCTACCCGCCGCAGCCGCAATACCCGCCGCCCGTCAACATCGACAGCTACAGGTAATAACAATGAACTAACTACTACTGACTAAGCTAACCTAGCGTTAGGGTTGCCATAATTATTCGGAACGGGTACGGGACAATGGGGTAGTTGTAACGCGGGCAACGCTATACATTGGTTAAAACAAAAGTATGGCGGTCGGCGGCGTCGAATGTGCACGCTCGGAGTGTGCAGTCCATACGGGTTGTGGTGGGGGTGTGAGAAATCTACTCATGTAAAGAGAGATCGCGAGCATTATCTAAATAAATACTTAATTCCATTCAGATTTTGAAACCTTTGAACGCCAAGAACTCTTAAAGGCGTTGTGAGTTGTCGAAAGACACATAGTATAGCGTGCGCCATCAAAGCAATCTCCCTGATTTCAGGCTTAGTTTGCTGGCGTGTGCGTCACATTTATAAATAAACATAAGAAATGGCATTCAAAAAAAAAAAACTTCTATCTTACAGATATTAACTAAAAAGGACAACACTCATCCTACTTAAATGTTTATTAAAGTTTCAGCTAGAAATATAGTTTTAACCAATTTCAAACTGTTGTTTTTTTATAACATCATAATGGTAATTGCTTCTAAAACTCGTTAACTGAATTAGACCTTTATCATCTGACCAACTCCATAAATAGTGTAAATTTCTAATTGTCTGTAAAGTAACAAATTAATTTCCCCAGCCCGCTCACCCCAATGGGTTACGGACCGACGCCCATGCCTGAACCAGCGCCGGTGCCCGTGTGCGAACCAGACCCAGAGCTCTGCAAGGGCGGCTTCCTCGGCTATCCTCGATACGAGCTTGGATATCGGCAGCCACCGCACTACGTCAACCACCCGTATCAGCACGAGCCCTCGCCGAGTTCAGGTAACTTGACCATAAACTAGCTGGCTACGATCCTTCCAAGCCTGAGCTCTGCAATGGCGGCTTCCTCGGCTACGAACTGGGATATCGGCAGCCACTGCACTACGGCAATCACCCGTACAAACATGAGCCTTCACCGAGTTCAGGTAACTGGCCCATAAACTAGCTGGCTACGGTCCCACCAAGCCAGAGCTCTGCAATGGCGGCTTCCTCGGCTACCTCGGCACCGCACTACCTCAACCACCCGTACCAGCATGAGCCCTCGCCCACACCAGGTAATTTTAATTTTTCATTCTTTATGTACCGATAAAACGTCCACTGATCTGAGCGCTCTAGGGAAGTAGGGATAGGCACAGTGGAGTTCTTAAATCTTAATCGATTTGTCTTAATGTACTCGTATGAGACTATGAGAGCTTGCTAATATCATAAGTTCAATAGGTTAAGTTGTTAAATTGTATATAAATAAAATAAAAAAAAGGTATACATTTTTCACCTTATTGCAATGGATTAAGGTGAAGAAATGTATATATTGTATCTTTCCAACTAGTGAAAAGTGGTTTCAAAGAAGAGTGGCGATCTTTAGTGTCGGAAGCCAAGATCCTCTTTGGGTCGCTCAGTATACGTAGTTATTTACTACTAACGCCATCTAGTAGGTACTCGTGCATTTAAGGCTCGACTCAACCTACAACAGACGGCGCTTTCCGTTAATATCTACTCGCATAGTGAGTTTACCACGGTGAACTCGCGCTATAACACATGCATCCCTGGAGGTTCCTTATGGACTATAGTATTTTTCAAACAGCTTGAGTAAATGAGTACGGTGACATATGTAATTTAAAATGTAAGAGATTTTACATTTTAAGGTTATAATTTGTATGTGGATGACAGCTTAGGTAGATACTTGAATAATACCTATTAAAGGGTGTGCTGCGTGTAGACAAGTTTAGATGTCGTGGCTTTTTAGTAAACTTTAAGCATTGGAACACACGAGTACATAACTATTTCTTAAATCTCGATACATTTATTCACCCACGAAGTTTGACTGCATGAAGTTTAAACTTATAATATACTTTTTAAAGGTAAATTGCAAATATCTCTATTATTAGCCAATTTACTAGCTTCTCTTAAATCCTTTCCATAATCTTTTGCCTACTAGACACATTGCAGTAATACTCCCTATTACATTAATCTTGTCCTCTTCCAGAGCTGGGCGGCCTGCTAGGCGCCGGCGTGTCGGTGCCGCTCGCCGTGCCGGGGCAAGAGTCGCAGCAGTACTGGTCGCGGCTGCAGTGACCCTGGTGGAACTAACTTAGCCCGACAACATCAAGCATCTTTTAAATAGGCTCTGCACTCCACAACACTAGTTAATGACCTTCCTTTTTATTGTTCAAATATTCATTCATTGTATTATGATGTGTAAACTCTAATAATGCTCACAGACCGGCTTACCGGACTCCGACCTAGGTCCGGTCAGCTTATCGCTTTCTCGATTTCACTTATAGCTATACGTCCTTAACGGACGTACGGTGAACTATCGCGGTCCGGTACGCCCGTCTGTTACTGCTTTTAAAAAATGGTGCTCCGAGTTTGGCTCAGCTGCCGAGCGCTGCACATACGTCGGAAATCCCGATTTAGGCGGCCAAAAGTCAACTTTCTAAAAGTAGGCTTATCGCAAAACTAATTGGCTCTCGAAAAACACCACACTATCACGGATTTAATCCCACCCCATTACTACCCCTATCAGTTTCGCAGGTCATATACGAGGTTCTCGAAACTCGGTCATCACACTCGTTGCACACGCAGTTCATAGCACTCTTATCCGAAGCAAACATTTCTAAGTCATTATTTATTTTTGTGGAGTTTTTTTGTGAGTGAAAGTGATGGATATCAAAAATACAGGTAAGTTTCTTTTATTTTAATCTATTTTGAATTATAAATATTTATTTAATGATACATATCGAGGGCTTCAGGCCAAAGGGGCGTATACGCAAAAATGCCATTTTTCGTTTTTAACGGCATCGTATTCGTCTTGTAACAATACGTAAGCACAATTTTTTTCATAATTTTATCATAACAATAAGTTAATTAAATATTAAAAAATCATTTGGCGTATAACTGACAGTCATCATTTTAATGTCGTTCCAAAAAGGCGTACTGAAGGCGTATAAGTGATATTTTCATTCAGTCCCCAATATTCATCGGAGTATAAAGGCGTACGTACTTACTTCTCTCACGTGACAGTGCGAACCACGAAATAGTGTCACGCTATATAGGCGTACATACATACGACCATAAACTTTTACCAACTATCCTCAAAGTGCGTCGCGGCAAAGAGGCGTATGAACATACGACCGTACAAAAATTACGTCGGCCTTCAAATAATGCCGGGCCAAAGGGGCGCGGAGACAGCGTCCTTGATTGCCGCATATTGCTATCCCTTTCTGTCAAGCGGGTAAGCGCACTAGGGCCGCCTGTCTCTCAGTCAGTGTCTAGTGCATTACAGTATGATGTGCATCTCGTGCGAATAATAACAATGAAGTGGAGCGCTCTGATGCTGATGGCTCTGCTCTGGTCATATAAGAATGACGTGGGCGGCTGTCTCCTCTGCCTCCATGTACGCTCTGCAGATGGGGCTATCTGTAGCACGTAGGGTTAGTAGGTGTTTGTTTAGTGGGGCGTGGCCGGTTATGGCCCCAGTCAAAAGCCGGAGCTGTGGCCTCTTCAGCTGTCTCAGCCTCCTCGACAAACCGGGGTCGATTGTCGGGAGGGCTTCCTTCGCCTGCCTGCACGTGCCTAGGTTAGACCAGTACTGTTGGTGTTTTACCTTGGTGTTGTGTCGCAGCATGTTCCGGAGCCAGGCATGAGGCAGAGATATAATTGGCTCCGGTCCTGCCACCCTCAGTTCCGAACCTCCTCTCGCCAATATGTCGGCCGCATCGTTCCATTCGCATTGATCCACTGCAGAGTTACGCTGGTGGTGGTGCTCACCTCTGACAGAGCTTTGTGGCATTCGTAGATTAGCCCTGAGGTCAAAGTATAACTTTGCAGAGCTTGTAGTACTGACCGACTATCAGAGAGTATGCGGATGGGGTAGTCCAATACTTTCCTTGAGGCGATTGCGTGTGCTGCCATTATGATGCCCATATATTATGCCTGGAAGACTGTGTTGTGGGCACCTAGTGGTGTTGAGATATGTATGTTTAGGTCATCTAAGAATACTCCAGCGCCATTGCCTGACCTTGTCTTTGTTCCATCCGTGAAGATTCTCAGCTCTCTTGGGTTGAGCCCTTCACGAGGTTCTTCGTGTAACTGTATCTTGTATTTCTTGTCGAAGACGAATTGTCTGGGTATCCTGTCAGTCACCGCTTCTATTAGCGGTTCCTTACCTATTGCCTCGTAGAGGATCTCGGTGTGTGGTACCCTAGGTTGTCTCCAGAGATTAGATTTTTTGAGACGTACCGCCATAGCCTAGCGCTTCCTGTTGTATAAAGAGGTGCAGCGGCGGCAGACCCAGTAAGGCTTCCAGGGCCGCGGTTTGTATTGTCCTCATGCAGCCCGTGGTCGCCATACAGGCCAACCTCTGGAGTCGTTGTAGTTTAGCTTCAACTATGGATAGTTTGGTGCGTGGCCACCAAACTACCTTAGCTTATTATTGGTCGTATGGCTGCCTGGTAAAGCCATAGAGCTATCTTTGGGGTTAGCCCCTAGGTTCTACCCACCATTTTACGACATTGCCAGAATACGACTGTGGCTTTGTCAATTTTGCCGTTTAGGTGATTGCTTCAATTCAGTTTGCTGTCAAGTATTACCCCTTAATACTTTACCTAAGCAGATAGTTGGAGTTCAGTGTCGAACAGTTTGGGAAGGCGGAAGTTTCCCAAGTTGCGTTTGTTGGTGAACATAACCAGCTCAGTTTTGTTAGGATTGACTGAGAGTTCGTTGTTACAATCATTTGCAGTTGCATGATTGCCGCTCGTCAGTATCACTATGTCGTCAGCATAGCCGATTGTGTAATAGTGATTATTGTTTAGTGTGATGATCAGGTTATTCACCACAAGGTTCTATAGTAGTAGTGGTGATAGGACTCCTCCTTGGGGGCATCCTTTTGCTATTAATGCCTGCTGTGTTTCGCCCGTCCCGAGTTTGATGGTTCATTGGCTCAACATGTTGTTTATCCATTCTGTCATAACTGCATTCGCGCCATGTCTTACCAGTGCTGCTGTAATGCTGCTGACCAGGTTCAGCCTGTCGAAAGCCCCTATCTATGAAGGTTCCTAAGCACATGGATCTGTTTTTGATCGCCACCTCAATTTTACTTACTACTGCATGAAGTGCTGATTCTGTAGATTTGCCAGGTTTGTAGGCATGTTAGTTTGGATGCAAGGGCACATGAATTAGCACCCTCTCTCTAAGGTACCTGTCACACAACCTCTCTAATGTTTTCAACATGAAAGAGGTCAGGCTGATGGGCCTGAAGGATTTGGGGTCCGAGTAGTCGCTTTTACCTGGTTTCGGTATGAAGATAAGGTCAAGACCTCCCTCCATTGCTTCGGCACGTACCTATGAGCCAGACAGGCGCGCAGAACGATGGTCAGCTTCAGAGTGAGATGCTTCCCGCCCCATTTAAGAAGCGCAGGGAAGATCCCATCCATTCCTGGAGATTTGAATGAGTCAAAGCTGTTTAAGGCCCACTGCGTGTGCTGCGGGCTGATTACCTCATATGTCTGTAGCCACTCGTCCTCCGTCGGGGTGGTTGTAATTCTTAAGTGTAACATTCCTGTGTTATAATTTGATGGAGACGTAAGTGGGTTAAGTTGTTAGCTAAACTACTTTTAGGTTTATTAGTAGAGAAGGTTTAATATTGTTTCTTTTTATGAAATGACGATAAATGATGTCGTATTTATTTGTTTAGAAGTTTTGAATAATATTTTATTGTTTAAGATAGTTATAATTTTGTTACCAGTGGTACCATTAAAGAAGGAGTAATGTTTATTGTATAAATACAAGTTTTGATACGTTTTAACCTTTTGTTCTAGTTAATGCACTCTACATTTAATCGTTTGATTGTTTCTTGACTGTTTTTTTAGTAAAGCTGTCATTGTGTTGTCTTAGCAATTTCTATGCATCCTTTACTACCGATTTCAATTCTTTTTTGTAAAATCGTTCTGTACTACTCGAATTTTGAGTGACTACCATTTACCTAATACTATCACAAATAGTAAAAATGATCTTATTGGAATTCAGTTAAGTCAGTTTTCTTAAGTAAGCCCACACGTTTTAACGCTAACGCCCACCGAACGGCTAAACGACTGCTATTATAGGCAAAAATCCGAGTAAGCGGCGTGATTGTCTTTTGAAACACTTCTTCTTATCGTGTGGGTTGTAAAATTCTTCTTCTTCTTCTTCAGGTACCATATCCTCAACGGATGTCGGCTACCACAGTCCAGAACTCTTCTCTATTTGCAGTCTTTCTGCCCAGCGAGGCAGCGTCCATTCCCGTCCAACTCCTAAGGTTATCCATCCATGTAGTTTTTCTTTTCCCTCTGCTTCTTTTCCCTTCGATTTTTCCCTCTATTATCACCAACGACTTCACACCGTGCCTTCCGAAGCACAGAATCATCTTACTTTTCGGACAATCAGGTGATTCAGCCTGCAATGACCTAGCCAAACCGGGAATAGTCTCACAAAGTCACAAAGCGACTTTTGCTTGACAGTGTCCCCACCGGGATTAGAACCCAGAACCTCCGAATCGAGAGACAACCGCTCTAACCACTAGACCACGGAGGCTATTGAAACACTGAAATGCTCAAAGTGGCAATTCAAAACAGTTACTTACCCAATCGGTAACCAGCTCGAGTCGACATTGCTTAATCTCGTGGACAGTTGTGACACTATATAAACCATCAGGAATCATTTTAATGGTAAAATCTAGATGAACTTATGAATATTTACTCAAAATATAATTTGGCGCCCTATTATACGACCACAAATAAAGGATACTTACACGATAGATTCGTCAGCCCAGACGGGCGTATAAAAATCAGAAAAAATAGAAGAAACTACACAATGATGACTAAATTACTGTAAAATTAAAGTATTTCGAATTAGTAATAGTATTTCCACCTTTCATGATTAAATTATCGAATAGAAAAAAAATATGAATTATACGACCATAAATCTCAAGTATTTTTCAAAAAAATTCAACCTAAATGTCGGAAATTATTGTCGTGGTAAAGAGGCGTAACTACATAATTACTGCTTTTTAGAATAAGTAGAACGAAACTAGGCATGACACATGAAAAAGATAGTAATTTAAATACTCTATGCAAAATTGTAGAACAATCGGTACATTGTAACAAAAGTTATTCAGTTTTTTGTGTCTCCTGAAAAGTAGGGTTCTTGCTTATACGCCCCTCTAGCATGAAGCCCTCGATATATAACCCACTAAACATTACCCTTTTCGTAATTAAAATTTTGAGTATTTTTTGTATTCAATAGTGAATATACTATACTTCCGAGCTCGTCCGAGTAATTTTTTTTATGGCATTCTATAAAACAAGTCTTTATTTATATATCCTGAAAAAATTGGGGAGCACTTTTGAGCACTTTTTCAAATATCGAGTTTCAAAAAAAAATCACGATATAACAAATTATTACGTTGTTTTTTTCAATACTGTTAAAATGGCTTTTCTGTTGTTATAGGTTCAGCAAATACCTCGGGTGTAAAAGTTGTGACTCGAAAATATCTGTTTGACAAGATGAATGAACCAAAATTCCAGTCAATAACAGAAAAATTTGACTTCTTGGAAAATTATCTCCTTATATGCTCAAGTGACGCAGACAAAGAAAAACAGGCTATGAAGCATAAATTTTCACATTTTAAATCAGAATTTAAAAAGAAATGGACTAAATCACGTCGTATAGTGGAAAAGTTTCTGACAACTAATGGATCTTGGTTGGAAGGAACATTTGAAATATCGATTAAAACTCATTGCAGGCGCGGTCGGCCGTCCAAATCGTTCAGTGAGTCTAGTGAAAGAACAAAACACAGGAAAACTGATAACTTGCTCCACTGTACATAAAGAAGTTATAGATCTAAAGTTAATAAAGCGGATTCGAATGAAACAGATCGCCTTACTCCGCAACAAGCACTGACTTAGCAGTACGAGAAAGAAAATTCGCGTTAAATCATTTCTGCAAGAAACTATGCAGCTATTGATTTCTGCTGAGCCACATATAGCGAGAGCTGCCGCAGCGCAGAGCGAGGAATGCTTCCAAAGCAATAAAGATGATTTTTCTTTAAGATACGATGATGATTAATATTGTTTTGTATGAACCTTTGTATACACATAAACGTAATAGTATTAGATGCGAACCTATGTGTACTTCTATGACTTTCTGTAATGCGTTACTTGTATACCTAAATATATATAGTAGATATTATATTATTTACATATAATGGAAGATAATAAAATATATCAATACCCAACTTAACATTGTATTATTCATAAATATATAAAATATTTAAGCTAAGAGGAGCCCTGTAATGTGAAAAAAACTGAAATAACTGAAAAATGGCCATAATATAAATAATAATAATATTAATTATATAAAACTACATTTTCTTACATCAAAATCGTGT
The DNA here is from genome assembly GCF_033807575.1 of Cydia pomonella. Taxonomy (NCBI): domain Eukaryota; kingdom Metazoa; phylum Arthropoda; class Insecta; order Lepidoptera; family Tortricidae; genus Cydia; species Cydia pomonella. Next base: position 16,964,208 of record NC_084716.1, on the reverse strand, counting down.
TTAAAATGCAAAAATGTAATAAAATATTTTTGGCCGCCTAAATCGTCATTTTCGACCTATGTGCGCTGTACGGCACCAAGTTTTGTGGTATCTGAATTGTCAAGCGTCAACTTTTGACATTGAGCCGTACAGCGCCATCTATATTAGTTACCTAATTATACGAACAAGTTTTTCTTAGACTTCACACGTTTAATACACTCAATGGATCTTTGTTTCAAATATAGAAGGACGAAAGTTATTTACAATTTAAATGAAATCTCTTACAGTGCACTACTAGAAATCGTTTAAATATTGATCGAAGCCGTACAGCGCCATCTATATTAGTTACCTAATTATAAGATCGAGTTTTTCTTAGACTTTACACGTCTAATACACTCTATGGATCTTTGTTTCAAACCTAGAAAGACGAAGGTTATTTACAATTTAAATTATAATCTCTTAGTGGACTTCTAGAAATCCTTTAAAAAATGGTTTCTGTGTTCGAGGGGTGCAGAGTTGATTCCATTTTAAGAATTTGCTGTCACCGAGGCGAAGTCTAGACATTCGGTTTTAACAATAATTTTAACACGATTTTGCTTCTGGGAGATCACCTAAATATTTGAAACGAAACTGTGTCATACGAACTCATAACTACCTTGGAAATATATAGTAACTGATGGCATATAAGAGGGTTCCGGTAGTTCAAATAGTTCTATAGACTGTGTCATTCACGATAACGCGTGCCTTGACTCGTAATGTCATGTTATTAAAGGTTAGATTTGACAAATCTGCGCGTCATCGTGGATGACACGGACTGTATTACTTAACTTGATTGGTCCTAAATTAAATTGCCTCCTGAAAGATCATCGCGCAGCTATCAAATGGCTCAACAATTAATGTCCGTGACTATACATAACCCATTTATACATATATATAAATACCTCATTAGGCGGGTGCCTCGGCCGAGGCAACGCGCGCGTTTTCCTCGCCCAAGCGCGCCGCCTCGGCCGAGACACGTCTACACTGACCGTTTTGTGCGCGATGAAATTGCCTCGCGCGTATGCTCGCTGTGTGGACCCGCCTAGTAATTAAAGATAATTATAATTGTACAACTTTAAACTACTGAACCCTCTGTGTTGCTGTCGACTGGGTTGTAGAACTGAAATAAAACAAGTAGTTCTTCCCCTAATCTCAATGGTACGGAATTATCATTTTTTTTTACCTACTGTGAAACTCTGTGAAATCATTGTAGATTAATTGTGATAAGTCTGTTCCTACTAATTTTGTTTTTATTTTGAATAGAACTAGTTAATTTTTCTGCAGAATGAGACATTCAAATCTATAATTTATACTATTTAAACGCAATAAGTTATGAAATTCTACCTTATGTAGTTAACTAGTTACCATAGAACACCATTTTGTACGAAAAGCCACATAGAAAAATGACTTGCCAAATAGTTGTTGAGTTAGACCACAAGTATCTATTAAACATATTAAAATGCTAGTAAAAAAAAAACAATAGTAATAAAAAATAAAAATAGTGGGAACGGATCGTAAGAAAACCATTTTATTGTATTGTTTCTGCACAAGTGCAAGAATAAACATATCCAGTAGTCATGCCACAAATATGGAAGAGCACAAATCTGGGCTCAAAGTATTATATTCAGAAATTAACTTTCAATAAAGCATGCAGTGATTATTTTAAATAGACACCTGAGGCCCATTTCTCAAAAGGGTATTAGACTAAGGGCCTGTTTCACAATGTCCAAGTATTGGATAGCTAATTAACAAATAAATTAACTGCCAAATAAAACTACCTAGTTACAAAGGTACATATGGTGCTACTTTCCCGCACCCGTGCGGGAATGAGCACTTTCTGTGCGTATGTCGAAACTTTAAAGAGCCATATGTACTGTAAAACGTTGTACGATTACGATATACGTGCGAATAGGTAATTCGCAACTCGTGTCGATTTAAAACACTCCCTTCGATCGTGTTTTAATTTATCAGCACTCTTTGCGAATTTCCTATTTTCTGCACTTGTATCGTAAATAACTATAGACTAATATCGTTCGAGAAATGGTCCCCTGCTAATAAGAATTATTAAACAACACTTGATATCATTAAAGAGATTCAAATAATGTTATTTTGTCCCAAATATATTAATTTTACATACTATTGCTTCTTTCTATCAAGGTTGAACTTAAATAAAATTATTACTAGGTATTTAAAATTGATATACTTAAAATACAATGTTAATTTCATAATAAGGTGTCTATATACAAATAACCATTCTGCTTTAATTACTACAATTCGTGGTAAGTGTTAATAGTTAAAATTTATTTTTTATGATAATGAACACAAAGTAGATAGGTTAGGTAAGATATAGTAGTAAGTATGGGCTGCAGGCCTCGCCCGGCGGCCTTGTATATTTGTTGTATATGTCACTAACATAACATAGTACGTAGGCAAAATCCAAAAAATATGACTAATAATTTATATCGCAAATTAACATTTTTTGTCAGAGGAAACTAAAATTGTGACTTAAATAATATATCATTTCCGAAAGTATTTGAAGTGAATCTTGTATAGTTGCAATATGGTCTATATTTGAGAGATATGACTAAAATTACTTCTGCAATAATGTATTTAAGTGCCCTATGAATGAAATAATTATGTGGCTACCATGTCAAAAGATACCTTATTGTATCTACACAAGGTATCTTTTTATTGGCTATGTGCTTGATATTTTTCAGTGACTTCTATTATTATAATAAAATAAGGCTGACAGCTGGTAACTACCAAACGCATGCGAGTGGTTAGAGAAACCACAAATTCCATTATGTATACGGGGCAGGAATTCAGATCTCAAAAGGGAGGCTAAGAAGTAGGATTTACCAAGGGAGTATACAGGTTTCAATTGATTTTAAAAGTTGGAAAATGTGACTGTTAAATTGATGTGTGAGGAATAGTTATATACGATACAAGTGCAGAAAATAAAAAATAACCCATACAACATTTTCGAGAGTTGCGAATTACCCATTCGCACGTGTATCGTACAACGTTTTACAGTACATATGACTCTTTAAAGTTTCGACATATGCACGGAAAGTGCTCATTCCGGCACGCGTGCATAGAAGTATTTTAAATACCTGTACCTACCTTGCCTGTTTTCTTCACGCACATATTTTAACAGACTGGACTTAATAAGAAATGTTTAACACAAGATTGGATTATAAAATTTTAGGAGAAACCAATAAAACAATTATAAAAATCCCCCTTAGATTTCTACAAAAAGACAGGGCTTTTAACCGTAAGTTGTAAATAATTTATTTAATGTTCGTTGCATATTTGTGAGTCTCTTTAACAAAGTAATGTAATTTGTATCACAAATCATACTGTAGTAAGCCTGTTTCAATCGTACCACATTGATACGCTTATGTGATCAAGACTTTAGATTAGCAACAGTCTACGAATGGTCATATAAGCGTGCAAAAGGCTTAGAACCGAAATACTGAACCTTTTTAACCCTTTACCGCATATGCAACCATATATCGCAGTTATAATTATAAGTTAAGGGGTTAAGTGTGATGACTCCACAATGATAACATTGTTATTGTGTAATTATGTTATTTCAAGTACAACTAGCATCAAACTTTAGTCCAATAGATTGTACCAAAGTAAATTAAAAAATAGAGGTGGATTGTCAAATAAAACTTTGTAGCCACAGTAAATTTACTGCCATCTTTCGAAACATGATTAAAACTTTTAAAACGCCATTTGACTTTGATCCTTAATCATGTTTCGAAAGATAGCAGTAAATTTTGGCTACAAAGTTTTCTTTGACAATCCCCCTCTATTTTAAATTCTCTTTGTTTGTACTTATTCAGTTCCAAATAATTCTGGTTAAATTATTAGTTTTAACAAGGTGCTTAATTTTAAATTATCTATTTTACATTTGATGCTGACAGTACTTTAATCAAATATTTTCGGTTCTAAGGCTGGATACTCTATGACACTGTGCTTACTAACCTAGGTAACCGCTAAGCCCAAAACGTTGTGTATGTATCATGTGCCCAGGCACAAAAATCTTTAGTGACGCCTCAACTCATGAGGGATTCGTTTCGAATTTATTATAATTAAAACTAAGGTGTAAACATATTAATATGAACTTCTTTTGTGAATAAGAATTGTGTCGCGTCGGTACGTTTTATTATCAGCATTATGTATGTATATTACATTTTTGGATCAAAATCTTGACTTCTTATTTCTAATTATTCATCTAAGGCGATTCTGGCAGTGCAATTTCCTTTTCAGCTTGACACCATAGTTAACCTTTTTGACACCGTGTCAAACACAAAAGCTGTCACTCGGACGACGAAGTGTTTAAACTGAAATTGAACTTTATGCAGCACGTAGGTCTATGTTGCTCTGTGGTCGATGACGGATTAATCCGTCTCTGGTGTTGGACCTATGGTGCGGATATATACGTCATTGGCGTCAAAAAGGTTAAGTAGCTCAAAAAGTAGAGACAATATTCTTGCCACATCGTTAAATGGGGCGTGCCACTAATTTACTAACATAACTTTCCAAAAACATGCATTAACATCACAATAAATAAAACGCATCCTTTTAACAGCTCCTAAACTACACTAGAAAAATTGCAACAATGGCATTAACAATTTCAGAAACAGTAGATTTGTAAGATGTAAAACAATACTACGAGTTGTAGTGAACACTTATAATTTGAATCCCTTATACACTAACTTTAAACCTAAGACTTTGTACGTTCTTCGTATATGTAATTAAGACTAGAATCCGAAATCATAACACGTCATTCAAAATATTATCTATGTCACTAATAAGATCTCTATCAATGTTTTCCGAATTTGAGTTCTTTTGACAACTAGCGACTACATCAGGAACGTTCTTGATAAGACCTAGGTCGTAGTCTGATATCGTGACTTCGCAGTCGTCCGCGTCGTCACTGAGATCTACGACATCCACGGGCTCGGCCGTTTTACTATTGTCTTCATCATAAGATAAATCTACGTTTGTGCAGTCTGATATATCGATACTTACTATTTGTACTTCTGTGTCTGAGTCATCCGCCTTAGCAGCTACTGGCTCCTTAGCCTCACTATTACTACTCCTATTTCTAATTAGTCTAGGTTTCGATGTGGTTTCTGCCAGTTTTATTTTTTTGAACTCGTGGCAGTTGTCTACTAATTCGTCTACTTGGACCTCGTAAACGTCGCTCTGTTCTGATAAGGTTCGTTTTCTGCTGGCGTCGCCACTGTCACTGAGCCTCTGCTCTGGTTTAGACTGGTTAGTCGGAGGAGCGTTATGATCGACTTTTTTGTAAACAATAGAATTACTTCTAACGACTTTTATGATTTTATCACCGGTAGTCGTGACAGATTCTTGCGTAGATAATTTTCTTTTTCTCAAGTTAAGCGTGATGGGCGCGCTGTGGACGATGGCGTCGCTTTTCTTTCTAGCTCGGATCTCCTCCAGGGAGAGTATTTTGAAGTCGAGCGAACTGCGGCGCTCGGTGGCCTTTTTACCTGCGATTTCGTCAAGTGAGAGTCGGTCGTACTTGGTGGAGAGGTTGGTGCGGACGATCTTGCGGTCCTTGGACGGGTCGGGCCCGAGGCTCTCGTAGCTGTAGTAGGCGGCGGCCTCGGCCTGTATGCGCTCGAGCAGCAGCAGCTCGTGCGCCTGCTTGTCCCGCGGCGACGAGCACGAGCCCGGCTTGGTGGGCGTGGAGGAGGGCGCGCTCTCGTTATCGGACTCTGCAAGAACACACAACGACTCAGTCGAATGCTTAAGGACTTTCAACGATTTTCGTAATTAGTTTTGAGCCCGCGCTCGACTTCGACCAAGTTAGTTGTGTGTTCTCGCCGGTTCGATCTGAAATTGATCGGGGGTACTCAAAAATAATTACAAAAATCATATTATGAAACGTTTTTATTTACTCGTCGGTATATTAAACACAATTTGATTAAACGAAGCCAAAGTACACGTTCCAATACGAATTTCGATCGGTTCGAAAGTTTACTAGCTTAAAAGAAAGGTCTCAACACACGCGTCACTAATTAAACATATTTTGAAATTCTTATACAAAGTAAGACTAAGATTAACATAACAACAACCCCTGAATGCGAACATCTGCCTTCGGCTCCTGCCGTGGCTACCTCTGCCTTCCTCTCACAATACAATCGGTATAAAAACACCAAAGGCGGCGAGCCGCGGCCTCCCGCGCCGACCGCGTCACTCCGGCCATCAGAGGGCCTACCGCGAAAAACGAAAATCAAAAGTTCGTTATCTGCTTCCCTATCGCTCTTGCGTATTTGACCGACAGAGAAGCAGATAAAGAGATTTCGATTTTCGTAGTAGGGCCTCTGGTCAGCGGCGGCGGCGGCTCGACGCTAACACTTCACGGGACGATTTCACTTAACGTGAAATTTTACATTTAACAGAAAAACTTTAACATTCCAACAATTAAACTAGTGATAATTAGCCCGGAGGACCATAAAAACTATTACTACTCGAAGTCATCGAAATAGCTGCGTTCAGGAAAATAAACCTTTTAATTCATGCCCCTCGTTATACATAACACAACAAATAAACTTATAAATATTTTTATTGGCAAACACGGTTCTCTTTTACTAGAGCATTTTTTTTTTGTAGAAAATAAAGAATGTTAAATTTTTTTTCGTCTCTCCATATCTTAAACTATCCCCCACCAATAGAGATTATTCTTTTATATTACTTTTAATATTGATAATTATAGTTTTATATATTAATAATGACTAGGCGTACCGTGGACCATAGACAAATTATTTTAACAGTACCTATTTCATTTGTCGTGACATTTTTGCTATTTTTTTTTTGTAATAAATATAGGAACTTTACTCTCAGTGCAAAAACATAAAAAATAACATTACCGAGAAGGTTCCAACAAATGATAAGTGTGAATTTGAAACGTACCGCGATGCTACGATAACGTACGGGACTGATCGGAACCATGTCGACAGTACGGGACACTACGCTATACACGCTCAACACTGTTAGCTTTTCGTTATATGTTACCCTCCTAAATTGGTAATACGATCTTAAGCACGATAATTTTGTTATTAAATAGAGAGCACAGCAAAATAATCTATTCCTAAGTTTCAGTCGGCAATTATGGAACTGTGCTGTCTATGTGATGTATAACTAGTTTTTTTTTTTTAATTATTTATTAGCTCTATCTAATGCTCTCGGTGCACGAGTACAAAGTACCGGCGCACGCAGCGCCCAACATCCTAAATGCTAACATACAAACGATTTAAAGGCATAAAGCTTTTTTTTTTCTTTTTTTTCTTCGCCTATATATCAGTTACAGTATTCGTGTATATATATTTTTATTTGTATTTTTATATATTATTTATCCTATTTATTATGTACTGTTCTATTATAGACAAAGATTATTAAACATCTATTCAAAAACCCTGCGCCGGCGATGTCTGCCGCGCCGTGGGTCCGCGGCGGACACCGTCGCGTGCGATATAACTATACGATAAATGAAAAAGCGAGAGATATTCATGTATGAATCTAATTAGCTAAGATATGAAAGTGGTTATATTTCCTAATGTATTGCACATACAAAAATACCGACTCTGCTTTTCTCCGTCGCCGCCTTAGAAGTCGGACAGAGAGCCATAAATAAATCTTTCTTTGAGATTAATACTCATATATTTTATGCTCGATGGTATACAGATAGAACTAAGCATTGTCTACGTTAGAGAAATAAACAAAACGACGCCTCAGTCGGCAGCTCAACGTAAACCTAAATAAAACATCTCGTTAAATATAACTTGGAGCCAGCCCCGCGCGCTCGCGCGCGGCTCGATCCAACTAACAATACATCAATAAATACTATATTAATTGACTACTGAAGAAAAAAATCTAAATACATTTTTACCTTCAACCAAACAGATATTTAGTTAATTAATTCGTCCCGCCACAAACTGGGAAAACAAACGAAATAAAAAGTATTCTCTTCACAAGACGTATTCTAAACTAAATCAAATTACAAAACCCGCGTCCTGTAAATTATTTAAAACAATTCCCAGTTTGTGACTAACCCGGGGGTAGTCTGGTCGTGTGACTACCCCGGAATATCGACAATAAAGTTATCTTTCCGCCGCTTTTACCTCTTATGCATACTTTTACCCCAAACCAAAGAGAATTTGAAATAGAGTTGGATCATCAAAGAATATTTTGTAGCCACAGTAAATTTACTGCCATCTTTCGTCGGCACATGATTAAAACTTTTAGATAGCCATTTGACTTTGATCCTTATTCTTTCACTGATATGGTGTTAAAATTGTTAAATATCAAAAAGTGGCGCCATCTAATAGATCAAAGGCCAAAGGTATGGGCCGTGCCCAAAGTAAGGTTGTGCCCGGTAAGATCGCGCCACTTTTTGATATTTAACAAATTTAACACAAATACGTGAAAGAATAAGGATCAAACACAAATGGCGTTCTAAAAGTTTTAATCATATGTCGAATAATGTCAGTAAATTTACGTGGCTACAAAGTTTCCTTTGACATTACACCTCTATTTCAAATTCTCTTTACCCAAACCAAGCTTATACTGGGGATTTTTTGTGATATTTATAATTTTGGTATAACCGGCGGAAAGAGACCATTTGTTTTCTTGTGGTGTTGGCACTTGTAGTTTGTAGTTTCTAGTTTAGATCCGCGACGGCCATCGCTCGGTCGTACATTCTCGAAGCGCAATTTTCACCGTTTCTCGACATTCCAAAGACAGAATCTAAACCGACCATAGTGCCACACAGCACTGAGCTTCTTCCTAAAGCACAGTGATTCATTATAGTTAAATTAGTGAGTGAGCTTCCAAAAGTATATAATAATTTCATTCTTATCCTACACTGTATTAGAGTTTCCAATTTGAGTTATATTTTACAGCGTACAAACAGTTCTTTTAGTAGACTATATCATCGGTAAATATCATTATACTATTCACAATTGTAGCTAAACAAAGCGATTATTGAAAACTCTAGTGCGTTTGTAACAATCATGAATCCAAGAGACCATCGTATCCGCCACAAAACTAGTCGAAAACGTCGACAATAAATAATCAATAGATTATAGACTAAAAGTGAATCCTTTTGTTAGGACACGGCGACGTTTTCGACGAGATCTAGTATTACAGCGCCGTTTAAGCCCCGCCATTCGATTTGAGAGGTACTTTAGCCGTGTAACTGATGTGTTATACTTGTCACATTACATTCCGGTCACCTCTTTCTAACAAGTATACTAACCGGATTTCAAACAGACCGGTACTTTTACCAAATGTCTAGTCTAGTGGCAATAAAAATACTGCGAATAACACATTTTGTATATGTATACATAATACAACACAGACTTAAAATTCTATTCTTAGGTAGATATTATTGATAACTATTTACGGACTAATTTAATTACATTATGGGTAATATTTAAATAAAAATATTGTAACAATTATAACCCAACATCAGTTACAACCACATACTAACACAAAAGGGAAATTACTTAAAGGATCTAGCTAACATTTATCATACAACCATCTTATTTTGGTCTTATTTACTTAAAAAAATACATGACTAATACTAAGTTTCAATAAATGAATCGACCGCTTTTTATTTTCAATTCACGTGAGGCGGAGGTACTGTTAAAAAAAATTGTTACCTCCTGACCCTGCGATCTATTTCATTCAATTCAAAATTAACTACAACCGATAACGAGAGGTCCATAATCGATGGATTACTTTTTATTTTCTACAAAGCCGTTTTTAGTAATAGGCAATATTACTCCACCAATTTAACGTCCAATCTACCTGATCCAGTAAGAAATTTCCAATGTTAGTATTAACAAGACACAGTTACAATAAAATACTACAACCAACGTCCAATCAATAGGAAGACCAATTTGCTTCATACATTAAATACAACCATTAGCAAGTATTGCATTACAAGTAATTTTAAAACTTACTTGATAACATTCAGGGCAAATCTGATGCCGTTAAATGGCGTAGAATTTAATCATAACTGTATCAAAATATCTAATTAGACAGAAAACCGAGCGATTAAAAGGGGCTCTATTACATGTTAAGATATCGAAATATTTATCATCTTAAAATGTAATTTCACTCTTTAAAAATCAGGATTACAGAGCGATAGGACCATTTCTATTAATTATTAAAATTCCGCTAGGTTACTGCGTTTTTTATTATTTATTCCACATCAAGACTAACAAAGGTTCTAATCTAATTAAATTTGATAGCCCGATAGTTCAAGTAATTATAATGTACTATTTGCCAGTAACATTATTTTTTAGTACCAGCAATTCAGTAAAAAAATCATAAATAAAAGCTTAGTTCATTTGCCTCAATAGAATGCAACTTTTTTTACTGCTATAACAATAATGTCATCGTGGCTTTTAGGTGGTTTGACTAGGTTTATATTTATATCTAGTAAACAACGCAAGATTTATAAGAATTATTAGTGATGAAGTATAAAAACTTGTGATGACAATTCGTTTTTTTTTTCAGAAGCATTTTACTAAGTACTGTAAAAATTTTGCAAGATCCAACGCTCAGATAAACCAGTGGAATATTATTAGATCACCAGCAATATTTCTGCAAGCATGTCTCAGGCGAATTAAATAAAATAATCCGATGTTACCGCTCAGTAACGCCGTTCGGGCCGGGCTCACTCCCTGGCGTGCCTCTCAAATCGGTCGATCGGCAGGCGCGGCGGCGGGGGCGGGAGCGGTCTGTTTCAGTAGAGTCGCATACCTTCCTCGAAGTTGACGACGAGCGGGTCCTGGTTGAGGTAGGGGTTGGGCGCGTCGTGCACGTGCGCGTGCGCGTGCGCGTGCGCGTGCGGCGCGTGCACGCCCACGTGCGGCACGCCGCCCACCAGGCGCCGCAGCGGCAGCTCGCCGCCGCCCGCCGCCGGCAGCGCGTCCAGGATCGCCGGGTCCAGCACTACTGCAAGTGCAAACGTATCGGTCTTAGCTTCACACGTCCTCAAACTTTTCAATTTTGATATCGCAGCAGTAGAAAGCAACCGGTGGTACCTTGGCGCTGCTGCTGCCAGAAGAGCGGCACGGGCGCGGGCGCGGCCACGCCCACGCTGAGCGGCGGCGCCGCCGGCTCCGCGCTCTCCGACGCGCCGGCCACGGGCTGCCCCTGCGACGACAAGTTACATGTCTACAGTTACAACACGCACTGCTTCATTCAACTCACAAACTTAACAGATAATTTATTGCTTAGCAGGATATGTTTGTAACTGGAGACCCTTTTAAACACCATTTCCCCAATAGAATCAAAGATCGAGTTGAAATAACATATTATTTTTAGAATAGCTCGCGGAGCTGACAACAAGAGTGACTCACGGCGATGGGCTGCTGCGGGACAGGCTGGCTGGGCGCGATGCCGTCAGTGCGAGCGTCCGGGTTCTTGTGCATGAACGGGCAGTGCTTCTTGCGGCAGCCGCCCGGCTGGTTCTCCCAATAGCAAGGGATCTGCTTGCGGTTTTTCTGTAACCAACATTGATTATGTTAAAAGAAATCATCGTCACAAACTTCACTTTCCAGATTATCAAATATATTTTAAGTTACTAAAACAAATAGTATGCACAAACAAGTATCCACACGACAGACATAGCATTTAGTTGTAAAGTACTACTTCTACTTACTTTATACTATGAAACTGCCAATACAATTTTAGCAAATATATTTACATTTCTGGTGGCAAAAGTTCATTTATTTATATATTAGAAAGAAATGTCCCGAAAGAGTCACTTGCATTATTTCAGTAGTTTCAGACCGAGTTTTGTATAAGTATGTTTGTAGTTGACGAGCAATCAGTTTGTCACTGCCATCGCCAGAGGCAGCAAAAGTAAACAATAAAATAACTTACATATATACTATGACTGAAAACAGTTTTTGGACAAATTTTCACAGACTATTTGTTACAAATAAATATGACATTCATGTGCGGTCTGTTTAATAGTTTGGGCTAGTGGCTCTCCCGACGCAGATTTTGCGTAATATTCCCTATTGTTAGAATTTAGTCTAAACCCTAACATAAATATTAAGAGTAAACAACAAAATACTGGTGAGTTTATCAGCTAGCATGACCTTATTTATTACTGTATTTTTTACTTCTTAGTAAAATAATACAAAAAAGATAAGGAGTCGTAGTAGTAACATTTTATTGAGCAAAACAACTATAACACAACAATCATATCCCTTTAATTTAAAGGAAAGGAGGAAGGAAGGTTTCTCTTCCAGTTAACCTTGACAAAACAAACTTTAGTTTGCCCAAGTAACAGTTTCATAGCCAAACAATTCTTAGAAACAATATTACAGATAACACAAATATCAAGTTAAATATTTTTACAATAAAAAATATAATCTTTTCGGAGAATTACAGACTACATCAACAAGCCTAGCTGATGCTGATGACTTGTATTCGGTTTTGTGTACATTTAACTTGTTGGTGCACAATAAAGATTAGAGGAATAATAATATAACATAATTGTTTGTTTAAAAGAAAATATCCTGCGGCCCCACACTAGTCTATGCCTGTCACGTGGTAGCCGTTTGAAAAAAAGCGGCCAAGTGCGAGTCGGAGTCGCCCTTGAAGGGTTCCGTACCATTTATGACGTATTAAAAAAAACTACTTACTAGATCTCGTTCAAGCCTATTTTCGGTGGAAGTTTGCATGGTTAATGTACATCATATATTTTTTGTAGTTTTATCATTCTGTTATTTTAGAAGTTACAGGGGGGGTTACATTTTACCACTTTGGAAGTGTTTCTCGCGCAAACTATTCAGTTTAGAAAAAAATGATATTAGAAACCTCAATATCATTTTTGAAGACCTATCCATAGATAGGTCACGTATAGGTTTAATATAAAAAAAATATTTTTTATGACGTATTAAAAAAATTACTAACTAGATCTAATTCAAACCAATTTTCGGTGGAAGTTGGCCCACTAGGCCAGACGACCGGTAAAAGAGGGTAAACTAGGCCTTATTGTGATTAGTACGATTTTCTCACGATGTTTTCCTTCACTGAAAAGCGACTGGTAAAATCAAATGATATTTCGTACATAAGTTCCGTAAAACTCATTGGTACGAGCCGGGGTTTGAACCCGCGATCTCCAGATTGAATTGATAGGCCACCAGCACTTCTTGAAAAAAGTAGTCGCACAAAATAGCTACTTACTCCTGTTAATTAAAACAAGAAATATTACTTTGCTTATCCGCGAGAAAATTACGTGTTAGTCAATCAGTGCTAACCCGTTATACTTACTTGCGTATTTTTACATGCAATTAATATTCCCACCCTCCCACCGCAAAAATAAATACGCAAATAAATATAACAACCCACCACCAAAAGTACAAAACTCGACACGTGTTTCGCCTCTCTACGAGGCATCCTCAGGAGATGCTGGAGATGTTGACGGTCTGACACCCGACAACTGACAGTCAGTTGTCAGTGAGTCAGTTGTCGGGTGTCAGACCGTCAACATCTCCAGCATCTCCTGAGGATGCCTCGTAGAGAGGCGAAACACGTGTCGAGTTTTGTACTTTTGGTGGTGGGTTGTTATATTTATTTGCGTATTTATTTTTGCGGTGGGAGGGTGGGAACATTAATTGCATGTAAAAATACGCAAGTAAGTATAACGGGTTAGCACTGATTGACTAACACGTAATTTTCTCGCGGATAAGCAAAGTAATATTTCTTGTTTTAATTAGCATGGATTTCCGCAAAGTAACGCCTGATTCTATTAATTACTTACTCCTGTAACTTATAGATTATTTACTTACTTTATTTCTTAATTGTAATTTGTGACTTGTTTCAAGTTTAAGCTTAACAATACAAAACAACCACCTATTAATATTAACTACTTACCTTTCCTACCTTACTTATGCCAAATTAATAGGTAATCAAGTAATTAGGTTTTTGGGTGGCACACTAGTACATCAAGTTAAAATAGTATTATAGATACGGCTTTAAGCCCGCGATACCTTTTAAACTACTCGAAAAAATACGCTTTTTTAGTGTAGATAACATATAAATATTCATATTTTTTCGAAAGATACGACATTAAATAAGCAGTAATTGAGGTTGTTCACCCCAAGCGGCAACCAAAACCCAGATCACTGGTAATCAAATTTAATGACAATGACGTGATTACTGATTAGACCTTTAATCAGGGAATGTCCGAAAACATATGACAACACACAAAAATATTCTGGTTTTCCCCCCACAAACACATTATGTTTCTTTAGCAGATTGAATAAATACTGAAGCATATGATTTACATAAAAATACCTGCTAATATTATAAATGCAAAAGTAACTTTGTCTGTCTGTTACTTCTTCTCACTTAAACCGCTGAACTGATTCAGATGAAATTTGGTATGGAGACAGGTTGAGACCCGAGAACGAACATAGGATAGTTTTTATCTATCATTATTATCCAACACAGACAAAGTTATGGCACAGAATAAATAATAGTACTACTGTACAGAAAGGAAACTTCCTAGAAAACCAAAGTATTATTATTTATTATTATTTATAAATGCACAGGCAGCTTATAGCTGATATGTGCACATCAATGTCCTGCACTTGTGTTTTGTCCATTTATAAAATGTTTGTCGAGTCTATTTTTAAAAGAATTCACTGAGGGTGCACTGATTACGGATTCGGGCAAACTGTTCCACACTTTCACTACGCGGTTAGACAGGAAGTGTCGTCTTGAGTAGCTACTACTCTGCGTCCGTGTCAGCTTCAGAGAATGTCCTCTCAGTCTGTCACACATATTCCGAGTGAAAATATCACTCAATGCGGGTACGTTGTAGTGTCCTGTAAGTATTTTGTATGTTTCTATTAAGTCACCGCGTTGCCTTCGCTGCTCTAGTATGACAGTGATTCAGGGACAAATCAGGTAGTCCCTTTGTAATGTATTTAGGGTTGTTAACATTGAAGTGATTATCTTAGCCATGGTTGTGCATGCAAAGGAACGTCAAGTTCTGCCAACCTAATAATTGCTTGTAGCAATGCCGAGCCAAACAGAGCCAAGAACACCTGAACGCCCCCCACTCTTGGCTTTGTTTCTGCAACTCAACGTCATATTATCGCGCCTATTTTGCATGGTGGCTTGTTGGCACTACTCTTGCCAACCCTTCCCACTGACTGTACCATAATTTAACCACACAAGTGAGGGCAAACATTTGTTTCACCATCTAGGTAGATAGCACCCCTAATTAACCACTTAAATCCTACCAACACAGCAATGACTAGAACCTCAAATTTCAGAGCCAAGCGCCCCATATCCAATACTAAAATGAACACACCTAGCATGTTCTAAGCAGTGAAAGTGTCGAGATTTAAAACTTTAAGGCCTGTTTTGGCTAGCCAATATTGGGCATATGAGATTAAAAGGCACAAATTACACATGCATTTTTAAGGACTATGTTTGCACTTACCCTGAGCTCCATATGGCGGAGTTTGCACCGTTTGTCCATGCATTTACCCTGCTGCCAGGCCGTGCACATGGTCTCGCAGCCCAGGGCTGAAGGTTCATGTCGGAACACACAGTTGTCCCCCTGACACATTATGTAATAATTAGCATCATTATCTAATCACCCGATTGATGTAATCATTTTATCTATAAACTATAGGGCAGATTTACAGAACAAAGTATCCTGTATAATACATAATATAAATGTTGATCACAAACAATATAGAGACTTGTAGAGATAATAGAATATCTCGCTCTGTTATACACGAAAAAAACTGATAAAGCTAAGACGATCAGTAGAACTTCAATTGTTTAGGATATGCTGATAGGCCTGGTTTACCTACCCTACAAATAATATAACAATTATAAGATCAGCAAAATTCCTTACCTTAGTGCATGTGGAATAATAGTAGAAGTAACAATCGTTGAATTTTCTTGGGGACTCCATGGTGATCTTCCGGCGAAGGTCTGCGAGTTACGCGAACACCATGTACCTAATGCCGACACACGAAAACAAGAGTTATTTTAGAAACACAAACCAATCTGAGAAAAATATACCACAAAGACTCGAAACGATTTTGATTTGAGGATAACACGTGGAATTAGCCTACAAAATTTGATTTTTTTGAGAATTTTCCATTTTGACAATTCGTAGAGCACGTCGCGGCTAAACAAGTTCCAAATTAAAAAGTTACAATGCATTGATCCATTTTCAAACACGTTACTCACCGTGCAGTGGTCGAACTAAAATTAATTAAATTAAAACAAATATCTACACAACCGAGCTATCTAACACAAAATAATACGAAAGTCAAGTCACTATTGGAAAGACGTGTAGATATGGCGGACTTTCATTTCATATCCACCCACAGACTTTTCATTCGTATTCACTCCTTTAGTACCACGTTGTCTATGATTACTCTATTGAATGATAGGGACGTCCATTGTTTCTAAATATAAGTATCGAACTATCGATATAATATATTTGTGATCTATAGTGCTTAGATTTATACGGTCGTTGAACAATTTTTGTAGAAAATCCGGTCCACGGGCGCTACCATTCTATTTATTAGCACCCTAAAGCGTTTATTGCATCGAAGGCCAACCGGCTTCCCCACAAAAAGTGCCCGGCGAGCGTATAGATATAATGAGCGCTTAACTCATCTATATTGCAGGCTTGATAAAGGTTCACTTGACGTTTTTAAGTTCTTACCCGTATATTCGTTCACTATACATATATTGTGGTAATAAACCGCGTAATGTATTTAAAATTTGCCACTTACAGCGACCGCACACGCCATACTACTATCGGATCTATCCTTACACACGTTAAATGTACTGTGACAAAATCTTATATCAGCAGAATATCTGCAAGCAATTACAGCAAAATATTGAAGTCCACATCAAGACCTACGATATACTACAAGCGTATATGTACACCACAGACGGAGCGATAATCGGTTAATAAATAAATAAATAAATATTTTGGTATCTTACGATATCTTATAACAAGGCATTTTAAGATAACTTGCGATACAGACAGCGATATATATTTTGGTATCGTTGGCGTGTGGTGCTTAGCTATGCTATAAGATACCTGTCGGCATCTGTTGGAATCTTACGGTATGTTAATATATATTATCACTCGGTCTGTGATGGGCCTTAGGTGTCTTGCTTTGCTTTATTGTGACTGTAAATTGTGGATGCCCACGATAAATATTATAAAGTTCCTGAAGAATCTTAATCTACTGTAACACTTCAATTTAACATTCTGATCTGAGAGCTGACATGTAATCAGCGAAATTTAAAGTTAAAGGCATGGCATGCGGTCTCATTCTGGATTTTAGAAGACTGATTACGACCGCTATAATATAATTTACAATGATGTTGATGTCAGACTTAAATGAGTTAGCGATTTTAACAGCCCAGACAGTGTTATTTTAAACGTCAAACTTCTTTGAAATTATAACGTTTACTTAACACTTGCATAAACTGGGTTATCAAAATCGCTGCTAACTTAGTTTGGTCTGACTCTACTATTATAGACCGCATGGATATTTATAAGATCGATAGGTTTTCTTTACTAGCGTGAACAACACTAGAATACCATAGACCTACAAATCTACTTCAATTTTTTTTATTAAGACTGGCTTACACGCATGAAAAAATTACGCTGTATGTTGACTGTACAGAATGCCTACCGCAAACATCGAAGTTCGCAAATTGCGGGCATCTTTCTCTTTTTTTTCAAATAAGACATAATTAGAGTGACGGAGAAAGATACCTGCAATTTCAGAACTTCGGTGTTCGCGGTAGACCCTCAGATCAAGTACAGAGGGCCTACCGCGAACACCGAAGTTCACAAAATGCGGGCATCTTTCTCTTTTACTCAAATTAAGCCGCAATTACCTGTCTCTCTATCACTCTTGCATATAAGAGCGATAAAGAGACAGATAACGAAATTGGATTTTCGCGGTACTTATAGACGGGTCGCTGACCATAGTGCATATTGCATTTTTTAAATACCTTTAGGGGGTTTTTATACTTACCAGGTGAAGGGAAGTGTCGTCACAAAACCTAAATAGGTGGCGCTACAATACCTAGACTACAAAGAGCATATAATCACTACGTTTTATTAGAATACTTGAAATAAAAATCAAATCATAGACAGCGCACTTCACTCCGTCAATAATTGCGTCAATAACGCCTTGGTTCTTAGCTACTCTAGTGCTACTCTGGAGGGATCCGATGCATACTGCCAGATACGCAGATGACCATGATTATATACTCATATTACCATCTACGCAGAAGACCAGATTTTAATTTCGCAAATGACCTGATACTCATCGATCGATCATAGATCAATCAATCTACGCATAGTGCCAGAAACGCAAATTACCTGTTTCGCATATGACCATGGCTGTATACGCATATTACCGCCTACGTTGACCAGCCGCGGTATCATGGTCGCATTTTTATCACCTGTCATGCCATGCGTCACTTTTGCACTTACATACTTGTTAGAACGTGATGAACGGCATGGTGACAAATGATAAAGAGCCGACCATATTAGCCGTACAGTAGGGCTAAGATGGTCGGCTCTTTATCATTTGTCACCATGCCTGTTACGTTCTAACAAATATGTAAGCGCGAAAGTGACGGACATGCTGCCACTGCAGTATTCATTCGCGAGTGACAGGATACCTATTCAAAGTTGTAAGGTATTCCATACATAATATATAAGCATTCTGTCACGAATCTTCCAAGGGAGCAGACAGAGACCAACTGCCCTCAATTGGACAACGGACTAGCGAAGTAACGTGCAAGAGAGAGAGAGACGCAGCTCGCGGAGTATGAATTCGTCAGTTGTCGCAGTGGGGACTGAGGGCCTACTGCGAACCACGTTCGACGTGTTGCCTCCCTGTGTTGCAACACGTCGAACGTGGTTCGCGGTAGGCCCTCTGATGTCATTTCTTTAAGTTTTTCATACAGAATATGACGATCTATTATGTCCATGTTTGGGGTTTGCACGACGGATTTGAAATGTATGGGAAGATCCGCGGATAATTTCATACATTTCGGATCCGGATTGCAAACCCTTCAAGTATGGACTCGAGCGTGAGAATGCAACTCATGCTAGTAAGTCAGGAATTGTAATTCCGCTTCGTCCTACTGATGGGACCATATGAACTTGGTCGTTGGTCAGGTCGTGTGCTTATCGGGTATTTCGCGAAAGAATTTCAGGATTTTCAGGTCATTTGCGTATCGGGAGGCCTACCGCGAAAATCGAAGTTCGTCAATTGCGGGCATTTTTTCTGTCACTCTAATTACGTCTTAGTGAGAGTAAAAGAGAAAGATCCCCGCAATTTGCGAATTTCGATTTTCCCGGTAAGCACCCGGGTCTTTTGCGAAAAAAATTGAGGTCGTTTGTCGTTTGCGTATCGGGTCTTTTGTGTACCAGGTACTTCACGAATGAAAGTATGGTCATCTGCGTATCAGGTAATTTGCGTATCTGGCAGTATGCGCCGAATCCCTCTGGAGAGATTTCGAACTATTATTTATAGCTGACAGCTGACACTTTTGCATCAGTTCTACGATAAGAGATTTCACTCCTTTTAATTCCACACTCCATAATTTACCTATTTATAGGACACCACCCAGCAGGTACAGGGAATTAACATACTTTTTAGGGTTCCGTAGCCAAATGGCAAAAAACGGAACCCTTATAGATTCGTCATATCCGTCTGTCTGTCCGATTATGTCACAGCCACTTTTTTCCGAAACTATAAGAGCTAGAACTGTTCAAACTTGGTAAGTAGATGTATTCTATGAACCGCATTAAGATGTTTACACAAAAATAGAAAAAAAAAAAAAACAATAAATTTTCGGGGTTCCCCATACGTAGAACTGAAACTCAAAAAATATTTTTTTATCAAACCCATACGTGTGGGGTATCTATGGATAGGTCTTCAAAAATGATATTTAGGTTTCTAATATCATTCTTTTCTAAACTGAATAGTTTGCGCGAGAGACTCTTCCAAAGTGGTAAAATGTGTGTCCCCCCCCCCTGTAACTTCTAAAATAACAGAATGAAAAATCTAAAAAAAATATATGATATACATTGCCATGCAAACTTCCACCAAGAATTGGTTTGAACCAGATCTAGTAAGTAGTTTTTTTTTAATACGTCATAAATGGTGCGGAACCCTCCATGAGCGAGTCCGATTCGCACTTGGCCGCTTTCTACTCGTTGACTGTAATGGTTGAATTAAGATTTCGTATAGGGACCGTGCGCGTTGGAGGGTCTGCCATCTTGTGGCCTGAATCGGAACCATAAACATGTCAATTTACACGTCACATGTTTTCTTGTGCATAGTAAGTGCTGCCATCTTGTGGGCTACATCGGAACAATAAACATCACATTTACGCCTCGCGCCAAAAATCTGACGGCTCCTGTGCTGCCTCCTACAGTTCATGCACGCTCCCTATAGGGAGCGTGCATGAACTACAGAACGTACTATGCACAAGAAAACACGTGACTACTTACTACTACTACTACTTACTGAGAAAGAAATTAACTTTGGTTTTGGTGGTTGGTCAGCTGGGATTTCTTAGTCCATGTAGTTACCAGTCTTAAAAGTGGGTGGCACTGATACCAGGCGGGGGTAACCCACGTTTCATTCAAAAAGGCCCTCAGTTGCACAACACTACGGTGTCGTACAGAGTCGTGGAATGTAATGGGACCCATTATATTCCACGACTCTTTCCGCACAGACTAGTCTACAACAAAGATACGGGTAATGAAACAACTATTCAGTGTCGTATGAACTTTATAATTAATAATAGCTAATCATGATTTTAATACATTAATTTACATGTAATAAATAAATGCTCGTAATTAATGAAGTCAAATCTGTTAAAAACAAAGTAGATACAACCGCTAGACTAAAGAAACAAAGCAAGGCTTAATATAAACATGCCTTCAGTTTTGGACACAATCAAAGATTTGGGCTATAAGGTAGTTTAAAGCATAGCAAATACGACCCAGTTATATGAGATGCACTATTTATAAAGCTGCATTTGAGACGCGTTTACACTTATGATCTCCCACAAGCATTCAACAGCCCTTTTGAGGGGACGCTAGCTTGCGTAAAGCACCATCCCCAAAGGTATCATACTACATTCGTTTCAAGCTGGATATAATTTGTTTGTCTTCTCCATACATTAGAACAGAACTTGACCGAATCATTTCTCTTCTCAGCATGCTGCAGAATAATAAAACTGCCCTCTTTGTGTACTTATCTTTATGCGTCTTTAACACCTGTTATAACTAGGCCCTTAAAATATTAAACAGGCAAATGATAAGGCGCTCAACCAGTATGCGACTCCTACTTCTATACCTAAAGAACACGTGATAATGAAAATATATGTAACAGTAGTTTAACTATCAGGCTAGGTGGTCTATTTGGATACGATACAGAACCATTACTTTTACGCCCCAAACTAACAATTTTATAATGGAATAGGGGGACTAGTTTAAATAATGAATGAAGAATGAGATATGAATATTTTGTACATCGAACCAATACTGGAAAGGGAATGTTTTTTATTTTATTTTATGTAGGTTTAGTTTTGCCCACAAGTCGCGAAATTACTATAATTATAAGTATAACATTATTTTAAGTAAATGAAGTAAAATAAACTATAAACTATGGCCTCATCGCAGCTTAACCAAGTTTTTTACAAACCTACTGGATGACCTCTACTCGCTTCAACAAACCATAACATGAGTATTACATTAAAACATTAACTCGAAAACAGTCTTAGAAACATCGAAAACGCTCAAATAAAACTTGATCAGGAATTAGGCAAGGACTTAAAACAGACAAGATGCTTGGGTTAAGGTGCATTCACACCACAGTTAATTTGTATACAGCAACACTAAAAACATGGTAACATTCGCCGACTTACCTAGTGTTGCTCCACGTTAACTGCGGTGTGGATGCAACTTTATCGATAACATGTCCCGTAGTTTCGATCAGTATTATGTTAATTATTCCTGATCTAGTCATCATACATAAATAACAATATCTATTAAGAGAATACGCGTGAATCGTCAATAATTGTCTTCATGCGTGATGAAAACTACATTGATCTCATAAACATACAAAATAATATCATTATAAATTTCAGCAATGGAATTAGTCTATATTAATATTCGTAAATATTGTGTTTTGGCTAGTTTTACATGGTTACAAAATTACTAAATATTTAATTTATACACAGATAAATTTGATCTATCATGGTTATTACGAACTGCTTACAGTAGTCGTCGAATACAAGATTTTTACAGATAAGTTATCATGAACATGATTTTGGTGTATACCCATCTGTCCCCGCCGGGCACAAATGGGAATGGATCCTTCCCATTTGTGCCCGGCTGGGATAGTTGGGAATACAACACGATATTGACATTTTATTTATTCGTTTTAGATACATTGAATGGGGCATTTTGAAGTGCAATCTAGTGCTCAGACACAGACATATCCATAACATTGAAGACACGATGGTAACAACCTACGATTTAGAAATAAGTATACATCTCATGTCAACTATGATTAGTTTCACCTCGCTAATGTTTAAAATCATTCGTCATTATTTAAAAACAACCGTCATACCGACTTAATGAGTCTATAGGCAAGACTTCGCTTCTCAATAAGTAAGTCTACATCGAATATATCTTAAAAAGTTTGTCAAAAATTTCATTTTTGGTACAAGCTTTTATCGCTGACTGTACTTTTTTCCACAGACAACTAATACTCATCGAGACAATTCTAAAAACCCAAAACACAATTAGCTTGCGTTGTCTTATCACAGAGTTCCCATGGCCACTTCCTGTCTCCTCCATCAGATCAGCTCGATAGTACCATAATATTGCATTGTCACCCGACTTACATATGAATGTTTTTCAGCTTCATTGGAAACCGGGAAGTGGTTCAAATTTAACTTGCAAGATTTGACCCGTACAAACATACATAGTTACATTGCAAGTATAATAAAAGCTTGGTAAAACATTTAGTTTGATGTAAAATCTTTTTCAACGATTTAATCGCTTTATTATCCTTCAAGAACTCGAACGGTGTAGACCTGCTCATCGAGCATATATGCTTAAGTCCGCTTCGCGTAACATATGACCAACATCTCAAAAGCCAAATTAACTGTATTAATATCTAATATAGGCATTTGTATGTAGTAGTCCCTGATGACCAATAATGACGTCATCACATCAACTGAAAAGTTTAAGTTCATTTACACAATTCATTTGAAGAGAAAAATGAGGCGTATTACGCACGTCTGAAGCATATTTTACCCTGTATAGGCTGTTTTTCAGGTCATGCGCAAAACTTTCATTAAGTCGTGGACGCTAACATTTCCAATTCCAAACACATAGGCCTTTTACAAGATAATTAATACTAAAATCGATAGGAACTAACTAAGAAATTAGTGGGTACGTGAAATTGTCATGTTTTGTATTGTCGATTTGAATGAAGGTAGGCAATCTCTATTACGAAATGTCTTGTTGTCATTTCGATAACAAATTTACCATGCAAGTTAAAAAACAACAGTTTTCACTATTCACCCACACAATGACAACAAGTACTTCATCCCATTCAGACCCGTCCAATCTGTGATAATATTAATAAATGTCAACAGACTTCATTTTCAGTTGGTATAAACAACTTTTGTAGGTCTGAAACGGGTAATGCTATTGCAAATTTTTACAAGATTGCCGATCGGATAAATGATTATAACATTAACCTTTAACACGCCATCGTCGCACGAGAATGGTGACTAGCCTGACATGGAAACTCTTAGACTGGAGCGCAAAAAGTTCGACTCACGCGTTTTCTATCGCACTCACAGGTTTACGTAAACAACAGATGGTGTTATTTTTTGTACTTCAGCTATAGACGAGACGTTGTAAAGGTTAACGTAACGCCGGGATGGTTCAGGGAGCTGCCTGGGGAGAGCGTGGCGTCCTTATCTTTTGGAGGAGCTTTTGATCTGTTGCAGTTTGAGGCGGAGCGCGTCGACTGCCGCCTCGTTTTTGTGTGACATCGGCTGCGTCGAGTGGAGCTAGAAACAGATAATTGTTATATTAGAAGAGAAGTTAAACATGTTTTCTCAGAATAACAGAAATAGCAGTTATTCTCCGCAGATGTCAGACAGAAAATTTGAAACACATCGCCATGGGCAGATTCTGGGACCTTAGGGAGTGTCAAATTAGTCTCAACAGCATTATATTGTGAATCATTACTATCATTACATTAGCAACGATGTGCTCCTCTATACTAAATATTTTCGAGCCATGCGGTGTTCTCACGCATACTTGTCTTCTGCTTTTAATATCTTGGTTTTTTTAACAAAAAGAATTCAAGTTTTAGTCGATAACCTTCGGTGTGTGTCTGGTGTACAAAAATCGTGTTCAAACTTTGGTTGTGCTGAATAGAGCACAAAGAATCATTCTCGAAAAAAAACCAAAGATGACTAAAAATTCGGTCAGAATCCTTATCAATATCATACCAGACGACACTCGCAGACAAGAGGTAAACTGACGATCTTTCTAGACCAGACATACCTCTAGCTGCGGGTCGATGCTGTGCGCGCGCGGCAGGCTGTGCTCGATGATGGCGTCCTGCAGGCCGCGGTTGTCCACCGGCGTGCGGGGTTGTGATGTTGGCGCTGATTCTGTCTTCATGCCCGCTTTGGCCTGGAAACATTAAGAAAACATTAACCAATCGATCAGGGAAACTAGCCGTTTTAATCATAATAAGCTGATTCGTAATCAAAATCCGCCCTCGAAGAATAATTTTCCACGCTAAGCCCCTTTATTCACTCTGTGCATGCCCGGGCACATTAAATCACATTGACAGCTTTAAGAGCAATTCCTAGCTGAGCAACTTTTCAAATCTCGAATTTTTGAAGCTATGTTTCTGTCGCGCTGCGGTGGGCGGGAGCCGGAGCTATCTAAGTGTGAGTGCGCGCACACAGACGCGAGACGCGTGCGCTCGCTCATTGCGCGCCGTTCCGTCGACATCGCCCGCGAGCCAGACGGAATTTATTCTGCGCTGCCCGACGCAAGTTGTTTTTGTTGTTACCACGTAATATTGTTTTTCATTTTTATATTATACTGTACCTATTACACCCTAATACCAAACACCCTATCACCTGTACTAAATGTATTTTACACCTATGATGACGAAATAATAAATGATTGATTGATTGATATTAATTACCATATAGGTAAAAACTGCAAAAAAGAATGATGTCTCAGCTTCGGTTGTCGTCGTACAGTCAAGTGCAAAAATATGTATCGAAAGAATCGTCTCATAAATATGGTACTACGCTCTTATTACACTGGAATAAGATGCTATGGGACATATTTTTGAGTAAGATGTGTACGCCCATATTTTTACACTTGACTGTACCTATCCGTATCAGTAAGTTGGGAGTGATCATGGTGTGTTGTGAAAATTTGTAAGTAGGTATAAATATACCTATGGTTAAACTACAATCTATTTAACTTGTAGTACGATGGAGCTAAACTTGGGCCGCCTTATTGAAGAACGTATCGCAATGACAATCTGGGTAAAGTATGTTGGGATAATGCCGGACAATTTTGGGACCAATTGAGAGAACTCGTGAAAAAATGTTTTTTCGAGATCTCAACACGTGACAGATTCTTGAAGTACGTAGCGAATCGTTAAATAATAACCGTAGATTCGGCCTGAATTTTGGTAATCTTCAATATAGAACGGTTTTAGTTTTGTACCTGTGTAAAGATGAGACATACTTTTTTTTAGGGTAACGAGTGTTTTGCCATCAAGGGAGAACATTGGATGGTGAAAAAAAGTTGCTTCTAATGGAAAGAGAATAAGGTATCACAAAGAAATAGGTCCGGTGTCTACCCTTTTGTATCCGATCTTAACCCGGATACAAAAATTGGTAAAATTGTGGCTCTCAAACTTTGATACCTATGTCATAAGGCAATTCGATAAGTAAACAATGTGCTAAGAAACCTCTTATTGTAAGGTTTACCCGAAGTAATAAAAAAAAACCACTAAAATAATAGATACGTTGCGTAGTTTTGACAATTTAAGATTTCATGAACTGTACAGGTTTAGGGAAAGTGTAAATGTATTGTTTATTGAATGGAATGTACTGGAAGATATTAAGTACTCAAGTAGGAGGGACAAAAATCAAAATAAAAAATAATCGTGCCCAGTCATTTTTAATGAAGGTCGCCAAAAAAATAAGAATCAAACTTAGAAATCAAAAAGACTAAGTAGTTCTTTATAAAGGTCAAGGTCACTGAGAGCCCATCTTGAAGTATGGAAAATAATTAAAATTGCGATTTTGTTGGTTTAATTTTGCAATTATGTATATATATATATATATATATATATATATATATATGTATCAAAAATCGCAGTAGTTTATATACAATCTTTTTTTTTGATAAAATGTAAGGATCGTATGTAAAGAGTAAATATATAGGAAAAGAGAGCCCTCTTGAAGCATTTTAAGGAAACTAATTTCGAAGCCCTATCTCTATTTTGTATCCGAAACTAGCAATGTATGTATGCGTGCACATCTACAAATGTATCCGTATGTGTAGGTACTTTATTGCGAAAAATTGCTCATTTGCTATCTAATTTACTCGATTTTGTTATAAACAACATGTATCATCATCCCTATACAATATAAATACTCTTTATTGCAGACCTCAATAAAAGAAAACAATACAAAAAAAACATACACATAAGCACAGGTAAACAACATGTGGTCTTATCGCTAAAAGGCAACCTTTGGGTTGCGGAAATTAAAAAAATTGTATTGTCAGTAATCGTCGCGCTGGTAGTGGTACTGGATAAAAATAATGGTCCGAAAGTGTGATCAAGAAAACAATTAATGTGATAATTAAGGTCAGTAGGTAAATTGAAGAAAATTTAAAGTTTGATAATCACTGCTGTTTTTTTAAATAGGTAAAGATACGATTGTTTCTGGTCTGATCTTTACCTGGAAGGGTCAAGATCGGATATCGGTCTACAGCAGTGCTAGGTCTGTTAACACAATTACAAAAACAAACACAGTTTCATCACAATACGCAAAATAAATTACAGAGCGAAGATCGGATAGACGGAAGAATTCGCGAAATTTACCTTGCTCTCTGTGATTGCACATAGCACAAGCGCGACTCCCTGAGCGACGCGGGGACACTGACAGTCGAGGCGCAATGAAATGGCGTCTTACACAATGTTGCCAACATTAAAAAATAAAGCCAAATTAGGGGGAAATGAATGTCCTACGTTCTTCACCCGCATCCGGTATTTACCCAACATACCTTAATCGTTGAACCGCCGCATTTCAAAATGGCCCTTATTTTTATATCGACTAGCCGTAATGTAATACGGCGGATTATACAATATGACTGCGATACTTATATATAAATCCCCTCGTCAATGTAATTTCATTAAATTTGCTATCTAGTGGCAAACATCAAAGTAGTTATCTTTTACTTGTGACGCACAAGTGTGAGCAATGTAAAATACTATATTTCTAAAAAAAATTGCCTACTACGTAATAAAAGAAAATGTGATTATTAAATTATAATACGAAAGGTGGTCAAATCGCAAAATGCTGTCGTTTTATTTAAAATAATGAAATAATTAGACCAGTTCCGAAAGTACCGGGAAATCCAGGTTCTTTAAAACAGTACCGGTTCTGCAATCCCTAATAAGGATGTTATGCCCATAACTATTCCTTCTGTGTACGTATACTTAGAAACTGTCTCCGCCTCCAATTCGTGCGATAAGGACAACTGCAGCTCGGACCGAAATTCACTCGCAAAAAACTCAAAAATCGAGGTTTCGCTCTCGACTGTTTCCTCCTCCAAAACGCAACTAATCATTATGAAATTTTGGAAATTGCAAGAGGAAGAAATAATCTATGCCGCTATGTTTTGATTTTTTGGATATTTTTTGTCATATTTGTATACTGTGCCTTTTTTTACAGCCAATTCAATTTAGCCGTTTTTGCGATTTTCGAGGCGCTGTATCTTTCTTCAAAATAA
The DNA here is from genome assembly GCF_033807575.1 of Cydia pomonella. Taxonomy (NCBI): domain Eukaryota; kingdom Metazoa; phylum Arthropoda; class Insecta; order Lepidoptera; family Tortricidae; genus Cydia; species Cydia pomonella. The sequence continues at coordinate 16,935,998 of NC_084716.1, read as the reverse complement.
AATAATCCAAAAAAGCAAAACATAGCGGCACAGATATTGATGATATTGATCTTATTTGAAAAAATCACTGCTCCAGGTTGAAAATCCAGGGAGGAATCAGTCGAGAGCGTTTGTATGGAAAAATCGCAACTAGGAATTCCTCTTAAAATAGGAAGAATATGCCGTCCCATAAAAGTTAATATTTTTTCGAATGTCGCGTTGTTGTAGCTTGCATTTTCAATGCTCTTATTCTGCATCATGATAATAATATCCTGTAAAGAACATACCTGCAAAGCTCTTAATCGCTCCATGAATACTAAATGAGATTTCTCCTCCGTTTCATTACTTATATCTGAAAATAAACATAAACTTCGATTTAGCAGTTTTCTAACGTCAACAAACATCAACAGCTATCATTTTCGTTGGTATTTGAATTATTTTGAATGAAATGAATATATACAAGGTTTTAAAAACGGTCAATTAAATTCTACCTACGCATGTGCAAGTTTCCCAAAATTTGTAAAAATTCCCGGAAACTTCTGGGGACTTTCACAAGAGTTTTAAGAACTATTTACGAATTTGGCAATAATTTTTTGAGACATTCGGTGATAAAATGACACAAAACAGCTCACCAATGTTTTCCGATTTGTAGTCGTGTTTGTACATGGGCATAGAGTTCATTTTCCTCTGCTCGGCGACCTCGCGCAGCCCGCGCTCGACGTAATTGCGGAAATAGAACGAAGAACCTTGCATGAACGTCCAGATGTCCACTTCAGGGTGCCGCTCCTAGAAAATATGTTATATTGAAAAAAATATCTTATATTTACGTAGGATACTGGAGCATTTCGGTCACGTAGCCAGGAAAGGCCACCTTGAACAACTCATCGTTACTGGCAAGGTTGATGGTAAGTGACCTAGAGGCCATAGCCCAAGGTGGGCAGATCAAGTCCGTTCTACCCTGGACACTCAACTGCACGTCGCGCTGCACGATGACAAAAACAGGCACAGATGGCGGGACATCGGCAAAGTGAAGCTGATTCCACGGGGATTTTACGACCCTCAGCTAAGGAAACACGACGCGAGGAGGAGGATCTTGTATTTAGGTCTTTTATAGATACCCTTCGGTCACTTCAATCGATCGATGGACGCCAGCCATCCGTTAGCTCGATCGACTATCGGAAGATTGCGTTTCACTTCTGTACCAGATAGGATCAGGACTTGTGACGTACTTGACGAGATCTACGCTGAGCCTGTTATCCAGTTAAAAATAATGATGATGGTGACAATGTTAGACAAAATCGACTTACGCGGAGGTCGTAAAGGTGAGCGAGTGCTTCTCTATTTGCTATTGCTACCTATGCGTTTCATTATCAGCGCTAGTTCCTTGTGAACAGCGGGAGGCAACCTCGACTTTGCGCTCAGCGGCGCTGAGTTGCCTTTAGACTGTAGCATTGTGTGTAGGGACAGAACTTACGCGGAGGTCGTAAAGGTGAGCGAGTACTTCTCTATTTGCTATTGCTACCTATACGTTTCATTATCAGCGCTAGTTCCTTGTGAACAGCGGGAAGCAACCTCGACTTTGCGCTCAGCGGCGCTGAGTTGCCTTTAGACTGTAGCATTGTGTGTAGGGACAGAACTTACGCGGAGGTCGTAAAGGTGAGCGAGTACTTCTCTATTTGCTATTGCTACCTATACGTTTCATTATCAGCGCTAGTTCCTTGTGAACAGCGGGAGGCAACCTCGACTTTGCGCTCAGCGGCGCTGAGTTGCCTTTAGACTGTAGCATTGTTGTAGGGACAGAACTTACGCGGAGGTCGTAAAGGTGAGCGAGTGCTTCTCTATTGTGCTCCTTGCTGCCTATACGCTTCAGTATCAGCGCTAGTTCCTCGTGAACAGCGCGGGGCAATCTCGAAGTCGCGCTGAGCGGCGCCGAGTTGCCCGTCATGGATTGTAGCAGTGACGCGCCGTTTAGGGCGTCCGGCGTGTTTTCTTTCTTCTCGTCTAGTTTCAGTTGCTGCAAACGGAATGTTAGTTATAAAAGGTGATTTAAGACGTGAATTATATTATTAATTACAAGTAAGTTTAACTACCTTCTCGTTGGTCTGATTTATCTTAATTCCGGAGATACGCTGTAGCCTGCTTTTTTGAAAGAATTATATACATTTTCAAGTATGCCTGCAATTTATTGGGTTCTGTCAGAGGGGCGAAACTGATTCTTACGGGCATTCTTCGGCTCCGTTCGGCATTACTACGAGCAATTATTAGGGTTGGCACAACTTAACGTCCCTTTGCGTGCCCCACCACAGACAAGAAATAACTTGAATTTTGACAACCCTACATAGAGACCATAGAGACTATACATCTCTATTGTATTGTAGTAATTATTTATTTTAAGATTATTATAATGTAATGTTTACCCAGGTATTGGCTGTTGTATTTATAAATGTTGTTATGTATTTTTCATGTCACTATATGATGTTACTATAAATGTTGTATTGACTTGTAAAAGAGCCCTTGAGGCCTACTTGCAGAATAAATTTTTGAATTTTGAATTTTTGAATTTAGCCGGAAGTGATAGTGCCAAACTGTGGTTTTGTAGGAAGTGTTACTTCTGTACGGTAGTACAATTACTAATTATTCTGTGGTTCTGTGCGCCTCCCTAAGGCGTCAAAACATAAAGGAAGGAAGGGAAAGATTCGCACGCTTCTTCTGGTAAGCCTCAGTAGCAGTTGGCAGTAGTGATCAGACCGGTGTTCAGTCAGAAAGGTGGCAAATTGGAGTCTTGCCGGAGATAGTATATTTTTCAATATTTTTTAATAATAAAATCTATTCAGACCACGAGAAGTCTGCAACGACTTTAGTAGCGCACGCAGCGCAAGTGTTATTTTAAACGTCAAACTTCTTTGAAATTATGACGTATAAATAACACTTGCACTGCGTGTGCTATCAAAATCGTTGCAGACATGTCTTGTGAAAAAAAGCAAAATGGAAGTATCTAAAATGAATAAAACAAAATATAAGCTAATTGTTTTATATAACATTGAAATTATTGGAAATTAAGTAGCTCTTCTGATTGATATATAACAATAGTTATTTGTACAACAAGAGAGCAAAGTTTGATATTTCTTCGAGTGCTTGTTTTGAGTCCCGTGCAAGCGAAAGAGTCTATAATAGATTCACGAGCGTAGCGAGTGAATCTAATTCAGAATCTTGAGCGTAGTAAGGGACTCAAAAGCGCACGAGATGTAAATAACTTTGATCTCGTGTAGTACACAAAAATTTTCACGTCAGTCAGCCATCAAAAAATACAACCTGAAAAAATTTAATCCAGACGGACGGATCACTATTTCACTCATGTTTTCTGAAGGTATTCTAACAATTAACTTTAATTACCGCAATAAAACAAAACGAAAGAAATTTCAATAAAATAATACGAAAATAATGAATTAACGAACATCAATTGACAGTTCAATCGACAACTTTTTTTTTGTAAAAAAAGAACTTTGTAAGATCCGGTCCGAATTACGGCTACTACTATTTATCAACTATAGTAGAGATCGTTAAAAGTAGTTAAGTAGAATTATTTACTGCGTAACAATTGCGTAAATTTGTATAATTTCATTGTTTTGATTGTAGAATAAAATACGTAAAATATGGTGTTTTTATTAAATTTTAAACTTTTATTTCATTAATTAATTATTACGAATAAAGACTCGTAGGGTGTTTTGGAACGATGCGGTCTGACTTATTTCGGGGGTCTATTATAAACCGTCAATATACCGTTGAATTACGTATGCACTTTTTTTGTCTCTTTCTTTTTGCTAAGGACGTGAAAGGGATAAAGACAATAGAATCCAAATATTTCGAACTTGTATTAGGCCCCGCACCTTGAAATGACATTCGAATCTAAAGGTCACTTGAATGTTATTTTGTCTCACTCGGTGAGCAAAATGCGATTTTGCTCACTGTTTTTAAGCAGCAAATTACCCTTGTTCGAGCTGCTGACGTGAAAAAGTTTTTATAATCCGCAGCAGGCTTCGTCATTAGAATACATGTACAAAATCAGCAACATCCTTCGTCAAATATTCGACAATACTAAATTAGAACTTAACCGATACCCTAGCTGTAGGCACTAATTTCAAGGTTTTAGTTTCACTCACACACATAAAGCCACAGTACTAAATAATTCTTGATATTTTTAAAAACATTTTACAAGTAACAATAACGCGTCTAAGTAAAATATCTATTTAGCAACTGTAATCCGAAATATATGCGTTAATGTCACGAAATGAAGGCATGAAGTTGCTCATTTATGGCTCCTTACATTACTTCTTGATTTAGGCCAAAAAGTAATGTAGGGAGTTACTATGAAATGTACATTATTGTCTGCTGCTCATTTATAATTGGTTAAACATGGTGCTCGAATAGCTACGGAAGGTGGAGGTAAGGAAATAAATTTCCATGTACCAAAAAGTGTCATCAAAAAACCATAAATAGGTGGCGCTACAATACCTAGAATACTTGAACAAGAAAATCAAATCATAGACAGCGCACTTCACTCCATCAATAGCGCCTAGGTTCTTAGCTACTCTAGCGCTACTCTGGAGAGATTTGGAACTATTATTTATAGCTAACAGCTGGACACTTTTGCAACAGTTCTATCATAGGAGATGTCACTCCTCTTAATTCCACACTTCATACGAATAGCTTTTTCAAATGTCAAGTTTAAAAAATAAAAAAGGCGGTAGTTTACATATCTTACATTGTTTGAGAAAAGCACTATACAATCCTTGGCCGGAACAGGGATTGTAAGACTCGCTATATCCGCAATCTACCGCAATCTCGTCCTGCAATCCCTTACTTCACGGCCTCTGCAGTAATGTACTATTACAGTACATATGGTGCTCCTTTACCACACTAGTGCGAAAATTAGCATATTACATTACTGTGTCGAACATTTAAAGGGCCATATGTACTGTAAAACGTTGTACGATACATGTGCGAATAGGTAATTCGCAACTCGTGTCGATTTAAAACACTCCCTTCGGTCGTGTTTTAATTTATCGCCACACGTTTCGAATTTCCTATTTTTCGCACTTGTATCGTAATGTACTATTACAGTACATATGGTGCTACTTTACCGCACTAGTGCGAATATTAGCATATTACGTTACTGTGTCGAACATTTAAAGGGCCATATGTACTGTAAAACGTTGTACGATACATGTGCGAATAGGTAATTCGCAACTCGTGTCGATTTAAAACACTCCCTTCGGTCGTGTTTTAATTTATCGCCACTCGTTTCGAATTTCCTATTTTTCGCACTTGTATCGTAATGTACTATTACGTAATAGACACACCCGTGCCTAGCAAATACGCGCTGCCTATAAAAGCGACGTTGAACCGTGGACCAACCTTGAGCACCTTCAGCAGGTAGGGGTAGAGGTCGGAGTCGTTGACGTCGGGGACCTGCGTGAGGTGGTTGGTGATGGACGCGCCCTTCATCTTGACTAGAGTGTGCACCAGCGTTTTTACGGTTCTGAAACAATTGTAATTGTGGTGGGGGGAACTGACAAAACGGGATAGTCTTATGTATCTTTCAGTAGAAGTAGCAGAGAAAGCGCTATTATTGTTTGTCCTTGTCAGTCTCACTTTTCTATTCTGCCTACTTCTAAAAAGGCCTTAGTGACGTAGACGTTTTTTGTTGCCCACCGTTTTTATGGTGGACAACAAATAACCCGACCAAATTACGTTGGTTGTTTTTTATATGCCGTGAGAAATATTAAAACGTGTTTTTAATTTTGTCGCATTGCGTGTGTTCTCATGCATATATTCAACGTTTTTATCATCATTGGCATGAAATTAAATATCTTTATTTTCAGGCAACTAGTGGCCCATAGACCTTCAAAGTTGCATACAAGTTATAAAAAATATAACTTAAATCCCGAAGTGTCAGGGAAACGGCCGCGGAATCGTCGGAACTTGACAGCCTTCAGCCAAAATTCCTTCTTGCCGAAAGTTGCTAGAAGTTCAATTGTAACGCTCATCACGGAATGATATTGCTTACGCAATAAACAATGAATCAATATTTCTTTGTAGTTATTCAGATAAGCGCTATAGAAGAGGTGGACAAGTATGGGCACTAGAGTTGAAGTATCATCACGCACACAAAACAAAATCGTACCCATGGCAAGTTAAACCGACAACTACAAGGAAGACCAATAAGTTTCTTCAAGACTTTTCTTAGGTTAATATCGTGTGCTTAAGTCACATTCACTCATACATTCAATCAATACTGTTGTAACGATTAATACTCTGTGTAGCTGTGTGTGGAGTCATTCACCTCAACTCTCCTGCCAATACCTATAACTTGTACAGCAATGCGTCGTAATCGATAGGGTCATTCCACTTCCAGAAGTAAAATTATTGTTATTACCAGACATAGAAGTGTTATTGGCAAAATAAAGTGATTGACAAAATCAAATATCGACATGTCTGTTGTCGATGTTACCTAGACGTTATAGATATTTTTTTTAACATTGTAAAAGAACATATACACATACATATATAATATATTGGTAGTTTTCTATTCTTTTTCGCACTGTATACTATAGTTTACGTTTATTATTTATTAAATACTAATCATATGTAACAAAGAAAATATGTACTGATTTATAATTGACTTGCAGTCTTGATATTTCTCAGTAATTTACAGCAAGTAAAAGTTAGATATTTTAATTATTAATATATGACTGACTTATCGATAACAGATTTATCGATGTTTTCTCAAACACTCGTTTGTGCCATAAAAACTTCTATGTCTGGTTATTACCTAGCGACTCTTGACTTACCTGTACGGAGTGTCGCTGATATCCGGATTTTTCTTCCAATAGCTATTCGGATACGCCTTATAGAACAGATGTATCTTGTACAACACGGCATCATAGTCGATCGAGTTGACGTCCCAGGTGGAAATCATCTTGAGGGTCTTCCAGAAGCATTTGAGGAGTAGGTCTTGGTAGCGAGGGTAGGCGGGGTCCGTGACACCGATGGATTCGTGGAGGAGGGACACGATGGCGCTGTGGAAGGCATAATTGTTTAGTTGGATCATAGATAAAGCCTAAATTTTGCCGGCTGAATTATTTACCATGGCATAGTCTGGTTGTAATAAGATGTACAGTCCATTGTGGAGATATTGGACCCCCTGCATACAAACTCTCAAGCTGGGGATTAACTTTACTATTTCTGCAGCAGACTGTACAATGTACAAGATGGTATTACGCCATTTACATGAGATCAGCGACTACAAGTGCAGACGTGTAATCGCTGTAACAGGTATAATTCCATAAGAATATACGTGTGGCGCAAAAGACATTCAACAGAAAAGACATCGACGGACAAAAAAAAAATATTTAAGAAAAATGGCATCAGTATCCGTAGGTTTCGTTCCCCGTCATTTTATTGTTTTTTTATTTATTTAAGAATCACCTACGGATAATACATCTACACAATTACATAGGAACTAGGAAGTAGAACATTAACGTGCAGCCTGTGGAGCAAATTTACAAAAAAATCGTACAAGGCCCTACAAATTCAATATAATAATGCGTTCCGGGTGTTGATGGGGCTGCCGCGCTTTTGCAGTGCGTCACAGATGTTCGCTGACGCGCACGTAACATGCTTCAAAGCAGCAATGCGCCTGCGAGCCGCATCGCTGGTACGGCGCGTGCGCGCCAGCCCCAACACCATCCTAACTATGATTGCGGATAGGATCGACTGTCCGTACATAATGCATTGTTGCGGGCTTCATAAGCCTAGTAACGGTGAATCGTTATGATTTTAGTTAAGATATTTATTGTTACTAACATAGTTTTTAAGTTTTATTGTACATAACTAACATTTTATGAGCCACACGCGCTTGAAATAAACGGTAATTTAATTTTAATTTAATTAACAGATGTTTAGCCACTTATAGGTGACCAGTTGACCACAGCTCATACTACGTTCACGTACTAACCAGAGCAGTTGTGTCCGCGGCGAGTGCTCCAGCACCCTGACGCAGACGTTGTTGAGGATGCGCACGAGTCGCTCCCCGTCTTGGCCGGTAGCTACGGCGCCGCCGCTCAGCAGGCGAAGTAGTTCGCAGAGCAGCGAACAGAGGGCGGTGGAGTCCACGTTCATGCCGCAGCCGCCAGTCTCGTAGAACTGTTGAAAGGTATATTTTCGTTGATCAATTGAGAATATTACGCAAAATTCTGCGTAACGGGTGCCACTAGCACAAACTGCTTTGATGCATCAATGTGATATTTAACCGTAACAAATAATCTGTGAAACTTGTCAAAAAACTGTTTAAGGCATAGTGTATAATATATTAATATATAAGTTATTTTATGGTTTACGCTTTGTGCTAGTGCTGCCTCTGGCGGCATGACATTGCAGTATTACTCCCTATAGATAGCAATAGCACACAACACAATTATATGAAACAAAAACTTGCACGAAACAGCTCGGTCTGTGTAGCAGTGCCTTTCGAGTAGAGCCAGCGAGGCACGTCAATAAAGATCATTGGAGATCAGAAGAGTCGTCGAGCATGACTACATCGCCCTATACCCTGAATCATAATTAAATTCCATCAAATCTATTGTGCTGCCAGTAAAATGAAACGTTCCATAAATAGTAAATATATTATTGGCGAAAGAATGCACGTAAATAAATAATTTACTACTAATTTGTAATACAACATTTAAATGCTAAGTTCAAATAATTAGACTTATTCTTATTTAATATTTCGTTATCGTGCTATGTATTGTAATGCTATATGAGTCTAAAGTTATTAATATATGGGTATAGTAAATAATCAAATAATTTAATAGACATCCAATGTAAAATCTATGACAAGATAAGTGTATATAAAAAGACTTGTAAAATTAAATATTTACCAATAAATATCATATCATATCATATCAAATTAGGGTATAGCGGCCGTTCTCACAGTAAATATAAGACAAGGAATAGTCGGTGTCGCTGCATACCGCAATGAGCGCGCCGGCGATGCACTTGTAGGCGGGCAGGGTCTGCAGCGGCGCGCGCGCGGACGTGCGCAGGCGCCGGATCTGCGTCGCGACAGAGGAGACGAGGCGCTGCTCGTGGGCGCCGAGAGCCGCTCCACGCCCGGACACTATAGCGTTGGAGATTAGGGACATCGCGCGGATCGCGGCCTGTAAATAACAAATGTATACTTTAACACTAACAAAACAAAGCCTATATTCCGATATTCGCCAGACATAAGGAAGATTCATGTAATCTTACGTCGTTATCGCAATGACAACGCGCAAAGCTCTTAAGTAGATGGTGCTCCATTGGATAAGTTCGACTTTTAATAGTTGGAATTAAAGGTACCGAATACAAAAAAGTATGAAACCCTAAAAAAATCTGTTTATTCTGAACTAAATAGTCGAAACCATTAATTACGTCACATGTTTAGAGGGAGGGAGGGGGACAAGAAAATGCGACATGTTGTGACGTGGGGGAGGGGGAGTCACAAACTTTGTGACGTCACTTTAATTTCATCAGTAACCGAAATTTTTTTTTTATTTTTTTTATTCGATATACAATTCAATAACGAGTTACTGGAGTGATAATTTTATTCGTGAAAAACCTAGAAATTCGTGTAAGGTAATTAAGGGATGACCCCCCCAAGGGGTAAATACTGACATTGAGGTCCGGACTGGCGATAGAATGTATGGTGTCGGCGAGCAGCGCGTCGTCCACGGCGGCGGGCTGCGGCGCCACGAGCAGGTGCGGCAGCGGCGCCGCGGGGTGCGGCGACGTCAGCGCCATGCTGGGAACAAACGTCCAAAGTTATTTATTTAAGAACCGCGGCGGCACGACTCGTCAACGCCGTTGTGTTCTTTAATGTAGTTGTGTGACTGTGACAACGGTCACATAACTCCAATTTCACGTTTCTTAGGTATCTCAATTTTGTACACACATAGTTGCAAATGCAAAGAATAATACATATACTTCTTTACAACAGCATTGAAGTTAACACTCGAGTGTCTTACACGTTCGCTGCGCCATCGGGTCGATTCGACCCGATTTGCTAGTATGTTTGTGTGTTTACTTCTACTTGTGGTGCTGTTTCCTTTATACAAGCTTTAATTGTATCATTTTGTACTATTGTGGTGAGCAATAGAGTATTTGTAACTGACTAATTGCCGCAGCAAAAACGTTCAATCGTGTGCTGAAAAGCTATGCAGGTAACTTAACCGCATCGAATTGTTCTGTGTGTGTTACCTGGCGGGGGCTGTGGGCTGGCCGACGGGCTTGTTGGGCCGCACGGGGATGGGCTCGTCCAGGAACTTGAGGTCGTGCTCCGGCAGCTCCGGCCGCCGCAGCACGGGCACGGCCGCGTCCAGCTTGTTCTGTGTGTGTGTTACCTGGCGGGGGCTGTGGGCTGGCCGACGGGCTTGTTGGGCCGCACGGGGATGGGCTCGTCCAGGAACTTGAGGTCGTGCTCCGGCAGCTCCGGCCGCCGCAGCACGGGCACGGCCGCGTCCAGCTTGTTCTGTGTGTGTGTTACCTGGCGGGGGCTGTGGGCTGGCCGACGGGCTTGTTGGGCCGCACGGGGATGGGCTCGTCCAGGAACTTGAGGTCGTGCTCCGGCAGCTCCGGCCGCCGCAGCACGGGCACGGCCGCGTCCAGCTTGTTCTGTGTGTGTGTTACCTGGCGGGGGCTGTGGGCTGGCCGACGGGCTTGTTGGGCCGCACGGGGATGGGCTCGTCCAGGAACTTGAGGTCGTGCTCCGGCAGCTCCGGCCGCCGCAGCACGGGCACGGCCGCGTCCAGCTTGTTCTGTGTGTGTGTTACCTGGCGGGGGCTGTGGGCTGGCCGACGGGCTTGTTGGGCCGCACGGGGATGGGCTCGTCCAGGAACTTGAGGTCGTGCTCCGGCAGCTCCGGCCGCCGCAGCACGGGCACGGCCGCGTCCAGCTTGTTCTGTGTGTGTGTGTTACCTGGCGGGGGCTGTGGGCTGGCCGACGGGCTTGTTGGGCCGCACGGGGATGGGCTCGTCCAGGAACTTGAGGTCGTGCTCCGGCAGCTCCGGCCGCCGCAGCACGGGCACGGCCGCGTCCAGCTTGTTCTGTGTGTGTGTTACCTGGCGGGGGCTGTGGGCTGGCCGACGGGCTTGTTGGGCCGCACGGGGATGGGCTCGTCCAGGAACTTGAGGTCGTGCTCCGGCAGCTCCGGCCGCCGCAGCACGGGCACGGCCGCGTCCAGCTTGTTCTGTGTGTGTGTTACCTGGCGGGGGCTGTGGGCTGGCCGACGGGCTTGTTGGGCCGCACGGGGATGGGCTCGTCCAGGAACTTGAGGTCGTGCTCCGGCAGCTCCGGCCGCCGCAGCACGGGCACGGCCGCGTCCAGCTTGTTCTGTGTGTGTGTTACCTGGCGGGGGCTGTGGGCTGGCCGACGGGCTTGTTGGGCCGCACGGGGATGGGCTCGTCCAGGAACTTGAGGTCGTGCTCCGGCAGCTCCGGCCGCCGCAGCACGGGCACGGCCGCGTCCAGCTTGTTCTGTGTGTGTGTTACCTGGCGGGGGCTGTGGGCTGGCCGACGGGCTTGTTGGGCCGCACGGGGATGGGCTCGTCCAGGAACTTGAGGTCGTGCTCCGGCAGCTCCGGCCGCCGCAGCACGGGCACGGCCGCGTCCAGCTTGGCGATCAGCTCCGGGTCCAGTCCGAAAGGCCCGAAGATGACTCGTGGAGCCACTCTGGATAAAACAAGTGAGTAAGACGTCTGAACAATTGGTCCTACCCGAGGTATGGAAGAACGCAGGAGATAGCGACGGGGTTAGAATTATCCAAACAGTTTACAGTATATTTTCAGCAGTCTGTTAAAAAAAATGCCATCATTTAAATGCATCGAAACATACGTTTACTACAGTAAGTGTTCCAACTTAAGTACCCACGTTACCGTACTACATATAGTATATAGAAGTGAATGCTAAATCTATTTTATGACATCAACAGGAAACTAAACAAAATATCAAATTTTGCGTAACATGTATGCAGAAATACCGATTAATTTTCTGATGCACACACTACGTCCATTTTCCAAACATTCATATTTCATCTCTTTTCTAATGTAAAATGAAAATAACAGCCACTTAAATAATAAATAAGTCGTATTTGCACGAATACTTCCGCGAAGTGACCTACATCAAATATTATGCCGTAATTATTTCCAACAAAAAATTAGAAAACGGGAAACTTACGGCCTCGTCGGCTGCGGGGGAGCGGGTTCCTCCTCTTCCTCCTCCTCGTATTCCTCTTGCTGCGGTGGCTCTTCCGCGATCGGGGGCTCCATTTCCTATTCACAAAAACCCGTTTAACCAACTATACTTCGTTTTTAGGGTTCCGTACCCAAAGGGTTAAATATTTTATCCCTATTACTGAGACTCCGCTGTCCGGACGGACGGCCGTCTGTCACCAGGCTGTACCTCATGAACTGTGATAGTTAGCCAGTTGAAATTTCTACAGATTATGTATTTCTGTTGCCGCTATAACAACAAATACTAAAAACAGAATAAAATAAATATTTCTTTCCAATCTCGAGGTTCTCATCCAATCACCGAAGTTAAGCAACGTCGGGCGGGGTCAGTATTTGGATGGGTGATCGTTTTTATAGATAATGGTACGGAACCCTTCCTTTGCGAGTCCGACTCGCACTTGGCCGATTTTTTTAGCATTAGCTGATAATAATCTGAATGTGTCTTTGAAAAACGCAATTATGAAAAATAACAATAGTTATTTTTTATAATGCTGCGTTATAATAGCTGTGTGCAATATAATAGCAGTACATAAGAAAATGTAAATTAGGGGAAAACTAACTTTAGATCAATAATATTGGATCTTTTTATATAATTCTTCTGCATTACTTGACAATGTTTCAAAATTAACTGTAACCTTAACTTAAATAATGTCGGAAGTTAAAAAAAATATGAAAATCGGCTTTTTTACTGACTTGCGGAAATTCTTATAAAAACGTACAACCCTACAAAAAAAATACAATTGTGTACTATAATTTGTAATGTAGTATATTGCCTATTATTTCTAATCAAAGTTTTACATCTAAACCCATGTCATCCACAAAAAATAAACTTTTCTATAAGACGATCTTCTTCGCAGAGTGTACAATCAGCCAAGAGTCGAAAATTGGTAAATCACTTTCTTGGCTGACTGAACAAGTGGTCCATCATTCGGACTTTGTTGTTGATTTTTGAACAAAAGGCGGGTCCACACAGAGCGAGCATACGCGCGAGGTAATTTTCTCACGCACAAACCGGCCGAGGCGTCTGCGTCTACATTGGCCGGTTTGTGCGTGAGGAAATTGCCTCGCGCGTATGCTTGCTCTGTGTGGACCCGCCTAAATACTAAGTGATCCTATAGTATAGAACGGCGGTTGAAGAAAACTCGCTTTGACGTTAAAAAAACCGTATATATATCGGTCCATCCGTTGGAGAGCCACGATGCCACAGATTGACATTGGCGTCAAACATATAAATCCCCTGTTTTTCCGTCGGGGATTTAAATTAAAGCTAATCTCACCTCTGCCTGCTGTTGTATGGGCCGCCCCGTCGCCGACAGCGGCACAACCATGGACCTGCGGACCTCCGCGCTGCGGTTCTTGCTCGCTCGCTTGATGCGCTCCTCGAGGAGCGACAGGTCCTTGTCGGAGATCTGACACGAAACAACGTGTGATTACATTTGTAGCACTGATACGGATAACGGTAGATAAGATTAACATTTATCAGGTAAACATGTAAAAACGATGTTTGAAATGACCTTGAAACAAAAGGGAATTAAAGTGTCGCAAGTTGCAAAAGGTTTAGAATAGAATATAATTATTTTATTCGTAAACACAAACAAGACATATTACATAATATAACAAAAACAGAAAGCATAAAGTGCCACGAAATGGCCTCATCTCAGCATGTTGCTGGTGGCTTCCAGCGCTGATCTTCCGATGAGACCATCAAGTGAGAAGAATCACGCCAGGTATCAGACAAGAAGAAAGACATAAAATAACATAAAGTGAACAAATGGTTAAATAGGAAAATGTTACACACCAAGAAGATACAACATAACGAATGAATTGAATAAGGATTATTTATATGAATTCGCTTTGGTTTCATTTAATCTTAATTTCATTTTACCCGTTTTCCAAAATTCCTAGATTACAAAAGGGAATAGTTTCAAACTGCCTGAATCTCAGAATGCCTAACTTTTTTTCTAAAATTACTACATTCCCAAAATGCTTAAACTTCACATTGACGTGGTGTCATAATACCTAAATGGCAACTTACCTACATTCATGAGTGCTATTTTATCCAATATTATCCGTCTTTAGCTCCGGCAGATTATTAAAAAATATCGTAAATACGACAAAGGTTATAAAAATGCACTTAAGACATAATTAAACTTAGTACATTTAAAAAAGAATCCATCAGATTATTCGGTGTTTGACGATATGAATAAAAGTCATTATGACATTCGGCCATTTTAAGGAAACAATTTGATATGTAGGCATTTTGGGACTGAGTTGTTATGAAATTTAGGAGACATACATACAAGCATAATGATATTTACGTGCAATGAAACCAAAGCGTACAGTCACGTCTGAAAATATCGATACGAAAAAAGTGCCAAAAATATGTATGCACTACCTTAATGTATGGGCAATTAAGTCGTGTATACATATTTTTGGTACATTTTTCGTACCGATAGTTACAGACGTGACCGTATACATAACACTGTATCGGTCCGCTCCAACCACACCTTAGCTGAACATTACAGCTGCATACGCAACAAGCGCCAACGGTAGCTATAAAAAGGCAATGACAGACCAGACCAATATCGAGCGTCCATTAGATCAATTTTACAAGATTTGTTTATTATCAAAACAGCATCAGAGGAAGACGAATACTAACATAATACTGTGGCCCTAGTGAAAAAGGGTACAAGTCTCTGGCAGCGCAGGTGTAAAGGGGTGTAAGTTACACGTAACACTTATGCCCTTATACACCTAAACTGCCAGAGACTTGTACCCTTTTTCACTAGGGCCACAGTAATACTCAAATAAGTATGGCATAACGGGAATGGTGAACTATTGTAATGCAATAGGAACACCCATACACCATGCGCAAATACATGATCGACTTCATACGATTCTTAAGGTCATTAGTCGGGTCCACAGAGCGAGCATACTGGCCATTTTGTCCGTGAGGAAATTGCCTCGCGCGTATTCTCGCTCTGTGTGGACCCGGCTAAGTAGCAGTGCATTTTCAAGATTGTAAGTCGCGAAAAATTATTAAAAAACATTTGGAGTACGTTTGACGCTATTTGTCTGAAACTTTTACGAAATAAAATGTATGTATATATTTGTACTCACCTGTCCAATCATCTTATATATCTTCTCGCCCTCCAGGAAGTAAGCACACGCGACGCAGTTGAGCGCGGCGGAGCGGACGGCGTTGTCGCGGTCCCCGATATGTCGAGCCAGTTCCTTTAAGGCTACCGTGCCGGACGGAGACATTGCCGTCCAGCCGTAAGTCTCGATTAGGCTTCCGATACACTCCAGGCATTCTGGGAGAGGAAATGTAATTTTATATAGCTGTGAAATAGCATCAGTAGTTTAAAATTACGTAGTTCTCAAGTGAAGTATAAAATGTATGACATTTAAAATATATAATACATTTTCCCAATAAAACGAAGTATAAGAATGTGACGTTAAATTTTACCCAATAAAATAAAGAGCGCGGTTAAACATGTATTGGGGACTATGTGAATCAATGAAGAAGACTGTGTCCATATGGCGGTGCGTTTACACAGGCTTGTGTAACAAACTTGCTTGGCTTGAAGCAATTGAGCACCTCACTTTAGTTTTACAGAAAAAGCTCAGGATGTCCAAGCAGCTGTGTATGACGCGTTGCCACCTAAAGCTAGAGGAATTTAGATAAGTCAAAGCTACGCTCCATCCTCCCCACGTGTGGGTCCTAATATCTTTCGGTAGATCTTCCGCTCCGCTACCAGCAGCACGCGCTCTTCCCTTTGTGTTAGTGTCCAGGCTTCGCATCCGTACGTAAGGATTGGCCTTCTGACCGTTTTATATATTCAGAGCTTCCTGTTCCTGGAGACTCCGCAGGAACCAGAAGATTGAAGATCTGGTGTCCGAGCTTAACATCATTGGAGTAACGAAAGCCTTCGGACTCTGATGGCTCGGGCACGTACCCCGGATGGGTGAAGATAGCGTACTCTGGAGTACTAAATGGCCGATGAACTTCTTTACACCCTATGTACCGCTGGAGAGAGGAAGTGCACAAACACCTTAGCGAACTTGGCGCAGTCTAGACAGAAACTGCTTTGGTCTTTGGTGTCGGAGGCCGAGATCAAAGTAAGTAAGTAAAGCTGCATTGTGAGAAACATACCGGCTCTTTGCCTAGCGTTCTTTGATTTCAGGCCCTCCATCAGATACCCGAAGAGCTTCGTGACGGAATAGACGACGCAAATCTGCTTGAACAGGGCTTTGACGCTGTTGCGAATGGTGTCCTTGGGATCTCCGACCTGCGAATGCAACGAAATCCTTAAATGCTTTTGACAATTATAGATTTCCCTCATCTCTGTCTTTATATAACAAAATAAACAAACAAAATATCTCACCTTCAATATCAAATACGGTATAAAGCAATTAGCCTCATACTCTGCCATGGTATAATCATTATCACTCAGGAACTGGAACACCGTAGCGAGGTACTCCAGCCCCTTGAGGATGACGGAGGGGTTGGTGTCGAAGAAGCGCAGCGTCAGCCATTTTAGGACCAAGTCCAGGTTGCACATGAGGGCCGGTCCGTTCTCGTGGAGGTCATCCGAGAGGGATTCTATTGCTTTTAGGTGATATCTGTAAATATATGAAATAGTATTTTATACAATCGTGATATAATGTAGAGCTTTTCAGTCGAGTACCGTGTTTAGGCTGAAAAGCTTGATTATATCACTATTGTATACAATACTTTTTCTACTATAAAACCTAAATAATGAATGAAAATTAGGTCAGTATCTCACTAGTACAAAAGACATGAACGCGTGCATAATATATGAATATTACTCATGACGTAGTCGCGCGTTGGTGTCTTTTCCACTGTACTGCGGCGCAACCTGATTGGTCAATTTCATTATAGTTGACTACAGGGTTTACTTATGAATATTATTGTCGAATTGGGAGCCCATAACATGAAAGTACGCAATTATAGTTTGGTATACAAAATCATAATTTAACAATTACAGTCTAAGAGTAGAAAGTTTTAAGATAGTTCTTTTACTTCATAAAGGGTTCGTTGTCAGCTTGTAATAACAATAAAGGAAATACAAAGCATGTCTTTATACTACACCGATAAATATAAGGCAGTATCAGATGTATTTCTCTAACTAACCTGAAATCATTATGGAACATGTTGGCGACCAGTTGCTTGTTCAGCCCTGCGGTCGCCATCTGATCCTTCAGCAGCTCAAAGAACTCCTCGCGCGGCACTGTGAAGTTCCACTTCAGCACTGGAACAAATAAATGCGAATTCAATGCCGGCTATATGGGATGATCGGGAGGCGGCACAGTTGCCTCATCAGGCATTGCTCCTCGCTTCACTTAAGTTTAGGTGCTAATATAAAAACAAAGTATAAGAGAAAAAATTTACTGACTATTCCGGAATCTAGGGGCTTAGCCAAAATCACAATTGTTTGAGAACCGTACAAATAGATACACAATTTTGGGAGTGAAAGGACCTTGAGCGAAATTGGGCCAAAAACCAATAGAGTTGAGAATTAGGTCATTAGATAGGTATTTGTATGCATTTCATTTCGTTCTATAGGCACCAAGCGGAATTCCATTGCAGAACTGAGATATTTGTATTTTAGTCAAGATGTCATCACCCTTATGGCCAAGGCAATAGAGTACACCGTTGGGAGAGCGCGGCGAATGGTTTGCCGCGCTCGCAGTGGTGCGCGAACATCTACCCTGCAGCAATGAATTTACCTACTTGGACCCTATTGCCTAGGTAATAAGGGTGATGATATTTTGACTAAAATACAAATATCTCAGTTCTGCAATGGAATTCCGCTTGGTGCCGATAGAACGAAATTAAGTACATTGCAATACCTATCTAATGATCTATCTCTCATTTCTGTTGGTTTTTAGTCCAGGCTCCATACAAAGTTGCCCATGGTCCTTTGTCAGTTTGTCAAGACAGCACTAACCTTTCTTCGGGAGTTGTGATTCGCACAAGGAATTGTGTGCCGTGGACAAAGCACAAATCTGTGATGGATGCTCAACCAGATCTTCTGGGCTTCTGTACGCATTATTCATGAGACATACCTTTAAGCTTCTGGTCATCAATGATGCGCTGGTTCTTGGCGTTGTTCTGCGGCAGCAGCGGCGTGAGGTCCTCGTCGTCTTTCTTTCCGCGGCTGGAAGCCGACGCTGGCTTAGCCGGGCCCTAGTAATAGATAAATAGCATCACACTGGGCACTTGAGAAGCTTATATTGCACAATTCACTGTCCCATTCGCTAAAATGACACATTTAATTATACCTGAGGCACTCAGTGATATTAGTGACAGTTAATTTTTATATGGAGCAGCTGTTTCATAAAATGCTTGTAGACATTTTGGGAAAGAAAAAAGTAGTATCGATAGTCAGCAGTGGTACCTTGCCCTTGGCAGTCGCGGCGCCCTTCTTGTCGGCTTCCTTCTTGAGCGCGCCGGCAGTCTTGACGCCGCGCGGCTCGTCCTTCTTGCCCTTGCTGGGCAGCGGCTGCACGGGCAGGCTGGGCCGCGCCTTGTCCAGCGCCGCCAGCACCACCGGCTTCGACGCCGGCTGGAACAACACCTCGGAAATGTACGACTCCGTAGGTAGGGTTCATTTCCCGAGAAAGTAATATATACGTATACGTAAGATATTATACAATCTAAAGTCACAATATGCGATAAGCGATGATATTAATGCGCCGTGTCCCATGTTCATGTGTGTATCTTATAGCAAAGAGAATTTGAAATAGAAGTGTATTGCCAAATAAAACATTGTACCGACGTAAATTTACTGCCATCTTTCGACACGTAATTAAAACTTTTACAACGCCATTTGACTTTTATCCTTATTATTTAACATCATCATTCATTGCCAGGCCAAAACTCAAGTCCACCGCTGAATGCCGGCGTAAATACAAATATCTATATTGGGAGCGTGCACGACTGTCACGCAACCTAGTGTCCGCAATTATAGGGGAAAACGTCAATTCACTACATCTTATAAAACTACTTCAAAACTAAAAACTACTGAACGGATTTTCATACGACTTTCATTTATCAATAGAGTGATTCTTGAGGAAGGCTTAAGTATATAACTTGTTAAGGTTTTGTGCAAATTGTTTGAAATATAACGATGTTGTCGGAAAAAATCACGCTGGCTAGGAGCTTTAAGAGCCCTTAATCCTTGGAGCGTTCTCCGATTTCACGAAATAACGCTCGATAGATGGCGTTGGCGCTCGGTACGCGAGCGCCGGCAACGCGACGCGCGTTTCAATGCAGACTAGAATAATCTTGATAGTTTTCAATATAATTTCAAGCAACATTAATTTTAGTGTTATATGATATCATATGGGCACTCTTTATTTTATTTTATATGCACTAGTTTTTTTTATGTACACTACTACTAAGTGTACAGACTACAGAGTGTACTATAACCCTTGCTCTTTATTCTGTCTCTTTCACACCAATGGAAAATGAAGAAGTTAGTAAATGACTGCAGGTATAAATAAAGTATATTAGTGCGATAGAGAGACAGATAGTGTTTCGTTGTCGTATCGTAAACGATTGGCATGTTGGCCACACACTTGCTTGGTGCCTAGCCAAAATACCAATCGTTTGCGTATATTAGTGCGATAGAGAGACAGTAGTGTTTCGTTGTCGTATCGTAAACGATTGGCATGTTGGCTACGCACCCATGATACCTAGCCAAGAAGCCAATCGATTGCGCATATTAGTGCGATAGAGAGACAGATAGTGTTTCCTTGTCGTATCGTAAACGTTTGGCATGTTGGCTACGCACCCATGCTGCCCAGCCAAGATGCCAATCGTTTGTGCATATTAGTACGAGAGAGAGACAGATAGTGTTTCGTTGTCGTATCGATTGGCATGGTGGCTACGCACCCATGCTGCCTAGTCAAGATGCCAATCGTTTGCGCACATTAGTGCTATAGAGTTTCAGTGTTATTTGAAATCACGTTAGGGTTTGTATTATTATTTATGACCCGAATGAAGTCCATCCAGGTTCTTATGAGTTGGTCACCAGAACTCCTAATCTACTGATCATAACTCCATCGTGTTTGGGCTCAATAGATTTGCCCTGACGAGCATCATCAATCTGGATAAAGTCCAGGGTCTCATGATGGAGTCAGGAGTTGGTCACTAGAACTCCTAATCTACTCATTATAATTCCAACGTGTTTGGGCTCATGAGATTTGCCATGACGAGCACCATCGACCTAGATGAGGTCCAGGATCTCATGATGGAGTCAGGAGTTGGTCACCAGAACTCCTAATCTACTCATTATAATTCCATCGTGCTTGGGCTCAAAAGATTTGCCCTGACGAACACCATCGATCTAGATGAGGTCCAGGGTCTCATGACGGAGTCAGGAGTTGGTCACCAGAACTCCCCAGAACTCCTAATCTACTCATCATAACTCCATCGAGTTTGGGCTCAATAGATTTACCCTGATGAGCACCATCAATCTAGATGAAGTCCAGGGTCTCATGATGGAGTCAGGAGTAGGTCACTAGAACTCCTAATCTACTCATTATAATTCCATCGTGTTTGGGCTCAAAAGATTTGCCCTGACGAGTACCATCGATCTAGATGAAGTCCAAGGTCTCATGATGGAGTCAGGAGTTGGTCACCATAATTCCTAATCTACTCATCATAACTCCATCGTGTTTGGGCTCAATAGATTTGCCCTCGCGAGCACCATCAATCTAGATGATGTTCAGGGTCTCATGATGGAGTCAGGAGTTGGTCACTAGAACTCCTAATCTACTCATTATAATTCCATCGTGTTTGGGCTCAAAAGATTTGCCCTGACGAGTACCATCGATCTAGATGAAGTCCAGGGTCTCATGATGGAGTCAGGAGTTGGTCACCAGAACTCGTAATCTATTTATCATAACTCCATCGTGTTTGGGCTCAATAGATTTACCCCGACAAGCACCATCAAATTACCATTATGATGAATAGATTAGGAGTTCTGGTGACCAACTCCTGAGTCCATCATGAGACCCTCGACTTAATCTAGATCGATGATACTCGTCAGGGCAAATCTTTTGAGCCCAAACACGATGGAGTTATGATGAATAGACTAGGAGTTCTGGTGACCAACTCCTGAGTCCATCATGAGACCCTGGACCTGATCTAGATTGATGGTGCTCGTCAGGGCAACTCTATTGAGCCCAAACACGATGGAGTTATGATGAGTAGATTAGGAGTTCTGGTGACCAACTCCTGACTCCATCATGAGATCCTGGACCTCATCTAGGTCGATGGTGCTCGTCATGGCAAATCTCATGAGCCCAAACACGTTGGAATTATAATGAGTAGATTAGGAGTTCTAGTGACCAACTCCTGACTCCATCATGAGACCCTGGACTTTATCCAGATTGATGATGCTCGTCAGGGCAAATCTATTGAGCCCAAACACGATGAGCTTATGATGAGTAGTTTAGGAGTTCTGGTGACCAACTCCTGACTCCATCATGAGACCCTGGACCTCATCTAGATCGATGGTGTTCATCAGGGCAAATCTATTGAGCCCAAACACGATGGAGTTATGATCAGTAGATTAGGAGTTCTGGTGACCAACTCCTGACTCCATCATGAGACCCTGGACCTCATCTAGGTCGATGGTGTTCGTCAGGGCAAATCTATTGAGCCCAAACACGATGGAGTTATGATGAGTAGATTAGGAGTTCTGGTGACCAACTCCTGACTCCATCATGAGACCCTGGGCCTCATCTAGATCTATGGTGCTCGTCAGGGCAAATCTTTTGAGCCAAAACACGATGGAATTATAATGAGTAGATTAGGAGTTCTAGTGACCAACTCCTGACTCCATCATGAGACCCTGGACTTCATCTAGATCGATGGTACTCGTCAGGGCAAATCTTTTGAGCCCAAACACGATGGAATTATAATGAGTAGATTAGGAGTTCTAGTGACCTACTCCTGACTCCATCATGAGACCCTGGGCCTCATCTAGATCTATGGTGCTCGTCAGGGCAAATCTCATGAGCCCAAACACGTTGGAATTATAATGAGTAGATTAGGAGTTCTAGTGACCAACTCCTGACTCCATCATGAGACCCTGGACTTTATCTAGATTGATGATGCTCGTCAGGGCAAATCTATTGAGCCCAAACACGATGAGGTTATGATGAGTAGTTTAGGAGTTCTGGTGACCAACTCCTGACTCCATCATGAGACCCTGGACCTCATCTAGATTGATGGTGCTCGTCAGGGCAAATCTATTGAGCCCAAACACGATGGCGTTATGATAAGTAGATTAAGAGTCCTGGTGACCAACTCCTGACTCCATCATGAGACCCTGGACCTCATCTAGATCGATGGTGTTCGTCAGGGCAAATCTTTTGAGCCCAAACACGATGGGATTATAATGAGTAGATTAGGAGTTCTGGTGACCAACTCCTGACTCCATCATGAGAACTTGGACTTCATCCGGGTCAAAAATAATAATGCAAATGCAAACCCTAACAAATATCAAATATCAAATATCAAACATTTATTCAGCAAATAGGCCACAGGGGCACTTTTACATGTCCATTTTTACAAACAATAAATTAAAAAAAAAAAACAATTACAAATATCGAATCTATGAAATAATAAATACTTTATTAGAGATGTATACTGTCTCTAAATGTCAAATTACACAAAAAAAACTATGATAAAAAAATAAAACCATAAAATACTAAAATTCTTTAGAGATGTATAAGTCTCTAAGTGTCAGAGATAAAATATAAAAATATATATTAAATTATCCTTAGAGATGTAGAGGGTCGCCAAGGCTTGAATTCTTATATAAATAATTAAAAGACAAAAAAATTAAAACAGACAAGAACCGAATGAAGTGTCTCACGTTAATGTCACTCAAAAGTAAAGTTACATACTTTAACATAACCTGTACCCCGCGTAAGCTTAAACAGACCGGTCTCCACAAACAGCACCCGTTCACGAGTATGACGTGTATCTCAGCCATCGCCTCCCTCAACCTTCATAACGTAATTTCAAGTAAAAATGCGTTTTTCAGAAAATCGCTGCCAAATAACACTAGACCCTACTCATAGTGTTGTGTTCCTGCCGGTGAGTAAGGTTGCCAGAGCTCAACGAGGGGCGGGAGGGGGTTAGAGTCGGCAACGCGCATGTAACTCCTCTGGAGTTGCAGGCGTACATAGGCTACGGATACTGTTTACCATCAGGCGGGCCGTAAGCTTGTTTGCCACCGACGTAGTATAAAAAAAAGGACCACTGAAAATCCATCAATAAGCGAGAGTCTGTTAAGCATAGTGTAAAAAATGAACTTTTATTAAGATTTTCTAATCGCAGTATATAGCACTTCTCGGAACTCCGTAGCTGATTACGATCGCAACGAATGCCTGACAATCGAGCACAGGTCCATCCTCTAAGCGCGCTCCGCGCGGACTGAGAGCGGGGCGTCGCTGCTGCGTGATTTATACGTGTTTTAAAAAAATATAAATTTACGGCAATGTAGGTCCCATAGTTATGATTCTTTTTTTATAGGTTAACATAAAGTTACAGTTTGCTATAATATTATTTTTAAAGCAAAATATGCGTACAATTTGCGGAAAAAAAATATAATAAAACCCTGTTTTCGCCAAAAAAATGAAGAAAACTCGGAAGGTATTTTATCAGTTTTTTCAAATGAATCTTCGATTGTTAATCATTCCAGCCCCTCGTACGAGATATGTTGAATCAAATTGTAGTCATTCATGTACCAAATGATTCTTGTTTACAGCAAAATTGAGAACCGAAACGCCACATCTCACTGCAAAATTTGGAAAAGACTCCCAAAAAAACTCATTAAAAAAGAGGTTTAAAAGAGAAAATGAAAATTTGAACTGTTGGAGCCGCTAGTTTAGGAAACGATTATTTAAGTACGTTACCAGTTTTTGAATAAATACTAATAGTTACGTCGTAATCTTGAATGAAAAAGGAAGCATTTTACAAAATACGCTCGTCTGTAGGAATAAGGACTCGAAAACGCTGCCTTATCCGTTTGAGCTATAACAACACAATGTATGGTGGGGTTGTTTCTCATTCATAGGTCTACAAAAAAGTCCGCGATGTGAAATGTCTATCTTTTAAGGATAACTTACTATATCCATTCTTAACTTCTAGAAAAAGATCACGTAATATGTGGCATTTACAAAGCTATTTACATGGATACATTATTAACAATTATCAAAATAAATACGTCAGTTATATTAAGCATTTCATACAGATTACAATGGTCCCTTACACCATACAATTTAAATGAATATTTCAGGAGTAATCGTAAATCAAAGTTTCATTTCGAGCCATATAATTGTACGTAATGTTAAAGACGCTATCCGCAGTTAGTTCAAATTTTTACCACCTTATGCGCTGGGATCGCTTTACTTACCCCCACCACGCACTTCGCACGGTCCCAATAAGACTCCCCCGTGGAGTCCAATCGCGCACTCGGCGAATAAACAACGCTGCACGCCAAGAACTCCGCTGGGGAGTTTTATTTCTATGCCGTATGCCGACGACTCCTCTAGGGAGTCCAGGGCTGTCAGAAAGGACAAAATTGCCAACGCCATGCATTTTTAGTTGCATAGTGAGCATAAGTACATATTATATTAGGGAGGTATGTCGGATACCTACCTACTCTAAACTTTATTAAAATTTTACTAGGCTAGCTATTAGTATAAAGCTGCGTACGAATTTTTGTAATCCTAAAAAACGAGGTATAGTGACAACCCTGAAAAATCGTAAGTTTCGTAAGAACTCGCTAGAGGAGTCGGATGGCAAGTCATCTATAATTGTATAGTACGAACTCCCCTCGGGAGTCGCGTGGCATGTGAACAAAGTTTTCGAGAACTCCCTAGTGGAGTTCTTGGCAGTGAAAGTGTTCTGATATGTGTTCAATTTGTTAAATATCAAAAAGTGGCGCCATCTTACCGGGCCCTACCTAAAGGTTATGGCGCCATCGCTTGAAACGATGCTCCTATACCTTTGGCCTGTGGTCTATTACATGTCAGTGAAAGAATACGGATCAAAGTCAAATGACGTTCTAAAAGTTTTAATCATGTGTCGAAAAATGGCACTAAATTTGCTGTGGCTACAAAGTCTACTTTGACAATCCACCTCTATTTTGAATTCTCTTTGCTAAAGACGACTAATTTAAAATACGAGTATTCTATTTCAATCTATTTAACAAATTTATGCGTCTGGAGTTACTTACAATCGGAATGAGTTGCAGCGACATTAAAAGTGTTGAAAGTAAGAAGGCGCGGCGTCAGTTTATCAAAATCTTGTGCGTCTTCGTCAACAGAGTTTTTACACATCTAACATCACTCAGCAATATACACAATGGATATACCGAGTGTTTCCTGTAACACTAGCAAATAATTTAACTATATACTTATATAGTTAAATTATTTGCTAGTGTTACAGGAGGTAGCGTTTTAGGAGTGCAATACTTATTGCACTCCTAAAACGATATAACTTTTGATTAACAACTTGTACAAATTATGAATTCTTTAGAGTTTATCTTTTTCATACAAATAAAATATTATTTTCAATTTACGTTGACATCAGTGTGTTTGACTTTTTCATACAAATAAAATATTATTTTCAATTTACGTTGACATCAGTGTGTTTGACGTTGCTTGTCACGCTCTAAATGTAACAAAATTCGCAATACATTGCGTCTTAGAATTAACTTGAATGTGTAATAAAAATTAAAACATAAGTTATTTTTAAAAGTGGCTGAACAAATGTTGGTGAGTTTGAGGACTACAGCCTACAGTTTATTTTATTGCTTCTGTTACTGGACACCGTATTCAGTGGTGTTATAACTAGCTTAAATCCATAATAGTCCCTTGAGGCATACCAAGGGTGCTAGCGCCATTTCCTCGTTGTATCGCAATGCTGATACGTTGTCTAAGGAAGCCGCCGGCTCTTCGGTCACAAGTTACGTCAACCAGACGCTTCGCGCTCAGCAATGAATTATGAAACTTCTCATATAGTACAATTTTGTTAACCGAAGCGTAGACTGTTTGATGCAACTGACACTTAGACCTGTAATAAGTTTGAGATTTCCTTACCTTTAATTTCTCAAGTTGTTTGTGCATGGAGTCATATCCTAGATGCAGCATGAAGGGCAGCACGCAGTCACCGGCGGCTTTCCTCACGTCGGCGGCGCGGTCCTCGATGCACGCGTACAGAGTGAGCAGGCATGATGACAGTTCCTCGCGGGGGAAGGACTTCGGAGGTACTGAAACGAACAATTATATTTAGGTATACATTTTTTGGTTAGGCGTTTTTATAATACAATGTTCAATGAGGGGGGTAAGTGAAATTTTGGAAACGAGTATCGTAATTCCCGACAGCCACAGGCTGGAGGGAATTAAAGACCCGAGTTTCCAATATTCTTACCCCCGGAGTTATACATAATGTTTTTCATCACACTTGTGAAGAACAACCAAAATTTCAAGCAAAATAATTCTTAACCTTTTGACCGCCAAAGACGTCATATGACGCGTGCGGCGACAGCCTAATGTCAAACTTCATGCATACCGACAAGGTTCACGATTACACGCCGCGTACGATAGGCGTGGCCTTCAAAAGGTTAAATACATATCAAACATTTGTCCGCCAAATTGTAATTTATTGACAGGTTAGGAATCGAAGGCACACACCTATTCGGCATTCAGCCACGATTGAAAATTATGTAAAAATATTTTAAACGGTTATTAAATAAATGAAAACATGCAAAAATATTAACGTATTTTAAAAGTAAAATTCATTTATGCTATTTGTTTTGTATGAATTATTATATTATATTATATAGCCCTTTGTTCTGAACATGATTGTTCTTTTTGATAGTCTTGAAATATCATATGAAGTCTCTTAGTTCAGTGTGCCTGTCGGCAAAGGACTCCTTCCAGTATCTTCTCTCTCTTGCCACCCTTGTCCAGAGTGGTCCCACTGTACGAAAAATTTCGTCCTCCCATCTTGTTACTTGAGGGCCTTGCGATCTTGACCCGTCTGTAGGGTGCCACATGAGAACTCTTTGGCTCCACTTTTCTGTCTTACATCTTATAGTGTGACCTGCCCACCTCCATTTTTGCATATCTATTTTGTATGTATGAATTAGTGACATAATAAAATATATACATAAAAATGTATAACGCCCTAGGGAGTGAACAAGGGGGTGAGCCTATACGACACTCACCATTAGGCAAGTGGTCCGCCAGCCACTGCAGCAGCGAGGCCCGGAGCACGGGCGAGCCGGCCTTGAGCGCGTCCAGCAGCATCTCGCCGTCCAGCGGCGCGTGCGGCCCGGCCGTGCAGCACCACGTCGACACTCACCGTTAGGCAAGTGGTCCGCCAGCCACTGCAGCAGCGAGG
The DNA here is from genome assembly GCF_033807575.1 of Cydia pomonella. NCBI lineage: Eukaryota > Metazoa > Arthropoda > Insecta > Lepidoptera > Tortricidae > Cydia > Cydia pomonella. The sequence goes on along the minus strand of NC_084716.1, from coordinate 16,908,234 downwards.
CCCGGAGCACGGGCGAGCCGGCCTTGAGCGCGTCCAGCAGCATCTCGCCGTCCAGCGGCGCGTGCGGCCCGGCCGTGCAGCACCACGTCGACACTCACCGTTAGGCAAGTGGTCCGCCAGCCACTGCAGCAGCGAGGCCCGGAGCACGGGCGAGCCGGCCTTGAGCGCGTCCAGCAGCATCTCGCCGTCCAGCGGCGCGTGCGGCCCGGCCGTGCAGCACCACGTCGACACTCACCGTTAGGCAAGTGGTCCGCCAGCCACTGCAGCAGCGAGGCCCGGAGCACGGGCGAGCCGGCCTTGAGCGCGTCCAGCAGCATCTCGCCGTCCAGCGGCGCGTGCGGCCCGGCCGTGCAGCACCACGTCGACACTCACCGTTAGGCAAGTGGTCCGCCAGCCACTGCAGCAGCGAGGCCCGGAGCACGGGCGAGCCGGCCTTGAGCGCGTCCAGCAGCATCTCGCCGTCCAGCGGCGCGTGCGGCCCGGCCGTGCAGCACCACGTCGCCACGCACGACACGGCGGCGGCGCGGATCCACTGCTTGTTGTCGCCGAATGCTGGGGAGACAAATTAATTCCTCTTACAATTCATTTTAAACTGGAAAAATTACCGCCTCGAACTCATGAACTCCGGATCGATACTCCAGCGCTCTGCCAACTGAGCCCTCGAGACCTCATCCATAGCCAGCGAATCTTTTCACCATAAAGATAGGTTATTCAAGTAGGCATATTACAATGCGCTTATGAACGTTAAATAAAGCTACACCGGCTCTAACCCTACACCTCTGACCTGAGAAGATTTAAATCCCCCCTCGATTGGAGGAGGGTATCCCAATACGGACCGGCAAGAAACTTGGCGGGACACATCTTATAATTAACATGCATTAAATAAGAAAAAAGTGCAATTTAGAATACTATAGAATTCATGCAAAATATTAGTCTAAGGGATCCTAGCGACATCTATCGCGTCTAGCGTCATATTTTGTCCCCAGTTACAGAGCTGTTTAGCGCAGTAATTTCTTTGTAGGACATACCTGTACTGCGTATACCCGTCTATTCAAAGTGCGCTTTGTCGATGCGCATTAAGAATGAAAGAAAGCAGAAATACCCGCTAAAAATGCGCTGTGGTGAAAGCTTACGAAAACAAGGTAAACCTATAGAGGTGCCAGAGGTCTTTAGATTTTAAATTATAAACGTAACTAAAAATTGTTAGAGTTTTCATTAGCTAACAAACAATACTAATCTCAGCCTATTAATATCCTACTACCAGTAGCATCCTAAATTAGACTAGTGCCCACACGCTGGCCCAAAGCGGGTCGAATGTTGAAACTTTATTAAGATCATCATCTTTTAAGAGCCTGGCTCTTGTCGGTGAAGTAGACGCCAGTTATCGTGGTCCTCGGCCAAGTTCTTTAGGTCCCTGTAAGACACGACATTTGCTTTTCCTTTTAGTTGCTGCGTATAGCTTGTTCGTGGTTTTCCTCTTCTAGCTTCGATCTTGCCTTCTAAAATAGTTTGCAAAAAGTGTCGTGTCTTATTAAGTGACCTATCATTTTACCTCGTCTATTCTCTATGTTCCTCAGTAGATTCCAAAAAATCCAAAAATTCGCACTTCCTAGCTCGGTTTTTATCTCCGTCCAAATTAATACAGATAAGACTAATTTAAGATCCCCCAGTAAAATTAACATACCTTGGAAGAAAGCAGGGAAGAACGTCCTAACGTGAGTCTTGCACTTAGGTCCGATAGCAGTTGCGAGTTGCTCACAGATCTGTAGCGCGCTCTGAGCCAACTTGGAGTTGGAATCTAGCAACCTGGCGACGAGAGCGGGCGGCAGCTCGCCTAGGGTCGGCTTGATCGGCGAGGAGTTTGTGATGATGGCTTTTAACTTGTCGAGGGCTTCATTGCGGACCTGAAATATGAAAAATTTGATTAATTACCCATTTTCACAAATCTAATCGGTGTTCTATCGGATACATTCCGGGGAGTGCGCACAGGAACTGCACGACATGATCCCACCTTCCCCGATCCATCATCGGACATCCAGGCGCGGGGAGCGAATGTACCCGTTCGTGGTAAGCGTTCCATTTGTTCGCACAAAACGGTTTGCCTCCTCTTTTTTTGGTACGGACGGCTAAAGAATGGAATGCGCTCCCGCCACCTGTGTTCCCTGATAAATATGATCTCAGTCTCTTTAACTACAGAACCGGTGAGCTCCATCTGAGGCCCTGTCTTCATTAGGTGTGACTGGCCAATCGCCGATCAGTATAGAATAAAAAATAAAATAAAAAAGACCAGATAAATTCGTAAGTGTTTACAGTTGTATGCCTTAAGCTTTTGTTCTACGTGCAACGTCCAGCGTTTCTAGAGTGTAATTGAAGAAGCTACAAAAAAAGACGATACGACGAAGATACATTAAACACACCAGGCGAAAGTGGTAGTATGTATAAATTTATACCTATTGTCACAGTCTTCAAAGACTTCAGACTTAAGTCAATTAGGGAAGTGACTGGATAACTGATCGCACGAACATGTATTAAACTAGCGCGATAACAGACAGGTCCACACAAAACGAGCCTCCGAAGCAACCTAGGCGCATGAAGATCCGCCCGAGGCATCGTTACCACGTGTGCGTTTGCCTAGAAGTGCATCTTCGCCGATAGAGCTGCGCGCCAATTTCCTCGTGAAACGGAATCTGCCTACGTCAGGTCCCAGACATATACTCGCAGACAGACTCTCACCTTCCAGTTTTTGTCGTTGATTTCAGCGACGAGTGCGTCCGTGATGAGCGGCGCGATGTCTGTGCGGGGGCGGCTGTCCTCCACCACGGCCGGTTCCTCTTCCTCTTCGTAAGGCTCGTCGAGGTCGTCGCCTACAGAGCCTTTGCTTGCAGACTGCGAATAAAAATCCGGTTTGAATAAGACCACACAAAATTTTGTGGATAACATGAATATTCTTATCGATTTTTTCTACTCGTCGACTGTATTTCGTAATCGTCGTCTAAGTTCGGTTTCGCGAGCCAAATACGTGCTCATCAAAGGAAATTGTAAAGGTTGCCGTTGTCGGATACGACATGGAGGACTATATATATATATTCGTATATATTTCGTATACAAAACTACAATTGAGTACTTTTCATGTATATGCTCCCACTCAACTATAAGATTCATTTCGATACGCTGTAGTCGACTATAAAAAGAAATTACCAATCACGTGCCGCCGCGCTTCCATAGAAAAGACTTGCGCGTTTATGTCTACTGGGATACTTATCAATTTTCATGTATTATTTTAGATGACTCGTACAAAAAATATTGTATACAATAAAATCATAATAATCATAATAATAATCATAATCATATTTATTGGTAATATCATATTACATGTCACAATACATTTTATACTTAAGCACATATGTACATATTGCAAATAATTAAGTATTCAAAATTACACACAAAAAATACAGTACAACAGTATGTGTATCCTATCCTAAATCAACACAAAATAGCTCGCTATGATTATAGAAAGCCTGCTCGACAAGCCAGATTTTTAGTTTTGTTCTGAAAACCGACGCACTAGGAGCAGCAACTATTTCGCTTGGGAGGTGATTATAAACCTTGCGACCCATAACGTGAGCGAGTTTTTTTGATTTGGCGAGTCTGAGAGGTAAAAGGGGTAGTTTTCCGGCGCTCGCGCTTCGGGTTTTGTACCTCCGGTAAGACTCGTTACTAATGGGGTTGGATTCAACTTCACCTCGTGTGGTCACAGCCATTTGTAATATTAAAAGGGAGGGTAGCGTTAAAATACCTAGGCTCTTAAATATCGGTTTCGCTGAAACAGTTTGCGGGACGCGCGCTATAGCACGTACTGCGCGCTTCTGAAGCCGAAACACTCTCTCCCACTCTGCGGCTCCTGCCCAAAATTTAACCCCGTATTGCAGGTGCGCGTGTACCGAAGCGAAATAGCAAGCACGGACAGTTTCCACAGGCAGGACTCGTGCGAGTCGTTTTAACGCGAAACATGCTGTAGCAAGTTTATTGCACACCTTATTAATGTGACAGCTCCAGGTGAGTCCACTGTCTAGCTCAAATCCCAAGAAGGTTGAGTTAGTGACCTGTTCAATCACATCACCCTTAGCTAGCACTGATAACGATCTCATTTGGCGTCCAGAAAGATCAAAATTAATGAGATGAGTTTTTTGAGTGTTTAGTATGAGACCATTGATACTAAACCAGTTTGCTATTGTTGCGGCAGTCACATTCAACTTTTTTTCGAGCTCCTCATATGACTCTGCGTGCACAACAACTGCAACATCGTCAGCGTAGATGAAGGTCTCTCCACAGCCAACAGCATTGGGCAGGTCGTTCAACAACAAAGAGAAAAGTATATTAGATACTGAGGAACCCTGAGCGACGCCCATACTTGTGACCACTGCGTCAGATCGTACGCGACCACTGTCAGCCAAAACAAGCTGTTTCCTGTTCCGTAGCAGATCTGCCATCAACGCCAACGCGGGACCTGCTAAGCCATAGTGCTGAAGTTTGTAAGTCAGGAGGTTATGATCCGCAACGTCGAACGCCTTAGACAAGTCGCAGCAGAGGACGGCGACTTGGCTCTTGCTCTCGCGGGCCTCCAGTATCTGACGAACCACGGCTCGTGTCAATGTAGTTGTTGAACGTCCCTTCCGGTACGCGTATTGTCTATTAGACAGTGCATTGGTTGTGATGAGGAAGTCCGTCAACCTAGAACTTAGGCCGTGCTCAAATATTTTGGCGATCACCGGGATAATCGCTACGGGTCTATATGCATCGATATCGGTTCTCTTTCCCTTCCCTTTGTATAGCGGTGAAATTCGGCTTTCTTTCAGTGGTTCGGGAAAGACGCCCTCTCGAAGGCATCTGTTGTACACAAAGGCGAGTATTGGAGCTATATCGACTGCTACTGAATGGATCAGTGTCACGGAGATGTCGTAAATGTCTCGAGTTGTTTTTTTCGCTATATAGGTGGTGATAATGCGGAACACTTCGTCTGGTGTAAACGGCTTTAGCTTAACGCAGCGATCAGCGGGCGGGCCGGCGGCGCGCAGGGCGGCCAGAGCGCGCGGCACGTCGGCGGGTGCCGCGCCGCATGCAACTGCCGCTCCTGCGAACCTATTATTCATCGCGTCAGCGGCGGCCTTTTTTGTTTTGTACTTAACCCCGTCAGAGTCGAGAACTAGATCTGTAAAATCCGCGTGATCTATGGAAGTTTTGTTCCCTTTTTCACGGTTTATTATACCCCACATCGTCCTAATCGTGTTATAAGTGCAGTAGTACTTCCAACCGCTGCGTCTTGTTATCAAGCGCGCGTATATTTTGTTGACAAACAACTATCTTGCGCGAGCCATCAATTTTTTTTATATCGCTTAGTGCGGGTAGATCAGCTGCGCTGCGATCGTTCGTCGGCCGATACCACTGCGCTTGCGCCAGAGTGGCGTTGGTGGCATCCCCGCGCGGCGGCGCGGGGGCGTCCTCGAAACCAATCGGTGTATCTTACGCGTGGGGGCCACGCAGTGGGCGATTTAAAACTTTCAAATATGTCTTCTGGTATGCCAATTAGGAATGAGGCATGTCTGTCGGTTTTTATAATTCTCTTTTTAACAAAGTAGTCGTCGGAATTTACCGTTTTTCTTAAGAAATTTAACACATTCTCGTTTGTCGTCTCGGGCTTAAAAGACCAAGCCTGAATATATTTTAATTGTTCGACCCCTTTCAATTCATCATGGTTGGAGCCCGTACCCACAACAATCTTATTACTAATTCGTTTCTTGTCCTTGCGTTTCCGTGATTCAACTTTTTGCCATGTAGTATTATCTACGCGCGTCACTGATGTCTGCAGATCGTCTTCACCCGCGGGTTTCGTGGCCGCACTCATCGATAGCGCGTCATCGCTTACGTTCGCTGCGGGCTCGGACACATTCGGTAGCGGTTTCGGCGTTAATGCATCTGCGGACTTACTTGTTAGTGCGATGGTGACAGACGCAGCGGTGGAAGGCGCCGAGTGTGAGAGAGACTTCCGAGTTGCAGAGGCAGTAGCTTGGGCATGTAGCGTCCTTGCGTTCGCTCGTGCGCCGCGCGCGGATGTTGTCGCAGTCGCCGCTGGTGACGTACCTGTCGGTTTGCCTCGTGCTTGCTTCGGGGCCGGGTCTTCGGTATTCGGTGACTGCTTCGGGCGCTCTTTGTCAACTGCTTTAACGTCATTTTTGCCGTTGAATATTTTATTTTGCGTATTTGCTTGGTTTAAATTAACTAGAATCGCGTCGATTTTTATGTGAATTTCGGCAATTTTTTCTTCCATCGGTGCTAACGCGTCTTGGATTAGCTTTTCGATGGCTTGTAGTGTAACTTTTGCCATGTTAACTCGTAAAATAAAGCACGAGAGTAGGTCGAGACGTCCACTCGCGGATGAGGCGCGGGGAGAATATATATATGTGATGTAATCAAGCTTTTCCATCTCGTACCTTACTTAGGCAACTCAGCAAGCTTCGTTGCTTAAACACGGTACTCGACTGAAAAGCTCACTATTATATCACGATTGTATAAAATACTATTTAGCGACAAGCTGAGTTAGTCTATGAAATCATTTGTACCTTGGTGACTGTAACTGTGGGCATGTTTGTCGATTTCCAGTGTAATGAGTTGCTTGGTGACCAGTTTTTCGCAAACGAAGTGGCTGAATGACGGCCCGATATATAAGACAATACGTCCAGGAAGTTCAATGGATGTCCAGAAATAATGAAGTACCAGTGATAACTACCTTGCTAACTTTCCCAGGCTGCCTTGTAGGCGTAGGTGGAGAGCTGTTGGCATGTTTGTCCATCTCCAACGTTATAAGCTGCTTTGTGGCGGGTTTCTCGCTGTCGAAGTGGGTGATGAGCGACGGACCCACATACAGAGACAGTATGCCGAGGAAGTTCACGGTGGAGGTTCGGACGTTGGGGTTGGTGGCGGAGAGCGCTTTCTTTGAATGCGCTACGATGGATTGGATTTTCATTCTGAAAATGAATATTACGTAAGTATGAATTACTTATTGGATTATTAACCCTTGGAACGCCACGCCTATCGTGCGTGGTCATCGTAAACCTTGTCGGAATGCACGAAGGTTGATATTGCGTTGTAGCCGCTCGCGTCAGTTGACGTGTTTGGGGATCAAAGGGTTAAAGATTAATAGAAATAACCAAATCTGACTCTTCTTTTATTAGCCCAGAAAGGGACAGAGTTTTACCTACTAGACTATAAAACGATGGTAACGATACTACATGAGAGATTTCTAACTATGTCGTCGTTTTTAGAGTTTTCAAGGTAAAGAATTACGTAATTAAAAATGACTTCAGATTGTTAAGTTCTAAGATAGACTCCCTTATGTAGTACCAATCTTATCAATCACGTGACGCAATCACAGAATTAAGTCACTGTAAACTGTCTATGTCTGTGTAAAAATGCTTCGCTAAGTGTAAAAGTGTCGTTATAAAAACGGAATAAAACTAGCCTAGCACAGGCCTTCGTTAGTGTTGGTTAAGACTTGTCCTCTTTCCTTTGAGTCCTCTGCTTTAAGACTCGACTCAGTTTCACTCCCGACTCGGAGGAAACTCGAGTTCTTTTTCTACTAGAGACCTGAGTCTTTTGTAGAGAGTTGAAGACTTTTCGGAGAACTTGTATTTTTTATACAAATAACTTCAAAATGAGTTGTCTTTATGTGAAATTCATGGACGTACATAACATAAATGATACTATAACTCCTATTTCCGTTACTGTTGTTTAGGTAAAACCTATAAAATTGTTGACAGTCTTTATTCGGAGACTCGAGTCCTTTTGAGTTGCACTTAAAAAATACTCAATAAGGGACTCGACTCGGAACTTAAGACTCAAAAGTTTTTAAAGCTCTGAGTCTCGTAAAAACAAGTCGAGTTGAGCACGTGCTCAACTAAGGATGAAGTCGAACACGTGTTCGAAGCCACAAACGTCGGCCAAACACGTAACGCTGTTATTATCGAACAAAAGTACTTACGTAAACCCAAACTCATTGATAGCACTGCTCATCCAGTTGAACATTTCTGACTGGACCTTTGGGATCAATCCTTCGTTGAGCACGTGTTCGAAGCCACAAACGTTGGCTAAATACGTAACGCAGTTATTATCGAAGAAAGGCACTTACGTAAATCCAAACTCCTTGATAGCACTGCTTATCCAGTTGAACATTTCTGACTGGACCTTCGGGTTTTTCTGCGAGTCCATGGCATAACTCAATCTTTCGTTGAGCACGTGTTCGAAGCCACAAACGTCGGCCAAACACGTAACGCTGTTATTATCGAACAAAAGTACTTACGTAAACCCAAACTCATTGATAGGACTGCTCATCCAGTTGAACATTTCTGACTGGACTTTTGGGATCAATCCTTCGTTGAGCACGTGTTCGAAGCCACAAACGTTGGCTAAATACGTAACGCAGTTATTATCGAAGAAAGGTACTTACGTAAATCCAAACTCCTTGATAGCAATGCTCATCCAGTTGAACATTTCTGACTGGACCTTCGGGTTTTTTGCGAGTCCACAGCATAACTTAATCTTTCGTTGAGCACGTGTTCCAAGCCACAAACGTCGGCCAAATACGTAACGCAGTTATTATCGAACAAAGGTACTTACGTAAATCCAAACTCCTTGATAGCAATGCTCATCCAGTTGATCATTTCTGACTGGACCTTCGGGTTCTTCTGCGAGTCCATGGCATAACTCAATCCTTCGTTGAGCACGTGTTCGAAGCCACAAACGTTGGCTAAATACGTAACGCAGTTATTATCGAAGAAAGGTACTTACGTAAATCCAAACTCCTTGATAGCACTGCTCATCCAGTTGAACATTTCTGACTGGACCTTCGGGTTCTTCTGCGAGTCCATGGCATAACTCAATCCTTCGTTGAGCACGTGCTCGAAGCCGCACGCGTCGGCCAGAGCCGTGAGGCAGTCGGTGGCGATGGCCCCGCAGGAGGCTTCGCCGAGCTTGGCTACCACGTCGTGGAGGACGAAGTCCGCTGCCGTGCTGTAAAATGGTGTAGGGTTTCGTACAGCCAAGTATCATGTCCCATAGCTCTTAATTCGCCGACATAAGAGCTATGGGACATATTTTTGAACAACTTGTGTGCATCCATATTTTTACACTTGATTGTACAAAGATCGCAACAAAAAACCCGGGAATCATTTCCAGGCTATATGGACGACCGATCGAAATCAATGAGCCAGTATGTTTTCCCTCATAGTCGATTTTGATCTGTTCACCAAAAATCGTATTCATTCAGTATGAATAAGCTATAACGCATATTAACTAAAAAGTCTACAGAGCTTTTTCATTTTGGTTATAACTGTTACGCCTAAACTGATCATCGTCACAGAAGGGTCATTATGCTTCAAGTGAAATAAGGACCAATTTATTAGAAATTCTAGCAGAAATTCTGCTAGAATAGTCCTTATTGCACATGAAGCATAAGGACCGTTTTCTAATGGAAAGCTACAAATTAAGTATCATATAGTAAGCGCACATTAATTGTTATAATTTTCTAGAAAAATATGAATAACTTACGTAGAAATAGGGAAGTTTTCCGTAATGTATTTGCAGGCCTCGAGCCTAGCCTTCATGACTTGCACGTTCGTGTCCTTGAGGCCCGGCTTCTTGTTGAGTATGCGGTACAGTACTTGTGCGGAGGCGTCCTCGGCTGCCAGGCCTTGGATGGTGGAGTGGAAGCCTTGCACGGCGGTCAGCCGGGTCTTCCAGTTGCCGTCGCCGAGACCTTTCATACAATAAGGATGTTTAACCAACGCCAATGACGGATATATCCGCACCGTAGGTTCCATGCAGAAGACGGATTAATCCGTCGTAGACCACAGAGCAACATAGACTACGTGCATATGCATAAAGTTCAATTTCAGTTTTGACACTTTGGTAACGTGGCGTCCGAGTGACAGCTTTTGTGTTTGATACAATGTCGAGAAGTATGGAAGGTAGAGGCAAGGCACAAAATTTCCATATACCAAAAAGTCTTCTTCTTCTTCTTCCTCGCGTTGTCCCGGCATTTTGTCACGGCTCATAGGAGCCTGGGGTCCGCTTGACAACTAATCCCAAGATTTGGCGCAGGCACTAGTTTTTACGAAAGCGACTGCCATCTGACCTTCCAACCCAGAGGGTAAACTAGGCCTTGTTGGGATTAGTCCGGTTTCCTCACGATGTTTTCCTTCACCGAAAAGCGACTGGTAAATAAAAAAATGATATTTCGTACATAAGTTCGGAAAAACTCATTGGTACGAGCCGGAGTTTGAACCCGCGACCTCCGGATAGCAAGTCGCACGCTCTTACCGCTAGGCCACCAGTACTATATACCAAAAAGTGTCCGACAAAAAAACCATAAATAGGTGGCGCTACAATACCTAGAATATTTGAAATAAAAATCAAATCATAGACAGCGCACTTCACTCCGTCAATAACGCCTAGGTTCTTGGCTACTCTAGCGCTACTCTGTAGAGATTTGGAACTATTATTTATAGCTGACAGCTGGACACTTTTGCAACAATTCTGCCTAAGGAGTTTTTGTTCCTTGCCTTTACCTTCCATACTCTACATACAGAGCTGTACAGCGCCATCTCGTTTACCTGTTAAATTCGAAGCACGAAATTGTTTGAGATTTAAGGCCGGGGTCGTTTTCACCCGCCGCCCGCGGCGTCTGAATGGTATGTTCGGGAATGCTGGTCGTTTTCGCCCGCCGCGTGGGGGACGCCGGGCCGCTGTCGGCCGCGGGCGGCGGGTGAAAACGACCCCGGCCTTACGCATCTTACCCTATCAATGTAACTTTGAATACGTATAGACGTAGCGTGTGGTATTAACTGGATATTGAGGCCAATACTCCCGCTACACTATGCTTCTCCCATTGCTCCTCGCTCCCCGCGCTGCCGCGATATTGCCCTCTCTGGCCACGCACTGCTCTTTTTTTTATATACTACGTTGGTGGCAAACAAGGATACGGCCCGCCTGATGGTAAGCAGTATCCGTAGCCTATGTACGCCTGCAACTCTAGAGGAGTTACATGCGCGTTGCCGACCCTAACCCCCTCCCGCCCCTCGTTGAGCTCTGGCAACCTTACTCACCGGCAGGAACACAACACTATGAGTAGGGTCTAGTGTTATTTGGCTGCGATTTTCTGTAAGGTGGAGGTACTTCCCCAGTTGGGCTCTGCTCTATATCTGGAATGACATCCGCTGTGCTGTGCCCTAACACACTACTCGCGCAATTACACGCTCGGCACTAGGTATTGCCGGTCCTTTGACTCGTGCCAAAATACCGCGGGCATGACGAGCAGCATGGCGTGCGGCATGATGAGTAACGTAACTACGTCTCTGCCTCCTTTCCTAGCTACTCGATGAGTGTGGCAGGGATATTTGACCAACCTGAGACTACACCGGCAGACAAGAAAGCTTCGGCCCTGGCGTCGACCTCCTCCTGCGACAGCTCGGGCTCGCGCGGCGGGCTGGGCTGCGCCCGAGTCGCTTTCTTCGCACCGCCAGGTTTCTTAGCTGCTCCTGAAGCAAGACACGATGACTTATGGATATTGCAGGGTAATATATCGTCGATGAAATATCACATTTAACTTTTGATAAGATTTAGAGGTTTAATTTAACCAACCTTTATTACACAGTCCGAAAACGCGCGGGCAGGTTTGTTTCACTGCCGACTACAGAGGCACAACAAATTGAATGGATCGGTCGATTACCGTAAAAATACTCGTTACTTATGCCAATATTTGCACCGCCCAAATGTCTTGTAGCCTGGTAAGGCTACAAGGTAATAGGGAATATTACGTAAAACTCTGCGTAGGGGGAGCCACTAGCACATTCTGAGGGTCTACTGCGAAATACGAAAATAGAAATTTCGTTATCTGCCTCTCTTGCATATTCGAACGATAGCGAAGTAGATAACGAATTTTTTTTTGCGTTTTGGTAGGTCCCTGTAAAACTGCGTTGATGCATCAATGTCATATTTTATTCGCAACAAATTATCTGCGAAAACTTTTTAAAAAGCTGTTTAAGGCGAAGTATCTGTGAAAACTTGACAAAAAGCTCTATGGTTTAGAATGTGCGCTAGAGCTGCACTCCGGTGGCAGACCATTGCAATAGTACTCCCTATTCTAATTAAGAGTCCGTAGCAAGCTCGGCCGATGTTTACTTTCCCATACAAACGGAATTTAGTTCTCATTTTAAAACTACGTGTTAGATTGTAATGAAATTTTACAAATAATATGACATGAGGTATATATGTTTGTAATTAGTTTACATAGCTCCAGCTTATATAACAAACGAAATGGAGCAAAACCAAGTTTTGAATGAAAAACTTAAATTTTTTTTTCTTTTAACTATGCTATCTGAAGCCTATAAACTAATTACAGCCTACCTATACCTTATCCTATTGTAAGTACAAAGTTTCAGATCAATCTAGCAAGTGATTTTAAAATACGTTTGTATGAAGAACCGAGGTTAAAATTGCATTAAGCGAACGTTGAATGTACACTTCGGGGCTTGACCATTGACATATATCTAAGGACGGGCCTTACGGGCAATAAGAATGGGGCTAGTACAGCGGGGTCACGCTCTAGAATTCGAGCCAATCGTGCAATTTAACGCCACAACGCGATTGGTTTTTGAGTTCGTATCACGCGCGCTATTGGTCGCAACTAGTTCCGTTAGATCGCACGATCGGCTCGAATTCGTGAGTGACACCATTGTTACTCGTATTGCCCGTAAGGCCCGTGCTTAGATATATGTGAATGGGCTTGACACAGGCGGGGTGCGAGGGTACCCGCGGGCTTCCTGGCGGGCTTGGCGGCGGCGGCGGGGCGGGCGGGCTGGTCGCCGCGCGCGGAGGCCGCGGGCGCCTTGCCCTTCGCCTCCTTCTTGGGCCCGCCCACCTTCACCTTGATCTCCGCCTGGGGAAATACGACAACTAATCAATTTTCTAAACGGCACGCAATAGACCGCGGGCCAGGAGCATATACCGTCAGTCATCGCCTCCTGGCTGATACTTTGTCAGTTGACAGTTTAGATTAGATGCTATCATGAATTTAATCATGTGCCTGTTGTATACTGATAAGAAAGAATTCTACCCAAACTGGTATGTACATAAGTCCGAGTTCACTATTTGTATATAAAAAAATATCAAGTTAGTTATACATATTTCTTGTGTAAGTTTAATGTAATTTCTTATGAGAAAAATCTTTAAACTGAATTAAAAAAATTGTCAGCCGGTTGCACCACAGTAGAAAGACCGTTGATGATATCAACATGCAAAAAAAAATTTTTCAGTCATCGCCTCCCGATTGATTGATTTCGCCGCGATACAACCGGCTGACGATTTTTAAAATTAACAATAGCATCTGAACTATCATCTAAGAAAGTGTACCACCAATAGAGCTGCGGCGTAAATCCTCTCCGAAATAATACTAACACTTACAAACAAAGCAGAGGGCCTACCGTGAACCACGTTCGACGTGTTGCCTCTCTGTCGCACTCGTAAATTGGGACGTAAGTGTGACAGGGAGGCAACACGTCGAACGTGATTCGCGGTAGCCCCTCAAGAGGCGATCACCAGTATAGGTAAGAGAAAAGCATCGATAAATGAGTTTATTGATATAGAAACTCCATACATGTTATGAAATGTTACCCCATTAATTCCAATGTCTGCTTCTTATATGCCATTAAAGTTCAACATTCGCTTTGAATTTGTCCTTTTTAAAAAGACATCGGGGCTTAGGAGCAAAGTTACCTTATCAGCAAACTCCTTAATCTTCTGTTCTTTCAGCGGCTCCAATTTCCCGATGTGCGGGGCGATGCTCTTCTCGCCGACTAGCTTAGTGGCCGTGCCGAGCGCCTCGGCCGCGGCCTCACGTACGGCCGGGTCTGAAACAAGTCAATTTTAATTCAAAATTGAAGGTATGCTTTTCTGTGCTTATGCCCCACTGACGAGCGACACTTATAGTTCTTCGATTTGTCGCTGGCCCCGAACGCCTAATTCTTTGTCTATTGTTAAGTAAACCCGCACGTGCTCCTGCCTGCATAAAAAATGATCCGGTCACTTAAACCGGTTATTGAATTATAACTCCTATGGAAATTGCAATAAGATTCAAAATGAACAAATGGAAAAATAATTTGCGATTTCTTGTGTAGGGACCACACACGATATCGCTACGATTACTGAGTGCCGGCGAGTCGAACGCTACAGAACCAGTCTAAAATGTGTCCTCGAGATGCGTAACAAAGGCGCGTTATCGGAGAGCGCACCTACACTGGTTTTTTGAGCGTTGGACTAACCCGCGCTCAGGTGCCAATTAGTACTATACCAAACTGAAGCAAATTTACAAGAGACATAATAATGAGTTGCCTAAGTAAGGTACGAGATGTATATTTGTATAGTTGAGTTGGAATAAATGATAAGTCAAGAAATGCAATCATAGTTTGGTATACAAAATCTTAATTCAACCATTACAGTCGACGTGAGAAAAATAATATTTTAACTGCTATACAAAACGAGGTTCTCTTTGGTCAGACGATGTCTTATATCAAACCCGAGGGTTCTAGCAGTCAGATACAAATACGTCACTTAACTTACCGGCACTCTCCATGAGTTTCATCAGTCCCCCGACGTACGCCTTGATGAGTTTCTTGTTGAAGGCGGCGGGCTGCGTGACGGTAAGCGCGCGTGCAAGGAATACTGCGCTTTCGGCCTTGATCGACGGGTTCTTATTGTCGAATGCGGCTAACATGTCCTCCATTATGGCCTCAAGATTTGTCTGCAATGAGATTGTGGTTTTTATGATGATTATGTTGGAAAAAAAGACACTATTTACAATATAAATAAGCGGTAGCGAATTTGACCCTTATTTCTGTACAGGCGTCTATAGCAATTGTACCCGCCATTTGAAGTTTATAAGTAACAGTAAGTAAAAAAACAAATGAGTAAGTAAATAAAAATATTTGGGCACAATCTTACACAAATCGACCCAGCCCCAAACTAAACAAAGCTTGTACTATGGTGACGATAAAGATACTTAGATAAATACATACTTATATACACATATAACAACCATAACTCAGGATCAAATGTTCGTGATAAACACAAAAATAAATGCTCTTACCCTGCTTCGTAGGCAGAGTTATTCCTCATTGAAACCTAAGTTCGTACAAACTATGTACAATAGTGAAATACTCACAGCAGGATAAATGGCGTCTATAGCCTCTCTCAGTGCAGTCACCACATTAGTTTTCTTCTCCTTAAACTTCTCAAGAATCGCCTGTACACACGCTGTAGCGTACGGCTGGAATTTGTTCCGGAGACCAGATGCTACAGCTGCCAGCAGGCGGCCTCCGAGAGCGACAAGCATTACATTGCTGTCTTTTGATATGACCTAAAAAAAACAATGTATCAAGTATAATGGCTCAGTTTCATTGGTCGATAACTCGGTCGATATAAAGCGTGCGGGGTCTCCCCGTAGGCGGTATAAGGAGTAGTGAAACTTATAAGTCGATAGTTCGGTCGATATACAGCATGCGGGTGATTCCCTGCAGACGGTAAGGTGGTATAACGACTAGTGAATCTCATAATAGCATGCGTTTTGGGAATCCCCCGCATACGGGCCCTATCGACCAATGAAATTAAGCCATAAGAGATTGTCGTTGGTTGGTCCCAAAAGGTTCTTGAGTGACGACGCAGCAAAAGAAGGATGTTTACAAAGTTGCAATAGCAGTCTTTCTGTGGATAACGATTAAAAATTGACTCTGTAAGGGCTCTGTTGACTAATTCAATCGTACTTTGAGTGTTACTCACACTTTGAGTAAGTCAAATTCTAAAAGATATAATCCTTCCGGCCATGGCGACCACTTCGACTCCTAGTTAGTTCGGCGCTCGTGCGCCCGAAGATGGCTGCCGCAGCCGATCTTCGAGGTGAACCCTCGCGCACATTGAAGGCACGTGAGGACACCAGCCACGTAGTGGTAGTGGATGGCAGCAGGCTGGCGAGCTTTCAGCTCGTCGCGTTTAGAGTTGAGGTCTTTACGTTGCTCCTAGAAATGGCGTACTCTGTCGTGCACCAGCCTGCGCCACTCAGGACGCTGTGCTGCCAAGCCTTCCCACTGAGACGGCTCGATTTTGCATCTTTTCATGTGTCGCTTCTGAAGATCTAAATACCCATCTATGCAAATTTAAGTGAGCTTTAGATTCTAAAGCAGTCTACCTCTCCTGTCACTTGCTTGCTTTTAAGGAAGTATGTAAATAACATACCCTGCATAAAGCCTTGACTAAATAAGCATTTAATCTCCTGGCCGACGCTAGACGCATTGGATAATATTTTGAAGACTGCTCCGAAGCAGTCTTCAAAATATTATCCAATGCGTCTAGCGCCTCCTCGCTCTCCTGCCATTTTGTCGCTTCTTGTTTATCATAGAAGTCTTTAAGGAGGTTTCATGAGTATCATGGATACATAGAGATCTAGGATGCTTTGATTAGGAATGAAAGAACTTACCTTCTTTAAAGCCCTGACTAAATCAGCATAATCTCCCGGTTCCAATCTCGGAGCTGTCTTCAAAATATTATCTAAGGCATCTAGCGCCTCCTTTCGGTCCTGCCACTTAGTCGCTTCCAGTTTGTCGTAGAAGTCTTTTGGTAGCTTGGAGAGGATTTCGACGGGGTCGAGGAGATCGTAGGGGTCCATGTCGGCGGTGTCGCCGGCCGCTGCATCTACATCGTCGTCTTCTACGGCGCCTGTGATATCAATATCAATATCAAACATTTATTCAGCAAATAGGCCACAGGGGCACTTTTACATGTCCATTTTTACAAACAATAAATTAATAAAAAAAACAATTACAAATATCGAAACGATGAAATAATAAATACTTTATTAGAGATGTATACTGTCTCTAAATGTCAAATTACACAAAAAAACTATGATAAAAAAATAAAACCAATAATTTTAAGAGTTTTGCAATATTAATAAAGGCCAGATTACAGCAAAAGTATTATCTATATGCGTTACAAATTCCCAGCAAAGAGCGCGCAATCCGACTCTTGATCTTGCCTAAAAAGATCCAAACGGCGGCCATTTTTTCTGTCTCGTGTTGCATTCGTATTTTGAAGTGCCATGCCATGATCATGACCATTTTTGGTCTTTTACGCATTTATTGATCGTACCAAAGTAAAGTTATGAGAATTTTTTCACACAATTCCCTAGTTTTTTTCTGACTGTATTCCAGATTAGAACTGAACATCAAGATTTAGTTATATTCCGTAGTATTCTGGAGTATTATGGTCCTCTTACCGTCTCCCGT
The DNA here is from genome assembly GCF_033807575.1 of Cydia pomonella. NCBI lineage: Eukaryota > Metazoa > Arthropoda > Insecta > Lepidoptera > Tortricidae > Cydia > Cydia pomonella. The sequence goes on along the minus strand of NC_084716.1, from coordinate 16,890,853 downwards.
GTCCGCGGCAGGCGTGTCCCTCACTCTGTGTTGCTGCGACCTCAAGTACCTGGTGGGCTGGGCGCCTCCCGTCGTAAAAGAGTCCCTTAATTCCTGTTGCACTACGGCTTGTAGAGTAGCGATGTGCGGTTCTATGGCACCTCCGATCCATCTGTAATATGATGTAGATTTAGGAATATGTTTATCCTTGAAAGTCGGTTTATGCTGGGCCAGAACGAAAAAGTATAATTGAGTAACGATCCTTGCAACACCTGTGGTTCAATCAAGATATAAAACATTAAAGTTACATCTGGTTTATAAACATGGCGAACAGACTTTTGGTTGGGTGCAGCCTTGGACAAAACAATACGAAGACGACCTATTTGGGAACAATTGAAAACTATACTTTGTGCACTAAATGTCTAAATGGGTTAATTCGATTTATTAACGTTTATATAAGACCGCGGCCAGCAAAACGTCCCACTTTGTCGCCTTGTGAGGTTATTCGTATAAAGATACAAGCAAATCTCGTCCTTATGGAAAGGCGACGTTTGCCTGTCGCGGTCACAAATGGTATTATAGAGACACTTAATAATTTAAGGTTGAAATTTCGAAATGAGTGAAGTGTATGGAATTTGCCTTCTGCGGGCCAAATTGGTCCGAGTTTAGTAAAACCTGGTTTACAATTACATGATAAGCTTTACAAACCTGTGCATCTCAACTAGTGCTTTCATCTCATCCCTCACTCCTTTACCCCTATCGGCCAACAGCAATGGAATCTTCACTATAGGTGTGATGGTCATAAACTGTTTTCAAATAAGCCTTCAAACATAAGATATAAACTATACTCAGTACAAACCCTCTGCTGGGACTCCTTCGTGGCTACTCTACACAAAGTGCTTACGACAGCACCACAAACCAAGGTCCAAAATCTGGCTTGCCTGTACTCCTGCTCGGAATCTGACCTGTCCGCTCAGCATGATTTGCGATGTCGCGCGCGACTCCATATGTCCAGCGCGACTTCAGATGTCATTCAAAGCTGTTTGAGAGACGCAGCGGTTAGGATTGTCAGCGCCGCTAATTTTTGGGAAAACACTGTTTAAAGAAACTTCAACACCAAAGAAGTACCAACCTGTGCATCTCAACGACTAACGCTTTCATTTCATCCCTAACTCCTTTATCCCTATCAGCCAGCAACACTGGAATCTTCTTCACCATCGGCTTGATGGTGATAACTTTGTTCCCGAACTGTTTGAGCGCCGTGTTCATTGTGGTAATGCAGGCGGCAACAACTTTGGGGTTCTTCTGTTCCATGCCCTTCATTAGCTCTTCTTGGACGATCTCGTGTTTTTCTATTTCGACGTACATAAGGGTGATCTGTGGATTGGAAGATTAATAACATTAATTATTAATTGGAATGCTAAGTGGGTTCTTATTTTTTCATAAATGAGTGGACGTCAGGTTTTTCATGTAGATTTAAATGGTACCACTTGAGGCGGTTTTCGCCTTCGAGTTGCAATTACATATTTTACGTTATTATGATGATATATTTTTTTCTCGCAGGAATAAACTTGTATAAGTTTTGGCAAAAATTTCATATTTGGTACAAGCTTTTATCGCTGACTAGACTTTTCTTTCCACAGGCAACTAATACTTATCAAGCCAATTCTAAAAACCCCAAACACTTAGGTTGCGTTGTTTTATCACAGAGTTCCTATGTCCACCTCTTGTCTCCATCATCAGATCAGCTCGATGGTACCATAATATTGCATTGTCACCCGAATTACATATGTATGCAAATTTTCAGCTCAATCGGAAACCGGGAAGTGGATCAAATTTTACTTGCAAGATTTGTGAAACACAGCAATAAAAGCATGTAATAAATGGTCTTTTACTCATCAGTATCAGCCTAATGGTATAAAAAGCGCCAAATATCTGTAATGCCATATTAGTTCGCACTTTAGCGCTTAACCTAAGAACGCGATCCAGGATATAAAGGATTAAAATAGCATCAAATACCTGTAAAGCCAAATCCTTGGTCTTCGTCTTGGGCGCCGCGATGCACTTGGCCACAATGCCGGACATAACCTCGCCTGTTGTCTTGCCGGCATGCCCGCAATTTTCCACAAACACCAATGCGGCTTCCATACCTGCAGAAAAAAAATTAGTCCCATTAGTCATTCAGGCCCACCGATAGCATCCCAATCCCAACCAATGCGGCTTCCAATTCTGCACAAAAAATATGATAACTTCAAATTTTGCTCAATTGCCTGAAGTCTTTTTTTTTACTACCTAATCCGAAAGATTGGCATTGGCAAATGCAACTTCTATGGAACCTTCCAACCCCGAGGGGAAAATAAGTTTAATTGATATGTAAGTGTCTGGTTTCATATGTTTTCCTTTGACTAAGAAAATCTGGTAAAATTTTAACGATATTTCACATAACCTCCAAGAAATTAATACGAGTACGAGCCAGGGTTTAAGTCCGCGACCTTTGATTTCAAAGAACGGCTTAGGGCTCAAAAAGCTCAATGAAACTAGGTTACACCTATCACTGTTGACTCGCTGTTATCAATAAAAACTAGGGTAAACCGTACCATTGTAACCCCACTATTGTTCAATAGCGGTGACTAAACCTTGATTTGTGACAGTTCGATTGCCCCAATTTGTAGACCTATGTGATTTAATCCATAATGGGGTTGGGAAGTCTCAAAGGTGTTTTCACAGATGGCGCCAGCAGTGCCAGCATAGGTTTCGCTTGTTTTTAGTTTTGTTCTATAAGATTTCTTAAAGGACTAGCCATCTAGGGCACAAAATAAAAAACTAACAGAATTATATTTTATTTATAGGATTGACAGGTAAAACATATGCAGACGCCATCTGTAAAATACTTTGTCCGGCCAACGCTATTGGTACATAAAATGTTTGGGTAGTAATTCCCGGTAAAAATTACATTTTAGTATATTTTTCTTCTTCGTTTAGTAGCATCATTGAATGAATGTTTTATGTACCTAATTGTCCTAAGAAGGTTTGCAACCTTTATAGATTGTATAGGTTTTTATATCAGTAGGAGAAAGTAAGACGTTTATATCTACATATATATAAAATGAGTCGCATAACTTGAAACCCGGATAAATCTTCTCAACAGTCTAGCGACGTTTTAATAACCGCCATCGATTAGAATCGCACCGCAAACAAACTTGAGATATTTTCGACACGGATATTTTCACACGAGATATCAAATAACATTCAATTTTCAATCGTAAATGTCGTCTTAAAACCGGCCAAGTGGATATTCAGCGAGGCGTGAATTTTTTTTGTACAAGAAGTTTTCTAAAAGACTACTTTGTACGCATGCAATTTACTTGTAACAGAAACTGACCATAAGAATGTCAAATACTCACATTACTTTGTGGTGATCAGTTGTTAACACGCATGCTTTTATTAACAGTTTTTTTTAAATCACCATTTAACCCACCTTTTTGGCAATTTTGATGGCGGGTAAAGTTATCAAAATTTTTTGGCCAACATTGCCCTTGTCGATTCTTCCTACGATAATTAGAACGAAACGGCAAGATTTGTGACAATGGCAGTCAGGCATCGGTTTTGGTGATTTCATCAGACAGTCGTACTTCCATTCATCATCGCCGTCGAGTCGCTAGCCTATCGGTGTTCTACATTAGTGCGCACAGGAACTGCACGACCTGATCCCAACTTCCCTTTTCCATCATCGGACATCTAGGCGCGGGGAGCGAATGCATCCGTTCGTAGTAAACGTTCCATTTGTTCGCACGAAACGGTTGACTTCCTCTTTTTTGGGGCGGACGGCTAAAGCATGGAATGCGCTCCCGCCATCTGTATTCCCTGATAAATATGACCTCAGTCTATTTAAAGCAAGAGTGAATAGGCTACAACCGGTGAGCTCCATCTTAGGCCCTGTCTTCACTTTCCATCAGGTGTGACTAGAGCCAATCGCCGCTCAGTTTTTTTAATAAATAATAATTAAAAAAACAGCCTACGAGCGCCCCACTGCTAAGCAAGGACAAGAGAGTTTTAGTGACTAGGTATAAGAGTTTTTGCTACATACCCCACACCGGCCCAATACAAATTGGAGACCACATACACCTTTGAATTTCTTAGCAGATGTACGCTGGATTCCTCACGAATGGTATGTTGGCCTATCGGCAGAATAAATGATTTTGAAAACTTAATTTCCGAAAATCTACATTGACACAAGTCGGGTCTTGAGCTGATCTCTGATCTGCTTTGACGCCTCTCCTCACATCGCTCGACTATCAGAGCTTGGGACTCCCATAGATAGATAGTAGGTATCTTATCCTCCGACTAAGTAAGCTATTTAACATACTTAAGCACGTGAGAAACATAACAAGATACAGCAACATCACGTGTGCGCGTGTGCGTGAAGCCTAACTCGTTGCAATTCACGTTTGCCGGATTACTTTAGGTTTTGGTTCGCACGAGGGTAAATATAGGGCAAATTTCACGTGTGGTAATGCTGGCTTCACGTGCACTAAAACCCACGTTGGACCAATCTTAGCGAGTCTACTGAACTCAAGTATGGCTAAAGAATTCGATTTCTATGCCTCTTTGTACCTTGAATCAGTGATAATAATATGAGATACCCAGCGGCTTTCGCATTTATTCTTATCGACAAGGTACAAAATGGCAAATAATTCGAATTCCCTAATTATACTAAATCATAGAACGAGATCGCAATAATACTAATTCCTTGAAACTGCGTACCCTAGGCACTTGGCTGTATTCGTTTAGGTTTTTGTTAGTTCGCACGAGTTAATTTGACGACTTTCACGTGTAGTAGGCTTCGGTAATGCTGAATTCACGTGGACTAAACGCATTTGTGGTCTAACGACTAATTATGCCCGAACCGAAACACATGTGAAGCCAATTTTAGCGCACCTATACGAGACGACATGGAGACAACATTAGTAACTAGTGTAACTACAATTTAGTGATTGGACGAGATCGCACTAAGTTTGCTCTTTTCTACGCATCTAATGGGACACTTTCCATTCGGTCCATACAACTGTAAACACGGATATTTGTTTCTGAGTCATGGGTGTTTATATGTATTTAAGTATTTATAATTATAATATATTATATATATCGTTGTCTAGTTACCTACAAAACAAGCCTTATTGAGCTTACTGTGGGACTTAGTCAATTTGTGTAATAATGTCCTATAATATTTATTATTTATTTATTTATTTAGAAAGCCTTTTTACTGTGTCATAATTATGTAAATAAAATAATAGGACATGCATACTCTAGTTTTTATCACTAAAGATCAAAATACCAAAGTCCCGATATAGTAAATTCCGAACAGATCGAGTCTATTCCTAACATACCTGTCACCAAAATAACTCAAGGAACTGCACCGATTCCGCAGCGAGCTATTTTAAGCACTGTGGTATTTGGGCAATTTTAACAGGTTTAAGTTAAAATAGGACGGTTGCGCTTTATAGTCTCTCGAGACATACGTCACGTGTGAAAACGTGATGGTTACGATGATAATTAATGATAACTAATATACTCATTAGCCGGGTCCACACAGAGGGAGCATACGCGCGAGGCCATTTCCTCACGCACAAACCGGCCAGTGTAGACGTGCCGCGGCCGAGGCACGCGTCTACACTTGCTCGCCGAGGAAATTGCCTCGCACGTACGTGCTCGCTCGCTCGGTCTGTGTGGACCCGCCTATTGAGACATTTCTAACAACCGCAAACGATTCGTTTGCGTTGTTTTATCACAGAGTTCCCATAGCCATCCCTGTTTCCATCATCAGATCAGCTCCATGTCATCATAATATTGCGTTTGCGATTTACATATGTATGCAAAAATTTCCGATCGGAAAGTGGGGCGAATTTAGCTTCCAAGATTTGACCCACGCCACGGTACACGTACACACTAACAGGGCACAGAATAAATAATAGTACTACTGTACAGAAAGGAAACTTCCTACAAAACCGAACTTTGACAGCGATTCGGGGCCTAATCATGTTGTCCCTTTATAATCCATGGAACTATCCCTTTCGGCTGTTTAGGGTTATCAGAATACATGTAATTATCTTATTTGTGGAGGTGCACGCAAAGGAACGTCAAGTTGTGCCAACCTTAATTATTGCTCGGAGCAATGCTGAGCCGAATTGAGCTGAGAAAGACCGAACGCACTAGAACGGGGCAAGTTAAATAAAACCTTGTAAAAACGTGACAATGTAAGGCCCGAAGGACGATTCAAATAGTATTATTTTCGTACATACCCAAAACTAGAAAAAGACAGTCGTAATTGCCTTATAGATGAACGAACGAAAATGTGCGACAAAAATATTATTTTATGTTAAAATTGTGGCGTGCTCAAAATCATGCGAGGCCACAGAAAACACAGAATTTGTTGCATTATTCAAAACATAATTAATTACATTCTTGGCGTACAACCGGGTTAATGTAAAATACATACTAATACTGCTCTTGAAAATGAAAATAATACTTATAACGACGCGAAACAATAGGCAAGTAATATCTTAATTTTTTTAAGTTTTTTAAGTTTTTTAAGTTTAGAATATGTACAAAACTAAACGAAATCTACAGAGACAAAACAAATATTGTAAAGCCAAATATAATAACAGATATGGCACTAGGCTGTATACATATATCTTACCTAAAATATTAAATGATTTGCCAGAAGATTTTCGTGTAAAGTACTTAAATGGTAAACATATAAAAAAAGTTATAAAAATGCACTTAGTAAAATCTAACGACACAAGCTACTTATACTAAATATTCATATATTGTTTTTTTTTTTCTATGAACTCCCCATCGGCATACAAACCTCCTCAAGGTTTTGCCTACGATGGGTCTTGTATTAAATTATAGACTGTAACTTGTTTATTCAATAAATTAAAAAAAAATGTTTAATTTACTTACTGGTTTTAAAAATATTTTCTTTCAATTTTTGTCAATATAGGGTATACCCGGGCAAGTCCGGACTATATCGGAGTTGGAAGGGTGTCACAAAAAATGACTTATTTTTGATTAACTTCTTCGAATGAAAAAAAACTTCGTTTCTTCTTCTTCTTGCAAATGATAAAGAAGAAAACAAGCTTATGAAGTAAGCTAAAATATGTATCATCGACACAGAGGCTAATCGTAAACTTTATTTTAAAGAGGTAAATAAAATAAATATTATATAGTCCCACTATAAGCTCAAGAAGGCTTGTGTTGTGGGTACTTAGACAACCAAAAAATATAATACACAAATACTTAAACATATAGAAAACATCCATGACTCAGGAACAAATACCTGTGCTCATCACACAAATAAATGCCCTTACCGGGATTCGAACCTAGGACCATCGGCTACATGGGCAAGGTCACTACCCATTAGGCTGGCCTAGCCAACCGGCGGTCTGGACCGGTTGTCAAATGTACCAATGCTGACTTTTTTGGTGTATTTCTGTTCGTACGAACACAAATGTTGCGTTCCATGCCTATAGGGTCCTTATGCTCCATGTGAACAACCCTTTAGATATGGAACGTCACAGATAATCGATTTCGATTGTTTTCGACGACAATAAGTATCGAAATTATTTTAATGACATAATTGCCGTAATTGCTGGGTGCTCCGATATAACATTACTCTGACGTACATCAGTACCCTTGCTAACTATTAATGGACTTTAAAGTCTTCGCAACAAAGTTTATTATTGTCAGTTAACATTGTGAACGATGATAGTTCAATTGACTGTAACCGCATAATAGCTAGGTTGATGACTCAATCTAATAACTCGGCGACCGATGTCTTTTGAGAAATGAAATCTCCAAAACTACAATGCGATTTTTCAAACCTTGAAGAAAAGTGGTACTCCCATCTTAAATGCCGGCAAATTACTTTTTTTTTATTGTAGAGGAGGCAAACGAGCAGACGGATCACCTGATGGTAAGCGATTACCGCCGCCCATGGACACCTGCAACCCCTCTGGTGTTGCTGGTGTCCATGGGTTACGGTAAACGCTTATTATTAAGAGATTCGTCTCTTCGTTTGTCCTATAATTCTATCTGTAGTGCTAATGTAGGAGTAACGACTATAAACTGTCAAAAATCGATGAAAACCTCGGGGAGCCCGTTAACACGAGTGAAACTCCATCCTTGACCTGATATTACAACAAGGTAAGGACGAGATTAACATAATATTCTTGAATTAACATCTAACAGCAACACGTTTAAATAGTTGATTTTTAATGGAAATCTTTGGAATAAGGTTTGGAGATTGTCAATTAACATTTTGGATTATTTTAATAAAAAAAACTCCTGTGAGATACAGACATATTATAGTATTTTATGGAACCAATATTGAAGGGTTAAAAAAGGCTAGTGGCGTGGGTTACTGTAGTACTCACTAAACCACAATATATTACATTCACTGGCTCGACACCACACCAATGTTCGGCAGACGTCCGTCTGTAACTGTAACTGTCATCGGACTGACTACCCACATCCGCGTGCTCGAGACAGCGCCACAGCTGTCACTATATCTAGGCATAGACAACACTACAGTTACAATGTGAGCCGGAGCCGCAGGCGTAGGCAACGGGAGCATTCGTTGGTGGACGACCAACCAGACGCAGTCTACGATGGACCGCCAACGCGTGCTCCCGTTGAAGCGAAACATGTCGAGCAATCGTTCGACCTTCGTTTTAATATAATATTTATTTAATATTAAAAAAAAAAAAACATATCACAGCTGTCAAAAATCGTCAGGTGAACAAGTCTGCTGTGGCTGAGCATATACTGGAGTCAGGACCACCACTGGATCGAGCTGCATAACCCTAAAATCCTTTCCACGGATCGCCATTTCTACAGCAGAAAAGTGCGGGAAGCCATTGAAATCAAAAAACATTGCAATTTCAATCAGGACGAGGGTTTGGGGATCTCATCCACATGGAATCCAGTCATTAGTATATGTAAGCGAGAACAAATATCGACAGTCGAAATATCGAATATCGTTAGTGTTGTGTGTCGACGGAGTAACATCCCTAGTGCGCAGAATGTTCAAGTCAATAAACAAGATCAAGTGCGGCTCGAAGATGTTGATGTCAACTTTAGCCAGTCTTCTCCGAGACCACGGGGACAACGCCGTCCTCGAAACGTCGGATGTAAATTTAAAACTTAATACGCGATTACTTATCAAAATAAACTATGCAGCAAATGGCATTTACTATTGATGCTTTCTATTAACCTAAATCCCGTTTATTTAAAGAATTTATACTATGCAGGTTAAAATTAGATACAGAACTTCTTGTTATTGCATACTCTTTGATAAATTGACATAAAGCAAAACATATGCACTGTGTTATTAGTTAGTTGCCTTTCAATATTTTAATTGGATGACCGTGGGCGTTAGGAAGTTATGAAAACCTAGGTGAAAACATTAGGACATACCTTTTTCTTGGGCGACAGCATTGCTATCCGTCACAAATTTCTTGATAAGCCCCAAATACTTGTTCCATTCCGGGCTCTTCTCATCGTCAATCTGGTTGAAGAGCTTAATGGCTTCCTCATAGCCCGCAACACGGGCTTTCCAGAGTTTGTGAACACATTTCTCGTCTGTCGGTAGCTTCTTGTATTCATTCTCATCCTCCATTTTGTGGTCAAATGTTTTGTTTCATATACTTTTTGGTTGTTTTTTATCTGGAGACAAAATGTTTGGTGAAATAAATAAAAGAAAAATTCTGTTGTTTTCTTTTACGTAGAATCATCCAGTCCTTTCATATAGTGCATCACTAGAGTCTCAAGCAAACAAACCAAGTAGTTGGCAAAAAAATCAAGTACAGTCAGCTAGGGAGGTTGTTGTATAGAAAAGTTTCATATTTACTGGAAGGGACGGGTGTAGATAGTAACGCTTTGATTGAAAGAAATGGGCTAGATACTAAATTGAAATAAGTATATTTTTATAGGGTTTTCCAGTTTTAATAAGATTTCGGCTTTTTGGAAGTTTTTTGTGTGATTATTTCTGTGAGGAAGTTGAATTGCATTTCTTTTTTCTTCCGATTTTATTTAAGTAAAGTTGATAGTCAACTTTGATTAGGTACAGCTGTGTGCAATATAATAGCACTCTCAAGAAAATGAAAATTAGGAAAAGCTATAACTTTAGATCATTTCCCAATTATATGTTTGGCCTCTGAATTGTTAGTCATCTATTTACATTTTTTTCAATAACAAAAACTGCTCTTACTGTATACGGCATACGGCTGCTTTACGGCATAACCGAGGTTTGCATCCACAATTTTTGACACACATATGAAAGATTAAGCTTTACAACCACAAACAGGCTACATTATTGTTTGTCTAATACTTCTATTGAGTGTTGACCAACTGTAACTTTTAACTGTGTGAAATACAATACAGTACCCCTAGTGTAAATATTTTCGACAGCGAAACGTTACGTACGCGTTTGCGTTAAGTGTCATTTTGTATGAGATTTTTGACTTTCCAAAACGTCCCGCTTGGCGCGCTGTTCAAAAACCCATACAAAATGAGACTTAACGCAAACGCGTACGTCACGTTTCGCTATCGACTAAATTTACACTAGGGGCACAGAAACATGCTTGCATGTAGCAACAACTGAATTACAAATAAGTAGTTCTTTTTTTGCAACCCTTTTAAATAAATTATATATGAAAGTTAACTTTTTTAATTTTTTTTTTTTTTTTTTTTTTCCATAAATGGCTTTTACTCCTCGCTAATTTAGCAAGGTGGATTCTGCCAATGTCGAGGTGTGGACTTTTGACTTATGTGAGCAGAGAATGTTCGGTTTAATTTTGATCTTTGTGGAAGGATAAACTGGGAACCTAAAACAAACAAATATTATGGACAACACAGACAAACACATGACATGACACATTTCACATAATACCAACGTTAGTAAAAAGAGCGGAAAGCGGATGACAGATTGTTAAGGCAAGCAACATAGCGGATGAAATGGAGGAAAAAACATAGAAATTAAAATATATAGATAGATAGAAATATAGTAAGAGTAAACATTAAAGTTTTATATCATGCTCCTGTATATACTTAATAAGAATAGAAGTTAGAGGCGGGTTCATTAGAGTGAGAAGTGAGTAGAAATTTATAGGTCGTGGAATATTTTCAGGTAGCACATCATACAAAGAGTAATTGAATCTCGGACAAGAAAAGAAAATGTGATCTACGGTGCCTTCATCGAACCCGCATTCGCACAGTGAGGTATCCCGGACCCGTATCTTAGCAAGAAATACTGGCGTACAAACTGGCCCTAAGCGTAAACGACAGATTGTAGACGTGGCCCATTTAGGATAAGCTCGGAATTTAAAAAACCATGGTTTACGGGGGATGTTGGGTTGAATGTGGCCATAATGCTTTCCTACCTCCAATCTGGAAGAATCCCAGAGATTTTGCCACGTGTTAAACAGATCAGTCTGTGCATGGCTCAGAAGGTCAGAGCTGTATATCTTATCGTGACCTGGTGATCCCATCTCAATAGCTTGCCTTGCCCATAAGTCTGCAGACTCATTTCCAGCAATACCACAATGGCCTGGGATCCACCCGAGTACTATTTTTAACCCCTTTAAGTCACATTTTCTTAATAAGGTTTTGATCTGAAGTATTAAGGGAAATTTTGTCTTCATTTTAAACTGATTGCCCATAATAGCTTGCAGACAACTCCTGCTATCTGTAAATATTATCATTTTTGTTATATTGTGAGAGTCAGCATACGTTACAGCTTCTAAGATGGCAACAGCCTCGCCTGTAAAAATTGATGATTCTGGAGGGCACTTAAACATCAAGACAATGTTATATTTTGGAATCACCACTGCGGCTCCAACACACTTTGTGGGATCACTTTTTGATGCGTCAGTAAACACTGGTAAGTAGCCAGCCCACTTTTCTAAAAGTTTTTTAAATTTGCTATTAGCTCCCGGATCATTTTTAAATATTCCTAGGTCTAGAATAATCCTAGGAGAGTAAATTAAAGTTTCAAATTTTGTTTCAAATATGGGGTTTGTTCCTGATTTATATAATATAGGGTTTATACGATTTAATTTAGAATAAGTAATAATATTTTTTGGAAACTCCTTATGCATCCAATATGGGTTTTCAGTGACCAGTGAAGCAAGAGCCTGCAAGCGTGGAATCAGCAAGTGATTGGAATTGGAGATAGCTCTTATGAGGAACCTGTTGGCAAGATATTGCCTGCGCAGTGCCAGTGGAGGCTCCACACATTCTACTTGCATTGCGTTTTTTGGAGAAGACCTCATGGCACCAAGTACGATTCTTAAGCATTTAGCCTGTATTAAATCCAACCTTTCTAAGGCTTCCTTGTTACATGGTTCTAATATGAAGGATCCATAGTCCATGTGGCTGCGAATAATAGCATTATAAAGTAGCTTTTGACAATATGGATGAGATCCCCACCAAACTCCCGATAGTGCTCGCAAAATGTTGATTCCTTTTTCACACTTGTCTTGTATGTATTTCAGATGCTGTTTTCCACACATTTTCCAGTCCAAGACAACACCCAGGAATTTGGTTGATTCTGCATTGGGAATGTTTTCCTCACCAAAATGAACATCTGCGATGGGCATGTTCCTTCTGCGACTGAAAGTCACGGCACAGCTCTTGGAAGGTGACAAAGACAAACCATGCTCCTCAAGCCAATCCTTGAGGTAACTAAGGCCCATGTTCAACCTGGTAGCCGCTGTATCAATGGATTTTGCAGAAGCATAGAGGACTAGATCGTCTGCATACTGTAGAATATTACAAAAGGGTAACACGGACTGCTCTAGGTCATATGTATAAATGCTATAAAGTATTGGACTCAAAACGGATCCTTGAGGGAGGCCCTGCCACAATGTACGAGGAGGAAGATATGAGTTACCATCACGGATTTTGATGGATCTTCCTATGAATAGTTTGGAGACAATTTGTACAATCTTCACGGCAATGCTCAGATGTAGCATTTTTGCTCTGAGCACCGGAAGAAGGACATTGTCATAGGCTGCCGAAATATCAAGAAAACATCCTAGTAGCTCCTCATTTTTAGAGAGTGATAGTCTGATATCCGTGGTTAGTATGTTTAAGCTGTCCATTGTGCTCCTACCTTTACGGAATCCGAATTGAGTGTTTGCTAACAGTCCCCTGCTCTCAACGTACCATTCCAGCCTATTCTTTATTAAATGCTCAAGAATCTTGCCCATTGTAGCGGAGAGCGCAATTGGTCGGTACGAGCTGGCCTCTTCTGGATTTTTAGCCGGTTTCAAGATTGGGATGACAATTTGGGTTTTCCAATCTTCTGGGACCTCTCCTGTGTCAAACACGCGATTCAAAATGCCAAGGAAATATTCTTGTGAGAAGGAGCTAAGGTTTGCTATAAAACAATAAGGAATACCATCTTCCCCCGGTGAAGTGTTGCGTAGTCCATCCAAAGCTATTTTGAGCTCCGCAAACGAGAATGGTTCGTCAAGGGTGGTTGACGGACGAGGGAGTGGTGGTAATACTACACAGGATAATTCTGGGGCAGTTGGGGGTGCCAGTCTGTCAGCGAAGTCCAAGAGCCAAGCCGATTTGTCAACAGAACACAAGATATCTGGATTAAAGGAGCCTCTAAACCGCTTTATGTTTTTCCAAATAATTGATGGAGGTGTTCTAGGGGACAGGCTCTCACAGAACCCCTTCCATCCCTTTTTCTTGGTTTTGGACAATAGGCGTTTTGTGCGGGCCGAGGTTTTCCTAAAATTGATAAAGTCCTCCATAGCACCTGATTCATTAAATCTTTGTTCTGCTTCATCTCTTTCTTTTACGGCAGCTGTGCAGTCGGCGTTCCACCATGGTGGCGAAGAGATTTTATCCTTTTTGTGTTTTTTCCGGGGGAAATACTTATCAGCTGCTTCTAAAAGTAATTTTTTGAATTTTGAGTAGTTTTCCCTATGGTCATTTAAGTTCGTGTCCCATTCTTTAATTTTTGTTTCGACATAAAGAGAAAATTTCGACCAGTCAGCTGATTGCAATCTGTATTTCAGAAGCGGTCCAGGAGCCGGAGATGGAAGAACGGAGGAGGGCTTGGAAATAATAATGGGGAAGTGATCGCTGCCAAAGGACTGACGAAGTACGGTCCAAGATAATAATGAGGCCAAATTGGGGGAGCAAGCTGATAAGTCAGGAACGGATTGTGGGTTTTGTCCTGGATAGACTCGATGTGTGGGCGTTCCATCGTTTATAACGCAAACGTCAATCTCATCGAAGATTTCCAACAAGAGTGATGAAAACCTGTCCGAATGGTATGATCCCCAAGAAATGTTATGTGAATTAAAATCACCTAAAACTATAAGGGGAGGTGGGACAGAGGTTAGGATAGAAGATATTTCAGGAATAAGGTCAAGGTCAGGATGAGGAATATATATTGAAATGAAATTAATGCCCATAACCTTAGCGGCTACGACATTAATTTCATCTCCATGAGGAGGGAGAGGAATTTGGGAAAAGGGGTAAGATTGCTTAATCAATAAAGCACATCCTGCACGTCCGTCAACGCGGTCCTCCCGGAGGCATGAGAAGCCCGGGAGCCGAAACCGAGATCCGGGTCTCAGCCACGTCTCCGAGATGGCCGCGACAGACACAGCATGGTCATTGATCAGCTGGGTGAGTTCTGTTTTTTTTGGGATTAGACTGCGGCTATTCCATTGTAGAAAGGTGACCTGGGGGGCCGTTAGGGAAAGACAATTTCTCGACAAGGGTCAACATTAAAGGTGCAACGTCGTTCGGTAAGCAATCACTCCATTTGGCGATGATATTAGTTAAGAGTTTAAGGAGGAGCTCCATGAGGTCCTCATTCGGAGTTACTCTATTGTAAGGATTATTAAGGGCCTGTCCGTTGGGAATTTCAGATGGAGGGGGTCGGACAATATTATTATGGGCCTGTCTGTCGTAACCTGGGGACAGGGAAGGCCTTGGTCTAGGTGACAAAAAGACTGTCTTGCGGTGAGAGGTTCTAGGAGGGGTAGAAGGTAAATCAGTTGGGTCAAAGGGAGATTGTGATGGGGGGGGTGATTCCCTTGTGGGGCCGAACATTATATTTGCAACATCCGCATAGGGCCTACGATTTACAACTGGCACTTGTGCGGCTGCTTCAGCATATGAAATATTTCTTTCAGACATTATCAATTTTATGGACTTTTGGCGGTGATGTTCTGGGCAGTTTCTATCAGTGGCATAGTGTCGGGCAGTGCAGAAAATACAAGAGATGTGTTCGGGAGCTACATTACAACCATCACCCGGATGCTTCTGGGCACACTTGTAGCAGCGGGCATCTGAGCGACATTGGGTCTGAATGTGTCCAAATCTGAGGCATTTCCGGCATTGAATTGTTGGCAGTTGGTATACCTCCACCACTAGAGAGGTATAATAAGCAAATATTCTAGATGGCAAAGATTGGCCTTCAAAAGTGACTACCACTGTCTGGGTTGGTACCCAGGATGGGGAGCCATCTTCTTTGGTCACCTTTCTCTGTAGACGGCGCGCTTTCAGAATCCTACCTTTACCTTCTTCTAAATTCGTACCTTTTACAAAATCTGTCATGGACCAATCTGTTGGAACTCCTCGAACTAGCCCCATACGAGATATGTTGTATGTTGGTATGTTTGCCGATAGTTTGTATTTGTCTAGCATAGGGTTTTTTAGAATGGAGTTGGCATCAGCAGCTTTATCAAAAGTTACTGAAACTCTATTACGACCTACAGATTTTATCCCGTCCTTCTTAATATTTGTGACATTTGCCTGTGTTAAGAGCATACCTACGTAGATAGCTTTTAGTGATGACTTGGAGTCAGCAGAGGATTCCTTTGAGATGTGAACCACAAATGGGCCATCGTCGTCAGCATTGTATCCGCGGGCTTCTGTGCTAAGATCAGGGTGTTTATACAAAAGTGGGTTCGCGGCATTCTCATCGGGTTGTTTATCTACGTGGGGGATGACGACATTCTCACATACTGTCGCTACCTGGTCCGAGATCTCTTTGTGAACGTGGATTGTAATTTTTTTAGGAGCTGGTTCTTGTGGGCTACCTACCGGTGATAAGCCTAATGTTTGCAGGTTTCTTTTTCTAGTATTATTGTCAATGTCCATGCCAACATTAGAGTTACCATCGGCTTCGTCAGGGGGCTTTTCCTTCTCATTCCCGTCCATTGGCCTAAGGGCCAAAAAGGCCTTACCCTAGCTTTATATCAGAGCAAATGTATATTTAACCTAATTTATATAAATAAACCACAACCAAGTTAATAAAAAAAGGATGAATTTGTTATTTATAAAGGAATATAACCTAAAAGTGAACAGACTCACACGGCGCTTCTGTCAACTTTTTTAATTTATACCAATTCAAAATATCTGACACATATAATCATTCATAATGACATGAAATGAAAATGAAATGAAAAATCTTTATTTTCATGCAACTATGGGCCCATAGATAAACACCTTAAAACTAGCATACATATTACAAAATATATCTTAAAAACTAAAATACACACCATGTCTGCAATGCATTTCGCAACCCTGCTATTTCAGGGAGCCAGTCGCGGAACCGCGAAATAATATAAGATGTAGAAAATATATGGTACCTAGAATCTTTAATGACTTACCATCAGAGTTAAAAAGTACATGTGTAACAAAGCAATCATTTAAAAAGAAAGTAAGCAGCGTACTACAAACTAAATTTAAAAACACAATAAAGTAAAAGTAATTTATTAAGAAACAAGTTTAATATCTATAAACAGATATAGTAATATAAAATAAAATAAAATAGCCTTTATTTACAGGACAAAGAACAGTAGCAGCTATCTCTCTATTATCTCCCATCTTTTGTATTCTTTGCCTGCTTGCCCTTCGGCAAAGGCCTCCTCCAACCTTCTCCACTCTCTCCGATCTATTGCCACTCTGCTCCAGGTACGGCCAGCTACCTGTGCAATGTCATCATCCCATCTCATTAGAGGTCTCTTTGCTCCTCTCTCTCCCTCTCTCGGGTACCATTGGGTGACTGGCTTGCTCCATTTATCTGTGCCTCGGATGATATGGCCAGTCCATTTCCATTTATGTCTTCTAATTTTTATGGCAATGTCTTGGACTTTCGTCCTATTCCTAATTAGGGTGTTTCGTAGCCGGTCAGTCTTCCGTACACCTATCATGCTCCTTTCCATGGCACGCTGGCAGCATGCTAGATGGGATGTAGTAGCTTTTGTCAGGGCCCAGGTCTGGCTACCATACATTAGGACGGGAAGAACATATGTGTTGAATAGTTCACCCTTTGTCTTAGAGTGACTGACCTTTTCCAGCCGTTCACTATTCTTCTCTCTAGTTCTTTCTCTATTGTTTCATAAGGTGATATAATCTGACCGAGGTAAATGTATTCGTCCATACATATATTCCACTGTCATTTCTCCTATTTTAATGATGTTCTTCTCGCCATTTGTTATCACCAAGGTGATGACAAATGGAAGAAAAGGTGAGGAGATATAGTAATAGTAATTCTTAAGTAATGACAAACAAGATAGTACACAGTGCTGTATTGTCTTGTTTGCCAGTGCTATTGCTATTAATATGAATATTAACAGCTATATAAGACAAAGAACCTTCACTTGCCAACAAACCATACTCTGGTTTGGCGGAAGTTGTGATTTAATTTTAAGGTTTGTCTTTTGAATAAACATTTATTTCATTTCATTTCATTTCATTTTCATATAAAATGTCTCACATGAACCCTGTAAGGGCACAGCATATAATAACACACTCAACTTATTATCATATTATTAGCAAAATTATTTATTCAATTCTGAGATATTTCATCCGCTACTATTGATGCTGACTGTACAATATTTGTATTAAAGATTAAATTTTTGGTTATAAATTTAGGTAAGTTTTGATCATAGTTAATTATAATTGCATAGAAGGTGTGAAGGTGTAACATCATCATCAAAAAAGTCCTGTAAGTTGCAGTGCCATTTATTTATCAGAAACTCTTTCAACATTTTATTAAATTATTTCTCATTTTTTTATCATTTTTAAGGTTAAGGAGCTAAGAAAGAAAGTACCTATATATATCAATTGGCTTTAAAATTTAACTTGTTTAGTGGTTAAATTGTACTGATAACTCTGGATTTAAGTTACCAGTTAACCCTCAGTTAGTGGCTAACCCTGGATTGTAGTGGCCCTTAACACATTCACTGCCAGGAACCCACCTGGTGGGCGCTCGTGAACTTTGTTCAGATGCCGGAAAACACGCAGGGTAGGTTGTTTTGTACGCAGCTATAGACCACCGGTTTCTGGGGTAGTGCACCGTTTTTTGTCTGGCAGTGAATGTGTTAATGTAACTAAACAAATTGTTTATAAATATATATTTTGTGTTTACTGGCCTTCAAGGAGGAACAAAAAATCATTAGCATGTTTTTATATTTACTCTTTTAAATCAACTACCATAAAGAATTTAACAATAAATTTAGTCAATACAATAGCATAAAATAAGAAGCATTAAATTTTCTTGTAAAAATGTCATACATTACTAGAGCATCAAGAAGACCCTGAACACAATATTGGGTTAAAGAACCAAATATGGTAGATACTTACTGCATAATGCAGTTACATGCAATTAAATGACCTTTTAAGTACAGTGGAGTGAGTTTCCTCTGAAGGTCAAGCAGGAAGGAGCAAGCAAATAACTTTGAAATACGTATTCGGTACAGTTTCGCAGTTCTGCAGATGTTTTTGACTCACGAATGCTTGACTCATGCAATAACAAAAGAAATGTTAATTTGCCTAATTAAAAATTGGTATTGTCACTAAATATCTCCCACTTTCTAAACAAATAGCGCGTGTAGGCGGCGAGATATTGTATATTTTATCGACTGCTTACCGCTGAACTCAACGTGAAACGGCGAAACAACGGCAACTCCTTTCGAATACTGAATTCAAGAAATGGCCACCTGACCGATGTGGCGGAACTAATGGTAAATTGCGAGCCGGTTCATTTATAGCCGTGTCCATAATAAAGCAAGGTGTGAAACTAGATCACATCTACAACCACTGCGGACGCTAGACAACGGTCACTTTCTTTCTGATACAAACAAAATTCGTCAAATGTCAAGAAACGTACCGTTAAACAGCTGTCCTGGCGGAGGTCGATTTCACAAACAGTAAAAATTAAACTTTGACTGTATAAACCGTAAATCACTTACATTATCTAGTACAAGATATATTTGTAACCGACAAAAAGGCGAGATTTTTTGTATTCCGTCGTCGTTTTTTAGAATTTGCAAATGAAAATGGACGGAAGATCGAATAGTGTTGCCAGGAATAATTTAAACATTAACGAGAAAATATCGAATATAGAACATTGTTAATCAAGGTAAATGAATAGTTTTAAATTTAGTCGAATGCCACGAAATCAAATTTTAATAACGAATAAAATAATATTTTATTTGTTTCTCTGATTCATTACCAAATCAAAAATTAAGAGAATCGTTTTTTTCAAGTCTGGCAACATTAAGCGTTGTCAATTCATAGACAAGAATCATAGACTATTTTAATGTTGCTAGCAGAATAATTTTACCCTACTGTTGGGAAAAATAAGTTTCATTATTAACTCATGTAGAAAAATGTTTAACAGCAGTAAAGGTTGCGACCACACCGTTGCTTAAAAAACGGTGACGGTATGTAATCACAGTGATGACGCATCGTAAGCATACAGTTTTTTTTGCGTGCCATCCACACCGTTTAACAAAATGCGCTGGCGATGTGGAATCGCAATAACGTGACGTGCCGAAAACTTAACAATTTTACTAAGAGGGCATGCGATATAAACGGTACGCTTACGGTGCGTCACTGCGATTCCGTATTTTCACCGTTTTGTGCGACGCGGTGTGGTCGCACCTTTACAAAATTGAATTTATAAAAATACAAAAGAAAATAAAGTCGAACGTGTTTAGCGCTTTAAATTATTTCAAGCAACGAAAATCAGGAATTGGCCTACTCCTCTGGAGTTGAGGGCGTACATAGGCCACGGAGGCTGCTTACCATCAGGCGGGCCGTATGCTTGTTTGCCATAGGTTTTTCATGAATGGGTTTTTTCAGCTGTCGGTTACGGATACGGATACGGATATTATGATGATCGCAGTCTCTCTATCTGTCCGCTAATTATTGCCTTACTGTTACCACGGCGCCACCGTCCTTCATCTGAGGGTGAAATAGTTTTATGACTACACAGTCACTAAGTATGGTCAGTCCGGTTGGTCAGGTATACATATGGTCATCAATTAAGTTCTGTCCGTTAGTCAGTTACTAGGGACACTTTATCTACTCCGTGTTAACAACGGCTACCCAGCAGCACCCAACTCTTCGGGCCTTGATTAATCTGGCTTTCAAGGAGGAACCTCAATATTACGCATCATTACGGAATTCTATTTATAGACTCATACAAATACGCAACAGATATTCCGGATCACAATCGATGACAATGCCAAAACAAATAATAAATACCGAATTAATCATATTTAACTTCCGGGAGATAAGCTGCTGTTGTTTCCGTAATCCGACGTCAACTGATCTGATCACTGTGGCCGCTGAAGGCAAAATGTGCGCCGGAAAATTGAAGTATGATCCTACCCACTTATAAAAATGTAATTAATGTTGTTGTTATTTGTTGTAGGCATCGCGATATCAACCCGATTCGCGACAGGGTTACTCAACCACCACGTGGCAGCCATCGAAAGATGTAAAAAAATAATAATTTAGTTATCAGCTGCCGTTTGATACTTTCTGAAAAGTGAGCCGGTTGTAGCACGGTGGGAAGACCGTAAGCTGGTCCCATAAACATTTAAAAAATAAGCTCTTTACCTATTTATGATAGTGATTACAAAATCATGAAACTTTGCATTTAGCATTCCGCATTCCATTAGGCGTTTCAATAAACGCCTTACGAAATACGCATACTTTGCCGACATAAATGGTAAGGCACATATTTTTTACATATTCATGCGACCAGCTGACGGTCTTTCCACCGCTATTCAATCGGATGACGGTTTCTTTATTATAAATAACATTAAAACTATCACACAGTATCAATTGGAAGGCTATGACTGAGGAAAAATTTTTTTTAGCATGTTCATGTGATCAACTGACGGTCTTTCTACAGCGATACAACCGGCTGAATATTTTTTCAATTCATACCAGGATCTAAACTATTGTCTAACAATGTATCAACCGGGAGGTGATGACTGACGATATATGCTCTATTGAAATATTATGTTAATGTGATATTTGTAGAATCTGGTTACGCCTATTTTAAGGGACCACAGTACTGGCAGTAGACGGAACCCTGTCAAATTTGTATTTGTGTAGCAACGGTTCTATGAATTGTTTGTTTACTTTTATGTATGTGAGTCGGTCAATAACAGTTCTCATGTAAACACTGAATAAATTTCTAGTATACACTTTCTTGGTTTAACTGTGCTATAGATCTCTGCTAAATAGTAATAGGTTTATCCCCACAGTGGTTATGGGCCCAGCACGATTCAAGAATAGTGTTAACGGTAAAAGAAAGAAATTTTCAGCGGAAATGACGAGTACTGTAAAAATTGATCAACTCAACGAGAGTAATTATGAAACATGGAAGATCCAAGTTGAAGCAGTGTTAATAAAAAACGACGCCTGGGGATACGTTAATGGGAGTATCAAGAAACCAGCTGAGGTAGCCGAAGCAGCAAAATGGGAAATTGGCGATTCTAAAGCTAAGTCTGACCTAATTTTATCCATAACCCCGAGCGAATTACGACATTTGAGAGGTTGTAAGACATCGCGTGACGTATGGTTAAAGTTACAGAACATCCATGCTTCCAAGGGACCTGCGAGAAAGGCTACGCTATTAAAAGAGTTGTTACTGCGTAAATTGGATGAAGGTGGTGACTTAAGAGAACATGTCATGCGATTTTTCGATGTAGTAAGCCAATTAGCGGACATGGATATTGAAATGCATGATGATTTGATCTCTATAATGCTTTTGTATAGTTTGCCGTCCAGTTTTGACAATTTTAGATGTGCCATAGAATCTCGAGATGCATTGCCAAAACCAGACGCATTGAAAATTAAGATATTAGAAGAGGAACATTCCAGAAATGATAAAGAAAGTGTAGATAAGGCACTTCTTGTAAAAGGAAAGAGATCTTCTAAGCCTAAGAAACAAATAGAGCATCGTCAACACGCATATGATGCCCCTGAGCAGGCTAATGCGAAATTTAAGTATAAATGTTTCAAATGTCACCAGCATGGACATAAAGCCTCTGAGTGTACACAGAAGATGAAAGTACAACGTAATGATAGTGCAAAGTATGTGTCGAACTTAAATGAATTACCAGATGTTGATTCCAATTTTGTAACATTCAATTGTGTTTCAGATGTTAATGCTGTTTGCAACGAGAATGGAAATTGGATCGTTGACAGTGGGTGTACGTCACATTTGTGCAACGATACAGATAAATTTGGTACTACATTACTACCGTTGCCCGGTAAGCTAAATTTAGCGACAAATTCGAGCACAAACGTACAAGGTAAGGGGACAGTAAGATTTTCTTCATGTAATAATGGTTCTAAAACTGAAGTGCAACTGCCAAATACTCTATTTGTTCCTGATTTGCGATGTAACCTTTAACGTAACGTTACGTTCAAGAAAAACATAGCTAGTGTTCAAGATAGCTATGGTAACACTAAACTTGTCGCGAATCGTAAAGGTAATCTATATTACGTCGAGGAACATTGTGATGGAGTGTCAGCGATTTCTGAGCGAAAGGTTGACGTATGGTCGTGGCATGAGTATTTAGGTCACTTAAATGCGAAAGATCTTGTCCGAGTTTTAAACAAATCTGGCATGAACTTAAAGATGACAGATGTAGCCGAGTTGTACGATTGTGATATTTGTGCGAAAGGAAAAATGAGTAGGTTGCCTTTTTCTAGATCGAGTGGGCCATGCGATGAAAAGTTGAGAATCATACATTCTGACCTCGTAGGACCCATGCGGCATACGTCAATAAATGGAGCGAAATATTTCGTAACCTTTATCGACGATCATACGAGATGGTGTGAAGTATATTTCCTTAGTAAGAAAAGTGAAGTCTTCACTACATTCAAGGTATATAAAAATCACGTAGAAAATCTATTCAGACGTAAAATAACTTATCTCCATACAGATAACGGAGGCGAATACTGTAATCGGGATTTCGACGAGTTCCTGAAGAAAGAAGGAATAGCAAGAAGATTGACAATTCCTGGAGTACCCCAGCAGAACTCGGTCGCGGAAAGAAAAAACAGGACCTTGTTAGAAATGGCGAGATGTATGCTGATTTCGTCAGGACTTTCTCCGGGTTTCTGGGCAGATGCTGTAGCAACAGCTTGCCACGTAAGAAATCGTTGTCCGACCAGAAGTCTTGAAGGTGAGATACCTTTTGAGAAATGGTTTGAACGACCTGTCAAGTTAGACTACTTACACAAGTTTGGATCTAAGGTACACGTCTTGGACAAGTCAACCGGGAAAGATAAGTTCGCACCAAGAAGCCTGGAAGGAATCTTTGTAGGCTATCCTAGAGATCGCAAGGGTTACAGAGTATGGATGCCAAAACAACGACAAGTTATCATGTCAAGAGATGTGAAATTTCACGAAGCAAAAAGTGAAGGTAAAGAAAACGTGAACCTGAAGATTGACCCCTTTGAAATCGACTTGGGAGAATCGATAAATGTTCAAAATCAACCTGTATCGGTAGATGTAGAGTTCCATCCGACTCAAACTAGTGAAAATCCGGTAATACATATCTCCAATCACGAGGATGAGTGCATCGAGTCATCGAGTAGTCGTGATCCAGAACCTGAAGGAGGAGATGATGTTCCCGTTGAAGCCCGCCAAATGACAGACGATCCATATATTGTCATGGAACCATCTCAACACGATCATCATCAAGACGATGTTCATGTTGTTGGGGGGAGGATAGTAAAGAGAGGTCCAGGGCGACCACTACTGGAGCGAGGTCATGTTGGGCGTCCACGGAAGATATACAACATGGTTGATGTAGAGCCACAGGTTTCCACGGAAGAAGGCGTTGAGTCGACTGGAGAGTATGAAGACTGTGTGGATTTCGTTGGAGTCGCCGAAATAACTATAAAGGAGGCCTTATCCGGTAACGAACGAAAAGGATGGAAAGACGCAATAATTTCAGAAGTTCAAAGTTTAATCAAAAACGATACTTTCGATGTTGTCAAGAAACCTATGGGTCGAAATGTTGTTGGTTGCCGATATATATTAACAAAGAAGTTGAATATCGATAGAACTGAGAAGAAGAAAGCCAGACTAGTGGCAAAAGGTTTTAGCCAACGTTACGGCATCGATTATCAGAAAACTTTTGCGCCAGTCGCTAGGCTTGACTCGATAAGACTATTAGTTGCACTTGCAGTGGAGCTGGATCTTAAAATTCATCAGTTGGACATTAATACGGCATATTTAAATGGATTATTAGAAGAGGAGATATATATGAAGGTGCCAGATCTCCTAGATGAATGTTTGCAAGATCTAACACGATTGGAGCAGCCAGGTTCACTTATACATGAAAGAGCTAGCAAGATGTTATGTGACCTGAGGTCTGGAGGCAGTGTGTGCAGGCTCAAAAGATCGCTGTACGGGCTTAAACAAGCTGGTCGACAATGGAACATCAGACTGGACGAGCAGCTGAAGTCCATGGGATTACAAGCATCTTTAAATGAGCCTTGTCTTTATTTTAAAAATATAGATTCGCAAACTAAACTCTTTGTATTAGTTTACGTGGATGACATTCTCGTCGCTTCGCAAAGAGGTGAATGCATCGAAGATTTCAAAAAGGAACTGGCCACTAAGTTTGAATTGAAAGATTATGGCATTGTGAAATATATGTTAGGCATAGAGTTTGACAGATGTGACAAAAGCATGAAATTGTCACAAGAAAAATACATTGATGATTTATTAATCAAATTTAATATGGATAAAAGTAAACCAATATCTACGCCTATGGAAGTCAAGCAAAAGATTGAAAAATCTGTAAATAAGTGCAGTGACAGTGAACAGTACCCATATCGTGAGATTATAGGTTCACTGATGTATCTCTCTACGGGAACAAGACCTGATATTACGAATACCGTGGCTGTATTGAGTCAATTCTTGGATTGCCCTAATGAGGAATGTTGGAATGCTGCAAAGCGTGTGCTGCGATACCTAAAGCATACAAAACAATATGGACTTGTTTACAAAAAGACAGGTAAATCTTTGCATGGTTACTCGGATGCTGATTGGGGAGGATGTTTGATAGATAGGCGTTCTTATTCCGGTTATGTTTTCATGTTAGGAGGTGGATGTGTGTCGTGGAAGTCGCAGAAGCAGAAATGTGTCAGCACCTCAAGCTGTCAATCAGAGTATGTAAGTCTAGCCTCATCAATGAAGGAAGCTATCTACTTGAACAGCTTACTTACTGAAGTTGATGAGGCTAGACTTCTCGGAGTAAACACATTGACATAAGGTACCACTTTGTACGAAGTGTATTAAAGGACAATAAGAGTATTGAGTTAAAGTACTTACCGACCGACTCAATGCTCGCCGACATATTAACGAAGGCTCTGCCTAGAGAAAAGCACTATATGTGCATGCGCGGTTTGGGCATTGCTTGTTAATTGTTTTTATTTTTTTATAGTTGTTCTTTGATATCACTTTGATTTGTTTTTATATGTTTTATTTGTGTTACCGTTTATTTTGAATATGCACATTAAGGGGGCGTATTGAAATATTATGTTAATGTGATATTTGTAGAATCTGGTTACGCCTATTTTAAGGGACCACAGTACTGGCAGTAGACGGAACCCTGTCAAATTTGTATTTGTGTAGCAACGGTTCTATGAATTGTTTGTTTACTTTTATGTATGTGAGTCGGTCAATAACAGTTCTCATGTAAACACTGAATAAATTTCTAGTATACACTTTCTTGGTTTAACTGTGCTATAGATCTCTGCTAAATAGTAATAGGTTTATCCCCACATGCTCCTGGCCCGCAGTCTATTAATTCAGAATCCTAAATCAGAATCTAAATGCTAAATCGTAAAGGTCACGTTTTAACTGCACTAACTAAAATAAGGACGCTAAGCACGACGAATTTCGTACATTGACCCGCCTGTTCCTGTCTCTATCGCACGCACGTAATTATATCGCTGTCCCGCCCATGATGCCGGCGGTCAATGCAACTGTGCAATCTTACCTTCCTCCGTGTTTCTATGCGTCCGTAGAGAAGAGTTTTGACCAACACCTAAATAAAATAATTAAAAACTATGAAGTATCGAAGTTAAAGTCGGTCCAAAGTTATAGTCTGTCAAACAAGTTTGTCAGTAGAAAAAGGCGCAAATTTCAAATTTTCTACGGGATGATAACCCATCGCGCCTAATTTTTTTAAAGTTTGGCGTTTTTTTCTACTCTACTACTACACTTTTTTATTGGCATATACATAATATTTAAAAAATGGCTGTGACAAACGGATAGACGGATGGACGGACATGACGAAACTGTAAGGGTTCTGTTTTAGCCATTTTGGCTACGGAACCCTAAAAACTTTTAAAATTTAGGGAAATTATTAGAATAGAGTGGTATTACTACGAATTAATCATTTATTCGTTGTCCTACTTGCATACAAATCAAATACAAATTCATATATTTTGTCTCTTTTAAACGCTATGAAAAATGATATAGCTATCCTGCTGTCAGTAAATAAATGTATGTCATTGGTTGGAACAAAGAGAACGAATGGTTTGGTTCAATTTCTTTCATTCGTCTATGCCGGCACGAATAATCAACAACTTGCAAAATGTTGTTCATTCAATCAGTTTTGTTTGAGAACAGCGGCGAGCGAGACGTATATCGCTGTCTTGTGAATACCGTGCGTTCGCAGTTCTTGTAACAAGTATAGTAAAGATTTGGGTTTACTTGTATGATTTCTCAATATTTCACATATCTGTGAGTGGCTATGTTGACTTTAGTCAAAAAATAAACAACACAAAAGTGAAATAGACTGAAAGCAACGGCTTATGTTTGTGTTTTTATTTTGTGTCGAGGCGAAACTATTGCATTGGACTTAAAAACGAGAAACGGAATTGTGACTGCTGTTAAAGCATAGTATGATACACATTGTAAGTACATGGTCTCTTATATATTTATATGCATAATTCTTTGTATATACAAAGAAACCTGTAGATTTAAACCCCGCCCGGATTTCGGTGTCCAGTACCAAAGGGAGATAGTGAGTACAGAAAACACTTAATATTCGTTACAGTTTGTACAACTTACCTCTATCTAACCACTATAAGAGGCAAAACACAAAAACAATTAGACTGCCCTTTAATTTTGAAAATGTAACGTTCAAGTTCTACAATTTTTTTAAAAGTTAGGTTTTTGAAATTGTAGTACAGGATCTATGTTTTAATTCTATGCATTAGCTGCTGATATGGCAGGTACAGGATTTAAGCCACATTCAAGTATTATTATTTTTTTCAATTAGGTGTGACTAAAATAAAAAGTTAATTATAACAATGTTTAAAAACAAACTACAAATGAATATTTAACTAAGTCAGCTGAAAGTAAATATAAAATACCTACCTAATAATAATAATAAACTTTCTTATCTAAATGCAACAAATTTACACCATCATCTTTTACTACACTTTCATCATCAAACATGCCATAAGTATAGGTACATATCATATAGGATATGGGATATAGGTACTTATACATTATTCACTACATGGTATTTAAATATTACAAACACTTGGAAAAGGAAAGCTGTTACCTGTTTCTCACTGCTTTCCTTATTGCCCAGACTTTGTAAAACTACTTAGGGTTTCTATAAATATAATATCAAAGAGGTTTTCTCAAAGGTTAGCTGGAAGAGATCCCTTTTAAGGATAAATTCGCCTTTGTACATAACATTTTTATTTCTGTTTTGTTTTGTCTGTTTTATATAAACCTGATGTGCAATAAAGTGACATACATACATAATATCTTTATAAGTCTACAGTCATTTAGAACATTGCATTGTAGTTTTAAACCAGTTTCTTGAACTACAGAATCATAAAAGAAGATGAGTTATATACATATTTATTCTTAAAGAAAATACACATTTTTTACAAAAAAGGCTTTTATTTCACTAAAAGATTGTCAAGTTAACATTAAAACAGAAAAAAAATAAGAGATGTCAATGTATACATAGTTAGGGCATGGCTAGGGCCAACCTAGGTATTGTTGAATGTCAAAAACAAGAAAAAAATCAAATATATTCACAAAAAAAATACTGAGGCATAAATAATTTTATCATATAATTCTAATAAGACTTGCTTTATTCTTTTATCTGTGTATACAATACAAATACTCTTTATTGTACACCTCAATACAGAAAACAATACAAGAATAAGGAGGATCATATCCAATTTTTGTTCTAATATTTTTTAGAACAAGTTCTTGCTCTTTACAACTGTACCGTTGCTTGAGCCCATGACTTAACCAGCACACACATATGAAAGGGTTATCAGTAACTAATGAGCTCATGATTCTAGTATTATGTTACCGAAACTGCTGATTGTATAATTGGAGAAACCAGTCGGAGTTGCACTGTTGCCAAACTGAACCTGTTTGTTTGATATTAGTTTGATATAATATGTGTCATAACATAGATACATTTATTTATTGTTTGAGAGTATACTTACTGAACTAGTGAAATCTAAGTTATTAATATAATCTAGGCAATAGGTAATAATATGTTTTGTAAGGTAATTTTAAGTATTTA
This sequence comes from Cydia pomonella, assembly GCF_033807575.1. NCBI lineage: Eukaryota > Metazoa > Arthropoda > Insecta > Lepidoptera > Tortricidae > Cydia > Cydia pomonella. The sequence goes on along the minus strand of NC_084716.1, from coordinate 16,861,934 downwards.
GTTGATAAGTTTAACTTGCTATACCCTACTCAGGGTCCATGTTGTGAAAATTTAATTTAACATAACATCTGTATGTACCATGGAATGCAATTAATAAATGAAATGAAATGAAATGAAATCTGACTTATACATAGAGTCGGACCAAGCTATACTGAGTGGTGTATGTCATTTGCAATGATAAAGTGTGGTAATGACATCATGTCAAATTTCTATGATAATATGATGTATACTCCTTCACTTTGTTTTGTTCAAGATGATGAAAAGTTAGCATTAAACTAACTTCATCTTCCATTTTATTCATAATTATTATATTTACATTTGTTCTAAGATTAGATTGTTAGGTTGTTTATTGTATGGAGCAAAATATTATATTTAGTTTTAAAATTATAATGATTAATTATGTAGGTAGTTGCATTCAACCTTTGACCCCATTTAAAAAAAATATTAAAAGAATAAGAAACAATAAATAAATAATGTTTCTAATTTTAGCATGTTTACACACCATTAATTTTTATTTGTTTAAGTCTGAATACATACCTATAAAGTCATGTTTGAAACACATAACAGAAAGAGATAAAGCAGGTGCACATATTCACAACAAACAGGTTTACATTTAAAAGTACTTACCTAAGCAAGGAAATGCTAACCCTTCCTCCCTAAAATATTAATATGTTTTTTTTTGTAGAATAGATTGCACATTTTAAAAATGCATGGTTATTTCTGCAACTGCATAAATTTTATATTAAAATTATATACTTATTAAAATTACATATTATTTTTTTCTCGCTATCTACTATTCTCTTGCTAACAGCTTGTCTTAAAACTAAAAAAGTTTCACTGCAGACGAAACAGCTTAGTAACCATCCCAAGATACATCAGTACATCACTTTCGTTACTTAAATACTTAAATTTTATAAAGGACTTGTCAAAAAACCGGCCAAGAGAATGTCAGGCCATGCTCAGAGTAGGGTTCCGTAGTTACTCTTCCGTCACAATAAGCTAAACTGGAGCTCAAAGTATGGTAGATTGTTAACCAAGGGATGAACTGTGGGTGCACGTCTTTTTACTATGAAGGGGAAACTTTTTGCGATAACTCAAAAACAGCTAAACTGGTCATATCCGCTATAGTTTTCATTTAATGTCTGTCTTAAGCTCTACTTCGAAATATTTTTCGTATTATTTGGACATATGGTTCAAAAGTTAAAGGGGGGGGGACACATTGTTTTTTCTTTCGGAGCAATTATCTCCGAATATATTCACTTTATCAAGAAATGTTTGTTGAAGACCCCTATTAGTTTTGAAAGACCTTTCCAACGATATCCCACACTGTAGGGTTGAAGCAAAAAAAAATGTTCACCCCCACTTTACGTGTAGGGGAGGTACCCTAAAAAAAACTAAATTTTTAGATTTTATTGTACGACTTTGTCGGCTTTATTGATTTATATATCCATGCCAAATTTCAGCTTTCTAGCACTAACGACCACTAAAAAGTACTCGTTTAAGAGTTATCTTATTATAAAGTATCAGATTATTTAACAGATAAAAATGTGTGGGAAGATTGTGATGTGACATTGTAACGTAAAGAGTAGATACTAAATATGTATAAGTGTTAATTACTACATACTGATAAGTAACAATAATGTACATTGACGGACATAAGTGTATCTTGTATACCTATATGGGAAAAAAAAAAAAAATAAAAAAAAAAAATCTCTATTCCCACACAGTTGTCACTAAACCCTAGGTATTATACTGGTCCTTCGGATAGTAAATAAAAAAAAATTGCCACGGCGCCATTACATTAGTAACTTCGTTTCCACTTCCTGATCGCCATTGGCCATTGATGTGAAATCAATTAACTTTTTCAACAACAATTGATTCACGTATCGTGTTTCTTAATCGCTAGAAGCTTCATAAGATGAATGACATTGGTTACATTAATTATGCAACTACGAATAATGTAATACCTATATTGGTAAAGGACTTTGATGAGGGTCGACTTTGTTGGGTAAAATGACCTCTACGTGTTAACTTGACTGTGCTCGTTAACTTAGTCAAGTTCAGTCCCAATCCCAATGCTTAATTATTCACAACAATGTACTTTATCTTCAGTTGCGTTTCAGCGGCGTGTATATGCCACAGTATTTATTTATTATTCGGAGAACCGACAGCTATCAATTGCACAATAGTTATATATGTAAATAACAAAGAGCCAATTATAGGTTTAGTATAAACGCTTTTTCTTGATACTTCATAGGCGAGTCCCCACACAACGAGCCGCTTCGCGAGGATATTGCCGTGCGAAGCAGCTCGGTCGGTGGAGATGAGCCACACCCGAGGCAATGCGGCAGAGGCATGTCTACACAGAGCGATCTGCGTCGCGCGACAATTTCCTCGCGAGGCTAATTGTTCTGGGTTGACTCGCCTATTACTTACTGGACTCTAACCACTAGCTAAAAGCTTGCAATAAACTGCATTGTGAGAGCTTAATGTGCACTTGCCCTTATATTCTCTTACATTCATTTTCCTAACGAGTTTTCAAACTCAATAAGTATATGTACCCATCGTAGGGCGACCTACGGTGTACCTATAGTTTAAAACGAAGACAATAGAAATTTGAGACCCGAGTACACCGGCTGCGTGTGCGTAGACGTGTCGTTCACGCACACGTCACATAAGCGGTGTGCCGTCAAGGCTCGTAACCGGTTTATAAAATACCGGTAAAAACCGGTTTATTCCCGTTTTTCTCCGAACTTTTCAAAGAACGCGAACGTTTTAAGAACTTTATTGTAACCTCATAAACCGGGTTTATTAGGCCGGCGTAGTGAATATGCCACGTAAATATAGACACCTACATAGGATGAAACTTTTTATTGCTCTAAACCGGTTAATTTGAGAACAACTGTTCTCATAAAACCGGTTTAAAAATAACGGTTTTTCGAGGGAAACTGAAATTAAAAAGTTTTGCGCCAAGTACATGATAACGGTTTGGAAATTTAACCGGTTTCCGAGCCTTGTGTGCCGTTTCTTGTAAGGATCTTTACATTACAACGCGCACGTGCACGCCAACGCACACGCACCCGGTTTGCACACCCCCCGGTGTGGCCTGTAGGTATTCAATTACTAAAACGAAACTGAATTTACTTCATTAGTCTCGAAGCACTCGGCTAATTACTTAGAGTGCTAGGCTGTTACCCAAAAAAATTAATCAAGAGGCAAGTTGTATTGGATTGGATATAAGTCCTTTTAAAGAAATTCAATCAGATTAGCTGACATCAGAGATATTTAGAATAGATCATATTTTTTTTATAGTTCAGTATTCAGTCATTTATTGGCTTCATAGGTACATATTAAGGTGATACATAAGAATTCTGATCAGCTATGAACCCTGTAAGGGCACCTTCCTTCCTTCCTTTGGACTAAGAGTTAATTGTAGGCAGGTGCTGTACTGTACCTAAAACAAGCGAAAAGGAAGCCCTCGAATCAGTGCCGGATTAACCATTAAGCAAAATAAGCACTTGCTTAGGGCACCACGTCTAGGGGGGCACCAAAATCGTAGGAAAAAAAGCGCAGGCTGCATCGCAGTCGTAGTACTTATGTACACGAAACTTTTTGTCGACTTTGACGTGTGCAAGTACCCATCTAATAACGAAGGGTCATAATAGAGTGAGGACACGTAAGCACATCACCAACCCTTCGCGGAGGCCCTCAAAGCTAATAGCCAAAATATCTTACCGTCGGGCTTGTACCCAACCGATTTTCTCGACGTAGATTACTGATTTTGTAGCGAATTTTGCTCTCTTGCACGCCAGATGTGTCGGCCTGGCAGAGTTGCTGCAGAACCACGATCCTGCGACCTAATTGTCAAACTGTTATAAAGGGCCCCGCGAAGGCACAAAACCAAAAGCAACTTATTAAGTTTTGGTTTCCACTTAAGCCAAAGACCGAGCAGTAGGAGAACCGTGATTACATAGGTTGGATTTCAAGCCACTCTTTTGCAGTTCGGCGTTAGGTCTTATGCGACGCTAGGCCTTCTACTTTGTGCAAACTGCCTTACTTTCACTTAACATGGATCCAAATCTAAGCCGTCCTCTCTCGAAGCTGGGCCTTCTGCCTTGCTCACACCTCGCCATCAGTTGTATTGTATGATAACCCACCGCGATCGGACGCTCCGGACGTTCAGCCATTCATACCTCGCCAGTGGTCAAATTCAAATGCTTTCTTCCAGCTCTACCTTTGGCCTCATCCATGCCTCATCCGTAAGCGCCGATCGAACGCTTCGCGCGTTCAGCCTTAGACTTTGCCTTTAAAAACACTGATTTAAACTTTCACGATTTAGGCCAATCAAATTAAATCCAAAAATAGCGTTTTGAGGAATTAATTCCCAGCAAGCTGGAAAATGTTTTAATACTTTCATTTCATTCTAAATGCGTGTAATCCAAGTTTGCTCCATGCCAGGGGGCATACATTTTGGGATCCTTAGGAGATATTTTTTTCCTTTCGAAACCACTTGATTTTGAAGGACATAGGACAGTTCGTGGATTAGACACTGGTAAGAACGCGTTTTTGGATTTTTAACATGATTTTACCAAAAATAAAAAATGTCGACCTTTTTATACAATTTAGACTAGGAATACATATTAGGGTACCTTCAATAAATCAATGTTTTATTGCAAGAACATAATTAAATTACATTTCGGATCCTCAGATATCAGTTTTAATCATAATTAGAACAAATTTTACGCCGGACGTACCGTTTTCGATTTTCAAGCAAAAAAACTGAAAAAGAGGAAACATTTATGCACACCTCCAGGAATGGAGCAAACTCGGATTACACGCATTTTAAGACCAAATTCGAAAAAAACTGATTTTATTGGCCTAATTGTGACACATTATTATTTAAGAAAACGGGACTTAATCGCGTTTGATTAAGTTCTAAAATTACCTCCAACGTCAAGATACTGATGTCGACTTTACCCAGTCTTTTCCGAGACCATGGGGACAACGCAGTTTTTGAAACATCGGGTCAGTGGTAATTTTAAATCTTACCCTATTAAGTCCCCTAATGGCTAAGCTCCTACTGAAGCTCTGCCTTTGCTCTCACATGAATGAGCTTCGCAGGAAAGCTCTAGAGGTTGCAAAACCCTGTGCGGAGAACGGCCTATGCCTTTTATGTCTTCTCACAATTGGACATTGGTTGGCTCGCCTCCGGCCTTATGCGAAGCACGATCTTCAATTTGCTAACACTTGACCTTACATACTGTTGGAACATTACTGCTGCAGTACTGTCAATTTCCGTGATAAAATGATGTGTTGGATTGAAAATTCTATTCTCAGCAGTAATGCGGCAATAAACGTTACTCAATTTACCAAGAAAATTCAATGTACTCTTGATGAGGGGGCACCATGGTCTAGAAATGCTTAGGGCATCAAAATGTCTTAATCCGGCACTGCCTCGAATCTATTTCAAAGCCTATTTCTACTCGTATCCCTTGATCCGAAACGTGACCTATGTCTATTCTTCGGTTGTTTATTTACAACAGCACATATATACATATATATATATATTGAAAAGGACTTGTTTTTCTGATGAAACTATAAATGTTTCTTACTCAGCTGTTGCCTAGCCTTCTACCCATCGGGGTCGCACGAACACTTATCGAGGCTGGAGATTGACGATTGTTTTAACGTATTTACTGCAAAATACAAAGATGACTTGCAATTTACGAAAGAATGAATTCAGATCAATGACATTTATCACAGGATTATTTCTAAGCACAGAAAAAAATGTTACTTCATTACAACAGACATTTCACATTTTAAATTTAATTTACCGCCAATCAGTTTCATTTTTACAAGTTACGGATGTACTTAGCTAAGTATATTTAAGGAATAATTGACTTCCCTATAGTACCTTTCTCACCGAACGGGCGCAGCCGGGCCGCGTCGGAGCGCATTTTCAATGTGCCTATACATTATGTATGGCAGACGCAATTGAAACCGTCAGGAACCGTCCGCGTCCGCGAGGAGCCGACCGGCTTGCGGCCGTACAAATTCGAAATGCGCTCCGACGCGGCCTGACTCCGCCCGTTTGGTGGGAATCGTACTACAGGGTGTCATGTACCTACTTCATCCTCAATTTGTAACACCGAATGTATATAATAAAGAATAAAAGTCAATTGCGCACTCACATTCACGACTCGCGTCTCACGTTTGCGCGTAAATTCTAGGAAATCGGCGTGCTATAAAGTGACAGATTTGCCTTAGTATCTCTACTAGGGAATGCAAACCGGTTTTTAATTGTATGAAATTTCGGTTATAATAACCGGTTTTCGTATGCAATCAAAAACCGGTTTGCATTCCCTAGCCCCTACCTCCACCTATGTGTCATTTGTCAACTCTGTGCTCTCCGCTCTTCTTTTCTCTTGCCAAAACTACACTGTACGTTTTACTACCCTTGCACCAAACAGATGACCAAGGTCATATCACTATCTCTCTCACTCTTGCCATGACCACGTAAGCATCAATGAGAAGTTTACCCCGGTCGCCAGTTTGGTTGGGGGATAGTATAACAACTTCGACAAAGTTAGTCCATCATTTGACCTCCAACAAACAATTCTTGTAATTTAAAAAATATTATAATAATTCTCTAATTAGTACAGCTGTTGTATGAATAATTTGGCCGTTTGAGCCGCCTCATTATCCTTTACAATTTGCTGCTGAAATTTCCAGGAATGTAAAGCGGAATCTCTCGTTATAATTATACAAATATGTTAACTCTAAATTATAAAAAACCTTAACACGTTACAAGCTTTTATTTAGTTTCACCTGTCCTGTTGTCTCTGTCTGTCGGTCTGTAATCAAATCTTGCAAGTTAAATTTGACCCACTTTCCGACTTCTAATAAAGCTGAAAATTTGCATACATATGTAAGTTGGGTGACAATGCAATATTATGGTACTATCGAGCTGATCTGCTGATGGAGACAGGAAGTGGCCATAGGAACTCTATGATAAAACAATGCAACCTAATTGTGTTAGGAGTTTTTAGAATTGTCTCGATGAGTATTAGTTGCCTGTGGAGAAAAGTACAGTCAGCGATATAAGCTTTTACCAAAAATGAAAAACCTTCTTTAAGAATCACTCTATTGGTAGGTGAAAACCGAATGATAATCCGTTACGTAGTTTTTGAGTTTATTGCGAACATACATACAGACTGACGCGGCGGGAGACTGTTTTATAAGGTGTAGTGATGTCGTAATTATTTTCCGCCGTAAATATTTTTGTAATATTGAAATAATGAAGGTATGATTATACTCAGATAGACGAGCTAATATTAATAAAAAACCCGCCAAGCGAGAGTAGGACTCGCGCGCCAAGGGTTCCGTACTTTGTAATTTTTTTATAAATGTGTTTTTCTTAAGTAACTTTTAGTTAACCCCTAAAAGTGCCCCCCAACCCTGTAAACACATTTATTTACGTGACACATCTGTCTTTCCGTCACCAACTTACGTATGTGTCTAAATTTCAACTTAATCGGTCCGTTAGTTTCGGAGCAAATTGATTGTGACATACGGAGAGACAGATAGACACACAAGTGATCCCAATTAGGGTTCCGTTATACGTTCGAGGTACGGAACTCTAAAATGGCCAGCTTAAGAAGTTTCCGTGCCATTTCTTGCGTTTCTAAGAGCCTATGCCTACCGAGTCAAACCACTAGGCTAGGACCGAGTCGGCCGGTCTGGTGACGCCCTAAAGCCGCCACGAAGTTATCGTGCGTCAAGTCACGTTGTGTCTGCGGATATGTAACCCGGCCATCATGACTCACGCCACGCGCCCGCTACAGATGCAATCAGTTTCTAACTTAGTTGCTAAATTTAAAAACTTTTGAAGCTGTAGTGCCTATAATTACCACAATTCCTTTCGCACTATCTTCTAGCAATTTTTAAAGCTGCCACGAACCGTGCATTAAGTCACGTAGTTTCCGCGGATATGCAACCCAGCCATCATGACTCACGCGTCCGCGCTTCCAGGTGCACTTCAGTTTCTACCTTAGTTGCTAAAGTTTCCGAATATCTCTTTGCAACTTTTAATGCTGCCACGAGGTTATCGTGCATCATATCACGTAGTGTCCTCGGATATGTGTGCAATGGGTCATCATGAGATCATGACTCACGCGCTTGCGCAGCCTAGCGGACTTCTGAGGACCTACCGCGAAAAATGTCAATCGAAATTTCGTTGTGTGCCTCTATCGGTCTTGCATATTCGAACAATAGAGAAGCATATAAAGAATTTTTGTTTTCCGCGGTAGGGTTCCTGAGTTTGACAGACTTACTAACTTAAGCTATGGCTTCATTTTTGTAATAGAATATGGAATATGACAGTTGGATCGAGCAGATTGGGTTAACATTTCGTTATAATTTGTTAGACCAAGTAGTGAAAATGTTATATACACCTAGTAAGTTATATATTTGTAATCTACTCACAAAGCCCTTTCATTTGGTACCCTACATAGTATGTATACAGAAAAAAGTAAAAAACTATATACTGCCGACTTTATGACGTCACAGCATCTACCCCCACCATTTTCGCGCTTGGTATCTTATAAATTTGTGTTCAGGACATTACACTGAATGCATTAATACCAAATTTACCCATATCCGAGATGACATGAACGAAAAGTAACCTAAAACCTGTTCCGCCGGCCTACTATTAGTAACAACATCATTTGTTGAAATGATCTGCGAATTTATAAATAGAACATCCCGTTGTTGACTTTATTTATCATAAGTACGCAAACAGCTTTCTAATAGTTTGTGATCCCTGGCAAAAAAATATTTTTTTAATTTTTGAAAAGGTTAAGAACCACTGGTATAAATATACATTGTACCGACAAGTCTGAAAGTGCAGTTAAGAAAGTAGTCCGTCACGACTTGTCGTGCTAATAGCCAAGTTTATTCTCGCATACCTAGCAGTGCATGCTTGCGTTGACAGATAATCGAATCACAGCGAAACCCGACCGGTGCATCGAATCCTATTACTTAGGTTTTAATTCTCTAATCTACGGTTATGTCATTGCGATCGGGATTGTATTCAACCTACCTAATCTAAAGTTGATCGATTGCTAATAAGGCCGGTTCCCAATTGTTAGGATTATCGTACGTCCCGTATATACGGGACTGTCCCCGTATTTAAGTCTCGCGTCCCGTTTGGGTCCCGTATATCAATACCGCTGCAGAATACCTGTATAAATGGTCTGTTTAACCACCTTGTTTCCTCACCTATGTCTGTTAAAGCTATGATAATACGTATACCACCAAAACGCCGTTACTACCCCACTGTCCCGTAACAGTTCCGAATAATTATGGCAACTCTACCAATTGTTGCCAACTGTTAGTCCTCAGATATAAAGAAAATAGAGCGAGTAAAGCCAGGCATAGACTAGTAAGAACTTGCATGCAATTTACGTTACATTGCCGACTACTAAGGTAAACTGCATTCAAAAGTTCGATCAGACACAGCAATGTAATGAAAATTGCATGTAAGTTCTTGCTAGTCTAAACCTCGCTTAATCTAGTAGTAGTCTAAATGGTAGTTTTGTATGTAAAACGTTGACTGGCTCTTTCTTTGTATTACAATTTCTAGCAATGAAAACTAGTAACAGACGTAGATATATGTTATTTGAATGTTTATGTCAAATTTCATGTCATTTCATAATTTAGTTTCAAAATTAGATCGTAATAACTTCGATTGTATGGCCGCGCCTTTTAGTGTGATCGTGTCATTCACGAAGACGCGTGCCTTGACTCGTATTGTCAATCTGCGCGTCATCGTGGATGACACAAACTATACCACACCGATCGATTGATGGTAGAATGGAACAGTCGACGTCGATCAATCGATTGATCTAGGGTGTAATTATCGATTAATGTCGACTGTTCCTTTCTACCATCGATCGATGCCATTGGTCGATTATCGATCGATTGGTGTGATAACACTTATGGCGGCGGGCTCGAGTGACTCTCAAAACATCTTTCACATTGTGAGATGCCTTAAGATGATCACTGACACTCATATTTTATTTACTAAGAATTATAGATGCCTTCCGTCGAAGACATTCATAAGTGTGTCGATCTTGAAATGTTTATTTGTTATTCTCACAACAAATTATGAATTTCCATGTCGCGTTAGTCGGAACGGTTGCCAACAAGCAATAAAACGGGCATGGTTTATCTTTGTGCAGGTCAATGATTTCCGTACTGTAGAGTTGAACGACACCGGTCTAAATTCGGCTTGACACACATTTGCGGATAACTTTTATATCATGACTTAAGTCATAACACAGACGCGGGCCTAACAAGCCGAGATAATTGTGTATGTTTATGTTTAGCATACGTAAAGAAATGTGCTTAAGATGCGGAGACATAATATGCTAATGTTCAATTGTCTTTTTGGGTACGCGGATAATGTAGAAAGATGTTTTTCCCCCGACTTAATATGTAATACACATGTTTAAGGGTAAAGTAAGTATATGGGTAGTCGAACTACTGAGCCCACTTTTCCACGATGTATTTTTCATTGTCAATATTATTTTTCGCATAACAAATATACAAATACAATTACGCTGTACTTGATTATTAACTGGTCATTGCCTATGAATTCAGTTCTAGCACGATTTCATTTTCGAATAATTTCACTTTCATTTTAGTTACGACGTACTCGTAAACGCTGGTAGGCGTGAAATGTTACTAAGGTTAGGTAATAGGCTAATAGGTAACTTGATTACATCACGTTTATTTATTCTTCGTTTGAATATTTTTAATGTTATGTAATATTATTTGCAACGGATATAAAGTTTACTTTGGCTGAATAACCAAGTCACGTTCTTCTGTTTGGTTTGGATACCTCCTGCTACAAACTTACACATACAGACGAACCATTCCACCCAGTTGTGGCCATTGACATATATCTAAGGACGGGCCTTACGGTAACTAAGAATGGTGCTAGTTCCGTGAATTCGAGGCAATCTTGCAATCTAACGCAACTAGTTGCGACCAATCGCGCGCGTGATGCGAACTTATCAACCAATGGCGTGGCGGCGTTGGCTCGAATTTACTTAAATCTAAAATAGTCTCTTGACTTGAGGTACTGTACCAAGGATGCTAGGGGCATTTCCTCGTTGTATCGCAATGCTGATACGTTGTGCGAGGAAGCCGCCAGCTCTTCGGTCATCAGTTATATACGTCTGGCATTAGTTCTAGTTACTAAAAATTGTTATACAAAGAAAATAAAAATCGCTTTCATTTCTCTCAATAACAATTTCCAATGGATTATGAAAGAGCCCTTGAGGCCTGCTTACAGAAAACCGTTTTTTTAAAATGGTTGATTTTACTTTACAGTACTATAAAAATATACAGGGTGGACAAATAAGAATGATACACTTTGTTTTTAAATTTTAATTACATTGAGTGGAAATTTTATTAAATATTTTTTTATAAATATATTATTCAGGGTTGGCAATTGTATACGGAAGATAATTTCTGCCAAATGTCTACCACTAGCAGCAAGCAATTTTATCTCAAATGTTTCTGTTGTTTAAAACACGTTGTTTGCTCGATTAATTTTGAAAAAAAGTGATTTGGTTTGGCACCCAAATTCCCCAAATTTTGCAGCTCGTGACTTATATCTGTGGGGCTATCTAAAATTACGTGTCTATGCTAACGAGCTGATGAAATTTAAACAGTTAAAACCGACTATTCGACACAAATGTACTAAGATAATGCCAAAATTGTGCGAATAGATGCTGAACATTGGGATGATAAGGGCTTACATTTGCCTGCTGTTAGAGGTGGACATATGTCAGACATTATGTTTCGCATGAATTTGCCAACCCTGAAGAATATATTTTTAAAACAATACTTAATAATTTTTGAACTTAATACAGTTAAAATTTAAAAACAAAATGTATACTTCTTATTTGGCCACCCTGTAGTAACAGCAATTTTGCCAATGCCATACATTCGTCGACCAAAGGATGTTACCACAGGGCAAAGGTATTGTTTCCGATCCGTCGCGCGTGGCATAAGATTAAGACACTTCCGGTCCGAATAATAAACAAACATGGCCGACAGGAAGTGGCCTCGAAGGACTTGATATGGTTCGACTTGGAACCAGTTATAAAATAAAATATTTTTATTTCAGAACTACTAGAATTCCATAATAAATTGTTAGTACCATCGTTATAGCTAGGGGTTAGTAAGTACATTAAAATCAAATAATAAGAATAATAAATAATTAATAATCTTGACATAATAACAATGAAATCATGATTCATAGTAAAATAAAAATTAGTTGAAATAATAAATACAAAAATAAGAGTTATGCTGATCTGATTATATTAAGTGTTTATTTATGTAATGTCATTTTACGATTTCAAGATGCCAATTTATAAATATATTTCATCAGAAACGTGCTGCCTTTATGATAAAAGATTCTTTGGCAAATAGCGCCCACGTATTATGACTCTGACCCCGGATTTTTAGAAAAAAATATTTTTGAGAGGTTTGACCGCAATCGGACAATATTTTTCACCCAAAATAGGCGCCAGTCGTCGAGTTCCGGAAACCTGCCCGTGGTACAATACAGTAATATTTACCTTGTCCTACAATATTTTACCTAAAATTTAGTATTTTCTTAGTGTTATGCTTTTTGGTCATGAGTCACTAAGGGCACCTGGGACCTTAACCTAATCCAAAGAATTGGCGCTAGCGCTAGATTTTACGAAAGCTACTGCGGTTTAGCGTTTACCAATTATAACCCAGAGAGGAAACTACTACTAGGATTTCTTTAAGGTGTTTCCTTCACCCTACAACAGCAGATGGTAAATGTGATCGTCGACGATCCCAAACTCACAAGCGGTATTGAACCTTTAAGTCTAAGGAGAGACTTTGCCTCCTTATGTGTGTTCTACCGCTTGTACAATGGGCAGTGCTCTGAAGAATTGTTTGACATGATGCCCACGGCTACTTTCTATCACCGCACCGCCCGCCGTCGGCAGGATGTTCATCCCGGTTTAAGAGGAACTTCCTCCCGCGCACGCTCAGATCGTAGAATAAGCTACCTGCCGAGGTTTTCCCGAGGGTCTACAGCATGAGGTTCTTCAAAAAAGGAGTGTACAGATTTTTAAAGGGTCGGTAACGCGCATGTAGCACCTCTGGTGGTGCAGGCGTCCATAGGCTACGGTGACTGCTTACCATCAGGCGGGCCGTATGCTTGCTTGCCACCGTCGTGGTATAAATATATATATATGAAATGTGGCATAGGAAGTGGGCAGAAACGTAGTGAGGCCGCGCTACCAGTCATGCCGCTCGTCGTGCTCCTCGTCATGCCCACTGCTCCCTATTTTGTCGTATTTTGGCGCGAGTCGAAGAACCGGCAATATGAAATATGGAGCGTCGCGATTAATCGCGCGAGTAGGGCAATGTGTGGCCAGACAGGCCAACATGCATCGCGGCAGCGCGAGGAGCATAGTGTGGCTGTACTGGGGCCTATTTCTCGAACAGTCTAATATTATTAGTGTGTTGCCATGACAACCCATACGACTTGACAGTTAGTGAACTAATAATATCAGTCTAATACCGTTCGAGAAATGGGCCCCTGCTGTAGTAATAACTGTAATAAGTTATACAAATCTCATTGGCAAACTAGAAAGTCGCACGACTGAACGCTAGGCTACCAAAACTATTTTAAACCACTGTTGTTGTCATAAGTTTCCCTTTATACGTCTCCCAAGTGTGAAAACTTTAAGCCGAAACATCTTAAAATTCCTTCTATAAATTTCCAAAGTTACAGAAACATGGAGAGAAACGTGAGTTACACAAAACAAACTAATATTTGTAGCTGTGTTAATTACTATGAACGCCACGAATACACGTCACGTGTTTCGTTAAAACGTTAGTTTACAAGGAGCTATTTGTGTTTAATAGCTGTTAGTTCAGCGATAATCTTCGATTAGTGAAGTTTCTTATTTATGTAACGAAAGGCGTGTAAATAATATATTTTATATTTAATATACAGGCGTATAGGTCTGGATTAGTTATGGATCTGATCTGTCAGTGTCAAAAGTGACGTTTTTGGCTGAAGAATCTCTATCAGCAGATCTAATTCATAAGTTGTTAGTAAAATAATTTGAGCATGTAACCCTTAGGGTAGGGTTGCGGGTTTACTATTATGTCCACTTCATTGAAAACGACCACCAAATATATATATAACTCCGTATAAGATAAGATAAAGCTACAAAAAAACGTGCCTCGAAAAATTAAGAAAAAAATATTCTCAAAAAGATGGCCTTTGGCCTATACTCGAGTAGATGGCGACACCGTTTGATATTTAACACATATCAGTGAAAGAAAATGGGTCAATATGTCATTCTAAGAGTTTTAGTCCTGTGCCTTATTTGTAACTAAATGGCACGTTAGCATTAATTTTTGGCCCTATTGAATGGAGACGGTATGAGCGTAGATTCACCAGCGATGGTTCTTAGATGGGTGTATACTCACCAAATAGCGCCGTTATATTTTGTTGGGGTTTTAATAACCTCCTTCCTACTCGTATTTTTAAGTTGAACTATATACCACATACATATATTTCATTTTCATTTAATTTATTTCATTTCCTTTCATAGGGTGTGATGTATGTCCTTTGAGTACTTAGGGCATTTCAACCAACCGGAGACGCCATGTCTGTAATTTTCTGCCGATTTTTGCGGGGGAGGGGCACGTCAAGTGGTATTTTTACGTAACGTATGCATACATAAAAAACGCATCTGACGCTACAGTAGGCGCTCAGTGCCGCGGGAATCCGTGGCGCTGGTTTTCAGTGTGGACCTCACTTAAAACTAAAAGAAGGTGGCGACACGTCTGCCAACGACACGCAGAAGAACAGACATAAAAAAAAAACATAATATTAAAACACAAGAAACATAACTAAAACATAATGTAATGGCTGCTATTTTAGACCTGCAAGGCTACCACTATCAAAGTCCCTCTATCGCACCTTCGCACCGAAACATCAGTGCGAGTGAGATGACTGCGATCGAGTTTACGCAGTCGATAGTGTCAACTCACGGTACCGCTTTTCGTCGTTATCGCTCGATCGTGCCTCGCTTTCAATGGCGATTTTTATTTGTTTAACAGTTTATAGCGTAGGTGCTAAAATTTAAACACCCAAATTAATGCCAGGGCCATACCTTGTGTACACAGATTTTGTTAAAGGTTTCAGTAAGACTTTAGTTTACGCCGATGTGTGTGTAATTGTGTATGTATAACCGCAAGTCGATTTATATAGGCCATTTAGTCTAGAAGCTAAAACGACCTAGGTTCGTCCTAATTTCACACGGAATGGGTATTATGGGTGTTTGTACACTGTGAGCAGGCCGTATAAATAAATAAATAGAAAATTATGATGTGAAAATTTGCTAATGAAAGAAAAAGCTAATGAAGAGAAAATTGCTAATGAATATGTAGTTAGGTAATAGGTTTGTTTACTGAAATATTTTCCTCAATGCACCCACATTCGAGAATTTCTGTTTTGGTTGTTGGTTGACTGGTAGAGAATGCCTTAAGTCAATAAATAGGTAGTAAACGCTATTTGTAGGTACATATTTTTATTGTGCAATAAAGTCTAAATATATAATTATTGTTTATTTATTTAAGCGCCATAACATATTCACCGTCAAATCCTTGATTTATCATATTGTTCAATAAATTAAAAGCATTGAGGGCATTGAACTGAATAATATCTTAAAGACCGGAAAGATCCGGTTTTATACATAACCCATTTAATACACAGTACAGAGCTTATAATTCATAATTCTTTGTTAGTAAGAATACAGTAAATTTTTGGTATAACTAAACAGTAGGGCTAACACGGTTGGCTCTTTATCATTTGTCACCATGCCTGTCACGTTCTAACAAGTATTTAAGCGCGATAGTGACGGGCATAGTAACAAATGATAAAAATTTAACCATGCTGCCACCGCTGGTCCCTGCAAAACTGTATTTCCAGTTTGCCAGCAGCACATACATAGACATATTTTTAGTACGAATAATTATGATCTAGTGTATCTAGTCGGACTCAGATTGGCCACCACACATAATGACCAAGTCATATGATCAAAGTTGTGAGTCATGTGATCGCAGGAATTAAGGCTTACACTACACTTAGCAGTACATATCTAGATTTTATTGATGCACTATCAGTTTGTTGAAACAGTTTATATGTAACATACACGTTTTTACAACATTTTTACAAGCAATTGAAGCGCTGGTGGCCTAGCGGTAAGAGCGTGTGACTTGCAATCCGGAGGTCGCGGGTTCAAACCCCGGATTGTACCAATGAGTTTTTCGGAACTTATGTACGAAATATCATTTTCAACACACTTGCTCAAAACGACGTTTTTGTTCGCGTAAAAAAAAAACGCGCCAGGCATTTTCCGTATTTGTCATAAAATTGGAATAGTTTAGCATGTTTTTAGTTTATATATTGACGAAAATGTCATTTTCAAGCATTGAAAATGAAGAACACATAAAATTGACGCTGCTAGTAATACTAATAGAGGCAAGAGCCGAGAACGATAGCTTTTTATCATCAAAATCGGGTGAAAAATAATTGGCGGCATATGAAACTTATAATCAATGGAAAAGCAGCAAAAACGCCCAGTCTTTCTTGGAAAACGTGTTGGTAGCTTACTTCAATGAAGTGGCCAATAAGTGCTTACTAGCCCAGCACGCTTTGGTACAATTATTCGATGTTAAAACTGTAAGCCATCATTTTGAAAATTGTACTTTTGCTGTTTTGACAAAAATAAACTAATTTATAAGTTTTGTTTTTTCCTCGCAAATGTGTTCAAAAACGTCGTATGAGACGCGTAAGAAAGCCGATGTGGGTAATGATCAATGCACATTGATCATTACCCACATCAAAATAAAAGAGCTTGTACCAAAAATGTAATTACCTTGCGTAAATTTTGAACCGTTTTAGTCGCCCATTTTTTTACAGTCTTATGTTTACTCTCTAGGTATTCTATGGGATTTTTATGAAATTAACATTAGTTTTAGAATTCATTAGCTGAAAGGTAAGCATGTGTTTGATTTTTTTTTATTGTGTTGATTACTTATTAATTACTTCTTGTGATTATGAGTTATTAATGGTTGATTACCTCGATTTTTACATATGAATACTAAAACGGGACTTAATTGCGTATAATTAAGCTACGCGTGTAATTATACACGATAAAGTCCCGTTTTGGTAAATATAATGTTAATTAACTTAATGAATTTGATATTAAATTATATAAATTATCCAAGTGTATAGAATCTATCTCATAAATTAAAATCAAAATCCTAACTTACTTTATAAGAACGTCAGCTCAAAGCCACTCTCACTTAACCTTATTCAAGTGAATTATCTTACAAACGCAGAAAGGCTTCTCATTAGCATTAGGTAATTATACTGCCATGTTCCATCGCCCACACTGTTAATTTTCCATCGGTGGACCTTATTACCAAAGGTATAAGGTCCACCGATGGACAGTCAAGAGTGTTGCTGTTTGTTCGACTTAATAATTTAATGAAAATCTTCCTGTTTTTACCTTAAATCTCTTGAAATACGAGAGGCTTTCGACATGATTCATTTTCTTTGTTTGTAATTTTGAACTGCATTATAAGACTTAAATCTTCATGATAAAAGCGTAACGTTAAAAGGAAACGGGATCACTGCTTCTTCATAAAAAAGTGGTCCCCATTTTTTTCCCTGGGTATTGAAATTATAAAAACTTTTTTTTTTACACAATTTCATGTATGTATTTAATTTACCTTAGACAGGAGAAACAGACTTCATTTTATTTCTGCTTTTAACATGCCTTTGTTTGGAAAAGTGTATGCCGCAGTTATTGTTCCTTGCACATTCTCCGTCGAATGCCTTTTTTTTTTAAGATTTTCACAAAGGGGTACGAGTATCCTCTTTTCGGCCGTTGCAGCGCACAGCGCTACGCTCCACCTGCCGATACGTGGTCGACACTCGAGAACCTCATTCTGCTGCCTCCCTTCTTCGGTATCTTTCAAGAAAAAGAAGAAATACGTCGAATAAATGTTGAACGCCATTCATAAAACGAAGCGAGAGAAAGGAGGACTACCTCGACAACGCTCAACCATTTTCGTATACCCTGTCTCTCCTCATTTTCAAAATTGGCTTGAGGCTGCATAGCCGTCGGTCGATTGTAATCATCCCCTCCCGTCCCAGAGCGTGTCACTCCTCACTAAATGTGTCCCGTAGTATGCTGGTTAGTACGGAGCAAGCATGTACTTGGCCAGGTTAGGCACCGTCTTGTCTTGTCAATTTCATCGTGTCACTCCTCACTAATTGTGTCCCCTAGTATGCTGGTTAGTCGAGAGCATGTACGTGGCCAGGTTAGGCACCGTCTTGTCTGGTCTTGTCAATTTCATGCATATTGCACCTTAGCTATGCTCCCAGTTATGGAAGGTAGAGTTAAGGAATAGAATCTCCATATACCAAAAAGTGTCCGACAAAAAACCTTAAATAGGTGGCGCTACAATACATAGAATACTTGAGAAAAAATCGAATCATAGACAGCGCACTTCACTCCGTCAATAAAGCCTAATAGGTTCTTAGCTACTCTAGCGCTACTCTGGAGAGATTTGGAACTATTATTTATAGCTGACAGCTGGACACTTTTGCAACAATTCTGCCTTGCTGCCTGCCAAGGAGTTTCTGTTCCTTGCCTCTACCTTTCATACTCCGTATGCTCCTTCGTTAGATTATTTTCGTATTTTGATTATTATAAGAGTTAGGAGCGAAAAACCAATTACATACATTGAAAGTTACATACTCTGAATGAAAATGGGGATTACATTAGTATGGAGAAGCGGTCGTCTATCGTCTTAAGGCTGGCAACGCACTTGCAGCCTCTGGTGTTGCAAGTGTCCGTGGGCGACGATTATTGTTCACCATCAGGCGATTCATCTGCTCGTTTGCCTCCTATGTCATAAAAAAACGGACAAGTGAAAGTCGGACTCGCCCACCGAGGGTTCCGTACTTTTTAGTATTTGTTGTTACATCATTTGTGAAAATTGTCTAACTATCACGGTGACATATCACTGGTGGGTCCCATTTTACCCTTTGGGTACGGAACCCTAAAAAAAAGAATAAAAACTTCGAAGATGAGATCACCAATCTTGAAATGACTAGCAGAAAAACTCAACTAAAGCATCGTCCTGGATAACCTTAAATTAAGGCTGCCAACTTTTCCCTAGCCACATGGCCTCGCGCTCAACGGCACATTTCTAAAACACGAGTAATTCTGATGTTATCGCTTTTTATATAAAAAAGCGCAAGGTTTTATCCTCCTTTTCCACAACTGCATCTTATTGACTTATGTAATGTTGAAGAAAGGGGGGCAAATAAAACGTTGAAGAAATCATTGCCATTCAGTTGCATTGCATGAATGGCAATGATTTCTTCATCATCATCAGAGGCAGAGGGCCTAATACCGCGAACCACGTTCGACGTGTTGCCTTCCTGTCACACTTACGTATGAATTTACAATTGCGACAGAGAGGCAGCACGTCGGACGTGGTTCGCGGTAGACCCTCAGGGCTCGAACATTTATTGCGGATGACGTGGAAATGCCATCTTCTGTCATCATGGTTTCCATCTTGTATGTATAAGCATGTAGTAATATGTATTAGTTTATCTTTTGTATATCATATAAGTATATTATAATATATATTATAATATATAATAGTATTTAATCATAGTTTTGTAGGTTTATTTTATTATGTTTATTGATATACAATAATATTTTGTTTTTCGGTTAAATAATTTATGAATCTTTTCTGCACCAACATATATGTCTCTGTTTGACCCAATGGTTGACTGGTGGAGAATGCCTTTTGGCATTAAGTCCGCCATTTGTACATTTTTCTTTGTTTTTGCAATAAAGTTTAAATAAATAAAATGAATATGTCAATTTATTGTAATTTGAATGTCAATGTCAGTCAAAGACGTTTTGTACTTGTCGTCTACGTAACGTACGAGCGAGATGCATAGAAAGTAAGTTATACGTAGACGTTAGCGTATATGTCGATGTTGACTCGTAAGTAGTAAGCGCACTGCGGCCGTAGCACGGTGGCATTTTTAGGGTTCCGTAGCCAAATGGCAAAAAACGGAACCCTTAAGATTCGTCATGTCCGTCTGTCTGTCCGATTCTGTCACAGCCACTTTTTTCCGAAACTATAAAAGCTATACTGTTCAAACTTGGTAAGTAGATGTATTCTATGAACCGCATTATGATGTTTATACAAAAATAGAAAAAAAACAATAAATTTTGGGGGTTCCCCATACTTAGAACTGAAACTCAAAAAATCTTTTTTCATCAAACCCATACGTGTGGGGTATCTATGGATACGTCTTTAAAAATGATATTGAGGTTTCTAATATCATTTTTTTCTAAACTGAATAGTTTGCGCGAGAGACACTTCCAAAGTGGCAAAAAGTGTGTCCCCCCCCCCGTAACTTCTAAAATAACAGAATGAAAAATCTAAAAAAAATATATGATATACATTGCCATGCAAACTTCCACCGAAAATTGGTTCGAACGAGATCTAGTAAGTAGTTTTTTTTTAATACGTCATAAAAATTAAAAAAAAAAAATTTTTTTTCATCAAACCCATACGTGTGGGGTATCTATGGATACGTCTTTAAAAATGATATTGAGGTTTCTAATATCATTTTTTTCTAAACTGAATAGTTTGCGCGAGAGACACTTCCAAAGTGGTAAAAAGTGTGCCCCCCCCCCTCCCCGTAACTTCTAAAATAACAGAATGAAAAATCTAAAAAAAATATATGATATACATTGCCATGCAAACTTCCACCGAAAATTGGTTCGAACGAGATCTAGTAAGTAGTTTTTTTTTAAAACGTCATAAAAATTAAAAAAAAATTTTTTTTTCATCAAACCCATACGTGTGGGGTATCTAAGGATAGGTCTTCAAAAATGATATTTAGGTTTCTAATATCATTTTTTTCTAAACTGAATAGTTTGCGCGAGAGACACTTCCAAAGTGAAAAAAAGTGTCCCCCCCCCCCTGTAACTTCTAAAATAACGGAATGAAAAATCTAAAAAAAATATATGATATACATTACCATGCAAACTTCCAACGAAAATTGGTTTGAACCAGATCTAGTAAGTAGTTTTTTTAATACGTCATAAATGGTACGGAACCCTTCATGGGCGAGTCCGACTCGCACTTGGCCGCTTTTATTACTTGTCACTATGCCTGTCACTTTCGTACTTACTTACTTGTTAGAACGTGACAGTCATAGTGACAAGTGATAAAAATGTGACCGTGCTGCCGCTGGTCTGCATAGCCGGTTATATGCGTATACAATCTTGGTCATCTACGTATCAGGTTGTTTGCGTTGTAACACTATGCGTAGATTGATTGGTCTGGTAATTTGATTTGCGGAATTAAATTCTGCTCTTTTGCGTTAATATGCGTAAAATCTGCAAGTTAGATGATAAAACTCCAAAATAGTGTCTGTTCTTTGCTTGAATGTAACAAAACTAGCGTTCAATATACTACTTGCATTTATTTTTACTTCTCCTAAGCGTTTACATACCTTCTGCGTCGGAAAACATATTGTTCAAATAGTCAAAAATTATAGGCGTCTAATGCCGTCTGTCTTTTATTATATTTACGGAACCCTTTATTACTTGATCGTCACTTTCCCAGTTTACGAGGAACAGTTGCTAACTAATATAGCTCACTGCACGGGGTCTTTTTTTGTCGCGCCGGGGGCTTACTAAACATAGCCCTTATTAGCCAGCACATAAATACAGTGTTATTACTTGTTAATAGTACCCTTTTGTGGGTAGGGGGACCATATGGGCGCGTCAGTGTGGCTGGGTAAACATAAACATTCGGTATTATGAAGGTCATTCAACTCAGGCCAATTAATGTTGTAATTAGCAGTAGCAGGGGATCCGAAGGCCAAGAAGTTACTGCATTACCACTCCTTATATAACAAAGTTCCCTGCCGGGTCTGTGTGTCTGTGTACGCGATTAACTCAAAACCGCCTGAATTTCACGTGGTTTTCACCTATCAATAGAGTTATTCTTGAAGAAGGTTTCAGTGTATAATTTGTTTAATGGGTTGATGGAAAGAGAATACCGTGTGGCATTAACTCCTAGAGGCCCTACCGAACACCAAAAGCTCAACCACCCCTCCACACCAATCTCACTCTATATCGCTCGAATACGACAGAGCGATAGAGAGGCAGAGGGCCGACCGTGACCCACGTTCGACGTATTTACAAATACAACTTACTACTTACGTATAAACATACAAGTGCGACACAGAGATAGGTAGATCCTCAGATAACGAAATTGTGATTTTAGTTTTTCGCGTTAGGCCCTATGATCTAGGGTACCCTAGAAGTCATCATTTGCATTCCACTTTGTCTACACGATGTTTGAGAGCTCTACCCACGCTTATCCGGTAGTGATCGCCGATCATTTTCGGTCATTAGATCCGATAAGATATGACATAAACTTAGTCCTTACAACTATAGAGTATGAGTAACCAAAGGATGATTCAAAGCTTAAGTAAGGCGCGGCAGACACTTGTTATTGCTTTCAATTTATTGTTCCGTTCGTCATTGGTGTTATACGCATTGCTTTTATGACTGAGAATTAGCTTCTTATTTATTTAGGTATAACATACGTAGTTTATCATTAGCCTTGTTTTTTGAAGTGGATACTTATTTGTTTACATTACAGGGATAAAGTTACTTGAATTCAAAATTCAATTAATATATTCTGCAAGTAGGTCTCAAGGGCTTTTTTACAAGTCAATACAACATTTATAAATACAAAAGCCAATACCTGGGTAAACATCAAATTATAATAATATTAAAATAAATAATTACTACAATACTCGTACAACAGAGATGTATAGTCTCTATGGTACTAGGACTAAATAAATAAATCGCGTCTAAATAAGTTAAAATTTTGAAACAAGATGTGCGGCAGCCATTGCTTAGACATTTTGACGAACGGTTTATAAGTCAAGCCATATCGTCCACAGAGGCAACATCTAAGAATTTACGTTTATACTCGTACAAAATGCTTTTTTTATTCTTTTGACCCTTTCCCGTAAAGCCTATTAGCATAAAACCTACTGCCTCCTGTTCAACAGTACGTTTCCGTTGTTTGTGTCCTTTGTTTCTCTATTCTAGTTTGGCATGTCAGTATCAAACACAAATCCGCTTAACTAACCTTTTTGTTTTCATTTTACAAAAAAAAACCTTTGTAATTTACTTAGAGAACTGTCCATTTATAAAAGTTTTTGTGCCTTGACAAAATCCACAAATTCTCAATTAAAGTATGTTTTAATACAGTACTTTTTTATCTCAGAAGTTTAGTATCGAGACTCAATCACAATAAGGTCAATTTTTAAGGCCCCGCATGACCGGAAGTGTCATTGTGTCAATACTGACAACAATAAAGCTTATTGTCACTTTTTTCCACTTTGTCACGTGATCGGCGCCCGCGTGATGACTTCTAATCGAATATGCCTGACTCGGCCTTTCAAGATTGAATTAATCAAGATCTGAGATGATGAATTAGTAAGTGACGTTTCTGTTGTCTGCTTTCATTGCGCCGCGAAGCTTAAT
The DNA here is from genome assembly GCF_033807575.1 of Cydia pomonella. Lineage (NCBI taxonomy): Eukaryota > Metazoa > Arthropoda > Insecta > Lepidoptera > Tortricidae > Cydia > Cydia pomonella. The sequence continues at coordinate 16,838,181 of NC_084716.1, read as the reverse complement.
GGAATAACTGTCAATGCAAATCTGTAGGAATTTAAAGAAAATTACAAGGAAAAGCTGTCGTTTCCATTCCCATTGTGGAAGCCTTGTGTCAGAAAGTTTTATTATTTGCTTAAATCCAATCTTATAAACCAATTTTGAATAGATTTCGTAGTCCAATTGAGCTGAAATTTAGCATACTTACGGCTGACGGTAACTTCGGGAACAATGCATCAAGCCGACTATGGAGGCGAGAGCTGACCATAGAAATGCTTTTCTGTAATTAAACCCAAAAAAAATTACAGAAAAGATTATAGATGGGTATCTATTAACACATTCACTGCCAAAAACACGTATGTGTGTTCATTTTGTACTGAAAACGGGGCGCCCAGCACCGAAAGTGTTAAATTCAGGACCGTAAGAATACTCTTTCTAAGTTGTAAGTCTTGTATAAGATGATTAATTGTGTTTCCATGAAAAAAGTCCCACTTTGTCGCTTGCCATAAGGATTAAGCACGCTTTGCCAGGTTATTCGTAAAATATACAAGCAAATCTCGTCCCTATGGTGAGCGACAAACCAAGGTCCCACCTTTGACTAGACTTCGACACAATTGCTTAAAGAAAATTGCATTTGGCATCTTTCGTCATTCTAATTGGGTGCAATTTTGGCAACTATAAGAAAGTACCCTTCCATCTAATTCTCCTCCTTCTATTCTAAAACTCCCGTATTACGAGTCCACACATAGCAGTAATTTGAAGAGTAAACAAATATTTTAACTAAGGCATCATAAAATCACGCGAAGCTAATCAAACCATCACGGGAGGCTTATTAGCATGCTGTTTGTATTGACGCTACCAAATGTTGATTATGATCGACATGTGATGCAAGCGTCGAGATACCAACATGAATATTCGAAGCACGCTACAAGTGTGTGGTTTGAATTAGATAAAGTAAACAAACGTTTGTGGGCGTGTATTTAATGAGATAACTGGAGAACTATATAAATGTTACTTTTATTTATATGGTTCTCCAACTTATCCATTTATACAAGTATTTATAAAAGTAATGTCATTAAACTTACCTCTACTCCTCTCTCCTCTCCCTCCTCTATCGCCGCCTCCATTTTGAGGTGGATTTCTAGATAAAAAGAAAAAAGTATCTTGTCTTATCACGTTTATAATAGTAATAAGATATGCAAGTTGATTTTTAAATGGCTATAAAACATATACACAGGTTTAATTATCAATTGGCTAATGTCGAACTCGCAAAGTTATCAACATCACCAAAACGTGACGTACCCAACATTTATTACAGTTGTATGGTTTTATACGGCGTGTTGCAGTAAAATTTGCATAATAAATTGAAATTACATTTTGTACAGTTGTTCTAGATGAATTGGCCATGCATGCCTGATATCATTTTTATTGACACGCATGTCATACATGTCACGGTTCATTTTTTTACTCATATTTTTCTTGGGTTTTTTATGTTTTAGGCTGCCTTTCCAGTGCCGCAGAGATGGAGAAATTGTTAGTTGGTTGAATTGAAAAAAAAAAACGTAGTTAAGCACAGTTAAGGATCTTTAATTAGTCTTAAATCAATTGATTCCATTATGTTACGTAAATTAACTATGTATGTTGTATTTTTATTTTATATATTTGGCTCACAAAACAAGTTACAAACAATAGCAGAAATTACAGTATTAGCATACAGTTCTGATCTAGACTTTAACTCTAAACATGTGTGCACAGAATAATTACAATTTATCGCTAGAGAGGTGAGATGTCATTTCTACGCTAGATTATGGACAAAAAGCTAGGTATTGGATTGTATTTATTGTAATTAATTCATACTGAACACACTTTCATGCATATAACATATAACTTAAATAGAGGCGTGTTAATTGTCGTAACACAACAGGTCCCTAACTATGTAATTATTTTTTTTAATTCACCCAGTTGATAGTATGGACGATGGTACCTACTGCACTAAATAATATATGTTTTTGTTGCGTTGTTGCGTAAATTAAATATACTTATAGTTTTTACTATAAGTAAAATTAATTTTGTCTCACTTTAAAATATATATATATATATATTTTTAGGTATATGACAAAAAAGTGGACGCATAAATCTTTTTTAATGCACACCCAACAACTTTCATTTTTGAAAAGTGACTGTTCGACAATTCTCACCAAGTCACCACCACCACCGCTCACCATCGCCGTCACCGTCGCTTTCCGTTCCTAGTTCTAGTTTTTAGTTCAAAATGTAGTAAACATTTGCATGTTCGAAGTATTGTATTTCCCCTCAGAGGCCTATAAGTGAATTCCCAATACTCAATAGTACCCGGCGACCCAGATCGCGCGTACAGCGCCAGTTACAGAGGTACTTGCCAAATAGGTCAATGCAGTAAAAGATAGTCCGTTTTTAAAGTACTCGATTACATTCGAATCGAATTCGAGGGTTCTTGTAATGAATCAATTAATTATTTTATCAGCTGCGATGGTTAAAATATTAAAAGCTTACAGCCAAATATTTCTGGTACTTACATATATGTAGCTACTTACTGTACGAGCCAAGAATGTAGAATATTACTTGTATTGTGGTTTATTTAAGACACTATAACAACACTTATTATCAGGCGTATACTATTGTTAATTATTCGATATGGATCGGATCTGTCAGTGTTAAAAGTGACATTTTTGGTTGAAGAAATACGTAACGTTTGTCACTGACCGATCTGATCCACATCTAATCCAGATCGAATTCATATTCTATGGTTAAAATAACATTATGCATATATCGCAAGCATATATCGTAAACAATATCTCAAGGAAGGATACGGACAATAATCAGTCTATAAATCTTGGTCTTGATTTTTGCTACACTCATTTTAATTCTTCTTAGAAGACTTCTTTCAGTATCATATCATATCAAACATACATTTTTCTTGTTTTCTTAGAGTGTAAGTAAAATGACAATTTTAATTAGTTTTGACATTTTTATGCGCATGATTTTTATATTTTTGTATGTCTTTGATTCAGCTTTATTAATTTATTATTCTTGATAATTTATGTTTTCCTAGCATGTAAGTGAATTGGTCTGACACTGTAAACTTACATTGTATTTAATAAATAAATATAAATAAATATACTTATGAAATTCATCATCAAGCTATGTATAAGATTTAACACTGTTCACATTTATGTCAATGACACAGTTCTTTCTTAAGCTAACGGTTAAACTTTAGATTTCATCGTCAGTGATGTTAGATGCCAACATAGAAATTATTGCACATGGTTGCCAGAATTATGATGTTCTAAAAAAAATTATGACACATGAGTTGGTCCAATATATTTGCACTGTAATGAGTATTACTGATACACAATACGTCTCATTGTTACGAATTTGTATTTTATCTAGGTATTATGGAAATAAAATGTAATGAAGTGACAGTTGATGACCTAACGCGAACACCGAAGTTGGCAAATTGAGGGCATCTTTATCTGTCACTCTAATTACGCCTTAATGGGAGTAAAAGAGAGGGATGCCGCCCGCATTTGGGGAACGTCAGTATTCGCGCCAACATCTAAAAATCAAAAATCGGTATCTGCCTCTGTATTGCTCTTGCATGTTCGAGCAATAGAGATGCAGATACAGAAATCCCAGTAATCGTTCTTCACGGTAAGGTCGGTAAGGTCTTTGAATGCAGCATAGTCTCACAAATAAACTCTAGTTTCTATTTTATCAACTACTTATTATATATGCTGGTCAAACGACTTTGTTAGCAGAAAAAGACGCGAAATTCAAATTTTCTATGGGACGATAACCCTTCGCGCCTACATTTTTTTTAATTTGCCGCTTTTTTCTACAGACGAAAATGGTTTGACAGACTTTATCAACTCTATGACTACAAATTTAAATAAAAACTTCATTTTATTTTTAGAGTGATATATTTAGAAAATAAAATAATTTTTCGAACCACAGATGTTTTTATAGAATATAGTTCTCTGTAGTTGTATGGTTTAACGTACGGTACCTCCGGTCTACTTACGTTGCAACATATCGCACGTGATTTCGGATACCATCGTGTTTTTGTCTTTTTTGATCAATCAATTGAATTTGCAGTGTATCTAAAATTTAAGGCTCATTCACCGCACACGGACAGAAAGTAAGTTAATTCTCGGTGATCAGAGGGGCAATCGCGAAAACTAAAACCAATATTTCGTTATCTCTATCGCTCGATTTTGCAAGAGTGATAAAGAGGCAGATAACAAAATTTCTATTTTCGTGTTTTGCGGTAGGATCTCAGGTTTAGACAAAATCACGGATTTTTTTATGACCATCGAGAATCAGGACACTAACTCTCCGTCCGTGTGGGGTGAGCTTAGTTATTATTATTGCCTACATTAAAGGAAATTAAACAACAGACAGAGCGAGTGAGAGAATTTTAGAGTTAAGTAAAGTATATCTTTAGTAGCACGGCAAATCAACTTTTAGACACCGACGACACTAATTTGTCCGCGACATTTACACGTCAATTTAAAATTTCGCTTAAAAATAATATATTACCTTTATATAATTTTATGTTATACGTTAAAACAAGCAATTACACCGTGATAGACTTAAAATTTAAACAAATATTAGGGCAACCTAGTTTCTTCGAATACGCGCTCAAACAATGCGTCTTCGTCAGCATCGGTATTCTGGTTGCTGTCATAAAGGGATTTCGAGCTCATGCGGTTGCGCATATCTGCCGTCGGTTGAAATGTGTCACAACAACCTTTATGCAGTTTTATAGCTTGGGAGGCCAGCATACATCCTGAATCGAAAATCGTCGCTGTCTGGGAGCCTATAACCCCAGAAGAGTGCGAAGAGTTGGTAGCGACGATGCCATTGAGGATCAAGGCTGTTCTTAAGAGTAAAGGCGAGACAACTAAGTGGTAGGCGAACTATTTTGCGTACTCAAGATCGATAGCCGAACTATTATGCGTTGTAGTTGATAGAAGAATTGTATTTTTTTATTGCAATACATGAATATTTTTTTGTTGTATTATATAGGAAATAAAGTTGATTAATATTACAACACTTTTTTAATTCTTTCTCCTATGCTACTAAAATTACTTACTAGATTTGACTTTAAAAAAAAGGTACTTTCAATTTCAAATAGTAGCCGAACTCTTCTGCATTGGGGCTCGTACACTTTCAACATAGGATTATAATTTATTTCATTGCATTAAGGATTAAAATAAGTACATCAATGTATATAGTACGTTCATGACCTTGAATGCACAATTGTTTATTTTTAACCTACTTGTCTCAAGTAAAACATTCAAATATGTTTAAATTGTATTGTCTAAGCTAATAATATTACGTACATGAACCTTTTCATCCACTTATTTACTTTTCAACCATCGATAATCAATATTTGTTATGAAACAACGTTGTTAGATACAGATCTACTGTATTTGCCTGACATATTATTATTATTATTATTAAATCATTTATTGCAGACAACATTGATCCATATACATATAACATTTATAAAAAGAATTAAAATAAAAACGAAAATTTAAATCGATTTAAAAACTAGACATTAAAATTTACATGATTAAGCATTTCATTGATTAAATTAAAATAATAAATGGATTTAATAAACAAGGATAAAATAAATTAAAATGTCAAGCTTCCTATAAACTATAAATAACTGCAATTAAAATTAAAAATTAAAATGTAAGAATATGAAGACTGTGCCAGTGTCTAGCAATCGGGCAATCTAGCCTGTTTGCCACCAGGCTCAGGATGCTGTTTGGGCTCTCCCGTACACGGCGCATAATGGAAGCTGTCCGTTTTCGCAATATGGCCGGGAAACTATCTATATGTGAGTCCGCAAACATACCAGAAGCGCTGCAGTACCTAGGAAGACCCAACAACATCCTTAGTATGTTATTATACTGAACGCGCAAGGCGTTTATTGCCCTCTGAGTATGGTTAACCCACAGGCTGCACGTGTACAAGGACTGGCAATATGCCTTAAATAGGGTTATTTTAACTTCCCTTGTACATCGTGCAAACCTGCGAGCCACCATGTTGCCCCGGACAGCCAACGCCCTGCGCTCCCTCTCAATGTCTGGATCGTCCGAGAGGCACTCCGTGACCCAATGACCCAGGTACTTGAATTTCTTGGTTCTATTAAGAGGTACTCCATACAGCGAGACATCCGGCACCCTATCCACCTTATGCTCTCGCGGCTGGAAAACTAGAACCTCACTTTTAGCCACATTGTACCTAAGTCCATGCGTCACGGCATACTCCTCGCACATGCTCAAAAGTTTTCTGATTGCACAAACAGAGGGCCCCAACAGCACCATGTCATCTGCGTAACTGATATTGTTTACCATTTCCCCGGCTATGGCACATCCGACCCTGGTGCTGCTGAGACTCTCTATGAGCGCATTGATGTACAGGTTGAAGAGACGCGGAGAGGATAACCCCCCCTGCCTCACCCCGCACCTCAACCTGTACTCATCAGAAAACGCGTTGCCCCACTTGACGACATTCGTTTGGTTATTGTACCAATAATCAAAAACACCTATTACCTCCTCTGGTACGTCTGTCTCTGTACGCAGCTTATGCCATAGTAGGTCGTATGACACCATATCAAAAGCTTTAGATAGGTCAAGAAAACACCCGTAAACCGGCGTTTTCCTATCGGTGTAGTATCGGACAGTGTGCTTGAGACAAAGAATTGCTGTTTCGGTCGATAACCCAGCTCGGAAACCAAACTGTGCATCATGCAACTTAAGGTATTTACACAGCTGTCGATCAAGCAAACTGTCCAACACCTTAGCTACAGTGGTCGCTAGTGATATGGGTCTATAGTTGGACTTATCCGTCGGATCACCAGTTTTATTCTTGATTATTGGTACAACCACCGTTTTCATACACTCGTCAGGCAGATACGAGTGACGAACCGCCAGTGTGTAAAACATCGCTAACACACGCGGCAGGTGCCCTCCAGCATACTTAAGATGTTCAATACTAATACCATCATGACCAGGAGATTTACCCCTGGTCATATTACGCACGACTGAAGCTACCCCTGCCGCGTCAAACTTAATAGGCGACCCACACCTTCCGGTGACACTCTTCACCGCCTGACGAGTACTTGCCTGACTATTTAGTGGCTTAACCAAAAACGTGTCCTTGAACATGTTTGCTATGTCCGCGGGCTCGTTGCAACCATCGACACCGAGAGGGACAGACGACCTAGGGTTCAGTTTATTCGTGTGTTTCCAAAAACTCTTAAAATCTTTTTTAGCGTGATGCGCAGCTAAAACATCCATCCTTATCCGTTCAGTATTATCCTGGCACCATTTCAGCCTAGACTTAAAAATGCGCCTAGTTACCGCCATCCGCTCATAAAAGGGCCCGCTCGATGGTTTACCATGCGATACCCATTGCAAGAAATGGTGCCTGGCTTCTTTGTGAGCAGGATAAACATGCTTGTTCCAGCCTACCACACACTTTCTTTTCCTGTTCCTACAACTAGACCCAGATGCACTCGCCTCACTCGCATATTTTAGCGTATTAACAATCTTATTATATAAATGATCTATCACTACTCTGTGTTCACGTTTATTACACAAACCATCACAACATTCAGTAAACTCCGTCGGGAAGTCTATACATCTAAGTCCCTCATTACATAAATAATGGTATTTTTCGATTTGTGCAGCATCCCTATGTCCCCACAATACCTTATTATACATATTGCTGGGCAGACTTTGAACAGGTTTCAAAACATTTATGTCACAGCTGATTTCCAAGGCTAAGTGGTCAGACCAAACTGCCCCGTAATGCACCTTCACGTACGTCACTGATTGCATCGCTGCCTCGGTCACTAAACAATGGTCAAGCCAGCGCGTACAACCGTGTGCATCACTCACATACGTAAAAGTATCGGACGTTACGCCTAACTTAACAATATCCGCGCATAACCACGACTGATCCTCACAAAACTTCAATAATTCACGACCAAACAAGCTAACCGGATGCGCATTGAAATCTCCTAGTATATAAACTGAGGATAGCTCAACACTCTCCACGATAGCGCATACTTCACTCAGGCACTCTGTAAAGTCACTCAAGTTGTCAGCATGGTTGACGGGCATGTAAATCGAAAACACCAAAAACGAACGATCGCAAACTTGCACCTTAATTGCAGCGAGCCGATCACTAGCACAGTCAATCACAGACACTGAGTCGAACGCACTTTTCTTCCATAATAACGCTACTCCTCCATATGGCCTACCGCGTATTATACCTACAGTGTCATCGATACTAGACTTGCCTATTATAAATAAAACTTACCTTTTCTTTTTTCTTAGATCTGTAAATCACCCAGAATAACAGCAATCAATAAATCTACATCAACAGCAACACACTACAAAATTACTTAAATAATTTTATTTTTCATACATTCAATATAGTTCGTTGCTGACGACAAGCTGGCGCCAAATTGAAATTTTGAAACCAGCGTATCTATTTTATTACGAACGACGAGTACTGCGACTTTCGATCTATCTTCACCTCTCTTACTTTACTATCGCATCGCAAGAGCGAAAAATAAGCGCGAATTGTCAGGTTATAAGGTTTGCTACGTTAGGTGCCTTCACTGCTCACCATTCACCACAGATACGATAATCGAATCGAAGCACGGAATAACAAAGCGTTTCGTTCTACGTTAATATTATATTATACTTACGGGAAAAAACTACATTACTATTTCCATACAATACAACGTTAATGCGAAAATTAGAGTAACGCAAAATATTCATTCAAAATTATGATATTTTCGCGTATCATAATGATATCATTATGATAAATGATACGGAGGCCAGAAATATGATACATGTATCATAATTATGATACGTATAACAGCGCTGTTCATCGTCATATATTGCTCTTGCGAGAACTATTTTATAGGTTTTATGACTGTTTATCCCGGTTACTATTACTGGTGAAAAATAAAACCTCATAAAAGAGTATAAGCATAGCTGGGTTAACGCATCTTTCGTGCTGTTTTTTAGTTCTTTGTTCTGTATTCATTCTACTACTTATATATGTTTAGATATATGCCCTACTAAAATACTATATTAGGTATACATCGGCCTAAGTTAGTTCTAAAATAATTATGTCGGAATTATGCCTACGTTATGGCGTACGTAAGTTGGCACAGACTTTGAAAAACCGGATTATTGAATTAGACAAGTAAGATTTTTGCCGTGGAATATACTCCTGAGTATACTAGAATGCATCCTTGAGGTATGCCTCAAGGATGCATTCTAGTCTCGGCCACAACGTTAGTCAGAGGCGAATATGAGAAAACAAATGAATTAGCTTGGCACAGAGTCGAGGAAGCTTTACAGACCATTACTATTGCGTAGGATGCGGGCTGGATACATAATTCGAAGTGACTTATTCGACAGTCTCAACAAACAAATAAAATACCAAATTGAATTTGGGACGGGATACATCAAACATTTATTCAGCAAATAGGCCACTTATGGCACTTATACATGTCAATTTTTTTGCAAACAATAAACATAACAAAATACAACTACAAATATGGAATCAATGAAATATTTGATATCGAAGAGAACATTCGTCTGTAATCGACAAAATTTATTTAATGCACGTCTTGTTAAAAAGATATAATGTGATGCCATTGCCCGAGATTTTGCATATTGTCAATGAAATGCCAATTATGCATTTTCAGAGCGTGAAGGATTTACATTATTGTAATCGCCAAGGGTGTAAAATTTGATGAATTTGCATGAAGGTTGAGTATATCTTCCAAATGACTACTGATTTTTTTCAAGTATCTTCGCATAGATGTGTTAAATACGCTACTAAAGATAATGTACCACTAAATTGTATAAGTGATTGCATTATTTGACCTAAATTCCAGGATTATAAATAATTCAAGGAAATTATGCAGCTCTGCGGTATCACTCGAACTCATTGCAATAATTTACAGAATCGCAGAAATATGTAAACAATTTTGGATCTTATCCCCTACCCACTAAGTGTTAAACCAAATGTTAAGACGCAACATTCAATGTTTGGAGTAATATAGTGCCTCTGACCATCTCTGCACCTTGTGTTACGCGCACACAACGTAAGCAATGTACCGTCTCACATATAATTGCATACATTCCATACATTACAACCGCCATGCTGCATACGCTTCTGGTGTGTCTACCAAAGTAGGGCTGTCGGACTTATTCGTTTGCTTTTAGAGCTAATGTAATTACAGTTTGTTGTTCACGTCGGTTCAAATTCTATTACGAAGTTATATCTGACGAAGGGTTTTAGGGGGCGTTGTTAAAGTATAATAATGGATAAACGATGGAGGGTTGATAAAATACGGTAAGGATAATTAGAAGTGAGATCGATAGTAACAAAATGCAGACAAAATTAGATTATAAGCGATAACAACGCCTGTTGTTTACCTCTTCTTGATTTTCTGTATTCTTTATATTATTTTTTGTATTGAGTTGTGAATGAATAAATGTGTAAATATATAAAGAAAATTTTACACATTTCAGTGATTTTTCATGCCTTTATCTATCTATACATTCGAATTTAATTTGAAATTAAACGATATGCGAGCCAACTTGTCTGCATACTGTAGCCTTGCCAACTCGCATGCTCTACTGAATATATATATAAAATCGCATCAGTTATAAAGCATAACACTATTCTTGCCCGTGAATAGCACCGTTAAAACTAATTAATCTAATTAAACGTATTCTAAAATTATGCAATCGCTGCAGTTATATCGTTAATTCTTATTAATCCTAGTTGATTTTGGCGTTGAATTGACTCGGGTTTTTGGCAGGGGTAAGTCTTGGACGGGCATGCGAAGTTTACATTTCATCTCATTATAACAACACTCGTAATTCGTAGTCCTCTCTTGTAGTTAATATACATATTTATTGGAAGCCAACATGATGAGCTGCCGTAGCTGATATCAAAATTATGACTAATGTAAAGATCTAATGCGGTGAAGAGTCAGTGTTGCTCCTTATACGATAAATGATTGCCGTAAAAGCAGCGCAAGTGGAGACGCTGCCTCAACCGCGAGTCTAAGGTTTCCTCAACCTTAGGATGCTGCCTCATTAAGCAGCATATCCACTTGCAGGGCCTCGGAGTGAGGCAGCCTCTAGTGGATATGCGGCTTCAAATACGGCAATTCAAGGGCATTCTGATCAAAAACACGGCATACGGCAGCAGTTTCATTGCCCTATCTCCGATACATTGTTCCCGCACTTCAGCGCTTTTTCTGCTATGGCAATATTCTTAAGATTTCTTTGAAGCATGGCAATATAAGACTCCGTACATTCGTCCCCAAAATTCGACAGAAACACCAGTGCTTACGAACTCATAAGTGAGTGTTCTTCGTTTTGACTTGTTGATTTATATATTCTCATTCAATTTCCGTGTTATGTTACTTATTAATAGGTTGAAATTAGATAAAAGGTAATTCACTTTCAAGCTCATGTTGCGCAACTCTTGCATAACTTGCACAAGAACCTAAATGGGAAACTTCGCGGCCAATGTCTTGAGTTCAACGACATTTTACTCTGATTTCACTCCAATAATACGTTTTTGTAAGCATATAAAAAATATCTATGCCTATATCTCTACCGCGGTCCTAATATTAGTACAGATTAGCTCCAATGAAATTTGAATCATTATTAAATGGAGCAGAGGTGCTTTCGTTTTGTTTCGTTAAATATTAAAACTAAACGAATTCAATTCTATTTTCGAATAGCGATACTGACTGCAAATTTTCTTGTACGGTGGGCCACTAGAGGGTATAGTTACGCACTGTTTATTAGGATTATTTATTTTCGTACGAACTCCTATGAGTATCCTTTGTTATTTAGTAAATTGTGTAGTAAAGTTTAAGCAAACTGAAGGTACACCCAACCCGCAAAATTGCGAGGCTACTTTATGAATAAATACATTCATAATGTGTCCATAAAATTTTGTAGTTCGCTGTATATTCTTTAAAAGCGATTTCTAACAATGTGAATTTCCCAAGTACCCTACAATTTGTTCGTAAAGTGTAGCTTGTAATCAAAGAGAGAGTACATTTCACGCACCTTGTACTTAATGCCGTTGCAGTGTATTTTATTGACTCTGTTTTTACCACTATCGTGTTTCTATCTATCTTATCGTTATCAGAACGTATAATTTGCATTACTTTATTGCATGCATTGTGTACTTCATTACTCATTATTTTTTTACTTGTATCTACATATTGTCTGTTCTATTAATATGGGTCAATCATTGGCCATGCATATCTTCTCCTTATCTCATTTAGTTACAAATCATTTCAAATGTTTAAAAATATACGTAAATGTTCACAAATATGTCAACAATGCCTCTATTCTCAAGACGTTAAAGTGCATATTTAGTTATTTTTTATTTTATAGTACATATGGAGCTATTTTACCGCACTAGTGCGGCAATAAGCACATTACGTAACTATGTCGAAAATTTAAAGGGCCTTATGGACTGGAAAACGATGAACGATACATGTGCGAATAGGTAATTCGCAACTCGTGTCGATTTAAAACACTTTCTTCGGTCGTGTTTTAATTTATCGCCACTCGTTTAGAATTTCCTATTTTTCGCACTTGTATATGTACTATTACGACTTACGGGAAGAAAATCGCAGGTGTAGGCTAGTCAAATAACTAATGGCTCGCGATAAAATAATTCAAATAAAAAATATTTACTTTGTTGAGTCATTATCACAGTCCACAGCGAACTCACAATTGACTTAAGCGCCATACTAATACCTACAGGCGCTCAAGTCTTTTATGCCAATTTCCGCCATTTCGCCATTTTGAACGTTTTCAAAAAACGAAACGATAGAAAAATTCTATCTATTGAACCGGCTCAAAAAATGACACGAGAATCTATTGAGAAATGCATACGAAAGTATTTTTGCCCTAGCTGAATCGAACCTTTGCTGTCACTTAAGTAAAGCACAGTGCTTGTAAACAAGGAACAGCAAACCACATCATTATTGGCCGGTCGTGAACTTGACTCGTGGTTTGGCGCGTAATGGCGGCCGCTACGTGATTAATTTTAAATAACCTCATTATATAACTTCCTTCTTATGTAATTACTTGAAGGTAAGGTAACCCTTCTGTTAGGTAGGTTTCTATTTGAAGGCAAATTGCTGTGAATATTTAACCCTTGTGAGTGCTTCTAATTTATTGTGTTAGAGATCGTGCCTTAGGAAGTAAATGAAATTACGAACTACATATAGTCATATGTTGTTTATAGTACATAATACGAGAATTACCGGATATGAATCAGCTTACAAATAATGTCTTCTACTTTTCTGTCGTTTCGCTCTTGGCAGAGCGGTTGTGGTCACGTTGTGGCGCCCGCATCGGTAGTAGAGGCGGCCACAGCTTTTCGTCATCCCTCCCTGTTGGTAGACTGTCTGGCACAGTTAGATACGCGGTTTGGGAAACTGCGGATTTTATTTGGTCAGACCTGCGCATAGATGACCTGCTGCGTGATCTGGTTCCCTCCACTATTGTCTGTTTTAATGTCTATATTGTATAAAATATTATAGATAGCATAGCATCTAAATAGGCAGTCGGTAGTGAACCCGCCTACGAAGCAGAAGGTCCCGGGTTCAAATCCTGGTAAGGACATTTATTTGTGATTATGATTACAGATATTCGTTCCTGAGTTATGAATGTTTTCTATGTATTTAATGGTCTATTTATTACATATATCGTCGTCATAAATACCCACACCACATTTATTAAGATTACTGTGGGACTAACTAGGTCAATTTGTGTAATATTTATTTAATTATGTTGCATGCTGTTGAGTTGATTATGACTTGCACAACCTTTGAAAAACTGCGCGGAATCAATTTTTTCTCTCGGAAAATTTCTAGTTTATCGTTGCTTCACTGTAAAAAAACCTTAAGTTGTTTATAATTTGAGTACTTAGATATATTTATAAGAATATCTCTCATAGTCACTGCCTGTTTCGTTGAAGAGAAAGTTTCTGTGTCAAACCTATAATGGTCATTTTCTGTTAGATTATTTAGACAGCAATGTTAACTAAATTAAATCATTATCCATAACTGTTCTTTTAGTTCGTATTTAGTGTAGTATTTACTAATGGTTTTTCAATAACAAAACCGCTACATACATTTCGACTTCCGTGACTAATATGACCAGTTTGTTGATATTTTACCTTCGATGAACGAAATTGTTCAATTTTAACTTAAACGCATGAGAACTGGACACCATCAGTAAATAACATGATCAGTTCTTCGCTCCTTCGTCGCCGTCATTTTAAAACGACATCCTTAATTAACTTGAACATTCAAATAACAGATATCTCTTGGTACTAGGTTTTCGTTGCTATAATCTGTATCTTTAGGTATTTAAAAGAATGTAAACAAACCACAATTAGGTATTTTATTGTGCAAGAAGATTCTTCAAGAATGGTCAAACATAACAATTTCACCCTGTATAGTCTAGCAATCTTAACGAAATACAAGTGCTATCTTAACTGAATAAGCACTCGACATGGGAAGGCTATCTGCCCAATAAAACGATCATTAAAGGGCATTTACTCTTAATTACTGTACTATTAAGGCAATTAGCCGCGTTATACGGATTAATCCGATTGTCTGGCGTTGAGATATCGCACGGAAAATTGTTTGTGTTTTCATCAGTTCTATTATGGTTGAGATTTATCGATGCCGGGTTATGTTTATTCAAACCGGTTGTTTTAAAAATATCTTACGTTATCAATTTAGAACCTATAGAAATCGAATATAATGCTTATACAAATTTATTTTTATCGACAAAAAGGTTTTTATTATTAAATATGCCGTATAGGTATATTATCAAACAGCTTGATGAAACATTATCTTAGGTATACACACATACGCATACGACACATATGTCGATATTAGTCTCTGGTTCTAGCAGATATAATATAGATATATATGTATAGATTATTCTCGTACGCAAAACCGTGAACAAAGTCAGTACGGATCAATGCGGTCAATTTTTATCGCTAGTCACTATGCTTGTCACTTTCGCACGTATATACTTATTAGAACGTGACAGGCATGGTGATAGGCGATAAAAATGCGACCGTGCTACAGCCGCTGGAATACATTTCCAAATAGATATATCTCTACAGTTCGCGTTCAAAAGTATTTGTCTGTCTGATTGTTCAACATCTTGAGGCATATTTATTATTGTTATTTTAGAGAATGGTAGTAGTGGTGTAGGTATACTTAATCTTGACGCTTAGTTTGATCAGCTATTTTTGATGCTGACTGTACTAGGTTCGCTCCAGTTTGAGGCTTTTCATAAGTGCGGTCACAGACTTAAATTGTTGATCCATCTAAGGTTCAAGTTAATTTGAACGTCAATACTAACGGTATGAAACGTCCAATGCAAAGTAAACCTTAAATGGCCCGCTGATGTACAGCTGCCGGACAGAAAGGCTGATATAAAATATATTGGTACTATATTTTATTTTAAATTGTTTTTCCAGAAAATGTTATATTTTTCATGTTTATTTGCAGGTACATTGGTGTGATACGTGCGAGCTGACAAGTAAGGTAAAAATTTATGAGACTTTAATCAAATTTTGACATTTATTAACTTTTTAGTTTCGTTTTTTTATTTAACTCTATAAATAAACACATTATCACGGAAACGAAGTTCCAAACCACTTTTCCGCATCGGCAGAAACACAAGAAACAATGCCATATCGACAATTCTTAACCTTGCATTACCATACATTCCTCGTCCGACGCGTAGGTGCACTGCCCTTCTTTATATCTAAAACGGCTTATATGCATTCGAGGATCATTGTTGTGTTGATCCTAGGGAAAAGGGACCTTACTCCGTCGCGTAGGAAAGCGTCGCATTTGAAGTGTATTTTTCTGCCGAAAATACGCCAACCTATTTGAGACAGCTAAATAGACGCGGTACCAACATTATAATAATAGGTACTGAATGTACTGATCATCTATTTGGCTGTATAATGGGCCTATGCCTTCATTTGATATGGCCATTTCAAGTTTTAAAGTTTGAAAATCGACAAATAATGGAATTTGTATGCAACATTACTGTCTCGAAAATCTCGAAATCTTTTAAATTTTTGACTGACTATAAACTACGCTCTTCGCGACCTATTTTTAACCGGCAAAGTCGACTTTGTCATCCACTTGAAAATATACGTTACAGTTTTATGGCAAAAACTTCACTTAGTTCCCTTTTCCATGAACCACTTTGTATAGGAACACTTAAGACGTTTATAAAAACATTGGCTTGGATACGGCAGGCTTACGACCAGTCGTCCGCTTCCTGGTGCACCAAGGATCTTCCTATCTCCACGATAAAACACCATAACTTAATGTCACATGACATAAATTGTTATATTGTGTATAATGGTGAATTTATGTAGATGTGACTATGTGAGTTTAGAAATGTAGGTTTAACGATTTTATAAAGTTTTTTTTCGGGACTAACAGCGGTCAGTTCTCATTTCCAAACATGGCACGAAACGATGACGTGCGGTCGGGACCGTCACTCAATGTATTCTTCAATTTATGATAATTACTTTGTACAGCGGCATTTCTCATAGCAATGCAGCATGCAGCTCTGCAAGTAGCACGGCAATGTCTTTAGATTTGGAATTTAACCTTAATGGTCATCCTCAGGGGCTGGCAAAGTTTTTAGAAGAGCCATGCGCAGTAGAATTCGGAGCCGCAAAGAGCCACAAAGGTTTGTTTTAATGGTCTAATAACACTTAAAGAAGATTTCTCTTATATCTCTATAGAGAAACTCTTCTTTCTAAAGCGCCGCATGCGGCTCCCGAGCCTAGGTTTGTCGAGCTCTGGTCTACCTAGTGTTTGAACTAGCAATGGCGCTATAAATAATTTTGCAAGTTAATTACTATTAGCCTCATTATTTATTTACTAGCACATTCTTTTGAAGAAACTAAACTTCATGAGTTTCATACTGCTTCTTTCTTGTTATCATTTCAGTGTTCAACTTTTTTTGTTGTAAACCTCTTCATTAGATTATACAATAAGACTTGCTCATCATACGCAATACGTACGTCAAACAGATGTCAGATGTATAAATAGAATATTTAAATTTGATTGTTCAATTGCTTCTTTAAAACTTGTACGGTCACGTCTGAAAATATCGATACGAAAAAAGTGCCAAAAATATGTATACACGACTTTATTGCCCATATATTAAGGTAGTGTATACATATTTTTGGCATATTTTCGTCTCGATATTTCCGGACGTGACTGTACATTGGTAGAACGACCGTTCGATGAGGGCCGAAAAGTTATAGAATCCGTAGTGGACATCAAAATTCTGTATTGTACTGGCTATGTTATAAAAACATTAAAAACTAAACTTAGTTCCGAAGGCGACATATTATAGATCGTGTCATTCACGAAGACGCGTGCCTTGACTAGTAATGTCATGTTATTAAAGGTTAGAATTGACAATTCTGCGCGTCATCGTGGATGACACGGACCATACATAGCAAAGCCATAATACGACTACCTATCACTTTCACTATTACAACCGTCGACTGAAATGTATGAACACTAATTTATAGTAATTATGTCAGAATGACACATTATAAACGGTTGCCGAAGCACCTTCTACGCCTTATGATTCTAAGTATACATGTCATGGCCAGATATTAGAATTGAACATTTAATAATGTGGTCTTACCTAACCTAACCATATCATGAAGTGATCAATTCCAAAATGACATTTGATGAAATAATCAAATTCTATGATCTGGCCACGACTGGTTTCCCAAACATATCCTTACATGCAGTGTTTACATATTTATGATATAACAAAGATAAATGAGAAATTTTCATTCGTATCTATAAAAAACAAATCCTTTTATCTACCTTAACCCGTATAAAACACGTATACTGTCTGCCTTCTGTTCTGAATGAAAAGCTTTATAACGATAATTTTCTTAATTCCCTTTGTCAAAGTATTCATGAGTCAACGGCGGACGTTTACTGTCCCAAATCCAATCGTTACTATTCATCATAACCTTTAACCGCAACAAAGCTTGTGCTTTCCTCAAAGGCCGTGACTCAGACGGTTTCACTTTTACGCTCTTTTTTTCAACGATTTCAATATTTAATTCGCATTTTAAATGTGCCGTTTCTAAAGAGTATGAAAGCGAAAATGTTAATTTTGAGCGTACACATTCGTACATTTCCGCGATAATTGTTTGTAGGTATTGTTTGTACGGTTAAGATACGTTTTTCTATACATCTCGCTCGCATGCTCGTAATATGCCAGTACGAGCGAGGTGCATAGAAAGTAAGTAAGAAGTAAGTTAAATATTTATTAAATACTTTTTAGGTACTAACTAATATGACCGTAATATTAATCTATCAGGTTTGGGCATCTGTATACATACTATACATACATTCTTATTCCTTCTTTTTCCACCTTCTTGAATCATATGAAGATTCTTTTTATAATCCATTTTTCCTTGGAGGTAACCGGCTTCTGAAGACTAGTACAAAAAAGTTCTCATTCTATTATTTACTTCTATTAGGCACATAACTATATACCTATAACAGACACGGACGCTGCCCTAACTGACATTTAAAAACAAAGCACTTGACATAGGGTCAAGTGTTTTGTTTTTTAATATCTGTTTAATGCGAGAGTCAAAGATCTGTAAAAGTTTTTGCACCGAAAATATCTATCCTCATTTTAAAGTCGGAGGAAAATTCGGTCTGCCTTAGGATAGGCCAGTTGTTATCTCTACTATCTTCAGAAAACATTTACATCAAGAGCTCAGAATAAATAATAGTACTAGTACTACCGGACAGAAATGTTCATGCCGGACTTCCTGCAAAACCTAAGTTTGACAGCGGTTCATGGACGAATCATGCTGTCCCTTTTTAATGTATGCCACTATCCCATTCGGCTGGTTAGGGTTGTCAAAATTCAAGTCATTATCTTATCTGTAGTCGTGCATGCATAGGGACCTTAAGTTGAGCCAACCCTAATAATTGCTCGGAGCAATTCCCCGATTGGCCCGAAGGAGTGTCGCCCCACTGTCAAGAGTAAGATGAGCAGGTACTATTTTTATTCGTGTTAAGCTAGGAAGAGAAACAATGAAGAAGAATTCGTTCATTCACATGTATGTAAGGTCAGACCAAGCTAAGTTGGCAGCGATTTTGATAGCACATACTTTGCAAGTAAACGTCATAATTTCATAGAATTTTGACATTTGATATAACACTTGCTCAGTCTGTAGTATCTTAATCGCTGCCAACTTAGCTTGGTCTGACTCTGTAACTAATCCTGAACCCCGATTCTGATTTAACAACTTGTTATGGTTTTGATTTTATTTTGATACTACTTTGAAGATCGCTCACGCTGCTGATAAGTGCATGCGAAATGACGTGAAAGTCCAGCGTGAGTACGCCAATCGCCAAGACGATCGTCAAGGTCGTGTCAAAACCAGTTCAAAATCGTGAGTTGTTAATTCCTTGGCCTTCTTGTTTTTGATATAGAGAAATGGAAGATTCTAGAATATCAGTTCTATTCTATTGCCCCAATGATCCGACCGATATGTAATTTTAGTAGGAACTGTAATGCATATGTAATTAATTCATTAGGGCTTATACTAATTATCTACCCGTGGAATATGTGTTCGTATCAAAAGTCACGCTGTATAATATGCGTGAGTAGACTTCCTGTCTTTTTTTATGATATAAGAGGCAAACGAGCAGACGGATCACCTGATGGATTACCGCCGCCCATGGACGCCCGCAACACCAGAGGGGTTGTAAGCGCTTTGCCGCCATTTAAGATGGGAGTACGCTCTTTTCTTGAAGGTTTGAAGGTCGTATCGGTCCGGAAATACCGGAGGCGATAGTTCATTCCACAGTTTGGCTGTGCGAGGCAGAAAGTTTATGGAGAAACGCACAGTTGAGGACTGCCAACCATCTAAATGGTGAAGATGGAAATGTTGTCCCGTAGGGCGATGGCTAAAAGAAGCGGCAGGAATAAAAATGGTCTTTTAAACTTACACATAAAATTTATATCCGCGTTTTGTGATTCGGATAGCTTCGGTAATTTATTCGCTTAGTTTAGGTAGTCATTATTCAAATAAAAAACAATTCAATGTAATTAACACTATTCCATGCAAATACGAAATACGGTATAAACTAATTGAACTTTAAAATTAGTTTTTAATTATGCGAATTTCATTAATGTTTGTTTTTCGACCTCGCCCGCATGACTCAAAGTTGAACAAAAGCTTACATGCTAACACGTGTGTTAATCGATGCTAATATCACAATATGTGTATACCTAATCAGTATGTTCAGTGTTCTAAACTACAATTCAGTATTCCAGCTGCTATTGTCTCAATAGTATTTTGTGCAACGGGTTTTTAAAATCCAAGGGCCGAAGATACAAAACGAGACGAAGTAGAGTTAATTAATTATTACCGTTGCACACAGTATTTATTCTAAGATAGCAGCAAACACCATAAATACAATCAAACAAAAGTAAATAAATTTGGTTTCCAGATCTTCGTTTAGTTACCATTTAAAAAAAAAATGGGTTGCACTCTGGGAGTGCCGGCAGAAGTGAAAACTTGAATATCAACGTTGTGCATTTTTGATATTTTGGAATGGTTAGGGAATAATTTTGCACGAATTGCTTTAATTATCAGTATAAAAGTATGTACTATCATTTATGTGGTAAAATACAATATTCATTTATTGCACTATCGTACACAAACATGACAATTTATATTAAATTAAAAATTGAAGACTTCAGAACTATTACAATTATTTAACATTAAAAATGCACAACGTTAATATTCAAGTCACGCCGGCGGTCTACTGGCTTCAATGACATTGTAACAGTTTTTTGATCACGTGTCCGTCTTACGAATTTTCAATCTGACGAATCTATCGGTCACGTGACCTGTTGCAAGCTTAACATTTTTTCCCCATCACAAAAAGTGCACAGCGCCGCTAAAGAAGTTTTCACTTCGTAAACTATAATTGCATGAATATTCACAATAACACTGCTGTTATGATCCTAGAGACAAGCGCCGGTTCGCCCCCCGCGCCGCGGTCCTAATGAAGTTGGTTTAGATATCAGTGCTGGAGTTGAAAAATACGTATTGCGATTGTGAGGTCATCCCTAGTGTAATTAATCGCTTCCACGGTTTCCTGCTTTACGAACTTAAGAGTGAAGTATACACGTGATTGTCCATACAAGAAGAGGAAACGTTTTTCCACTTCCAAAACTAAATATTTTCCATTCTCCATGATTTTTTAGTATGTTATTGACACAATAAAAAATTAGGTTTATAGGTTTTCCGATTTCAAAATTTCCAATACTATTTTTTTTCTGTTTTTAAAGCGAAACCTATAAACGTAGAATATATTATGCTGAAGCGATCGACATCGAAATCAAAGTGATTTGAAAACGTTTTCTCCCGAAATTGAATTTCATAGAAAAAGTACCGTTATTTCGCTAGGATCGCAAACCTGTTCTTCTCTCTTAACAATCTGGACACTGGTATACGACTTCAAAAAGGCTGGACTAAAGGCTGAATGCCTATAAAGGGTTGTCAGGCGTACGATAATGATCGTACATATACACCAATATCGACTCCGGTACGATTTACGATCTGAGTATTACTTCATTCTAGATTTGTGGCAAAATATTACATTTACAGTCAGAAATATGCAATTGGCACGTTTTTGGCATTTTTTTTTAAATAAATATTATAGAACATTATTACACAAATTGACGAAGTCCCACAGGCATTGGGTTTTTTGTTAAGTAAAAGTTAACAAAATATCCTTCAAACCACTACTACTATTGTGGAAATAGTTCTAAACATTGACATATATCTACGGACGGGCCTTACGGGCACTAAGAATGGTGCTAGTTCAGCGGTATCGCGCGCGTGATGCGAACTCATCAACTAATCCAATCGCGTTGTGGCGTTAGACTGTACGATTGGCTCGAATTCGTGAGCGTGACACGACACCGCAGTACTGGGCCCATTCGTATTACCCGCAAGGCCCGTCCGTAGATATATGTCAATGGTTAGAACCATGGTCAAATTAAACAGTTTAACACAAAATTTATCTCAAAATTGTAAAGTTTAAGCTTATTTTGAAATAATTTAAAGGGCCTTATTTGCAAGCCTATTCAGCAAAGTGGAAAAACATCCACTCGTAAACAGTATGATTGTGTGCAAGCCGCATGTAAAGTTAAACGAAATCAAGCTACTGTTTATATTGTTACGAGCGCTGGTAAACTCCATTGTTTCGGCCACAGCCACCTGTTGCGTTATCGGCTTTCGTGCGATGTTGACTAATCAGTTTCGTTATTTCCTAATTGCAGGCTAGTTTCCAAGAACGCTAATAGAGTGCAGGATAGTAGAGCTAATATCAGGTGAACTTTTCGCCTTAAAAATAGCATGGGCATTACACAAAAATATCGGGAAGTGAACAGATTTACGAAAGACTTTCACTCTGGGACCGTCCTCTTAATGACCGGAACAATGAGGCACCTAGCTTCAAACGGGGACATGCGCTCGCGTACGGGAACATATAGCAACGTATACGGGATCTTATCGAATCGTTCACACGGCGTCTATGCGGGAAAGCCATCTAGCCGTGTACGATATTCAAGGCTACCGTACAAATTTTGCTGACTGTATTCGATAAAATCCCGTATGACGGTATACGGGAAAAATTAACCCCTTGTGAACCTAGACTAACCTAACCTAAACCAAGCAAAGCTTATATTATGGGTACTAGGCGACGATAAACATAGGTACTTTTATAGATTTACATACTTATATATGTACAGTCAGCAAAGCTAATCGCTTTGCACCCCTGTATACATATTTGTACTAAGCTAAGTTTCGATAATTCTACTCAGTCAGCTGCAGAGATAATTGTTCCCCCTGCATATAAATTTGTCAGCAGCGGGGGTCAACTCTGCAGCTGATTGTAAATAGTAAACATCCACAACTCAGAAACTAATATACGTGATGAACACACAAATAAATGCTCTTACCGGGATTCGAACCCGCGACCTGCTTCGTAGCAAGGTCACTACCGATCAAGGCTCGGAACCGGTTCTAAAAAAAGCGGTAAATACCGGATGATTTTGGTTTTATTCCAAACTTTCATAAGAACGCGAACGTTCTAAGAAGTTTATTGTAACCTAAATAAACCGGTTTATTCGACGAGCGACCAGACGGCCAACCGGCCTAATGGTGTGCCGCTTAAACAAAGACACCCACATAGTAAGAAATCGGTTTTATTGTTCTAAACCGGTTAATCTGACAAGAACTTTATGGAAATCTTCTTCTAAAAACCAGTTCAAAAATAACGGTTTTACGAACGAAACCGAAATTAAAAGGTTTTGCGCCAAGTAAATGATAACGGTTTGGAATTTTAACCGGTTTCCGAGCCTTGCTACCGGTACCAACTAGGCTAGGTTAATACGTTAATAAAACGTATTAAATACGGAACAGAATATTCTATTGTGTCTGGCCATCGAACAGGCAGGTCACTTAGTATTCCAACGGCGTTCTTCACGAGATGTTATCACGTATAATAGTGGCCTGGCTGATACCCTCTGATACTATATTATATTTGAATAGCTTTGGTTCTATTCGACTTGTTATTGTCCTGGCAACTATATAGCCAGTACTAATAGAAAATAAATAAATTATTTTATGAAAATATTTTAAATTGTGTTCTTTCGAGTAGAAAATTAGCTATATAAAGACTGGGGCCCTAAGCTAAGCCCTGAAGAGATTGCATGAACTTGAGAAAATTCGACCCATGCCCGGGTGGCTGGGCGCCTGCCGCGAATGCACAGGACGCTGGTTGGTTTCAGCCCTGGGCAACCCTGGGCACTGGAGTCGTGGGGGCCTTGGTCACTTTTTTCCTATATGACATCTATTTCAGTTTATATAGCCCGTTGTGATATGAACTCAACGAACTACTAGGTAATCCAGTGAAACTTGGTTAAGTGGGACCTGGATAAGTGAGAAACCTCCATAGCCGGAACTCATGGTGCGGTCCCGAAACTTTAGCACTGAATTACCTCTGTTAGTGAGACAAAACAGATCTCTATAACTGAGATTAGTATTAGTGATTTTATAGTCAAATTTAACTCTATAATTAAGACAGAGAGTGTATATCTCTTTTACTGAGACTATATTTGCAATAATACTTTTGTTAAATAGTTTTTTTATACTGTTTTAGGAATCGACCTCTGTGTCTGAGATAACGCCTATCTATGAGCTCTTTAACTAGGACTATTCCAGATCAATTCTCGTTTTTTACTAGTTTTTAGTTTACCCACAAATTCCGCAAATGGTTAATTGTGTCTAAAGGTCTCCAAGTTTTAGTGACTTAGTTTAAATTATTAAATTTGTGACGATGCCTGTGCAGATTACATTATTAGTGTTTTGACGAAGCATGTGGCGGATTGCATTTGTATTTGATTATCAATAAATTTATTCTATTGACTAACAAAAAAAAAGAAAAACACTATAGAAACGAAAGCTAAAATCTTGATGATGATAAGTAACATGAAAAACAAAAAATAATTAATTTATTAAAATGGTGAGACGCAAAAAAGCCTATATCAAATTGAATGTGACAAAATCTATCCTTTGTAGAATAATTAAAAACATTTTTTTTTTTAATATACTTTACAAGTTCACTCAATGTTCTGAATGACAAGTATTATTTTACCTTATTGTTATTGTTAAATATTACAACTCAAATATAATTTTTACAAAATAACTTACTAACTAACCACCTCTATATCTGAAATAACCTCTATTTTCACCTCTATTAGTGGAACCCTCTGTAAATGAGACAGCCATTTTATTTATACCTGGCTAACTGAGACCCTGGGTAAGTGGAATACCTCTTTAAGTGAGACAAATCGGTAGGTCCCTTGAAGTCTCAGTTATCCAGGTTTCACTGTATTTATAAATTTATATCAAATAGCATCCATAAGATTTGCGCAAAAAATTCATTTTTGTTACAAGCTTTTATCGCTGACTGTACTTTTCTTTCCACAGGCAACTAATAGGTACTCATCGAGACAATTTCTACAACCCCACACACACACACAAGTAGTTTGCGTTATTCCACAGAGTTCTAACGGCCACCTGTCTCCATCATCAGATCAGCTCCATGTCATCATAATATTGTATTGTCACCCGATTTATATACTCGTATGTATGCAAAATTTCAGCTCATTTCCTAATACATACTAACAGGGCAAGTTAAATAAAAGCTTATAAAAAAAGAACAATAGAAGGCCTACCGCGAACACCGAAATTCGTAAATTGCGGGCAACTTTCTATTTTACTCCAGTTAAAGCGTAATTAGAGTGACAGAGAAAGATGCCCGCAATTTGCGAACTTCGGTGCTCGCGGTAGGTCCTCTGGAAGGCTTAACATTGCATATAAAATTGCCAACACGTGCCATAAAAAGACAAATGTTTATTTTAATTCTATCGCGGCATAAAAAAACATGAGCCATAGACCTTTATTGCGATATTGACGTGATAAAGCATCGCACTTACTACCGAGCTATTTAATTGTTTCGTTATAATTAACTGACAACCATCATAGATTGTAGCTGTAGTTGGTCGCTGCAATGAGTCTTTTTTATCACTTTTCAATTAGTTTTTCGTTTTCTACATTACGAAAACAGCAACTGGGCTGTGTTTTTGTACTCAGATACTATACTTGGCGCAAAACTAAGTGGCGAGTCAGGTCATAATGCCATCTCTTTCACTCTTGGTTGGTCTTAACAAGGGTAAAGGGAGATAGCATTATGAACTCAGTGGCCAGTTAGTTTTGCGGCAAGTATAGATTGACAGTTCGGTTTCACAAAGAGTGTAAATAGGGAGTATTACTGCAATGTTCTGTCGCCAGAGAGCAGCACTAACATATCATATAAACCATAGAGTAACTTATACATACTAAGCCTTAAACAGTTTTTTAGAAGTTTTTACGGACATTGATGCATCAAAGCGGTTTGTTTACAGAGGCCTACCGAGAATCGCGAAAATCGAATTTCGTTATCTGGCCTCTTTATCGCTCGAATATGCAAGAGTGATAGAGGCAGATAACTGAATTACGATTTTCGTGTTTCATGGTAAGCCCTCAGAATGTGGTAGTGGCGCCCTCTACGCAGAGTTTTGCGTAACATCCCCTATTAACATATTGGGCTGCTTAGGAAATTAGCCTACGAATTTTTATACCTAACGGTTGGAATACTAAAAAATTCAGAACTAAAGCATCAATGAGACTCACAGTCAGTTATTTATCTCTAAAAATGTCACCTAACCCCAACAATTGTCTATTCACCGGCCTTTCTTCAGTAGGTACAATAGCGTTGAGAGCAAATAGGATTCAATATCACTAACACAATAGTGGATGTTATCTCTGGGACGTGGAAACAATGGCATATTGAATGTCGGGAGTGCCCGTAAAACATACAGGGTTATCAAACTGGTGTGTGAACGAGACAGCGGCATGTGACATCCCGCTCGCACACCGGAGCGGCGTACGGATCCGCGTTCAATATAAGGACCGCCTTATTCGAGAGTTCATATGAGCCTCACCTCGAAAACTGAATTTTGATTTGAAAATCACATGTTCGACTACGTTTGTATAATTTTGGTGTGTAGAAATGTCCATACTAATAATAAATAAATATTATACGGACATTCTTACACAAATTGACTAAGTCCCAGACTTGTGTTGTGGGACTTGTGGGTGGGTACGCAGATAACGATATAATATACAAATACATAGAAAACATCCATGACTCAGGAATAAATATCTGTGCCCATCACACAATTAAATGCCCTTACCGGGGTTCGAACCCAGGACCATCGACTTCATATGCCAGACCGGTCGTCGAAGTAACCTTATAGAAAATACTAAGTAACCCTATTTAAACATTGCTTTTGGGTGTAATTTGTTCGCATGCCGCTTTTGAGGATGTGACGTGTGTTTGTGACGTTTTCAATCAAATCAATAAGAAACAATAAATTATTCAGAAAAAAAACAACGTCAATGGCATTTATACGTATATAGGAATATTGCAAAACATAATGGAAGCGTGATTAATTACTGTACTATAGTAAAACAAAGGAGTTGCACTTGCAATGTGACGTCACAAACACATCTGCCATTGTTGTATGTTGTAACCATGTGATTGTCAACTTAGGTCACGTACGATGGATCTAGAAGTTAATGATCTAATGATTTTGTAAAGTTATTTTGTGTCGCAGGGTTAAACAGATCTGAAACAACGTATCAATTTTACAGTAATTTAAATTTATTTAACCTAGCTAATTAGGTACAACAACGGGAGCTGTGGAGGTCACGGGGAGAGGCCCAAGGGCGTAGCCAGCCAGTGAACTAGGGGGGGGGGGGCTAGTTGATATCGCCAAAGGCCTAGGGGGAGGGGAGGGGGAAGACGCCGCAGAAGGGCATATATTGCATGTAAAATTTTAGCTCAGGGGGAGGCAGCGGCCCCTCCATCCCTGCACCTTCCTACGTCCATGTAGAGGCGTTCGGCCAGCAGTGGGACACTATTAACGGGCTAACTAAAAGTCATGCACTTGGTAATGGTTATAAAAGGGATTTCAATTATAAGATGACTAGGAATGCCTTGGAAATCCTCCTTTGGTAAAGTGGAATTACTCAAGAGCACAAAATGATGACATTTTAAATTGTTTCATGGAGTTTGCTTTTCCTTAGTTAAAAGTTCTTGAACTTACTGCTTTGGGGCTGTCAAGTATTATTGCCCAATCATATGTATGTATTTATGTTTCACTGTACTACATAAAGCACTGGTTTGCAAGGGTTGAATGACAGCGGTTGCTCAACCAAGTTAATCTGTATGGCGACACAATGGACCAATCAGCTAAAACCCTTTTATACGTTGCTTCATCTTTATATATAAAAACCCTAACACAACACATGGCGCTTAAGTCAATAAAAATAAGCTTTTGTTGTACAGTCGACGTTAAAGATATACACTTTTGCACTTTACGCCTTAGTAATAAGGCGAAAAGTGTAAATATATCTTTGGCAACGGCTGTAATCGATTAAACGATGTTATACTTGGACCGTGTTTCCTGCATCGACAGATATACAAATACAATGAGACAATTATCTCACTGAGGTACGTGAGCCTTGGTCAGTCAACCTTTGGTGCGTGCACGATAAAGGAGAGCGACAAAGAACAATTTTATTGGCAGGTTATTAATAAATATAATGGGATTCTTTTTCTTTTTTAAGATCCAAGTGAAATAGACTTCTCATTGCTCATGCTCTGAAAGTTGATCGTTGTTGTTCTAAAAAGTGTGCAGACATTTATGCGTTTCTACGTTAGAGCAACTATACTTTCTAAAAAAATTATATGCAATTGTTGTACAATTTCCATTCTCATTATTAACTCCCCATTCCATAAATAACGATATTTTTCCCTAAATTGTTAATTGCAATTACCTTCAAGAAATACTACTGGAGTTTATACTTAGTCGTGTTTTTTTAAACGTACATGTATTTCTACTTTCCTTGTATTCTAAACGAAAAGTAGTGTGTTTAACTCGGGTGAAAGGCACCATTTCAGTCTCTGAATATTGGCGACAGAAATGGGTGACTTTCATCCCTTGGTTAACAATCTACTATGAAACATCCATAACCAACGTGCGTACACTCGTATCCATTTGATAAGTAACAATCGGTCGGGGCTATTCAACTCGTCGTGGTGTGGCTGAAGGCTTCGGTAGGCAGACAGTACAGCCAACATCAATAGTAGATAGTACAGTCAGCGTCAAATACTTTGTAGCAGTCAAAGTGGCCAAATAGTTCGGTACACCATACTAAATATATGGTGTACCGAACTATTTGGCCACTTTGGTTGCTACAAAGTATTTGACGCTGACTGTACAACGCATCAAGATTAGCTATCGCACCCTAAGTGTTATATAAGTATAAGGACTATAAAATTTCAGAAAGCTGTAAAGCTTTTAGATAATGGTACCTAAGTTATTTTGTTGTGTAGTATCCAATCCATCCGTTACTTTTAATAAAGGACGCAAATTCAAACTTAAATTTTTACATATAAATGATGTTATTTAGATATCATTTTGTGACTCACAATGTTTGTTTGAATTGGCCTCGGAGTATACCTCTTATGGCTTCCTACCAATCCTACCTCTGTTCAAAGCCGATCGTTTGAAAAGGAAGAGAAAAGCCGGAAAATGAAAAGCGAAGCATCAGGTGAGGAAGATATTAAAATCAAGACGCCGGTTTAAGAGAAATTCTTAACGTCTGTTGGATTAATATTCATCAACACAGTCAACCTTAGTGTTTGAATGCCTTTGTATGGTGGGAGAAAAATCCATTTGTTTTGTAAGAAAAAGCGATCTTAGTGAGCTAGGCAGTTACGTTGTTACATGTCTCATTTGTACTAAGGTATCAGTCATAATGCCGTAAGCGCCTATCGCATTCAGGTCCTCTTTATCTGAAAACGATACATCTGTTTTTCCACGTGAGAAAATGTATAGAAAACTTCGCTCATGCATTGTAGATTGTTAAACATTAATCAAGGCCTCAGTCTCACAGATATCGATTGTAATACATACATGAACTGGTAAAAACGTTTACCATTTGAAACCCGTGTTTTGCTACCTTGGAACTTGGAGTATAATGATAGACAGGGCCAGTTGGGCAAGAAATCGTACAGCGAGGATTGACTTGTAGGCGAAACAAAGGGTGCCTACATTGGTGTCAAATCGTAACCAATGCGAGCCAGTCGTGCAGCCTAACGCAATTAGGAACAAAACTAGTATGTAAACTCCATATAAAAGTTTTTGGTCGGCCGTAGTAGGGCCCGTCTTTATACAAAGTAATGTACAATTCAAAGACAACGAAAGTAGAGATAGGTACGGGTATTTAAAGGTTTGCGGGCATTGTGGCTCTTCAAGCCGCACAAAAGACGCTTGAGTGTTTGTAGATCACTGAAAAGAGCATTTAGGACTGGGATGGCTTTTGAGATTCTAAAAACTGGTGATATCTATTGCGATCAGAGCTTCTTATATTCATATTTATTTATTGTGTACATGTACATAGGTTTAATTGCAGCTGGAATAGCTTTAGGTTTGTGTCATACATCAAAAGGTTGCCGACCCGGCCGGCCCAGAGAGCCTTCCGCCAACTTCGAAAAATCTAAAAAACGTTATCTGCCTGATGTCGCTCGGATATGCAAGAGAAATAGAGAGGCATATTTTCGATTATTAAATAGATGTTGGCGGCAGGCACTCAGGTGCAGACAATATAACGCGCAGCGCATGGGTACTTGAACACTGGTGTAACTGGTGTACCGTAGGAGCAATAACATAATAGTTGATGCCTCAGTTGTTCGAATCTCTTGATACGAGAGAAGCCTACCATGGAAAATATAAATTTTGTTATCTGACTCTCTATCGCTCTTGCTTATTCGAGCGACAAATATACGAGCGAGCGAACGAAGTAGTCCCCAGTAGGCCCTCAGTTTTGTGGTAACTATAGAGGGAGGGTCCGCCATCTTGTGGCCTGAATCGGAAACATAAACTGCACATTGACACTTTACGCCAAAGCAAGTGCTGCCCTCTAGAGTTCACGTACGTTTTCTTGTGCATTGTAGGTTCTGCCATTTTGTGGGCTACATTGGAAGCTTAAACTTGACATTTACAGTTGCATGCTCCCTATAGCTAGTATGGCTACCGGCTCTTGTTCTCTGTCATTCATAGCTTCTTGCCTTTATTTAACAGTCACTATCTCAAGATGCACTCGTGCGTCAAATCAAAATAATAATATTTCCCTAGTTTCCATTAACGTAACATCGATGACGTCAGTACTGTCAGTTTTTAATGCAACCAATTAACTATTATGCTGTGTTATGTAATAGTAATCGCAGATAAACCGACTACCTAATCCAGAAAACTCTTTGTTTTGTCTGCAAGATCGTCTACTATAACTTGACCTGGACACTCTTAAGAGCTTTGCGTAATTGAAGTTCATATTCAGACTGGATATTGAGATATTATACTACTCTTTGATATTGAGGCAGTGGCAAACGGTATGTATTTATAGACACAGCTGGCCGTCTGTCACACTATGTAGTAACGTTGTACTTTAGGTACACTAGGGAAGTAGTAATGTTGCCTCCAGAATCATGCGAACTAAATTGACATGTCAAATGTGCACAAATTATACCACAGTTTGCCCAATGCTGGCAGTGCTGTTCATATCGATATTATCAAAAAAGTTTGGATTAGAGAATATCGCGATAATTCACCGCTAGGGGCACTACTGTTGCGCGGTCTGTTCAATTGTAACTTTAAGTATTATTTTCAAAGGTTCTTTAGTATTTCGAAATTTGTGCAATTTTAAAGTTGAAGTTGCATGTAGTTAGACCTGAAATAAGTAATTTTTATTTTATTTCATGGTGATAGAGACAAGGATGTTGGTACGAGTATATTGTAAATATAAAAATATTTTGGTTCAAAATACAAATAAGGCCAACTTAGACGGGCCATTTTTCGCACAATATGATTAATTTCTCAATTACATTGTGTGGTGTGAACGCAAAAATTAAACATCTTGGGGATTCCTATTGCTTCGATGGTAAAGACTAGTCCCCTAACTGGACATTCAAGTTGATAATTAGGTCAGCATTTAAATATGTATCAATCTTATCTACCGGCCATATGTATAAAATTAAATCACCAATTTTAGATTTATGGCGACAACCGAGCTCTCGAAATAAACAAGTTGCTCCCAAACCTGCATACTAACATCGAAATTTGGCATTTTCGCGTCCGCACCTCCTTATTTGATTAGTAACGTCACAATCTTACAATTGAATCAACTACTTTTTTCATGACATTCATAATTCGAAATCGTTTGTGACCCCTTTATAATGATCACATGGGTAGTAATTGCAATACCTTAATTATCGATATCATTTTATCTACATACACCCGTGACTATTTTTTCTTTGCTATTTCTGATATCATTTTATCTGTCAATCTCATGTCAGTTTAGTTTGCCTGATTCTGGAGGCAAGTATAACAACAAAACCATAACTGACCATCGCTGGAGTCATTGCATTGGTTTTGTTAGCTTTAGCCTTAATTTAAATTAGAATACTAGAATTTGTGGGCGTTCATCAATCTAATTTACTTCACCTACACGGAAATGGAACCGTTTATATACTCGTAATTTGTTCTAGCAAACAAAGGAAGTGGTCGGTGTGAGAGGCGTCCTTGCGAGTCCTTTTACGACTTGGCTTGTTGCATAACGTTAATGATGTTAAGATCACAGCTTGGATGTTAAGTCTTGAGCTAAATGTTGAATATAAATACAAATAATTTATTGAAAAAAGTATTATACAGTCGTAGCTCTTAAAAACTAAGGATTGTTATTAGAGAAAAGTTTAAAAATGCACGAACTGAGAGTTCCTGTGTTTCAGGCAATAACTAGATCAATTCGATTTTCACGCTGCATGATTTGTACGTTGCTCGTACACGATGACAGCGATAAAATCGAGAATATTGAAGTATTGATAAAATTAGACTAACCAAATAAAATAAAAGGAAGTGTTCGGTGTGAGAGCCGTCCTTGTAAGTCCTTTTGCGACACACTTGTTGCATAACATCGTCCAATCGTACTGGAGGGACGAATAGGTGCAGAAAGATCAGCATGCATGTTAGGTCTTTAGGTCAATGTTAAATAACTTGATATAAACGGTAAATGATTTGTAATTTGTACGTTTGTATTTGTACTATACGGTGACAGCACTAGAAACTTGCCGCAATTTTTATCTGTAAGTATATGCTGTTAAAGTATACAATACATAAGTAAATAGTGTGTTGCATTTCGTACATCTCATCCTCTTAGCTACCTCTGCTAGCGAGTGTGCGAAGTCTGTCTACTGATGTTTCATTTTATTAGATATTGTATACACCTTTATTCCTGTATATATAAAACCGACTAATCTACAATATGCTGATCTTTGTGCCATTGACATAAGATTTAATATCGCCTGGCTTGTGATGCATAATTGCTTTTTCACCCAATTAGTTCTAAAACATTCGCATAGCCATATCCGTGATTATATCTTATGTTTATTACTGTCATAACCATGAACTTCAAACCAACGCCTATAATAATATTATACCATAAGGTACATTAGTCTTAATGGCTGCATTCTGATAGTTCCATTCCAATTTGAACCTTGTTAGAAACAAACAGGATCGTTTTGACTACGAGTACAAAATGTAAGGATTCTATAGCGAAAAGTAAGTACTGTCCTGCGGGTCTGCCTTTTATGGTCGTATTTATTGCATGATATATATATAGCTTTATAGTAAAAGACGGTTGCTTTATTGCGCTACAAAGATAACTTTAACATTAACGATAATATTTGTCACGGTACCTACATGAAACATCTGTTGCCCTTGCTACGCAGTACTCAGTGTAAACTTAATACTTATATACAATGTCTGCTTGACTTATTTTACAAAAGTGTTTTTTAATAAAAAGACACGTCAAAAACTAACTATAGCCTATAGTTAGTTTTTGATATATCTGGTACTAGTTTATGTTTCTAGAAATTGTAAATGACGACCGGTCTGGCCTCTGCCCATAAAGCCGATAAGGGCATTTATTTTTGTGATGAACACAATTTGTTCCTGTGTCATGGGCGTTTTCTATGTATATAAGTACGTATTTATAGCGTCGTCTAGTACAGTCACGTCTGAAAATATCAGTACAAAAAATGTGCCAAAAATATGTATACACTACCTTAATATATGGGCAATAAAGACGTGTATACATATTTTTGGCACATTTTTTGTACCGATATTTTCAGACGTGACTGTACCCATAATACAAGCTATGCTTAGTTTGAGGCTAGGTCGATCTGTGCAAGATTGTCCCCAAACATTTATTTATAGAGCGTAACTTCGATTGTATAGGAGCGGCTCGTAGGATCGTGTGACTTAATTTCTTAATATTACATACGAAAGTGACCCTTTACTTGCGTAAATGCCACAGCGAAGTGTTGCTGGCGCAAAAAATGCAGATTTCTGCCTAGATTAATTCGCAAAATTATTTGCATTGCGATTTGTGATTGGAGAATATTTTTTATAGGTATTTTGCGTATCGTGACGTGTTATTGAATGAACGACAAATCCATACAAGTCCGCCTAGCGACGAGCTCAACAGAGTGGAAACGTTTTTCTCGCGGAAGCGGCCGGTTGCAAAAACCGCCAATTAAGACTGATCCGCTCCATTTCTCCAATTCCTGATTGGATGACGCAAAAACTGAACGTAGGAAGTTTTAGATGATACGAAACAATAGTTTACTTGTTACCTTGTTAGGCTTTGACAGGTTTTTTATTCTGATGCAGTTCATGCTTAGTTGGAAAATTTAGATAAATGCGATTCGTGGATTTTCATCCAAATCTTAAAAGATCAAACTGTTATAAAAGGCACAGTATAGATAGGGTCACCATAATTATTCGGAACTGATACGAGACAATGAGGTAAATACGTATTCACATAAGTAGCTCTAACTCACATAGATGAGGAAACAAGGTGGTTCAACAGCAGGGACCGGACCCGCTTACCCTAACCCGTTCAAAAACCCGGGTTATTGTAAAGCTGTGTTACAAAAACCGCTTCATTTCGGTAAGCTTTTGATTGGCTTACCGGTTAAGAAGCTAATCCTTTTATTTGAATTAATTCAGGTTAGCGCTTACCGATATTAAAAACCCGGGAAAGGGTTATCGCTTCAAGCGCTGATTAAATACGAACAAGCTGTTTTAGCTTTTACGTAAATTGGATATGGTCTATTAACGTAGCGCCCGACGCGAAACACGGCGGTTCCATTCCCTACGTGCACGTGCGAGTGCGCGGCGCGGCGCGGCGGCAGTCGGTATTTGTCAAAGGCTTTGTAATTTGCCGACCTAATATTGCTAATTCAAACAAAAGTGTACGTTAAGTCAAGTAGCGCACAACGTAGATTTCAAAACACATGCTAAGGTTTAAGGCAAATTACCTAATATGGTAAGGCGTTGCATTGATTTTGGTATATTTTTGTTTAGTACCTATTACTCCTATTATTGTCACTTTCTTTATCGTTTGCTGTCTGTGCACATCTCGTGTGTCAGTGGAACTCATCAATGGCTTCTAATAATTTTATCGAGTTAGGGCTCATTTTAAAGGTCTTGACGAGTTCTTTACGATACACATGGTGGAGAGGGTCTGATGGTGGAATCGGAAGGTGTCGATGGAACTCATCGATAACTACTAGTAATGCTATCGAGTTAGGGCTCATTTTAAAGGTCTTGACGAGTTCTTTACTATACACATGGGGGAGAGGGTCTGATGGTGGAATGGGAAGGTATCGATGGAACTCATCGATAACTACTAGTAATGCTATCGAGTTTGGGCTCATTTTAAATATGTTGACGAGTTCTTTACGATACACATGGTGGCGAGGGTCTGATGGTGGAATCGGAAGGTGTCAGTGGAACTCATCGATAACTACTAGTAATGCTATCGAGTTTGGGCTCATTTTAAAGGTCTTGACGAGTTCTTTACGATACACATGGTGGCAAGGGTCTGATGGTGGAATCGGAAGGTGTCAGTGCAACTCATCGATAACTACTAGTAATGCTATCGAGTTTGGGCTCATTTTAAAGGTCTTGACGAGTTCTTTACGATACACATGGTGGCGAGGGTCTGATGGTGGTATGGGAAGGTATCGATGGAACTCATCGATACCTACTAGTAATGCTATCGAATTTGGGCTCATTTTAAATGTCTTGACGAGTTCTTTACGATAGACATGGTGGCGAGGGTCTGATGGTGGAATCAGAAGGTGTTGATGGAACTCATCGATAACTACTAGTAATGCTATCGAGTTTGGGGTCATTTTAAAGGTCTTCACGAGTTCTTTACGATACACATGTTGGCGAGGGTCTGATGGTGGAATCCGAAGGTGTTGATGGAACTCATCGATAACTACTAGTAATGTTATCGAGTTAGGGCTCATTTTAAATGTCTTGAAGAGTTCTTTACGATACACATGGTGACGAAGGTCTGATGGTGGAATCGGAAGGTGTCAGCGGAACTCATCGATGACTTCCCATAATGCTATCGAGTTTAGGCTCATTTTAAATGTCTTGACGAGTTCTTTACGATACACATGGTTGAGGTTCATCATTTTTGAAAACCACATTTCCTAAAACCTTTAAAACGACATCCATGACAACTTTTATGACAAGTTGCATGGCCGCCATCTTGGATTCCAAAATAGTCATGACTTTCGAAATCCGCACTCCCTAAAACCTACAAAACGACATCCATGACGACTTTTATGACAAATTGCATGGTCGCCATCTTGGATTCCAAAATAGTCATGATTTTCGAAATCCGCACTCCCTAAAACCTACAAAACGACATCCATGACGACTTTTATGACAAATTGCATGGTCGCCATCTTGGATTCCAAAATAGTCATGATTTTCGAAATCCGCACTCCGTAAAACCTATACAACGACATCCATGACTAATTTTCTGACATATTTCATGGTCGGCATCATGAAATCCAAAATGATCATCTTTTTCGAAATCCGCACTCTCTAAAACCTATAAAACGACATCCATGATGACTTTTATTAAATAGTACGTGGCCGTCATCTTGGCTTCCAAAATAGTCATCATTTTCGAAATCCGCACTCCCTAAAACCTATAAAACGATATCCATGACGACTTTTAAGACAAAAAGCATGGCCGCCATCTTGGATTCCAAATAGTCATGATTTTCGAAATCCGCACTCCCTAAAACCTAAAAAAACGACTTCCATGATGACTTTTATGACAAAATATGTGGCCGCCATCTTTGATTTCAAAATGGTCATCATTTTCGAAATCCGCACTCCCTAAAACCTATAAAACGACATCCATGATGACTTTTATTAAATAGTACGTGGCCGTCATCTTGGATTCCAAAATAGTCATCATTTTCCAAATCCGCACTCCCTAAAACCTATAAAACGAAATCCATGACGACTTTTATGACAAAAGCATGGCCGCCATCTTGGATTCCAAAATAGTCATGATTTTCGAAATCCGCACTCCCTAAAACCTAAAAAACGACTACCAAGATGACTTTTATGACAATATGTGTGGCCGCCATCTTTGATTTCAAAATGGTCATCATTTTCGAAATCCGCACTCCCTAAAACCTATAAAACGACATCCATGACGATTTTTATGACATAGTACATGGTCACCATCTTGGACTCCATCCATGACGACTTTTATGACAAAAAGCATGGCCGCCATCTTGGATTCCAAAATAGTCATGATTTTCGAAATCTGCACTCCCTAAAAACCTATATAACGACATCCATGACGATTTTTATGACATTGTACATGGTCACCATCTTGGACTCCAAAATGGTCATCTTTTTCGAAATCTGCACTCCCTAAAACGAATAAAACGACATCCATGACGACTTTTATGACAAATTGCATGGCCGTCATCTTGGATTCCAAAATAGTCATGACTTTCGAAATCCGCACTCCCTAAAACCCATAAAACGACATCCATGAAGACTTTTATGACAAATTGCATGGCCGCCATCTTGGAATCCAAAATAGTCATCATTTTCGAAATCAGCACTCCCTAAAACGTATAAACGACATCCATGACGACTTTTATGACAAATTGCATGCCCGCCATCTTGGACTCCAAAATGATCATCATTTTCGAAATCCGCATGCAACTTGTCATAAAAGTCGTAATGGATGGAGTCCAAGATGGTGACCATGTCATAAAAATCGTCATGGATGTCGTTTTATAGGTTTTAGGGAGTGCAGATTTCTAAAATCATGACTATTTTGGAATCCAAGATGGCGGCCATGCAACTTTTCATAAAAGTCGTCATGGATGTCGTTTTATACGTTTTAGGGAGTGCGGATTTCGAAAATGATGATCATTTTGGAGTCCAAGATGGCGGGCATGCAATTGTCATAAAAGTCGTCATGGATGTCGTTTTGTAGGTTTTAGGGAGTGCGGATTTCGAAAATCATGACTATTTTGGAATCCAAGATGGCGACCATGCAATTTGTCATAAAAGTCGTCATGGATGTCGTTTTGTACTCCGCACTCCCTTAAACCTATAAAACGACAACCATGAAGACTTTTATGACAAATTGCATGGCCGCCATCTTGGACTCCAAAATGGTCATCATTTCGAAATCCGCACTCCCTAAAACCTATAAAACGACATCCATGAAGACTTTTATGACAAATTGCATGCCCGCCATCTTGGACTCCAAAATGATCATCATTTTCGAAATCCGCACTCCCTAAAACGTATAAAACGACATCCATGACGACTTTTATGAAAAGTTGCATGGCCGCCATCTTGGATTCCAAAATAGTCATGATTTTAGAAATCTGCACTCCCTAAAACCTATAAAACGACATCCATGACGATTTTTATGACATGGTCACCATCTTGGACTCCATCCATTACGACTTTTATGACAAGTTGCATGGCCGCCATCTTGGATTCCAAAATAGTCATGAATAGTCATGATTTTCGAAATCTGCACTCCCTAAAACCTATATAACGACAACCATGAAGATTTTATGACATAGTACATGGTCACCATCTTGGACTCCAACATGGTCATCTTTTTCTAAATCTGCACTCCCATAAACCTAAAAACCGATTTACATGGCGACTTTTATGACTTACTGCATGGCCGCCATCTTGAATTCCAAAATCGTCATCATTTTCGAAATCGGAACTCCCTAAAACCTAAAAATGATGATTTTTATGACAAAGTGTGTGGCCGCCAGCTTACTAAAACCTGTTATAAACCGGATACAAATAAGCATCTATATAGTAAGTCAACATTAACGAAAAGTACTTTTACGTCGGTAGTTACAATATACCTATCGAATCAATTACGTAATGCCCATCTCTCCCGCGGTGCCGCAGCGGCGGGGGAAAGGCGCGGGAGAGGGGTAAGGCTTACCCTAAACCGAAAGGTTACCGGTTAGTACACGCAAAACACAAACCGAATCAGCTCCTGTAAGCGGTAACCACTTGTTACGATTAGGTTAATCTGAATAATACGGGTTATCATTATTGTTGGGTAACCGGTTGAACGGGTTACCCAAACGATTAGCTTATCGTATGAAGGGGTTACCCATTCCGAACGGGTAAGGCAAATGAACGGGTTTTCCGGTCCCTGTTCAACAGAGATGTTTGTGACCAATTATATTAATACGGGAAAAAATACGGTAACGGTCCCGTATTTACGGGACGTATAGCAACCTAAGTACGAGTATAGGATAGAAGCTTTACCACGACTGCCTTAGCAGTGTCAAACTGACGTATTCGCTAACGACCGCGACCATATTAAAAAAAAAACTTGTCATTGCTGCTTTACATGGACCTGTTTGTTAAAATATGGCCAAAATTCACCACCATTTTATTGCAAGTCCAAACAAAATATTAAATAATATAGTAACAAAGCTAATTTCTGTTAGTTTATTTTAAGTAGAAAAATACAACATTTTCATTTAGTTCATGTGACAACCCTAATATTTTTCTCATTTTAGCCATATCTTTGATTTGATCATGTAAAATTAATTATAAGCTAAATATACCCAGCTTTTTATTTCCTAAACGCTGGTATTTCTCTAAAACATTAACTATTCCAACGAGATCCCTAGGTAGATTCAGCTACATTATTTTTTGCGCTAAGCGCACCAAACATCGCAGCGTGAATATTTTGCGTGCATTACACAAGACGCCTATTCGGAATCAAATACTTAACATGACAACCCCGGAACGATACAAAACAATCATAATCGATTTATCAAACCCGTAACCGGACACCAAACGGTTCAACCTTCGGCAGTTATGCATATCCCATACGCCATACCTAACTTGCTTAATGCCACACGGTATCCTTATCGACGATTAACATAAAACCCTATTTGGTCCATGATTAGATTTGGACCTGTCGTTATTAACCTTCATATTCAATTTAACATATTTAACACCTATTACATACACCGGTATAGCTATCAAATGCATCAATCATTTTGCTTCAAATCGAACGATGGGCTCAGAGACTTGGAATGTCCCAAGTGGTCCACCCCCGTACCGTAACCTTCACTTCATTCAACCCATTTAAGCAAAACACATACATCTGAAACACCGGTAAACCGACTATCGATCATCATCAACAAATTGTATTGAATCTAGAGTTGGCTCAGAGCCTTGGGACAATAATACTCCCCGTATTCCATAGCTTCACCTTCATTCAACTTCAACCCATTTAAAGCAAACATGCATCTAATACTCCGGTAATCTACTATCGGCCATCCATCACTCAAATTGTATCGAATCTGTTGGCTCCAGCCTTGGACAACACTACCCCCCATTTAACCTCTACCTTGCTCGCTCGATAGACCTTGATTCACGGAGCAATGCCAAGAGCTTCCAAACACATACACCTGAAATATCTGTAAACCGCATATCGTCCGTCATCAATCAACTCGAATTGAACGAACTTCTCGTAGCCTTGTACTACCCTTATGCCATAACTCTACCTTGCTCGCTCGATGGACCTTGATTCGCTGGCAATGCCAAGAGCTTACAGACGTCCTTCGGTTAATGGTGCGATGGATCATTTCGCCGTTCGCTTTTATTTGCAGTTGTATTCGTGTTAGCCTTGTCTTTTGTGTTGGGGTGAGGTTTGTTATTAAAATTGTGGTGAGTTTTTGTAAGAAAGTTATTAATCCAGTTTAAAAATAGTAGAGGCAATACCTGTTCTAGCCTTAATAAAATAATAACTGGCTATTTGAAATCAAGGTGCCCTAAATGACTTTAGTGAATGAAGGTGACTAAGACAAAAATGTGGACTCGGAAAAGTTTTACCAGTGACTGGTTGTAGTCATCAAATCGATGGATTTGCAGGTATACTGTTTTCTTTAAATTTATTACGAAAGCTTTCATAATTCAGTTACTAATTTCGAGACGGGAAAACCTATTAAAATTCTTCATCCAAAAACTGTAAATAATGACAATGGACGGAAAAGACAACTTGGAATTTAATTGTGGAGAAAAATAACAATGAACACTTTCATTTCGTATGGATTTTAAATTCCAGCTGTTTAGGATGCTATTAATATGACAATACTCCGATCATGGCATTTCATGGCTATATAAAAATGACTATATTAAATAAGAAAAATAAAGGACTACTAAAAAACCGAAGCAGACAAAGACAGAGGCAGGATTTGAATCAGCAATCTGTTTGTACGAAATGGATCGTTTCAGTAATGTTATGGGCGTTTCCTCCTGAGCGATAACTCGTAAAGCGGTTAAGGGAGTTGGATAATGATGAAGCCTTGTCATACGATATCACTACGAGCCCAAGAAGAAACTGACTTCGAATGATACGAACATACTAACGCGAACCATTTGCCTATTTATTATATTTATATATTACGATACGATATTGATAAGGTATAATTAATAAGAAAATAATTAATGTTAAATAATTATATTTAATGTGTAATATGTAATAATTGTTTTGCTTATACTCGTATTTATAAACGTCTAGCCATGCACCTAACTTGACATTTTTCTGCTTCGCCCTAGGTTGACTGGCAGACACAATGCCATGAGGCATTTGTCCCGCCATTTGTACCTTCTACGATGTGCAAGAAAGTTTAAAATAAATAAACTCCCATCTGGCTCTGCCATTAAAAAAATCGAAATACCAAATCGATAAAAAAATCTATTTACCATCGAACCTGCCTCACAAAAATTTCATGACAAACGATTGAGAATTGCGACTTTTAAAGCATTTTTTGCCCAAGCTGAAACGGAAACCATCGCTAACGCTTCGGTATTTAAATAAATAAATATTATTAGGACATTATTACACAAATTGACAAGTTCCACAGTTTAAGTATTTAAACTTTGATATATGGCAGCCAATGTTGAATCAGTATCCTCAGCTGCTGTGTAAAGCTTTAAGCCAGCCAAATTCAGCGACTTTACAGTATACCAAAGCTTTTTGACCTAACCTAACTTCTAATAGCACTGTTATATTTATATGAACCTTGATGCATGGCAGCAATGCCACAGTCCATTAGCGTCTGCCTTCGTTTGTTTGGGTTCGTGCCGTCACGCGAACGGTAGGGTCTGGACGTTGGACAAGCCTTGTTTTTACAAGCTTTTATTTAACTTACCCTGTTAGTATGAATGTATGTTTTTGTGGGTCAAATCTTGGAAGCTGAATTTGACCCAATTTTCGATTGAGTTGAAATTCTGCACGCTATGTAAATCGGAAGGACTATCAGGGTCGTAGGAATTGGAAATCCTTGGTCTCTGCTACCCCTCCGGGAAATAGACTTGATTATATGTATGTATATATTAAGTCATAGTGAAATAAGATAAGAGAAGAAGAATATATTAGCACAGAAAGAACATAATTATCATACCCAAATAATATATACAAACGAACAGGAAGAATGGTGCTAAAAGGTCCTTCACTCGGCTGGGATGCCACGAAGTGAGTCCTAGCTAGGACATACTACGTGACGCTGATTTTCAGTGAAGCCCTGGTAAAACTAAAATTAAAACTAGAACTAAAACTACAATTAGGTGGCACAAAATATTCAAGAAAACATAAAAACATAGTAATCACAGCATTAGTCCAATATGAAGTAACAAAAAAAAAACGTAAGCATCTATCAATGAAATAAGTGAGAGATAAGAATAACTCTTTGTAAAAATATTTATATAAACCCATATGTGTGTGTGTGTGCGTGTGCGAGCGCGTGCGCGTGCGCGTGCGCGCGTGCGTGCGTGCGTGCGTGCGTGCGTGTGTGTGTTGTGTGTGCGCGTGTGCATCTGTATTTGTTGGCACGGTTGCCTAAGTGCTACAATTTCTGTTTATCTAGCAGAAAATTCCGGAGTTTTACTTTGAAAGAGGCGACTGATTAATTTCCTTCACTTTGACTTCATCTGCCTAAGTAGTGAAAAACATTTATAAAATATAAATCCCACGAAGATGTAACGAAAACTCGTATCGATCCTATTGAATTTTCTCGAGGGAGTAAGGGGGCGAGGGAATTAGTACAGGGTTATTTTTTTAGGATGGAAAACGTGCGTGTCTCTTGTCTGGAATTCTGGAGATCCAAGTCTCTACGGGCCGCGATAAGTAGCTCTATGCTCGTGTTTACCATTAGGCGAGCTATACACTTGTTTGCCACCAATATTATCGAAAGCTCAAGTGTCGTTAGCTATCTTTACAAACAGTTTTCGCTACATACAAGGAAAACAATGCTACGCGCTACGACGTAGCGCCTGTATCCACACCTTAAAGTAAATATTTATATTATGTTATAATTTATTTTCCGGCTATTGTAAAATAAATAAGATCTTTTATTCAGTACCTACATATTATAATTGGCTTTCTCAATATCAGATCTCATACAAATTCATCTCATGGAACGTTTTCATTTCTCCTGAAATATAAAAACACAGCCAAATTGAATACTTCCGTTCTCCTGAACATGGCATCTGCCGCGAAACATCACGTTTACCCTAAAACGCCACCCACGAGCCACCCTTCCCGTGACCATAACTTTCACCCCCTGGCCGTGGCGGGCACCTTGCCCAGTCACGGCCGTCTTGCGCCCTTGTATCGTCTACTGTTAATAAATGACTATTCACAGACCTTATTGCGATGGCTTAAGGCTCAAACATGGTCAGTTAAGATGTTGTTACAATACGACCTACCCATGAAGCTTATCAAACGTATGCCTTGGAGACAAGGCTCACATTTGTATATCTTTAACATCCCCGTTAAAAGCCCAGAAGCGAAAAGACGTAAGCGAATATGGATGTTAAACTTTC
Organism: Cydia pomonella; assembly: GCF_033807575.1. Taxonomy (NCBI): domain Eukaryota; kingdom Metazoa; phylum Arthropoda; class Insecta; order Lepidoptera; family Tortricidae; genus Cydia; species Cydia pomonella. The sequence goes on along the minus strand of NC_084716.1, from coordinate 16,793,983 downwards.
TTAATGCCTTTATTTGACATTGAAGGCTGCCAAAAGGTTTTTAAGGCCGAGCTAATTTAGTTTTACGTGGATGTTTGTTTCGGATTAGCATTTATTAGTGTTTAGGGCGCAGCGGGAGAGTATTTAGAAGTTTTAATGGTAATTGTACAGGTAGGCGCTTTTTCGGATGCAGTGTGCTATGCGCCTTAGGAGGATCAATTCGACATAACTAATCCTACTAATACTTTGCAATGAGAAAGTGTCGCTATATAAATGTAAAATTGCTATACATATACAGTTTGTATTTTTGATATAACCTCAAACTTAAACAAGACGTAGGTTTTAGTGCTATAAAACAATTCTGAAAGATTTTTTTAGTTTAGTCTCCACTACCAGTGCATAATTAATTTTTGCATTTTTTTCGAGCGTCAATGTATTTCGTACATCATGATCACTTGTGACAGTTGTGACGTCGCGTCATTAAGGAGACGTTTTGAGTTAAAACAAAGTAGCGATATATTGCTTGCTGAATTATTTTGTATGAAAAAATAAAAGTCGTCCATTTTTTATAAAACCTATAAAAGTGTATTCATTACAGCCTAAACTAAGTGCCCTTTGATTATGTGGTCGTATCAAAAATACACACTGTATGATGTTTATTATGAACTTCGGCAATTTGTCACATCAGAGACGGACTCTACAAGGCACCAATTTATTATGATTTGTTCAAACCGGCCGGCAATCAATATAAATAAATAAATATTTTTAGACAATTATACACATATTACCTCGTTCAGAGACGTCACACTGATGCCTATAAAAATAATAGCTCTAAGTTAATTTAAAACGAATAACCGGTAACCATGAATTCGTGTAACGGTGACGCACGTTGTTTTGCGACCGGTTTAACCTACAAACGCGTCTTTATGTTTTCTCGTTTTCAGTAACTATACCGTGACATGTTTTACATTTACACATACAAGTGTATATGTAACTGAACAGCAAGAATGTATTACTTTACTTTCGCATTGGATTTTTTTCTTCTAAAATGTCCTCACACACACGCACATACATGAGCACAAAATTTTTCTCTTTTTCACTTGTATATATTTGACTTTTACTTTTGTTTTCATTTTATATTTGTAGAGCCTAGCAAAGCACAGTAATTTGTTAACCTGCGACCGACCGATCTCAGGGGTCCAGTCTGAAAACCAGCGCTAGGCCCTCTGCTTGGCATATGCTGAGTATTAAATGTAATGAATTACCTATCTTTCTAATTAATGTGTATTTAGTATTTAAGGGTATTATATTGTACTTTGTTCATAAGGTTTTTTGTGGCAATAAATATTTTCTCATTCTCATTCATTCTCATTCTCATACACTGTTGAGTTTAACAACATTGAGAAAATTTTGGAAGGAAAAAAACATTTTTAAAAAGCGCAAAATAAACGAATTTCCAAAAATAAGGTGTCATGTACCGGGGCTTAGCTATGCAGATATGTATATATGCGTTCATATGTAGCGTAGCTTTGATATATCGATTTTATGAGGTGACTGTACGTAATCTAATCTTACTATCGTAATTATACCCCGTTTTTAAAGATTACAATTTTTCTAACCTCAAAAGTAGTAGTAATTACCTTTTTCTTACGAAATGCTAGGGTTCCTATGATATCTAATATTGCGGAACAATAATATGTAAACGACACTATAATTCAGTGCATAGTTACTCGGATTTCATTTTAGAGGAGAAAAAGTTACCAATACATTTTAGGGGCATAAAAAAATTTAATCTGAAAAAAAAAAACGTGTTTAAAGTGCTATTCATGTCCTTTATAAATGAGTCATTTTCTTTGTAAATTTTCATACAAAGTATTGCAGTGCATTAATATTCTTGCAGTATCACTTATAAAAAAAGACCATAAACTTTATATTCAGCCTTTGTCAAAGATTTGTTTTGATCCACAGATACACAAGTGTGGGATTATCATATTCATCACAAGCAACCGTGATAAAGGTGCTTGACCCCTATATTGACATACGTGCTGCTTAGCACACAATTGTGGTTCACAACTTTTCATTTCCAGGCCATATGTAGTGTGACTCTTTGTTACTCTGCGAAGTTGCGAACATTGTTGTATTTGTTGTCTTTTTGCTTAGGATGGGTAGTATTGATAGCAAAATGGGCTAATAAGGTTGTCTTGTAGTATAATTGTCCTTTAGTAGTTATAGGTCTAAGGTGAAACAGTCGAAACATATATTCAGAATGTACGTTTTTTATTATTAGTTTCTTCTCTCGACTCTCACTGAGCGTAGCACGAGCGAAATGGAAATGAGTTCCCGGGAGCGCGAAAACGTGTTTGTTTTTGTTCGTTTAATAAAAAAGTTAATCGATACGTTACCTCAAATAGGATATTGCCGATTTTTAGAAGCAATTTTAATATTTATTAGGTTTTGTGCGTAATTTCTATCAAGCGAAAGTCAAAAAACTCGAATTCGAATTGATACAGTCCCTCGAGAAAGACCTCAAGATTGACTGTGACAAGATTAATTACTGTGACAAAAAAAACGATACGACTTTTTAGAAACTCCGATTTCTCAACCTACTCCACCTTATGAATAGTTTCAAAAACGTTTTAACACATTATGTACAGTGCACGTCAAATATATGTCTACATTTCCGCCTTATTGCAACATATCTTTGACGTCGACTGTAAAACAAAAATATGAGATTCATTTATAACCAAAACGCTCAGTTGTAATGCTGTGTTTGAACAACATTTAAATTTTACATCTTCTCACGTAAAACAATGGACACAGTTAAAAATTAACATGTTATAAAAGAAACCAAACAAAAAAAGGTCGTAAAAAACAAACCCGAAATAAACTATGTAGTAGTAGCAGAACAGAAGTTACGAACTGCGTAAGGACATAAAAATAATCATAAAATACGTAATGAATATATATTTGTTACTAGGGATTGCAAACCGGATTGATTTTCAATCCGGCCGGATCCGGCCGGATTTTGGCCATAATCCGGTCGGATCCGCCGGACCGGATCCGTTTTGGTATAGGGATATTAAAGTTAATTAATGACATATTTTTCTAGTTTTTTGCGTAATACGTATTCCTAATCTATAATTTTGAAGTTAATAAATAACTTCTTAACAATAAAATAGAACTTGGTAGTAAAAAGACTAAAAAGTGTTACAATGTCTATATCAGTTAATAATAACAAAATATAAAATCGGTCATTTATTAGGTATATTTAACCATTCAGAAGTGCTCAATTTGATTAGTTTCCAAAGCCCGATGATGGGATGTGGGGTGGAATTGGAACTCTTTGTTAGGACATGTTTTTGTTACTGTTCTTTGGTTGAATTCTTTGTAACGTTGACATCCATTCTAGTAAGAAAAGAAGATATTTTACTTTTAACCAAAATGATATTAAATGTGCTCCAGTATCATCTTGCTTTAATTATTTGTCCGAGAATGTAGCAGACTCTATGATAAAAAAATAATCTTTTTTTTTAATTTACAGGAAAGTATATTGGTCAAATTATAGGGACAAAACACGACACGACGATCTCATGCGAAAAATAATAGAGTGTAGGATTGAAAACCATCGCGGAAAGGGACTCCCTAAGAAAGTTACTTGGATTGGCTACACGTAGAGTAGCATGTACCAGGAGATAAAGGAAATTGCATAAGATTGAATGAGATTGTAAAGAATCAATATTTTATCTTAATTATATATATATAATCGGAGTAAACTAAATATATCATATATTAATTCACACATATTGATGAGTCCAACTCTAGTCGGTAGAGTACGGCCGACTTAATCCTGCTCATTTGTTTACTATTATAAATCTATCACAACATTATGACACAACATTAACTTTCTCTTTAGCATAAATTACAAATGCCTTCTATGGCATCTGCATCCTTTAATTTTTCCTTCTATTACAGTATTTATGTAATCGTCATATCGTGCCACCAACACGAAAGAAGAAGAAATCCTCTTCTGTTCCCATTTATCGTCATAATAAATATATAAAAATATCTTACTAAATTCAAACTTTCACATTCGTTTTTTGTTCTGTTTAACTTCATACTTCTCACCCGTCGCCTTTTCCTCATCTAAAATGGCACAGCGCGTGCTGTATTTAAGCGTTTTTTTTATTTTACCGGATCCGGTAGCTCTTGAAAAGTGCCGGATCCGGCCGGATTACCGGATCCGCCGGACCGGATTGCAATCCCTATTTGTTACTTAATTCCTTCGTATGAAAGCATTACGATATCAACATTTCCGGCAGGTAGTTTTAATATGGTAGAATAAATAAGGAAGAAGGGATTTTGATATAAAACATAGCAGATATCGTTCAACCTCCATTGTCGCCTAATATGGCCCTGACCTACAGAACCCACGCCAAAACCATGAATTGACAAACATTCTGAGTCTAACCCGTTGATTGAAATGATAAACACATACTTCTACTTTTAAATTGTTCAAGCACGATACATATTACTGGTATTGTCAAATTATAAACTCACCTGTTACCTCTTTTCCCACGTGTTATATTATTAGTTTTATTTATTTATGTGTTTTTCAACTGGGTTGCATCCATTTTGGTGTTATACAATATATTAGAATAAAGATAGATATAGGTTAAGCTTGTATTCAACACCAATAAACGATTTCTAATACTATAACTGATTATTCCTATACCTTATTTAATACAAGTAAGGGGTCCACCCACCGATGGCCAGAGTGCTGCTCTCGTCTTATGCAACACTTTACACGGAAAAAATAGTTATGTAAAATTTACAGATAGTTTGTAAAATTTACAGAGAAATCTGTAAATTTAACACATATCTCTGTAAATTTTACAAATTATCTGTAAATTTAACATAACGTGTTTTTTCCGTGTATTCATTACATATTTAAATACATAAGTCATATAGATTACCTATTTAAGAAACGTTGTAGTTTTAAATCCTACTCACCTATGAATCATAAAGGCCCCTGATATCACGAGATACCCAAATCTTAAACAAATAAGAGTAATTATTATAGTTACGTAAGTAGGAAGTTGCTCCGCCTTCATGAACTAGGAGCCGAATTTCTAGATTATAATCGACAATAAAATTGCCTATTGTTAAGATGTTTAAGGAACTTTATCTCACAGAAAACGGCAGCTATCCGTATTAGTTAAGTGAATGAAATGCAGCAACATCCACAAGGCCGTATTGGCCATAATGTTCGTGAAGCATATCTTAACATCCTCAAACGGAATTGACGCAGCCATACAAAGCAAATACAAACTTGGAAGTGTTAGTGAATTGTTGGCCTAGTGGCAACGTTTTATCAAGGTATATTGTCGGCGTTGACTTGTGCGGGCCGAGTGCAGAGATCAGTAAACAATTTTTTTAAAGCCCGGAAAACAAACTGGCGCAAGCGCGCCTGATTCTTACCAGAAATCAGCAGAATTTCTAAGAAAGAAGTCAAATGCTGGTTGTTGATACCTGCCTTAATGCAACCAGATGCTCTACGAGTATGATCCCAATGTAATTTATATACGTCTATTGGTCATTCATTAGAATCATTAGAGAATAACTGCGTGCATCGTGTCCAGATACTTTTAGCTCCCTTAGCCTATTTGATTACAACGATAACAATTTCTCCCTATACACATATCTACAGCTACCAACTAGGTTTCATAGCATGGGCAATGGACCTGCCATTCATGTTTATCGATAGTAGGCCACTCCAGTTAATGATCTAGCGATGATAAGGAGATTCCATTGAACCAAATACGTGCGTCAGATGTGACACTTATCATAATATTACTCAATTGATACCCGTCAAACAAATCATATATACATACATTATTAACTATGAGCCGCATCGGCATTCGATTATTGGGAAATTTGGAAAGAAGTTGGCATTACTCTCTATTCTCGCTCGCAATTATGTTATTGAGTGCACTGCTTAGTAAGGTACCTATGTCTACGTGTACCGTTCAAACGAACATATACACAATAAAAATCTTATAAGATAGAATAAAACATGTCGGCGACACAGTTTTCTGTTGCGGTGTAGATTCGGCAGATTCTCACGGACGCTTCGTCTGAAGTCCACGCTCGCGATGGTTTCTAGTAGCAGCCGCGGCATGCGCACCACAAATGAGCTGAAGTGCACGTATGCCGCGATCGCTAGCTGGAACACTTTCAGCTCGTAACGGATCATCTTGCGTAAATATTCCACCACATTGTCAGCCGTGGCCACAAGCAGGCGCGATACATACATATAGTGCCGTATTCGGCGTGGCAGCCCTCAGACCAGAAGCAACATCTGGCTTCGCCGTGCCACACTGGCTCTTGCGAGGTGCCTTGCGCGACTTTCTCTCCTATTATTATTATTGTATTATTTTATGTGTTCTACTTATAGGTGTAGAGGTTTTGTATGTGCATTATGCCAGTAGCGTCTTATTAGCAACCAAACATTAATACATGTGTTACAAACGCTTTTTGGCCAATAATTAAGATTTTTTTTTCTAAAATCGCCATGTTTTTTTTATATTTACCCAAAACATTTTATTACGCGCGCTACTTTTCTAGAAACTAGGACAACTAGACTAAGCCGGAAACCCTTAGGGATAAATAGCGTCTGGTCACGAAGGCTTACGCAAATAAGGGTCGAGGTCACCCAATACTTGACCTTTTTTTAGTGTTTTATTTAGGACCTAGTTACAACTGATTCAATAGGTTTCTATATCAGCAATGTTTGCAAATGTATTTAGTTACGTCTTCCCAAAACAAAATAACAATAAATGTTTGGCAAGGAATTGCAAGTTAGGATTTTAATTTGTGTGCCATTTCGGATTATTTGCTGAATACATGTTGTATTGTCGCACATTGTTACAGTAACAATACTTAATATAGATATCAGCTAGCGGCTTTCATATTAATTGCCAAGTGGAGTTCAGCTCATGGTACGATTAATCGCTTCAATCAATTTGACAAAAATCGTGACGATCGGTCAGTTCGAAAATACCAGGCAACACACGGAGCAATTGGTCGTTACGATCGATAACGCGATCGAGGGATACAATACAGCACGTGCTGCGTATGCGTCAAGAATGAGACCAAAAAGCAAATCGTTGGTCGCAAAGAGCCACACAATGTCGATTCATCGTTGCGATATTCATGATTGCACGGATTTTTGTTGCGTCTTCGATTAAGTAAATCGTTAACGATATTAACATACACCATCAATCCGTCGTTTTGATCGGTCTGTAACGACGGATTGTAAAGATGAATTGTACCATGAGTGTACCGTTTCCTGTACGCATACTTGTCTGCTGCTACGATTCGAGACAATATTTACTTTACCGCAATAGGTATGTAATCTATACACCGCGTTGCTCGAAAACGACCAGCAAATTTGTCGAACAGTTCTTACAAGTTAACCCAAATATCCTTCCGTAATACTATTTGTTTACTAATAGTTTCATATGAACTTAAGAAAAATCGCTTGACCCCAAATCGTTTATCGCCGACGTAAAACGTTACCTCTCTTTCTAGCATATCTTTATTGTTCGCGAAGTGCAAAAGAGACAGATCAGCAATAAATCATCAGGCCGTTATATTTATAACATTGTTTACCAGTCGTTAATCTAATATATTTCTTATCGCAGAGAATTAATTTCGATACGTCGCGTGTATTTATGACTATTTCTAGAGAATAGATTATATTGTGGTGTTTGCATTCGGTGAACGACCGTGCCCCTGCCGTATACTACAAATACTAAATAGCCAGACGGCTATATCAGATAAAAATGCTATAAATTGATATAGGATTGGTGGTGTAACGATTCAAATTTCTAGAACAGTATGTATTAAAAGAGTGCGTTACTTTACGGAAATTCATATTCATTAAAATTATCAAAAACCGCACACTGTAATTAATTCATTAACTTCCTAATCGATTAGGAAAGCAAAAATCATTGTGTTAATTGCTAGGACAGTGGTTCGCGGATGACTGGTCTTTTATGACTGAATGATTAAGAACCTTATAGAAATTTCTATATTAAATTTTGATGCGAATTTAAACTTAACTTTATAGTTACGTTACTCGTACATTTAACTGGCCATGTGTAGTCCTTATCTCATTACAATAAGGCTTACGAATGGCCTGGTAATTGTGGCCGCGTCCCACGATGGTATGATCACACTTCTAGGTAGGTACTTATTTTAACGTCATATCGCTTCTTAAAGTTGTTAATGTCGCCATGGTAATCAATGTGGTAAATCGAAATACGCTTAGCGCTAGAATTACTATTTTTTCTCTATTGTTTAGAAAACATGGTTGTGTTTATTTCTGAAGCAATATTTTCTCTCCAAAAACCCTCATATTACTCAAGATTCCGACTTTGTAAATCTTTCCTTACAATAGCTAAGCTCTTGATTCAGCTTTACCTATGTTTTTGTTATCATTCGCCCGTACATCTTACTCGCGCCAAAGTATGTCAAACAAGTACGAGCCAAATGCCACGAGTTAATAATTTTGATATCAAAATTTATGTTCGAATTAGCCTCCTTAAAACCATTAGCAATTAGGTTAGGGATTAAGAAACTCTGCGCAAGAGCTTGTCACCAATTTTTATGGTTTACCTTATCGGTCACTAAGTCCCGTGCTACTGACCTTTAGATTAAACACATTGTTTACGTAGTCTGTTGTAAATCGTTGTACGTGGGGTTTACTTTGAGTGTGGGCTTAGCATTTGTAAAATCGTATATTACCATCGTAATATCAGCGTTTCGGACTAGCTTATGGCTTATGGTGTTACGTACTTACATGATATACGTCCGTAAAGAATGCATCCCATGAACGGTATAGTACTATTAAAAATCCGCACAGAACAGCCCAGTGAAGAATTGAAGACAAATTTTATATCAACTTAGCTGATGCATCAACATATATCTCATTTCATAGTTGAATCCAATTTACAAAAAACTTATCAACAGGTATTTATTAGCATAATAACACTGTAAGTACTGTAACCAAGTATTCACATGATGTAGCATGGTCGTATTGCCTTCCTTATGAAACGTTACACATTAGTTTCGTCTTTCAAACGGGCGTCCTGGTGCCTTCGACAATCTTCTCAATTCTCAATCCTAGACAATCGAACTATCGATATTCAAATAGATCCTTGTATTGTTTATTTTAGATCATTCCTTATGAAAGCAATAACACTTAGTTTCATCTTCTAAAGGCCCGTGTCAATGCTAACACAGATCGACTTTGATCTAAGTTGGAACATCTTTATTACCTATAATCTAACCGTTATAACCACAGTGCTTATGTTACTTATAATTGTTACTGATCTCCAGCTCTAGACACTTTAGATACTAGTTCACAAGCAACGGAATCTGTTAACGAATTAGCTATCTGACTTATAGTTATAATTATCAACGGTGACCGTGTAAATTACAAGCAATTCTGACGTAACCATTCCATTGTTTCAGGCAGTCAAGTTTTCCTCGTCGGTTATGGAGCAGCAGTCGACTTCGTTATAGAGAACATGCAACAGCCGCTAGAGAGTTCATGACGAAAACCTAAAAAAACCAGAAAAGAAAGTGATAAGTTATCTTTAAAGTTTTCGCTGACCGATAGCAAAGATATCATTCTCGCCGGTGCTTTCAGTACAGTGAGACGTGTAGTGTTAATGTGACGTGATAGTGTTATAAAAATTGCGTGTATTGTGGTCGCGGTTAGCAGCGCTGGGATGGTTGGCAGTCGTTGGCTGCCATACGCCCGGCACGGAGCTGGAATCGGTCCGGTACGGGCCCGGGGACGACCGGTTCACTAGTGACACGTTTAACGCAGGCTAACATCAATATATCGTATAAGGATGAACATGGGGGAACAGTACGTCGGAGACTTCTGAGGTAAGACGTTTAATTTAATATAACACTACATTACACTGGCTTTTCGGCGAAGGAAAATATCGTAAGGAACCTGTATACATCCGCGAAGAAATTCAAAAGGAGAATGTATTGTTAAGTTCCGGACTCGCATTGAACCAGCGTGGGACATATAGCGCAAAGCAATTCGCAAATGAGAGGAGGCCTATGCCCAGCAGTAAGACGTATAGATATAGGTTGAGTTATACTATATTACATAGGCGGTAAGTGCCTTTTTGATCGGCATGTATATTTCGCATTAGAACTTGTTAAAAAACCATCGTGGTGGAAGGATTTGCCGGTCAGGCACAAGTGTTGACCGCTGCTCAGGGTGCGCCAGAAGCTTGGGTGTATCGTAGAAACACATCAATTGGTCGTATTGCGTCTTGCGGGGAGGCTCCTTCCATGCACCCCAAGTAATAATAAGGAATTACGTACCTATAGACGAAAAAAAAACTTACTTTATAAAATATTATTTATTACCAAATTTTACAAAATTACCAAATCAAATTGTCAGTTGTCGGGTGTCAGACCGTCAACATCTCCAGCATCCTCCTGAGGATGCCTCGCAGAGAGGCGAAACACGTGTCGAGTTTTGTACTTTTGGTGGTGGGTTGTTATATTTATTTGTATTTATTTTTGGGCGGTGGGAGGGTGGGAACATTAATTGCATGTAAAAATAACGCAAGTAAGTATAACCGGGTTAGCACTGATTGACTAACAGCGTTATTTTCTCGCGGATTAGCAAAGTAATATTTGTTGCTTTAAATTACCAATCAATTATATAGTCATATCTCTGTTCATATTTAATTCGTTGTCAGATAGCAGCTGTTATTCTACTATTGTTGTTTACAAGAACCCACTGAACGAAATTGAAATATTTTGTCAAGATAAATAACTAAATTGGACTAAATACTAAACATTATTTAAATAAAAACGATAATTACTCTGTCAATTTCAGTGTCCTGCTACATAAATAATGTTTTCCTATACGTTGTATAAAACTAGTGCTAATAGCTCTATTTGGCCTCTCCAAACGTCAACCGATAATCGCATGCGATTTGCAATTGATCGATCGGAGGGGGGGGGGGGATTGATTTAGTTGCTCCTACTTAGCCAGCAATTATCTAAAATCGCGTGCCATTGATGTAACGTCTGTAGAAGCCTTATTGGAGATGTTTAGAACAGCGATTTGCATTTGAATTTGTACTTTGTATTGTTTGTTCAGTTTGGTACGGTTGTTGTTTTTAACGCGTATTTGTTATGCAAACATACATTTTGAGTTGGGTCTATGTTATTTTAGTACGCCTGTCCTCAAATGTAGGTTATTTGATGTTTCGTTTCTGTTGGACTTGATCGCTATCATATCCAAAGGCAAAGTTGTTTTTTTTTTTTTTTTTTTTTTTTTTTCATTTATTAAGGAGCTTTTTCGATTGATCGAATATGTCGCCCCGTTTAAAAAAAGACTTAATTAACAGAGTTAATATGTATAATAAACTTAATCACACTTGTCTGTCCTTAAGACCACACTTAACAATATTTAATATTTTTCCGACCACCTCGGACATAGGATTCGACAGGTAAGTATTGCACAATCCAATGGAACTGTCATTAAAAAGACGTCGCCTGGGTACCATCATTTCGGGCACATTCCATTAAAATATGATACGCATCTCGATGCGATTGCATAAGGTGCATATTCTGAGTTGACTTTACGCATAAGGTACGCGAACTTATTCAATGGAATGTGTCCGGATCGTAATCTTAGCAGTAAAACGAGATCCTGCCTACATAACTTACTATTATCATCCACGGAGAATTCAATGGGTGGGGCTGTATAGTCTTAAACCAATGCCTTTATCCTGGGACCTCTGGTCAAAATATTCCTTCCAAAGTTCGCGACATCTTGATTTAACTAAATGTAAGCAATCACTATACGCAGGTAGTAGATCATATTCGATAACCGTCGCTGCACGCCTGTTTTGCTAATGAATCTGCAATCTCATTACCATAAATACCTACATGCGAAGGGATCCATTGAAGAATGATAGTTTTTGACATAGATCGTAATTCTAAAATCATTCTTATTATTGTGTAGGCTATCGGTGCTACCTCGGAAAGGTCGAGGTGCATCGAGCCAGGTGTTGCATGCACTTTTGGAATCGGTAAAAATTACAAATTTATTCGAATTGATGGATTTTGCGTAAGATAGGGCTTCAGAGATAGCAATTAGTTCGGCGTACATTATAGACGTATTACAGTTGATTTTTAGTTTTAAAGTATAGCTATTCGTTTCATCAAAAAAAGCAGCTCCAATATTTTTGCAATCTTCTTTCGATCCATCAGTAAATATTTATAAAATGAAGAGTATTTTGCCATTACCGTCGCTGCAAATCACATTTATTCCTAACCTGTCGTAAGTTCTTTTAGCCTTTTTAAACTCGTCGATAAAGTAAATAACGCCACTTAAATCTATGAAATGGATCCAGGTATCAAATATGACATTTCTAATTGTCCGACTGGAGTAGATAGGTGTGTCTTTTAACTGATTGTGTGATGTAACGAGTAACGGTAGTTTTTTTTCCCGCCCAGTATCTGCTATTTGTATTACTTGCATTTCATTTATGGTTGTAGTAATAGGTATGCTTTTAAATGATCTCATTTTTAAATTATATTTCCCTGATAAGTAGTGTCTGCGGAACTCAAGGGGCGGTAGGTGTAATTCAACTTCCATAACAATGGATCGGAGTTGTTTTAAATAAATCCTCCTATCACTCTCATGACTTGATTTTGTACCCTGTCTAGTTTTAAAAGGTTATTTTTACAACTGCTGTCGTATAAGAAACAAGCATAGTCAATACGACTTCTTATTATGGAAATATACAAACGTCTTAGATGCTTGGGGTGCACTCCCCACCCCGCACCTGCTAGAACTTTGAATAAATTTAAATGTCTATTCAATTTTTGGTGCAACTCGTTAATATGCTTGCCCCACCGTAATGAGCGATCAAGCCAGAGACCAAGGTATTTGACAGCGCTAACTACCTCTAACCGCGTATTATTTATTGAAAAATCATAACAATGGTGCCTAATGGGTTTCGACCAGAATTAAACAAACATAATTTACTTTTTTCGGAGGAAACTTCCAGACCAAGATTGCATAATATAGCTGTAAAGGTATTAACTGCCGCTTGTAATCTACCTACGGAATCTTGTAAGCAAGGCCCGCTGGTAAACAACACAAAATCATCGGCGTACTGTGAAATATAGACATTATTTATGTGTTTACAAATATCAATTGTGGCAACATTAAATAACAACGGAGAGAGTGGATCACCTTGACCTAGGCCTTGGCAACAACTTCTCTGTACACTTGAATTTTCCAGTCTAATATTTAAGTTTCTATATGTTAAGAAATTCCACAGGTAATTGCATATGGACCTACCTACATCGAGTCTATCCAATATCATTAGCAGTTTTCCAATGTTGACATTGGTTATAGGCATTGTTTATGTCAATAAAACAACCTAAGGATACTTGTTTACGCGCGAAAACCTGCTTGTATTAATGTTACTGAGAAAACTTAGGTTATCTAACATGACCTAGACTTCCTAAAACCTATAGTATAATCAGAAAGTGAGTTCCCTCTTCTCAAGAAACCATTCCAGGCGTTTGTTTATTATCGAATGAAAAACTTTGCATACACATGACATAAGCGCTATAGGTCTTAGAGAGGTTACACAGTCTGAATCGCGCCCCGGCTTAGGAATCGGAACAATAAGTATATCGCGCCACTGTCGCGGGACAAATCCGCTAGCTAAAAACCTATTGTATAATAATTGTAGGCATATCCTTACCTACCGGTGGAAGATAACGCAACATTGAGAAGGAAATGTCATCGCAGGCCGGGGGCCGTGTCAGATAGCTTATACTTTTTTCAATTTCCTGAATGGTAATTGGGGCAATTAATACGTTATTATTAGAAGAAAAAGCTGGTTTTTCATAACAAACAAAATCAGGCGTCAGATTATTAAGCAGCGAGATTGAGCGCTCATTATCAACACATTTGTACTGACATTTAATTCCTTTAATCCATTTCATTCTTTTCCACATTCGCCAGATGATGACGCATTATCGATGGACGTACAGAAGTCATGGAATGATTTATACCTAGCTTGCCTAATGAGCCTCTGTGCCGCGGCAATTTTGTTTTTTAAGCCTATGAAGTTATTAGGAGTGGGGATTTTTTCTAAATAAACTTAGTGCCAATCTACGCTCCGCTACGGCCTTAGACAGCGACACGCTCCAGTACGGTTTAGGTATAAACTTGCTACTAGGATTCTGGCTTATTTTAACAATAGGATATGCAAGTCGGGCCGCTTTATTTATCTCGCATAAAAACAAATCATACGCACCTTGGTAGTCATCCGGGATGGATAGTTAGCAAGTGATATTTCTAAGGAACGCTGTATACGAGGGCCAGTCGGCTTTTTTAAAAATTACGTTTTATAATGGTTTTTAGGTTCGATTTGCATTTCGTAGTCATGTGTATTATCAAATGATCGCTGCCAAGGGGACTCATTACTGACTTTCCAGCTAAAATTAATTGCTATGGTCGGTCGAGGCCAGAGATATATCGGGAGCAGAATTGTCTAAGCGAACCATTAACAAGTTGAACCCTAGTTGGAGAAACCGTCATTTAAGGTTATTAAGTCATGACTAAGTAAGGAATCGAATATTTGTCTGCCACGATTATCAATTTTATGCGACCAAGTGTTATAGTGGCCGTTGAAGTCTCCTAGCAACAGAGTTTGTTTATCACATAAGGAAAATAACTGATCCCAGTCTCTTTGGTTTGTTTGAATTGAAGATGGACAATATATCGATACAATGTATTTGATTGGGGCGCAATTATATAATTTGACGCGGAGTATCTCGATACCCGAGTTAGATATATCAGAGGGAAGTACTTGCGATTTAACAGATTTATGAGTCAAAATTGCCACTCCACCGTAGCCGTCTGTCCTATCCTTACGAAATACATTGTAGTCACTTACTCTTAGCTCCAAGTCTCGATCACACCAGGTCTCACTCAACGCGGCGACATGTACTTTCTCGCGAGATAGTAATTGCTCGAATGATGCACGTTTATTCATCAGGCTTTGACAGTTCCATTGGATTATATTTAAGTGTATTTTACTACTCATCACACGCAAATAATTGACTTAAGACAGGCAAGTCAAAAAAGTAACTTACTCAAGTAATTAACTAACAACTTAATACCCTTTTTAATAACAGAAATAAATTTATCTACCATAGACTTGCCACAAACGTTCTTTAACATCTCCATAACTTTTTCAAGCGTAAAAAATCTCAGTGTCGGTCTCTTTTTCTTCGCTCGATTTTCTCCTATCTTCATTATTTCTCCTCTTGCCCTTCTTCGTTTCCGAATTATTATACTTGTCCGAACACGAGTCAACATCTATATCCATGCAACTGCCATCTGACTCGTCAGTTTGATTTTCGTATGATATAGGCTTGCCTTTTATAGATTTTTTCTTTTTCGGCTTAGCTGACCCACTTTTTTCCGCTGACGGCTTTTGCTTGTCACATGGAGGGGTTGGCTTGGTAGCTGCTACTGCTACAAATGACTGAGACACTGGGGACGTTAACGTATCTTGGCTTTGTTCTAGGTTTTCCTCAATAGGGCCAATTCTAGGAAAGGAAATATCTGTTCGGGAAAGCTCAAATCCAGGAGTCCTCTTCAGATTGTGGTATAAGGCTTTCTGGAACATATAAAGTCGTTGCTTTGCGATAGGTAACGTTGAAATCTGCCATTATGCCCCTTATTTTCCTCTCTTTTAGATAGGCTGGACACTTTTTACTTAACGCTAAGTGATCGCCGTTGCCAGTTCACACACACAAACTTAGTGATCTCGCAGTTGATATGGTTTTTTGTACATTTTGGGCACACAGACTTGGTTCTAGGGCACATTCTCCTCACGTGGCCAAACTTCCAGCAGTTCGAACACTGCGAAACAGGAAAGACGTATGGTGTAACCATCAAGCGCATGCCAAACACAAGGACATAAGCTGGTAGAGAGGATCCCCTGAATCCTAACCTCACGCATTCACTGTTTACCCACTTGCCATCCTCCGTCCGACGGGTTAGACGCTTCGCATATAGTAACTCGGCACAGCCATCTATACTTTCTAAAATCTCCTTCTCAGATAATTCCATATCTACCTTCCTGATTACTCCATATGATGCGGCCACTTCGGTAGTTCGTAAAATATTCCATGCCTTTTCCTTAATAGCCTGGCAACTGATAAGTTTTTCTAAAGCACTCTCTGTCCCGAACTGAACGTATATTTTATGCGGATTAATATATTTTATTTCTAAGATGTCCGTTATATTGTTTTGGTGCATCAACCGCGCGAACGCAAATTGTTTAGGTAGGTCTACCGTGGCTGTAATGTATGCTTCAGGTTTGCTCTCATTCATCCCTTCAGGTCTGTTTACAGTAGCATTATTCTCTGACTATTTCTTCCTCTTCCCTCTTTTATTTTTTTCCGTCTCGTCCTACCAAGGGACCAGACTCCTCATCATCTTCTTCACGACCTCTCTTTGAACTCGCTGTGCTGCACTCCATGCTTCGTCCGGTAGCGGCACATCTCTAGGTGGAATTGACATGTCATTTTGTTTTTCTACGTTATTCCTTGATCGCCGGCTCGATACTTCCCATCTTCAGCTTCACTCAAATCTGAACCCTCCCCCATAGTCCCTAAGGTGCAAATTTATATGCACCTTCTTGTTTACAAGCGAATGCTTTAATGCCGACCGGTTAAAAGATAAGAGTATTTTAAACAATAGACGCGGCTACGTGTTTACTACTCGCTAGCTGCAGTCGGAATGCAAGTTGTTTTGAGAGCTCGGTTGTCGCCATAAATCTAGAATTGCTGATTTTATTTTATACATGTGGCCGGTAGATGAGATTGACCTATGTGTTAACTTGAATGTCCAGTTTGGGGACTGGTGGTTTACAATCGAAGTTTTAATTTTTAATAATAATAATAAGCAAGGGCGTCAAAGCAAGTATACTAAAATGGCGTTATTCATAAACGCGTGTCAACTCTAACAAGCCCTTGATAACCGTTTGTCCTTATCTGTCATATTGGCATTTGTCATACACAAAATTTAACAAAGATTTGCTGTTATTTGAATTGCAAAGTTTATGAAATACGTTTGAAAATGCATTTTTTCATCAGACCCGTGTGAAATATCTCACATAGCACAAAACAAACTTAACAATGCAGGTACAAGCGTCGCTCCTGTTAAACATTTCTCGATATTTCTGTACGTGGCTGGTTTAATTCCGAGGTTTTCCACGTGCATTTGATAACTTAGTAGTATTGCAAAGGGCATTAATACTCGCCTATATGTAGGTCAGTTACAAAATCGTCCTTAGTGAAAGGCAGTTAGAACGTTACATGCGTTAATATCTTGCTAAGGTGTTTTAGGCAATAAATTCATTACAACATCATCATATCAGCCCTTTATCGTCCACTGCTGAGCATAGGCCTCCCGTCCCGGTCCTGAGCTATTATATCATACCCGGTTTGATGGATGAAGACGGTTTGACGGAAAAGGTGCGACGACAAGTAAAACTTACTATGAGTCGATATACGTAAGACAGTCTTTTTATGCAGACCCCACTATGTCCCACTGCTGACCTCTTTTTAACCGCCTTCAAGATTTCAAAGAAGGAGGTTATCAATTCGGATGTATGTTTTTTTTTAATGTTTGTTACTCCATAACTCCGTCATTTCTAAACCGATTTTGAAAATTATTTTTTTGTTTAAATTTATATATATATACAGATTGGTCCCGTTCTGATAAAGCTTAGTTCTGATGATGGGATCCATGAGGAATTGAGGGAACTCTTCAAATGTAAAAGGCATACATATAGTGATTTTTGTATTTTCTTTAACAAATTAAGCATTTACATTTAAAATAGTGACATTTGATGAAGTGGAACTGCTGATGATGATCAGAAAGGAACTCTTCAACGACGCATAGTACACGTTTGGCGAATTGTCCTATTCGCTGTGTTTGTTAAGTAAATTAGATTTTCAAGACAAATTTTTGTAAAGTTCGAGTTCTGACGATGGGGTCCATGAGGAATCGCGGGAACTCCTCAAATGTTAAAGATCTTAGTATTTTCATCAACAGATCAAGTAGTTGGGTCATTTGTAGAAATGTCATTTAATGAAGTGGAACTGCTGATGATGAACAGAACGGAACTCTTCAACGATTCATAGTTCACGTTTGGCAATTTGTTATCTTTGCAAGTTTGTCAAGCAGTTCGGTTTTCAAGGCACATTTTTATATTTCTATCCTATTTAGTTTTTTTAAATTATTATCTGGTGCTTTATTTCGTGCATGGTGTGAAATAATTTATCTTCAATACAGTCGAATACCCTATTGCGGGTATCTGACCAGTCAACCATAGGGTAAATCTGAAATGTGTCAAGGTGGTTGCAGTGACAAAAAAATATGTTACTTCCTTTTCTACATAATTAGGCGTAGGATGCTGTCTTTTTAATTTCATTATAGCAATAATATTTAATTAGCAATTTCAAGAAATTTATGATTCGTAATTATGTTTGGAAATCCTTACGCAATCCTTTTATTTTTCACCAAAGCACGTGAGCCTGACGTGCTTAATCGACTACTCTACCGTAACGCAAAACTATAAAACAAGTGGACGTAAATGATGTCGAATAATTAATTTCCAAGTCTTATCGACATAGCAACAAAGTTACAAGTTACGAGTGGTCAGTTCCATTCGGAAACTAAACTAAAACCCGTCTAAGCTCTGGCAAGCAACTGTGTGGTAGCGCCACTTTAATGGATCACTCACGATAGAACGATCCGGTCACGGGCCGAGGCGTCTGACACTTCTTTTTCTATAGAAAGCACCACGTGATCACCGATCACCCGTCATAGAAAATGAAGTGTCGAATGCCTCGGCCCGGAATCGGACCGTTCTAGCGTGAGTCATCCTTAAACGTCAAATTCCGAATAATGTGACGTTCATAGTGAGTGGGTCACACTTTGTCCCTGACAAGTCGGTGCGAAGTTAGCTGAGACTAGGGTTGCCATACGTCAGGATTTCCCCTGAAATGTCAGGATTTCTGGTCTTTTATCATGATTGTGGGGGCCTTCGTGAGTGTCAAGGTATTTTAGTAACCTAAACTAACCACTAGAAGCTAGCTAAAAGTTTGAAGTTGGGTAGAGAAATGGGAAGGAACTCATCATATATCGTCTAGAAATTGCATTTAAATGCTATGTTGAGGCTTGTGGATTGGATAACGGCTGGGATGCTAGTGTGTCAAAATGGGAAGTTAGCGTCTCATTATCAAATTTCATTTTTTTCGCGTAAATAAGTAGAATTATGAAAAAAAAAACTACCTAGAACTATAGAACTGTTAGGGATGCTATTAGAATTAGAATTCGCAAAAAAACTTGAGATGCTAGTACTTGATATGCTAGGTTCACAGACACAAGGTTATGCTACACCAACGTATTGTAGCGAGTTATGGGGCTACGACCTACAACCCGCGAAAGGTTATGGAATAAGGGACTTAATGCGCGTATTTTTGAAGAAATGACCGACCAAGAAATGTCAATTTTTAGGATGATGTCCGAACTTTTGTTAGGATATTAATTTTTTCATATGGCAACCCTAGTTGAGACGGATTCTAGCTAGACACACGAAAAAGCCCTGCGACACTTCTGAACGTATTCGAGCCTTTTTCTACCCCTGTAACTTTGTTCTCGATACAAAAAGCGACTTGATTTTGTATTGAATTATCTGCTTTAATATCCAATAAGCCGGATAAAAGTTCAATCCTGTCGTTTATTTATCCATTCCAGTGCTTGATATTTAAATAAATCTAATAACGGTTTTGCGAAAGTCAGGTATTTAATATGAAAAGCCGCTAGATACGATTAATCTTCTTTACCTCACACTTGCTCGTAAACGGTGTTATTGTATGCCAGTATACTGAGAAGGAATTGACTATATTATGCCCACTTTTTTTTAATTTCATTAAGCCCGTCGGCATATTAAGCAAGTAGGTATAAGTGTTTTATTTTTAAAATACTGACGTTTATAATTTTTGTTTATATTTATAAATATTTAATTTGATTAATTTAATAGCAGTTTCAAATATTTTTACATAATTTTCAATTTGTGTGCGCCACGGGCGGTACAAGAACTACAAACTCGAGTTAATTTAAAATTAACACTTCTTCGTAAATTTTTGTTTACCGCCCTTAAATCACAATTAACTATTAATTAAAAGCGTCAATAAGGCGGAGTCAATCAATTACCTATCGTAATGTACTATAAACACGTAAACATACTTAATTAAATTAATTTTCCACTTCTAGTTAGTTTAAAGTTGCATTCGGGAAGTGAACGGAAGGCGGGGCGCGTCTAATCGGTGCTATAATAGAACGTAAAACAGCTCTTAAAATAGAATTCAGTTACACCATAAGAGTTAATTAGGTTACGGAAGGTGTGTGGGTAATACTTGTATTGCTGTAATCGGTGTTCAGAGCCCCTAGTGTAAATTTATTCGATTTCGTGACGTGACGTACGCGTTTGCGTTAAGTCTCATTTAGTATGGGATTTAGAAACAGCGCGCCAAGCGGAAACGTTTTGGAAACTCAAAATGGGGTACTGAAGTAGTTTTTTTTCGATATAGGTATATAATAATCTACTTATCATATTTCTGACAAAAAATCTTCGAAAATATGATAGCTAGACTCCGACTATACGCTAATGCAATGAACCCACGTATCGGTATGAAGCGTGAATTTTGTATCTCGGTGGAGGTAATCCGCCTAGACCGGACAGGCGGACATACGGCGCCGCTGCACCGCGCGGAACGGCGGAGGCGCGTCATCGTGTGTCCGGTTTGGCCGAATTAGCTTATTGTGATACAAAATTTCACGCACTTCATGCAGTAGGCATTTTCTTACTAAGCTACTTACTTACTCACTGCTGTGGCGCAACGACTCGAAGTGGATCTTGGCACCGACCGCCATGCCGCTCTGACGACACAATACAATCGACGATACAATCGACGGCGCCGAGTTCGCTAAGGTCTTTTTGCACTACGTCTGTCCAGCGGTATCTAGGGCGTCCAGACGGTCTTCGGCCATTTGGAACTCTAAAGTATGCCCTCCAGACTACGCGATCTTCATCCATCCGGACTACGAGTCTGTGGCGGCTTTCGTTTCTCTAATGATGTTAGGCTCAGACACCAGATCTTCAATCTCCAGTTTTCAGCTATAGGTAGTAGGTACATATTTACTGTAAGGAATCTGTGTGTTCACATTGAGAACTTCGGGGACACAATAGTAGTAACATTCCATTCACTATGACGAGTGACTTCTATTTCTATTTATGCAGTTCTCGAATGATTAGATAAGGTAGCTAAAATAATCCTGTACCCCTAGTGTAAATTTAGTCTATAGCGAAACGTGACGTACGCGTTTGCATTAAGTCTCATTTTGTATGGGTTTTTGAACAGCGCGCCAAGCGGGACGTTTTGGAAAGTCAAAAATCTCATACAAAATGACACTTAACGCAAACGCGTACGTCACGTTTCGCTGTCGAAAATATTTACACTAGGGGTACTGGTCGCTAGGCGTTAAGGCGCCTTTTCCTACGCCGCAAATATTCATAGAATTTTCACGCTTTTACATGTTTTCCGTGTCAACGAACTTCAAGGTTAGTTTTAGACGAACTTTTGTTTTATTCGCCCTTAAAATATGCGAAAATAAACCTTGTTATTATTATTCACGGCGCTGTTCCATTGTATTCAAATATTGGTTGGTTCAATATTAGTTAACAGCATTTTCATGATTTAAGAGACGTTGTTAGTTATTGACCAAGAATCTTGAATAAAAAACTGCAAACATGCAAACGTGTTATTGAAGTGTTTGTTTGTGCTGTCTATATAGTTCCTGTCATCCACGATAACGCGCAGATTTGACAAATCTAACCTAATATCATGACATATTACCAATATCCTACATACATAACCAGCTAGACTTACATCACAGACAACTGCACAAGAAGTACTGGGATGAAATTGACACATGCAGGTAGACCAAGGATATTTAACCGGAACTGAACTACAAGCTCACCAAAATACTACTGAAAATACCTAGACACCAACTGCGTAAAATAGTAGGATTAATAACAGTACACAACAAACTAAACAAACATTTACACTATATGGGAAAAACAGACAGCCCCATGTGCAAAGCGTGCATGGAGGAAGAGGAAACAACAAAACACACTCTTCTAGACTGCAAACAGGTAGCAGGTATACAGGAGCAAATACCTAGGGACTCCGTGCACACTAAAGGAGGCAGTTAGCAACCTGAAAACATTGCTAGGCTTCGTGGAGGAGCTGGGGTGGTTCTGGTTAGAGTAGCGCTACCTCGTTTCACGCAAAATAAGCACAATGGTTTTCGATTTGCGAAAAATGCCCAGAAGCACTAACTAACTAACATGACATTTCGAGTCAAGGCACGCGTCGTCGTGTATGACACGATCTATAGTTATTTAACTATAACTATACCAAATGTGGAACTAGGACTTATTCGGATTAGTCCAGATTCGCGATATTTTCCAACTCCAATTCGAGCATTATAGAACCAACCCAATTTCCAACCCAAGACCCAAGTCCATATTTTACTCTTCTCATACATTTCGTGCAAATCTACATATACATTTATAAGTACGTAATTATAAATATCAAGTACAATGCCACATTCGTGAACAGGAGGCCAATTCAGACAAGTACGAGCAAAATACACGCGCGAATGGTAAGTAAATTACATCATTTATTTAGATATCATTTCGTCAGGTGAACTCAAACTCACAATCAGCTACAGGCTTCGTCACAAAATAGCGGTAAAATCTGCAACTTACTCTAAAAGTATATATTAAAAAACGCTACAAATAAAAAATATCCTCTAACTCGCCGCCAGCAGACAATGTGCCGAGCAGGCTGGCCGCATTTCGCCGTTGAAGGGCGATGCTAATTCTTTGGGCAAAATACTGACCAGTAGGGCTAAGATGGTCGGCTCTTTATCATTTATGGTGATGCATGGTGATGCATGTCACTTTCTAACAAGTATGTTAGTGCGAAAAGTGACTGGCATAGTGACAGGCGATAAAAATGAAACCATGCTGCCACCACAGCCCTTTGGTCACCATCACCAATCACATATCATTTTGATGTCGGAGTATACGTTTGAACTGACCTCCAGAAGTAACTTCCTAGACGAATATGAAGTTGTATGCTGTTTTGTGTTACGATTCCGGTTTTTACAACAATTAGTGTTGTATCGCATACACTTGTCGAATCGTAAACAGTCGTTATCGTCGTCTATTGTTCCACTTTTAATAATTTTATTGTGTTTATGCGTGCTAAGCTGCCTACACACTCACGTTTAATTTTGAATTAACAGTTTACTTCTTTTTAATATGTCATATACCGAAGGTAATATCTGACCAACGAAATTAATCTTTTTCTATTAGATATAATTTACGTAATAGTACTGAAATAGATGTGTGAGTTTTACGACAAATTGTATCACTTTATTGTTAGTATTATTAGTGTCAGTGTGCCAGTAGCGTCTTATTGAGTATCGGATCAGTGGTATTTTTAACTTGAGAAAAACACGAATATTTTATTAGTGTTATATTCGGGAAGGGCGCGAGTGAAACAACCGATGGCTATAGACACACTGGTTTATTACATGTAGTAATGGAAGCGGGGTGGTGCGCTCACGCACACATACATAACAATTAGTCTCATTTACTTTTACAAACCTTATAAACTCTTTTTGCCGTCATTTTTAACCCCCGACGCAAGAAAGTGTTATACGTTTGACGCCAATGTCTGTCTGTGGCATCGTAACCCTCAAACAAAGCGAGTTTCCTTGCGGTGGTTCTTAGCTATATTTGATAAAAAACTATCCAGCAGTTTGAAGAGTATTAGCGTCGGGGGTTTTTAATTTTGTTATTTAATAGATATATAATGTAATAATACTATTATTTTAAAACAAATAATAACAATTTTATTTCACCGAAAGAAACATCGTACAATACATCATACTCGCACTTCTAGTCAAAGCAGAACACCCAGCTTCTGTTTCCAAAATAGAAAAAACAGAGGGCCTACCGCGAACATCGTATCATATATAGAAGCTGATAATGAAATTTTGATTTAAGATATTCGCGGTAAGTCAGGCAGGCACTCTGAGAATCCGAAGGCTTATTATTTCGTCTTTTATGCGTTTGTGGCTTTTCAAAGTCAGATGGCAATGTGAATGCATCTTACACGTCTGCCAGTCCGACCGTGACTCATCCATGTCATCAACATTGCAACAATGCTTGCACGTTCAATGCATGCTGCAAGTGCATAGTTAGTGCACAAGGCCCTATCTTATTAGTACACCATTGTACTCACCTGTATGGAAGATACAATTAAATGCGACTGGGTAACTTAAGTCCACGCTAGCGATCATACGATTCTAGGATATTTTATGGCGTTACGTTACATTAACGTCTGTCAAATGTAACAAGCCATTGACAATTCTTTGTGTCATTTCGACTTTTACGTTTGTCAGAAACAGACAAAATTTAACCGAGGTTTTATACACGGTTTTTCAAAGTCCGTTAATTAAAATAAGTAACTTTCTCACAGAAACTGGTATTCTAATTAACCCCATTTTGGAGATGATCAATGATTTACTTTTATCTATAAGGCCCCTACGAGCGTGTACACTTCCATTAGGGCCTGTTTACATATTGATTAGTGTTTAGTATGAGTTTAATACATTTGCTACTAAACGCAAGTACTATCTCGGATGTTCGGTATTCGAGAGTTTGGTGGATTTAAATATAATGTCCGTGTCAAACTGTGCTAGTATTATATTAAAACGTTTGACTATTATGAAATTATGACGTATAAATAACACTTGGACAGTCTCTAACAAAAAAAAAAGATGCTGGCTATATCTCTTAAGAGTAAATTAAGTATATAGGCTATATCTAATGTCACCTGTAGGGTCAGGTTTTTATAAATGCAATGACATTTCGAGCCATTAAGGATTAGTTGTGTAACACCCTCCCGATTGCAACTTCATAAAAGCTTATTACATCATCTGTACCGGATCAATGACATCAAGGTCGCCGCTTTAAATCCTTACACCCATAGGCGCATGGCACACTGCATCCGATTCGCACAACGCTATGCGCGTATTATACCGACATCCTGCTCGCACGTCGTAGCGACGGATCGGATGCAGTGTACTATGTGCCAGTCTACTTTATATGTTGCCTGGCAAAAGCTTGACATTCTTTAAGTTGGTAGGTAGGATCTTAGTGTAAGGCCTGAGTGGAGGCTCGAAGCGGAGCGTTCACTTCTTTCGTGACCACGTCTTTTATTGATTACTATAGTAGTAACCTAATGGTAAGTGTAGGTACACACTTGTCCATAAATCTGCAAGCACTTTGGTTTTGTAAAAGGACCTAAGCCAGCACGATAAAATGGAAAACAACACTTATCATTATACGTTAAAGGTAGCTTACGCCTTGTTACAATGTGTACTAAGGTCCCTTTTCGCAGAAACCGACACAAATAGGGCTCGTGGCGTTGATCTGATTGTCAGCGTTGCATGATATAATGAATGATGGCCATGTTTTGATCCGGTCTGTTTGTTACATGAACTAAGCGAGTTGACATGCAATTTGCAATTGACATTTGCACGCCGCACATGGGCCGTATTCGAGACGTTTTATTGAAGCTTGTAATATGACAGATTGGTTGACATGTATACTAAATTTTTGTACAACTTCATTTGTCCAAGATTTAGTGCACTTTATAATAGAAATTAGTCGATATTGACAAAATCGCCATCTCACAAAGTCATTTTAAATTAATCGTCTGTTACACCGGGAAGTCGGGATTTTGAAGTTATTCAATAAGTAATCTTACAGGATTGGAATCAAATAAATGCATAAAAATGCTTCCACGACCGATATGTACCTAACCTTTAAACACGAACTTGACAGAGTAATACTCATACGGCCATGCAGTTATGGTACGGGTTGGAACCCAGCAACGCCGCGTCATGTCGCTGTGTTACAATTTCGACCCCGACTCCGTTGGTTCCGAGTGAGACAGGCAATACAGGCCTCGTAGCCAACGTGCCAATCGTTAACGCTCCGTAGCGTATCGTATTCATGTCTCTTTATCACTCTTCCGTATTAGTGCGACAGTGCAACTGCGTTTCGTTCGCTATGGAGCGTTAACGATTGGCACGTTACTACGCGCGCAGATCAGCGGTCGGGCGACAATACATCACTCGGCGATGCGACCCTGGTCTCGTGTCGCTGACATAGAATAGTATTCCGTAGAAATACATAGAAACCAGTCTGCAGTCGCGACACGTCGCCGGGTTCCAACTTGTACCCTTAGGGACCGTACCGTCGTAAGTGACTAAACTAAGCCTTATTGCACCTAATTTTTAAGTCCATCAATCATCATCAGCTAACTGCATGTGTTATTGTTATTTGTGCCTTGACAAACGGATGTCGTTGCGGTTTCTTCAGTGTATTGGATTATTTGCGGTCACAATTAAATAACCTCATTTATGAGTAAGGTTTGAATCTATTTATAGTTTTACCTACCTACTTATCATGTTTGACTCGCAGATATCACTAACAACTAACTAGTGGCCAATTAATAATTACTTTATTTGTGGTTTCTCTGGTTTCCTTTGGATAGATACGAGTACACAAAACCTTAACAAATTATACACCCAGAGGTCTTCCTCAAGAATCACTCTACTGATAGGTGAAAACCTTATGAAAATCCGTTCAGTAATTTTTGAGTCTGTCGCGAACATACGGAACAGATAGACAAACGCGGCGGGGGACTTTGTTGTATAAGGTGTTGATTTCAAAAGAAAACATAAAATTCATAATTCTTGACGAATTATGAATTTTATATGCAGTTATTTTATTTATAGTTTCCTCAAACATACGCGGAAATATGTCCCCCGACCCGATTAGTCTGCGAAACATTACGTTACAGGCATTGGGATGCATATACGGGGTGAATATATAGGTCATACTGAGCAACTTTTACTATGGGACCACCCCTGAAATCGCGAAAAAATAATTGGCTGTTTCATACATTTTGGCTGTCAGACCTTAAAATTTTCTATGGGAGAATAAAATTTTCTTCGCGATTTTTGGGTTGGTCCCATAGAAAAAGGTGCTCAGTATGACCTCTATATTCACCCCGTAAATTATTACAGGTGACCAAATAAACACTCCGTAGTATGTGGCTGATACTAGCTCTAGCTATACGAGCTGAACATCTATTCATCAAATTTCGCTACTCAGAAAAATAAGCCGGAAGCTATGAAACAGCAATTCTATTCGCGATTTCAGCTTTGGTTTACGACTCGTCTTTCAGAACTACTTGGCTCTTAATTCAGTTCTTATAATAGCCCTAGTTTACTCATTAGCCGATAGTCAAACACCTAACAATCTGACGACTGCGCGGTAAATCATAAAACCAATTCGCCGTCTTGACGTCAACGTCTTCTGTTGCCATATTTGATAAGTACTTAGGCAACCCACGAACCCACGTGCTCCGCCGCGCCGCCGCACGCGCTGAGCGGTGGCGCTCTAAACTACGAGTATTTTTCGTTAATCCGCTCGCCCGTTACGTGCACACGTGCGACGTTGCGGACGCCCTCTCTGACGAGAATATATCGTTCTTTACCAAAGGTCCTTAGTGCATTTGGTACGTTTCTCGTTCCTGCAGTTAGCGTACATACACTGAAAGAAATGGTTTGCATAACTGTAACAAAATTTTGGTTACTGTTTACACAAAAATTGGGACTTGCGAACTATGTGTTATATGTTACAAAACCGTGTTTGGCTATCAGTGTTCAGGTACTGGGTATACACTACAAAATAAGTTTGTAAATTTATGCAAAGTTTATTTTCTTATAACCGTAGTTTAGTTATTTAGTAAAGTTACAAAACCAGTTCGGCTATCTATTTTTTTCAGTGTACTACATCAGCAATACTGCCTTATTTGCAATTAGAGTCTGACCAACCTACATGGCGTTCGCAATGACAAAGTGTGGCCATATCATCATTAATGTCAAATTTCTATTAATATACGAGTATGACGTTGATAATAACACTTCACACTTTGTCCGGTAGCTTAGACGGACTCGAATGAACTTAAGACGGATTATTTGTAATATATTTATGACTTCTTCATACCGAGGAAACGGAAACACAATCGCAGACGAGACTGTCGTATTAAACATTTGCCATTCATTGTTGGTATTCGAACGAGACATATGGCGATTGTTTCATCCATATTTAATGGCTTGATTAACGTTCAATAAGATTTTGTAATAGTCCATTACTATAGAGGCCGGGATTTGTATGGTCCTATTCTCAAACTTGCAATGAAAAAAAATTGTAGTAAATTTGTTTTATTCGTAGGTTTACACAGGTAAAAACAAATTACGAATCTACTACTATTTGAGGGTTGAATGCCAAGATCACTATTTGATGATTAAAAACAAAATAAGGTTGCTTTACAGGCCTAGGTGTGTAAGGCTGTACGAAATTCCTTTACATACCTATCATGTTCACTCATTGCACTGGATATGTAGTATTTCCGGACCTAATTTAAAGTAAGTCATGTCAACATTTCATTGCAAGTTTAAGAAAACCTCTATTCTGGGCGTGAAGTTAACCGATCACATTAAAAATACAATACTACGCTGCTAGAATAACAAATATAGCTGAAACTGCCACCAAGCTCAAGTGGGACTGGGCAGGACACGTCTGCCGTATGCCGAATGACCTGTGGGCCAAAAGAGCCACCCGTTGGGCCCCATAAATTGTAAGGCGTCACGGTAGACCTCGTTGGAGATGGCGGGACGAGCTTGATGCCTGTGACAGAGACTGGTGGGAGACTTCCGAGAACAGGGATACGTGGAGGAATAAGAGGGAGGCCTTTGCCCAACAGTGAGACAATATGGGCTCATAATAATAACAAAATAATAATGTTCATCCTCACACCTTAGAACCTAAATGGTCGCGTACTGTCCATTTCAAGAGGAATTTCCTCTCGCGGACGCTCCGGCTGGGGAATGAGCTCCCTTCCGAGGTTTTCCCGAGGGTCTACAGTATGGGATTCTTCAAAAAAGGAGTGTACAGTAGTATCTAAAACTGTAAGAACCTTCAAATATACCGATATATACCAACTGTACCGCACGTGCAACAACCGTGCGGTCCAAACATGGAGCTAATGCCGTTCCAAATGGTCTGTCCCCTTTTAGTGCACTGCTATAGCCTCGTTTGGAGCAAGTCACGAGATACTGTTATAATTCTGATTTAGTTAGAAATGCACGCTTAAGTGGCCGTTCGATGTTGCTTATGTCCATGGGCGACGGTGACCGCTTCCCATTAGGCGACTCGTATTCTGGTTAGCTGACTAACATATTATAAACAAAGGAAGAAATGGAGTTATTGAGTGATCAGGCTGATTTAATATTTACCTACTTTATTTTTGTCTGAAATTTAGGACCGTTGCCAAGATGACAATCGTATACTCGTAGAATTCGTATAATCTATCTTTGCATCGAGTTGAACAAAATTTCATAAAAAAATATATATTAGTGATGACATTACCACACTTTGATATTGCAAAATTAGCTTGGTTTCTATCGTGAAACGCCAATCGGGTAAAGAAATGGATCGGGATAACATGCAAGACAAAAGAATTGATCGTAAAATCAATAGAATTATAACATACCTACTGCTTGATTACATTACACATTATGGGGGTTGAATCAATTCTTAATTCTTATTTACAGTGCAACTTTGCGGCTAACTGCATTGCTGGAGTAAATGTCAACCTTAAGTCACCCTACCAAAAGGACCATTGTCGTTACTATTCTGGTAGTTCTTGCAAACAAATTGTGTAGATAATTAGACTAATCAGGTACTTTATGTACGTGTATTATGCCATGTCGCCATTAGAAGTATGAGCATAGTCTAGAAACGTCAGCGTATAATTGCTACTACAATTAGCCTCTGACATTGAGCTGCCGAAACGTCACCACCTAATTAGGGACTGATTGTTACCATAAAGACGTACATAGTTACGAGTAATAAAGCCCTTATAAGTAAATAGATAAGGCAAAGAAGATGTAAGTTAATTGATAAGAGAGAAAGTTTGTATCGTCAAAACTAATTCTGGAGCGAAATCAATCAAAGTTCAGAGTTCATATGAACGAAAACAGGGAAGTTAGGCCAAGTTTATCATTTATTGCCAAATGTTCAATGACAGTGATGTTCATATTAAAAGGTTAAACCGCTCTTAAGTCGTCCACCTACATCCACTGCGCTCATTTATAACTAAAAGATTTTCTTAAATAGGTACACTTTTCTTTGTCCTGCACAAAAGGGTCCTCAAAGAACAAAGCAACTCTTAAAAAGGTCAAGATGCCGTTTTACGGATTCGATCCAAGATTTCGAAGTATTTCTTTGCATACCGTTTAAGCAGGCTGTTGCGTTATTTATGAAGTGTCTGGCAGCTGTGGACGGGTGATGAATAAACATACGGCTCAAGGCCGTGTTCCTGGCGAATAAATATGTTTTTGTGCCTCTTGATGTGGAGATTTAGGGAAATCTTTAGGGCTTAAAGTAAACAGGGTTTCAGTTTGTTATGCTAAGTTAGGAGGCCTTGAGATCCTCTGTTCTAAGGGATATAATCAAGTTTTTGAGAGTTTCTTTCTGGAGAATTGGAGATCTACTCTCTGTTTGGATCCCACTCCAGACAAGAAAGAATGATGTAATAGAAAGAATTCAGAGCACTGCTATTGATCTGTCTCCATTATCTCGATCATTAGGATGGTAAACTAAGTTTTATACCTGGTCGCACGGGTGCCTCTTCCATATAACTCGGCTTGCCTGATTTTCAGACATTTAAATACTTTACCTCAAAATCAAAAAGAAGTAAAAGCTCATCTTAGCTCAGGTTTATAACGAGATGGACCGATCCATTGCAAGACTCGTTATACTATGGTGGTAAAATCGGTGGAGGCAGGTCATGCGCTCCAGATTGATCCTCAGACATGAGGGTTTGGCTCGACCCAAGAGGGAGAGAGCTGAGGTTTGCCTTCAATCATCTTGACGCAGCCACTGTAGGTAGATACAGGGAGCGATTGCCTAAAAGGACCTACTGAGAGAGACTCGAATGGGGCCCAAATGTTAAAAGATAAGCTAAATGTTCCTTGCATCTTGTCGCGTGGTACCCACAGGCCACATTACAAAGACAATAGATGAGTTCTGCAGCAGCCTCTGTCGCCTTGGCTACTAACAATGTGGCAATTATTTTCTCGTTTTATTGTTTTCCCTATCGTGTCTCCGGAGAAGGGCAGCACAAGCCGTGAATCTCGTCACGAAGAATATTATTTATTATCTGTATCGCGTGACTACAACAGCCAGGCCCCCTTTTTACCGACATGACTGTGGGGATTGTCGAGTCATTGGTAGCTCCGCGGATACTAATAAAAGTCATTTAGAAGATTGACTTCATTGTATTTATTGAAGTTTTCTTATAAGTATGCATGTAGGTTATAAATGATAACTATGTCCTGCTCAATCTCCAAAGTTGACGTGACGTTAAAAATTTGCATACATCTGAGACGTAAATAATGGAAGCTTCCCAACAGGTGAGATCTTCCACTAGCAAGTACTTCACTCTATTGAAACATTACACAAAAACATACATACAATACATTAAACATATATGCATCGTATATGTAAGATTGTAGGTCCATCCCAGCCAAAGCGTGAGAGACATGCATTTAATTCCAGTTCGGTTAACTAAAAAATGCGTCAGTAGGCAGAACCCATAATTTCATAATCAATGCGTAGCTGGTACAGAGTGTAAAAATATGAATACGCATATTTTACTCAAAAATGTGTGCCATAAAGTGTAAGTGTATGTCGGTGAATTAATAACTATAAAACATATTTTTGAAAGTTGTATGCACTCGTATTTTTACACTTAACTGTACTAACGTTAACCATTCTCATGTTCTGTACCCCTAGTGTAAATAAATTAGATTTTGAAACGTGACGTACGCGTTTGCGTTTAGTCTCATTTTGTATTGGATTTAGAAAGAGCGCGCCAAGCGGGACGTTTTGGAAACTCAAAATCCTATACAAAATGAGACTTAACGCAAACGCGTTCGTCACGTTATGATGTCGATAAAATTTACACTAGGTACTGGTTTTAAAATGCATGAGTTACCCAACGCGACAGTTATATTTTATGATGTCAATTAGAATATTTCCACTAGATACCCGTTCATGTTTATTAGCATACAATCCAATGCACGTCCAATCAAGCTAAGCTGATTTGGTAGGCGTGTGTATCGTAGGTACACAAACGGCGAAGTAAATATTTGTGATTGAAAGTCTAATATGGAAGCAATCACTTGCTGTATAAATATATAGATAAATTCAAATAATACAAGTATAGGTTAACAGTGTATGTAGTTGTGCAGAGAGATAATACAGAAATTACTTCAAAATAACAACAAACACTTTAAAAACTTATGATTGTTTTTGATGCAAATTTACGTACGAATGTACGTCTGGCTATTATTTCATGAAATGACCACATTTGGTTGGCCACATCATGAAAAAGGAAAACCTAACCTAAGCCTAGGTCCTATGGCTGCATAAGGTAAATAATCTTTAGGATTGCGTGTTTGACGACCAAAGTAAGGGCATTTATTTGTGTGATGAACACAGGTATTTGTTCCTAAATCATGGGTGTTTTCTATGTATATAAGTATGTATTTATCTATATACGTATAAGTATGTGTATCGTCGCCTATTACCCACAGTACAAGTTTTGCTTAGTTTAGGGCTAGGTCGATCTGTGTAAGATTAAATATTTGTTGTTATATTTTATTTTTATACGTATGACTTGTCAAAAGTGCTTATTTAATAAGCCTACTTCAACAAACGGTTTTTGAAGTTTGGTCAACAGGTCATCTGAAGCTTTCTTTCACCACACGTAGCATGAACAAACGTTTTTTATGCTAGTAATGACTACGAAATAGGAATGAAAATCTTTTCCCGAGCATATCCTATCGGACGACTTGCACGTCCACAACAAGTCCCATTTAGACAAATCATGCATAAAATACGCCCAGACGACTTAGTTTCTCGAGATCAAAAGGACCATTATTGAGCTTACTGCGTGATTTAGTCAATTTGTGTAATAATATCCTATAATATTTATGTATTTATTTTATTTTATTTACTTATCCTGCAGCTGTTCGAAGCTTCAGAGCTTGGCCGAGAACGGCCACCTAATAGTTGGTGGCTGGTGGCCATCAAAAATATCAGCGGCCTATTGCATGATGATTTGATGAAATATAAGCTTAAGCTAATACTATTAGTGATTTTGTATGTAAATCACAGCTTAGCTTAGTAGCTTGATTTGTTTAGTAGCTTGTATTTTATTATGCAATAGCCCAGCGGCGGGCGCTATTTTATCACTTGTCAATATGCCTGACACATTCTAACAAGTATGTAAGTGCGAAAGTGACAGGCTTAGTGATAAGTGATAAAAATGTGACCGTGCTACAGCTGCAGGCATGGTTGCAGTGATAGAGGCTTAGGAGCCTGACATATTCTTAGAACGCACTGCGACTAATTTCTTGCGGTTCCATCTTGCAAGTGCGTGCACTTGTGAAGCATGCAGTACGTTACACTTTTTGCGGTTCTGAAACCGCTAGAAATTAAATGCAGTGCGTTCTAATCCTAACGAAGAAGAGACATCAATCTGTACATTAGAGTGATATAATGATACATTTATTCACTATACATATTATAAAAATCAACTTTTACTCGCCATATCAGATATCGGACACGCATTATTTGCACAACTAGCTAATTAATACACATATTATGTGCCTGCTACACGGATATAACCAACTTTATATATTGAAACCGGCTCTGCATACGATATTCTTTCCTTGTTTGTCAAAGAATAATGAATTTATTTATTTATCACTCATATATATCCACTCCGTTGTGATTGTAAATAAAACGTTCTAGAAACTGTTATCATGCGTTTTAGTGCTTGGATAACCTCCGCTTATATAGCTGTTATCAAATTAACTTTTTAGTATGTGTATGACAGTTTATTATTCAACGAAACGATAAATATTAGAAGTACGCAATCCGAAAAATATCCTATGGTAGTCACTTGCGACAGGCTGACATCGAGGTGATCCCATAAGTTGGACAAGTAGGTAATACATTTTTACAAATTCGGTTAAACACACTCTATTGTCTGGACCCAGAACAGAAACCTTGATACCGCTTATCACTATATTATAATCATATTTGCCGGTATAGCCATAAATATGCCTTTTGATGACAAGGATCTCTCCCATAGAAACCTTTGATACTATTTGCTAATTGATCATTTGATCGTTGGCATTGATATTGATATTGTAAGCAATGCTGTCCCAAATATAATGGTGTCAGTAGATTCTTGCAAACAAAGAAACAGATTGTGTATTAGGTTGTAAAGATACAACATTCATTAGTGCGCTGTTCGCATCAGTTTCCCACAATCTTGTCGAGATTAGCCTACCTTGTTGTGCACCTTTCTACAGGTAGACTGGTTTAGGCTGTTTTACTCGATATTACAACATAACATAGATAAAAAACTTAATAGCTTATAATAATTATATCATGCGATTTCCTTGTTTTTCTTTCAACTTAGCGCCCGTCTTACGTGGAGTCTAGACAAACTGTTGTTATGCAAAGTTAATAACTCGATTTACATTCTTGTAAATTGCGGATAATTGAACGTAGTATTTACTGATCTATACCTCGCTAGACAGAGAAATAAGGACTTTGGAGCAGGCTATCTGGAGCCAAAGCAATTCAATGCACTACCCTTGAGCTCCATTAACCGACACATACTTACATGGAAATGGTCGAAAAAGCTCTTGAGTAGGTAAGATGTTGATTTTAAAGGGGTGGTTGCACAAAAGATCCCGATGGGTCCAAGTGTATCCGCAAGGGCTCCCGAAATTATTAGATAAGATACTGATGTAATCGTTCTCAACAAAAGACTAGTTAGAATTTCTAAACAGTGTCTCGTACCGTTTTGATAGCTCTTGAGTGAGTTCAGAAACACTACAGTATTTTTATGTGATGAGATCTTATGCTCTTAATTGAACGGCCGACCTTAACGTTTTACCATTAAAAGAACTCGATACTCGTCGACTTGCCATATAGAAAAAAATGCAGACACGAACATATATAGAGTTTCGAGAAGAGGCCAGCTATAGATTACTATGTTTACTGGAAAACTAGTAAGTGATTCATTTCCATAGCGTTCAAGGAATGGGATGTACGACTTGTAGTGTACGAGTATCAAGAAACAAGCAGATATATAAAATATTATTAGTGTTACGGACAGCATGGACCCCTACCGAGACGAATGCTCGGACGGTACAGACCCGGGCCGGAAAGAATTACCTAACGCGTAAAACTAGATAAAATAGCTATCGGGTGCCTAGCTATAGGATAGAAATAAGTTGACACAAGCACACTTTGTATGATTGACTTATCGGTCGATTGACTAGAAACAGGATAAAATTGTAGTCGCTATGAAAATAGTGTTTTGTGTCAGCTTGTTACGTGACGTCATCACCGCGGGTGAGCGGCCGGTGCGATCGCTGCGGAAGCCGGAAGCGTACTGAGCGGCGCGGGCCTCGGTGCGCGGTATTTATATGTTCGGGCCGAGGCGACCCAATTTCACCTGATTTCTCCCAAGTTAGGCTTTCCCCAGGAATCGTAGTGACCTGTATAGATAGAAAATAGGGTTAGCTATCCGTAGACACAAGCATTGTAAGCATTGGGCCTAGAATTATCGAGATATTAAGACTTAAAGTTATTTTTGTATGGAGTTGAACTATCGATAGAGATAATTCTTATATTTATGAATATTTTCAGCTGAAACTGAAACGTATAATAGGGTAGATCTTCGTAAATGCTTTCTAAAAAGGTACGGTTCATCACTGAAAACCTCAGGGTTCCCGAGATAAACCCGAAAAGGTGGTTAAATACGGGGAAAGTTCTACGCCCAATGCGAGAAAGAGATAGCACAAGAAAGAGAAGTCCACGTAACGAGGCCGTTCTCGAATTATCTGGAGTTACTTTCGAGACCTCGTATTCGCCCTATATAAGCAGGCGAGATACGGCCTGCGGACAGTGAGTTAGTACAGTCAGTTCAGTTCAGTTCAAGCGATCGGAAAACAAAAAGGAAAAGTGAGGAAAAAGTGAAAGTGCCCTAAAGTTGTGATCAGTATTAGTGGTAATAGTGGTTTTAGTGCTAGTTACGTGGACCGCTTAGTTATTTTACCTTAGTAAGTACTAGAATAACGTTATAGTGAAAGTGCCTATAGTGTTAGTGTTTAGTGCTTAAGTTTGGTGCCTAAGGTCTAGACTAAGTGTGTGCTAGTGCTAAATAAATAGGAATCTAATTAAGTGGTGTTTGTTTGACGCTCCAACTACGTCCCACCGTGGGAGGAATTGGATTTCCGAACCAGCAGGCTCCGTAAATAAATATTAAACTGAGTTATCGCTGAGAGCTGACTCCAGGGTGTCCTCTGGCGGTTACAGTTTTGGTCCTTCGAACCGGATCCTGAAATTCAGTGGGACCTAGTAACTTTCAGTGAGTACAGTGAGTGTCTAATTAGATTCTTATTGGACTAATACTGAACAGTGGAAACTGTGTTGTGTGAATATTGTGTGTGACTGACGAACCGTGCAGTGAACTGTGTTGTGAAGTGTTAATAATGTCGGGAAGTAACTCGAAAATGGGAGTTACAACAAGATCGCAGTCGGACCGCACTAGGAACGAGCGGGAACGTACGACCTCCACGGATACCATGGGTCGCGTATCAGAGGTCGCGGAGCGGGCAACGGACACGTCGGGAGGGTCTAGCCAGCGCACCGGGAGGCCGTTAACGACGGCTACCGGAAGGGAGTCGACGGCTAGCCCTCCATCTAGGGGGGAACACCGCGAGGACGTCGAGGGCACCGGGTCAAAGGCCATCGACGAGGAAGCAGAGGCGGGTTCCAAATCTTCGCCGCCGGTACTAGGGAAGGCTAAGGCCGAGGTACCACTGACAAAGGCCGTGAAGATAACTGTCCACAAGGGGCCTCCGCGTTCACCGTCTGTGATCGAGCGGTTTAATCAACGGCGGATTGAGCGACGCCGCGCCGAGCGCGAACAGTTGAGCGCGCAGTCAAGGAGAATGTCGCCCATTTCCGAGGGGGAGAGTAGGGCGGCGGAGGAGAGGCAAGAACCTTCGCGCACCACACCCCTACCTCCAGCACCCTCGCCTAAGAAAAACGCACGGAATGAAGGGTCGTCGGTCAAATCTGCATCATCAAGGGGTTCACACATCAGCAGTCTATGTTCAAGCAAAATAAAAGAGCTTCAATATATAAAAGAAAAAAAGAAACTGGAACTGAAGCTCAGGGAGCTCGCTCTGGAACGCGAGATGCTTGACATAGAATATAAGCACCGTCTTAACGTCATGGTTAACGAATATGGGTCACTTTCGGACACCTCCGTGGCATCATCACGCGGGAGTAGCCCCAAGCGACGAGTACGAGCCGAACCCGAGAGCCGAGTCAGCGAGTGGCTTAATGACATTGGAGAGATCGTCGAGACGCCGCATCGCCCCCACGACGACCCGCCTCGCGTTCGCGTAGAGACGCTACCCGTGCCGACACGGGCCGAGCGCGCCCGATCGCCGCCGCGCGGGCCGCGAGCTGAGTACCGATCGCCGCCGCGCCAGCCACGGAAAGGGGATAGATCGCCGCCGCGCAGACCGCGCAATGAATATCGGGCGCCGTCACCGGTAGAGCCGCCGCGACGATCACAATACGAGTACCGTGCGCCGTCGCCCTTAGAGCCAGAAATGGGGCCGTCGCGACCACGCAACGAGTACATGGAGTCACGAACTGAACCACAAAGGGATTACTTCGCGTCAACGCCGTTCACTCCTCATACTAAACTAAAGTCGTCGGTAGAGCCGCCGCCGAGTGACGCGGCTACTGCATTTAATAGGCTCGCCGACCAATTAAGGGACGCCGTACGCACAACGCCGCCAAAACAATGCTACGAGCTGCCACCTTTCTCGGGCAACCCGAACGAGTGGTTATTATTTTATAATGCCTACAGCGAGTCAACTCGACGCTACAATTTTAGTGCATTCGAAAACATGGCAAGGCTTCGAAATTGTTTACGTGGGGATGCACGCCAATGCGTGCAACATCTATTATCAACGTCGACACAGCCAGATTTAATAATGAAATTGTTGAAAAAGAACTTTGGAAGGATTGACCTTTTAGTCGATAAAGCGCTAGAAGAGCTTAAACGTCTGCCGCCTGTGGGTCCTAGTGCCATAGATTTAAATAACTTTGCTACAAAAGTCGTCAATATAGTAAGCACCTTGTGTGAACTGGATAGTAAAAATTACAGTAACAATCCTTTGTTGGTAAGAGAAATAACCGATCGTCTGAGTCCCCACTTACGAAGCAGATGGTGTGCATATGCCCGAGAAAATATAAAGAATGGTAAATGTGAGCTTATGCTCATGGCGGATTTTCTCATGGAGGAAAGCGACGCCGAGTTGGAGTTCTCACACGCTCGGCTACCTACAAGCAATATGAAGAGGAGGGAAACGGTAGCGAAGGAAGCCGCCCGCCCATCAACGACGAGCCAACGAGTCCAGGGAAGTAGACGTCCACAGCAGGCGCAGTACCACGCCGAGCAGGCATATACGACGGGTAACGCCGAGGCGCGGCGTGTACCCTGCCTATGTTGCGGCGGTGGCCACAGAACCCCGGAGTGCAAGCGGATCTTGGCCATGGACATAGGAGCTAGATGGGACTGGGCCAGGAGTAACACAATATGCTTCAGATGCCTAAACAGCAAGCATAGAAAGACTAAGTGCCATGACAAACCTTGTGGAATCGACGGATGCACTTTTAGGCATCATAAGTTGCTGCACGAGGGAAAGGCGCAGGAAGTGACGCGTGAACGCCGGCCGCCACCAGTGTCCCGCGCGGCCGCACCCTCTTTGCAGCCCACCGCCAGCCTAGGGTCCGGACATACGCCGGCGGTTATAGCACAAGAGCCGGACACTGTTACGAACACTACGGAGTATGTGAATAACACAACCACGGTGTTCCTCAAAATGGTTCCCGTCACCGTAGAGGGTCCTAAGGGGAAGGTGGACACCTACGCTATGTTGGACGACGGGTGCACTATAAGCCTGATTCAGACAGACGTAGCGGACACCGTAGGAGCTACGGGACCTGCCACGCCGCTATGTCTCGCAGGCGTAAGCAATATGGAAGCGGAGCCTGAAATAAGCAGACAGGTGAAGGTGCGCGTACGCGGAAAGGGCTTGGAAACCGCATACGATCTCGTCTTCACGACTGTACGACGTATAGGCGTAGGCCGCACGCAACGGATGAGTAAGAAAATCATGGAGCTGGAACACTTCAAAAATATACCGACTGCGTGCTATGAAGAGGCTATACCTAAACTGCTTATCGGCATCGACCAATGGCCTGTGCTACTACCACAGGAAGCAATCGTCAGGGGTCTGGACGAGCCAGCGGCAGTGCTCACTGGGCTTGGCTGGGTGATCTTCGGGGGAAAACCACGGCTGGTTATTCCCAAGGAGGGCGAGGAACACCTGATGCTGCACTGCCGCGAGAGGGATGAGAACCTAGACTCCATGCTACGAGATTATTTCAACATAGATTCGCTGGGAATAAAAAACGTTACAAAGGTGGATCCGCAAGTCCAAAGGGCCATGGATATTTTGGACAGAACAATAAAGAAAATCAACGACAATGGACCACGCTATGAAGTAGGTCAGCTATGGCGGGACGACGAACCACGAATGCCACCGACCATACAAACTGCAATGTGTCGGTTAAGGAGTATCGAGAGAAAGATGGATCGGGATCCGGCATTCGCTGAGAGTTATAAGGAACAAATTGATAATTTATTAAAGAAAAAGTACGCCGTGCCACTGCAGGAGCCGCCAGATAGCAAGATAGCGTGGGTGTTGCCGCATTTTGCGGTAACTAATCCGAACAAACCGGGAAAGATAGGGCTAGTCTTCGACGCTGCGTGTCGCGTTCAAGGGAAATGCCTAAACGATTTTCTTTTGGAAGGACCGGATCTATTACAGTCAATTATAGGGATTCTCTTTCGGTTCCGCGAAGGGCAATTTGCAGTTGTGGCGGATCTACAGGAAATGTTCCTCCAAGTAAAAATAAGGGCCGAGGATCAACCGTCACAAATGTTCATTTGGAGAGGGGACCGCCGGACAGGGAATCCGCAATTTTACAAAATGACGAGCATGCTCTTTGGTGCAGCAAGCTCACCATTCCTGGCCCATAGCGTCAGAAATAGAAACGCTATAGACAACGCTGATGAGTTCCCGGATGCTGTGGAAGACATCACACGTAATCATTACATGGACGATTACGTAGCCAGCTACTCGGATGAGAAGGAACTCTTACATCGTGCTACGCAAGTTGCGTCGTCTCACGCCAAGGGAGGGTTCCAGTTACGAGGGTGGACTTCAAACAGTGTGAAGCTACTCCAGCAGATCCCGACGGAGTTACACGCAAGTACACCGGCACAGCTCGGCAAAGGCAAGGAAAATAAGATCCTCGGGATGTACTGGAACCCTGAAACTGACCGGTTGGGTTTCTACACAACAATGATAAGGGTACCGGCCGAAGTGAAGGAAATGATACAGACGCCTACGAAGAGGCAAATGTTATCGGCCGTGATGTCAGTATATGACCCGCTGGGGCTGTTAAGCCACTATACTATAACAGCAAAAGTTCAGCTGCAAAATCTGTGGGCCAAAAAGCTGGACTGGGACTCTCCACTGCCAGAAGAGGATAAGCGTGACTTCGAGGCCTGGCTGCGAGCTCTGGATAGCGTCGCGAAGCTCAGGATACCAAGATGCTATCTTTCAACGGGGGCAGTGGCGAGAAGGGAACTACACGTGTTCATGAACGCCAGCACCAAAGCATACGCATGCGTGGCGTACTGGCGGGTAGCCTCAAATGGCGGGGAGGCCCAAGTGAGCCTAATCGCGGCAAAAAGTAAGGTTGGGCCAACGAGGCAACTCAGCATACCACGCATGGAACTTCAGTCGGCGCTCATCGGGTCAAGGCTACAGCAGACCATCCGAGAGGAGCATCGTCTGACACCAGATCAGGTCATCAAGTGGACGGAAACCTGCCGCGCAATGTGTGGCCACGCAGGTGTACCCAGGACCGGATGGTGGAATACGATCTGCTGACGTTCAAATCCGAGGAGGCGTGTTCCGGAGGCCCGTCACAAAGTTGGCTGTCCTACCGTTGCAACAGGAGCAGTCGCAGGAGCGTCAGCGGGGGCAGACTGTTACGGACAGCATGGACCCCTACCGAGACGAATGCTCGGACGGTACAGACCCGGGCCGGAAAGAATTACCTAACGCGTAAAACTAGATAAAATAGCTATCGGGTGCCTAGCTATAGGATAGAAATAAGTTGACACAAGCACACTTTGTATGATTGACTTATCGGTCGATTGACTAGAAACAGGATAAAATTGTAGTCGCTATGAAAATAGTGTTTTGTGTCAGCTTGTTACGTGACGTCATCACCGCGGGTGAGCGGCCGGTGCGATCGCTGCGGAAGCCGGAAGCGTACTGAGCGGCGCGGGCCTCGGTGCGCGGTATTTATATGTTCGGGCCGAGGCGACCCAATTTCACCTGATTTCTCCCAAGTTAGGCTTTCCCCAGGAATCGTAGTGACCTGTATAGATAGAAAATAGGGTTAGCTATCCGTAGACACAAGCATTGTAAGCATTGGGCCTAGAATTATCGAGATATTAAGACTTAAAGTTATTTTTGTATGGAGTTGAACTATCGATAGAGATAATTCTTATATTTATGAATATTTTCAGCTGAAACTGAAACGTATAATAGGGTAGATCTTCGTAAATGCTTTCTAAAAAGGTACGGTTCATCACTGAAAACCTCAGGGTTCCCGAGATAAACCCGAAAAGGTGGTTAAATACGGGGAAAGTTCTACGCCCAATGCGAGAAAGAGATAGCACAAGAAAGAGAAGTCCACGTAACGAGGCCGTTCTCGAATTATCTGGAGTTACTTTCGAGACCTCGTATTCGCCCTATATAAGCAGGCGAGATACGGCCTGCGGACAGTGAGTTAGTACAGTCAGTTCAGTTCAGTTCAAGCGATCGGAAAACAAAAAGGAAAAGTGAGGAAAAAGTGAAAGTGCCCTAAAGTTGTGATCAGTATTAGTGGTAATAGTGGTTTTAGTGCTAGTTACGTGGACCGCTTAGTTATTTTACCTTAGTAAGTACTAGAATAACGTTATAGTGAAAGTGCCTATAGTGTTAGTGTTTAGTGCTTAAGTTTGGTGCCTAAGGTCTAGACTAAGTGTGTGCTAGTGCTAAATAAATAGGAATCTAATTAAGTGGTGTTTGTTTGACGCTCCAACTACGTCCCACCGTGGGAGGAATTGGATTTCCGAACCAGCAGGCTCCGTAAATAAATATTAAACTGAGTTATCGCTGAGAGCTGACTCCAGGGTGTCCTCTGGCGGTTACAATTAGTTACAGGAATATTATTATTTTATAATAGAAGAAAAAATGGAAAACTTCACCGCTTTGGGCAACATTCTATTTAA
This sequence comes from Cydia pomonella, assembly GCF_033807575.1. NCBI lineage: Eukaryota > Metazoa > Arthropoda > Insecta > Lepidoptera > Tortricidae > Cydia > Cydia pomonella. The sequence goes on along the minus strand of NC_084716.1, from coordinate 16,751,029 downwards.
TTCGCAACCGCCCCATTTTTCCATTTTTAATTTAATAAAATGTAATATCGCTTGCAGACGTCTCTGCTTAATACAAAAAATAATTTAGAAATAATTAACTTATAATATTGTTCAAAGGCAAAATTATTCCTTTAGGGAAATTTTAGAAGCTGAAGTATTGTGTTCTTTATTTTTAATACTAGTTATTAACCATGTTCTATACAACTATAGAAACACACCTACGTGTCAATTTGTACACTTCGTTATTATGAAACAATGTGTGTTAAATCATCCTTGCGTGTCCTCATTTAACCGGGTGTTTCCCGTTCAATAATAGTTTTTTATAATATGTTCTATGGAACATATTGCGATTGAATGAAATTCCTTCTAAAGGGTTTCAATAACGTTGCATAGGTAATAAAAAAAGGTCTCTTTTCAAAAACCTACACGTACTTTTTTGATTCGGGAAATGTTAATTAACAGTGACTAACGGTCCTCTAAAAACGTCAAATCAAAGCTGTATATGTGTATCATGTCTCACCAATTAATTCTCTTTCTTCCACAGTCCGGAAAGTACGGAGAAGGTTTCATCGGCTCGGCTCGCGGCCTCGCTGTCCATGTCCGAGCCAAAGGCGAGGACGGAGCACATGACCACACGGGGTGCACTTGGCCCCTTCTGTCAGTCGCTGCTCCGTTGAAACCACTGCCCGAGGAGCCGTGGATCGCAGTTATGAGGAGGGGCAGCTGTAACTTTGAGATTAAGGTGAGTATAGTCAGTAAGGTTTTTAGAGCTAAGCTTGACATACGCACAAAAGCAGTAGCACTGTCTATAGCAGTGTATTATCCTTCAGGCACATTAAGGCATATGCCTAGTTGCGTCAGGCATACCATTTCTGCATAAAACCATGCTTGGCGAACATTGCTTCTTCTACGAGTATCCTTTGTTCTAGCTGCATACATAAAGCGATGCGATGCGACCCATATACAATTTAACAATTTCACGAAGTCGCTGTTCTTCACCTGGGGTCGCTGCCGAATGCCAACACATGTCGCCTCATGTAACACATATCGCCAGATATGTCTAAATAAATAAATACTTATCGTGCAACTTTAGACTATGGTCTAGAAACTCTAGAATGTCTAGGTCTTTTTTTTAGTCGTCCTATAAAATTAGTTTTCTTACTCATGAGCATAGGTGACTCGTCAGAGTGACATCTATGACGTGATGACGTAGCTAATGTTTGTCACTGTGTCATATCACAGTATCCTCTTCTAATTATAGGTAGACTTGATCGATATTATAAGAAATCATAGATATCTTGCACAAGTTGTTCTCACTTTTTGCTGAGATAAATATACCAGCAAAGAGAACTAAGTGTTAAAATAAACACGCAACCTATTCAACTGTCGGATGTTGCGTCAACGGAACGATATATAAATCGTGTTTGCAACGCTCTTTTATCACTTATCTTTATGCAACATCAGTAGATAAACTCAACGCTTGCAACTTCGTTGGAGTGATGAGGTTCGTGATGGTGCATAGTGTCGATTACCTCAGTGTCGTTCCTGATACGATAATTGCCGTAGAAAACGGTAGTTCACGTGTATTCTGATCAAAAACACGATATACGGCAGCGGTTTAATTACCGTGTCTCCCTTAATTATATTTTATCCGCACTTTTATGATACAGCAATATTCTTAAGGTTTTCGTTTTAAGCATGTCAAATTTAAGACTCGTACATGGCAACGCCAAACTTCGACAGGAACAACGTTGGATTACTTGTAGACAACAAGCCTAGCCTAATGCACAAGTTTTAGTTAAAAAAAAAACTGATACAACAAATTTCGTTCCTGATTTTTTCCATCTGCCTATAGACAGACAAATGCCGAGATCGGTGAACGTAATACATTATGGCTTGTGAAATTGACAACAACTCAAGTCTCAGATTAAATTGAACAAATCAACACAACTTCATAAAATACGGTCCAGTACTATATGGTGTCAGCGGAATATGAGGCGAAACTGTAATTTGAATCATGGGCTGATTCAAATTATCAGACTATTTAAACTATGATACAACACATACCATGTCTCATCTTTTAATATTAAATAATGAGGCAGCTCACTTCTGTTTAAAAGCTTTTCGTAACCAATCTATGACTCACGTCACCAAGTTTTTTGTTCTTATATCGTAAATAGAACTCTTTAAACAAACATGTTTACACTGATTAATGCACCAATTCCTCGCAACTATCATGTATACATACCGTCATTGTGAGTGTAGTGACTCGCTTCCCACATTCCATAGCTAAATCCAGTTTTATTGTCTTACAGTTATTATTTCACAATCGGAAAAAATTTGATCGTGCCCGTATCACACCGTATTAACTATTTATCGACATGTCAGGCGATAATACTATATTGAATATCAATATATCCATCAATATATATTACACCAATCAATACAAATATATGTGGACCAATGTCCACAGCAAGTAAATAGATAGTTAATTTAACTGAAGGCGACATTCGGATGTCAACTGTAGCTGCATTACGTTGCTACATTACTGCAGTAGCGGCTGCAGCTGTATCGGTTAATTTCCTTGATGAAATGATCGATTGATTGAACGTCATAATCTCATGATCGCGCCAGGAATACGGCAGCGAACGTCACTTATTTTATCAAGCAAATTGACAGATACAGCGCCCGCGTCAAGGACGGTCAAGCAGTGATGTCGCAAGGGTAATGTTGTTGCAGTTTTTTTTTCTATCGATCCAACTTTTACCTTTTAAGGCTTTGCTCAGTCTGCCCTCGCAAGTAATAGTCTACTTTCCGCATGATTTTTTCTTAGCTTTTGTGCTCGATTCAAACATATTACTTTAGCCTCCTCTTAAGATCGACTTTTATGATCCGGCGTCTAGGCATTGCTAAACCTGTTATGCCACAACTATTGATATTAGAAGCAAATATACTAAATATATCGTATGATTTACGCACTTGCTTTTTTTTCAACCTAACAGTTATACCAAGTGATCGGTTACATTAGTATGGTACACATTAGACTAAGTTTTACCAAAACTAGACCTAAGCATTCAACTATATAAGCATATTAATGACGCATGCGGGATGTACCTACGCACACATTATAACAAGTGTCGCTGAACTTCCCTCATCGATAACGATAACACAATGATACAATTAGTCACACACTCAAGCCAACTATCACTGACCCTAACAATTGTATGAACTCTTATATCATGGACATATATCTACACAGACCACGCAGACGCATTTAAGATCGGTTGCACCAAACCGGGCGCATTCAATAAACTAGCGGACATTCTCAAATCCTTCCTCAAACATTCCACAATGCCTGAGAACTCGCCTCTTTAACCAATGTGTCCTCCACCATGACTTACGGTGCCAAGACATGGACATTGGACGCTCACTAAAATTCGCTGTAAAGTTCGCTGTGCATAAAATTCGAGTTGCGCAGAGAGCCGTTTAAAACGTCGCCCATTTTTTGTATAGGAAGTGTGGTTGGTACAAATAGCCCTTTTTTGCATATTCATACCATACCATGCTTTACAGAGTTTTTCAACGAATCTAGTGTTTTAGCCCTCATCAAGGCAAAAAGGCAATCTAGCGACCCCGCGCGATGTTTTAAAGTGGTGCTGTATATTCAATTAATAAGATTTACATTCAACTGACATTTTTGGCTGGCTACCAGGCCGAATAAGGGTACAGAATAAGTAATAGTGATAACGGTAGAAACTCAATTATGTTACTTTTTTTTTGTTTTGATGAATAAGTATTATCTAATATGATTGATGAGTAATCAGATAGCCACGTGCACTATTATAAACATCACTTAACGTGAACATACAGAGATTAACACGCCTGATTTTCGTACAAATCATACACAATTACACACTACATACGCTGTCTATTTCGAAATTAGGTATGCATCTGTGTTTGTAGAGTAAGTAAATAAGTATACAATTATACACAAGCTGATACGGAAAGTCATAGTTCTTTAGGGTCTGTTGGTATCTACATAATTTCTACCAGTTTGTGTTGATGAATAAATTAACGTCATAAGTTTTAATTAAATGTTTTATTTTTGATAAAATGCAGGTTGGATTGTAATGACGTTTTAGTAAATAATTAATTTCAGTCGGTGATCCATATTTCGGGAGTAACATTAACAGATTGATTTTAAAACAAGTATTTTATCATTTCTACTCGACGCAATAGTAGGTAGTTCATTTTGGTATCTGAACGTCATATTTAGAACCGAAATATGTAGATTATCTCCTAGATATAGATAAAACATTAAATAGACAATAAAGAAACAACATCGTGTTTTACACCAGTCAACCCGATAAGCGTTATCGATGTAATATTATTGGGAATAATACGTCTCATTTGTCTTCCGATATCGAAGATGGATCGTTTGATAAAGTACAATATGGCATTCCAGGGCTTTATAGGGAGCGTGAGTAATATCGCACTGATATTTATGTGTGGAAGGTAACGATTGCATTCTCTAGGCGCGTAAATTAAAATAATGCTGAGCCAAAATCAGGGTAAAAAAGCGAATATCGAATTTAAGCGACGTTTTTAAAATTTTAGAAGTACGTAAATAATCACCTTATTCATAAATCTTAGCAACCTCTTACAAACCTTTGTTAACTTTTGTCTCTTTCTAACAAACAGAAATGTTAAAATGACAGATATTGACAAACTATTATCAACGGTATGTTTTTGACAGACGTTTATGAATATCGCTATAAGCAGGATTACTTGAAATACAATAATAAAAATAAATATTATACGAAATTATTACACAAAATTGACTAAATCCCACACAGTAAGCTCAATAAGGCTTGTGTAGTGGGTACTTAGATAACAAAAAAATAAAAAATGTATAAATACTTAAATACATCGAAAACACCCATGACTCAGGACTCCGGGCGGATGAGCATCACACGAATAAATGCCCTTACCAGGATTTGAACCATCAGCTTCATAGGCAGGGTCACTACCGACCAGGCCAGACAGGTCGTCGCACTTTATTGCCTGTCTGTGGAAAACACAGGACTTTCGAGGCCGGGCTCATACGAATTGTACGAATTTATATTGCAGAAAAGATGCTTAAAAACTGTTTTTAGAATGTACATGGATGAATCGCTACGTGAAGTGTTTAGGGAGAAGCGCTTTTTGACCCTTACCGGTATTTATATATTAGAATTAAGCCTATTTGTAAAAAAACACCCTGAATATTTCACAATACGTTCATGCAAAGAAAATATCAGATCACAATATAAGTACAATATGGTACTTCCGCGAACTAGCACCTCAATATATAAAAAAAGTACGTTCATATCGGCTATTAATGTCTTCAACCATCTGCCAAACGAAATAAAAAGCCTCGAAGGAAATACTTTTAAAAGATGCTTAAAAAACTTTTTAATAGACAAAGTCTTCTATAATTTAAAAGAATTTTATAACTATGTAAACCTAAATGTATATTAAAATATAGTTTAAGATAAAATATTAAAACCTAGTTTAAGTTAAAAATAATTGTACACCCGAGAAGGGTAAAACTGTTGATACTCATCAAAAAATGTACCTAAGTCATATTCTTGTACCTACACAGTTTGCACAATAAATATTTCTGATTTCTGAATATTTGGGGGAGTAAGTACAATCGGCAAAAAAATTGTGTCTATAAAAATGTCTTTTTTTTTTGGCAGAAATAGATATTTATGTTATTTATACAAACTCCTTCTAATCCTTGCAATATCGTTTCAGGTACAGAACGCATGGCGCGCGAACGCGAGCGCGGTGCTCATATACAACGACAGGGACACCACCGTTTTGGAGAAAATGAAGCTGTCCACCGATAATGGACGTGAGTATTCATAGCATTGTTTAATAGGTTATTATTGAATGGACATAGATAAAAGAATGTCCCTTGCCAGTGCCTGTGCACGTGCGCGTTGTAATATACAGATCCTTATGAGAGACTACACACCGCGTGCGTAACGTGTGCGTGCGCGGCTCCAACATTTTAGCGCACGTGTACGTGCACGTCTACTCTCTGGCCTTTAGGAGAGGCTAGTAAATAGAGAAGTCTGGCAACGCCGCGAGAATCTTCATTGTATGTAGATAGCGCTAAAATAAAATAAAAATGGTAGATTACGCCAACTACAACACTGATGACACTGATGTAGGTGTTGTGTGGAAATTGTAAGTCTTCTATCTTTATAAAATTACATTCTGGTATTAGTGAGAAGATAATGTGAGCAAAATGAGGAATAATTTATTAGCAAGGAATTAACGATGTGTCCCAGACGGCGGCGTGCGTGACCCCTAAACCGCTATTAAGGGCGGATTCATCCGACCGCTTTTCACGGACTGTTTAATCTCACTCATGTATCATAATATCATTCTGTAGAGAACTGACTAACATCAGCGAAAACCGGCTTTAAGGCAAACATTTTAAGAACCATAAACGAATAATTTTATAATGATAATAATGGATTATACCCTACTCATAGGTAACAAAAACAATAATATTTCCTAGACAATTTAAATATACAGTCAGCATACCTATAGATGTGCTATACCTACGCGTGCGCCCGTGAGGGACAGAACATACGCAATGCAACAAATTTTAAAACACGTTTTAACATTCCTGACAACACACCAAAAACAATCTACGTAATTTGATCGGGTTATTTGTTGCCCACCATAAACCATACTAACGGTGGGGAATAAAAAAATTGTGGGGAGTAAAAAGGTGGGGAACAAACAACAATAGCGCTTTCTCTGCTACTCCTACTGAAATATACACAAGACTAGTTCGGTCATTTCCCCCACCACTCATGCCCTGATCCAGTTATACTATAATGTTTTTCACATTAGCTTGGGTTCTGTGACAGCTGTCATCTCAATACGATTTAGCATTTTAATCAGTGAGAGAATGTGGGTCAAATAGCCATATCTCATTGTAGGAGTTTTGTCCTGTGTCAAAAGATGACAGTAAATTTAGTAGACTACAAAATTTACTTTGACAATACGCCTATATACTCAATTCTCTTTGATATAGAGACGTGTATCTTTTTGTTAAGTTATTAGAGAATGGTAGACACTTTTGACGCGTAATTTGATGACAGTACCTACAAGAGTCAAGATATAAAGTAACATACACCTATAATTATGTTTACATTATATCTCTGTATGGCGAGCGACGAAGGCCGCCCACCTTCATTGTTTAAGGGCTGGCCATCGAGATATGGTTCGATATGGCCATGATATGGTACCTATAACTACAAGTACTTATAAGTATGGTTAAATGTTCACAAGTCATGAAATCACGATAGATTACTCGTATATAAGATATAGCTTTTGTGCATTTTGTCCTATATTCTATAACCCATATTAATTTAATTATACCTTGCTACTTAACAAACAAATTAGTGACAAGGAGGCGTACTCAAATTATAATACAGGTTATTAATCTGAGTATAACCTGTTAGTGTCAAAAGTGACTTTTGACAAATGTATACACTGTGACTGTAAATCAGAATATTCAGAATACGCCTCAAGTGCAAAGAAAATACGTAGTTTTATAACTCGCTGTTTTATAAATTCCGTTAATTTCAGGGTATGTCTAAGTACATTTAAGGAAACTTTTTTTGTTGTTAATAAAACCGAGTTTCTTGCCGGTCCCATATTGGGATACCCTCCTACAATTTAGGAGGGATTTAAATCTTCTCGGGACAGAGGTGTAGGGTTAGAGCCGGCGTAGCTTTATTTCATGTTCATAAGCACATTGTAATATGCCTACTTGGAAAATAAACTATCTTTATCTTTAAAAGCAATTAGTAGCGTTGTTGTAACACGGTCATTATATTTAAATCCAGCAAACAATTGAAAATGATGACAGACCAATGGCATTTCGAATATCGTTCGTCCGAGACAGTAAGTATCTACTTGGGTTTAGTAGCAAATGTATAAACTCATACTAAACACTAACCAATATGTAAAGAGGCTCTAAGGCAAGTGTACACGCTCGTAGGGACCGTATCAGATAAAAATAAAATATTGATTATATCCAAAATAGAGTTAATTAGAATACCGGCTTTTGGAAAAACACCGTGTAATTTCCGCAAAATCTTATTAAGTTAATGTGTACCTAGGTTAGAACAGATAGATAGGAAAGAATATTACGTCATATCTCACTTACTTATTTGACAAGTTGATACGAATTCTATTCCGGCGCAGATGGAAAAACGGCCGAAATTGAGAGCTTGAATTATGGCCTTCCTGTGTCTGACACATAATTAAATGAAAAAACGAGAAAAGGAAGGAAAAGGAAAAGTTGTGCTTTTTATACTCGTAGAGATGTAAATCCACTCGTTAATTATGAAAGACTGAGTCTCCTACGTCTCGATGTCCTTTTAAATGGGCAAAATCAAATTGAATATGACATTTGTCGTAATTAAACAAGGTTCTATATTGAAACCTGCAATAAGTTTTGGATAAAAATTAAGTTTTTGGTACAAATTTTTGTCGTTGACTGTACTTTTCTTACCATAGGCAACTAATACTCAACGAGACAATTCTAAAAACCACAAATACAATTAAGTTACGTTGTTTGATCACAGAGTTCCTACTGCCTCCTGTCTCCATCATCACATCAGCTCGATGGTACCATATATCGCACTGTCACCCGTCTTACATATGTATGCAAATTTTCAGCACAATCGGAAATCGGGACGTGGGTCACGTTTAGCTTCCAAGATTTGACCCACAAACAAACATACAGACAGACTAACATGGCAAGTTAAATAAAAGCTAAATGCCAAGATTCATTTTTGCAAGCTTTTATTTGGATCGTCACACAACATTGCCGGAGTGCCCGACGTTAGCCAACTTGCGCTCACGCTCGTCTATAAAACATTCTCCAATCCGTAACTTTCTGGTCAGGTTTACCATTGGTCCGGAAATTCAGTAGCTTGCCTTAATTGGGGTTTTAAAAATGTACAGGTATGTTCTTAAACTTATTGTGGCAGGGGAATCCCCAAATTATTGTAACAAAATAAAGTGTCTGGGAAAAATATCGATTGGAGATTTCCTCCTCCTCCTGCCCGCGACTTCTGATGGGACTGATGGTTGATAAAATTTACCATAAGTCCTTTTCCGTGCCACATCAACTCATATCAGAATTGACCGAAGCATTAGCGAAGGTCTCCGTTTTTATATTACGTCGGTGGCAAACAAACATACGGTCCGCCTGATGGTAAGCAGTATCCGTAGCCTATGTACGCCTGCAACTCCAGAGGACTCCATTTTGACTCTGGTATTTTGCTTTCGTATGTCATGTTCTCTTCTACAGGTTGCCATTCTTATCCGATACTCGTCAAATTTTGTGACCAGATTCTATGATTAAATACATTTTTTGTCGATCCAGTTTTTTTATTTTTTTTCAAAATGCGAAAATTAAGGGAAAGAGGACTTAAGCGCCAATACCTGGCGCTTAAGATCATTGTGAGTTCATTGTGTTAACGACTCGAAGAACTAAGTATTTTCACTTTTACATTTCCTAGCTTAACGCGATAGGCTGCGGGCCAGGAGCATATATTGTCAGTCATCGCCTCCCGGCTGATACTTTGTCAGATGATAGTTTAGATGCTGTTTTTAATTTAAAAAACCGTCAGCCGTTTGTATCGCGGTGGAAAGACCGTCAGCTGTAAAATGAACCTGTAAAAAATACGCGTAATATGTTTAAATTGTGTAATCCGTTTATGGCGTTCCAGACGTTTCAACTGATGAAATGCTACATGCAAAGTTTCATGATTTGTTATTGCTATCATATAAAGGTAAGGCTTATTTTGTACACGTTCATGCGATCAGCTGACGTTCTTACCACCGCGATATAACCGGCTGACGATTTTTTTAACTAACATTAGCATCTAAACTATCATCTAATAATGTATCAAACGGGAGGCGTTGACAATTTTTTATACGTGTTTCGGTGGCTGTCATTCCTCAACCCACCAACGGAGCGGCAGCTGGCGTCCACGAGGGTTCATCGTACATAGCCGTTAATCACTATACGAGTTTTCGCCCGGGAGGCGATTGGTCAAGGAAAATCTGTTCTTGGCTCGCGGTCTACGAGACCTACAGCTCACAGAGCCACTAGGATAAATTGTTGTCTATTTTAAAGCGCTTTTACTTTCCCGCGGTAAATGCAACCTGTAACGTATTCATTGAGTTAGCGATTACTTCCCGGCTGAATGCCTCGCTGAGTTAATGGGGCCTCATATGGCTTATTGGGTCGGTGTATAATCTAATATTGTTGGGAAGTGTGTCGTAGTCGTACGTTGTCAATGATATTATATAACTATAGATAGGTTATAGGTACTTTTTTTGAATACTACGTCGATGGCAAACAAACATACGGCCCGCCTGATGGTAAGCAGTCTCCGTAGCCTATGTACGCCTGCAACTCTAGCGGAGTTACATGCGCGTTGCCGACCCTAACCCCACCCCCCTCGTTGAGCTCTGGCAACCTTACTCACCGGCAGGAACACAACACTATGAGTAGGGTCAAGTGTTATTTGGCTGCGGTTTTCTGTAAGGTGGAGGTACTTCCCCGGTTGGGCTCTGCTCTAGATCTGGAATGACATCTGCTGTGCTGTGCCCTACCACACAAGGCGAGATGACATTCACATTGCCCATACCTGTCTTTTGGACGTCGTTTAAGGACATACCCGGGTCGGGTCGGGTGGGTCTGTATGACGATTATATATTTGGGTACAATAATCTCACTCAGCTGTAAACTTTTCATAAGAACGAACTTAAGAAACAGGAACCCTACTTCTATATCATAAAAAAAACATAAATTACCATACCTGTCTGACTTAATTACATCGATTAAAACCTGATTCAACAATCGAACAGATAAAGTAAAGCCGTTGCTACTTTTTATCGATCAGCTGACTTCCACGTCACCGAATGAGGAAATACCGATCGATTTGCATAGATCTGTAGTTACCGGTGGTTCCGTGATTTTTTCGGCTTCCTTATGGCGACAAATTGTCGATGGTGTTTAAAATTAGTCGATGTGATAATTGTTGCAAACTTGCCTATCGATCAAGTTATGATAAAATGAGGAATGTTTTATTATAATACTTATAATCATGTTTTATCACGCAATTTACGCTACATAACTAGTATAGTATAGTATAGATGTCTGTATAATATGTGGTAATATCATTTGTGTACCATTGTAAATAATGTTATTAATGTCCAAAATTGTAAATAGTTTTTCAAACTTACTTATAGTTGTCTTTTTTTCTGAATTATTTTTCTCACTGCACCCACATTCGAGAATTTCTGTTTTGCCCTATGGTTGACTGGTAGAGAATGCCTTAAGGCATTAAGTCCGCCATTTGTACTTATTTTTTTTGTGCAATAAAGTTTAAATAAATAAATAAATATAGATCTGAAATAATGTAAGGGCCATATCACACTGAGCGCGCAACATCGCCTCGCGTTACGATTTTGCCGCAAGCGCGCAACGTATTTTCAAAGAATCCTAGTATCTTATACGCAGCGAAATCGTTGCGCGCTCGCGGCGAACCCGTTGCGCGACTTGCGCGCTTGCCGCTCTAGTTAGTCATTCGAAAACATTAATAGATTGTAAGTAAATATGAAATAAAGATACAGTCTTAATCTATCCGCAACAGGCTTTGCAATTTTCCTTTATGCTAATGATTATAATATAAAGTAATATAAAAAGGCCCACCCCGAATCGTATCCCGCCCAAAAGTCCCCGTCACACTAGCAGCGTATCCACGCTGTAACCAACGGAAACCCCTGCACCAGATACGACCCGGGGCGTGTATCGTAGTCCCTATCCCTAAGCCGGCGACCCACTGATTACCAGTTCGCCGGAAGATCTGCCTGTCAGTTACTCGCGATTGTCAGCTTTTGCGAATAACTGACAAGCCGATATCGTCCGGCAAACTGGTGATCAGTGGGCACCTTTATAAAGGCTTTAACCTTCGTTCCTCAGGGTCCCGCAGTCGCCACTATAATTGGTATAAATAAATTTGAAGCAACTTAACACATTCACTGCCAGACAAAAAACTAGCGCACTACCCCAGAAACCGGTGGTCTATAGCTGCGTACAAAACAACCCGCCCAGCGGGTTGTCCGGCATCTTAACAAAGTTCACGAGCGCCCACCAGGTGGGTTCCCGGCAGTGAATGTGTTAAGGTTTTTACAATTGAATAATATCACATTCATTTGAAACTGTCAACGATGTAACGGTAAAAGTGAATGGAAAGTGCATTTATTGCGTACAGACTATTTCCTAGCCTTCTGCATGATACGTACGTTTGCTTCGATAATATTACAGTTACACTCAACTACTTACAATTCTACATTGTATGAATTCGTATAATCATTTCACTATAATAATTTAATGTTAACGTGAATGCATTTGTTTTAGGTGCATGCTTGTTACTCATTAACTTAGAAATAGCTGATCTAATTTGGATGGACACTTTTTACCCCAGGCAATGTAAATTTAAGCAGAAAATACGATTACTTCTTTTTTGGGCGTGTAGGCTATTGTGTTTCAATGCTGCGCAAAAGTCTTCCCTTATTTAGGCCTCTCGCCGCTTAGTGAGGTCGTCCCGTCATCTTCAACAGGATCTGCTTCTGCCCCTGTCTACCTTGAACTAAAAAGTACTAGAATTCTTCTTCAACCTAGCGTTTTCCCGGCCTAGCGCCAGGGTCCACTTTCCTTCGTAATCTTCTCCACTTTGCCCGGTCTTCGGCATCCTCAGGTGTGAGATTGTTCTCTCCCATGTCCGCTGTCACGACATCCAGCGAGCGCTTCTTAGGCATACCGCGGCCGCGTGATCTAGGGCCTAAAAAGTACTAGACTACAAAAATAAAATACGCTAAGTCAAGTAAAATTAAACGTAACATTTAGATTATTTAGAACAACAACATTATTATGATGTTGTAAGCGAGAGAAGTCCGTATAATGTAGGCAGTATCGTAAAAACGAATACGGGGCAGAAGTTATCCTGCCAAGCATTCCTTAGGTAAACAAGCAGTAACTTGCAGGAGATGAGATTTGCTGCTGATATTGAAAAAAGTGCTTAGAGCATACTTACTTCACTGGCTCAATGACCCAAAAAGGGTCTTGGCCTCAAACAAAAGAGAACGAAACTGTCCTATTCTAAGCCACTTCATGCCAGTTGGGTACTCCGAGTGCAGATAGGTATTTTAGGGCTTCGTCTCTCCATCGGTATCTGGGACGCCCAGGCGGAAGTTTTCCATCCGGATGCCCGACATACGCTCTTCTCACAGCTCGATCCTCTTCCATCCTCTCTGAGTGGCCGTGGGTGACCGAGGCAGCAGAGTCTTGTGGTTTTAATGTCCCCAATTATATTGGGCACCAGTGGCACCACAAACTATTGCTCCCTGTTCTTCCTGCGTCTCCAACTTTCATCTTCATCTCTAATAGGTCCTACAATCTGCCGCCAGATTTTCCTCTTACCCTCTTCTTTCTGAGTCAGAACGTAGAGCATAAGACTAAGATTTTACAAAGGACTGTACTTAATTAACGCATAATTAAATATGTACTTAACTATATGATGATGACTAACAACTATTATCATTCGCAGCTGCGTTAATTATGTTGGTGGTTATAGTATAGTAAAACGTTGATTGTGGACATAATTGTTTGATTGTTTCTATAATATGTATTATGTACATTATTTACATAACTAGTAGCGCCATTAAAGTGCATGGTATTTTTATGACTTATAAGTTAATATGTACCTATTGTAGGTACCTATATGTGTAGTTATTTGTATATATATAATGTTTTCTTTGTTTATATTATAAGAATCCTATGTAGGTGCTTTTCACAATTTTCTTAGGGACCTAGTTAATAAAAATACGATATATTCCTTGTAGATAATATTACCTATGTGTATAATGTTTTCGTAATCAGTACTAGCAAAAGGTATAATCGGAATTACCTAATTTGATCGTTTCTAACATAAGTTCATTTAAATGTCGTCCTTACTGTTAAGACTATAAAATTCAAATTCAAACTTTTGCGTCCCTGCTTATTACACCTTCAACCGAAATAACACACTCAAGCCACAAGAAGATATTGTCAAATATCTATTAATAACTACGTGTCTCGTCCATAATTCTCTAAATTAAGGTCGATGTTACAAAGCAACATTATTAACTGACCATTGATGGACCTTATGACCCTGCAATAGGGTCTACGAACGGTCAGGTAACAGTATTCTTGATGGTACATCTGGCTGCATCTGATAGCGGTCGACCTTGTACCAGCCCACGCGAGAGAAAGTCGACGGCCCTTTGCCAACTTAGTACTTGTGTGCAAGTACTGCCGGGCTTATTTAGAGTACGTACTGCGTTTATAATAGTAGTGTGCCTTGGGCAAATCACGAAGCGAGCAGAACAGAAAAAGCGGGCAACAGGCTAAGCAGTGATCCCATTAAGGGCCAGTTGTACCAAGCGTTTATTATAAATCTAGTTTTCCGTTGACATATACAGTAAAGTGTTTTGAATTCTGTGCAACTTCGTAGACACTTCGTATGTCACAGTGACAATCAATAAGAAAGCCGTTAGGGATCTCATATTATTGTCGCTGTAACAAGATACATTCGACGTCAAAGATATGTTTACACCTTTGCATCTTACTAGTTACTAATAAGAAAAACTGTAAACATATTTTTGACGTCGACTGTACGAAGGCCCAGCAATCATTGCTGGCCCTGTCGCACTCTCGGAGTTGGTCAAATATACTCGTAGATACCCACCAGAGAGCTCTTTTAGTCGAGACTTGTGCGGCTTTTAAACCGCAACACCGGTTGAAACCTCAGCTCGACTTATCTACGAAGCGTTAGGTGTTTAATATTTACCAATAGCTCTTCGGCGAAGGAAAACCGTGAGGATACCGGACCAGAACCTTTTGAGTAGGGAACTGAGATCTGCAGTGGCTTTCCTAATAAAAACTTACTTACTAAACGTTTACATACGCCAATTCTTGGGTGATCCTGAGTTAGATAAATGTTTTATCAACATTTTACAAGTCCGCCTAAAATGGTAATAAAATACAAATGACTGTATTTGGAAATTTATTTTAGAGATTAATTTGACATTTAAACGACATTTTTAAACCTTGCATGGCTTGCTGGTTTGTTTACCTTTCTACGTACGTCCCTATATTACAAGCTTTAAGGTCACGAACAACCCCAGACTTTGCTGTGCGTAAACAAGCACGAATTACTAATTTAACCTAACGTACCAAGCCCTGGAACTGAACGTCCAAATCCTATACAAATGCCATTGCAGTTATGTCCTTTTATAATTAGGGGCCAGCACGTGTGTGTCGGCATACACTGGATCAGGTTACCTTGACAATGAAACCCTAGCTCAACGTACCTTCTAACCGCCAACTAACCTTTAAACTCATTTTGAAACTCTACTTTAGTCCATCAGAATAAAGCTGAAATTTACTGCATATTCTGAGCTTAGTTACGATGTTTCTAAAGTGAACCTAGGTTTAAAAGCATGGTTTGCATGGCTACGCCATCGGTGAACTTAGACTTATCGTTATTGAATTATCGCCTTGTTAGGGACACGTGAGTACACATGTGGTTTTGAAAGGTGAAGTAGGTGACCGAAGCCTGCTAGGTGTAGGCAATCGTTCGCGCCTCGGCCACGAAACCCTCGGTGTGTGGCTCCTGGGGTTAGGGCTTTTGTGTATGATAGCATAAATATTGGCGTTTGAAAATATAGTTAAATAATTTGTAACGCTATTCTCTATGGTAATTTCAACGATGTGCAAGCGACTTAATTTCACGTTTTATACTTGTTTTTTTAGCATTAGAAAGAACTTCGCAGAAGTAAGCTTGTGGTTAGAAATCGGGCACTTTTTGCGGCAAAAATTTGAAGTAGGTTATAAATATTGTATTTGATAATGTCATTCTTAATTCTTATTAACAATTAAAAACCTGATAAAAACTACCCGCTTACTTCTGTGGAGTTCTTTCTAATGCTAAAATAATAAACTTCGTTTTTTTAGCATTAGGTAATTTGGTTTTATGTCTCAGATAAAATTACAGTTCAATTGACCTGATTTATGAAATCGATCAGCCAAATTTATAACAAAAAATATGTATGGGTAGATTTAACTGTACTCGTATTTTTACAAGCTTTTACGAGTATTTAGTTTCACGTGTCCCTTTGTCTGTCGGTCTGTAATCAAATCATGCAAGTTAAATTTGATCCACTTCCCGGTTTCTGATTGAGCTGAAAATTTGCATAATGACAATGCAATATTATGGTACCATCGAGCTGATCTGATGATGGAGACAAGAGGTGCACATAGGAACTCTGTGATAAAACAACGCAACCTAATTGTGTTTGGGGTTTTTAAAATTGGCTTGATGAGTATTAGTGGCATGTGGAAAGAAAAGTACAGTCAGCGATAAAAGCTTGTACCAAAAATGATTTTTTTGCCAAAAACTTATTATTAGGTATGTATGTATCTGGGATTTACAAACATTAGGAACCTACATTGAAAATTGAAACGCTGCTGAAGTCACAAGTTGGTCTGATGCTGTCAAGAGGGTGGTTGGCGGCAACATGCAGTGTGTGTCCCATTGGCTTATGACCGCACAATGTGGAGACGGAAAATACATGGTCGCGATCCTCAGCAATGAGGGACCGGGGAAGAAGATGAAGTGACGCTGTAATTTAACTCAATATGGTGCAACAATACGATTCGAAGGACCATAAAAAAATTAGATGTTAACTAAGTCATTCGTGTTCTAAATAAATAAGGCGTAATAAAACGAACGTCTGAACAAATACTTTAAAGTAAATACCGAGTTTGTTTGCCCAAGCGTATGCAATTTCAGAACATTCTCGATTGCATTTGTTTGTATTAAAATACTATCTTTTCACCTTTATCATCTGTGTATCGGTAGATAGGTACGCAATCAATTCTAGTTCTGTTAATATCATTAATAATCATCACTTACGTACTTAGCAGTGGCGGATCGTTCAAAGAACTCGATTCCCACCGGTTTGTCTAATTTCAGCCCGTTGAGTACTTTCACGATCGGCTCATGGAAAAAAGGAAAGCAAAGTTAGCTCCGGGTTCCCTACGAATATTTGTGACGCGCCGCCACTGGTACTTAGGTACGTGGGTACCTACTTGTTAAACATATGACGTCATGTTGAAAACAACATAATAAAAATGTATTTAATACATTTTAAGTTTATTAACCTTACCTTACCTTACTTACTAGCGCTCTTGCTATGTAATAAGTACATATATTACACAGCGAGTGCTAGTAAGTAAAGTAAGGTAAAAATCACACACACACACACACACACACACACATAGGGTAAATACATAATATTTAATATATCAATCTAAGTGCCGTACAGTCGAGTTCATAAATATGTATACATTTTTTCGGCTTAATCTATTGCAATAAGGTGCAAAAATGTATACATATTTATGAACTCGACTGTACATCTTCAGGCGGGACTTCAACAGCGGCTGAAGCACAATCACATTTTTATGCCAAACAACTATGTAAGTGACGGGCACAGTAACAAATGATTTTGCCTGTGAGAGCCGTACGCTGTGGTGCGCTAGCCAATTATTATCTCCTAATACAGCATACACGTACTTTACTTTGTCATTATATTCATTCGCGCCAGAATTTTGTACATTTACATTCGTGTTGATGTCTATAATAGGAACGTCTTCGATATCCAGAGTACTTATAAAAGATAAAATGGATTCTTGTAACACTTACAAGGTATTATTTTTCAGTTTTGTGTTTCTTATTTTCTTCAACCTACAACTTGGTGCTGCGGAGGAGCGGGACTTCCTGATACATGTATAATATACTTATTAGGAAGTCCCAACCTTTTACCATACTGTGTAACATTTATTAATGTAATAAATATTTTTCCTTTTTTTACATTTTTCAATATGTTTTATTTATGTAAGTAGACATACGTAAGTATTTAACATACAACAAAAGTACTTAACATACAACAAGCCAAAGCATTACAACTATTACATGTGTAAATAAAATGAAACACTAATAAAACCAATAGTACATTGCGGTTTAAAGAAAATAGACCTGTAAAATAAGAAAATTAGAAATTTTCATTAAAAAAATGTATTTCATGTAATTTACACACACAGAAACCACACCACACCACATAACACCACATTTAACACATCAAAAGTTGAGAAATGAATAGATACAGTTATTTATTTAAAATGTATTGCAAAAAAAAAGATGTACTAATGGCGGTCTTAATGCCTAATGGCGGTCTCTGTCAACCATCGAGCTAAATGTGCAAAAATGGCGCAAGGAGAAAAATAAGAAAATATTTAAGTATAAGATTTTATTACTCTCTTACATTTCTCAGCTTATAACTCCATAAATTTTTCTTTGACGTCACATTTGACGTTATTACATAAACTTACTTCTTAAAGACATTAGTGACGCGAGTCGTAGGCAAATTGAATTACTTATGCATGCGCGCCTGATCTTGTTTGCAACGTCTGATGTTAAATAGGTCATGCTAGTCTTCCTAGGTATTCAGGGGTCTTGGGTTCTAAAGAAGTTAATGAAGTTATGTTGCCTTAAATAACAAGAAGCCCTCGCTTCTTGCTATTTTAAATCTCTTGAGAGTGTAAAGGAGCACTAAGACTTTTCGTATATCTCAGAAGAGAGGCTCCATTCAAAGTTCTTTACAAGTCTGTTTGAGCGCAGTCCATAGAGATAAAATTTATTCTTGTGTCCTATGTATTATGTAGATCCCATAACATATCACACAAAATAAAAACTCCTACTCAACCCTTACCTACAGTTGTGTGCAATATAATAGAAGTATATAAGAAAATGTAAATTAAGGGAAACTATACTTGATATTGTTTCAAAATTAACTGTAACCTTTAAGGTGACAGTCCATTTCCAACTGCAGCTGCACTACCGTTGCGACATTACTGGTGCGACATTACTGCAGCGGCCGACTGCTGCTGTTTGCGGCGTGCAGTCGCGGCAGCGTTCGTCAGTTGATTGCCAAAGTCAATGAATAATGTCACTGTCAGACGTATAAATAAAATTACTAATTTACTTATTTGTATTTTTTACGAGAAGAAGTAAGTGACGATAATGCTACATGGTACACGAAAACGAAAAACAGTTTGCCTTTCTACAAAAGTCACATACAGTCGAAGGCAGCTACGCAATATTATTAAAAAACCAGATATTGTTGGTGATCGTTTGTTTGCCGATTAAATGAATAACAATTTAACTTCAAATTGAAGAAATACAACCAAATTACTCAAATTAAATGAATGCAGAGGAGAAATATTTCTTCACTTAAGGTAAGTTAACATTTTGAAATTATCTTCCCCATCCTCTTGACTAAATGCGTGACCACTGCACACAGCAACCCGACGAGAGCGGGACTCATGTTGCTCGTGATGGATACGGTATGCGCACTTGATCCACTTGCATCACGTGATGCAGCCAAATCCAGCCGGTGGTGTCTGCACGTTTTTAGTGGCCTAGTACCGCCTGGATGTAGAAGTCTGCGATAAACGTCCCCTCAAAAAGTTAGGTAGGCTCTTTTATCCCGGGTTTACTTTATTTTTGCAAAGGGATTCGTGGGCTTCGGAGATGGCGATGCGACAAAATAAATTCTCAAATGCAGTCGTTCAGTGTTAGCAAAATATTACACATTTATCTTTCTGAGTTTTCATATTAAACCAATCTTTCATTAGTTACCTAAAAGTAAAGAATAAACGAATAAATTGATTTGTAAGAGCTATAATTACGCAATTTACACTTAATATTGTCCAGTTTCCTATTTCAAACTAAAGCACAAATATAAATCTTATAATCGCTCTTGTGTTGCAGGTGTCCATGGGTGACGGCACTCGTGGTCGTGGCAGATACAGTGTATGACTAGACCATATAAAACTTGATGGGCGAGACAAGAAATCCTTTATGAAGAAAGCTATTTACGTTAGCCAAGGGGCTGATAGAAAGAATATTTAATAAATTAATTGGAATAATAAATATTTTCCTCGTGATGGTGTGATAAAATAAATTCGTGTTGCGCTCTGTAGCAAAGTTTGTTTAACCCTCATGCCTTGAAGTCCCCGCAACTGTCAATACAATTTTATTTTAAAACCGCTGTCGCTTCTCTTGTGGTTCAATTTTGTAATTTTTCTTACGTTTGAGTATCCATATGCTACCATGAGGTGTTAAACAACAACTTTGCCTTTTGTATTTCTAGGTAATACAACTGAATTATTGCTTCTTTTATCTCAAAAATGGCTTTGAAATGACAAAGTGAGAAAGTGTCACGATATTATACACCGTGGGCTGGTAAAACCTGATAGTTTTAAAGTTGTATTCTTAATCGCATTTAGAGGCTAAAATATCATACAAATTTTCTGTAATCGGTCTTCTTTCAGAGATAATGGCAATTCTTGCGAAAATTTGTTTCTGCTATAACTTTGTGAAAAACGCCTTTTTCGCTGCGGCGCTGCCTTTATGTGACTTGGTTTAGTCATACCTTCTGACAAACATTACTCAACTAAAAAGAACACTCGCAATTTTGATCTATAGATGAATTAAGAAAACTTTACATCTTCGTTGTAATGTTTTTTTTTCGCCAAGATGTAGAAAGAAATAACGTGCTGTGTGCAGAAAATGGCTTTTAAATCGGCTAAAAAAAACAGAACATTTTTTTTCCGAATTTTACTAAACTATTTTTGATCCTCAGGAATGCGTGGTTAAGATCTGTCGGATTTTACCAACCCACGGTGTATATAATATGATATTACGACACTTTCACATTTTATCACGCCAAATTCACTGTGCCACGGTACTGTCAGCGAGAATTCAGTAATTAATCCTGTTAAATATAAGCGTCACTGAAACTCCTAAGCACGCCTCCAACTCCAGAAGTGATACATGCGCGTTGCCGACCCTTTAAAAACCTGTACACTTCTTTTTTCAAGAACCCCTACTGTAGACCTTCAGAAAAACCTCGGCAGGGAGCTCATACTAAAGCCGGAGCGCCCGCGGGAGGAAATTCCTCTTAAGCCGCACAGTGCGCGACCATTGTTGCCACTAAAAAATGTAATCTACTGTGGTTTCGTAGTATCCTAACACAAATATAGAGGATACAGAGTAAGCTATTTCATTCAAAACATTTTCTCAGTCAAAATTTGGAAAAAGAGAGAAAGAGGAAAGAGAGAGGAAATTGCATACGACCACTCCGTTCAGTATTAGAATCATCATAGAAATATTATGTTGTCACATTTTTATGCTATGTGTACATGATTGTACGATAATGGTTAGCATACCTACATCGATCTTATTCTAACACATAAGTGCGTCCTGTAATTTAGTAGTAGTAGTAGTAAAACTTTTTATTGTACAAAAATGAACACAAAACAGGAAAAAAACACTCATCATTAATACAAAGGCGAACTAGTTTTCCAGTTTTTTCACTATTATTAGTTACCTGATAAATTCATTAAATAAACAGTTCTTTCCTTTTTTCGTAGTTTTCCGAGAACAGCTATAAGCTCGAAAGGGCAAGAACGATAGAGAGCCAAATATACGATTTTCAAATTAAGATTTTCAAGGTAGGCAAAATGAATTTATCAGGAAACATTAAACAAAAACAATAAGAGCAACGCCAAGATACAGAGGAACTACCGCGAAACACAGAAACTATCGGGGTTGTTTATCCGCGGGTGTAATAAACTCCTTATATTGTAGTGGTTATATCCTCTTTGCTTAGAGCTACTAATATCTGTGACCAAAGACATTTCTGTAAAGATTTGACGTGCGGTTTGCAGTTGCGGTCGTATGTACACGAAACACTAAAAATCACCATGCTACGTGCAGTCGGTCTTGTCATCATTTTACTATGGAATTTGACAATAACACTGACGTATTCAGGCCGCTGCAGTAATGTCGGAGCAGTAGTGCAGCTGCGGTCGGAAATACGTTAAAATTACCATATTACGTGCAGTCGGTACCGTCATTGATTTTACTATGGAAATTGACAATAACACCGACACGATCAGGCCGCTGCAGTAATGTCGGAGCAGTAGTGCAGCTGCGGTCAGAAATGGACTGTCACCTTTACTTAAATGATATTAGAAGTAAAAAAAAATATCTTGAAAATCGGCTGTTTTTACTAAGCTGCGGAAATTGTGTACTATAATTGTAATATAGAATCTTTCCTATTATTTCCAATCAAAGCTTTACATCTAAACCCAAGTCATCCAGAAAAAAATAAACTTTTCTATAAGACGATCTTCGTCGCAGAGTGTACTGCTATTATATTGCACACAACTGTACCTAGTGCTGGTTTACGCATTTACGTTATTTATGTTGATAGCAATAGCTTTATAATCTCTTTATCACACAATAAACTCGAGCACCTTATTACGTCAGTTGATTATCATGTGTCTCTTTATTTGTTTATTTATTTTATTGCACATCAAAAAAGGTACAAATGGTGGACTTAATTCCTCATGGTATTCTCTTTCAGTCAACAATAGGGCCAAGCAAAAAAGAAAACTGTCAAGGTTTAAGTACCATAAGTAGTACGAGTAAACAAGAATTAATATTATAATACTAATGTATAGGTACCTACGAGTACTACACGGTGTAACACTAGCAACCCGAAAGATTTAAACAGTGTATTCCTGATCACATTTAACTACTAAAATGTCATATATATATTTTTTATCTAGAATTCGCCTAATTTCAGAGTTGATACCAAAAAAAATATCGTATTATCACTTAGTGCAAAAATCCTTTTTGAAGGCTATGATGCCATTATGCGGCTTAGTCTAAATAACCTTATTGGTAGATTTCAAAAAGTGACAAGTAACACTTTGCAAAAACTAGGTTTTACGAAAAAAAGTAAAAATTCAGTTTTAGTGTCAGCCAATAACATTTACTTCTTATGTACAAAAAAAAAATCAAAAAATTTAAATAAAAACAAAAAAGTTTTCATTTTGGCGCAATTTATATAAACTTATATAACATTTTTTCTTTCCTTTTACCTCAGAAATGCGTGGTTAAAATATTTCGGGTTTCTCATGTTACACCGTTCGGTTCTTTCGCATTTTACATACCAGAAAAGGACTTGTTCTTTGTTTCCAGGAAACATAAGCGCGGTGTTCACATACAAATGGAAGGGTGAAGAAATAGCCCGTCTCATCGACAACAACACCAACGTGACTATCGGCATCATCAAGGGCCGCACCTTCACACACATCAACAACAACATCAATAAGTAAGCATGTTTGTTCATAAACTTCCCCTTTATCTTCCATCTGGACGCGATACATCCATTGTTTGGGGTGGTATTAGTTTCTCGCACTTTGTTTTGTCAATATTCCTGTATATATTCCTGTTCTGACAAGAGGGCCTAAAGAGGGAAATTTCGTTATGTCGTGCCTCTTTATCACTCGAATAAGTAAGAGCGTTTAGGCTAAGGAGGTAGTTGCGGAGCGGATAAACCTTGATTCCCAGCGGATGGCATGTTTTAGAGACAATGCCTTTTTCTACCGTTTGTAAAGAAAAAGAAAGCCAATTTATCTGTGGCTTCCTATTCAGTATTCATAAGTCTAATGCGTCGCTACTGGAAGGAATAAGGTAAGGTGGGGTAAGACGAACATAGTTTATTTTGCTCGGGGTAAGACAAACAGTATGAGGATTCCAAGTGTTTGTTTTGTCCCTGTGATAGTCTTACCCCACCTTACATGACAGTGTTGTTTCTGTCGAACCCCCAGAGTTCCGGTGTATCGCGTAATTCGGTACGCTATTTAGAGTCAGATCAAGATAAGTTAGCAGCGATTTTGACAGCTCAGACAGTGCAAGTGTTATTTTAAATGTTAAACTTCTATGAAATTATGACGTTTACTTAAAACTTGCCCAGGTTGGGCTATCAAAATCATTGCCAACTTAGCTTGGTCTGACTCAAACAATATCTTAAAACAATTGACTGACGTGTCTACCGGATGGGGCCTTTTTAGGCAAAAAAATTAACTGTAGGCTGTATTCTTCAAACTGACCAAAAGTTCAGCGACTTTTAAAAATAACTTGTGTTTTAATTATCTGCTCGTGCTACAGGCCCCACCTGTTATAAAAAAAAATACGTAAAATTACAGGCAAACGTATTGGGATACCGCAGCGTTTTATGGCATAACACCTTCGGATAAGCAGTAAGCTTGGTATGACATATCAATCATAGCGGGAACGTGAAAGTAAGACGGGGAAAATTTATAGGGCACTTATCCGTCTATGACACACCATCGTCTATAACAAAAGAATCATTCTAAATCTGATAGTGACGCGACACGCCTCTATCTATCTTGGTATAAAAGCCTTTTAGAAGGTAGCGATAATCAACTCGATCATCTTTGAATGAAGACCTAGCAACTTGGTCAAATGGTCACGCGATATTGTCACGCGAAATATAATATTCATGTTATACTGTAGGATAGGTATCTAAATATAATTTGAATATCGCGACTAGTGCAATTCTGACCATTTTTATTTTGTGCTTATTTGTAGCGAAACTAAGTTGAACAGATGCCTACATATCATATAATATAATTATTTTATTTTTCCGCTCCGCTATCTTGGGATTAGTTCCAAGTGCCAACACAACGCAAACGCACACTTAACACTTAGAATAGTTTGCTGCTGAGCCATACAAAAGGTATAGCTACCAGCTTTTTAACACGAACAGCTAAAAAACCGGCAATGTGGCTTCAGATCCTTCTCCAAGGCAGCTCGCTGAGCATTGAGCGGACGGGCGTGCGTGCCCGGGAGCGCGGATATCATTATTATTAAATTGTTATTTTTAGCTATTTTTAACAAAATAGTAATCTATGAGTTCGATTAAAAATAACAATTTATCTTTTTAGTTATACATATAAAGTCGATAAACTGTTTTACAAAAAATTATATTTTAAAACTTCTATACCAAACGGTGTTTTTTTTTAGAAGCAAATTTCATGTTAATAGCTTTTGTGCAAAAAATGTTATTATAGTAGTTATTAAATCTATGTCCGTGATTTTTACCTATCAAGCGTAAGTTGTTTAATCAGGCTTGGAATCGATGAAGTTACTAAAGAAAAGCCTCGAGATTGCTATCCATATTTTAGACAACCGTAAAATGCGCTATATAGATGATTTTTTCTAAAATCTGCTGGCTGAATGAACGCACTGTACCGTAATAAAAGCCCGGAATCCAACTTACAACCATCGCCGCACTTTGCCTTGAAAATGGCACGCTTGAACCATTCAGCTACCATTGCATGAGAAACCCCCATTAGCAACAAATAAACCATTGTAAGATGCTGCCCAAACTTCCGGGAAAATTATAAGTAACTACAATTAGGAAGAATTAAGTTGTTTCTTACATTATTGTAGGCTTATGAAATTAAATGCGTACGTTACTCAGAGGCCACTACGGAGCCTTGCGTGTCCACTGTCCAACAAGGAAATTTCCTCACATTTCCAATTTCCGCAATGCTGGTACTAATTTTCTTTCCATTAGTGGTTTAGTAATGAGATCCTGGGCAAGCGTCCAACTAATGTGACAATGATTACCGCAATCTGTCTAATGCATAACACCGCGACCGATAATTTCATTTAGAATGGTATGACTATCATCTATATAATTTCATTCTTTTATCTAATGCTTCAACGTCAGCAAGAAACCGTCTTTACGTGACCGTAAAGACGGTTTCATTTAGACAGAAGAAGGAAATTGTGTCCGACCAAGCAAATTCTGCACGTAATTTGCAATGACAAAGTGTGGAGGTGTCACCATAAATGTCAACTATTTTTGAAATTACAGCGTTTATTGAGGCACCTCTAAACTTTGTCACGTCCTGTCTCTGGTAGATTGTATAACAAGAAGGCTCACTATGGTATTGACAATACAAATACCGTAATGAAGCTACGAAGAGTGCGAAGCCACCATATATAGGTGAAACTTTGCTTGAAAAGAGCGGCACTACTGGATCGAATCTCATTTTACACTACAACAACCCTAGAAGATAATTTCCGAAGAGCTTTAGACATCAATTTGTGTCATTTAATGCAACACGAATAATTGGTTTCTCCTGTTTCAGAACATCGGTGCTGTTCGTGTCCATATCGTTCATCGTGCTGATGGTGATCAGCCTCGCGTGGCTCGTCTTCTACTATATCCAGCGCTTCCGCTACATCCATGCGAAGGACAGACTTTCGGTGAGCATATGCACACTGTATTAATCATTATTTTTCGTGTCTGCGAACGGTCTCATAGGAGTCTTGACCAATACTTAGAGAGACTCTCGCTGGCTGGATCAGGGGTCAGATGCAAAAGGCGGTAATCTTGGGCACGAAACGGATAGTCCAGCGGTTCCTCTCTCTGCGGCCCTGACCACCGGCAGCTTGGCCCTTGCTCCGCTGCTGGCGGCACCCTAGGTTAAGTTCTTTACAATGTGTTTATGTGTGTATTTTGTATTTATTTTACGTGCATTTACGTTTTTCTTTTATTATGCATATTGTAAAAATCCTAACGTAAGAAGGAAAATAAATAAAATAATGATTATTTTTCAACTCATCTACTTTAATACATTCCATGTTAACGCGAGCTATGTTTTCAAGCGTAGCCGATAACACGGGAAAAACTGTATGTAGCAAAAAGCACCAAATAACAAAGAACTCGCCTGGCGGGTCGCTGGCCGTGAGTATGTTAATCTTTAAATGATCGCTTCGTAAACTATAGTGACATAGGTACTTTTAAGTTTCATGTAACCCCTTGGTGCCCATTGACATCATATAATGTCCGATTTGAACCTTATATCGTCGATATAAGATATACTCGTAGTATATAAATGTCTGGGTTCTGACGGGTTGATAAGAATCTATGGATGTATACTTACAACGATTTGGATAGGTAGGTATCCATTATAAATCAAGATCGAGTGTATAACCTGTTATTACAATCAGAGTACGGCTCAAGAGCTGGTGCCTGTTCGGCATTTCTGCTCGTACATAATTACATATCATCAAACATACGTCATAGATGGTGCAATATAATGAATATTATAATTGGAACCGGTATAACTAGTGTAAAAGACGAGACTTATCGCGTCTAATGCGAATTCGACACATATCTTAGTATTACTATCAATTTAAAAGAGAATAACTTTTTGTCACACCCAACACGTAATGCTTGATGTTGATGAAATATCCGTGCAATAATTTTTCAAGGAAACAGATTCCTCAAGCAAGTTGCATATTGTGTTTTATTTTCATGGTAAGTTGAAGAGTTTTAGTATGTAGTAAATATTTTATGATTGTTTTCCTGTTTTCAGAAACGACTTTGCTGTGCAGCGAAGAAAGCGCTATCCAAAATACCTGTTAAGAGTTTAAAGACTGAAGACAGAGTAAGTTAAAGTTATCACTTACTTAGTTTATTATTTGGACCTTAAGTTTGTCTTAAATCATGTCAGTATTGTCAGTTATTAAGGCTCCACTCGAAAATATTTAATATGCCAAGGACTGCCTACTTTGGAAGTAAATAATCTAAGATCAATTTAACCCTTTTCCAGGCACAGTACGATTTATCGACCGCATAAGCGCCAATATAATTTAAAATTTAACATTACGATTTAAGGTTCAAATTAGATTGCACTTTCGAGAAATGTGACTTGTCTTCAAATAAATCATTAAAGCTGAATTAATTGGAATATATCGCCATATCCTATTTCTATATTGTTTGCACAGTGGCATCGACCGCCCGATTATCGGCGGGGCAGCAATAAAATTATGCGCGTGCGATAGAGATCGGGTCAATGTACTAAGTTATTCGTACTTAGCGTCCTTACTTCACATGTCTTCTATAAAACGCATACCAGGTGTTTCCAAAGACCTCCAGTGATCTGCGGACCAGCGGTTCAGAACCAGCTTGATCTCTTGGCAATTATTAACCCTTGAAAGATGTATATGTTTTTACTGTCATATTAAGCAGGACTTGGTGTTTTCAGGAAGTCCAAGGCGACGGCGAGTGTTGCGCCATCTGTATAGAGCCTTACAAAGTGTCCGAGACGCTTAGGTCTCTGCCTTGTAGGTGAGTTACTAAACTAATACAGAACAGAGTGTACTCAGGGGCCCATTTCTCGAACGGTATTAGTAAGAACGGTAATATTATAAGTGTGTTGCCATGGTAACCCATACGACTTGACAGTTCGTGAACTAATATTATTAGTCTAATACCATTCGAGAAATGGGCCCCAGGTGTGCGGGGTAATGTGTGTGTACTGGGGGCCTAGCCCAGATGTCAATTGTACATCGAAAAGAAAAAATGTATAGGGATGGCAAAACGTCCCACTTTGTCGCTTGTAATAAGGACGCCTTGTCAGGTTATTCGTATAAATATACAAGCAAATCTCGTCCTTAAATATTGCAAGCGACAAAGTGGGGCGTTTTGACGGCCGCGGTCACATATGATATACAATTTCAAAAAACCTAGAAATAAAGGGTGATATACTGGCATTTGCAGACACCAATACGTATAAATATTTTTGACCCAAATTCCATTGTAAAGGGCGGAAAAATTTATAAGCAAGGTGGTTATCTGGTTATGTCAAAAATTTTCAGATGCAAAAAGTAGAACATTTGCTTTCTAATATGAGATGAAAAAGAAATACACTACAAAACAAATATAGTCAGTCAGTCTTCAATGACAATGAACTGTTTGATTTACCTGCATTACTATGCAGAATGCCTAAAATGCATTGTACCTTGTGTATTGAATAAATTTCTAAATAAATTAATAAGCCTTAAATAAGTTGGATACATTATAAAGAAACACATGCTTAAAATGAGACAGTAATTTAATCCTTATCTTGTAACAATACATATAATAAAGTTGTAATAGTATTATATACTTAATTCTACACACCTTAGACTCCTTAACGCAAAACATATTTATAATTTAAGATTTGAGAGACATGAGATTGTTAAAAATGCATGATTATTTATGAAATAATTAATTTAATAAAATATATTTTTTTAATAATTATCGTGTGTTTCCAGACACGATTTCCACAAGAACTGCATCGATCCATGGCTCTTGGAGCACAGAACGTGCCCGATGTGCAAGATGGACATACTCAAGTATTATGGCTTCGTGGTAAGTTTTTCCTTCGACGGCTTCATAGTCGGTATTGATCTTACCCACAATGCAGGAGGTCCCGGGTTCGAATTCCGGTAAGCGCATTTAATTGTTTGTTTACCATGAATATTTTTCCTGAGTTATGGATGTAGTGTCTATACATATAAGTATGTATATCGTCTCCTAGTAACCATAGTACACTTCGCTTAGTTTGGGACTAGGTCGATCTGTGTAAGATTGTCCCCAAATACGTATTATAACTACACAGCCATTTGGGCGAATTTTGAACCACCACTTCCCAGAAAAAGCCTTTAAATGGCTTAGTCGTTTATCGAATAGCCCCAACGATTGGCTTTCCCTTTGAATTGCTTGCCCGATTATTTGACTTAGCTCTAGGAAGGGGTTTCCCTTTCAGGGATACCGCTAAAACGAAACGGTATCCCCTTCCTAATTAAAAAAAATATGACACCTGTGTTGTCAACGCGCAAGTTAAGCAATATTTGATTCTATTTTTACGAAAAAAAAAAGGCATAATCGTTATAATTTATCATCGATACCCCTTCAAGAGGTTAGCGCTTAGGAAAGGGTATCAGCTTACCCGTATTATGAAGCGCTTGAAAAGCCAAATTAAAGGGTTTTAGTTAGCAACGGCTTTGGTAAGCAAAGTCTTACGAAATACCCCTTCCAAAACCCTCCAAGGGGATACCAGACCGGTATCTGCTTTTAAACCGCTCGGTTCAATTCAAACGTCATTGTCGTTGGATCTGACTAAATTACACTTGGTTTTCCTGATTCGAATTCCAACTCTGTCTCTTTTTTCCCAAGTAACACTAAATATACGATATAATTATATACAAAGTATTGGTCACATATTATTTCTTGTATATTCTAATAATCGTCAGAGAAACAAGTAGGTTTAAGTTGTTGGAAACATTACAAATTAAAAAAAAACACGCGGAAATATGAAAAACGAAACAAATTACTTTAAAACCAATGACGATGATGACTATTGATGACCGATAGCAGAGGTTAACGTACGATAATCCATCGTGACACTACCACAAAGAAAATAAAGAATAAGTGCAATCGGAGATAAATGATCGAAACATAAAACATTAACAAATTGCTTGTTTACTTGTTAAAACAAGATTACGTCGTGTAGGCCAGATTTTGGCAAAAATAAGGTTAATCAGATGTGTACGAGAATGTGTATGCATTTATTTTTAGCAGTTGTTATTAGTCATACTTTTTAATCGGTCTTTGCGTTAGTGACCGGCCGGGTTGCACCAGGCAGTTTTGTAATAAAGGAAAAATATAATAACTTGTTAACTTAAGTAAAATGCTGCATTTGAATAAGTTTTGGTAGCTCAGTTCGTAAAAAGTAGTTCGATGTGCCACAGCCGCAAGTTAGAATCTCGCTTTAGGCGGCGGTACCCGTTAGTAAAACTGATCAATCTATATCGATTTATTACACAAAATGTTCCGACATAAGTATTACAGGATCACTTAGAAGTCGTAAACTTTCGCCCCATTTTCACCTCCTTAGGAGGAGGAGGATTTTTAAAATGCAACTCATTAAAAAAAATCCTATCTTACCGAATTCTACATCATTTGAACAAAATGTGATTCTTATTTCAAGATCCCACCACCGTTCAGGCCGTTCGCTTTCTCTCAGTATCTGACCAACGGAATAAACCTTTAACCTTTTTGCCGCAGTTCACGGGAAGCCAGGAGAGCATCCTGCAGCTGGACGTGGAGGAGGCTCGCAGCCGCGCCATCAGCCCCGCGCGGAACCGCCACCCGCTCACACTGGTGAGTATACTACATGCTGGGTTCAGAAATTATACTGAGCTAGAAATTTCTAACTCATTTAACCTAAAGATATAAAAAAATGGATTTCATGTAGTTAATTCAGTCTTCTATGGGCACGAGCTCCTAGAGAGTACCTAACGCAATCGACTCGAACATGCAATCAATCAATCATTTATTATTTCGTCATCATAGGTGTAAAATACATTTAGTACAGATGATAGGGTGTTTTACATGTAGCAGCTATGATGTACCTTTCCGGCGTACGACATTTTAAAACATAACTACATAAATTAATTAATTTACAATTAAAATACATGTTACAAACAGAAAAAAGCAAATAAATAAACAAATGTCAATAAACCTTACATACTACACCTACAATCACTAATAAGAATGTACAGCCAGTTTAATATTAAATTACATTTAGGAATAATGTAACAAATTCGATGTCACTATATTTACATACTACTATCACATAGAAAATCTTGAACATTATAGTAACATTTTTCCAAAAGAAATTTGCGCAACAACCATTTAAAATTGCAATGTTGGCGGCTGCGTATGTGTCCTTCAAGATGCTCGGTGGGTCCAGTCTGTCTCGGTTTTCATTCTGTCTGAATTTGTATATCATGCTGGCGCATCAATTAAAAAGAAGTGTTAAATAGTGTTTGTAAGCTAGTTATGTCGTTGCAGTTGACGAGCGACAACTCGTACTCGGAGGCGGGCAGCTCGCGCTCGTCGCGCGCCTCGTCGCCCGACGAGCTGGCGCCCTCGCTGCCGCGCCGCCAGCCGCAGGACAGGTAGCGGCGCTTTTATAATAGGGTTATTTCCAATTTTTTTAAGTTCTATATTAACTAAAAGTTGCCCTAAAATTCAACTTTTGTACTAAAAACGGCTTTAAATATGTTAAATTAACAAAATATATTTTGACATATGCTTTCGCGCCCAAAACGCTCTTTGAAAATTGTGTGACGTCACAGTTTACGGTTTGACACATAACTACATACGCACGTAGAAGATACGAACTGTCAACTGACATTTGTCATTTGTTGTTTATCGCCTGACTGTCAACAGTGTCAATCCGAGAGTTGTGACGTCATCTGAATCTTCAAAGACGTTTCGAGTTTGGTCACGTGACGTGTGCCAAAAGATATTTTAAATTCAATAATTACAAAAAAATGGTCATTACAGGTCCCCTAAAAGTAGTTTAACATGTTCTTATAATCCGAAAGAATTTATTGGGATACAATTCTGCCCTAAGAACAAAAAAAGAAGAAGTACATATCACTAGTAGTACACATTGTAGTAGAAAACAATACTAGTAGTATACATTACGCGAGGTGGGAGGCGGCGCGCTACCCGATGGTTTTATGGCGGATTTTGACTCTATTGATAGTATATTGATTTTAATTTACATGATTGTCACTCATAATTTTAACTGAAACGAGATTGCCCCAAATCGTCTGTCGCCGTTAAAGTTAAATTTTATTATATGGGATTTTTCATAGTTCACTGCTGAGTGACGTTGATCAATCCGTCAAGTGTGGTTGGTACAACTGGCCCTTAATCACGTGCAGCACTAACGCATGCGATGATTTCACTGTATATCGTTTTTGTTGCCAGAAACCAGAATTGTATATACCATATTCTATGAAATAAATTAATTATGAATTATGCTATTTACATCTATAGACACAGATTGCTTAGTTCACGGTATTGCGAACCTAAGGGCGCTATCACACTGGCAATTTGCGAGCGAGTTGAAAGCGTGGCGAGCGCGCAGGGAGTTCGCCGCAAATGCGCAACAATCTCACCATGAGCGCGCAATTAATTCGCTGCTAACTAAGACTGGGACTCTCTGAAAAACGTTGCGCGCTCGCCTCGTTTACAACTCGCTCGTATGAGGGCCCTAAGTAGGCAAGTAGACCGAACAACAGCTGTATAACCGCAGTCAAAAAAAAAATTTGTAAAACCACAATCATTTATTTACTATTATCGTTTGCAGATCTCACACGTCGTCACCGGACTGCGCCACGCCGCACGCCGACACGTCGGCCGCGCAAGACTGAGACGGTATGCGGCTATTCGGCCGCGTCACGCAGGTGTGACAGGGACAGCTACAGCCCAACCAGCAACCCGAGTGCGCAGTGTGACACATAGATTCTCAATAGTCCATTCTATAAAATGTGCCCTGAAGATATCTTGTAGTGTTGTAATGAAATGACAACAGAAGAAATGTTATAGCGGCTGCTATCATCTCAAAGAACTGTCAAGATTCATCGACCTAGAAAGTGACAGCAATAGTAGATAGGAATAATTTAGCGCTTAGGTCTTTGTACAACTGAAGCCAAATGACCCGTTTAAGCTAAAAAAATACAAACATGAAAAGAAATACGTTGAAATGTATACAAAAGAACTATAGCTGTCTTCTTCTGTCTATATAAAATAAGAGAGACAGAGTAATCACAGCACCCCATCGGAAAGACATTTGTTTGAGTGAAGTGAGTCAGTGATGTGTTCATAAATAACCTTAGAATAAAATACTCATGGTACTTCCAGTGACGTTCGGTGGACAAGTGATGTTTTATCGTAAGCAAATACCACTCCGCCTAGTCGACGGGCTTAATCTAGGTTTCCTATATTGAGCCCTAATCTCACATAAGATATGCGTACAGATGCCTAGTCAGTTTATAATGTACCGTAAAGTGGGGTTACTGGGGACAGGAGGGATAACTTCAGACAAAAGAAAAATTTCCTAATTACATGAACGTGGCTGACAGGAGTGTACTTTTTACACAATTTTACGGACAATATATCAAATAGATAGATTAGTTTTAGTAAAAAAAAATGTCTGAAGTTAACCCATCTGACCCCAGAAAAGGCATCTGTACGGAATCTTCTGGGTCCTGTAACCTACTTTTACCTTTGCGATGTAGAAAAACTGTGTTTCCCTATACACCCCTACCTAAATTAGCTTAGATATGTCGCAGTTAGCATCTCTTTCCTACAAAGTTATTTAGAGTGGGACAAACGCTTTTACAACTATGTTCTAGCTAGTAATATAGTGGTTAAGTTGAAGAAGGCCGATTTGAACTTTATGTAGATGGAATAAGGGGTACAATGTATAATAAACTTATAGCATTTTATTTGCTATGTTTGATGGATCTTTTTGTACAGATGCTCTCAGAAATATCTGAGAAAATATGGACTCACAATTATCTGAACGCGTTTTAAATATCATTGCGTGTTCAGATATTTTTGATATCTAATGAGATATAATCGGCCTTTTGCACTTAACTTAATAAATTTTTACCAATATAAAACGATTTTACTATTGAAACTTTTAATATGCGTAGAATAATTAGAAACCTGACGATTTCTTTATATTTTGACCTATGAAGTTTTATTAGCCAAATCGTTTAGTTGAAGTGAGATGGGTTAAGAATAACTTAGTTTATTTTGCTCGAGGCAACATATAGTGTTATTCTTGCCCCGGTGTTCGTCTTACCCCATCTCACCTTATATGTTTGAATACCATTTGGAAGTATTTGTACTTAAAACAAGGATTGGCTGTTGATCTCATATAGTATGCGTGTTATGTAACTTCACTGCTATATTATATTGTTTTGAACTTTGCGATATTCACTGTAATTTAACAACAAGAAGACATATCCATGTACAAATTAATACAACAACGCTGTATAACGCAGTTTGACTTGCAAATACTTTTCAGAAAAAGGTCACATCTGTGGACAAAACATCAAAAGTTGTGTCTGATGCACGATTACCTTAGCAGCAGAAGTAGTTAAGCGGGTGTGGCGTTCAAAATGATTTCAACACAACTTTATTGCTAGGATTAAGAGCGTGCGCAGATCATTTTGAATAGCTTGTCTGCTTAACCAATTATGTTACACTCGTCGAGACACCGCGAGAGAAGCCGAAAACGAGTGTGACTGCTCTCTTCTCGTCTTGTCTCGCCCTTGTCCGAGCGGTGACGTCGGAGCGGTGACGAGACTCGACGTGTGTGTACAACCGGCGTTATTGATTGTATGTGCATATGTCTACTATGTCAATGATTATTGTCAGATTGTGTGCATACCTCACCATCGGTTGTGGATCTAGGGCCATACATTATGTAAAGTGTCTCCGTCCATATGTTTTGCTATTTCATTTTATATTTAGGAGGATGTTACCGCCACACACGTTTCACTGAATTGTATTTTATTGTGTATGTATTAAGGTTCAGAATTGAATGGTATCACTATTATTTGTATGTGGTTAGAGGCAAAGATAGCTCTATAAGATGACTGCCGACGTGCTGACTGCTATGAAATGTATTATTTTAAATACGTCTATACATTAATCGAAACCTCCTTTATGTAATCATTTCTAAACCTTATAAAAATAAATTAAGGTAAGGTCGGGTAAGTCTATCACCGGGACAAGACAAACACATGTATGGAATCCTTATACTGTTTGTCTTGCCCCGGGCAAAATAAACTATGCTCGTCTTACCCAACCTTACCTAAATTTATTTATTTAAAATTTGATTCAAGCAACAAGGCCCATATTACATACATACATATAAATTATTTAAACTTAATAAGGTTAACTGAGTATCATCTTAACCATATTTGTAAAACGTGTAAGGTCAACTTAGTGGAAGGGAAACAGTATGAGGAGTCCCTGCAACACTCTCTTAACCCATGGTCTCCTTTACCCCATCTAACCTTCAACCTTCAGTAATTTTATTCAAAGCGTGTGTGGCGGATTTACTCCTTTGCTCGTCTTAGGCCTATCTTGTGGACGTGCATATTTGCTTTACATACTTTTTACGCCGAGTATTAACTCGGCTACACTCAAGCTGATAACACTCATGCGGGCTTTCTTAAACCTAGAGGTAGGTTAAGGCATTTATATCACGGGTTTTTGGCGAGAGTGTGACCGGGGCTTAATAATGTGGCCTTTTGTTTAAGGGTTGAAAGCGTTGACATATATCTAAGGTCGGATTCTACGCACTAAGAATAGTGCTAGTTCAGCGGTGTTACTCACGAGTTTGAGCCAATCGTGTAGTCTAATTAGTTGCGACCAATCGCGTTGTGGCGTTCGAGCCAATCTCGAATTCGAGTGCGTGACTCCGCTGTACTGGCCCCATTCTTATTGCCCGTAAGGCCCGTCCTTAGATATATGTCAATGGTTGGAAGGTCCTAATATTTTCGTTAAGGTTTGGCCACAGTCAGTTATCTGCAGTCGAGCTAGGTAGCGGTTATAGGGTACCCGACGTGGCTCTGTGGTAGTTAATAAAATCTAGTCTGAAATTAACTTCAAGTTACGCTTTTTAATGCAATTATTTTATGTGGGTTTGTACTAACATGGAACATGCCCCAAAAATCTTCGTTTACTCATGTTACTATGTTAAGTGGGAGAAAACTTATATATTTGTCAAAATTGCGTACGAAATAAAATATTAGGCATAAGTTGCGTAGGAGTTGGTTGTGACTACCATTCTTAAATGTAGTCTAGTAGTAACGGTTGCAGTGCAGGGTGGTGGGTGTAGTCATCTCTCTCTATCACTCTTCCATATTAGTGCGACAGTGACAGCTGCTTTCCGTTCGCTGCTGCGGAGCGTTAACGGTTGGCACGTTGACTTGGGATTTATGAAAAATTTGGCATCTCTTTCTAGCTATTTTTGTCAGAAAGAGAGGCGAACAACGATTACGGATTACAAGATTTTGTGTAAAAATACAGTGTTTTATTAGATATTGGAAAACTGTAGGCAGCTTGGCAAATACGAGTACATTTTAAAGAACGATCGTGTCATTCATGAAGACGCGTGCCTTGACTCGTATTGTCATGTTATGAAAGGTTAGATTTGACAAATCTGCGCGTCATCATGGATGACACGACCAATAGCCTAACTTTTAACTATGATGAACTTTAATTAATTACCACAATAAAATAATTGTATTTGAAAGCGATATTTGTTCAAATGTTTATTTAATAAGAAACAATATTTACGTATAGCTGTAAGTAAGCATTTAAGTTATAAATTAGTACATTTTAGGTACTTATACGAAAATCTAACCGATTTTTATAACAAAGGAGACTGGTATGTACTTTTAATTCAGTAAATGATGTTAACATTAATGATACATTCCCATCTGTGCGCGCTACCACGTGTACGTGAAGAGTTAAGATAAAAACAATAAAAACCAATACAGTATTGACATTTGCGTTTTCTTTGACCTGTGCTATGTAAAGTTTGCCCTTACAAGTAAGTTGTTCTAGGCTGCGTTGTTCCTCCAACATTCAACCTGTTTGAAATTAGGCTTTCCCCAGATATATCGATGCGGAATCGGTAAAAGCCGATAAATAAAAGCTTTATGTCTACGCAATAAGGACGAAATACACGTCGGCGCGTCGGCAGGCGTTGGCCGAGCCGATCCGAGCTCAGCGTCGATATATCTGGGGTCTCCTACCAAAACTGACAGACCAGTGTCTAAATCGCAGTCTACGAAATACGAATAGTTCTGGTGTATTATCCCTGATTCCACCAACATGTGCCCCTGGTGAGTCCTTGGGTATTTTTATAATGGGTAC
The DNA here is from genome assembly GCF_033807575.1 of Cydia pomonella. Classification (NCBI taxonomy): domain Eukaryota; kingdom Metazoa; phylum Arthropoda; class Insecta; order Lepidoptera; family Tortricidae; genus Cydia; species Cydia pomonella. The sequence goes on along the minus strand of NC_084716.1, from coordinate 16,713,286 downwards.
CTGTGAAAGTAATGAAATAAACGTGTTTGTATTTTTTTTACCCGTTGTCCTACCGTTCTAAACAGTGTTCACCAGTATCCACTGGCTTCGGGTATTTTTAATTTTTACTCTGTGGTACCGCACTGCGCGCGCATGGGTCATCGCACCAAGTGTTGAATTTATTAGCAAAATTTAAACGAGTAACGAGCAATGGCTTATTTTTATGTGTATTACCTACTCGTGCAAATCCAAGTCGCTTTTTACCCAAAGTGTAATGATTTCATGGTAGTGGTCAGTATGTGGTTTCTATGAAATCGTGACATAATTAAAAAAAAAAATTATAACTCCCGGGAGTTAGTTTTTTTTTTACATAATCCATAACTCCCGCGGGAACAATATAGGCCTTTGTCCTTCAGTACACCTGCTTGAAATAAGATCTTTTTCGAGCAAGTGTGATGAAAATAATATATTACCCGTAGACTGGCGAATACTGTTAAGAACGGTAGAACAACGGGTAAAAAAACCTGGGACACCCTGTGGGTCAAAGTAGTGGGACCACGTTTAAAATGCGCTGACGAATCCAGGGGCCTTTCTAAGGCTGACAATCAAATATCGATACATGTCAAATAAAAAGATAAGTTTTTTTGTCAAAATATTTCATTTTGGATACAAGCTTTTTCGCTGATTGTACTTTTCTTTCAGCAGGCAACTAATACTCGCCGAGACAATAGGGGTTATTACCAATCCCGGATTTAGACGTTTGGAGGCCTCGGGCAATAAAGGAGTGGAGGCCCCCTGAGCCCAAATTATTTTCCAAATGGAAAATTTTCCGAAGTCTCCATTGTGGAGGCCCCGGGGCTGTAGCCCCGGTTGCCCTCCCCTAAATCCGGCCCTGGTTATTACGCAAAACTCTGCGTAGAGGACACCACTACCACATTCCGAGGGCTTACCACGAAACATGAAACTCAAAATTTCGTTATCTACCTCTCTATCACATGCATATTCAAGCAAAGAGGTCAGATAACGAAATTTCAATTTTCGCGTTTCGCGGTAGCCCACTGTAAAAAAACCGCTTTGATGCATCAATGTCATAGTAAAAAGTTCTCAAAAAACTGTTTAAGACATAGTATGTATAAGTTACTCTATGGTTTATGTGATGTGATAGTGCTGCTCTCTGGCGGCAGAACATTGCAGTAATACTCCCTATTCTAACAAACCAAAACAATTTGGTTACGTTGTTGTATCACAGTTCCCATGGTCATCTCCTGTCTCCATCATCAGATCATCTCGATCGAATTTAGCTTGCAAGATTTAACAATGTAGCACGTTAAATGCTTGTAAAATGTATTGTGATGACGATGCTACGAAAGGTCACGTGACCATCTCCATTCATTATTTAACTTTCGATTATCGTATTCTATCATCGATCATCTTGGCATATTACAGTCACGAATTGGAGAAGGAACGATAGGTACTCTATTCCAAGCCGCCTTGCCAACGTGCCAATCGTTAACACGCCATAGCGTAGCGTAGTCATCTCTATCACTCTTCCATTAATATGGAAGTGATACAGATGACTACGCTTCTAATGTGCGACAGTGACAGTTGCGTTTTTTCGCTACGGAGCGTTAACGATTGGCATGTTGGCTACGCGGGTAGTACAACCACCTTAATTTTAGTAAATTGAGTAATTAAAACTAACATTTTATGCAAAATCATTTATTACACTCAAAAAGATTGAGCAAAAATCTTGATTATATTTCATTACATTTTAAATACATTTTAAATACCTATTTAAAATACATTCGGTCAAAGATATTCTGCCAAAAGAAACAGTACTTTGCACTTATTTCGTTCTATTGAAATACAATACCTACTAGAAACTTGGATTGAATTTTACAAAGTTTACACGATATTAAGAGGGAAGAATAGCTTTGGGATACTAACTATGAAATTTCCTTTCTGAAAGAAAATGGTTTCCACTAACTAAATCTTAACAAATCACTTTTATTTTGATGTCGATCGCTTCAGTATAATATATCCCAGGTGTATAGGATTTGCTTGAAAAAAAATTTTTTTTTTCTGTATTGCAAATTTTGAAAAAAAGGAATATTAGTTTTAAAAAATCATGGAGAATATTTAGAAGTGGAAAAACATTTTCTCTTTTTATATGGACGAGTCTTATACCTACCTACTTCCCTCTTAAACATTAGATGAAATTACCTAACATTTCAGTATATCACATTATAATGTTGTCAATAAATTATTCACATACTTATCCTTATTTACTTACTAAAACTAAATTCATTCCATAAAATAACTAATCAAAATTTCATCATTCAAAAATTCAACTACCTACTCTAACATGTGTCAAACATGTATTTAGTAATTAAAATAAAATAGATTTTTGATTTTTTATAAGTATTACTAATCAGTGATAATAGTAGGCATATATAACGTACCACTAGAAGAGGCCAAGAATGCAACAAAACATTATTTACCATCAGATTCAAATTTGTACGGACAATTTATGAATGATTTCATTAATAACTTGTCCATGCACTTTTGAACCCTACTGTACATAGACACAAAACAGAGACCTTAAACTTAGAACTCTCACCATACCTTTATACCTGTGTGCATTTCCATTCATGCCATACACACGCCTCTTCTTAATCACACCTACTTATACCTACAATAACCAACTTCGACATTACGATCATCGTCAGCGGTGGCATTATGGTTCCATTTTTATCACTTGTCACTATGCCCGTCACTTTCGCGCTTACATACTTGTTAGAACGTGACAGGCATTGTAACAAATGATAAAGAGCTGACCATCTTAGCCCCACAGGGGTGGCAGCATGGTTCCATTTTTATCACATGTCACTATGCCCGTCACTTTCGAACTTACATACTGATTAGAACGTGACAGGCATGGTGACAAATGATAAAGAGCCGGCCATCTTAGCCCTACTGGACATCTTACAGCGCAATATTACATGGTATAAGTATACATATGAATGCGTATGAAAGCATATAATTTTTAATGTATAGACGCTATTATAGCCAGCTGCAAGGATAATTGACCCCCCTGCAAACAAATATCTACAGTCAGTTATTTCGGCAGCTGACTCTTCATTGACATTAAGAAATTAAAACAACGAATAATTATAGTACCAGAGAAAATAGGACAGAAAAGTAAAAGGAATAATTTAAGGATCTGTGGAACAGATCTAAATCTACATAGAATAACAAATACTACCCCATAATTTATGTCGCTTAATATCAAACTCATATCCATTCAACCCTCGTAGGAAAAATCTACCCTATTACTTACTATTTAACTTTTCTTAATATCAAACCCGCAAAATCTGACAGATGGTGTTATCTGAGTTTGAAGTTAAGCGACACATTAGAAAATAACATCAGTCTTAACGAGGCAATGACGATTTTTTTATTTTCTTGCCCCCTTATTCATAAAGTTGAAAGTTACGAACCTCTGTTAAATTTTGTCTCTTTCTAACATTCAGTAATGTCAAAATGTCGGATAGAGAGGAACGATTATCAAAACAGTTCCTTAGATTTAGCAGGCGATATGAATGACGCTATTATCGACTAATAAAACTACGAACACGGTAGTATTTTACATTCCAAAATAAATTAATAGCGGGTGGTGTAAATAATAAATATGGATGTCTTATTACTTTAAACCAAAGGGAATTTGAAATACTAGTGGACTGTCACAGAAAACTTTGTAGCCGCAGTAAATTTACCGCCATCTTTCGACACGTGATTAAAACTATTAGAACGCCATTTGACTTTGATTATTTTACTGATATGTGTTAAATTTGATAAATATCAAAAAGTGGCGCCATCGCTCGAAACGATGCCGTCATACCTTTGGCCTTTGATATTAGACGGCTCCACTTTTTGATATTTAACAAATTTAACACATATCAGTGAAAGAATAAGTATTTAATTCAAATGGCGTTCTAAAAGTTTTAATCATGTGTCTAAAGATGGCAATAAATTTACTGCGGCTACAAAATTTTCTTTGACAATCCACCTCTATTTCAAATCCTCTTTGCTTTAAACAACCTCTAACCTCTAGCGGTCTAACATACAAAATATTTCGTCGAAAGTGTAAAATGGTCAGTTATCAATCTCTCCACTCTCTTTAGAAGTAATAATGAACTTCCGAACAAGATCAAAATAGAGTCGGACCAAGGTAAGTTAGCAGCGATTTTGACAGTGCAGACAGTGCAAGTGTTATTTTCTAACTTCTATGCTCAGTTTACTTAACTTTCACAGACTGGGCTAACAAAATCGCTGCCAACTTAGCTTGGTCTGACTCTATAACATTTTATTGTATGAGGATACGATTTTAGTTTCATTTAAATGGCAGAATTTGTCTATTTTCGTTTAAAAAGATGATAACTTTCTTGAATAGTATGAGTAGTATACGCTTGTGTATAATAGTTTTTCTTGTCATGTTCAAATTTTTATTGCAGGATTTCTCATAATCCCGTTATATTTCGTGATTCTGTTTTAACTTTAACCGTCATATTCTATTTCTAGCAATTATAACGATTAATTTCCTAAATATATCACGTATATACGTTTAATTTGACGAGGGACGCCCAACGCTTACGAAAACCGACGATCACCTTCGAATCAATGGTATTAGGACATATAATTGAAATTTGTTTCGTTTAAAAATCGAACGAAACAAAACAAAAGCAACGGTTAATATGTACTAGTATTAGGACCGTGGGAGGCCGGGGGTGGCCCCGGCGGCGGCGGCGGGGGCGGCGGGGGCGAGCGCGTGCAGTTCCCGCAGGAAGAAGGCGTCGAAGCTGAACTCCGATCATTTGTCCCACAGCCCGGCCTCCTTCATCTTCGTTTGGAAGTACTTCTCCAGCGTGTTTGCGCACCTGTTAACAATTTTTTTTTTCTATGATTGTACAACATAGATGAATATCGACGAGATATATAACTGTTTTACAAGCTTTTATTTAACTTGCAATTTTTTTTATGGTACTGGAGGCAAACGAGCAGACGGATCACCTGATAAGGGATCACCGCCGCCCATGGACACCTGCAACACCAGAGGGGTTGTAAGTGCGTTGCCGGCCTTTAAGATAGGAGTACGCTCCTTTCTTGAAGGTCGTATCGGGGGGAAGGATATATGTTTGTACGGGTCAAATCTTGCAAGTAAAATTTGACTCACTTCCCGGTTTCCGATGAGCTTAAAATTTGCATACATATGTGTGTCCAAATTTGTAGTTGTTTTCTCCAACAAAAATTGTCAAATTATGCACTATACTTTTATTTACAATATATAGCGCAATACAAAGTACATATTTAGGAATTAACTCGCAATCGGATCTCTTTGGTGAAGTTGTCCCTGCCCCGCGCGCCCTCGTACAGTCACGTCTGAAAATATCGATACGGACAAAGTGCCAAAAATATGTATACACTACTCTAATATATGGGCCATAAGGTCGTGTATACATATTTTTGGCACTTCGATCGTGGCGGTGTTTTCAGACCTGACTGTACCAGCGGCGCACGGGTTAGTTTAGGCTTTAATGCACACTTTTATAAGTTTTATAAAATATTGACGACTTATATTCTTCCTTGTAAAATAATTCAGCAAGTAATGTACCACCAAATTGTTTTAACTCAATACGTCGCGTTTAATGATGTGACGTCACAACTGTCACTAGTGACCATGATGTACGAAATACATTGACGCTCGAAATATTTTCGAAAATGGATTAAGTTCTGGTAGTTAAGACTAAATAAAAAAAAATCTTTCAGAATTGTTTTATAGCACTAAAACCTACGTCTAGTGTTGGCATTTATATCAAAAAAACACACTGTATAGATAAGTAACCATCATATAAAAGGCCTATTTTAACCACTTGTCGGTGTATGATATGGATCCTTACCGAATTTTTAGTCTTCTTTTCCTTGCATTTTCTTCTGCTATACACGTCACCAGCGAGGTTAGAACCCGCGCTTTTTCACCACCACCACAGAATAAGTAATAGTAATATCGTCCAGAAAAGAAACTTCCTACAAAACCGAAGTTTGTCAGCGATTCAGGGACGAATCAAGCTATCCCTTTCTAATTGTACGTCACTATTTCTTTCGGCTATTTAGGGTTGTCAAAATTCAATTAATTATCTTATTTGGTTGTGCACGCAAAGGGACGTTAAGTTGTGTCAACCCTAATAATTGCTCGGAGCAATGCTGAGCCGAACGGAGCCGAATATGCCCGAATGCTGCAGTTTCTCCCTGTCACCACACACATATGAAAGGTTACCAGACTCACTTGTAATAATCTGTCTCGGGCGAGTTGTATGTGCGGCAGTTGGTGAAAATTCGCGTCATGTCGGCGATGAAAAGCCTCTTAGAGACGTAGTACCGTGCCTTCACACGCTCGCCCATCGTGCGTAGATCTGAAAAATAGTACATTACGATACAAGTGCGAAAAATATGAAACTTGCACTTGCTTTGACGACCGGTCTGGCCTAGTGGGTAGTGACCCTGCCTACGAAGCCGATGGTCCCAGGTTCAAATCCTGGTAAGGGGATTTATTCGTATGATGAGCATAGATATTTGTTCCTGAGTTATGGGTGTTTTCTATGTATTTAAGTATTTATAAATATTTATATATTATATATATCGTTGTCTAAGTACCCTCAACACAAGCCTTATTGAGCTTACTGTGGGACTTAGTCAATTTGTGTAATAATGTCCTATAATATTTATTTATTTATTTATATGCACCGAGTAGCGATACATTAAAACGCGGCCGAAGGGAGTGTTTTAAATCGACACGAGTTGCGAATTACCTATTCGCACATGTATCGTACTACGTTTTATAGTACCATATATTACCACCACCACCACCATACCACCATACCACCACCACCATATATTTAGTATGGTGTACCGAACTATTTGGCCACTTTGACTGCCACAAAGTATTTGACGCTGACTGTACATATGGCCCTTTCAATTTTCGACATAGTTACGTAATGTGCCAATTATCGCACTAGTGCGCTAAAGTAGCAACATATGTACTGTAACATGCATTTCATGTTTAGGTGCAAACTTAATTCGACAAAAAAAATCATGTTTTGATGAAACCATTTATCATCATTTATTTATTTCAATGACTAGTTTTCAAGTAACAAGTGATGTGGTAAGAAATCTATGTACAAGTTTTCAAAAAGTTGGGAAAGTTTCAGGAAATTTGTAGAATCCTGAGCTATAGCTTCATATAAATAAAAAAAGCCCTATTTGTTAAAATGGATGAATAGATTTCGTCTAAGAACCAGCCGAAACCGGTTTACCCGTGCTACAATACATTTTTTTATTATTCTTTTTGCGTCGGGGGTTAAAAAGTAAAGCATTTATGTAATCAAAATAATCCTATATGAAATTTTGAGAAATTTCAGACCTTTTCCTGTTGAAAATTTAGCAATTTGGAACTTTATATAGGTCCAACGAGCTGCAAAACTGCGTGAACACATCGTCAGGTGACAACCAAAACTCACTAATTACTACCACAAGTTCAGATCCAAACTGAACCGTAGTAGTACCAAAACAAGGTTGATTTTTGTTTAATTATTTTTATGTAGTTAGTGAGTTTTGGTAGCCATGCATTGTTTCTACTCGGTGTACAATCGTATACATCTTTGTTGTGCTTACCCATCGGATATTTGATGTGGTCGTAATAGTCGGGGACCTCCGCTTTGTCCACCGGCTTCAAGAACGGCCAAGCGGCTGCGTGGTTCTTTACCTGTAGTGAATATTAAATGTGGTGAATTACAGCATTGATCAAACCTAAATGCAGCGATTGATAATAAACATAGATTACGAACTAGCTCTGCAAAATGACCCCACACATATTGTGCCGAAGCGGGCGGGGCGTCAAGTTCGAGTCAAGTCATACGATATATCTAATGGTATATTAAACGATTGCAGCACGGAAATAGTACATTACGATACAAGTGCGAAAAATAGGAAATTCGAAACGAGTGGCGATAAATTAAAACACGACCGAAGGGAGTGTTTTAAATCGACACGAGTTGCGAATTACCTATTCGCACATGTATCGTACAACGTTTTACAGTACATATGGCCCTTTAAATGTTCGACACAGTAACGTAATATGCTACTTCTCGCACTAGTGCTATAAAGTAGCCCCATATGTACTGTAAAAGTATTTTGTATATGTCGGCAGCCGATCGTAATATTGCTAGGCATATCGTGAAACATTAAAATCTTTGTCTCGTCCCTTGAGTCGACGGAGCTCCGCTTAGCGGGGCTTCTATTTCTGGGCAGCTCACCCTTCAGGCATCTGAAGCAACATCTATTGGTTTGATGTGACTGTCGTCTATTCATTACACAGGAAAGTTACGATCGGCCGCCGTCATGTATGTACATGTACATACCGCGTGCAGCACGGCGCGCAGCGCGGGCACGTCGTCGGCGGCCGCGTCGGCGGGCTGCGCGCGCGCCGGCCGCCAGCCCGTCTCGCGCAGCCCGGGGATGCACTCCACGGGTATGCTGCGGACCTGCCACACCAACACACAACTGAGCGTACGTGTCTGGATTAGTAACGGTGGCGATTGTACGAGGCGGCGCACAGTGTCGCGGTTTCCAATCGCTGACGAGCGGTGCGGACACACCGCCGCGTACACGAGGCTGTACCCAACTAGCAAAAACACGCTTAGAATAGTCTCAAGACTACAATTTTTTCGCTCTTATATTGATCTTATATCATCGTATAAGCCCGGATTTGGGCACAAATTATAAGCGTATAACCAAGAGGCTTATAATAGTATAATACTATGTTGATATTAGTCTTACATTCTTACAATAGCATATATAAAGTCTAATATAAAATCAAATGAACTTAGAGAAAGGGGATATAAGACCAGGCACTCTCAAGTTCAATAAGACTTCGTAAATGTTATTGTAGGACCAAGAGGCTTATAATAGTATTATACTATGTTGATATTAGTCTTACATTCTTACAATAGCATTTATAAAGTCTAATATAAAATCAAATGAACTTAGAGAAAGGGGATATAAGACTAGGTACTCTCAAGTTCAATGAGACTTCGTAAATGTTATTGTAGGACCAAGAGGCTTATAATAGTATTATACTATGTTGATATTAGTCTTACATTCTTACAATAGCATTTATAAAGTCTAATATAAAATCAAATGTACTTAGAGAAAGGGGATATAAGACCAGGCACTCTCAAGTTCAATGAGACTTCGTAAATGTTCTTGTAAGAGCAAGAGGTTTATAATAGTATTATAAAATGCTCTTATATACATATATAAGACTAGGTAATAAGACTGACCTTACTAAAGCCGGTACTAGCTTGTCTAAGACTAATATAAGAGTGATGATATGTTCCAAAACAATAATAAGAGCTCTATAAGCTCATCAGTTTTATAAAGTGCGCAACCTGAGACTCTTTTGCTAGTTGGGTAGCCTCTTTGCCGGCTGCACTGTGGATCGCACTGCAACCTGGTGCGTCATCTCTACTCTGAATAACTCTGAACAAATGACTCTTGTACTTACTGAGACTAAAATGACAAAAAAATATTAAAGTTTTACTGACTATTTATACAACCTTGTAGGACACTATAGAGATTAAGTATATGTATGTAAAAAATAAATACTTACACCCTCTTTAAAACACGTAAGTCCGGGATGAATTTTTCTAACTTCTTTCTGCCTCATATCTATCAATTTCTTAACGATCTGAAAAAGAAATATCATCAAATATCTCAAAAATACATCTACTTACCAAGTTTGAACAGTATAGTTCTTATAGTTTCTGAACAAAGTGGCTGTGACATAAACGGACAGACGGACATGACGAATCTATAAGGGTTCCGTTTTTTGCCATTTAGCGCGTCAGAAAGTATAAACATTGAAAAAAATTAATGAATTTGCGAAAAAATTAAGGCTCAAGTTCGCAAGTGGCTAATGTATATAATACCTCTTTCTGCCGGCGTATGACCGACGTGAACTGCGTGTAGACTATCCTGGGGTTGAGCTCGCAGTGCATGAGCGTGGCTCCCTCGTAGTCCTTTATGTAGCCCTGGTACATGGCGCGCGGCAGCCGGATGTCCTTGCTGAAGCCTTGCTTCTTGAAGTAACCTGTAGGTCAGAAATAGTTAGGTCATATGTTCTGTCACATAGGCGTTTACTGATAAAATGTAATACAAAGCTTTTACTAAAAAAAAGTTTGCCATGATTTGAAAGCTTGTTTTTATTTTTTTATTTACTACTTGTTTACTTTGGGATTGTCGTTCGCGTATACGCGGCTGGATTATGAAAAATTATACTTTACAAAAGGGAATAAAAACCAGTGTCACATTAATAAAATAGGTTACAATTGTTTTATTTCTATGAACCTACTTTATTAAATCATTATTTTAATTAATTCATATAAATAAAATATGTAATTCTCCGACAAGTCTATATAGGTTAAAAACTTAAGTAAGTCACCTGTTGTATGTAGTTGTGACGTGTTCGAATAGACATTTGTTTTGTTTGTGTGTGTCTTTTAAACATGTATTGTCTATTCGAACACGTCACAACTACATACAACAGGTGACTTACTTAAGTTTTTTACCTATACTTCAGCTAATATCCTTCAAACATACGTTTTCAGTGACACGATAATTTTTGACTGCCATCTAACGAGTACGTTTAGTTACACTTATAGTTGCAATTTTGGAAATATTCAGCGGTTTAAAACTTAATTGTGACGAGGAAAGAAGCAAACAGAGGAGTCATAGTAAAAGTAGGGATTTACATCATGTTGACCTGCCAGCATCCTTACCAATGGCGAACTCGTCAGCGAACGACAGGAAGTGCAGGATGTTATTCCGTATGTGATAGTCCTTGAGGTGGTTCATCAGATGTGTTCCGTAGCCTTTCACCTGCTCGTTGGAGGTCACCGCGCAGAACACCACCTCGCTGAAGCCCTGGATGGAATACATATTTAGTTCAAAATCAGCGCCGACATTTTATCATGCCAAAAACCTGCTAGGTGGGTTCGTTTTGTATTGGAAATGAGACGCTTGGCACTGAAAGTTATAAGACAGTTCAGATAATGATGAGGCGCCTGAATTAAGAGCCCTTAATCCTTGGAGCGTTCTCCGATTTCACGAAATAACGCTCGATAGATGGCGTTGGCGCTCGGTACGCGAGCGCCGGCAACGCGACGCACGTTTCAATGCAGACTAGAATAATCTTGATAGTTTTCAATATAATTTCAAGCAACATTAATTTTAGTGTCATATGATATCATATGGGCACTCTTTATTTTATTGTATATGCACAGTAGTTTTTTTTTTTTTATGTACACTACTACTAAGTGTACAGACTAATAATAATAATAATAATAATAATATTCTTTATTGTGCACAACGAAAACATGATTAAATACAGTAATTAACATAAAAAACTAAGCAACAACAGGCGGTCTTATCGCTAAAAAGCGATCTCTTCCAGACAACCTTCAGGTAGTAGAAATTACTGTAAGGAAGAAATATGTATAAGGGTAGCAAATATAAATGGAGAACCAGAACAGAGGAAAAAAATAAAACAGCACAAATATATGTATAACATATAAATATATACATAAATAAGATAAATAAATATATATATATATATATATATATATATATATATATAAACATATACATATATATTTCACACAACACAGAATCAAAGAGACTGAATCGAATGATTAACGAGTTTGAGGAAGGGACAGATAGTGTATTTTGAGTTGAGCCTTAAAAATGGGGAGCGATTTAGCATGTCTTATCTCAGGCGACTACAGAGTGTACTATAACCCTTGCTCTTTATTCTGTCTCTTTCACACCAATGGAAAATGAAGAAGTTACTAAATGACTGCAGGTATAAATAAAGTATATTAGTGCGATAGAGAGACAGATATTGTTTCGTTGTCGTATCGTAAACGATTGGCATGTTGGCCACACACTTGCTTAGTGCCTAGCCAAAATACCAATCGTTTGCGTATATTAGTGCGATAGAGAGTAGTGTACCATCGATCTAGATGAAGTCAGGGGTCTCATGATGGAGTCAGGAGTTGGTCACCATAGTTCCTAATCTACTCATTATAATTCCATCGTGTTTGGGCTCAAAAGATTTGCCCTGACGAGTACCATCGATCTAGATGAAGTCCAGGGTCTCATGATGGAGTCAGGAGTTGGTCACCATAATTCCTAATCTACTCATCATAACTCCATCGTGTTTGGGCTCAATAGATTTGCCCTCACGAGCACCATCAATCTAGATGATGTTCAGGGTCTCATGATGGAGTCAGGAGTTGGTCACTAGAACTCCTAATCTACTCATTATAATTCCATCGTGTTTGGGCTCAAAAGATTTGCCCTGACGAGTACCATCGATCTAGATGAAGTCCAGGGTCTCATGATGGAGTCAGGAGTTGGTCACCAGAACTCTTAATCTATTTATCATAACTCCATCGTGTTTGGGCTCAATAGATTTACTCCGACAAGCACCATCAAATTACCATTATGATGAATAGATTAGGAGTTCTGGTGACCAACTACTGAGTCCATCATGAGACCCTCGACTTAATCTAGATCGATGGTATTCGTCAGGGCAAATCTTTTGAGCCCAAACACGATGGAGTTATGATGAATAGACTAGGAGTTCTGGTGATCAACTCCTGAGTCCATCATGAGACCCTGGACCTGATCTAGATTGATGGTGCTCGTCAGGGCAACTCTATTGAGCCCATACACGATGGAGTTATGATGAGTAGATTAGGAGTTCTGGTGACCAACTCCTGACTCCATCATGAAACCCTGGTCCTCATCTAGATCGATGGTGCTCGGCAGGGCAAATCTTTTGAGCCCAAACACGTTGGAATTATAATGAGTAGATTAGGAGTTCTAGTGACCAACTCCTGACTCCATCATGAGACCCTGGACTTTATCTAGATTGATGATGCTCGTCAGGGCAAATCTATTGAGCCCAAACACGATGAGGTTATGATGAGTAGATTAGGAGTTCTGGTGACCAACTCCTGACTCCATCATGAGACCCTGGGCCTCATCTAGATCGATGGTGTTCATCAGGGCAAATCTATTGAGCCCAAACACGATGGAGTTATGATGAGTAGATTAGGAGTTCTGGTAACCAGCTCCTGACTCCATCATGAGACCCTGGACTTCATCTAGATTGATGGTGCTCGTCAGGGCAACTGTATTGAACCCAAACACGATGGAGTTATGATGAGTAGATTAAGAGTTCTGGTGACCAGCTCCTGACTCCATCATGAGACCCTGGACCTCATCTAGATTGAAGGTGCTCGTCAGGGCAACTCTATTGAGCCCAAACACGATGGAGTTATGATGAGTAGAGTAGGAGTTCTGGTGACCAACTCCTGACTCCATCATGAGACCCTGGACCTCATCTAGATCGATGGTGCTCATCAGGGCAAATCTTTTGAGCCCAAACACGTTGGAATTATAATGAGTAGATTAGGAGTTCTAGTGACCAACTCCTGACTCCATCATGAGACCCTGGACTTTATCTAGATTGATGATGCTCGTCAGGGCAAATCTATTGAGCCCGAACACGATGAGGTTATGATGAGTAGTTTAGGAGTTCTGGTGACCTACTCCTGACTCCATCATGAGACCCTGAGCCTCATCTAGATCGATGGTGTTCATCAGGGCAAATCTATTGAGCCCAAACACGATGGAGTTATGATGAGTAGATTAGGAGTTCTGGTGACCAGCTCCTGACTCCATCATGAGACCCTGGACCTCATCTAGATTGATGGTGCTCGTCAGGGCAACTCTATTGAACCCAAACACGATGGAGTTATGATGAGTAGATTAGGAGTTCTGGTGACCAGCTCCTGACTCCATCATGAGACCCTGGACCTCATCTAGATTGAAGGTGCTCATCAGGGCAACTCTGTTGAGCCCAAACACGATGGAATTATAATGAGTAGATTAGGAGTTCTAGTGACCAACTCCTGACTCCATCATGAGACCCTGGACCTCATCTAGATCGATGGTGTTCGTCAGGGCAAATCTTTTGAGCCCAAACACGATGGGATTATAATTAGTAGATTAGGAGTTCTGGTGACCAACTCCTGACTCCATCATGAGAACTTGGACTTCATCCGGGTCAAAAATAATAATGCAAACCCTAACGTAATTTCAAGTGAAAATGCGTTTTTCAGAAAATCGCAGCCAAATAACACTAGACCTTACTCATAGTGTTGTGTTCCTGCCGGTGAGTAAGGTTGCCAGAGCTCAACGAGGGGAGGGAGGGGGTTAGGGTCGGCAACGCGCATGTAACTCCTCTGGAGTTGCAGGCGTACATATGCGGGCCGTATGCTTGTTTGCCACCGACTTAGTATTAAAAAAAAAGTAACACTGAAAATCCATCAATAAGCGAGTCTGTTAGGCATACTGTAAAAAATGAACTTTTATTAAGATTTTCTAATCGCAGTATATAGCACTTCTCGGAACTCCGTAGCTGATTACGATCGCAACGAATGCCTGACAATCGAGCACAGGTCCGTCCTCTAAGCGCGCTCCGCGCGGACTGAGAGCGGGGCGTCGCTGCTGCGTGATTTATACGTGTTTTAAAAAAATATAAATTTACGGCAATGTAGGTCCCATAGTTACGATTTTTTTTTTTATAGGTTAACATAAAGTTACAGTTTGCTATAATATTATTTTTAAAGCAAAATATGCGTACAATTTGCGGAAATAAAATATAATAAAACCCTGTTTTCGCCAAAAAAATGAAGAAAACTCGGAAGGTATTTTATCAGTTTTTTCAAATGAATCTTCGATTGTTAATCATTCCAGCCCCTCGTACGAGATATGTTGAATCAAATTGTAGTCATTCATGTACCAAATGATTCTTGTTTATAGCAAAATTGAGAACCGAAACGCCACATCTCACTGCAAAATTTGGAAAAGACTCCCAAAAAACCTCATTAAAAAAGAGGTTTCAAAGAGAAAATGAAAATTTGAACTGTTGGAGCCCCTAGTTTAGGAAACGATTATTTAAGTACGTTATCAGTTTTTGAATAAATACTAATAGTTACGTCGTAATCTTGAATGAAAAAGGAAGCATTTTACAAAATACGCTCGTCTGTAGGAATAAGGACTCTTAAATATCAGAAGATCCACTTTATTTCAGGAAACCCTATTGATAGTTGTTTGTATCAAGTAACATATCAAGTTTTGAAGTAGATTTTTACTTTGTTACTTTCGAAATCAATAATATAATCATTCACCTGTCAGGTTTTAGTACCTGGGCCGAATAAATGTTTGGGGAGAATCTTACACAGATCGATCTAGCTCCAAACTAAGCAAAGCTTGTACTGTGGGTAATAGGCAACGATATACATACGTATATTGGTAAATACATACTTATATACATAGAAAACACTCATGACTCAGGAACAAATATCTGTGTAGTGTGTTCATCACACAAATAAATGCCATTACCGGGATTCGAAACCGGGATCATCGGCTTCATAGGCAGGGTTCCTATCCACTAGGCCAGAGCAGTCGTCAAACGGACTAAGAGTTAAACGGTAGACCCGGAGAGATTCGAGAAAAGTTTGAAGAGGAGAAGGTATGACATAGCCGTGAATTAGATACGGGAGAGTCGAAAATTTAAGAGCAAAGATTTTTTTTTATACTACGTCGGTGGCAAACAAGCATACGGCCCGCCTGATGGTAAGCAGTCTCCGTAGCCTATGTACGCCTGCAACTCCAGAGTGACATGCGCGTTGCCGACCCTAAAGCCCCCCTCGTTGAGCTCTGGCAACCTTACTTACCGGCAGGAACACAACACTATGAGTAAAGATACCTGTGAGTGGAAAGTCCTGAAGCATATCCCTCCAATTGGTCTTCCTTCCTTGATTAAAGCTAATGTTTTGTGTTTTCTGAAACAAAAGATATATTTAAAAAATAATTGACAATTAAATCTATAAGTTGTACACAATAATGCAATCCTTGGATTAATACTTACGGGTCAAATACTAGTTGTGAAATATATTCTTTGGTCATTTCGGGTAACTGATGAGAGAAAACATTATGAAGACCTGCAAAATAAAAACAGTTGTTTTATTAAGTCTAGATGGAATTAATTTCATCTATCTCATCGGCCGAGCGAAGCAAAGTTCTTGTAGTCAACTAGGGACATATTAGTTTATTTGGTTTTTATATATTTTTTGTCTCACGCAAATTTTAGCGTCTGTAACTCTTCTTCCTCGAGTTGTCCCGGCATTTTGCCACGGCTCTTAGGAGCCTGAGGTCCGCTTGGCAACTAATCCCGAGAATTGGCGTAGGCACTAGTTTTTACGAAAGCGACTGCCATCTGACCTTTCAACCCAGAGGGTAAACTAGGCCTTGTTGGTATTAGTCCGGTTTCCTCACGATGTTTTCCTTCACCGAAAAGCGACTGGTGAATATCAAATGATATTTCGTACATAACTTCCGAAAAACTCATTGGTACGAGCCGGGGTTTGAACCCGCGACCTCCGGATTGCAAGTCACACGCTCTTACCGCTAGGCCACCAGCGCTTCAAATTTTAGCGTCTGTAACGATACAACTAATTACGTAGTAATAACATTTAAGTATCAAATGGTACCCCCGCATGAAAGATTTTCTTGTCAATCGTCAGGTCTCACTTCGGGGAGATCTAAATACTGTTTTTTTTTTTTTTATACAATTATTACCTTTTTTAAGACTAAACTTTATTAAACAAGATAAGGGTCCAGACCTATAAGCCACAACATGGTTTGCTTGTTAACGGGTCCCGTGAGAGAGTTCCCGATGACATGGAACTCTATCATCTTCCGCTGTTCCTCCACTTTGGCGGCTTCATCGCGCGGCGCTTGCATTTGAAACAATGCCTGTAAGTGAAATAGTATTTTGTGAAACAGGTATATAATAAGGGTTTTTAAAATTCAAGGGACAAAGTTATAAAATGAGTCATAGTCGAGTTTTGTAAACCCCTTACTTAGGCCACTCAGCATGCTTCGTGCCCTAAGGAATGAATGAATGAATGAAAGAAATTAATTTAATCCAGAAACTTATTTCCATATACACTTATACAGCCTAAGTAAGGTATGAGTTTGTAAGTTCAAATTAAAAAATAAGTTTGATTATATACACTTTTTTACTATTATTGTTTACCATGAGTCAATTAAAATAATACTTTATCTACTATACAACCTTAGTAATGAAATGAACTTAGGTAATATTTCAGTAGATAAAAGGATAGAACAAAAGACAACTACGAGCTTTTTTTTAAATAATAAGAAGCTCGTTGATGTATTTTGTTCTATTCTTTGGGTTTTTCCTCTTGATCGCGGCGAGACGTGATTGTTCAAGTTCATTATAGTTGAGTTCATAGTGAAAAGTATGCGATTATAGTCTTAATTTAACGGTTAAAGTCGACTAGCAGAAAAAATCATAATCCTTCAGACAAGCACCACCGCGCCCCACGCGTCACTAAGGTGATGAGCAGAAGACACGAACCTCAATGATGAGGAATATAACACAAGGAGGCCACGATGTCGGCCACGCAGCGCTCGCTGACGTCGTCCGCGCTGTCTTCACGACACGTCGTCGTTTGTGGCATGTCGGCTACTCACGTCGGGCCCGCACATGTAGGCGGGGTCGGTGATGGTGGCCACGATGTCGGCCACGCAGCGCTCGCTGACGTCGTTCGCGCTGTCTTCACGACACGTCGTCGTTTGTGGCATGTCGGCTACTCACGTCGGGCCCGCACATGTAGGCGGGGTCGGTGATGGTGGCCACGATGTCGGCCACGCAGCGCTCGCTGACGTCGTTCGCGCTGTCTTCACGACACGTCGTCGTTTGTGGCATGTCGGCTACTCACGTCGGGCCCGCACATGTAGGCGGGGTCGGTGATGGTGGCCACGATGTCGGCCACGCAGCGCTCGCTGACGTCGTTCGCGCTGTCTTCACGACACGTCGTCGTTTGTGGCATGTCGGCTACTCACGTCGGGCCCGCACATGTAGGCGGGGTCGGTGATGGTGGCCACGATGTCGGCCACGCAGCGCTCGCTGACGTCGTTCGCGCTGTCTTCACGACACGTCGTCGTTTGTGGCATGTCGGCTACTCACGTCGGGCCCGCACATGTAGGCGGGGTCGGTGATGGTGGCCACGATGTCGGCCACGCAGCGCTCGCTGACGTCATCGGCGCTGTCTTCCACGACACGTCGTCGTTTACCGCCGGCGGCGGAGGCAGCTTCGCCTCGGGATTCGGCAGCGCGCTTGAGTGACTCTTGTTTTATTGAACCTGTTTTTTACAAAGTACATTCATTAAACATTTTGACGTTGTTGTCCTAAAGCACCCCAGAGGTGCAAAAGGCCTTCACAAGCTCGCGCCACGCCTTCTTATCATTAAGCAACTCGACCTCGCAGCTTATTTATGACTGACCGTAGCCAAGACAGTACAGGGTGCTCGGAGCCACGGCTTCCGTCCAGCGGTTTCCAACCGAAAGCAGTGGTAGTTATTCTTTTCCCCTCTTCGGATAGTATGCCCTATCCATCTCCATTTCCGTGTCGCGATTTCTCTGTCAATGGGTGTTTGCTGGCCTATATACTCCATAGGTCTTGATTTCGAATAGTTATTGGCCAGAAAACACATTACCCCGCATGTCATGTCAATGTGGTTCAGTGAAGGGGACGGACTGAAAATCAGCGCTGCCCAGTCAATTTGTAATGGCTGACGCAGCCTATGCTGAGCCCATTCCTTTTGCCGCGCATGCCAATTTTTTAAAGTTAATCATTGTATTTTTTAATCATTATACCTTTAAACGAGCAATTCTTGTATATTGTGTGAAGTGCAAACTTACCAGAAGAAAGCGACACGGTGGTGAACCCGTCCTTACTGTCGCCGCTGGTCGTCACCCGCTCGAATTCACCCCGCCGCGGCGCTGCAAGTTATCACATATGATGATAATATTAGAAGGCTCTCAACAAGATGAATTATCTCAATTATCTGTCTCAATGGTAAAAAACTAACTCCAATATCAAAATCCATA
The DNA here is from genome assembly GCF_033807575.1 of Cydia pomonella. Taxonomy (NCBI): domain Eukaryota; kingdom Metazoa; phylum Arthropoda; class Insecta; order Lepidoptera; family Tortricidae; genus Cydia; species Cydia pomonella. The sequence continues at coordinate 16,694,139 of NC_084716.1, read as the reverse complement.
CTAATATTATAAACAGACATAGGAATCCGCGGGGCAAAATTGTTTGACAAGTAGGGAGTTCCTGTATCGATAAACTCAACTATCGATGCTAGTTCTATATATTAGTGATCACACAAGGGTTTGCTTGTTAAAATATGTTTTATTAAGAGTAAAAAAATAATTAAATAATAACTCAATGTACTCTTATTCGTTTTTAAGACAAGACAAGTTTATAATTTTACTCCCTTAATTTTAGACACTTAATACCCGAAAATATAGAACAAATTCTGGTCGTTTACTTTAACAATAGTAAATGGGACATTCACGAAGAAAAAAATTGGGATGAGTAAGATCGTAAAATTGTCATGTCTTGTCTTAAAAACGAAGAAGATTAAATTGAGTTATTATTATTTTTACTCTTAATAAAAACGTATTTTTACAAGCAAACGCTTGAGTGATCACTAGTATATAGAACTAGCATCGATAGTCGACTTTATCGATACAGGAACTCCCTACTTGTCAAACAATTTTGCCCCACGGATTCCTATGTCTGATTATAAATGAGAAAGTGTGTCCGTCTGTCAACTTTTCACGCTTAAACCGCCGACCCGATTTGAAAATTATCTAACTTCTAACTCGAAATTGAGATAATTGATGCATCGCCTGATAATTTACTCGAATTTAATTGCCATTTCACTTTATCAAGGCGTTATAATTGTCTCTCAAATAAGGAAGTTTACGTAAGGAATCAATAAAAAGCAGATAAGATAAAAAATAAGCTACCCAAATTACTGATTCCACGCAGATGAAGTCGCAGACAAAAGCTAGTTATTTTATAAATTCTATAAACGTAGGACGCCTTGTCAGATTATTCGTCTAAAGATACAAGCAAATCTCGTTCTTATGGCAAGCGACAAAGAGGAAAGTTTTGCCGGCCGCGGTCACAAATAATGTAAACCGTCTAAACCAAAATACCAATTGTGTCGATATTAAGAATATTTTAAAGTTGAGTTTTGCTCTGGTCTGGAATATAGTTGGAAAGTTTTATGGTAGTGGTTTTTACGTTATATAGGGAAATAGTTTAAAATGTTGCATAGTCATATACGTGTGTATTTAAATCCTCTCAAAACTAAACGATTTGATGAAGACTTACTATTGAAATATCTTCTTCTTCCTCCTAGCGTTTGTCCCGGATTATTGCCCGCGGCTCGTGGGAGTCTGGGGTCCGCTTGGCAACTAATCCCGAGAATTGGCGTAGGCACTAGTTTTTACGAAAGCGCCTGCCTCAAACTCAAAAGTCCGCCAAAAATATAAAGCCAATGTCTAAATACACCAAATAACACTTGTACGACAATATTTACTTTGATCTTAACCAATACTACTACCACATTTGTGAGATATAAAATCAGATGCACTATCGGAGATACGTTATCGCTGGGCCTTTTGTAGGTCGAGATATGACCCAGTGCAGGCTGAAATGAGCGGTAACCATGCTGAGTGGATATACAAATAAAACGTGACTGACAAATCATGCTGAGGCTGTATGTCAAAGATTCTTTAATTCTTGTTGTGTAAAGTCTAAGACAAATTCGTGCTTCGAATTTGGAACAGATGGCGTAGTACGCCTCCGTACATTACGCGAAACTCTACGTAGAGGGCGCCACTACCACAATCCATCATAATCTGAGGATCTACCGCAAAACAAGATAATCGAAATGTCGTTAACTAATTCGAGAGAAAATGGGGCAGATAGCTAAATTTCGATTTTAGCGTTTCCCGGTAGGCTCTTTGTAAACAAACCGCCTTGATGCATCAATGTCATATTTTATTATCTGTGAAAACTAAGGTACAGTATGTACAAGTTGCTCTATGGTGTACGATAGGTGCTAGTGCTGCACTCTGGCGGCAGAAAATTGTAGTAATACTCCCTATTGTATAGAATGAATGTGCAAATGCTACCCTGTTTAATTTCGCCGCTAGGGGCGCTAGTATAGACGGAGGTCTTTAAAAATGTCAAATGCATAGAATTTTTGGGGGTTGCAAGCTTTTTTATTGCGAAATTTCATTCCTTATTCCCAATTATTAAAAATTAAGAAATATATATATATATATTCCCATCTTTGATTAATCACGGTAAACATTATATATAGTTCAATAAATGTTAGTGGATTTAAAAAAGTGCTAGCTACAATAAATGCAATATTAACCAGGTTGAGAAAAAAGCAAATTTAGAAGTTAAATTTTTTTGTAAGTATATTAGAACGTATTGATTAAAAAAATGGCATAGCAGAATTTTGAGATCTGTTATTTGGGGTTAAAGATTTTTATTACTCATAAAGAACAAAAGTTCACTTACATTGAGCTTAAACTATAAACAATTTCATACGTGGGTTACAATCACATCCAGCAGCATTTTGGAGCTACATCTACAGTGGCGCCAACCGGTGAGCGCAAAAACGGTAGCTCTCATTGTTTTCGACCTAGTTAGCGCCAAGTCTTCGTTCATTTTTTTTCATATTTGTTTTTATTGGGCAAAAATTATTTCGTATTTCCGTTTTTTCTCCTTTACAGGTCTTTCTCAACAGATTCTCATGAAATTCGTGAGCAGGTTGAATAATATGTTTCATTTTTCCATTCGGTTTTTAGTTTTTTTTTTCAAAATGGCGGACTTTGATTCATGGAAATGGTAACAGTAAACTTACTGGTCTTATTGTCCAGAATAGCCTGAAGGTGGTTGGGTGGCACCTGTTTGTACTCAGGATCCCAGATGGGAGAGTTGGCGCTGAATATCTCTTCTTCTAGCAGAGCTAAGAAGCGTGGGAAGTGAGTCAATACCAGCACCTGAAAACAAAATAAGTTTTAGTTCGTCAATAACGCCTAGATTTGGAACTATTATTTATAGCTGACAGCTGAACACTTTTGTAACAATTCTGCCTAAGGAGTTTGTGTTCCTTGCCTCTACCTTCGGTAGCCAATGGCCTTGCGCGTGTGGGCGGAGCTTATACCCCTCACCGCACCACCCGCTGCAAAAGATCGAGCGCAGAACTATGCTTTCGAAATAGAATTTGGCTTGTTCGCGCGCGCAACGCAGCACACGTCCGTCTAGCAACACGACTTGCCCCGCACTGACTATGCGGACGAGAGCGGGGCAGTGGTAGGAACCTAGGCGGGATTTAGGCTTATTTTTTTAGGAATTGAGGCACAGTTCTATGAATTTGGTTTTCTTTACCATATAATTCTACAGTGTTTTGTGAGAAAGATTGTAAAGTTTTATATATTTTCGATAAAAGTTGCAGTAGTAATAAGGATACAACTGAAATAAATTCGAGTGACTTCCAAGTTTTTATTTTATTTTATGGAGGATAGGCAGGCGTTTGACCACGATCACACCTGATGATAAGTGATACTTATTACTTATTTAAATTAAAATAGATTTTCTAAAAAAACATATGGTTTCTCATATCTTATAGATTGTTATATATTTAAAAAATGGTTCAGAGTAACTCAGCTTTACGGTATTTTGCGGGAGGAGTAGCTCGAACGCTGCGTTTATGGCATAAAACAAACGCACGCATAAAAGTGAAAAAAAAATAAAACAGAAAAAAAAAACTAAGTGTGGCACGTCATTCGATAAGTATTTTAAAACCACTTTTAGGTTTCTAAAGATAAGATAAAGATAGTTAATTATAAAAGTAGGCATATTACAATGTGCATGAACATCAAATAAAGCTACAGCGGCTTTAACCCTACACCTCTGACCCGAGGAGATTTAAATCCCCTCTAAATTGGAGGAGGGTATCCCAATATGGACCGGGAAGAAACTCGGCGGCAAGAAAGTATTTTGACTAAGTGAATACTTTCGAAAATAATCGCTCCTAAAGTTAGAAAAAATGTATTCCACACACCTTGAAATAAATGATCCAGGAGCACTCACCCGCTTCTCCGGCGGCATGCGGTCGCGCTCGGAGTGGCACTTGTCCATGAGCTGGCGGCACACGGACTTGAACACGGCGCGCAGCAGCGTGCGCCCGAACACCAGCGACGTCTCGTAGTGCGGCAGCGAGTCGCAGAAGGCTGGCACGTGGCAGAACACCAGCCATCTGGGGAGGAAATCATTTACTATCACAGTGAAGGGTGACATGATTTTTAATAACAAAAGGGCATTCTAGAAAGTGTCGGGTATGTTAAGATATTTTTTAAACTACTGATAAAGCTAAAAACCCAATCCATTGGCATGATAGCGTTTAATAACTCAGCTTTAAATGTGTACAATACAGATTTCTGCAGGTTATTATAACTAAGTATTCGGTTTTGATTATAAATTATTTCTCTGGCAGAGACCACTGACTATTACTAAGCTACCAGAAACATCATTCAAAAATACTAACAACTCGTCAAACATGTGTCCAATTAAATTAGACGTTTGAAACGCTAACGTTTACACTACACACACAGGTACTAATACCTGCTGTATTTCATAACCAAGTAACAACATAATTCAATCAGGACAAATCCATCAAAATCTGATTGACTAAGTATTGATTAATTAAGAAAATGGTTGGTTGTATCCAACAAGTTATAGTTTTTTTTTTATACTAACCTTGTGTAATTAATTTGATATGCTGATATGTCTTCTGGATTGGAAACTTGCTGAAAACAAAAATAAATTGAACAAAAACATAAAACGTTCTGTTATATCTACGTATGTAAATACCTATATCCTCTTAAGACCCAGCCATAGAAATGAAAAATCCAAAATTTGCCACTGGAATTTGAACCTATAGTGCACGGAATACAGTAGATTTTATTTTGTTTGAAAATTGCACGAAACAAAACAAATGCAACTCTGTCCTAATTGAATATGATTTAAATTTCATCGAACTGAATAAGTCCTATAGGTAGGACCTTGGGCCTTACGAGGATAAAACAGAAAGACGAAAATAGGCTGCACAACACGAAGGTGAATTTATACCCAAGGGTCGGAACCAGTTTTAAAACAGCGGTAAATACCGGTTTATTCCGGTTTTACTCCGAACTTCCATAAGAACGCGAACGTTTTTAGAACTTTATTGTAACCCAAATAAACCGGTTTATTCGACGAGCGGAGAGACGGCCGGCCGGCCTGGTGGTGTGCCTCGTAAAGACACCGTCATAGGAAGAAACCAGTTTTTATCGTTAAACCGGTTGATCTGACAAGAACCTAATGGAAATGTTCTCCTAAATACCGGTTTTACGAACAAAACCGAAATTAAAAGGTTTTGTGCCAAGTACGTGATAACGGTTTAGAAATTTAATCGTTTTCCGAGCCTTGCCTATGAATTAATGAATATTTTATTTTTCATGTAACACATACCTTCCTACGACCTATACCTTCGTACAATGAGAAGTCTGTGCCAGCAGTATAACGTGGGGCTGAGAATATGATGTGAAAAACTCACCAATTTCCTGACACTGGGCGTTTCAAAGTTCCAATGATTGAAACAGTGCAGAAACATCTTGGCTAAGTCGTACATAGTCTGCCACTCCCTCTGGGGCAGCGTGTTGAACTTGTAGAGCACGAAGTTGGTGATGGCCTTGGCGATGGAGGGCCGCTCGAAGGGCGGCTGGCCGAGGGGGCCCTCGATGGTGGGCTTGGAGCGGGAGAGGATGCATTTCCGGAGGAGCTACGAGGAAAATATTATTCCCGTAAGCATTGTTTCGTTTTTAACAGGCACCCGGTTTTAGTAGTTTGTTAATCTATTTTTGAATTGTTTAACACATTCACTGCCCAGAACCATCTAGGTATGTTTATTTTGCATAGGAAATGGGGCGCTTGGTGGTGAAAGTGATAACAAATCGGGACCCTAGATGACCTATATCATAGACTTGTACTAATTAAGCGGAACATTTGGGTAAAACATTAAGAATTTTGTTTGTGCACTATAATACAAATTAACACAAAAATCTCACGGAGATCTGCCTTCACTCTATCCGCCCGACGATATTTAGAATGACCAACAGGACGGCGTCCAGTTGGTCGACCCAAGTAAGCCCTGTTGACTGCCCGATGTCATCCATCCTTTCGAGGTGGCCAAGCCAGCGGTGTGCTTGGTCTCACCTATTATATTCGGTTCGGCTATTAGTTGCTCTATTTCAGCCTTCTTTCAAATCCTCCAACTGCCATCGGCTCGCTTTTCGGCAAGTTTTATAGCACCTAGGATCTGCCGTTGGAGTATTTCTATCTGTTCTAACGTCTCAAATTGCATTAAGAATAAATGATCATGTAGCTAACGTGCACTCACTTTGAACAGATAATAATAAACTCGCTTGGTATCATGATCGTCCTCGCGATGCATGGACATGAAGATGTTCTCCACGTCAACGACTGCCCCGAGAAGACGGTTTACTTCCGATACTTGAAGACCTTGCAGTTGGGTCACATGTTTTTCTGCAAATAACATAGAATTTAGACGGTTTTCACATTGAATGCGAATTCGCAGTTTCGCACGTCGTAATAGTACGTGCATACGCTGTCAGCCTGTCACGCTCATACACCGGGGTGACGTGAGAACTCGTATCATTGTGATAACCGTGTTAAAGGATGAAAGATTTGATACAGGAATTGATAAAACAAACAGACAGGAGCTTGAGAAAATATGTGATTACTTTTCTTTATAAAAGAGCTTCTAGCCTGAGTGGACGCTCGAAGCGGAGCGTTCGGCGGGGCGTGCAGCGTAGCGTCGGGCTCGTAAGTGATTTGAGCAGCGTGCACTATGGCCGCTCCTATACGTTTGCATTTGTTGAACATGCACGCCGCACGCCCAACTCGAGCGTCCACTTAGGCCTTACACTAAGATTTAAACTCACATGCGGTTTACGCTAGCTAGATAGATATTCTAGATATCACTGTAAGGTGATATATTGAAATCCTGTACAATGTAATCAGGAATAACAATACATAAAGTGGAGTTCAATAGAAATTGCAAATAATGTAAACAAACCAATTTGCCTTCAATACTTTGTAATCACTGAATGACGACAATCATGATCGACGGAAGCAGAAAATGCATGGCGTTTAGCCTGCCCGGATAAAGACATGCTGGCCGACAACCGACACAGGGATTTTGGGACGAACCGCTCTGCCACCAAATCTAGGCATCCCAGTCTAGGGACTTACCTAAAATATGGTTGCAGTTGCGGCAAGGGTCGTTGAAGGTGGCCAAAGGTTGGTTGTCGGCGCGCGCGTTGGCTTTGATGGCCTGCTGCGGCATCGGCGTCTTCCAGCCCGTGCAGTTGCAGTCCGGGGTCTGGAATTGATTACTATATACTATCATTATGATTACATGTGCGTAATACCCGCTGAAACCCATTCACGTGTACAGCAGTATTACCTGTTTGAACATACAGTCCCTAGTTGACTCCGGAACCCTAAAAAGATTTGCCTTAAAAATCTGAAGTTGATAGTGAGGATATATTTTTGCCCAGTACATTGATACATCTCTGTTTCGCCTTATGGTTGACTCATATAGAATGCCATTTGGAAATAAGTCAGCAATTTGTAAAAACTTGTAATTTGTGTAATAAAGTTTAAGTAAATAAATAAATAGTTGCATCCCTCATGTCATGAGTATGCAACCAAGAAGAAAGTGGTATTTAATTTATTTATTTATTTAATCTTTATTGCATAAAAGAAAACCTTATAGTACAAAAGGCGGACTTAATGCCATGAGGCATTCTCTACCAGTCAACCTTTAGGCAAAGTAGAGAGATTGTGGGCGGTGCTACTTTAACAACAACAACCAAATATAATACAATAATATACCATACATACATACATAAATATACATACTTATATTTCTTATAATATATACATAAATAACGACAAAACATATAGAGCTTACACATACATTATTATTTTTTCATTCTGCTAGCAAAGAAAGCAAGTAAGGATTTTTTAAATGCAAACTTATTTTGAGCATTTTTAAGGCATCGTAGGGAACGTTGATTTTCACAATAGAAAACAATTGATTAGAAAAATTCTCACCTGACAAGCCGAGTAAATGGCAAGCTTCAATAACTTCTTGTTATGCGGCCAGTTGTACACCTGCTGCTTGCGCTGCTGTATCCGCTGCAGGTTGGACTGGCGGGACGCTTGGCCCTCGCTGCCAGCGGGGGTTGCAGCACTGCCAGCGGCTGTGTCCTCGCTATTGGCACTTGATGTTGCTGGAACCATAACATGGCAAAGTTATTAACGTCTATGTTTTTATACATAAGTTATAGTGCAACTGTTTCAGGTTAGCTAGATCTTTAATTTTTATAGGTCTGCTTTTTACAATAATTTATTTAACTTGCAAATATATGTCATATGTTTGGGTCTAATCTTGCAAGCTAAATTAGACCCACTTTCCGTATTTGATGGAGCTGGAACTGACAATGCAAATTTATGGTACCATTAAGCTGATCTGATGATGGACACTGGAGTTGGCCATAGGAACTCTATCTATGATAAAACAATGTAACTTAATTGTGTTTGGGTTTCTTAAATAGGCAAGTAAACAATTTTTTTTAAATCTATCAGGTTTGTTTTGAGGATAAAATGTCTGTATGGGACCCATTGCCTTAAAGCAATACAAAAGTCACAAATAATAATCAAAGTCTAACAATCACACTTTACTGATGATATGAACTCCTAAGAAAATGGCAATGGAAACCGTTTCAATCTATGGAAAACAAGAAAATTGTGATTTTGTCAGTGAAATATTGCATTTATGTATGTGGTTGCTATACAATATATTTTTAAATAAAATGTAAGGAATCGAAAGGTAACATTATTTTTTTACTTAGGGTGGTATTGCACCTGTCCAATATCTTGGTCCAATGTGCATTGCTCTCACTCTCTTATTAAGATAAATGTGAGATGCAAATACACATTCAAATCAAGATATTGGACAGATGGAATACCACCCTGAAATGACAACTATTTGGGGTGCACTGCATGTTTACAGGTTTTACAACTTATGTACATGATAGTATTGAAAATCCAACATGGCATGCTCAGAAAAAATGTACAAATCAATACCTCCTAAGTATACTGAGGCAAGTGAAAATTTTATCATTTTACGTTTTTTTACATATTTATGGTTAAAATACCAATATTTATCTTCCACTGAAATTTCATGCTGAATTTCGTATTCGTTTTGGAAATAAAGTGATGTATATGGATGAAACTAACATCATTTTATAAACTCGAACATTGTATACTGAAGCAAGTACCATCACAGTACGCGGTACATTTAACGCTGAAGAGGGAAAAAGAAGTGTGGCATAGTGATACAACTTACTTGGTTGATGTGGTATGAAAGCTGATAATAAAAATTCAAATTTCAATTATTTAATAAATTTTAACTGGTTTGATGGTTAAATAACATAGATACAATTCTACTTTAAACTAAATATTATCGTAAAGATGAACACATTGTGACATATACTGGATCAAGGGCTTGTTGGCTCCACTAAAATGCTATTTATTTCACCACAACAAATCCATAATTTTATGGAACTACATCAACAAATAAGGAAGTTATGTTACATTGTGCATTTGAACCACTCTCCTGCAAAATCCTGATTTTGCACTTGCCTCAGTATACTTAGGAGGTATTGAAATAACTTCCATCAGTTCCATGTGGTGTTTTTTAACCGGCAGAAAGTGATTAAGTGTTACTTATAATTACATTTTCCAGTAAAAGCATCAGTTGTTTTTTTCAATAATATTAAAGGTTTTACAAAGGTTGCTTCGCTCATATTAAACAAATTGCTCATCAGTATGTTGTATCTGAATTGTTGAAAACAGGTTAGTGTCGATATGTAACACAGTAGCTACTACAATTTGTTTAGAAAAATTACAACATAGGAACACATCTGAACTTTTATGCCAGTTTTACTGTCAAGAATGTACAAAAAGATGATATTTCTAAATAAAAACAAATTCCTTAAGATCTTCGTTATTTTATTTACTCTCAAATTAGTTATTTAGTGTGTAGTACAGCTTCTAAACTTTCGGAAGATGTTGTAGGCGGGTTTTTGATAATCAAATGCTCATTTGTCTAGCTTCCGAATAAATGCGATAAATTTAGAGTTAAGCTATGTTATTTAGAGAGAATTATAGGTGGTTTGTTTAAAATGTACTAAAAATACCATTACTTTTGAAGTTATTTACCGTCATGCCCGTGAGTTTGTGAAGAATCTGGCTCCGCCGTAGCCATGGTCATATCTCCAATATCGTCTGGTAATTGAGACATTTTGACGGTACAAACAGTTATTACGAAACGCGTAATTTCAGGCCGTTTAGGCCACAATTGTTTGTATTTTTCGATAATTTTGCATTCAACAAACAGATTTAATGAAATGTTTGACAATTCGCGTCCATCGTAGCTATATCGTAGCGTTGACACAGTTGACACTTGCTTGACAGATTTTGACGTTTGCTTTTGCTTGTCTGTAATCTATGGTCAGCATGTATTAATTGCAGGAAAAATTATTATTTTATTTTTTATTATATATTATTTATTATAGAAATATATACTGAAACACATCCAAATTGTCATTAGAAATAGGCGCAAAATTCTAATTTCATTTTTTAATTCTGTCTCTCCCCTCAATTGCAGAATATTCAGTTATAATTTGGTATAGAGATAGTTTGAGTCCCGGGGAAAAGGGAGAGAGAGAAGTTCGTATGGGGAATTAATAACCGCTGAACAGATTTAGATTAAATGGATCTAAAATCTAGGTGAATTCACTTCTTAAATACATCTTAGGATTCTTAGGAATATAAATATCAATTCAGCCAAAGGAAATCGTTTGTTTAAAGTTTAAAGAACGCCGTATTTTAATGTTGTGTGCAATCACTACTACATATCAAGTAATTTTCCACTAGCTTGAAATGGTTTCATTTTTTAACAGACTTGAATATTTTAAAGTAGAAAGGAATAGACTGCAAGCCAGGTGCAAATATTGTCGGTATGAAATTCTCAATGTGCCTAAGGTGATGTGTATTTATAAAATGAACCATAGAGACTCACTTAGAGAAAAAATTAAGGAAATTGACATAATGACAGTGCACTGTCAATACATTTATAAATGAAAATATTCTGTATGTTCATAAATATATTGCCGATTTTAAGAAAAATTGTGACATTCATAATATTAATACTAGAAATAAATATAAGTAAGCTCGCAGTGCCAAGGGCTCCATAAAATTAAAAAATCATTCATGGGTAATTGTGTATGATTTTATAATAAACTTCCAAACCATTCCAAACCATTTTACTGAATTATCAATTAATGAATTTAAGAATCATGTAAAGCGTAAACTTATTTCTAAAGCTTATTATGCCACACGATACTACATGAATGATAAAACCAGGGATCGGAAACCGGTATTTTTTGTATGGGAACGAAAACGGTATTTTTTCGTTCTTTGTTAATTACTTCATTTCTAATTAGGCAATCTAATAATACGAAGTCGTTATCTGAAAACACAACTGAGTCCTACATTTAGAGTATAAAATAAACCGAAATATATGGTTATTTCGATGTTTTTGCAAAAAACCGGTTCCGATCCCTGGATAAAACAACGTGGGATTAATTGTGATTCGAAATGATTAATTATTTATTATATTTGAATAATGATGATGAAATGGATATTCCAATGTATGTAAGTACTTCCTTTATTGTTTTTATTTTATACAACTAGTATTTTTTATACAATTTTTTTTTTGACGACTGACGATATTTTGTGAAATTCTTAGTACCTATTAAATTTGATCCTTAAATTATATTCATTAGTATTTATATATGGAATAATATTTACATCAATAAATTGCTCTGATAATATTAGCTTAAGATAATAATATGTAATACGTACCTACTGTCTTACTATTCGTAAGTGCTTGTTGCTAGGCCTACATGTTTAAAGTATATTTGAACTGAACGGAACAGGCAAATATACATTTGCCTGTTCCGTTCAGGCAGACATACATTTGGGCAAACATATACCATGAAGTATGAATTTGCATATATTAAATTACCAAAAAAAGTTATATACAGGATGTTTATTTAGTCACCTGCAATAATTGACCGAAGCGTAGTGAAGGTCTACGTTTTGACTTAAAGAATAAGGTAAGAAATATTTATTAGCACAAAAAGTTACAAAAGATTTAGTGATTAGAGATTTAGATTAATACCGACTATCATATAGACTTTTCTTTTTCTTTTATATAACCTATGAAAGTGTGTTCATTAGGGCCAAAACTAACTACCTTATGAGTATGCGATCGTATCAAAAATACACGATGTATTATAAATAGTACCTCATTAACGCTCTGCTACTGACGATTTACAGTCAGTCTTGCTTGAGAGCTATTGCTCTTATTAGAAATAATAAAACCGACCAAGAGCATGTCGGGCCACGCTCAGTGTAGGGTTCCGTAGTTACTCTTCCGTCACAATAAGCTAAACTGGAACTTAAAGTATAGTAAATTGTTAACCAAGGGATGAAACGGTACCTTTTACGCGAGTTAAACAAATAGGCAAATTTGCATAATCAGTACCTAATTAAAGTAAGTCTTTTTACTATGGGAGCAACTTTTTGCGATAACTCAAAAATAGCTAAACTGATCATATCCGCTATTTAATGTCTTTCTTAAGCTTCCACGATTTTTTTCATATTTTTTGGACCCATGGTTCAAAAGTTAGAGGGGGGGGGACACATTTTTTTTCTCTTTCGGAGCGATTATCTCCGAATCTATTCACTTTATCAAAAAATGTTTGTTAAAGACCCTTATTAGTTTTGGAAGACCTTTCCAACGATACCCCACACTGTAGGGTTGAAGCAAAAAAAAAATCACCCCCACTTTACGTGTAGGGGAGGTACCCTCAAAAAAAATTAAAATTTTATATTTTATTGTACGACTTTGTCGGCTTTATTGATTTATATATCCATGCCGAATTTCAGCTTTCTAGCACTAACGACCACGGAGCAAAGCCTCGGACAGACAGACAGACAGACAGACAGACAGACGGACATGGCGAAACTATAAGGGTTCCTAGTTGACTACGGAACCCTAAAAATGGGTTGACTACGGAACCCTAAAAATGGGAACAAAGAGTTAGATATTTTAGAAAGCAAACCACAAATCAAATATAATAAATACTGTTTAATACAGTTTTTGAGTTACAAATATAGGGCTTTGAATAGTGTGGTTTGTGTGGCGATAGGAAAGCAAGTGTAGGGAGCTGAAGGCTCCGGCATATGTGTCGTGAGGATGCGGAGCTGTGATTGGCTAATTATACATATCACGCGATATTCAGGTGTCATGATTGGGTGCGGCTCGATACAATGCAAATATGTCCTCTGTGTATTGGAAACAAGGTTGATCTTAGAATAAATGTATAATTCATGGCAAACGTAGCGAAGCGGCGTGAACATATGTAATTAAATGATATTGTTTTACTGATTGCTTAATTTTTCCCCAACACATGACCATTTTATAAATGATCTATCGATATCGATTTATTTTGGGTTACCTGTTGACATTTGATCTGGCAGTTCATCCTCTTTCGCGAGGCCAAAACGTCATAACGCCATACGACTTTCATAATGACATACGATTTATGGAGTGTGGAATTAAGAGGAGTGACATCTCTTATTATCATTAGTAGAACTGTTGCAAAAGTGTCCAGCTGTTAGCTATAAATAATAGTTCCAAATCTTTCCAGATTAGCGCTAGAGTAGCTAAGAACCTATAGGCGCTATTGACGGAGTGAAGTGCGCTATCTATGATTTGATTTTTTTGTTCAAGTATTCTAGGTATTGTAGCGCCACCTATTTAAGGTTTTTTGATGACACTTTTTGGTAGATGGAGATTTATTTCCTTACCTCCACCTTCCGTAATACGATTGATTATTTTTTTTATTTATTAATTGGAAAACCTGTTGGTGGCATATTAAACATATTAACAATATGTATAACAATCGGAGGCCAATTATAGGTTCTCACAGATAGAAATTTCATAGAAGTTATCTTCAGTAAGTAAGTATATATAGCTAACAATTCTGCGTAGACTAGGCAAGTACATACATAGATTAAAAATAGAAACTATTGAAGACAAAAATCATTATTTATTACAGAGAAAATAAAAAGGTCAAGCTCACTAAAAGAATTTAAGCGTTAAATACGGCGTATAGACTGCGTATTTATATTAAACACATCAATATCGTGCTCTCTTGACAGACTGTTACTTTAAGTTAAAGGGATAATACCTTTTAACTCTATTAGGAGTGTCGAACACTACTACTACTAAGCAGTTCAGGACAGTCAATGCTGCCATCAGTAATTTTCAAGAAATATCTAAGAAATATATTAGATGAGTTATATGGGATACGTAATATATAGCAGAGAAACTTTATGAATTTTCTCTGTATCCGCTCGACCCTATCTATATTAACGTTGTAATAGGGGTTCCGGATCTGGGAAGTATACTTGAGTTTGCTTCTTACAAATGAACAATACAGGATCTTGACAGTTTTTGCCTGTGTAAAATCGGAAGAGCTGCGCATTGTGAACCCAAGAGACTTAGTAGCGATCTTCACAATGCATTGATAGCATTGAGATTGAGAGTCAAATAGTAATTTGGAATCATGTATTACGCCCAGATCTAAATAATAAATATTGATTATTTGTAGCATAAACAGAAGTGATCGGTGAACTCTGCCGTGAGAAAGTAACTAGGTACATGACATTTAGGAAAGTTAAGATCAAAATTATTTTCTCTATATCTCGATCTCAATCGTCTTTGGTATGTACTACCACTGATAATTCAGTGTATATACCGTATTTTTTGACATTTAGATTTTATTCTAGAAAGTTTCTAGACTAGTATTTTTATACAATTTTGGTGTTTGACGATCCTTTTGTGAAATTCTTATCATTAAGTTTACCATGTTTATAATAATTCAAGAATGGTGGAGGGTCGAGTGGATAAGCGCGTCTTTTATTCCGAGTTGGAGGAAGGCAAGCGAAAGCAAGGCGGACAACTCCTCAGGTACAAGGACGTGCTTAAACGCCATATGAAGAACTGCGACATTGAGCCCCTACAGTGGGAAAAGCAGGCCGCTAACCGCCCTGTGTGGAGATCTTTGATTAAGAAACATACGGATATTTTTGAATCCCGTCGTTAAACAGATCTGGACGACAAGAGGGATGAGCTGAAAGCCCGACCACCAGCGGTGATCAGCTATAATTGTATTGATGGTGTCCTCTCGTGCCCGTTGTGCGCACGGGTCTTTGCCAACAAGATCGGCTACGTCAGCCACACGAGAGCACATGAACGCCAAAAAAGGAGTTCAAGCAGTCGCCGTGGCCGAAAACGGTCAGGAGCATATATATATAATAATTCAATGTTTTTTTTTGAGACTCTGATATTTAGATTAAGATGATATTTGTGAAATTTGACGATTTAAAAGTGCTTGTTGCTAGGCCTATTTGAATAAAGAATATATACTTTGACTTTAACTTTACCAAGACGATTGAGATCGGTTTGTACAAGAGCAAAATCTTGGTCTGATTTAATCTGAACAATATTTTTCATATCACCTTCGAAACAAAGCAACCTAGAAAACTTGAAGCATTCAGAGTTATCATCAATAAAAAAAAAATCAAAGGACTGAGCAAAGATCCTTGTGGGACACCACTTGGAACATTAACCCAACCAGAAACATAATTACTTATAAAAACAGCTTGAGATCGGTTGTTAATATATTATATGAAGAAAACCACCTCAACAGGTCACCATTTATCCCTAAGCGTTGGAGTTTCACAATAAGCAACTTGTGGTCAATACGATCGAAAGCTTTACTATAGTCCGTGCAAATGATTGACCTGATTAACTTAATCCATTGCCTCTGTAATAAAATGATTTAATAGCTTCAGGTTGGACATCGTAGATTTGTGGACACCATTTGTTGAAATTAGATTGGTTTATCTATTCTTCTAATATCCGTAGATCATTCCTTCTCTTATACCTACAGAAGAATTCTGACCGCAACATCGAAAAAATAAACATTTTTATCCTTTTCTGGGAAATGTGATACTGTAACATCTGGGTCCATCTCATGGATTGCCCAGTAACAGGACCTAATTCAACGGAGAGCGACTCAAATTGTCGGCTGCCAGCATAATTTTAGTTTGGCTTGACTCCTTGGCGCTGCATAGAGATTTAGTGTCGCTCTGCATTTTCTATCGTATTGCGCTCCGAGGAACAGCCGGCCTAGCTACGACAACGAAACGCTTTTCGTCTCTCTCACTCTTCCGTATTAATGCGACAGTGACAGTTGCGTTTCGATCGCTACGGAGCGTAAGCGATTTGCATGTTGGCTACGCGGCCTGTTCGGATTAATCCGTGCCGTTTCTTTCCGCCATAGCCCTACGCGACAACATTTCCATCGTCACCACTAAGATGGTTGGTATGCGTTTCTCCAGAAACTCCCTGCCTCGCACCGCTAAACTATGTCGTAGCGATACGACCTTCAAACATTTCAAACCTTCAAAACAAGAGCGTACTGCCATCGTAAAGGACTTGCAACACAAAGGGGCTGCAACGCAATTGTAACGGATATATTTTAACGTGTAATTTAAAACGCGAAGTCCCGTTTTATTTTATCGTATGATTTACGTTTTCGTGTTTTTCTGCTCATAAATCCAAAATAAATGTTTATACAAGATTATAGGAATCACATGCAAAAAATCAAATGAAAAGTATCGATATCGATAAATAGTTGAAACAATTGTTCAAGCCATTTTTTTTGCATACAAATGAATATCACCTGCAAGATGTGTAAATAATAACGTCTCGGAAGTCTTTAAATTCTCGGATGTTATTAAATCTTAATTAATATTCCTTAAACCATCTGCGGAGTAAGAGGTTAGTGAGATTTATTTTCTGTGCGACGTTATACTTGAATGTTATACTTCAAAAATGACAATTAGGCAGACGACTGTTTGAATCACAACCGTATATTTAAGAATTATTTCGCTTTAAATTTAGTTTTTTCTTCGCCAGTGTGATGAAAATTATTGCGTGTAACTCCGGGGGTAACAATATTGCAAACTGGGTCTTTAATGCACTCCAGCCTATGGCTGTCGTAAATTAACACCCTCGTTTCCAATATTTTACTTACCCCCCTCGTTGTGCACAATGCACTATTACGGTTATCAATCAAAACTAACTTCGGAATGGATTTATTGTGTAATTTTTATTCTGATATTTAACTCCTGATTCCTTAAATAACGACACTTTTACTAAATGTGACCTCGGCCAGTAAAACGTCCCACTTTGTTACTTGCCATAAGGATGAGATTTGCTTGTATCTTTAATTCTTTATACGAGTAACCTGTGAAGGCGTCCTTATGGCAAGCGACACAGTGGGACTTTTTGCCGGCCGCGGTCACAATGGTTACGTAATGTTTTATAAAATACACATATATTTTACTTTCCTCGTATTTGAAATGAAAAGTTGAGTGGGCGAAAAGCCCCTCCATCATAACTCGGATTATTGGCGCCAAAATACCTCATCAGAAATGGTTGGCTTTCATCTCTTATTTAACAATATATGTACTATCGATCATGATTGGTCAAACGGCTTTTGACTTTTCTTTTAATAATCTCTTGTTGTAATAAAATGACGGAAGTATCACAAAGATGTACCCTTTTGCTTGTACGATTATTTTTTCGTTTAGTATGTTGCTTTTTTCGTGTCGTGTATGGAACGGTACGGAACCCTATATTAATACATAGATTCGAGTGTGATGAAAAACATTGTGTTCTCCGGGGGTACAAATATTGCAAACTTCGGGGCTCGACATACAAGTGTAAGAAAAAAATACAGGGAAGTCCCTGTATTTTTTCTTCGGTTCATTTTATATTTGTTCATTAATTTCACTATGTAATGATTTCATTACAGATGGGCCTCCTTAGTTATATCATATCCACGTCTGAAGTGGCGTTCTTGCCCCGGCTGGTCAAACTTATACAGGTCGCTCTAGCAGGCCTGGCAGTTCTCCACTTAGGAGCTGACAACTATCCGCCGCAAGCCACAGTGTTCGGTATGTTTAATGACCATTTTTTTATACCACGTCGTGGCAAACAAGCCCACGGCTGCCTGATGGTAAGTAGTAACCGTAACCTACTCCTACAAGTTCAGGGATGTAACATGCCCTTTACACTCCTTTTTTGATGAAACCCATACTGTAGTCCCTCAAGAAAACCTGGACAGGGAGCTCATTTATCTTTAAGAGGAAAGCGAACAACCGCGCGAGATCGCTTCTCCATACAAACGTAGTGCCCATTTTCCTCCCACGTATAAAAATATTTTAAAATATTTTCCACGTGTAAGGCATGAAATAACTATTCTGACACAGATGGTGACCAGTTCGACTTCATCGTGGTGGGCGCGGGATCGGCAGGGGCCGTGATAGCAGCGAGGCTCTCGGAGATAACTAATTGGAAGATCCTGCTTATTGAGGCTGGTGACAACCCACCTATAGACTCGGTTGTAAGTTTGACTTCCTCGTAGGGATGTTGGTTGACTTTTTTAAGTAGACAAGTAGAATTTATAAATAAAATAAAATCCCCAATGCAATAAAATGGCTGTTGATAAAACATATCAAATAACCATCGCTACAAAACTTGCTTTCAAAAAGAAAACAAAAAACCGCGTCGAAATATTTGATATTTCATTATCAATTTAGTTGCTTCCATACATTGTCCTCTTCCACCCTCAAAAAATAGGACAAATTGACGTTATGAAAACGTTTCTAAATATCCACCAAAGTCAATTTCGAGCAACTTTTGTTTGTTAAATACTCTCATACAAAATTTCTCAAATAACAAGTGATTTTATTTCAGATTCCAGGCTTGTTCCCTTTTCTAGACTACTCTATGGCTGACTGGAATTATTACAGCGAAGATGACGGGTTCTCCTGCCAAGCTCACAAAACTAAAACTGTCCATCTCACCCGAGGCAAGATGCTCGGAGGGTCTAGCGGCGCCAACTACATGTACTGCGTGCGGGGGAACAAGGGTGACTACGAGAACTGGGTAAGCCAAGGAGGCATCGGTTGGGACTGGGACAACGTGACACATTACTTCAAAAAGAGCGAAGGACTCAAAAGTCCTGAAGTTTTGGCAGCCGGATCAGCCGACCTACACAACACTGAAGGCCCCCTGGGAGTGTCACTTCTAAAATGGGATGAAGAAACTATGAATACTCTGGACTCTTATCTAAGCGCTTTTGGTGAAAAACATCCAATTCTTATCGACACAAATGGCCACGAGCAGATTGGTTATGCGCTTCCCCCATTCACAGTGTATGATAAAAGACGCCAAAGCACTGCAGTGTCTTTCCTCCGCCCAATTAAATCTCGCGAAAATTTATATGTCCTCAAAAATACTTTATGCACGAAAATACTTTTCGATGAAAATCTGAGAGCTATCGGGGTAGAGGTGAAGTTACCTGATAAAGAAGTTATCAGTCTTTACGCTTTCAAAGAAGTGATATTATCGGGTGGTTCTATCAACACACCTCAGTTATTAATGCTATCAGGTATCGGACCGCAACAGCATTTAATCGATATGGGAATTGAAGTACTGCTAGATTCGCCATTAGTCGGTCAAAATTTACAAGATCATTATTATTATTTCGTAATATTAACAGGAAAAAAAGGACTCAAATCAGTACCTCAGAACATTAAAGTATTGACAAATTTGGACCAATTCCCTATTCCAGCCATAACGGGACATATAGCGTTATCCAAAAATAGCTCAGTTCCCGATTATCAAGCACAGGTGTATGTGGCTCCAGCCGCTTCTGTATTCAGCACTCTCGTTTGTTCTTACGTATTTGGGCTGGAAGATAAGATCTGCACGGCTATTGCACAGGCGAGCCAGAAGCAGGAAACTCTCGTAGCTGCATTAGCTATGCTGCATCCTGATTCCAGAGGGCACATCGAGCTCAGAAGCAAAAATCCTGAAGATAAGCCAAAAATCTTCCTTGGTTACTATGAAAACGAGGCAGACTTGGATAAGCATGCAAAAATAGCAAAGCATTATTTGGAAGTTTTAGACAGCGAGTATATGAGAAGCGTAAACTCTGAGGTAGTGGATATAAAGGTGCCTCAATGCTCTGATATAGAATTTAACACTCATGAGTATTGGAAGTGCCTGGCATTGAACACTGCGTCGACTCAGTGGCATCCAGCGGGGACTTGTGTGATGGGTGTGGAGGGTAAGAGCGTGGTGGACCCTGAGTTGAGAGTACGAGGAGTGACAGGGTTAAGGATTGGCGACGCCAGCATTATGCCAAGCCTCACCAGTGGCAACTTGAATGCACCAGTTATTATGATTGGGCAGTGGCGGATTAACCGAACAGCAGAAAAAGCATATGCTAAGGGCCCCGCGCCTAAGGGGGGCCCCGCGCTCCGACCCTGGCCATGCGATTTTGGCACGTGCAACCGGCCAAGTTCAAGTAGAACTCGCACTCCGCGGATCCTGTACTATCACATTTTATTTACAATGTATTTGTTTCGTAAGTCATGTTACTGACTTATATTGATCTATTATTATTATTTTTTATTATCCTGTAAAATTTTCTTTATGACGATACCAAATTTAAATAACTTTTAGGCTTACGCAAAGACCAAGAGCAGAGTTTAACATAAAACCGGAGGTGCAGTGTCTCAAAACTTTTGTGCATGGCTAAGCTGCAGGAAACAGCAGAGCTCGGAAACGAACAAAAGAAGATAAAAAAAACATATTATTGAAAAGCAAGGAAGGATGATTTATTTATTTATGTATTATTTCAAATAACAAATTGCACCTTACAGCTAATGCCTAATGATGATCAGCTTTGAACTCGTAGTAGGCCAAATGACGCGCTCCTCTACGGCTGGCCGGGCGCCCGAAATATGCCGAGTTACTGCATAGCCCTTATAAAAAGAAAACAGCGGGGCCCCTATGCAGGGCTTTGCATTCACGTAGGCCGGATGTAAAGCCCTGCATAGGGCCCGATACCTAAAGTATACCAGCAAGTCGTACTTTAGAGCAAGAACTAAGGCCGAACAGCAGGCGAGCCGAAATCAAAAAATTCGCATACTAGGGAAAAATCGGTGACAATACAATATTGACGTTTTGAAGACCGTTATTCGTTTTGAAAGACCTTATCCAACCATACGCCACACTGTAGGGTCAAAGCAAAAATAAAATAAAGAAAAAACATTTTGAATGGGAGGTACCCTAATTTTTTTTATAAGTAGTTTTTATTTCACCGTACTGTCGCAATGCATAATTTATGTATCCATGCCAAATTACAGCTATCTAGCACTAACGATCACGGCGCAAACCCTCGGACAGACGGACATGGCGCAACTATAAGATACACTGCATAACATAACTAATCGAGAACTAAAAAAAAATTAAGACATCGTAAAAATGTTGTGATGGTACTGAATCCTCGGGGTGCGAGTCCGACTCGCACTTAATCTTTTTTTTTTCAAACCAGGGGGCCCCGCGAGCTATTGTGCTAAGGGCCCCGCGCCTTCTTAATCCGCCCCTGTGATTGGAGAGAAGTTGTCCGATATGATTAAACAAACTTACGGTCAACAATAATTATCTTCAATTTTTTTTGAAAACTGTTCGCAGTGCGCCGAAATATGCTTTTAGCTTTGGCTTTTATTTACGCTTTGCTAATGTGCTTTTAATATCTTCTA
Organism: Cydia pomonella; assembly: GCF_033807575.1. Lineage (NCBI taxonomy): Eukaryota > Metazoa > Arthropoda > Insecta > Lepidoptera > Tortricidae > Cydia > Cydia pomonella. Next base: position 16,672,361 of record NC_084716.1, on the reverse strand, counting down.
TGCTAATTCTTTCTTTTAGAGTCAGACCAAGCTAAGTTGGCAGCGATTTTGATAGCCCAGACTGTGTAAGTGTTAAATAAACGTCATAATTTCATAGAATAACGCTTGTACTGTCTGGGCTACCAAAAATCGCTGCTAACTATGTATATTGTACTGTATTTCTTTATTAAACTTTATGACGTACAATGTATACGGTAATTGTATACGGTACAATAAATAATTCATGTCGCACTAACTTGTTTTTATTCTCACGTCAGACTAATATTCACCCAAAAGCTTTTTTTTCTCCGAATCAATTCTTTATTATTTCATTAACAATACAGTATTGTGTTTGAGTATTTTTACATGCTAACTTATTAATTATAATCATTATAGAAACACATCACAAACGTGTGAACCGTCTAAAATATGCATACATACAATGCCAAAAGTAAACGGAAAGCCACTTGGCTAGCGAGTTAGTGTTTTTTTTTATTGGATTGGAAGAATCTATTAAAACAGTTTTTCAAATTTGAAAGAAATGCTAGTTTTGATCAGATTTGCCTCACAGTGTGCCCTATTTCGTAGTTAATTATTTCATGCGCCAACAGCTTTATAAACAATAACAATTGAGGTGTTTGAAAACTATAACCCGATTACGGACTTTTTATAGAGAGGCTTAGAGAGACCCTTCTTGAAAGCCGGTTAAAATGTAACCTGTCACCCAGTTTATATGAAGATAACTCGAGGCCCGAGCATAGGACAGTCAATCATCGACGTAGTCGCGGGCTTATGCCCGTCGCCGGAATAAATGCATATTTATTTTTATAAAGTTATGAGATTTGTACATTGGCATAGGAAAACCAATACATATCTCTAAAAACTTTTGTTCTTCTTCTTCCTTGCCACTTCCTATTATTTGGGGTCGGCTCTCCTCGTTCTAAGGCGCCAGGACGGTCTGTCCTGGGTTGTCGTATCTGTAAGTTGGGCTCGCTCCAGGTCGCGGGTTATAGTAGATCTCTAAAAACTTTTGTTCTATATAGTTTCCGATACAGCAGTTAAAAAACTGTATAATATACTATAACTGTACTCAGTGCCTCATATAACTTTAAAACAGCGTTTCTTGTAGGCGAGAAACAGCGATTAGAATAAAATATTTATTGGCGCGATAATCAAATAAATCTGGACCAAAAATAATCCCTCGAAGCTTACAGCGGGGGCGTGTCGTATGCCCTTATCGTATCTCCGGAGCTTATTATCATTGCTTTTTTTATGAGATTTGCAGGACAAAATACGTAAATGTCTATTACATATAATAGGCAATCTAGTTTTTGTCGAGCTATATAGACTCCTGAAACCCTAAAAAAGTGAAGTGGTTCCGGAGTTGCTGTGCCTCGTTACTTGCTCTTTGCTTTGAAATGATTTCATTAATTTATTAATTTTCCGCCTCTGTTTAACAACCTGACCACCATTGACCCTTATGGTTTCGCAATAAGGTATAGAAATAGTCAGTCGACAGGACGATGGTATGCTTGGATCAGCAAGTCGCGTCTCCGATCCAGCGTCAGTCGGCGCTCGTTCGTATGAGAGGCACACGCGCCGCTTCTCCAGCGGTACCGAAGTTTTCTATCGCGAATCGGTTTGAATTCTGTACTTTCATTGAACAAAACGTAACTATAAATGTTTTTAATAATACCTTGACGTTAATTTAATTGCGATTTCAAAGTGAAACTGACTTTAAGCTATTGTCGTTTGAAACTGAAAAGTTTTTGAATGGGAAAACTCTCGTGTTGATAAATGTGAAATTAAAAATTCAATAATGTTAATTAATTTGCAACTTTAGTTTTAGATTGACTTTTTCGCTAGATGTTAGTGATTTTTCGATGATTACTGGAATTTTATTCTAGGTACGTAGTGTGGATGTGTTGAAAATATTTAGGTAAAAGTTTCGAAAAGAAAATGGCAATGGAATTGAAGCTGCGTGAAAACGAAACGATTGACGACTTTTACAATCGTTGCAACAATTTGACATATTTCGACTGCAGTGAAGAAGAAATGCTATGGTGGATGATGGGTTCCCGGCGTTTGCCTCTGAACGAAATTATTCCCATAAGTATAGTGCTTGTGGTAATATTTTTGACTGGCGTGGTGGGGAATATTTGCGTGTGTGTGGTGATTGTGAAGCATCCAGGACTGCATACGGCGACTAACTATTATCTGTTCAGCTTGGCGGTCAGTGATCTGCTGTTGCTGATGTTCGGTAAGTTATTTATTCATTACAGTAAATCCCGGTTAAGAATATTTAGAACGGACACGTCAAAAACACATCGCGGAAAAGCGTATTAACCGTGAGAAAGTGTATAAAAAAGAGGTTCAGGACTAGTGAAAAATTGCGGGAAAGCGTATTAAAAGTCTCACGAACCCTCTGGCAAAAAGCCACTCCCATACAATTACACTGTCATTTTAAAACGACAAGCTGAAATTTAATTTTTATCAAACTTGCTCGAAAAAGATCTTATCTCATGCAGATCTGAAGGACAAAGGCATAATTATATTGTTCCCGCGCGTGAGGAAAAAACTATTTTATTGCATTTTTTAATATTGTGTCACTAATTCATACGAACCAAGTATAAATCAGTTTTCTTTTAAAATACTAACGTTTATAATTTATTTTTGTTTTTTATGTATTTTTTTATTAATTTGATTATATTATTAGCAGCTTACAATATTTTTACAGAATTTTCAGTCGTAGCTGAACGCCGGATAGGTCTGTGCGAACTTGCGAAGTGTGATGAAAAACATTGTGCGTAACTCCAGGGGTAAGAATATTGCAAACTCAAGTCTTTAATGCACTCCAGCCTGCAGTTGTCGTGCATCTAAAGACCTCGTTTACAAAACTTGACTTACACCCTTCGTTGCACAACTATTGACTTAATAAACATAATTCCAAACATTACTTAATATTTGCAATCTGCATACACATCTTGGGACTGAACCCGGATCGTCGCTATTACCGCCTCGCCTGTTTCTACATGGCTGTTTGCTAATTGCGCTCGAGAATGAATTTAAAAAAAAGAGGGCCGGGACGGAAAAATATTACACTTTTTTCGCCTAGCCGCCAACCGTCCGATAAAGGACTTCGTTCCAAAAAAAGGTTTACAAAATATATGTGTAGGGGCATAGCTATCGTTAATATACATCAAATGATGTAAAAATATTTTCCATAGTGTCAATATTCAGAGAGGAAAATGGCGACTACGTATGGAGAATTGATCGTCCCCTTTCCTCACAAGAGTTCATTTGTGGAGGACCCCAAAAAGATCAAACGTGCGTCGGTATTAATTTCCTGGCAAATATGAATGGCATTTCTAACGACGCAATTGAGTGATTCCACTTATTAGATGACGGCTTAATGCCTTTCCAAATATTACACATCTGGTTAGGGTTCCGTAGGTAAATTTCCCTCTTTCCCTTATGTCTATCCACCTGTTTAGATCCAGAGAGAGAAGAGATTCAGATTAAGAATTTTGTATATAATATTCATAAGCAGTCATAAAAATGTAAATATAATACTTAGAGCTCAACGAGGGTGCGGGGTGTTAGGGTCGGCAACGCGCATGTAACACCTCTGGAGTTGCAAGCTCTCCATAGGCTGCGGTAACCGCTTAGCATCAGGCGGGCCGTATGCTTGTTTGCCACTGACGTAGTATAAAAAATATAATAAAAAAACACGAAAAATAAATACAAAGTAATAAGTATTTATTTTACGAGGGGGTAAAGTTGTCGTTTACCTTCCCGTGCTAATATCCCGTGATACCCGAGCAAGCGAATGATATCAAGATTGGACCACGAGTGTAATGTTGCGAGGGTTTTAAGGCACGAGGGTTAAACTAATTTTGCTACCTATCGTAAGTAATTTTTTTTACCACATCAACCTATGGAAAACTGACTATAAAACAGTACAAATCAAATCCAAATGAAGACTATTAAATATGTAGGTATCATTTAATGTTTATTATGGTTAATTTTACCAGTCAACATGAGGACACAATTCAAAATTTGCATCACCTTACTTTGCCACTCTTGTGGATAAAATGTAACTTTCTCATCCGTTTTTGAAGAATAAAGAGATTTACGAGCTAGTGTGGTTATTTGTGTTACAAGGGGGCAAAATTATAGTTTAATCGCTCGTGCTAATATTGATACAAATTGAACCACGAGCGTAGCGAGTGGTTCGTGAAGTGGAATCTTGAGCGTTGCGAGGGTTTTCAGGCCCGAGGGTTAAACAAACTTTGCCTCCGAGTGAAACACAATATTTTTCACCATACCAACGCGAGGAAAATACTAGCTATGAAATACCAAAAAAAATCAAAGCAAACGAAATCCAAATGAACATAATAAAAAAATTACATTCACACTTAAATTTTATCATTTACAAGTTAATTTCTACCAGGTAACATAAGGAAACAACTCAAAATTTGTATTTGATTACTTTGCCCCACATGTGGATAAAATGTAACTTTCTCATTAGTTTTTGAACACTCAAGAGGGTCTTTACCAGTTGGTGTGGTGAAAAATATATTGCCTAAACTTTACTGTACGATAATACAGAAAACTTCATTATAGACACACATTTGATGAGTTATTTACTTTGGGCATGTGCCGAACAGGTTTAGGTGTTACTGTTTAATCTTTGTGTAAATGTTATATTTATACAGATCTATCAAGCTAAGTCAAACGTACACTAACATCAGAGTGATATTTGAATCATTTACCCATGACTGAGGAACAAATATCCGTGCTCATAACACGAATAAATGCCCTTACCAGGATTCGAACCCGGGACCATCGGCTTCATAGGCAGAGTCACTACCCACTAGGCCAGACCGGTCGACAGCATTCTTTGTCATACATCAGAATGATACTTTAATCATATTATTTAGTTATCGTGCATTTCGCTCGTACTTGTCCGTACACGTATTGGTCGGGCGAGACACACGATAGGTAAATAAATAATTAAATATCATAGGATAATATTACACGAATTGACTAAGTTAGTAAGCTCAATAAGGCTTGATTTTATGGGTACTTAGACAACGATATATATATAATATATATAAATATGAATAAATACTTAAATACATAGAAAACACCCATGACTCGGGAACAAATATCAGTGTTCTTCACACAAATGAATGCCCTTATCGGGATTTGAACCCGGGACCATCGGCTTCATGGGCAGGGTCACTACCCACTAGGCCAGACCGGTCGTCAAAGAATATGATTAAAGTATCATTCTGATGTATGACAAAGAATAATATCTGAATGAATGATATCTGACGACCGATTTAGTTACGGTTTATTTAAACCGGATTTTGTTAGAGATGTAGATGTAGATGTAGTGTAGGGACGCCCGTCCGGAATCAGGCGGGCTGTCGATCACGTGTCGCGTTCATTCAGCCCAATTCCCTGAGGTTGGAGCTGCAGGTTACTATCCCGGCGACATTCCCACACTATTCTCCTCAAATCTTCTTGTTTTCCTGCAGAACAGAAGGACATCTTTAAGTTCAACATCCTTTAGTTCGTTTTCTTCCAGAATGTCTCTACCGAATATTTTATATCGCGGTGCCGCATACATAATATATTCAGATAGTAAGTGTAAGCTAGTCTCCTCTTTACCACAGTATGGACAGGAGGCATCTCTACTGATTTCCATTATCTTAAGATGTCTGTTAAGTGTTCTGTGAGAAAAACCGCCTCAATGCCTTAGATACCAAACGCCAACAACGTAAAGAGAGACCGAAGCCCTCTTACACGTATATATACAACGCGTCTGGTCAACTATATTGTAACACCTGCAAAAGTGTCTTTAAGACCAAGTTCGGCCTGGCCAGCCACATTAGGGCCCATAATCGGTGTAATCCGTAATTGCTGAGGTCGCCGTCATCGAAATCGATGAGGAGGACTATATATATAAGAGTGTTGTGACCAGTAATGATACCCGTCAGTAGTCTCAGACTGCTCTTACCTAGCTTTGAAAGATACCTGGTTCTCCTGTGATCTATACCTTTAATCATCATCTTCGACTGTCTGCATCCAGTCTCTTTTTCCCAATCTCTCTGTGCTTCCATCTCTTTTACCTTTTCTATGACTCCCTTCGTGACATCCGCTGACATGGGCAGAGCCGGTTCCGGACCCATATATTCCGTCTCCGCCCCCATCCTAGCCAACTCGTCCACTCTCTCATTTCCCGTCACTCCCCCCCAGGAGGTCCCCACCTCTCTAACAAAATCCGGGGGGAAAGGGGCAACATTTTTTTTCTTTCGGAGTATATAAAAAAAAACTTTTAATTGAATGTCCCACACTATTGGATCAAAGCCAGATTTTTTTTTCAATAAATATTGTATTGTATGGGAGGTACAACCCTAAAAAAATGTCTGAATTTTTTATTTTACCGTTCTATCGCCATGCATGATTTATGTAACCATGCCAAATCGCAGCTTTGTAAAGCAGCGAGTAAAGCCGAGGATGGACGGACAGGTATTGGCTACGGTAATGCTAACAGTGTTGTTCGGAACTTATGTACGAAATATCATTTGATATGTACCAGTCGCTTTTCGGTGAAGGAAAACATCGTGAGGAAACCGGACTAATCCCAACAAGGCCTAGTTTACCCTCTGAGTTGGAAGGTCAAATGACAGTCTCTTTCTTTAAAACTAGTGCCTACACCTGGCAAAATGCCATGGCAAAATGCCGGGACAACGCGACGCAGAAGAAGAAGAAGCGCCTGAAGAAGTTTTCACTTCAATAGTTAAATACATTCATCATATTTACTAGCCTCATATGCTTCGAATAAATCGAGTTCCTACGACAGAGGAATCGGAGAGGAAAATATAGTTTCTAGGAGCTCTTTAGGTGAACCCAACTGTAAAGAAGTTCGATTGAATGAGTTCACTCGGTAAATATGTTTAAATGTGTCACGTGTTGCACGACGTTGTTCAGGGATACTTCTTTACAAACTTTACGTTTCGTTATAAGCAGTTTAATATGATAGAATAATACATTATTTATTATAATACTATATAACACATATAAAATAGAGTATTTTCATAATCATTTAAACTTAGGTGCTTATCTTTAGGTTAGTTAGGATATTTATCAGTCTTTTGTCAAATGTTATTTTAAATTTCATTTTGAATGTTACGCATGATTTAGGCTAAGTTTATTTTATTGTATACAATTTTGCATGATACTTGTACTTGTATCTTATAATAGCAAATAAAGAAACAAACAAACAAACAAAGCCTGACCATTAAAATATGATCACGCGATATATTACGGAATTTCATTGTATCTAAATTTTCCATACTAAACTGAACTGTCACTCTATACATGAGAATAACAGCGTCCTCTTGACAATGATCATATATTTCTGGTCGGGCTTTAAAATACTTAACTTTTAGAGTGGCAAGATGACCGAGAAACGATCGATTGAGTCAATCAAATTTGAAATCTAATTACTTGACAAGAAGTTATGAATTTTTGTATGGTTTAAAAAAGTGTAATGACCGAGGAAGTAAGGTGAACGAAACGTCAAAGATATGTACTTAATAAAAAAAAATCTAATATTGTTTATTTATGTAGGTATTCAAAATATTTATCATGCTTAGTAAATATAAACGCGTCTTTGTATCCGGTTATTAATCTGTTTTCCGGCATTTGAATATTTCAATATTTCTCAGATCCTCAAAGGATATTTGTAAGCGTAATGTTTATTTAAGCAAATGAACAAAATAACATGCTATCAGAGTTGACTTTAAGTCATGGACAAATCGTATATATCTATTACACGAATAGGTATGCATTTTGTATATTATTATTTCAAATACATTCGAAATTTACTTCTAATTTTTCAATAAAAAAAGGCGAAACAATTTATTGCGAAGTTAGCAGTAATTATTATTAAGTTTGCGGTTTTTCTGCTGATAATTTGGTTTGGTAGATTGTACAAGCAAAACACGATTTATTCAAAAACGAATCATACGAAAAAGTGAATTTACCACGTTAACCCGTTATTTTATATGGCACACTTACACCTATGTAACAACCTATTGTTTATGTATAAAATTATGTTATGTTAGGACTTTAATGTATGATTTGATCCTTATGCTGTTTTTTTAACTACGTCGGTGGCAAACAAGCATGCGGCCCGCATGATGGTAAGCAGTCTCCGTAGCCTATGTACGCCTGCAACTCCAGAGTTACATGCGCGTTGCCGACCCTAACAACCCTCCCTCCTCTCGTTGAGCTCTGGCAACCTTACTCACCGGCAGGAACACAACACTATGAGTAGGGCCTAGTGTTATTTGGCTGCGGTTTACTGTAAGGTGGCAGCTGAGGCGGAGGCTGTCTGAATAGTGTTTAAACACAATATCCAGACCTTATAGTAACTGATAAAACACGAGCCCCTCTTGATCACCTACGTGCACATAACTTTTCTTTCCCGAACAACCTTTAAGAGAAAAGGGGACGGCCGCTTCTGCATATGAACGTAGTCCCCATTTCCCTCTCTGGATATTGATATTGTGGAAAATATTTTTATATAATTTATTATTATTATTATTTAATAAGCAGGCAGGCAGTTATGTCAACTGATATGACCTGTATCCAGTATTCATAAAGATAGTTATCATGAACGAGTAGTAGATATAATATGCTTGTGAATAAATCTTCCTCGCGTTGTCCCGGCATTTTGCCACGGCTCATGGGAGCCTGGGGGCCGCGTGACAGCTAATCCCAAGATTTGGCGTAGGCAGTAGTTTTTACGAAAGCGACTGCCATCTGACCTTCCTACCCAGAGGGTAAACTAGGCCTGGTTGGGATTAGTCCGGTTTCCTCACGATGTTTTCCTTCACCGAAAAGCGACTGGTAAATATCAAATGACATTTCGTACATAAGTTCCGAAAAACTCATTGGTACGAGCCGGGTTTGAACCCGCGACCTCCGGATTGCAAGTCGCATACTCTTACCGCTAGGCCACTAGCGCTTATATAATATGCTTGTCTAATTTATTTTTAAACTGGTTCACATTTTGTGCTAAAATCACATCTTCTGGGAGTTTGTTCCAAGCCCTCACCGATTGATTGCTGAAATAGTACATTACGATACAAGTGCGAAAAATAGGAAATTCGAAACGAGTGGCGATAAATTAAAACACGACCGAAGGGAGTGTTTTAAATCGACACGAGTTGCGAATTACCTATTCGCACATGTATCGTACAACGTTTTACAGTACATATGGCCCTTTAAATGTTCGACACAGTAACGTAATATGCTACTTCTCGCACTAGTGCTATAAAGTAGCCCCATATGTACTGTAAAAGTGTTTTATGGGTTACTGTGAGACCTATGCCTTTCTAGCTTTAAGTGATGACCTCTCAGACGGTTGTTGTTTTGAGCTTGAACATCTATTCAAAATCCTTGAAGTCATAGTGCCCAGATAGTATTTTGTACGTCTCTATTAGATAATTAATTTAATTTGTAATTTGATGTATATTAACCATAGCTATGCCCCTAAGCTTGAATTTTTAGATTTTTTTATTATTGTATAAAAAAAACGATATCATAGAAATGTTTAAATGCTCCTAAGTCATACGACTAATTGTGTCAAAATATTTTCTATAATGTTAATAAGTGAGGAAAATTCATACAAACATAGTCTTCACGTTTGTATGAAAAGACGATTTCGCGCAGGTCCTCCACTTTTGTCTTAACGCTTGTGCACACCGGATGCGTGTGCGTTGACGTCCACGATTACGCACAGGCACCCGGTGTGCTCCAGCCTTTAGAAAATAATAAGTATACTTACGCTATTAGAGTTCAGTTTCAATATGGCTAGTCTAGCAAAGTGGTTAAAGCAAACTTTTGCAAACATACATTCCAAATGCTGTGATTAAACCTAACTTTACCACTTAGCCGCACAGCTGTAGTTTTAACTTTATCAAAGCTAGATGCTAAGATGGCAATTTAATTTGGGTTTAAATTTCCAACGCTTATCATATTTGCCGCTTTAGTGCATATATATGCTTAGGTGATTTAAAATGAATAATATAGTCTCGTAAGAATGTTTCGGTGTCTAATCCAAGTACTTGACACGTGTTGAATATTAAAGCAAAGTTTACCTTAATAGATAGAAAATGACCCATCCATCCAAAGTGGAATCTTAAAAGACATAATAAGATAATAAAAAAATACAAGGCTCCAAAACCACAAAACAATTTATTTTACTTTCAAAATGAAAAAAGAAAAAATGGTACTAACCATTCGATTCCTTGCATTTTATTGTAATAAATTTTATAGCAACTATGCCAAAATAGCAATTTTCTTGATCTTCCAAACATTTAGGACAGACTAATGTAATGTGACGTCACATTACAATATCATTTTGTTAGATGCGTTTCAATCGTTCAGTGCGAGCGTCCGACTTTAACTCTCATTTCTAACCTTTGCTTAAATGCCATGAGTCCTATATAGACATTTGATCCTCAGGTAAAAACAAGATCGGTTGACATTGTTTACAAAAAACTGACAAGTAGCCAATTACAGAAGTCTCATAGCAGCCGCCAAGACTCAATAGTGGTCACGGTTTTTCGTTTGTAGTCTGCCTCTTTTGCACTCAAGAAATGTTCATATGTGCGCGTGATGGCTTCCGTTTTCAACACTTTAAGCGTAGCGTTATTCTAAACCTGTGGCGGTAATAGTGAAGTCTGTACCATGCACTAATAAACTATTTGTTTTAGCAAAGAGAATTTGAAATAGAGGTGTATTGTCAAAGAAAACTTTGTAGCCACAGTAAATTTACTGCCATCTTACGACAAATGATTAAAACTTATAGAACGCATAAAGTGACCACATCTAAGAGATCAAAGGCCAAAGGTACGGACGCATCATTTTGAGCGATGGTGCCATAACCGTTGGGTTATGCCCGGTATGATGGCGCCATTTTTTGATATTTAACAAATTTTACACATATCAGTGAAATAATAAGGATCAAAGTCAATTAATGGCGTTCTAAAAGTTTTAATCATGTGTCGAAAAATGGCAGTAAATTTACTGTGGCTACAAAGTTTTCTTTGACAATCCACCTCTATTTCAAATTATCTTTGGCTACGCTTCCGTTATTGACAGTATCTTAAGAGATAATACGGTACCTGACGCCTTTTCGCACGGATGAAACCCAAGAACTGAAATAAGTCGCCCGGGTGAATGACCTTTCCGTGAATATTCCTGTCCATTTTGATTAAGAAAATGCGAAAATGCGTGGGCGCGGTCAAGGACCTCTACCTACACTAAAATAGCGTTTAAAAAAATCGGCATGAATGGGTCGCTTTAGTGAACGAAAGTACTGGTTGGTTTAAGATTAAACCCAATCAATATACTCTCTAACCTAACCTAACATACTTATTAGTGTGTGACCGAAGTTTCGGTAACGGTCGAAGATTCAGTTTCGGCCGAAATATAGCAAAACTTGATGGGAGAATAGTTATTTGTGCAACAAGAGAGGAAAGTTAGTTTTTCTTGCGAGTGTTGATTTTGAGCCCCGAGTAAGCAAATGATTCTATAATTGAATCACGAGCGAAAACACGAGATGTAAAATAACTTTGCTCTCGTGTGACACATACAACTTTTCACTTCAGTGGTGAAAACATAAAAAGATAAAAAAAATTCAACACTAAGTAGTTTTTTTCCTGTATTATATTCATATTCATATTATTTATTCACAATATTTATAATATTACATGTCATAATAAGAAATAATAATAATAATTCGTATATAAGTGTACATTCGTAAAAGATCAACAACTAATAACTAACTAAAGCTCAACATTCAAAAATTCGTCATAACTGTAGAATGTGTGTTCGAGAAGCCAAGCCTTCAGTCTAGCCTTAAAACATTGCAGCGACGCCATAGCCATCACTAAATTAAAAAGCTACTTTCGTCACTCTCTAGAGTGAGGAAAGTCGCACTTTCCAAAAAAGTTCAAATGTTCGATCTGCTGAGGTGAAAAGTAAGTTACTCATAGCTAGCGAATATGTCAGTGTCAAACTGGTAGTAGGCGTATAGTATTGGTTTCAGCAAAAAATCGGGTTCCACGAGCTTGGAGACTAATAAATATATACGCCAGTTCATGTGAATGATTCTGTATATAAAGGTAGGCACCGGTATTCTAATAATCGGAATAAGAATATACATACCATGGCCGTATTTTCTAGCGAGATATTTTTCGATGAGCGTTTGTCGATAATACTCATCTTGGCTAGTATCCTTGTTGCCACGAGTTTGACACTGATTTGCTAGCGATTGCGTAAAGTTATACACAATGCATCTCTCTCGTACTGACAGTGGTGCAAGCGAGATGCACTGCGTTTGAGTTGACGCAGTCGGTAGCGTGTGAGGTCGCGTAAAACTCATGGTGAAGATGCTGGTCTCCGGTTACCATTACCGGGCAAATAATAGTCCGTCCGTCATAAGACCTGTCGTCATGTATGGATTCTGTTGGGCCCTGAAAGTGAAGGATGAAAAGAGATTGTAGCGGATGAGAAATATTGAGATGTATGCGTGGCGTGACGAGAATGGATAGAATAAGGAATGAACATGTAAGAGGAAGCTTGAAAGTTGGACCCATAACTGAATAACTAAGATCAAATCGCCTAGTGTGGTACGGGCATGTGATGCAGCGGGATAAAAGTTACGTGCGCGAAAGGTAGGAATTAATGTGGAGGGGTGTAAGAGGAAAGGAAAACCAAGGAAAAGGTGTATGAACGATGTGAAAGATGATATGAAAAGAAATCAGGTGAATGATGAGATGACGAAAAACAAAGACGTACCAGTGGAGGAATTAGTTTTGATTCAAGCTTATCACTGACTGTAGTATTCTTTCAACGGGTTTTCTTACAATTCTAACAACTCCAAACACTGAAATAAATGTCATATACTAAGAAAAAGTGACCAAAGCCTCCAGTGCCCAAGGCTGGACGTTTCCTGACCCAACGTGCTCTGCTATCGCCGCCGAATGGTTCCGTTGTTTTATCACTGAGTTCCTATGGCCACCTTCCAGCTCCATCATCGGATCAGCTCGAAGCCATAATAATATTGCATTGTGATCGAATTTATATATGTATGCAACTTTTCAGCATCATCGGAAACTCGAAGTGGGTCAAAATTAACTTGCAAGATTTGACCCGTACAAACATACATAGGTACATTGCCAGTTAAATAAAAGCTTGTAAAAAGACGTGCTACGATGATCCCAAGTGCTGGAAAACGGGCAAGCAAATGTTGTATCAATTCTAAATCCATACCATCAAAACTCGATCAAAAGTTTAAGCAAATTGATAGAGTTAATTCTGATAAGCGCTTTCCCAAACTATTAACTCCTAATAAAGTTTCCGTATTAAGTGTTTTCAGAACGGGCATTGTTAACGATCAAGCTGCTTTAATCTCTTCGAAAACGTTCGGTTCATTATTGTACCACGCTATCAATCGGCGAGCGGATCAGCCATGAGGCGTATTCTGATTGTAATAACAGGTTATGAATGTGATATGGTTTTGTTATGGATATGACCTATCAGTGTCAAAAGTGAAGTTTCTGGTTGAAGAATAAGCTTCCAGTGTAAAACGAAGAGCTACTGTTAAGTGTTTTTTAAATACTTTTAAAATTCCTTTTGGGTGTTTTAGAGGCCTCTTTTAATAATAATTAAAAAAATTACTTAGCCAGTAGTTGTTACTTTCCATGCTTCGATATTTATCAAGGTACCTAAGTATTAGCTACTGTTTATACCCATCTATTTGTTGGCACAAATGATATAAAATAGGTAGGTATTACGTACTTTGTTTGAACACACATTTTCTTCTCAAATTCACCTTTCTTTTTAGGATTCCGTACCAAAAAGGTACAAAAGGAACCCTTATGGTGCGATTCTGTCCGTCCGTCCGTCTGTCGCAACGCTAAATATCTCGAGAACCACTTAAGCTATCGATAAGTATTTTTTATTTTATTAACTATGGAAAATGACCAATACAAAATTTTGCAAAATTACAAAATCTCAAACTGTACATCGCCAAAAATTTTTTTTTACTTTTTTTTCATAGTGAAAAAAAAATTAAAAATGTAGAAGAATTTAGAAAAAAGTAAAAGGTTATAGAAAACGAAGTGTCGGAATACTTAGCTTTGACCCGGACCGTTCCGCGTTCTAGCGTTAGTCATTCTTTACGGTGGCTTATTTGTTACATTCGGATTGTGACTGTTTGTATGTATAGGCCATATAAATACCACATTATCTTTCTGATCGGCTATTTTTTAGGGTTCCGTAGTCAACTAGGAACCCTTATTATGGATTAAGTTAAGTGTGTGAAGATCGTCACATGTTTCACAGTAAGCTCAATAAGGCTTGTATTGTGTTGTGTTGTGTCATAGGGCAAAAATCTCGTATTTGTATCAGTAAGTCGCTCAGAAATCCAGGCGTATACGAGTTTTAGTTATCCGATCTGTTTCCGATATGATATGAAGGTCGGTAAAGCGGAAGGAGTGAAGCTCCTCCTTTCTGACAGTCAAGCGTATTCGAGTTAAAGTAATTCGATCTGTTTCCCATATGATACTGATCTGACAGTGTCAAAAGTGACGTTTTTGATTGAAGGAATGTTACATTGGTGTTTTCTATGTACGAGTATTTAAGTATTTTATATTATACAATATCCTTGTCTGAGTACTCACAATACAAGCCATCTTGAGACTGTGGGACTTAGTCAATTCGTGTATGAATGTCCTATAATATTTATTTATTATTTATTTTTGAACGCATCATGGAGGGTTTATGATATGTATCTAGAAAAACACTTTTAGGGGTGATTGAGCTCAGAAATAGAGAAACAGAATATTAAATTTCAATTGGGATCTATAAAGCGCTAGGTCTGCAGTAATAATTTAGCGGCAGCAGCCCTCTACGTATGTGATGATGTAAATAATTTATCATGTATGTGTTGCTCGACGAATAGTAAAAAACGCTATATTCCACTTTATTTTTTTGGGTTCTGTATGTGAAGGGACTGCAATTTTTAAAGGCTGTATCTTGGCGGTTGAATATTTAACATAATATGCGGCCCCGGGCCATGGCTTTCGACACTTCGTTTTCTATGATGTGCGATCGAAGATCATGTGATGTTCTCTATTAGAGAACTGCCGGCCTAGCTAAGGTGACAATCATTATATTGCTTCGACAACGAAACGGTTTGTCTCTCTATCATATTACTGCGATAGTGACAGAGACACAAAGCGTTTCTTTGTCGAAGCAATAGCGATCGTCAACTTGGCTAGGCCGGGTGATGTGTCGGACACCTCGGACCGGACCTGTACAGCGTTCTAGCGTGAGTCATCCTTAATGCTGATTCCATTTTTGAAAGTAAACAATAATATTTACGATTATAGATGTAGGTAAAAGTTCCAGAAAGCTTCCAAAAGTTTAAAAAGTTCACGGGATGATCAGAAAAAAATTACAGGAAACAAAGGAAACTTCAAAGGAAATAAAAAGTTCGATTCCCATAAAAAATATGTGAGGTTTCCGAAATTTTACCATGTGGAAATTTTGCAATTTTGGGGAGTTTCACGGCTCGTCAGTCAGTATTTACGATAGATGCTTCGAACATGAACAAGAAGTTCAGTAAGTAACGCATCTAGCGCACCTAGCACCTTGAAAAAGGCGACAAAGGAGTAGAAACGTTGAATTTCGCGCCTTTTTGTACTGACAAATTGGGTGTCATTTTATTTTTAAATTTTAGTGCGCTCTTGAGAACTGAACTCGATGCCTTTGCTCTAGTTCAGTTCCTCCAAAATATACGCTTTGTCACTACTATATTGTCGAACATGCTTTTACGATATTTTGCTCTTATTTTTACGTCTATCCATTCCATTGACTATGCAAAATATGCTGCCATGCAACGAGAAAAACACGCACATATTGCACAAAATTGTTCGAGCTCTTTAGTGCCTTCTCAGAAAATAAATTGCACTCTCCGAAGCACAACTTTGGCTCCTTTTGTATTGAAGCTTTGAATAGAAAAGTCTACAATCCTTGAGACGCTTGTTTTATGCACATAAACCTTGACAAAGCCTGAGAAAATCCTTTATCTTTTAACCAGAATATTTAAGTGTATATTTAAGTAAGTGAATTGTAATACAATTACGTTTTTCATCTTGGATTTGATGAATACAAATTGAGTTAAATATTTAGGGTTTGGTAGTCAGCAATGAACCCAAATAGGCTGTCTTTACGTCTTAGCTCGGAATCTTAGGAAAGACTGGTAATCTGTAGTTTGAAATAGTTTTACAATAAGATTCTTGACGCAGATGGCGCTGCAATCGTGTTTTTGTGTTAGTTTTCGCAATAAAAAAAGTAAATAAATATCTTGTTTATAGTCTGTTAAGCCATATCCATTAGTAGAAAAAGCGCCAAATTTAAAAAATGTTTACGCAAAGTTTTATCGTTCCATAGAACATTTTAATATCGCTCTTTTTCCTACTAACAAAGTAGAAGTAAGTAACAACTCGAGGCTCTCACATAATCCCTTAAAGTTTGCTTGTTTATATCTACATGTGACGTACGTGTGAATATGTGATGATGATGAATACACATCAATGATGCTTTGTATCACGTTTCTCAAATTATCTGTTAACCTTTTGAATGCCAAGAATGCTAAAAGTCGTCGGTAGTCGTGCCCATAGCGCCAAGGGCAACTATAGGTGTTATGGCAGACGCTGTCAAAGTAACTTTCACACTTTCGAGTAAGGTTTACATTAGCTCCCTTGCGCCCAGTACCCCTAGTGTAAATTTGATCGACATCATAACGTGACGAACGCGTTTGCGTTAAGTGTCATTTTGTATAGGATTTTGAGTTTCCAAAACGTCCCGCTTGGCGCGCTCTTTCTAAATCCAATACAAAATGAGACTAAATGCAAACGCGTACGTCACGTTTCAAAATCGAATTTATTTACACTAGGGGTACAGGACTTTGGGGTTTGAGTGGTAAATGTGTTTTATGATATAAAGCGTTCTAAGGGTTAATAATACCCTGGAGAGGAAGATTAGATACCATGACTACACACTTGTTTAGTTCCAAAACAAAAGAAAGTCGGAAACAATATGTGGGGTTTTAACCCCGTTATCACGTGTGTCGTCAAAGGTCAGATAGGTCAAGGGTAAAGGTTAAGGATAGTTCTTTATAGTTATATAAGAAGAGCGGCATGTTTTTTTTAAGTTAAGGGGCAACTAGTTAACATTAAGGCCATCTAAAAATAATTCTTAAATTTTTGAGTAACGTGTATGCGAAATATTAAGTTTCGGTTATTAAAGGTAGAACCTTGAAATATGAAATATGTAATGTTGATTTGCACTGAAAAATAACCCTTAAGCTGAGGGTAACACAGTTCTCATCAAGCTTGAACGAGCGCAAAGCTCATTACCTAAAGTTATGCTTAAGAAGCCTCGGCAGTTCTCAACCAATCGGTTGTACAAAGAAGTAGCAGTTTTAAGTGTCTGCAAGCTTTATATCTTGGAGACCACTTGTAAAGTACACAAACAAGCCCTGCTGTCCGTGGGGTACAACATGCTGAAAGCAAAAACTTTTAAAATCCCAGTATAGCTCAAAAAAATTAACCCGAATATGGGCAACGGGGAAATAATTCGTGTAGTTTTGTAAATTGGTACAATTATACCTTGTGGTATCCAGATGAAAATACTAAAAGTCCTTGAGGGTGAAAGTTGTGATGACAGTGTAGAGGGGGGGAGAAGGTACCTTTTTTTAGATTTTTGCTCACATCTCGAATATCTTTACGAATAGCATAATTACTTCGGACAAAAGTTTTACCATAAAATTTCCTACAAATTTGGTTATGTTTTTACTCTACCATCAGTACTTTAGGAGCTACAGGGTGCTTAAGTTAACAAAGAGATAAAAAACAGACGAGCACAAGGTATAGCTATAACAATTTACAAATCTACACGAATTATTTCTCTTCATTTTATTAAATTCTTGAGCTAAGTAGCGTAAAGTGCGTACTGTTTTTACCTGCCGTTTTGCCTACTTAAATATGAACCTAAACTTTATGGGCCTTAACACATTCACCGCTGAGCTACTATCGTAGCGCTACGTTGTAGCCGATAACATAGGTTTCCCGGTGTGTAGAGGAAATGCGTCGTAGAGGTAAAACGACGTATCGTGATTAGCGCTGAATGGTTTAAGCTAGTGAAAATGTGGTTGCAAGATTTTAATTACTTTGAGGATGACGTGGACAAAGTCGAAGGCGGAGTTTAGTTAATTATACTCGAAAGATGACTATGGAACCCTACTAGGATGTTGTAGCTTGTCAAATTCTATGTCAGTTTTCTTTTTATCGTCATCGCACCTGGCTCACCTGTGATGTGATTTATTGTTATTGTTTCATTTTCATTATTCAAGATGATATGTTTATATTAACTACCTTCATATTATATAACTTAACTGCGTGCGTAACATTGAGATCACATAAATACTATGCCTTTTGGTTTATAGGTAAGTGCCGTCCCTTTATAGGATTAACATTTTTTTTTCACTCAACACAGATTTAAGGTTTTTAAATAATTATCAAGTTTTTGCTAGTCTGGGAGAAATAGCATTAAAGAAAAAATTTATAAAATTGGAAGTCTGTCCAAATATCCATAATCTTTTACATAACCACTTACAGATAGTACCTATCCCAATTAAATTCTTTGCATGTACTGAAGTATACAAAAGTAATGGATCTTCTAGATATATCTCCGTTTGAAAAAAAAAATCTAATGGCAGTTACTTTTCGAGCGTTGTTTCATGCGTTACATCAACAGTAACTGTTGACGCTTTTTAGTGTTACTTGTTCGTCTTCGCTATAGATCGTGTCATTCACGAAGACGCTTGCCTAGACTCGTATGGTCATGTCATTACAGGTTACATTTGTCAAATCTGCGCGTCATCGTGAATGACGCGAACTGTAATGAAGTTTTTTTTTTTAATACTACGTCGGTGGCAAACAAGCATACGCCCGCCTGATGGTAAGAAGTCTCCGTAGCCTATATCCGCCTGCAACTCCAGAGGAGTTATATGCGCGTTGCCAACCCTAACCCCCCTCCCCCCTTGTTGAGCTCTGGCAACCTAACTCACCGGCAGGAACACAACACTATGAGTAGGGTCTAGTGTTATTTGGCTGCGGTTTTCTGTAAGGTGGAGGTACTTCCCCAGTTGGGCTCTGCTCTAGATTTGGAATGACATCCCCTGCGCTGTACCTTACTACACAAAGCGAGATTACCTTCACAATGCCCATACCTCTCTTTTGGACGTAGTTTAAGGACGTATCCGGGTCCAATATATCTTTGTTCTTTTCATAATATTGTATGTTTTCTTGACTTTTACCCAATTAAAAGTTTTCTACAAGGTAAACTGTTTAGTTTACGTGTGCTTAAATGGAAGAACCCTTGAGAAAACAAGCTCTTGTTTCCTTACAAAAGGATTGAAACAATTGAAGGTTTAAGTAGCGCTTTGGCGTTATTCTCGGTAAATTATACTTAATAGTCCAATTACTTCCCGATATCAGGTCCGGTTTTCACGGAATATCAGCACGTCGTTATCAATATTCGAAATGTAAAAAATACTTTGTCCATAATTGCCAAAAATGTTCAACGTTTGATATTTTTGCGTATGAACCAATTTTTTACATTTTAAATCCAGTCCCCTGCTAGGATGATCGGCATAACCAGCTGAGAAGCTTCAGCAGGTCGCTGATGAGGGTTCCGGTGGGTCCTCTTGTGTGTTACCTGATGTATATGGCGTATAGCCGGAGGTCGTGGCCCGAGACTCTGATGTCCACTCCCAGTGCGTAGAGGGAGTCGAGGGGCTGGTAGTCCACCGGTTGGTGGATGATGGACCTCCGGACTAAGACAGCGAGGCCCCGGTACGCCGTGCCGTTCTGTTGCTGCTCCTCTTTACGGTAGACGATATACACGGGGATTCTCAGGGTGGCATCTGCGCGCAGGAGCGTCTCGGACATTAGCATCACGTCCACGTCCTGTGCCGTTAGGAAGTGCCGGAGCTGCTTGATCTTCGAGCATAGCCCCTG
Organism: Cydia pomonella; assembly: GCF_033807575.1. NCBI lineage: Eukaryota > Metazoa > Arthropoda > Insecta > Lepidoptera > Tortricidae > Cydia > Cydia pomonella. Next base: position 16,652,202 of record NC_084716.1, on the reverse strand, counting down.
CGCGTTCCAATATACTGCACGCAACGTATTGAATTCTAGGCGCCTGGGCTACTGCTGCGAGCTGTGCCACGAGAGCGGCAAGGTCGGGAGTGGCGGGGGGCGCGGTGCTGGTGTCAGGTGCTGATGTTGGAGCTGGTGTTGGTGCTGGGGCAGCAAAGGCTGGGACTGGCACTGCCTGTGTGGTGGAGGCGGCTGGCTTCTTCTCCTTCTTCTTTTTCGACTGGCCAGGCTAACCACAATTCATAGTTATGACCGATGCGAACAAAAAGTTACCATATCTATATTTTATTAATTTTTAATTGGCGTTACTGATTAACGATTGTTACTATGAGGCGATCATCTAGCTCGCGTTTCCCAAGTAATTGGAATGATGATACTGCTACGGAGAGGAGATTGCGGACAGGTAATCGTTTCATTTTAATTTAGCCTTTTTTATTTATCACTGAAATTTGATTTTAATTATTTACTTACTCAACTGAGTACCTGACTTGCTTTGGCTGAGCGACCCAAAGTAGGTTTTGGCCTTTGATGCAAGTTATAGCCAGCGCGCTCACACTTATGCCATTACCTGCAACTGTCAAACAGGAGAAAAATAATTTAAATATTTTTGTTCCAACATTACCTTATTTTGTGGGACGTTGTATTTAATAATAAGTCATTATATTTCATCGCTTCATTCTTCAGATATAATAAATAACCAGGTAGTTTCTTTAACTTGCTAGGCAGCTTAACACGATTTTCAGAGTAAAATAAAGATTTTTATTTTAAAAGGTAAGTGTATCGACTTCTCTCTCAATCCCCCACTCCTAACCGACCCAACAAGCTCCAACCCCCGTATTCTGTCCTCATTCCTTTTTCGTGCGTGGCAACGAACACACCTTTAAAATGCCGAAGCCTACCCCCTGCGAAACCTCCCAGTTTTCTGCGTTCAGAGTGAGTAGGTACCTGTCAATCTGGCCGTCTAGCACAGGGATCATCAATCAGTTACTTCAGGGATCCGATTTTTTAAAACAAATGGCCACCTTGGTTAATTTCCACTTGAGTTTATTAAAATAAGCAAATGTAATATATAGGTTTGCGGTTCAGATTCGGACCGAAGTCCACCATTTGGTGACCCAAAGGTCTAGCATGAGTTGCGTTCTCGCGCGCGAGTCCGTACATGAAGTCGCGCTAGATACGGAGTCGCGCGCGAGAACGCAACTCATGCTACACGTCTGGTCCTCTAACTGTACTGATAGGGCAGCACAAGGGGCATACGCGTGACGCCCTATAAGTCGACGACCTAAGTACCGTTGCAGTGATTTTTACTATAAAATAGTTAATATTAATATCGTATAATAGAACGACAGCCTTAGTAAATAATTTAGCATCATAAATATCTCAAAAAGCTTCAAGATGGTTGAAACGTTCAAGCATGAACGAAACTCAACGCGGACCTAAGTATAACTGACTGAATAGACCCAATTATAAAATTCTAACTGAACGCACTCCATTGCGTTCTTTGGTGTACAAAGTCGACTTAGACGTATATATTTACATTTAAAAAAAAACTATCAATACAATCACGTTTTCTCTGTCACATAACAGCCAGTGTAAGAATATCTACCTAGTTACTTAGGGTCGATTATACCAACTATCAAATCCCGAAACAGTTGGACAGACAAGGCAACAAAGCAATGTAAATTTCACAAACAGCTGCTAGGCTTATCTTTAATTAAATAACTCAAAACCTATATTATTCAAAAAGTTACTAACCCAACTACTGGTCAAAACCATTATGAGTTTGACCCATATTTATACTTACGTGTTACGAATGTCGAGGTCAATTTATACTAAATTAAATCACAGATATATGCATAATGTTATGTGAATAATTAGTTTGTTTCATATCTTTCATTAAGCAAGTACATGTCTTGTCTAGAAATTGTGGGCATAAGTTTCGCCTCATTTAGTAATTTTACATACAAAACGGTCTAGTTTTGTGTACCATTTATATTTACCACACTCAAGGATATTTGAATAATGTAGGTTTAATTAAGTTTTTGTTTAATTATTTTAGGCCCGCATAATTAAATGAAGCTGTGGTGGCCGAGTGATATGACGTCCGACTTTCAAGCCGGAGGTCGCGGGTTCAAATCCTGGCTCGTACCAATGACTTTTTCGGAACTTATGTACGAGATATCATTTGATATTTACCACTAGCTTTTCGGTGAAGGAAAACATCGTGAGGAAACCTGCATGCATCTCAGAAGAAATTCAAAGGTGTATGTGAAGTCCCCAATCCGCATTGGGCTAGCATGGGGACTATAGCCCAAGCCCTCTCGCGCATGAGAGGAGGCCTGTGCCCAGCAGTGGGATAGGCTTAATTATTATTATAGTTAAATGAATAGATTGATATTGTTTAAAGCATCGTTTTCTAGGAATTGTAGGACAATACTTAATTTATTTCTTATTTAACATTTTGAACGCTTTACATCATAAACAAAAACGTCAGTGACGCGGCAAGATCCCGGACGCAAGCGAGCCAAGCAAGTAAACCTTACTTGAAAGTGTGAAGGTTACTTATTACAAAGCGTCCGCCATAACACCAAATACCAATAGTTGTCCCAAGCGTTGTGGGCGCGAATAGTTACGATGCCTTAAGATGTTCCTCCATCAAAGGTATCTTATTACAGAAATATTTCCGCTAAATATATTATTTACCAACCTCTCACTTATAATTAAATATAAGATACTGGCGGATATATTTGGCACGTTGTTTTATCTCTTATTATGCCTTATAAGTAGGGTTTGAACTTTAAGCGCGGATGACTTAAAAATAACGTCGTTTTGCACACAGGACAATGTAGTGAATAAAAAAAGCTTTACAAAACTTGTTATCGGAAATGGAAAATTGTAAAAATATTCTTGTAAAGATTACATTTGATGACACTTAAAAATAAATGCTACGAGTATATATAAAGCCCGACCAGGATTATATGCACGGAAAAAACAGTTATGTTAAATTTACAGATAATTTGTAAAATTTACAGAAATTTGTGTTAAATTTACAGATTTCTCTGTAAATTTTACAAATTATCTGTAAATTTTACATAACTATTTTTTCCGTGTGATCAATGTCCAGAGGGCACTATTTTTACAAGCTTACATTTAGTTTCACCCGTCCCGTTGTCTGTAATCATATCGTGCAAGTTAAATTTGATCCACTTCCCGGTTTCCGATGAAGCTGAAAATATGCATGCATATGTAAGTCGTCAATGTAATTTATGGTACTATCGAGATAATCTGATGATGGAGATAAGTGGTGGACATAGGAACTTTGTGATAAAACAATGCAACCTAATTGTGTTTGGGGTTTTTAGAATTGGCTCGATGAGTAAAAAAAGTACAGACAGCGATAAAAGCTTGTACCAAAAATGAAATTATTGCCAAAAACTTATTCGCATTTATATAGCAACAGTTCAGTATAGTCTGAACTATGTGGATTGGCAACTCGTTATTTTGAGTTACATACTTTTATTATACGTAATCAAAATCAGAATTCAAATATTCGGTGTCCACATTTTTTTATTGTCGGTACTTTTCTTTTTCCTTATAAAATTCATGTATTTTCTTACGTATCACATAAATCAATATCGTCTAATTTTATCTATCTTCTTTTTTATTTTTGGTTCCTGGTCAGGTTTTAACTAACTGTGAAAATATAAGAACTAACAAAAATTACACTTCCAACAAAACCGAAGTTTGACAACGATTCAGGGACGAATCATGTTGTCCCTTTCTAATGTATGGCACTTTCCCTTTCAAACAATTAGGGTTAGTAGTTTTATTAGCGTACGAATTAGCGCGGGTAAAATTCAAGTCGTTATCTTATCTGTGGTTGTGCACGCAGAGGAACGTCAAGTTTTGCCAACCCTAATAATTGCTTGTAGTTTGAAATGAGTACCCCACTGGTACTCATTTCAAATAGCGATATCGTTTTATTGATTAGTACCTAATTAATTAAAAACCGAAATAAATGTCATATACGAAAAAGTGTCCACCTGGAGGCTTTATATAGTAGTTTCCACTTGCAAAAACATATATTAAAATAATTTCAAGAAATTACTTTAAGTTGTTTCTAATAAGTACCTAATTGTTTACAAAACGACTAGATATATACAATCATTGGCACTAAAAGTTCAAGCCTCCTGGTACCTATACGAATAATTTGTTCCTTACAATGTAGAAATTGGAATCGGGTATAATACAATCGAGGATAGCCAAATAGGTTGAAATGTCGAGGACAGTTTTGAAGTTTAGTTTGTATGCTAATTGGAGGTCCCGTTTTAATGTTCAGAACATTTCACGTTTGGGGATTTCAAGGAACGGCCGCCGCGAAAATGTACAGATATTGAATTATTGCTTAAAATCTAATCACTTCCTCTACCTCGTGGACAATGGACATATACAAATCTACATCTTTCAAAAACGCTCTAACGAGCATGCTTTTCGGTCATTACCTTTCATAACCACAAAATCATTTCTATGAGCGAATTGCCAGACTCTATAACTTGAGGCATTTAAAATCCTATGCCTCCCTCGGTAAACTCAGAGGTCTAGAACAACATTTAAGTGCAGCACGCGAATAATTTAAGTGTGCAAAAGGGAAGCCATCTCGTATGTAAAGTTGTATAAGTATGAAAGGGGCAGACTACAAATGGCAAAACGTGGCCAACAATAAAACAAAAATTGGTTATTTTAAGTTTCAATTATACTTACGATTACGAATTTTCCCTTGACCGGCCCCGTGGGATCAGATTCTTCTCTCACTCTCGCAACGTAAGCATGAGCGAGAAGACTGTGTATGTTTAGTAAGTTTAAAAAGTAATCGATGAGCTAGATCAAAAATGGCGTGATCGAGATGGATGTGCGTGTTCTGGAACGCGCATATCACGTTTTTTAATTTGTTATAAGTTTTAATAAAAAAAAGTAAGCCCGATAGTTAAAAAGCATATGCTAAACCTAGGGGTTCTGCCAGCCAGCTAGTCAGCTTCAAAATAGTTGTTCGGCCCGATTCGAAGAATGATTAAGACACGTTTAAGATCTTGGAAAGATCTTTAAAAGATTTTTAATAAAATTGACGTTTATTTCGATTCCGCTGTGATCCCAATAAGATCTATCTACGATATTTCTAACGTCAAAGTGACATTGGTTGCCCGAATTGAGCTGCTTCTCTCAATTATACGACATATAAACGATATCTAAATGAGGACTTATAGTTATCGTAACTCATTCTTCGAATCGGGCCGTATGTCTTGTAGAAATTATGGCAGGTCTTTTGTCTATAGTTTGTCTCATTTTTCACATACAATAGCTACCGTGACGACAAAAATAGGAGAATACAAAGATAGCTATCCGGTTAAGCTCAATCATAAATATCGTCATACTGTGATCCTTATAGCTAATGTATATCGACAGGGGAACCTGATATGCGATTAATATTCATAAGATCGTATCCAATAACAGGTTGCGTAAGAGACTTATTTTTAGTTCAGTTTATTTATTATGTCAAAACTCAAAATACGCTTAATACGTTTAAATACGGTTTTGGTAAAATATTTGTTAAGAAATGTGTATAAAATTAGAACAAATGCACAAAACTTAAGCTTAATGCACACATACGGCAGGAGCGGTGGCCCGCGGCGCAGTGTAAATGCTCGGCTATGGGTCCTACGTAGTCTGTATTAAGATCTATTTTAGTTATAATCAAATACAACGTAAAAGAAAGGCGCGCACGCACCTGATCCGCGCACGTCCGCTCACGCTCGCGCACAACCAGTCCTGCGCCCGACCCGCGCCGGCGGCCTGTGTGTTGATGATCATATAAACCTAGCTGATGAGACGCGCCGCGGACCCGCTTGGTAACGCATAGCTTTATAGTATTTTCAAACACGAAGGGTACGGGGACAGGTGTCATCTCTATACAATTTTGGGTGATTTGGCGGTATAAATTGTCTGATATTATTAAATTTGCATGATCTTCCTCGCGTTGTCCCGGTTTTTTCCCACGGTTCATGGGAGCCTGGAGTCGGCTTGACGATTAATCCCCAAAATTGGCCTAGGCACAGTTGATATATCGTACATACGTTCCGAAAAACTTATTGGTACGAGCCGGGGTTTGAACCTGCGGCCTCCGCATTGGAAGTCGCACGCTCTTAACGCTAGGCCTCCATCGCTTGTAATGATTAAATCTGCAGTTTTCTTAAATGTGTAAATATACACAGAAGAAACTTACCTATGTTATATATTTTACTTCTATGACTTGTAAGCATTTTATAATCTGTGAGTTTGTAACGGCTACTAGTTGCAGCTGATGAAATGTGGCGTTTCCTGAACCAAAGATTTCCTTTGGCAAGATTGCTCCTTAGGACCTAACGATTGGTTTAAGAACTTTATCTTGATATCTATATCATTTAAGCTACTATGCCTAGTTTGGTATTGTATACCGTATTTATTTATGGTATCACATTGACACCCTCTCCCAATAAAAATAAATAATAAAAAAAAACAAAATTTTAAATTCCTCTTCACGCTTAAACCGCTGAACCGATTGATTTAAAATTTGGTAAAGAGATAGTTTAAGTTTCGGGATTTTTTTATCCCAAAAATGATCCTTTAATGGTGTGAAAAGGGGATGGCGATTTGTATGAGGAATCAATAACTGCTGAACAGATTTATATGAAATTTGGTATGGTCTACATCTTTTATTTAGTTGATAATAGATTTTGCACGACGGATCTGAAATGTATGGGAAGATTCGTGGATCCAGATCGGGATAATTTCTAGAGATGCAACGAATATTTACAAGTAATCAATAGGTAAATCTTTCAGACTACCTTTATATTCATAGATAGTACAAAAACATGAGAAAAATAATACAAAATATATTTTTTTACACACACGACGAAATCTAACGCACCGCAATGTCCGCTATTCAATACGCACTGCGTGCAGAATAAACGCAATTTCTATCAAAGACTGCCTACAGCGAAAACTAAGTTGCAACTTGCACAGCGCACGCACGCGCGCGTTCGAATTTTCTTCATTTTAGGTAGAACTTCTAGCCGAATATTCTGCTATTCGGCCGATGGCTCCGCCTTGGGGATGGCTACTTAAACTTACACATTTATTAACCTCAGACGTCACCGAAGCTGAAACTCCCGACTCCCCGCCTACTTAAAACATAAATCTTGATGGCACCATTTCCTAAATACATCTTAAGAGCACAAAGATTAATTCTGTCAAGGGAAACCTTTGGTTCAGAGAAAGCCGTATTTGGCTTTGTGAATATGTAAATCAAAGTGTACATTTGCTTAAATGGTATATTAGTAAAGCAAAAAATGTGTCAATGTTAAAGCCGTAGTAAAATACTAAACCAACTAAAAATTTGAAATGGCTCTCAATACACTAAAATTAATTTGTAGTTTTAGGATATTCGATACCCTTGCAGGCTCAGAGATTACCTAACCCTATTAAGCCTAATAGGCGATCGGACTGGAAGGTCAAAGCAATTATTTCTACGAAATATGAAAACAGATAACCAGTGAACTCGTTATATGAATAATTAAGTTTACTGTTTAGTTTATTTTTTCATTGAATATAGTTGATTTTTTCCAATTTTTAGCATGTTTTATATTAGAAAAACTATTAAAGGATGACTCATACTAGACCGGGCCGGGGCCGGACCGGAGCTTCCGGCGCTTCGTTCTCAATGGAAAACACGACGTGATCATCGATCAGCCGTCATAGAAAATGACGTAACGGACGATCCTTAAGGATGGCTCACGTTAGAACGAGCCGGGCCTGGGCCGAGGCTTCCAGCATATATCATTTTCTATAGAAAGCATGGCGTGATCACCGGGGCTCTGCGCATGGGGTGCGCCAAAGTTCATATAAAATTGCAAACTCGATTATTGAAACTCCGAAAATGTATTTCATACAATTTTACATCCTAATAATGATCATTATACTTTTTAATTTTAAACAATACTCATTGGAACTTCGAATTTATTATATCCATAATTTATTATATCCATAATATCCATTTCAAGCAATAACATTTTGGATCCTAATTTATGCATACATAAACATTTATGCATATATTATTACTCGAACTATCGATTTCAAGCAAAAACATTTTGGATCCTGATTTGATGCATTTATGAATATTTGGGTAAATAACAATAAGGTTTTTTTTAACATTTCACAATAGTATATTCATTAAACATTATCAAGTTTATGCTAACAGATATAGGATATTGCTATTTAAAAATGACATACAGTGCCAGAGTCACCATTAGGTACGACGACGAGCGAAGCGAGGAGGAGTGTTAGGTATCTTGCATTCACAACACACCTGACTCGCTGACAAAAAGAAATACAGTGCCAGAGTCACCGTTAGGTACGACGACGAGCGAAGCGAGGAGGAGTGTTAGGTATCTTGCGTTCACAACACACCTGACTCGCTGTCAAACTAGACTATGTTGGAATTATGTAGTGCACACCCTCCAATATAAATCATAATCTCCGTGTACGTTCCGATATACGTTCACTTAAAATAAGTAATATAACTTCTGATCAAACAATTATATGAAATAAGTTTATAAATAAAGAAATTCATACAAATAACATTATGAGCACCGATACATTCTCAGTAATAACATTATGGGCACCGATACATTCTCAGTAATAACATTATGAGTAAAAAAATACGGAATATGTATCGTTATGAATAATGTAGGTAGTAGTATAAGAAACCATTAAAAAAATATATGAGAAACAATTTTCGGAGAAACGATGATTACGACTACAAAGCGGTATCATTAAAAATATTCGAATAATAAATTGTATATGAGCCAATATGGACCCCTGCGCATGATCATCATACAAGTCATAACTAAGTTCCATTATTTTCACAAGCTTTTATTTAACTTGCCCTGTTAGTACGTATGTTTGTGTTGGTTAAATCTTGGAAGCAAAATTTGACCCACTTCCCGGTTTCCGATTGAGCTGAAATTTTTGCATACATGTATAAGTCGGGTGACAATGCAATATTATGGTACCATCAAGCTGATCTCAGGAGGTGGCCAATGTAAACTCTGTGATAAAACATAGTCTTTGGGGTTTTTAGAATTATCGCGGTACTAAATAGTTGCCTGTGGTAAGAAAACTACAATCAGCGACAAAAACTTGCACCAAAAATTAAATTTTTGCTAGAAACTTATTTAAAATTATATCTATGAATTTATTCTTTTGTAGTTAAACATCACAAGACTTGCTGTGTTGATGTCAAAAGACCTGCAACTGTAAATCTCTGTCAAAAACTGATGTCAAAGTCGAAACTTCGTTGATTTTCGCGGTAGTCCTTGAGCTTTTCTTACCATAGTAATAATTATTTATAAAAAATATTGGACATTAATTTCAACCTGTTTTTTCCCGGTAACAGTCCAACTTATCTCCAGTAAGCACAAACAACTTTAATTTGTTCTCTTGTTAAACAACAATTAACAACAACAAAACAAGATTTCTGATCCTTTCCAAACAAATATATTTGCTGCGTTATCGTAAAGAAACTCATAATTATTGAACTAACTTACTTTCTTACTCCATTAGCTCAAGTGACTGAGGCTCAGTGACTCAAAATGAGACTTAGCTAACGTTACAAGACAGCGTAACTTTTCTCGGTCTTGCGCTACTTTTCATTAATTATTAACCCCGAGTTTGCGCAGATCCGCCTCCACCATGTGCCCGCTCCATAAGTACCTGGGGCGTCCATGACAATTTTATGTTAAGAAAATCATCAAAAAAAAAAATCAGGACGTCCATATGAGTGGCCCAGGTACGCTATTTGTACATTCCGATCTTCATACATTCTCTCAAGATGGCCTAAACAAGGGTGACTCTGAGCTTTCGTCTCCCCCATGTTATGTTTAGGCACTAGGTTTTCAATTTTGCGGTTCCGAACTGCCCAGCTTCCATCCAAAATCCGATAATCATTTTAAATAATTAAGACTATTAAATCGTGCAACGTTTCCCTGGAGAGTTTGCAGTTGCTATAGAACATTTCCTTGCGTAGCCTCAGAAAATTTTCCCTGTGCTGTCAAATACGCGAACACTGCCTCTTTGCTCTAAGCCAGCTATGTAAGATGTAGATACTGTAAGGATTTTAAAATAATAAAATTAATACCAACTACTACATGGCGCAGTCGGTTGGATACGCCGCCATATTTAACGTTAACTAGTTCGTGGTGTAATCCCTAAAGGGCCCTAAAGGGCGCCGAAAATCCTTTGCGTCATCAAATCATACTTCAAAACACCATAACGATCTGTACCCCTAGTGTAAATTTATTCGATAGCGTAACGTGACGTACGCGTTTGCGTTAAGTCTAATTTTGTATGGGATTTTGAGTTTCCAAGACGTTCCGCTTGGCGCGCTGTTTCTAAATCCCATACAAAATGAGACTTAACGCAAACGCGTACGTCACGTTGCGCTATCGCATAAATGTACACTAGGGGTTCTGGACTTTTTACTAAAATGTTGAAATTATTTTCCTCTTTCTTGTTTTCAATTATTGAATCTTGGCCTACTTAAGAGGATAGGCCAGTAGGCCACGGCCGCTTCTTCATACAAACGTAATCCCTATTTTCCTCTCTTAATATTGACATTAACTGAAATATTTTGATCTACATTAACTATAGCATTGCTCCTGTTTGACTTTTTTAGATTTTTTTATTTGTGTAAAAAAATTAGGAGCGAAAAACGAAACATATAATGTTCCTAATTTTTATAATAATTAAAGATTCGAACAAAATCAAACATAGTGGCATAGCTGTAGTTAATATACAACAAACTGTAATAAAATAAAAACTTACCTACTTTTTGTACGGTCTAAGGTGGACTAGATACCGACCTAACCTTTATACCTATGAACTGCTGTGAAAAGTAACGAACTAACGTATTTGTATTTGTAAAACATTTTAATAATGTTCCATCCAGATAGGAAAATGAGGAATACGTTTGCATGAACAGGCGGTTTAGGGGCGGCAGTGGCCTATCCTTTTAAGCAGTTATCAGATCCACACGGTCACCGGACACTTGCGAACGGGGGTCAGTCAACGGGTGCTACCAATCTCCACCGGCCCTTTCACCAGGTGATCAAGTCATTAAGCCAGCCAGCAGCAGTGGGCCAGGAGTCAATAACTCAAAACGAGAAATAGGAAATAACTTCAACTTTTTTACATTATACCAGATCATTATGAAATTTTTAAGTGTGATTTGATTACTGTGACATCGCTAAGGATTATCGGCGACTTCAAGCCAACATGTAGTAAAATGTAATTCTAACTTCAAACTTTAATATAAATGAATTTGAGTTTCGTAGTATGCAAGTTATTAGTTTACTTTCTACAGCAACATAAGTTATATTACTTTTTTATGATTACATTGCTTGTATGCGAGGATAAAACCTTTTCACTAGAACCCTGAGCCAGATTCAGATTTTAATTTCTTATTATGAAATAGTATTTTTATACCGTGTAGTGTTTTTGTACCGTGTTTAGGCTACGTAGCTTGCTGAGTGGTCCAATGAAGGTACGAGATTGAAAAGCTTGATTATATCACTATTGTATTCAATACTTTTTCGATGAATGATCTCAAAATAATACTTTTTCTACTATAAAACCTAAATAATTAAATAAAATTAGGTAAGTATTAAATAAAATTAAAAGTACAAAAGACATCAATGCTTTCATAATATATGAATATTGTTCATGAAATAGTCGCGCGTTGGTGTCTTTTCCACTGAGTCGCAGTGCCACGTGATTGGTCAATTCCATTATAATTGACTACAGCGTTTGCCTATGAATATTACTTATAGTGGAGTTGGGAGCTCATACATGAAAAATACGCAATTACAGTTTGGTATACGAAATCATAATTCAACCATTACAATCGACGAGTAGAAAAAGGTTTTTGTAAGGAGAACGGTCATTATAAATCACACTTTCATAACAACACATTAATATTTGAATCGTGCTTTCAGGCTCCGTGACTACTTAGATAGAGTAAGTTTCCTATAGTTTTATATTTATTTTTAAATGCAAGAATAAAATATAGTCGGTATAATTTGAATTAAAATAAATTAAAATTTTTGATTAGCTCAAGATAATGATGTACCCTAGATAAGTAATGTTTTAATTAGATAAATAATAATATGTGTAATCCCATTAGCTGTAAAGTGTTGACATGTAAAATACTTATATTTTATCAATAAATATTTGATTGATTGATTGATTGATTGATTGATTGATTGATTGATAGTCGTTTCAGAATTCAATAAAGTTTTTCAATTTTATACAACGTTCCGCGGCTACGAGTATACCAGCGTATATATTTTGTCTGTAATGCCGGTGGTTCTGGGCATTTTTTGTGTGATGGGTACTACACTTATATTTGCTCCTAAGCCACTTTTGGTATTTTATCAGAGAAGGGTTCTGCTTCATGTGCATATATATATATAGTCCTCCTCAACGTTTTCGATGACGGCGACCCCAAATTATGGACGTTGTCTAGCATGAGCCCTAATGTGGCTGGCCAGGCCGAACTTGCTCTTAAATACTCGATCTATTGCACGCATGACAATAAAGTTGGCCAGCTGCGTTGAAAGTGTACACGTAGGAGGGCTTAGGTCTCTCTTTCCGTAACTGGCGTTTTATGTCTAGGCTAGTGAGGCGGTTATCTTCAAATGTTTTGACACCGTTATTAATGGTAGAACGCCAAGAAGACCTCCTTCCAGCAAGCTCCTCCCAACGCTCAGAGTCGATGGCGCAAGCGCTGAGATGCCGTTTGAGCATATGAAGCATAAGGATCATTCTCTGATGGAAAACTAGAAAATACCTATTATAATATTATAAATCCGAAAGTAACTTTGTCTGTCTGTCTGTTAACTCTTCACACTTTTTCAATTCAATATTTAATCAATCATCATAATTGTCTCACGCTGACGAAGTCGTGGGCAGAAGCTATGTTGTTGTTGTCCTAAAGCATCCCAGAGGTGTAAGGGGCCTTCACAAGCTCGCGCCACACGTTCCTATTTTCAGCTCGCCTTCTGGCCTCGCTCCCGCTCAACCGGACCGCTCGTAGCCGACTTAGGACGGACCTTAGCCAAGAGTGTACAAGCCGCCTGGAGCCACGGATTCCGCCCGGCGGTTTCCAAGCGAAAGCGATGGTAGCATTATTCGTTTCCTCTCTTCGAATAGGATGTATGTGGGCACAAGCTATAAAGAAGTAAATTATAAATAAACAAAACATGTAAGGGCGTTTTATGAAATACATATAGAAAACCTGATTCTTACAAATCTAGACATTGCAATGTAATGCAAATCGTTTACAATTCTCTCTGTGTGGAGGCCTTTAGTTTATGGCATAGAAAAAATAAGTAAGATAAGAGTACTCATTCCATACATAGGTAAAACCCATTAATAAAATAAATCAATATAAAATGTAAATATTTGGGGACAATCCTACACAGATCGACCTAGCCCCAAACTAAGCAAACGTTGTTATATGGGTACTAGGCGACGATATACATACGTATATAGATACATACATACATAAAAAACACCCACAACTCGGGAATAAATATGTGTGTTCATCACACAAATAAATGCCCTTACCGGGATTCCAACCGAGGATCATCGGCTTCATAGGCAGGGCCAGACCTGTCGTCAAAACCTTAGCTTAGCTTAGCTTAGTTTTTAGCTTTTAATAATAAGTAATAATAAGTTAATAATAAAGCGCTGGTGGCCTAGCGGTAAGAGCGTGCGACTTGCAATCCGGAGGTCGCGGGTTCGAACCCCGGCTCGTACCAATGAGTTTTTCGGAACTTATGTACGAAATATCATTTGATATTTGCCAGTCGCTTTTCGGTGAAGGAAAACATCGTGAGGAAACCGGACTAATCCCAACAAGACCTAGTTTACCCTCTGGGTTGGAAGGTCAGATGGCAGTCGCTTTCGTAAAAACTAGTGCCTACGCCAAATCTTGGGATTAGTTGTCAAGCGGACCCCAGGCTCCCATGAGCCGTGGCAAAATACCGGGACAACGCGAGGAAGAAGAAGAATAAGTTTTAAGCGAGCTTTGCGAAAACTAATTTGAAATAAGATCAAGCTTCTTAAGTTTTAAACGAGTTTTAAACCTATTAATATTACGTTTAACCATACCTCCCATAAAATGTATTATGACTAAGTATAGAAACTGCGGCGGCATCATGGTTCCATTTTTATCACTTGTCACTATGCCCGCCACTTTCGCACTTACATACTTGTTAGAACGGGACAGGTATGGAGACAAATGATAAAGAGCCGACCATCTTAGCCCTACTGATGTCTGGAGTGAGCACATACTTCTTTCTCTGTCTATGGTTGTACTTATGATTTAAACTGTCAAACTTGTAATTATTACATCCATTATCCGTGTATCGGTTTTCAATCTCGACCACAAAATAACGGACCAAGCCCAAATTATTATTTGGTGAGTTATAACAGCACTTGAGAATATTTCGAAGTATACTATCTTGTAGCTGAGCACCCTTACTTAATTTATAGTGGTCGTTAAATTACCTTGTATAACTTCCTTATACATTTTGTTGATTTTTATTGTTCCGTATCCGAAAAGTGTCGAACAGAATAGAAAAAAAAAATGTGATAAGCCTACTTGTGCCATCTGTAAGATATTTCGACAGACCTCCTACTTTCCGGATTTCTCTAGCTACCTCATCGCGCTCGGTCACCACGTCCAGTTCGCGTATTTTTGTTTTAGTTTTTTTTTTACTTATTTTTGTAAATTGCTCATAACTATCTTCAATCCCCTTATTTAAAGGGTGGGGGGCGATTTACTAGAAATCCTGATATATGTATTTTAAGGTCTCAGGGTGGATTTTAGAACAAAAACGGCAGAATAACAAATCAAAATTATTTTATTCAAAGTTCTAATAAATCTCTCAAAATTAAAGGAACAAATCGCACATTTTATATTACATAACGAAATATAAAATAACAGCATGGAACGATATCGAAGTAGCTCACGCGATCACGACGGCGGCCGAAGGCAAAATGTTCCGAGCAACGGTTTGCACAGGTTTTTATAGCCTATGCCTGATAGGGTAGACTTGATGTTGCCAACACGGCTTCTCCTGACTAGAGGTCGTCCACGACCTCTTGAGTAACATCCACGGAGCCTGTGGTGACAGCAGTGGATGGCTGAAGGACGGGCACTCGTCACGCGCCGGGTTCTGATAGGCTGGTGGCGCTGTCCGACGCGTTCATCGTCAAAGGTTGAGGGGCCGGTTCCAAACAGCTCGTACGGGCTCCAGGCGCGAGGTCCGTTAGAGCTTCACCTGGACAGTCATCAGTGTCATCAGCTGGAATTGGAGAGAGCAATTATAACACACACTTACATTTTATTTCAACCACATCTACCATGTACGTTAATTCAATGTTTCGTCAATACATCTTTTGCTATTGAACGTGTTTTTTTTTTCTATTTAAACAAGAACACAAATATCAAAAGAAACCTATCGGAGTGCAGATAACGTGGCATGCTTACTCCTATAAGATTTAAATAAAGAAAGAATACTGCCCTGTAAGTGTTTCCCTTCCTTCCAAGCCAACTTCAGTAAGGTAGCGCCAGTAGGAGACGACCGCCATTTCAGTAGGCGACTAACGCCATTTCAGTAGGCGACGAACGCCATGTCAGTAGGCGACGAACGCCAAGTCAGTAGGCGACGAACGCCATGTCAGTAGGCGACGAACGCCATGTCAGTAGGCGACGAACGCCAAGTCAGTAGGCGACGAACGCCATGTCAGTAGGCGACGAACGCCATGTCAGTAGGCGACGAACGCCAAGTCAGTAGGCGACGAACGCCATGTCAGTAGGCGACGAACGCCATGTCAGTAGGCGACGAACGCCATGTCAGTAGGCGACGAACGCCATGTCAGTAGGCGACGAACGCCATGTCAGTAGGCGACGAACGCCATGTCAGTTCAGTAGGCGACGAACGCCATGTCAGTTCAGTAGGCGACGAACGCCATGTCAGTTAAGTAGGCGACGAACGCCATGTCAGTTCAGTAGGCGACGAACGCCACTGAAAAGGGCAGCTCATTGTCTCGGGGCACCACTCGCCACGCCAAGGCACCATACACTGATGCCGCTTGAGTCTCTCTCCCGCAGCTGCCGCTGATCTTCCTGCAGCTGCCGCTGACTAGACTCAGGCCGTAGCGTCCGCTCGTCAAGAAATAAGTTTTCCTGTAGACTAAAAATATTTAGTTACAAAAACAAGATTGTCAAATTGGCACTCTCGTGATCCTTGCCACGGATTTAACGGTGGCTTCTAATTTACAAGGCTCGGCCTTACCTGACCTTGACTTACTAACCTATCTAGGTATTCGACCTCAGTGACCAAGAAAGTGCATTTCCGACGATTAATGGAAAAACCCGCCTGAGTAAGAGTCTTTAAGACGTTTCCTAGGGTCAGTATTTATGTGATCTCGCAGGTTGAGCAAATTTAATCGCTTCTAGCAAGCATGTGAAATTTGAGACGCGCCGTGCACTACCACACTCGAAACTTGTGTAGTATCGCGATCCGCACTAATACTAGGTCTACGTACGTACGATCGACCTGTATGAATGAAACGCGTTCCCAATAACGCCGCTGAGGTGATTTGTTTACGGATGGTTTGCACCTACGTGAACGAGAACTACTGTTAGCACCGGAACTACGACGTGAACGTCTTAGAGGTCTATTATGATCATCTGCAGATCTTCTACGCGAATACCGCGTTGCGCACTCCGAGACCGGTAACGCGATCGAACACGCGAGTAATCACGACGGAGACGCGATCTAGAACGCCTATTAGTACCCAACAATCTCATTCCTGCGAGTCAGATTGCAATCGATACCGAGAACTAACGCATGAGCCATTTCGGGAACTACTACACATACGAACACGCGATCTACTTCGCGACGTCCAGTAACTTCCTCAATGTCGCTGGATCACTTGATATGTTAAACCACAAAAAAAATACCAGTCGGTCCAATACGTCTAATCAAGAATCAATTTTAATGAACTCACTTTTGGTAACCGCACATTTACAACATCAAAGTCTAAGAACGACAAAACTACGATTGATAATGATTTGCCGAAATCAAACACTAACTTACTACAATAAGCAACACGGTTACGCAAAATCGAACACTAAAAGCAATGCAACAGAATGCTTTTAAAGATTACCCGCATGTAACCGGAATTTCATCGTAAACAACGCATAAAAAAGACGAGATAATAACCATTACACCATAAAAGTAGTCAAATGTAAAATTTGTTCCTTTTTAATGTGGGCTGCAACGTTCTTTATCCCACTTCTGATTTAAGGTCTCAGGGTGGATTTTAGAACAAAAACGGCAGAATAACAAATCAAAATTATTTTATTCAAAGTTCTAATAAATCTCTCAAAATTAAAGGAACAAATCGCACATTTTATATTACATAACGAAATATAAAATAACAGCATGGAACGATATCGAAGTAGCTCACGCGATCACGACGGCGGCCGAAGGCAAAATGTTCCGAGCAACGGTTTGCACAGGTTTTTATAGCCTATGCCTGATAGGGTAGACTTGATGTTGCCAACAGTATTTTATTATTTACAACAAAGAGTCCTTATATAAATTTACAGACCTCTAGCATCAAAATTTTCAAAAGTCTCTTACAAACTTTCATGCCCTAGTTTAAGGTTAGTTTAAGGTGTTGTTTGTGTACTAATACTGGCTGACATACCAAATTTCAGCTTTCTAGGTCTTCAGGAAGTACCCTAAGAGTTTTGATGATCATTAGTGAGTGTGTGAGCGACGAGGCATCATACCTCGAGATTTATTTTTTGTCCAGTATAATCAATACCTAAGTTATGAGGGTTCAAAAAAAGACGAAGCGTTCGAGGAAAGGTAGGTAGTGCCCTTGCGCTTTGCTTGGCTCGTCTTGGCGGGGGCACTACCGTGTCCTCAGTAACTCACCCTCATGCACGTATACTACAGTTAAAAAAAATGCTATTAAAATCATAAAGTAGGATCCTACTGAGCACACAAAGGCTGCCACTTAAAACATAAGTATCTATAAAAACCGATTATACTATCTAGAAACTACTCGTGAGTTCCAATAACTTTTAATAGCTTTTGAGACCTTGAGATAATAGTAGACGGTTTTTTCTCCATAGAAACGCAATTTGTTGAATTGCAATTTCTTTTTACCTTAAGTGATTTAATTTAGATAAATGTGGAGAAAACCGGCATATGAAATATATTACAGGGAAGACCGTCGTCGTCGTCGTCGTCGTCTGACAAGACGTTCAACGTTCCTATTGGAACACGTTGGTACTTAGCTCAGACACAGGCAGAAAGGAAGAGCTTCACTCCTTCTGATATACCGATATTCTGTAGGACGAAAAAGTTGTAGACGGTCTTATCCATATTGACCTTAGTATTAATAATAATTAATTCTTTTTGATGATAATACCGGTAACACAATGAAAACAATTAAAGAGTGGATGAATTAAAACTCAATTAACAACGTAGGTTCTGCAAAATATGAAAATACTCCCTAGAAAAAAAAACGAAGATATTCTCTTCAATAGACTCATTGTTTTTTAAACAAAGCTATTATCATTTCCTAATTAGTAAGTTCACTGCGGATTAAGCTAATTGCCGCAGCGGGAGCGTTAAGAACCAAGTTGAGATGCTCAGTAAATCTATTTAAACAACTAAGAGCTAAAGCAAAGCTCTTTTGTAAATTATTTTTGAAAGAAATAACTGTTAATTGCAGTTTATTTAAGGAAATAAAAGGCAACGAGAAAGCAATAAAGTAGTGAATTCTAAACATTTAATATAGAATTTACTATCTGCAAAATCGCGAATAAGACGTTCCTTATTCGTAGTTGCACGAAAATTCGATGTATGCATTGTGCTATGCAGTTCGATGAAATTCATAGAGCGGTACTTATTCAGATATTGCAATATGTTACTTTTGATATTGTTATACGACCTTGACACAACATGCAGTTCGGAGTGCATTTTTCGCGCACCAATAAGATATTTATTTATTTATTTCAAATAACAAATTGCACCTTACAGCTAATGCCAAAGCGGCACAAATTGGAACACATTAACAACGTAAAACATTAACATAAAGATATGACACAACTCGGTACTACGTTTCTCACGACTAGGTGCTTTGTCTTCATTGCGTTTAAATATCATAATGCCAATTTCTACAAGTTCGTTTTTTTTAGCATTAGAAAAAGCGGCCCATGAAGGGTTCCGTACCATTTATGACGTATTAAAAAAAACTACTTACTAGATCTCATTCAAACCAATTTTCGGTGGAAGTTTGCATGGTAATGTATTTCATATATTTTTTTTAGATTTTTCATTCTGTTATTTTAGAAGTTACGGGGGGGGGGGGGGACACATTTTACCACTTTGGAAGTGTCTTTCGCGCAAACTATTCAGCTTAGAAAAAAATGATATTAGAAACCTCAATATCATTTTTAAAGACCTATTCATAGATACCCCACACGTATGGGTTTGATGAAAAAAGATTTTTTGAGTTTCAGTTCTAAGTATGGGGAGCCTCCAAAATTTATTGTTTTTTTTTTTCAATTTTTGTGTAAAAATCTTAATGCGGTTTATAGAATACATCTACTTACCAAGTTTGAACGGTATAGCTCTTATAGTTTCGGAAAAAGTGGCTGTGACATAATCGGACAGACAGACGGACATGACGAATCTATAAGGGTTCCGTTTTTTGCCATTTGGCTACGGAATCCTAAACAGGCAAACAATCTACATGTGTCATTTTATTGGAAATTATTTCAAAACCCTTTTTAAAGATGAACAAAGTAATCTTTGTTCCATTCCTTCAACATTAGTACCTCTAAAGGAGCGAAAGTTTAGAACGTGCAGGGCTTAGTAACGCTAAGTAATCTCTTCTTAATCGTTTTTCGATGGTGCTTCGAGCAGTTTTTGGGAACTAAGGTATTTAACACGGTTGGAAGTTTCGTCCATGGAATTTGAAATTAGATAGTGATTCAACAAACTACCTCAACTAATAATAGTCAAGGCTGCACAGTTCAAAATATATGGGAAACTTACATTAATTCGCACAAATGAGATTTTTTGAAATAGGATCACTTCACATACAAGATTTTGAAGAAATGACAAATCCATAAACTCAGTATTTTTATTATACTGCTCTAAAACATAAACTCATTATGTATTTCATTGAGGCATTATGTAGTTCTAGAAAAGAACTCAGAGGTCACTGGAAGAAAATGTTTCCGCACCTACATGAAGTGCCGGCACTTCGCTGCGTTTGGTACGTTTCTGACTACTGGCGAGATGCCACACATCTATGGACCAATTTATGCCCGTTCCGCTCGGATTCCATGTGAAGCCCGTTCCGCTCGCAGTGGAAGGCGGGAACCAGGGTGTGCCTTGGTCTGTTATAGTATAAAATGGTAAAGATACAACTCAGTTGTGCATTTTATCCTTTACAAGTAGCATTGCACCTTTGTGCGGTGGCCTCGTGAAGAGCTAGAAGCTTCGTAATGTCGGAGTAGTCTGTCGGCCCGATTCGAATTTTAAGGTACGTCTAACATTTGCTAAAGTTAAAGATCCGATATGGATTAGATATGTCAGTGTCAAAAGTGTCGTTTCTCCAAACAAAAACAGTATCCAATTCATATCATATCTTTAAGAAATTTTTGACGTAAGTATCTAAAAGTCGAATCGGGCCGTTTGCATCTACATATTATCTTTTTTTAATCTTCCAACCAACATTTTAAATTCACGTAAGAATTTGAGCCACGTTCAGCGTTTTTAAATTTAACCTCAGGCTTTCAGTTTCCTTTTCAAATTCAAATTTTTACCAGACTACGGAAAAATTTGATAAAATATTCTAAAAGTAAGGTAGCCCGGATAAACATAAAACATTTTTAAGGCTGCATATTGTTGATATTTTTTTACAAACGTGTGCGTTCGTGTGTTCGTGTGTTAGTGTACGTGTTAAAGGAGGATATTTAGATTTTAATTTTTAGTGTTCCGTACAAAACTTCGTTTTAATTAAGTGATAGTAATACTAGTTTTAATAATATTTTGTGAAAAATCATTTCAGCAAGAAATTAAATCCTAAAACTTATATGTCAACGTATATTTGTGTGTGTGTTAAATGGGTGTTAGCAGATTCTTTTGATGTATTGTTCTAATTATTATTGTTTTGATGTATTTACTCACCTGCATGCAGGTTGAGCACGTGAAACTTTTGTTTATTTTTAAGGTCTTTAAACCGTGTTCTTGCAAATAAAGATTTCATGATTATGAAAAAAAAAAGATTATACGCTACTATTGATACTGACTGTATTTACATACATCACCTTAGCTTTAAAACCACTGAGACTAGCGATGTATGTATATAGACGTAGCACTTAGTACATTTTTGACTTCAAAATAACGGTCCACATGACTGACACGTACATCTATCACCCCGCCAGCAGGATTAAATATTACCAGATATACAATTTCCTATTAAAATTCGGCGGCACTAAAATAGTTAATATATACGTGAGGTCATTTTTGAGCTCTAGTTAGCCATCTATAGTTGGGTCATTCCCCAGATTTGTGCCTGCGTATAAACTGTTCATACTGAATGTATTAAAAGTTTGATGGAGTTGAGTTTGACCGCACTCATATAATTTGAGAATGACCCAGTTATTCTAGGTCATTGACTGAGACGAATTTGGTAAGTTAGTCAATCGATTCGTGTTTAGAATGCGGGTGAGTGAAGAGGCCCACTGATTACCAATTCACCGGACGATATCGGCCTGCCAGGTGTTCGCAAAAGCTGACAATCGCGAATAACTGACAGGCCGATATCGTCCGGCGAACTGGTAATCAAGGGCCCTTTTAGGCTACATGTTTAGAGTCAGACCAAGATATTTAAGTTGGCAGCGGTTTTGACAGTGCAAGTGCTAAACGTCGTTATGAAGTCGATGGTCCCTGGTTCAAACCTGGTAAGGGCATTTATTCGTGTGATGAGCATGGATATTTGTTCCTGAGTCATGGATGTTTTCTATGTATTCAAGTATTTATAATTATGTATATATTATATATATCGTCGTCTAAGTACCCGCAACACAAGCCTTATTGAGCTTACGGTGGGACTTAGTCAATTTGTGTAATAATGTCCTATAATAATATTTAAATTTATTTATTTAAACTTCTATTAAATTATGACGTTTAACTAACAATTCTAACTGATTTTGTAATGGGAAGAAGAGGAAGGGGCTATATATTATTTTTACGAAAATCTATAGTCAGGTTAAAGTTTTTGAAACGAGCATAGCAGGAAGCGTATTCTGATTGTAATAAAAGGTTATAAATTTGACCTGGATTTGTTATGTTATGAATATGATCTGTCAGAGTGTCAAAAGAGACATCTCTTCAACCAGTAACGTCACTTTTGGCACTGACTGCAATTTATAATCTATGGAGTGTGGAATTAAAAGTAGTGAAATCTCTTACGGTAGAATTGTTGCAAAAGTGTCCGGCAATCAGCTATAAATAATAGTTTCAAATCTATTCTAGGTATTGTAGCGCCGCCTATTTAAGGTATTTTGATGACACTTTTTGGTACATGGAGATTCCATTCCTTACCTCCACCTTCTATATTATAATCGTGCTTCCACATTGGCTGTTATAAAATGTTATAAAACATCGTGTGACAGGGACATCATGATAGTATTGATAGTAATCTAACCTACTAAGATTTAGAAAATGAAAGAGAAATATTGCTGAAGTCACTAAATCTTAATGGGTTAGATGTGACTCAGAATAGGCAAAGGAATAAAGGTATATTTATTTGTGTATAATATAATCAGTCAGTATATTGTCAGGCTGTAGATGATTGTAATTTAGTTAAAGGTACGATGGGACTAGCGTAATGTTAAGATTAAAAGTCCTTAAATAAATAAATGAAAATATATATATATGTATATTACAGCCATACGGCAGCACCACCTACCTACACCAGATAGCAGATCAAGCGTCCTGCCTTCGTGGAAGTTCTATTCGGTTAACGAAACGAAAAACGTCAATGTTAACAAATAAAATATGTTATTTTCCTGAGATTATCCATTTCTGAAAAGTATTCCAGTAGGTACTCGTATGTTTACGTCAGAATATCTTATGATTGATGACTTTTTATTTATTTCTCAGGAGACTACGTTAAGAGAGAAGTATATCACTTACTAGTCTATACAAAAATAGAAAATGTTTTTCCTCCTTTAAATATTTACCATTTTCCATGATTTTGTTACTGACATAGTGAAAGTAGGTTTAAAGATTTTCCTTTTTTTTTAATTTGTTATTTTTTTTAAAGTGAAACCTATAAACCTAGAATATATTGTGTTGAAGCGATCGACATCAAAATCAAAGGGATTTGGTAAGATTTACTTAGTGGAAAACGTTTTCTCCTAAAATTTAAATTTCATTAGAAAAAGTACAGTTATTTCGTTTGGATCGCAAAGCTATTCTTCTCTCTTACGAGACGTGGAGTCTAGGTCAAACCTTTATTGAGCGATACTTATCTAAATGATGTAATTTTGTGGTCATACATACGTGCCTGCAACATGCAACAAACAAAATGTATGAACTGTTAAGGCATACCTAAACCGCATAGAAACTGGCGGCGGCCTGTGACCTTCAGCCTGGCCGCGCCTAGCGACCCGTGCGCTCATCCCCGGCTGCGATGCACCTACGTCACATACATGTTATCGCGTCATGTCACCAGCAGCCAATGAGAAGCATCCATCGCGTATATGTCGTGATCGGCAGCCAATGGTGTAGCCGCTCGTCATCCCTGCGAGCACCAATGAAGACAGAGAATGACACTCACATTTTTCGATCTCTCACCGAACTACCACGTAGCTTATACGTACTTTATTTTTTGCTCATTTTTATATAAAGTTAATTAAATCAAAACCATGTAGAAAATCCCGAATTATATAATTAATTCGAAGAACCCGCTGCCTTCGTCATTTCTACAACCTGCCATCCACATCAGCGCAAATCCTGGCCATCAGCCCCAACGTATGTCTATACGCGCAGACATAAATTTTGGTCCTTCGAACCGGATATCAACCAGCCTTGGATACACGGATTGGATGTGAGAACGCATCGGCAGAGTGCTGTAACGACCTGAGTCATCGGCAGCGGTGAAGATCTTCGGTGAGACGAGCCAGCTTACCTTTCCTACCTTTCCCTTTTACGCTTGCGTCATACCGTGCTTTTCTCAATTCCAGTGCTTGTGCTTTCGTTGTGACCCTATCGCACGTCGTCGAGTCGACCTTCGCAAAAGTCTGCAAGCAGCCCGCATCAGCTTTACCGCTAGCTGCCTTGCTGTGCTCGACCGTGGTGGTGATTGCAACTGTGAGTACTTGGCGCCTGCCTTTATTCGATTCGCAAAATGACTGGCAAAGATGATCTTGTGTTTCACGCCGCGTTAGGTCCTAATCAAGAAACGGACTTGGAAAAGATAAAACATTTAAGCCGTAGGCGAGGTTCCGTAAAATGTAGGCTAACTAATTTCAAAAAGTTTGTCAAAACGTTTGAGGGTTTAATTTTGTCCGATACCCAGCGCACAGAGCTTAATTTACGCATGCAGGGAGCTCGGGGTATTTTCGATGATTTTACTGAAATTAATAATCAGCTAGAAATTTTAATTCCCGATAGCGAAATGGACTCACTTTTTCAAGCCAGAGAGGCATTCGAAAGCGAATATTACGCGATTTTGGCTGAAACTCAATGTATGGTGAAATGCTCGGAGAAAGCTAACGAACCTAAATTGCAAGCTTCGAATAATTTAGCCCAAACAGTTCGGCTCCCCGTCATTTCTTTGCCAACTTTCGACGGATCTTATGAACACTGGTTACAATTCCGTGACACATTTGCGTCCTTAGTACATAACTCGCAAGAAATAACCAGCATTCAAAAGTTCCATTATTTAAAGTCATCGCTAAAGGGTAATGCGCTTCTTGTTATCGATTCACTTGAGTTTTCGGCAGATAATTACACGATTGCTTGGGAATTGCTATTGAACCGGTATGACAATAGTAGATTGCTAGTGCACAATCACGTAAAGGCCTTATTTTCTATACAGTCGCTTAACAAAGAATCGCCGGCACTGTTAAGAAAGTTATTAGATACAGTTTTAAAGAATTTACGCGCTTTAAAACTGCTCGGTGAGCCCACAGAAAGTTGGGATACACTAATTATTTATTTAGTTGTCTCTAAATTAGATTCCACCACCGAACGTGAGTGGGAGCAATATAAAAGCACTTTATTACCAGTGTCGAACGAAAACAAAGCCGCGCTTAAGGTAGATGATTTGCTTAAATTCATTCGCGACCGCGCCGATATGTTAGAAACCTTATCGGTTACGCACAGCCGGTCTAACACTAATAGCACTTATCCGCAGCATGATGCTAAAAAATCATACACTCATAACGCGCACACGGCTCCAAAGGTTCACTGCAATATTGTTACCGAAAAGTCCGTCGACAAATCTCACTCCAAACAAACACCAAACAAAAAATTATGTTTTATGTGCAACGGTAAACATCCTCTGTACTCGTGTCAAGCATTCATTGATTTAACTTTGCAAGATAAATTAAAGTTAGTTCGCGATAAAAGTTTGTGTGAGAATTGTTTACGAACAGGACATGCATCCAGTGAATGTCGATATGGCCCGTGTAGAAAGTGTAACAAAAAACACAATTCCATAATTCACGAGGACGAGAAGGAAGGTGCCAGTGACAAGCGCTCCGTAGCATTGCTGGCAACAGACAACGCATCAAGGTCGCCCTCCTCCTCCTCCTCGATCACTGATAATAATATCGCACACGCACAACACGTATTGCAGGTATCGAACGCACACATAGACGAAGACGTATACGCGCGATTGTCTTCGAGGCGACCTGTAATGTTAGCAACTGCCCTAGTCGAAATTCCAGATAATTACGGTAATTATCATAAAACGCGAGTGATTCTCGACAATGGGAGCGAAGGTTGTCTAATTACCGAAGCGTTGTGTGACAAATTAAATCCGCAATCGTTACAGTCCACTGAAGAATTAAACGGTATCATGAATTTAGCTACACATAGTTCGCGAGTATGTGAAATCGAAATAAATTCACTTGTTACCAATTTCAAGGCGCGATTACAATGTAGGGTTTTACCGCAATTAACCTCATCATTGCCTACGTTTCCGAGCAAACGTAATCAATTCCGCATTCCAGATAACGTACGTCTGGCAGATCCTAACTTTTATGAAAGTCAACCCGTTGAGTTACTTATAGGAGCTGACCTATTTTGGGAGCTCCTCGAAGGTCAAGTTGAGATAACTCGCTTAACAAACGGGGCATTTTTAGTAAACACTAAGTTAGGATGGATTGTTTCCGGACCTGTTTCCTCTAATACGCGCAACACGAAGCCTATCAATTGTAATTTTACGCAATCTCTTGACAAGCCATCATTAGATAATCAATTACGTAGGTTTTGGGAAATAGAGGAGGTGCAGGCAAACAACAAATCGCACGATTCGCGCAGCGAAGAGGAAATTGCATGCGAAGACCATTTTGTCAAAACAACCACCCGTCTCGAGGATGGTAGGTTTTGCGTGCAACTTCCTCTCAAAGAACCTCCCGAATCTCTCGGTGACTCATTCGCGCAAGCAAAAAGACGCTTTATGTCGTTAGAAAAACGTCTCAGTCGCGATCCTATATATAAAGGCATGTACAGCGACTTTATAAAAGAGTATCTCGCGTTAGGTCATATGAAACGAGTATATACCTACGGAACCCCTAACTACTTTCTGGCCCACCATGGAATTTATCGTGAACATGCACAAAAAACACGTCTTAGAGTCGTTTACGACGCTAGCGCCCCCACGACCAGTGGCAAGTCGCTGAACGACATACAACGCGTAGGTGCACCTATTCAAGGCGATTTGATTGCCATATTGCTGAGATTCCGCGAAAATAGGTTTGTTGCATGCGCCGACATAGAAAAACATTATAGACAAGTTTTAATTGACGAATCTCAACGCGACTTACAACTTATTTTATGGCGCGATAATCCCTGCGACGACCTTGACATATATCAACTGAGCACCGTTACATACGGCACGGCGGCCGCTGCCTTCCTCAGTTGCAGGTGTCTCAAACAGTTGGCGCTAGAATGTAATGACCCCGAAGTAGCTAGAACGATTAGAGACGATTTTTACGTAGACGATTTTATCTCTGGATCGTCTACAATTCCCGAATTGCTACGAATTTGTTACGAAACCGCGAAAGTTTTAAGTTCTGGTTGCTTCCCATTACGAAAATGGGTTTTTAACTTCGATTGTACCGATCAACGTTATAATGATGATACATCAAAGGAATTATCATTAGGCGAACACGCGCATAGTAAGACTTTAGGTCTCGGTTGGTACAACAAAAGTGATGAATTGTTCTATCATACGCGACACGAGTCAAATCCTAAACCTGTCACAAAACGCATAATATTATCCACGGCATCACAGGTTTTTGATCCGCTCGGATTATTAAGTCCGATGATAATTATCGCTAAATGTTTATTACAACGGTTGTTTTTATTAAAGGTGGATTGGGACGCAGCGGTTCCCGATGACGTCACGCAAGCCTGGCACCGCTTTTTAAACAATCTAGCTATTTTACCTAGCATTCGCATACCACGTCATGTTATGTGCAATGACCCTATATGTATAGAATTGCATATATTTTCAGACGCAAGCCAATTAGCTTATGGTACTTGCGCCTATGTAAGGCGCCGTATGTAAAATTATATTATTTCGATATCATGAATATGTATGTTCGAATTGGCTTCCAAGAATGGGGGAAATTAAAATATATTTTTTTAATCAGCAAAATGGAAGTATTTTTACCTATTTTTTAAATTATAAAAACCGTGAAGGAACCAATTCTACAAATATGCTGCAGGTAGGCAAAGGTACTAAAGTGACTTTTCGTGACCTTAATTTGATTCCGCCCCATTTCTATACCTTCCTTGTTTCTTAATATTATAAAGGCTTAACTAACTAGTAATACCACTGCGGTTACGTCCTTTTTACACTACATATATTCTATTCTGTCTTAAAAAGCTAAAAGGTCTTATGTCGATATAAATCTAACAGTGACTTAAGACATTGTAGACTTAAAGGTAATTCTGTGATTCAACGAGGTGTGCATACTAATAGTTCGTAGCGGTTTACGGCGTAGACGGCTACGGTCGTAGAGGCTGCTACGGTGCTACGGTTATAGCATAATCACAGTCACAAGATAAATAGCGAACGGCCCGATTCGAAGAATGATAAAGACACGTTTAAGATCTTGGAAAGATCTTTAAAAGATCGATAACTAAACGACATGTCAAAATTGATGTTTATTTCGATTCCGCTGTGATCCCAATAAGATCTATCTACGATATTTCTTACGTGAAAGTGACATTGGTTGCTCGAAGCGAGCTGCTTCTGTCAATTATACGACATACAAACGATATCTAAATGAGAACTTATCTAAACCAGAACTTATCGTAATCGTATCTCATTCTTCGAATCCAATCTCAACGAGGGTGGGAGGGGGTTAGGGTCGGCAACGCGCATGTAACTCCTCTGGAGTTGCAGGCGTACATAATTAGAGTTTGAGTTGAGTTGTTTCCTCATGTTCGCTTGTGGAATCATTTTTTTCCGTCACGGCCCTCTTTTGTTTAATTTCATTTTCAAGAATTAGTAGCCTAATTTCACCGCCTGATGTATACCCTATAGTGGCGCAGATGGCAAACAGACTAAAAAAAATGATAGATTACATGTCGAAATATATATCTAGTAGATATCTCGTAATGATTATGTATTTTTTATTTAAAATTAAACTTTCAATCTTCAGGGTCAACTAAGAAATATCTAGATACTTGAATTACTGCCATTTAATTTGCCCAAACATCCTGTATAAGTAGTATGTCTAGGTTTTGGCGTATATCCAAACGTTGAAGCTTTGTTGACTCATTCTCATATTATTTTACGGGACATTTGTAGCTGTATTCACGTATCAAGATACACGTGTATTTTTATTTGTTTATTAGTCGCGCGAACTTGGGTGACATTGTACAATAACTACGCGTTAAATAATATTCTTTCTTTTATTTAGAGTCCGTTATTTTAGGAGTATTTTCTGACCTTAAATTAAGTACTAATATGTGTAAAAACTACATGTTATTATACAAAAGTTCAATATTTTCAAGATTGGTTTTGCAAGCAAATAGACGCCATTTTCACTATATCGTTTTAAACAAAATAACTCCCATCTTAAAGGCCGGCAACGCACTTACAACCCCTCTGGTGTTGCAGGTGTCCATGGGCTGCGGTAATTGCTTACCATCAGGTGATCCGTCTGCTCGTTTGCCTCCTCTACCATATAAAACAAAACTATCAGTAATCAATGTAATTTATTTTATTTTAGTAAAATTAAATTGACTACAGTCTGTTCGGAAACAAAATAGTCGTGGGGTGCATGGGGCCCAATACATTCCACGACTCTTCTCTTTCCGCATAGACTCTATAAGGTTCAATTTGTTTTAATATGCTAGCTTTGTTCCGTTTAGTTTGACGACCGGTCTGGCCTAGTGGGTAGTGACCCTGCCTATGAAGCTGATGGTCCCGGGTTCAAATCCTGGTAAGAGCATATATCTGTGTGATGAACACGGATATTTGTTTCTGAGTCATGGGTGTTTTCTATGTATTTAAGTATTTATAATTATATATTATATATATCGTTGTCTAGGTACCTACAACACAAGCCTTATTGAGCTTACTGTGGGACTCAGTCAATTTGTGTAATAATGTCCTATAATATTTATTTATTTATTTATTTATTTGTTCGTTTTCGAGTTATTCCAGTAAATGTTAGTGACCCGGAACTTTTGCTCCCGAGTGTAACATTCTATATGTGAAACCCGGCATCCCCAACCTCGGAAAACGGCGGTTATTTTATTATTATATGGACAAGGACATCATAACACTTAGAAGTACCTAGTGAAAGTTAGATTGTTGTAGTTTTGTTAGAGAGCCACTATAAGAGCGGCATTTGTTTGGAAAACCCTCAATAAATAAATAAAGATATATGGCGTTATTCATAAACGCATTACAGGCCAGAATTAGCTATGAATCGTTTGTCTTTATCTGTCATTTTGACTTATGTATTTGCAAGAAAGGGATAAAACATAATTTAACTAAATCAGGCTCCTAAAGTTTTATGAATAAGGGGGTTAAAAAATATATGTGTAACATCTTGTGCGACATAAAGTACAATATTTCAAGTTGTCAACATGCGCGCAGTAGAGTTGATTCGCTCTCGCGGCACAATACAAGTGGGTTATTCTCGTTCATTGGTACGTAAATATCACTTCCAAGAGTAACCAGTTGCAAACTTACCGTGGTCAGAATGTACTGATCGTACGGATAGAATGCACACTGAATACTTTTGTTATTATCAAACGGGTATTAATTTGGTAACTATCTAAAGAATTTTTAGCTCGAAACGAATGAAATTAATTGGAAAATAGTAGATTTTCCACTTAATCCTCTACAGACTGCGTCAGCAATAATTAAATTCGGTAATAAAGTTTAAGCTTGAATTATCCAACTAAAGTTCGTTTAAGAAAATTCCAATAAGTACGACAGTAATTCGTACCCATCGCGCGCCCCTGTCCCACTTTGAAGGTGGAGACCGTCTGTACGTGTTGTTGTTACAGGCACTGACATAAATGTACTACGTATTAGACACGCTATCGAGAAAAACTTGTGTCCGCCATTTTCGGCGTTTGACGTCTGTCACTAAGATTAAGAAGCTCATTGGGTGACGATAAGCTTAATGGAACGCTGCAATGCAACGTTGAGGAAAATACTTATTTCTCAATTTTGTTATCAGAAACTATATGTTGTTCTATGTAATGTACATAACGAGAGCTACTAGCTAAACTAGCTAGCTAATCTGTAATTATCATTGTCAATAAGTATTTATTTAATTTATTGCAACATTTGCTACACCGGTATTATTCGCCACCGACGTATGTTCTCTACTCTGCCAGAGAACATACGTCGTTGGCGGTCATATAACGAAAAGACTATCTTTTTCATTGGCTTCCACCCTAGTCTTGTAAATTTTTTTCGTTTCATTTGTCATTTATTTGTTTAAGTATTTACAATTTATTTGATTTTGACAGATTGAGAGTTTGACGTCTTAAATCTACCGTATTTAAGTTTAATAAGGTCTACTGTTCTTAAAATGCCTTCAGTCTTCGTGAATTAAGTATGTAATTACCTTAGTCTGATAATGAAGCTTATTTCAAAGAACTATAAGTACTAGCAACAAAGTAGAATTTTACTAATGCTGTAATGCGACATCCTAAATGCCATGGATAACTTTAACTATCAATGCCACATCTAGTAAAGTGACAGGTAGATAAAATGTCATTTAGCCAACTATTTATTAAAATACGCTTTAAGTATACTTGTTTAGAGCTGATTTTTCGAAAGCTTACACCATGGATAATTTTTAATTGTCAATTTAGATAAGTGGTAAATATTCTTTAAAATACCTACGCCTTAAGTAATCGAGTTTAACATTGATTTCTAAACCTTTGACTATACGTATACGTACTATACGTTATCCTCGCGACTTTATACCCAATTAAATCGCTTATCAGTACCCCTAGTGTAACTAAATTCGATTTTGAAACGTGACGTACGCGTTTGCGTTTAGTCTCATTTTGTATTGGATTTAGAAAGAGCGCGCCAAGCGGGACGTTTTGGAAACTCAAAATCCTATACAAAATGAGACTTAACGCAAACGCGTTCGTCACGTTTCAAAATCGAATTTAGTTACAGTAGGGGTACTGATAACCGTCATTCCACGCATTAAATGATTAATGATATGGTGACAAAAGCAGCATCCCGTCTGGGTGGAAAGAGTGTATGACATGATCACAATAGCAGGCCTATTCTTATTTTAGTTATTAGATCTGTTTCCAATATGATACTGATATATGATATTGTCTGTTAGTGTCAAAGGCGACATTTCTTTAACCAAAAACGTCATATTTGACACTGACAGAGTATCACATTGGAAACAAATTGAATACCTAAAAATAGAATTGGCCTGTATGTTCCTATAATATGGGACTTTTTCTTTCTTTCAAAGCCAAAAATATGGATGGAAAGCTTATGCAAAAGATAAGGCCCCAATTGAATTTATGTCGCGATAACATTACGCTAGCTATCTGCTCGGTTTTTGATCATACCACCCTATTACATACTCGTATACAATGTAAAGCAATTTTGGATGGCTTCGAAACCCCTAAGGGAAAATGATAACAGGGAAATATCAAAATGAAAATACATAAAATTTTATGAATTTATTTAAGCGTATGGCGTAACATTTTAGGCAATATATTATAGTAATAGACTATTTATTATAAGTCGACATCCAGGCCACGCAGCCAATCGATCGCGTCCGGTGACAAATTGGTATAGAGGTGGACTGGAAGTCCTGGAAAGCTGAATTTGATACGTAAGCTAGTATTAGTACACTTGAACAACACAAAAATCTAAAACTCGGAACTTTTTCCCCTCTATCCCTTAAACTAGGAGATTAAAGTTTTAATTTTGAATAATAAAATATTACTTTACTAATCCGCGGCAAAATAACGTGCTAGTCAATCAGTGCTAACCCGTTATACTTATTACCTATACTTGCGTATTTTTTCATGCAATTAATATTACACATTAATTGCATTAAAAATAAGAATAAATATTGATTACATCAGATAAAACATAATTAAACTATAAAACTTAAAACGATATAATAATATGCAAGTAAGTATAAGGGGTTAGCACTGATTGACTAGCACGTTATTTTTCCGCGAATTAGCAAAGTAATATTTTTTGTTTTAATTAGTATGGATTTCCGGAAAGCAACGCCCGATTCTATTACTCATTTTTTTTAATTATTATTTTTTTAAGCTTCCGCAAATTTGATGCTATTGGTCTCAAAATTTATATAGGGACTCCTTGTTATAAATAATAAAATACGTATTTCAGGAGTTTTAGTAAATCACCCCCAACCTTTAAATTAGGGGATGGAAGATTGTCATAAGCAACCTACAAAAAGATAAGAGAGCTGGCAGCTTCCTCGCCCAACGCTTGAGCATAGCGATCCAGCGAGGAAATGCTGCCAGCATCCTCGGTACCTTGCCACGGGGGCCCATTTTAGATTTAGATTTTTAGTTTTATATAGTAGTTTTAGTTTAGTTAATTGTATTACTTATATATTTTTTTTTTATTAATCTTCTCTTTTCTTGTCAATAAAGTATTTTACCTACAAAAAGAAGTGAAATCTCACCAGCAACATTTTTATGTAAAATGTTCTCCAGGAATCTTCGTCACCCCGAAACCGGGACGGGTTTAGTAATCTTTACTTAAGGAAATTAGTCAGGCGTACCGCAAGGGAATGCGGTGGGCCCTTTTCTCTTCAACATTTACATAAACGTGTTATCTGATGTGATTCCATTTAAATCTGTACGTATAATAGTATCACATTATTAACAGTAGATATAAATTATATCTCCGCCCTCACGTTTCGTATTCAAAGGGTATAATCGAATTTGCCTTTGCTCTATATAATACTAATTGTTAAATGTATCCTTTGTGAGGTGAAAATAAATAAATTAAATTAAAATTAAATTAATTTCGGTAGTAGAGATAACAACCTAATTATCGATTAGATTGTTATATTAAGCTCTAAAAGAAAAGGATAGGTACCTAAGTTCAATGTGGAGGCATCTAAAACTTTCGGTTGGGAAGATCGTCTTTCGTATTAGACCGCTGAAGTATGTGTAGTAACACAAGAGATAGGAGCGACGACAGAGCTTGTAGACGATCTTACCTGATAGACGGTTTTCTCCACGTTGACTTTACCGATAGTGTTTAAGTGCGACTGCTTTGTGTATAGTATTAGTAATAATTCAATGTTTAATGTATAACTAAAAATCTACAAATAGGAACTTGACTAAGTAAGAGAAACGGTTCCACATCTGCTATACCAAAATAATGGTAAGCACTACACCTTCTAAAACAAAGTCCCTCGCCGCTTGTATGTTTATTCGCGATAAACTCAAAAACTACTGAAGTTCATGCGGTTTTCACCTATCAATAGAGTGACTCTTGAGGAAGGTTTAGGTGTATAATTTGTTAAGGTTTTGTGGAACCCGTGCGAAGCCGGGCGGGTTACTAGTTTACGACATTTAATATCTTTGAATTGTTCTGAAGTGGTGAAATCAAATACTTGCGCTCAAAATACTTTCACAGTGAGTACATGAATGAAACTGATATGTTACTAGACAAAGACGCATGCTGTTTGACGTCAACGTGATGAATAGGTTTTCTATCGACCACGTGGAAACTCTTAATCAATTGCTGCTAATTAAAGAAACCGTTCAACTGTCTACGAGTATAATATTGTAACGTGTTCTTCGCTGACGCCTGTCACATACCTACTCGTGACGATAGGCAGTCATAAAATAACAAACTTGTTTTTTCTGTTCCCAAAATTGATACCCAAAGGATACCGGAGCCAAATTTTTTGTTGCGACTCGATAAAGGATGGCTCACGCTAGAACGGCCCGGGTCCGGGCCTAGGCAACTGATACTACATTTTCTATGACAGGTGTTTTTGCCTAGGTAATAAGGATGATGACATTTTGACTAAATTACAAATATCTTAGTTCTACAATGGAATTCTGGTTGGTACCCTTAGAACGAAATTAAATTCATAGAAATACCTATCTAATAACCTAACTCGCATTTCTGTGGGTTTTTAGTCCATGCTCCGTACAAAGTTGCCCATGGTCCTTTGTGTTTAACTCGGGAAGAATAAACCTAGCCACAGAAAAAATTAAAACGTGTAGGAAAAATTTGACTTTAAATATTCTCCGCAAAAAATATTCGGTAAAAATAATTTATCATTTACCTACCCAGTTCCCAAATCCCGATGTACATTTTACCATATTCAAACATGACACAACCTAAATTGTAGAACGGCAAAAAATCAGTAAAATTTGCATTGAGGTCGCAGATTTAAAAAGAGGTGGGTTGTGCTAACACAACACGAAAAATCATGAAGTAAATGTGGATATTTTCGGTGGCCTCTTTATTTTCATCGCAAAATCCGGTGATTCCAGTTAACACTGATGGTTTTGACTTGCTAAAGAAATGAACTGTTAACAAAAATATTAATGATGGAATATGCTAATTAAAACATACATATTATGTTTTTTATTCATCACGGAACAATGGTATTCCAGACATTGAGGAGGTGTGAGCGATGCGCTGAGCCGAAGTCAACATACACACGAAGTACACTGAGCGAATGCTCTCCCTGCCCGTGTCATGGGACGCATCCGCCAAGGTACAAGGTCCAAGGTGGGGCCTAAAGGTTGTCTGGAAGAGATCGCTTTTTAGCGATAAGACCGCCTGTTGTTACCTGGTTCTATTTTCCTTTCAAATTTATTTGTAGTTTTACATGTATGTAAAATGTATAATTGTTGGTGCAATAAAGAATATTTACTTACTTACTTACAAGAACTATTGAGGGTTGATGGACTCTAATATGTAATAATAGAGGTTATTGGATGAAATCGATGGACTAAATATTGGGCTATGAGATAAAATTCAGAGGTATAAGGACCAGTCTCATACAATATTTACTTTTTTTTACATTTACTTCATGAATAAGTAAATCAGTAATTATTTGTTTATAGCATATTACAAAAGATTATTTTAGCTATTATTCTTTGCAACCAATGCATACGAGTATAAAAGATATACGTACTTATGCTTATTACTGATAAAATTATCAAGATTTTATAACTTTTCTCTACGACTTTCTACGGCCTCGTTCACCCTCCTTATAATATTAATAGTACCGATATTAATAGTAGTCTAGTTAAACATTTCGCCAGAGATACCTATCAAAATAATTGTGCCGTGAGTATTTGTTTAGGACTGGATCAGACCAACTCTAGTAATGGACAGGCCGTGTTTTGCGATCATAAGTTTAACGTTGTCAGTTCAGGGAGCTTAGCCAAAGTGCGTAGTCACCTCTCTCTATCACTCTTTCATATTAGTACGACGGTGACAGTTGCGTTTAGTTCGCTCCGGAGCGTTAACGATTGCCCGATTGGCATGTTGAATCTATATCTGAACCCCTAAAGTCTTTCTCCTATCTTTGCATTCCCTAATATTGTTTGTCATAATAATCAGTTGTCCTAGCACTCGTATACCCTAACTTTTTTTTCTCTATTATCCAATGGCCGATTATTTTTGTCCTAATATGCTTTTCCTTAATGGCACTTTCCATATTGAGTATTTATTCTAAATCTAATGTTATGTAGCATAATTAATTTTTGGTCATTTGGTACCATTTGGCGTTGAAACTGTAGTTCTATGGGGTCCCAGCGTGCACAAGTTTTTTGGAGAAATCGCGAAACGTCTGATTGACGTAACTGGTGACCGAAGAGCTGGCGGTTTCCTCGCACAACGAATCAGTATTGCGATACAACGAGGAAATGCCGCCAGCATCCTTGGTACAATGCCTTGAAGGGCCTATTTTGGATAAAATCTAGTTATAGTTATCACCTGTATATATCCATTATGTATATTGTTATTGTAAATAATAAATGTCATTTTTGGTCTAATTATTGTTAGGCCTAAAAAGTATATATTCTAACCATCATGTTACCTAATTTTACATAGCCTATTATTGCATGATCTAACACTCGTATGCCCTAATTTCGATTTCCCTATTATCGAATTGCCGATTTTTTTGTCCTAATATGTTTTTCCCTAATGATACTTTCCATATTGAGTATTTATTTGTTTATTTGTTTATCCTAATGTTATTGAGCATAATTCTTATCTGGCCTTATTATTTTTAGGCCTAAAATATCATGTTACCTAATTTTACATAGCCTGTGTTTGCTTGGCTCAACACTCGTATGCCTTAATTTTTGTTGCCCTATCTTCGAATGGCCTTTTTTTTGCTCTAATGGAACTTGCCATATTGTTTATTTATCCTAATGTTATTAAGCATATTTTTTTGCGAGGGTCGTAGTTCTTACCTAACCTAACCCACTTTTGTGGCAGCAGTTCGTTTTTGCGAGGGTCATAGTTCTAACCTTACCTAACCCACTTTCAAATACTCAATTTCAAATTCCGAGTTTGGCACAAAAAATTAGTGATACTGATATTTATGGTGAACATATTTCGTACAAAAGAGTTTTAGAGCAAAGAGCATTATGAAAAGTATTTTTTATGACAATTGATCAATACCCATTAGATTAAACCATTAGGACGTAAAGTGTTAGGCCAAACATTGTGAGTGATTTTAAGGAATATGGTAAAAAACATTACGGATAAATATTGATAGTTATGCTAGAAATGCTTACGACATATCAGTTTTAGGCTAACCATTACATTATGGAAAATAATCGTTATTACATTTGATGTGCCCATTAGGACAAACTAGTTAAGGCAAGACTTTTTGTCGAAACTTGCAGTTGGCCAGAATTTTTTCCCGTCTTGCATTTAGACAACGCACGCAGAGGTCACTATTTTCAAAAAAAATACTTCCGTTGGAATTTTATTGTCACTCTGCCTTTTCAAATATTTTTGACCCGATTCGTGTACCCATGTAAATAAAAATACTTATTATAGAGGAATATGTTAACACAACAATGAATATTTACTTGTTGGGTTAGTCCCTCATTTCATATCAACATTTTAACTAGTTATCTTTTTAAATTATTATACGTGGATTATTTGACTGGTTCTTCAAACTATTATGGCATAAACCCATCCCTGTCCACGTCATATTCTAATCAAAATATGAACCGCGAACTCTCAGCTGCCAGTACGTACAGCAAGAAGGTTATTAGCGGATTAATGTCGCTGATTGGTAGTTATTGACGTTATATGCATTTCATTTATACTTATCCGTGTACATCAGTGTAATAGAGATGACTATTATTTCGTTTATCAGTTTTGATTACAGGCTCTGTAAACGCATCGTCTTATTTAAATACAATTAATTGTGTATATGTGCTAATTGTCCCGAGAATTTGAACGGTAATGTTCTCAAATGCGGATTCCATGTTTTATTTCCGTTCACTGCTATGGACTTAATTTATTATTCGCATAATTGCATACACCTACTTACTAATAGTTTTTTTTGTAGACAATTTTACAATCTATATATTCCACTTGCTTATAAATATAGTTGCAGAGAATTAAAAAAAAAATGCAAAGTTCTCATGAAGTTTTCGGTACTTATTTCTGCACGTTTATTGCCAAACCATCTTACAATTATTTTCGGTTTCTGTGAAACTTGAATAAGACGCCAAAATATTAAATTAAACAGTCGTCAACATTGAGTAATAATCCTTAATCCAAACGGGATCTTTCTAAGTGGATATTTGCGTGAGAATTTTCTCATGAAAGTTTCCAGAAACTTTGAAAATATAGAGAATGTTCTCCAACTTGCACATTACTACTTTTAACAAAAAAACTATTTTAACAATCAACCTAAGTGGTGAAAGAATAAAAAACTTTTATAGATATTAACAAAGTTTTAAATGTTCAAAACAACTCTCACTAATGGAACTACTATAGCAGAACCCCTAGTGTAAATTTATTCGATAGCGTGACGTGACGTACGCGTTTGCGTTAAGTCTCATTTTGTATGGGATTTAGAGACAGCGCGCCAAGCGGGACGTTTTGGAAACTGACCAAGTGAATGTTAAACTTAAGCGAAGCATCTCCATTTCAGCTTGGGTAAAAATGCTTTTCTATTTATATCCGGGTGTTTTCCTGCATAAGTTACATTTCTCTTGTATATTTTTTTTACTGAGGTGTGCCAATAAAGAGTATTCTATCTATTCTATATATCTATCTTCTCAACCAATTCTCATGAAATTTTGTGAGCATTCGATTAAATTTTGGTCATTTTTAAGGTTCAAATGGTAAAACGGGACCCTGATAATAAGACTCCGCTGTCCCTCCGTACATCAGTCTGTCCGTCTGTCACCAGGCTGTATCTCATGAACAGGGATAGCGAGACAATTTAAATTTTCACAGATGATGTATTTCTGTTGCCGCTATAACAACAAATAATAAAAAGTACGGAACCTTCGGTGGGTGAGTCTGACTAGCACATGTCCGATTTTTGTAAATTACGGAACCCTGGAGGTCCGTGTGGTCTACAGTTCACTGAGTCACCAGTATAAAAAAATTAATAATAATAATTTGGGGACAATTTTACACAGATCGCCTAGCCCCAAACTAAGCAAAGTTTGTACTATGGGTAAGCGACGATAAACATATACTTATATAGATAAATACAAACTTATATACAAAAAAAAACACTCCGGAACAAATATCTGTGTTTATCATACAAATAAATGCCTTTACCGGGATTCTGTTGAAAGCTACATACCCAATTCACGAGCTAGTGGAGCCCAAATACAGTCACTCAGAGAGGCTATGGTCGAACGCATGAACGTGTCACTGAAGGCAGTGTCCGATTGGGGTGAAGCCAATTTGGTCTCGTTCAATGCTAGTAAGACCCAGGCGTGTCTTATCTCCGCTAAACGGAGTCCATTCCATCTGACTCCTACTTTCCGAAATGTATCCCTTCCGATAACCGACCATCTTGAGCTTCTCGGAATCTCGCTAACTTCGAAACTCAACTTCGGCCCGCACATCGAGTCGAAAGCACAGTTAGCAGCAAAAAAGCTGGGCATCCTCAACAAGGTGAGGCAGTATTTTACACCTAGGCAGCTGCTCGACCTTTAGCAAGCACAAGTCCGATCATGTGTGGAATACTGTTCACATCTGTGGGATGGTTCAGCCAAATACCAGCTTGAGGCGCTCGAGTCAGTCGAGAGGAGAGCCAAGAGAATTATTAATGACGACGATCTGACGAATGCTCGACTTCAAAGTCTGGAGCATCGTCGCAAGGTTGCCAGCCTAACGATCTTTTATAGGATACATTTCGGAGAGTGTGCTGAGGAATTGCACAACCTTATTCCTCCATCCCCATTTCACCATCGGACTACCAGACAATCGGCACTTCGGCATCGGCAGGTATTCCACAAATACGCACGAAGCGTTTCGCTTCAACATTCCTTATGCGAACTGCCAAGGAGTGGAATGCCCTGCCCGAGTCTGTGTTTCCGTATGAGTACAATCTGAATCTCTTCAAGGCTAGAGTAAATAGGTATCTCATAGGTAAGCGTGCTCCACCGTAGACCGCATCATCACTTACCATCAGGTGTGATCGTGGTCAAACGCCTGCCTATCCTCCATAAAAATAAAAAATAAAATTCGAACCCAGGGCCACCAGCTTCATAGGCAGGGTCACTACCCACTAGGTCAGACCGGTCGTCAACCCGAATATCTTCATTTAGAGGCGACTATTATTTGAACAATGTAGTTCTATGGCAACATTCTTAAATTGAACTTAAGTTTGTATTGAACATGTTGTTCTATTCGTAGTTGTGGTACTGGAATATATTGGTTGGTTGTATGGATGGTTGGTTGGTTGGTTGGTTATGTATGTATGGGTGGTTTCATGCAGTAATAAAATCTGATTAAATTTTGCTTCTATTGCGCCGTTCAAAATTCCGCTGGACACCTTAAAACAATTGTGTCATATTTATTTAGGACTGGACATTGAGGTCAGAATCTACATATAATAATGGAGTCGGCAGTGTTTATTTCATACCAAGTTTAACTGCCTTGGTTTAGGTTCGATTGCGACTCAAATTAGGTCGTTACCGACGACTCTTGGACTATTATGTTGATTTTAGGCTACGTTGTTAATTGTAAACTGAAGAGTACATTAGTACTTTTGTCTCCAAGTCAGTGATTGAATTATAGCGTAACTAATAGTTAGTACATTACTATGGAGGCCGGGAAACGAAGGGCTGCAGGCCAAGTAGATATATCCCGGGTAGGGATATCCGGCCGGCAACCCCGTTTCTCGCTTAGATTTGTATAGTGCTTTTCTCAAACTTGCAATGAAATAAAAAAAGGAGTCAATGTGTTTTATTCGTACGTTTAAACCTTCTAGCAACGCCGGGAAGGGAGACGGCATTCGTGCTATTTCCCCTCTGCCAAAACATAGGTACAACTGTACCTATGGCAGTGCATGTTGTGACTCGTCCATACACAAAAAGAGATCGAGGTGTGCAAGATTAGTCTTTGACGTGTGTCATTTTCTATGTATTTGTGTCGTCATTAGGTACAGATTGGATTTTGTATGTAGGAGTGAGAAGTGCGACTGTGTGCACGTTTCCCCCCGCAAAAAATGGCAGAACGATTTGTACGGTGAGATATCGCTTGGGCTCCTCCCTTCCGACGTGTCGGAAGTCGGTGTTGCTCGAAGGTTTAAACAGATATTTGATGGCTTGACAATGACATGACGTTTAAAAACAAAAAAAGGTTGCTTTACAGATTTAGGTGTATGAAGGCACGTCGAGGTTTATACATATTAACATATAAATAAATTAATTAATAGATGACATCTATAAAAATAATGTTGCTACAAGTATACTTTGGTCAAAAAATTTGAAAGCATTTCTATAAATATGAAATAAAGTTCGTTTAACATATGTGCACAGTAATAAAATCTAGTGTTACACAGATGCAGTTCGTCATATTGCACATTACAATACGTAAAATACAAAGAATACTGCTACTCAAGTACATATAAGCATTCTCGAAGGCTTTGTCATTTTTGAATAAGAACTCTGCACGAGCGTGGAGGGAGCGTGCTAAGACAAAGTGGGTAGTTACAAAAGTTTCAAACTTCTTTTGACTAGAAAGTAATATACGAGTAAGTACTTTATTAATTTTCATTACGTTTGAGCGTTCTTTGTTAATCTAAAGCACAAGGGGCCCTAGAAGATGCCATTCGTTTGCACTATAGCGAACGTAATGCTAATATCTCTCTGTCGCACTAATATGGAAGAGCGTACTGTAAAGAGATACGGTCTATCTGCGCTCGAGGTAGATTTCTTATTTTATATATATTATATTTTTATACGTTTAGCTAGATTACAATTTCACTACCCGTAATGGCTGCTACCCCCCAGAATGAATCGCCTGCAGATACTTACTTCAAATAATCGTTGCCAGTTATCTACCACGAGATTGTGAAGGTATCCAACCTTCACAGTACACAGGCGGCGTAGCCAAGGCGAACAACGTCAATTTTATATGCGGGGTGTTTTTCCAATCCTTATCCATATTTTGCGAGATAAATACATATATATACATATATATGTGTGTGTGTTGTATCAGAAGGATAAAGATTGTAAGAAATCATTTAATATTTCCTATTTACTGTCATTTAATTACACTGTTAACCGGATTACTTCGGCAACTTAACTGACAGCGGAAGGCTTCCAATATAAATATATTATATACATATATGTATATAAAGAAATGCTGTAAACCTGTCTGTTGTGTTGCACGATCAATCTATTTACCACTCAGTATCAACTCCTATGTTTCCACAATATAACTTGAAAAATGTTTCGGCACTGTTTGTCTTCTCCGTAGTCCATTTATTGTATCTTTTCATGTAATGACTGTTTGTTGCCATAATAAAATAAAATAAATAAATAAATAAATATAGATCACTAGCGACCCGTCCTGGCTTCGCACGGGTAAAACGTAATAAAACATCATACATTTCAACAACACAACACTCAATAAGACAATAAAATACATTTTCTCCAACTTGCTATGAAATGATGACATGACTTACGTCAAATTAGGTCCGG
This sequence comes from Cydia pomonella, assembly GCF_033807575.1. Lineage (NCBI taxonomy): Eukaryota > Metazoa > Arthropoda > Insecta > Lepidoptera > Tortricidae > Cydia > Cydia pomonella. The sequence goes on along the minus strand of NC_084716.1, from coordinate 16,609,081 downwards.
AAATACTACATATCAGGTGCGATGAGTGAAGATGATATGTAAAGGAATTTCATACTGCCTTACACACCTAGGACTGTAAAGCAACCTTCTTTTGTTTTTTAACGTCAATCTGTTGTGCATATTCGTGTTGCTAAGCAACGGCGGTGGCGCATCGTGCAGGTGCGCGGTCTTGCGCGCGTAAGGTTGTACACCGCTGGTAGAGTGGCGAGCTGCGTCTATCGGCCCGATTCGATTCGAAATTTAAGATACTTCAAATATTAGGTCTAAATACGATATGGATCTGATAAGTGACGTCTCTTCAAACAAAAACGATATATCCGATCCATTTCGTATCTAGACCTAATATTTGACGTATCTTAAAGTTAGAATCAGGCCGTATAACACCTTCGACGTGGCTTTAGCTAATCTAGTCCCGCTTGAATATTTTATTACGCTCTAAATTTTTTATTCACGATGACTCCTATCCTAAGATATTAAATCGTCATTTGATTTAATATCTTAGGTTTGTATGATGTAAGACTCATTATAATTTGTATGAAATGCTTAATATAACTAACTTATTTAATTTGATATTTTTTAATACTATCTCCGTGCAAATATCGCAAATAGCTTTTGCAAATATCGCACTATATGTGATTTTTTTTAGAAGCTAAATACGGGTAAGTTCTCCTTAAAATATCGACATAAATATCATCGCGGACTTTTTTGTAGACCAATAAAAAGAAACAATTTCACCATACGTTGTGGTATTTTATCTTAAACGGATTGGGAAGTGTTTTCGATTAAAGCTCCTAGACAACGTCATTTTTTCCCGATGTCAAATAATCATAAGTAGGTATTTCAACCAAAAAAATCCTTAACAAATTATAAACCTAAATCCATTCAGTAGTTTTTGAGTTTATCGCGAATATACAGACATACATACAGAGAGACACGGCGGGGGACTTTGTTTGCCAAGGTTGTAGGATTGTGTTTCATTTTAATACTTTCAATAAAATTATATTTTTACAAACAAAACTTGAAGCGATTACTAGTATATGAGTTATGCATCGATAATTGAGTTTATCGATAAAGGCACTCCCTACCTGTCAATAAATTCTAACCCCTAGATTCCGACGTGTGGACATTACCACGTCACCCTGTAGTGACCCGCGGGTTTTCAAAGTTCCAACATGGCCCCAGCGCGCTTTCACGTGCTGCATTTAATTCGATTACTCCCGTTGTGCAGTCTATGTCCCACTTTTAGAAATGTGTGCCCTAATTGTGTCCGAGTGTCTCAATTTTAACGCAACAATTTGATGAGTAAACGAGGAAAAAATATAAGATAAATTTTGCAACTTTTCTGTCACTGATTAATTTTCAATCTTCTTCTTGATTGTGTGACCTTATTTTTCTTTTGTATTTTTATAGAACCCCAGAAATGTTAAGAGGAACTTTGTAACAGCAGTGAAACGGCCAAGCAGTACTGTTTGACCAAGATATCATAACATTGATAACTTTATACAGTTAGAGCTTGTAAAGTTAAGACTTATAGAGTTAAAGGGTTAGGATTAACGGAGTAAAAGTCTTGGTAATAAGAGATGTGATAACTTTTTAGTGTTACAACAATAGTCGCATGTTCGATTTTTTGAATAATCTAAAAATAAGGAAAAACAGATTTCATACAAATGTTTAAATGCTTCTAACTCTTATAATAATCAAAAATTCGCTGCTGTGGTTGATACACAACAAATTGTGTCAAAATATTTTCAATAATGTAAATATCCGGAGAGGAAAATGAGGACTACGTTTGTATGAAAAGGCGATTTTACACGGGTCCTCCACTTTCGTCTTAAGGCGCCGGGAAGCCATCATTTTCACTTCAATAATATTCCAATTGAATCTTATAATACCTATGACGTCGATATGAAGTTGATCGATGGTACAGAAAATAATTGATGATTGAATTGAGTTCATTGGACTGTCGCAAAATATTTCAATATTATAGACGAGGGACAAATGCAAGATTTGTGAAAAGAATTCGCATGTATCGTAATTTAATGATTCTGATCGAGTGAATTCCGATGCTGAGTGAATTTTGAAGCAAATTGTTCGACAAGCTGGCGCGCATATATAGAATTTCTCGCAATATTCAATCGTTTTGTACTTCATTTGTTGTGTGGCGCAATACGCGGATATTATAAAAGCAACTATATACCGATAACAAAAATTGTATTTAATAAGATAAAAGAAAATCAATGCGATTTATTAAACCCTGTTATCGTAAAAAGTGTAAAAGGTCATTTTAAGATGAACCGTCAATAATAGTTTTTTTTTAATTGACTTGACTCAAACGCACTTCACTACTAAATTTCAACAGTATTGTAATTCGTTTTTCAACACACTTGCTCGTAACGTGGAACTCATTGAACCGCTTTTATGATTTATGGTTTAAGAATTTATTTCTCCAAAAGAATATTACAATTCACTTACATAGAGAAATACAAACAATCATAATATACATTATTTACATGGTGCACTAATAGCATAAAATATATTCTAAAACAAAACAACTTATTTATTTTTGTGCTCTTTTAGGCTCGGAGTAATCGAAAGCTACTTTTAGGCTCATAATCCTAGCTATAAAACACGCGTGCTTTTTTATTATATTATAGCACTTGTGTTTAATATATGATAATCCGACTGAGTTAAGAAGGTAATTAACAATATGTATGGAAACAGCTCCTTCTTAATTGGTCCAATAATACTTTCTTTTTAAACCAACTAAACGATTTTAAAAGTGCAAATAGGTTTTATATAGCTAAACATAATTTATAGAACAGATGCTTTTGTAAATTACATTTCTTAATAAACATTAAAAAATATCGATCACCAGTCCATTGGTTATAAATACGGAAATATTCGCATTTGAATATTTTGAATATTGGCTGTTTGTCGATTTCGTTCGCGCCTTTGCCATGTTGCGTAGTAAGATCGCGCACAGTAAAAAAAACGCGCCATATTTCGTATTTGTTACGACATTGGGTTAGTTTTGCATGTTTTTTTAAAATAAAGAACAAATAAATTTGACGCTGCGAGAAATACTAAACGGAGGCAAGAACCAAGACTACCATCAAAATCGCGTGAAAAATACTTGCGGCATATGAAACTTTCGACAATGGCAAACCAGCAAAAACGCCCAGTCTTTCTCGGAAAACGTGTTTTTATCTTCAATGAATTGGCGAAAAGTAACTAGAAGCCCAATACGCTTTGGTAAAATTATAAGATGTTATAAGTGGAAGCCACCATTTTGAAAATTATACTTTTACTGTTTTAACAATTAAAATTTGATTAATATATCAGTTTTGTTTTCTTCCTCACAAGTGTGTTGAAAAACGTCGTATGAAACGCGTGTGCATTGGTCATTACACATATCGCCTCGTGTGTAATGAATGACCAACGTAGCACACTTGTATCACAATGTACTATTATTTAACGCGTTGCTAAAAATTATTTTCCTGCGATTATTCAGTAATTACTAGTTTGTGTTAAGTGCCTAAGTAACAACTAGTTTTAACTGCTTTTTCTAAGTCAAATCTAGTATTTACGTACGAACTTTTTTATAAAGCCAATATAAGTATAAATACTAATAGCCGAGCCGAATATAATAGGTATAACTTACGGTTACGAATTTTCCCTTGAACTTGAATGATATTGCCAATACAGCAATTGCACGAGCAATAATAAAATACCACTTACAGTTACGAATTTTCCCTTGAACTTAAATGATATTGTCAATACAGAACTACTAGCAGAAGCAATGATAAAATACATTGCGAAAAATCATCACAATTTAGTAATTTTGTACAAAAACACTCACACAGTTGCAATTAAATGAAATATTTTAATACAAATAAATTTTGAATGAAAATAGCAGGAGCTGGTTCCCCCTTTTTTTTCTGTTTATGACAGCCAACGTGGCAATGATAGTTGCATTCAGCCAAATAATTAAAGAAGTTTTTTTGATCAAATATCGTATTATATTTTGTTTATATAACAACCAATAAATATTAAGTTTATAATGTGAAGTAACAGTTTTTGTACGTAATAAATGTCTAATAGCGAAATAAAAAGTATATAAAGTTTTTGAACATCCAAACTGACTGAAGGTGTGGACGTATGGACAGTCAGAAGTAAATTGGAAAAGCAAAAAGCACTAGTTCGCAAAAACTATCTTTGCGACCGCTAAACACCTATGTAGTGTAGCACTTTTTGTTCTATAAAATACGTTTGCATTTTGTATTACTGTTTTATAAAGCTCTTAGCGATATTAGAAATCCATCATTAATCAATTTCAAAATACATATAATATGTTGCTAGCCTTAGTACTCGTATACGTTTATGCAGGTAAGCTTCCGCCTAAAATGTTTTTATTTTGTTGCAGGTCTACCAAATGACTTGTCTGTCTACTGGCACCAGTACCCTTACAGCCTGGGCATCGTGTTCTGCAAGCTGCGAGCATTCATATCTGAAGCGTAAGTATTTAGGGAAGTGATTAACAAAGGGAGAGTTGGTTCTGTCTCGCATAACGATGCAAATGATATAAAGGGCCTCATGTCGTGGCTCGTGACTCAGTCACTCGTCCGTGGAACGCGCAACTGAATCGCCGCCAAAAATCGCCTTGTGCTATCTTTTCCTTTGAGAATTATAACATGTATATGTGTGTATGTATCCTATATATGTTTATAAAATGGGGCCTCATGAGCTAAAAAACGGACAAGTGCGAGTCGGACTCGCCGTTCCGTACTTTTTAGTATTTGTTGTTATAGCGGCAACAGAAATACATCATCTGTGAAAATTTCAACTGTCTAGCTATCACGGTTCATGAGATACAGCCTGGTGAAAGACGGACGGACGGACGGACGGACGGACGGACGGACAGCGGAGTCTTAGTAATAGGGTCCCGTTTTGGTACGGAACCCTAAAAACAACTTCAATAGAAATCTGCAGTTTGAGGAAGTCCATAAAGTTGATTTGGTTGGTGTAAATACTTTAATGATAAAATAGTTTAGTAGCTAGAAAGAGCCTCATAATATCAAGATTGTTAATATACTCAAACACAACCAACTTGTCAGTAGAAAAAGGCGGCAAATTTAAGAAACGTAGGCGTGAAGGATTGATCTTTTATATAAAATTTAAATTTCACGTCTTTTTCTAATGACAAGTTGGTTATTGTAGCCGCCGTGCAGGTCAGGATGTCGACGACTCAAACAAAACTTCGATTTATAATAAAGTCAAGTATAATTTTCCAAAAGGTACTGGTTCACAAGGGTTCTTGCCAAAACGGTTAAATGTAGAAAGTGGGTGTTGATAGTATGGAGGATGATGAAAGAGTGATTTGCAATATTTGATCAGTACAAAAGGTGGTTTAAATTTAGGTGCCTCTAATTGGCTGCGTTAGAAAATATGTGAAGCGCTTCTATTGGTGCTTTTGAAAAGCCTCCGAATACTAGCCGAGCCCGACGGCTGCGTTTAGCTACTGCATTGGGAATATTTTTATATAATAATAAGTTGCATTCGCAATAGTTATGTTTGAGTATATTTTATCGGTTAAATTTATAATTACACTAGTTTACTTTATTTTTAAATCTTTTTCGCATCAAGATAAGCATCTCTACCTAAATAAACACTTTTTGACCAAAAATAATAAACGAAAAAGGTACTGAAAAGTTACATAGTAACGATACCCTTAGATGTCGTAAATAATGGAATAGGACTAACTTGAAGTCACTTGGACCCTTTTCAATAAAAACCATTTAAATTTAACGAATCCGGAGACAAACAAATATTGACGCGTTTCTTTCGTCGAGCCTACCTTTTCCTTCCGTTAAAATGAATTCGAAAACAATGCTTGTCATACTGAGACAGACAATAGGATCTCTGCGCTCTCGATCTTGATTTTCAAACAATAATAATGGATCTTAAAGAGGTAAGTCTATCATTAATTCAGTGTCATTAATCATGTCAAGTGTAACCACAAACGTAAGTGTTCGCTCCAAGTCCAAGTCGATCATTCATGAAAATATGTTATTTTGGGTGTCAAGAGATTAATGAATTAGGTGAAAGATGGGTTTATTTAGGTAGAAATGATTTATTATAATTTGCCAAATTTATTCGGATATATTATGATTGTCCAAGGTTAAATGCCGTAATAAAAATTACTTAATGTCTTTAACACCTGTTGACCAGTAAAAATATTATTTTATTTGTTACGTGTATGACTGTGATGAATAAACATTAAGTGAAAATCTTATATAAATCGACTTAGTCCCACGGTGTAAGCTCAATAAGACTTGTGTTGTGGAAACTAGACGACGATATATATATGTCAGATAGATGTAGATAAATACTTTAAATACACATGAAGCATCCATAAACCAGGAACAAATAATACAAATAAAGAGGTATTTTTGCGGCTAATGTTGACTTCTAGGGTGAAAGCGAACCGAGTTCGACATTCAGATCTTATCCCGTTGAATAATACTAGTTTCATGAATCGTAAGCAAATAATAGCAAATAATTGCAAATAAGTCAAAAGAAATGTTAACAGTTCACGGCTTCCTAGGGCGACTAACATTAGCGACCCAGCCTACGAAGCAGGAGTTTCTGGGTTAGGATTCGAACCCAGAAACTATGGGTATTGACATTTATTTGTGTGTTTATCACAGATATTTATTCCTGAGTTATGGATGTTTTTTGTCTATAAAAATTTATATATACCTATCTATTATATCTTCGCTTAGTACCTGTAACAGAAGCCTTTTTGTGCTTACCGTGGGACTATGTCGATTTGTGGAAAAATGACCCATAATATTTATTATCTCCTTTATTTATCTTGCTATTTAAGTTAGGCTTTTTACAATATGTATATAAAAGTAAAATAAAAAGCACTTACAAAATAATACAAAAGATATAAACACATTATAAAAAACGTAACCTGGGGTTCCGCCAGCAGCGGGGCAGGGCCCAAGCTGCCGGCGGTCAGGCCCGCAGAGAGAAGAACCGGACTATCCGTCCTGTGTCCAAGATCATCGCCTTCTGAATCTGACCCTTGATCCAACCACCTAGCGAGAGTCTCTTAATTTCTCAAGGTGTTGGTTGAGACCGTTCGCTGAAACGACTATCAGGACAATGATCGTCGAATATTTATTACTTGTTATTTATTTATTTCGTATGTATATTGTGTATGGTGGTCTAAAATCGAGTGTTCAAGTCTCATTACATTATAGAGCAGATTTAGTTCTCAAAAATATGCATGAGTAACAATTTATCAAAGTTTAATCATTTTATTAGCAGTTCATGTAGGTGTGCACGTGAGGCAGCGTGGGTGTATCATGTGTTCCAACGTATAATCGAAACACATACTTGTTGTTATGAGATACCAATCTCTTCCTGCGTGGTTTTCACGCTGATGTGAATTCGCACGTCGCTCCGGTTTATGATCATGACAGCGGAAACCGCGTATAATAGCGTCCGAATCCGCGTCAAATATGAAGACGGCCTTAAGTAATGAAATTGATCGCACTCTGTATACCCCAGGGGTATACCTATTTACATTGTGCTGTCTACTATAGGGCTAAGAATGTTTCAAAGGAGTCAAATCGGTAGCTTTAAGGGGAAAGTGGACCACCGCCCCGAAACCGCCTTTCCATGCCAACGTAGTCCCCGTTTTCTTCTCTGGATATTGACATGATTGAAAATATTTTGTCACAATTTGATGTATATCAACCACAGCTACGCCCCTACGTTTAATTTTATTAGAATATTCAATTAAGTAATAGGTTAAAATTTGTAAATAAAAAGCAAAGAGCTGCCACTTTAAAAAAAAAAAAATTGTTATGCGATGCTACCGAACAACATAAAAGAACTGCCTAGTAGCAAATTTAAAAGAGCACTTTTTTAATGGCTGCTGGTTTCGACATTTTATTCCATTAATTAATACCTAGTTAATTAACCATCTAGTTATATAAATGAGTATTTTTGCTTGAGATATATTGTATATTTTCATAATTGACAATGTATTTTTTATTGTTATTGATATTTAATTTGTACAAAACTAGTTATAGGACTGGTGTGCTACATAGTCAGTTAACGCATTCACTGCCAGGGGGCATGGCCTAGGAACAAACTTGTATGACGGTGAACGCATATGTATATGCGTCGGTGGCAGTGAATGCGTTAAGAAAGATGGGCTTGACATGTATAAATATGTAGGTCACTAGATAAGTTTTGCAATAGACAAATATGAAACAAACGGGTGGCCTGTCACATATACTTTTTAAAACTATATTTCCATAGACAATGATTGGCTGGAAAACATTTACTTTCTTTTTAACATTTACTTATTAAAAAAATCTTTAATATGTATGAAATGAAAATCTTTAATATGTATGAATGTATGAATGTTGTATAAAATATGCGTAAATTGCTCTTAGCCCACGCCGACGTTTTCAAAGCTTAAATCTATTTTTATAAGTAAATTTAGAAATAAAGTAATGTTTTTGATAGAGGAATATACACATTTTATAAATATATATATTTTATATACCTTTATCAAGATAAAGGTATAGGTGTATAATTTTAAGTTTGTAGTAACAATTTTTCAATATAAAGTGTACCTAATATTAAAGTAGGAATATCAGCGTTCAATTACATTCCAACCAGGTTTCGATTGCCTGGAATCATAATAACACCGGCATAGAAAATGGCCGAGGCAATTTCAAATAATTCTCGATCGTTTTAGGCCTAAGGGTAAACGCTGATTATTAAACTAAATAGTCATTTAAAGTCATAGTTGATTAGGTTTATAACTCAGCGTCTACCCTTAGGCCTTTAAAATAGGTTATGATTTGCCTTAGTTTAAAGACATTTTCAAGTAAGGCTAAGAAGCTAATACAATTTCATAGGTATAAATTATGGTCCTCGCTATAGAGCGATATACACATTTTATAAATATATATATTTTATACACCTATTTGTTCACCAGACTATTTTGGTAATCCATTGTTTTCAGTGGAAGTATGTGGTAAATTTTAAAAATGTAGGCGTGAGGTATGAACTCCCATATAGAGTTTGAAAAACGCGCCTTTTTCTAGTGACAAAATATGTGATATATACCATATGTATACCAATGAGATTTTCGATACTTTTGTACGAAATATCATTTGATATTTATCAGTCGCTTTTCGGTGAAGGAAAACATCGTGAGGAAATCGGATTAATCCCAATAAGACTTAGTTTACTCTCTGGGTTGGAAGGTCAGATGGCAGTCGATTTCGTAAAAATTAGTACTAACGCCAAATCTAGGGATTAGTTACTAGTTAGTGCTTCTGGGCATTTTCCGCAAATCGACAATCATTGTGCCTATTTTGCGTGAAATCGAGGTAGTCGCTACTCTAACCACCCCAACTCCTCCGCGAAGCCTAGCAAAGCTGTCAGGTTACTAACTGCCTCCTTTAGTGTGCACAGAGTCCCTAGGTATTTGCTCCTGTATACTAACTGTTTGCAGTCTAGGAGAATGTGTTTTGGTGTTTCCTTTTTTTCCATGCACACTCTGCACATAGGGCTGTTTTACCCATATTTTGTAGGTGTTTGTTTAGTGTGTTGTGTCCTGTAACTTATACTACTATTTTACGTAGTTGGTGTAATTCTAGGGATTAGTTGCCAAGCGGACCCCAGGCTTCCATGAGCCGTGGCAAAAGCGGTTTGAGTTTGGAGAGATTTTATTTCATCTAGGAATTCAAGAAAGTGTTACGAATCTGACCCTCAATTTAACAAAGTTCAAAGCCAATTTGCTAGGAAATTTTCCGCTCATATTTCGGCCGTGATCAGGTTACTTTGAGGACTTCTATTCCTGGAAGGTTAGTAAAGTACTTAAAGTAAATAAATAAAGGACGTTTAGCAAAAGGAATTACATACATTGAGCCGCCTGTTGATACCTCTATCGCATCACGCGTGTTATATTGCTGTCCCACACATGATGCTGGCGGTCAATGACACTGTGCGAGCAGGACGCCAATATAATTATGCGTGTGCGATAGAGATAAGAACAGGCCGGTCAATGTACAAAATTCCTCGCAGGTGTACTAAGCGTCTTTTTTTAGTAGCTGTAGTAGCAAAGTTAAGTTTAACTTTTCAAGTTTTACGCGCTTAACTTGAAAAGTTAAACTTCACTTTACTAAAGAAAAACGCTTAGTACCTTCGAGGAATTTTGTGGTGCGTGGTGTGGAAAATGGAACATTTCTAACAAGTAAGCTGTAGGGGTGTACCGAGGCAGTCATCAAGTTTACCGAGCGAAGGCGGAGGTCTGTTTCAGCTTGGGTAAAAAAATCTTTCGTATGTCAGGATGTTCTCGTTTACAAGTCCAATTATCATGAAACTTGGTGAGCAGGTTCAATAATCAAGTAGGGTAACGGCGGCTATTAACGCGGGTATCAAAATCGACGTCTAACACCGCGGTGTTTACAAATACGCATTTTGCAAGCAAACAGATCTATTCTCTAAGAAATAAAGCATACACAAAACAAGCTCATTCATTGGTCTATCGTGCCCATTAGTGTGCATTTGTGTGAGTGTAACAAAAAACTCGCGATTCGTCAGTTTGTGCGACGGCGGCGCAAGAACCGGTTGTTCCATACAGACGCGTGACACCACAGGTAAGTGCACTCCAATCTTACTTAGTGTTTTACGTAATAGTTATGGCAAATAAACTAGTGCAATGCCTTTTAAGAGGTTGTGTATTGGTTTCTACACGATTTTGAATTTCTTTTAACTTAGTTTTTGACCGGAAAATACGTTTAAAATTGAAAATAAAATACAGCGGTGATAGGCGCCAATTACTTCTGTTGTAAGTAATTCCGTGGTATGCCACGGTAATAGAAAAAGTGGTAGTTTTGTTATTTACTCTTTAGTTTTGGTACAAATTATCAATTTTATAATTTCTTTTATTTACTCCAATCTTGATCTATTCACGCTATTAAAGAGCTATTTCCGTGGTATGGAAAGTATTCAACTAACCCTTAATTTTTAACAAAAACTTCAGCACCGATTTCCTTGTTTCTATGGGAACCCTTAATCTTTCAACTTTTTTTTATTTTGAGTTAAAACCTAAAATTTACTTGCCAGTTATGTGATTTTGTCTTTACAAGAAGCTTGTAATATACGTGTTTGATTTGATTTGAAAAAACATCTGTGTTTTATTCTTTTTATGGGTCGGAATTAGGTTTAATTAAACTCCAAATTAAGCCTATTACCGATGGTATGATCATATTACCCTCGGTAATAGAATTTATAGAAATCTATTACCGACCCAGAGAAATATCGAATGGGTCGGTAATAGGCTCTTAAAGAGTTATCTATTACCGAGTGACTATTTGGTATTGTATTGAAATATCGCATTTAGGGTACCGCAAGTACAGATTTCGTTGATAAAATTTTGACTTCAGTTATCATTATCAGATTTAAATTCTTCTGTTTTCTGATTCAGTCATTACTCTGACAGACAAGGAAGGGTACCCAACTGCCGGACAATTCCGATTAGATTTTTTTTTATATAATTTTATTTATACAGTAGTCCAAAATCTCAGACATGATTTTTTTTAGCTATAAGAATCAGCAATAAGAAAAGTACTGTGATTTGTTAGTTATAAACGGGTAAATTATAACACATAATATGTGAGAGACTTTATTTAACTTAATTACCTTATCAAAAATATTAGAATTAAAAAATTTCATGTTTTTATATATAATCGAAATTTTATTAGGTGGACGTTTACCATTTCACTGTGGTAAACTTTCACTCAGGTGGTAAACGTCCAGCTTATAAAATTTCGACTATAATTTACGCTGTGCCTTATGAGAAAATGTTACTTACTTGTTTTTTTTGTGCAGCTAATTATGTCAGTGAGACAAACTCTTATCAATCTTTATAGCATTTAAAAATTACTTTATTTAATAACAGGCAGGCCTATTTGTCATATACGTCCTTAGTTGTTTACTAACAATAATTTTTGTTGTTTTACATGTAAAACATTCAACTTATAACTTGTTATACAGGTACTCGTGGGTACTTGGTAAGTTAACTATTTAATAGTATTTGATTGTGCCAAAGTGTAATTATAATCTCTTCGAATATATCTCTTATTTTTAAACATACTCCTATAGTTTTATTTTTTATGTTTGTGTCATTATTAAACTTAATGACACAAAAATAATATACAGAACCCACGTCGTTATTATTGTTTTAACCCTCGGTATTAGGTTTCGAATTTTGAGTTTGGTTTCTGTTAACGAGTGCAGAAAAATCATGCCAATTGTACCCTCGGTAATGAAAGCTCAATTCGCGATAATAGAATCACAGCCTGTCCCTTGCCACGGTAATGGAAGATTTGGTCATTTGGGCTTCAAAAAATATTTTAATACATATAATAACCCAAAATGAATCCAAAAACGTGTGAAACGGAAAGTTCATTAAATGCTCTGATGAAAAAAAAATATTCCTGGCTATTAGACAGCATTGATACCCTTAATTTTTGGATCTCTTTTGAAAAGTTCCTTAACTACCACGGTAATAGGTGCCTTTACCCTATACATTTTTTTATCGATTTAGTTTTTGAATATTTCGAAATGGCGGAGCCTTGGATGTTTCGTTCTCCCTACACCTCAGAGAGCCACTAGTATAAAATTTAATGCTTTAAAATACAACTCAGTTGTGACCCAAATGGTCGCAGTCAAACATAATAAAGTTTATTTCCTATTCCTGGAAGGCACTAGGCACTCAAAGTACCCACATAAATAGTAAAGTAGTAGCAAGGGTGCGTGATGTGAAAACTAAAAGAAATGATAGGGTTCCTTGACACAAAAATGTGAAATTTGGTGAACTCTAACTATAAAGCATAACTTTATTGCAATAAATTATTTTTGTGACTGTGGCTAATATATACATATAAATATAAAAAAGAAAAAGAGGAAATTGCTTTTGACTAAAATACCCGATTTATTCAACCAAAGCGTTAATTTATGCGTTAGTTCCCGTTTATTACAGATCTTCTTTGCATATTAAACTAGGTAAATCCAATCTGACTCCGAGCAAGCTCTGGAGGCTGATTCTGTTTCAACAATTTTATCTGATTTTGATACGTCTTTGAGTCGTGTGAACTGGCATCTCATGCAAAACAATAGGCAAGTTTAACGACCTATCTGGCGTAGCCTAGTGGATAGCGACTCTGCTTATGAAGCCGATGGTCTCGGGTTTAAATCCTGGTAAGTGCATTTATTTGTGTGATATTTGATATCTGTTCCGGAATCATGGGTGTTTTCAATGTACCTATTAAAGTATGTATATATTATATATATCGCTCGCTAAGTACCCACAACACAAGCCTTATTGAGCTTACTGTGGGACTTAGTCAATTTGTGTAATAATGTCCTATAATATTTATTTATTTATTACTTGTGCTAGTGCTGTATTGACAATATCATTCAAGTACAAGGGATGATTCTTAACTGTAAGTGTAACTCATGCAACCAGTATTTGTTTTATTCTGAATTTTTCGCAAATGAATTAAAAAACGTCGTTCGTACTACTATCTAAAAAGTTTAATGTATTTTTTATAGCTGTTGGAATTCCTTGTATAAATAAATAAATAAGTACGTGTGAAAGTGTCATTAAGTACTTGTATGAGGAAGCGGCCGTCTTCTTTCCTCTTAATGGTGATTGGTCCTCACAGTCAAGGTCGTGTCAAAACAAGATGAAAACCTTATCAAGTTGTTAAAAAAAGAATCCACCTTCGGGTAAAGCCACTTTATATGAAAGCAGTACGAATGGTTTTTGTGTAAGCATTTGGTGTTATTTGTTAGCGATCAATGACAATGATGATGATATCTAAATTTGTTCATTAGTGTTAGCTAAATAATGTTTATTTATAGGAATTAGCTATTAAATATTCATACTTCTAGATTTATATTGGATATACTCATATATACGTACATCCCTACAGATGTGTTCGTTAGATCTGAAGGCCAAATCAAAGTACATTTTGATATCAAAATTATATAAATGTGACAATCCATATCAAAAGGGGCCTTATGGCGGTCGGCGTTGCGTAGTACCGCACTATTATTGGCGCGCCGATAATAGTAGCGCAAGCGCCGACCGCCATAAGGTCCCTTTTTGATTTGGATTGTCACAAATGCTGTCGTTCGCTCGCACCAATACATTTACGATTTCGTTGACGAACGAAATGCACGAGCGAACGTTGACAAAATGGAGATGAGATTTTTATTATACTACGCCGGTAGCAAACAAGCATACGGCCCACCTGGTGGTAAGCGGTTACCGTAGCCTATGGATGCCTGCAACTCTAGAAAAGTAACATGCGCGTTGCCGACCATAACACCCCGCACCCTGGTTGAGCTCTGGCAACCTTATTCACCGGTTGTATTCTACGTTGTATCGATATTAGGTACCTACATATATCGAAAGTCGATAAATGAGAAGTCCGTAATGATAATTCAAACTGCCACAAGAATTCCGGCCTCTGATGATCGACCTTGATTTGCTACGCGCCGCTTGCTCCAGTCCACGGCATTAAGGATGAGTCACGCTAGACTGGCCCAAGGCGTCAGACACGTCATTTTATATGACGGCGAATCGGTGACCACGTGGTGCTTTCCATAGATAACGAAGCGCCGGAAGCTCAGTCCCGGCCCTGGCCTGGTCTACATGCCTATACATGTCTATGCATGTCTATACATGGACAATTTTTTTAGCTAAAGCTGCGGCTGTTCTAAATGGCAAAAGCTTTAACGTTTGAGCCATATTCAAGGCAAAGATTGATTGATGGTTTCGGCCATTTTTATAAAATGTCAGCCGATGCGTTTAATTACCACTTTTGATACATTCGACCGCACACCATATTTTAGAATGACCATTTATTTTGTTTTATTTATGAGCCTTTTTGACGGGTATTAAGTGGCTTCAATATTGTCAGTTGTATCACGGCTATTAAAATAATACACACGGCTATAATATAAAAATACTAAAATTATATCTAGGCAATATATTTGCAACATTAGTTAATACATACTGTAATGCGGTGTAACGAATTGGAATAATAAAGTTTTCCGCAGCATAAACCGCTTCTGTAACTTATTATTATTATTAATCATTTATTCTCATAATACACGGTACATATGTTTTACATCAGACTACACTAATATTCATTTAAAGTTTATTGCACAAACAAGAAAAAAATACAAATTTCGGACGTATGCCAGTCAACTGGGTCAAACAGAGACATACATTGAGACATATATTGTGTGGTACCTATGGCCCATATTAAAATATTTCCGCGTATTGCATAACCTATCTGTAAAACTACCCGGTTTTACAGGACAACATTATAGTCCAATACTGCCACTATGATCAACTAATAAATATAGCTGTCTCGGCACCAACTACGAATTCGTAGCTTTTGGTGTCGAGACACTTGGTCCGTGGGGCAAAGGTGCGCGTGGGCTCCACAGGGAGCTTGGAAAGCGATTGAGGGAGGCAACGGGAGACCCTCGCGCAGGCAGCTTTCTCGCGCAAAGGCTTGCCGTCGCGATACAGCGCGGGAATGCTGCCTGCGTGATGGGCACCCTGCCAAGAGGCCAGGGTCTGTTTTAGGTATCTTTATTTTTTCTAAGTAGGTTTAGTTTTAGTAGTTTTATTTTATAAGTAGTCATGATCAATTAATTAGTTCAATATGTAATTTAAGTAAGTATGAATATCGATGTTTTTTTTATCTTATATAATAATAAATAAACCGGCAACTCACATTTTACTCAAGCGGCCTGTGAGTAAAGTATACGAATATAGTTATTTGTTTTACAAGGGGGCATAGTTGACGTTTAACCGCTCGTGTTAAAATTGATACCCAGGCAAGCGAAATATTTCTTGAGCGTTGATGAGCGAAATTGTTCTATTGAGCGTTGCCAGGGTTTCATGCACGAGGGTTAAACAAATTTTGCTCCCGAGTGAAACACAACATTTTTCACCACACCAATCCAAGGAAAATATTAACTGTAACATATTAAACAAGATCAATTGAAATCAAATCCAAATGAACGTCATTAAATATTGATCATCCAAACTCATCATTTAAAAGTCAATTGGACCAGCCAACATAATGAAACAACTCAACATTTGTATCAGTTTACTTTATGCCACATATGGATAAAATGCAACTTTCTCATCAGTTTTTGAACAATCAGTGAGCCTTTACCATGTGGGGCAAAGTAATCAGATGCAAATTTTGAGTTGTTTCCTTATGTTAGCTGGTGGAATTTACTTTTAAATAATTTTGAATGTTACATTTTATATTACGTTGGATTTGATTTGTTTGTTATTTCATAGTTACTATTTTCCTCGCGTTGGTGTGGTGAAAATTTTTGTGTTTCACTCAGAGGCAAAGTTAGTTTCACCGTCGTGCCTTAATGCCCACGCAACGCTCAAGATTCCATTTCTCTTGTGGTTCAATTTTGGAATCTTTCGCTTGCTCGGGTATCAATATTAGCACGAGCCGTTAAACAACAACTTTGCCCCCTTGTGAAACAAATAACTATTAATGTCCTGCGCATGCAATGTAATAATGCATTCAGTATAATAATTAAAAATTATTTGGAGACAACCTTACACAAATCGATCTAGCCCCAAAGTAAGCAAAGATTGTTGTATTCATATTTCGCGAAACTTATGGGATATTATGTGAGTCAATAAACTCGGTGCTTTAATACAACGTTTAGCTGTCACATTATGAAAAGGATTTATATTAACGCAGCTGACGGCGGCTTTTTACAA
Organism: Cydia pomonella; assembly: GCF_033807575.1. Classification (NCBI taxonomy): domain Eukaryota; kingdom Metazoa; phylum Arthropoda; class Insecta; order Lepidoptera; family Tortricidae; genus Cydia; species Cydia pomonella. The sequence continues at coordinate 16,592,202 of NC_084716.1, read as the reverse complement.
GTCTTTTATTAAGAGGTATTTTTCGACGACGAGATTTACTTGTCAAGTGAGAATATATTGTAAAATGGAAATTAAAATCGTGAATGTACTTGTGGCTTTGTTGGAAAATAGAAGCAATAAGTCACTTTATATAAAAAATTGATTACTCATATAAAGAGATGGGTAGTGAGTAAATACTAAATACTCTGTATTAACTAAATATACCCGTATTTATTCGTTTATATCCAAATTGGTGAGTATAAACTACTTAGAGTGCTGAAAGAGGAATATAAATTTAAAATATACCTAGGTGTATTTTGTAAGCCGCTACTGAATTAACTAAAATCAAGTCGGTTATGCTGTCTTTGAGAAATAATCGAATTAAAAAAAAAAAAAACTGATAAAGGACCAAAGGGAGGCCGTTGAATTTTTAAGTCCCGGTGTATTGTGCAGCTCTTTTGAAGTCAGTAAAACGACAGAAAATGTTCACATTTTTCAACCGAATACAATTAACATTAAACGAGTTGATACTTTGATGGCTTACTTACAAAGTTTATTGTAAAAGCCTAGCATTCACACTCAAGTCCGAACTCTGAGGTTTATATCACTTGGGTTGATATTCTATACTATATTTCCATCTTTGTAGTTATGCTTATGACTTTTAAAGATTTTTCTCACGCAGAAGAATAAAACCAAAAGCTTTGCATGTTCCAATATAAGTACTAAGTACTCAAAGTAGCTTGTACTAAGTACTCAATTAATACATAACTAAATTATAGTGACAATAAAGTTGAAGGAACGTCATTGTTTCGTATTGTAACATTTACACAATAGCCGAATACTTATCGAATTTATTGCAGGTGGCGTACTCTGATTGCAATAACAGGTTTTGAATTTGATATGGATTTGTTATCGATACAATCTGAGAGTATAAAAGTGGCCTTTCTGTTTGAAGAAACCTCACTTTTGATATTAACTGATCACATCCATATCCGTAATAGCTCAGTTTTTTTAAATGAAATAGCTTCTGTCCATTTGGACAATTTAGCAAGTGTCAAGGTAGTAAGAGCAAAATTATGCGATGAATTAAACAGTGTACGGTTAGTAGAAGACGGTGAACAGTTAGTATAAGACAGTGTACGGTTAGTACAAGACAGTATACAGCCAGTACAAGACAGTGTACGGTCAGTACACGACAGTGTACGGTTAGTACAAGACAGTGTACGGCCACGAGCTCTCTAAAACCACCCAACTACAGCGCAAAGCTCCCAACTGTGCTCTATAAGTCAACTCTATTTTTTTCGTTAAGGTGTGCCTTTTACTTTATTTTTGAAGTTTATGTTTATAAATGGAAGAAAAAATTCGGAGTAAACCAAAAGGAACATTGGTATTAATACTTAAATTTCTTTTGAACTTGTGGAACATGTGGTTGCCGGGTGTTGACTCTAGAATAGTTAAACGCGTTTCATTTCATTTCATTTCTTTATTTGCATTCAATACACTACATAGTATAACATATATATATATATATATATATATATATATATATAGTCCTCCTCGCCGTATCCGACGACGGCGACTCCTTCAACTGTTTTTATTCGGAAACATGGAAAGCTCTAATATGGCTTGCAAAGCCAAATTTGGTTTTGAAAATGCGATCGCATGGTGCGCAATGTAGCTGACCAGCTGGGTTGTAGGTATAGGTATACGAGGGCCTCGGTCGCGTCTTACGGAGATGGCGCTTGGCATCCAGGTCTTCCAAGCGCCGCTGCTCGTATTGCTCTACCTTTTTATGCACAGTTTCGCGCCATTCCGTTCTACGTATAGTACATGAAACCCCTAGGGGTGTGGCAAAAGATAAAAATTTATATTTACAGAACAGTCACTGATTATAGCAGTCAAAAAAGTCAGAGCGAAATATAATACATATTATTGGTCAGCATTAAAAACATGTTCGCTTGTATAGAAACTAGGAATTAAAAAATTACAATATAAAATAAAAACAAAATTAATATAGAGAAGTATGGTTTTGAAATATGTCATCAATATTATAATAACAGCCTTTCAGTAGAAACGTTTTGAGGGACTTCTTAAAAACATGGTACTCTCGTATTTCCATTAATTCGTTTGGTAGCCTATTGTACAAATTTAATGCTTGGTAGCGTACAGAGTGTTTAGCCACTTGCAATTTCGGGATAAAATTATTGCAAATATTTTTCTTACGTGTTTCTAAACGAACTTGTCTATCTTCCTCTGTTTCATGCAGATTTTTAACAAATGATGTAAGAAGTACGTGTACAAACAAACTAGGTATTGTAAGAATTCGTAGCTTAACAATAAGTTCTCTACAAGAAACCCATTGACGGGTACGTGTCATTGTCCTAATTGCTCTTTTTTGTAAAACAAAAGCTCTACACAAAACCTTAACAAGTTATAACCTTCCTCAAGAATCACATGAAAATCCGTTCAGTAGTTTTTAGTTTTGAAGTAGTTTTATAAGATGTAGTGAATTGACGTTTTCCCCTAGACTTGCGGACGCTAGGTTGTGTGAGTCGTGCACATAGCGAATACACACTGCCATATTAGTTTACTGCATAATAAACTATCAATATTACACTTTCAATAACATTAATGAGCAAAAAACAACATCATCAGTAATATCACCAATATTCAGATCAAATTCATTATACAATATGCCTCTTGGTTCGTCACTGGCGGTATCGTTTATTTTGTTTCCAAGCGTACGAGGGATTTATCCACAGATTTGTCCGGCTTACGGATTTTGCTATAGCCCGTAGCTTACGTATTGAATGATGGATATATTTATACAATCGTGATATATTAGTGAGCTTTTCAATCGAGTACCGGGTTTAGGCAACACTTGCTGAGTTGCCTAAGTAAGGTACGAGATTGGAAAGCTTGATTATATCACTATTGTATACTATACTTTTTCTACAAGTAATCAAAAATAATACTTTTTTTTACTATAAAACCCGAATAGTTAATGAAAATTGGTAAGTATGTCAGTATACAAAAATGTAGACGTAACGCGCGACTAACTTCAGAAGTTCAGAATATTAAAGCCCCATGACGCTATCTGATCAAGCGTTGAAATTCAAGTGAGAAAAACAGAAATCAGATTAAACTAAAAATAAATTTTCGTCTGACTTAGTAAATCGATTTGTCCAAAACATTGCTTGCAAAGTTTGCTAAACCTTTAGTACTTTGATGGAAAATTAATGGATTCTAACCCTCGGATTCTAACCCTCGAGTCAATCTTAAAAGTTGTTATGATGTTATAATAAATATTGATATGATAAGATAACTGGGGACGCTACAAATTACCAGCGGGAAAGGGCAGTCCGAGAAGTATAACGGTGAGAGGCGCTGTAGTGCGTCAGGCATGTTCACACACTTTTATGCCATTAGACGTAAAAGAGTGGCCTGATTCCTATCGACGCGTTCGCGGCACTAAATCATGCTACGGTCGTTAGACAAACTGCCCGCTCATTACACAGAAGAAGATAGAACAGGACAGAAGTAGTTATTGGTAGATCTAAGTAAATATAGGTATAGGTTACTAACGTAGTGTTTACGCTAAAATATTACAATCAATTTTTTTTTTTTTGTTTTTACTCTCATCTGCCATCGGCTTTCTTAGCCATAATCAGATTGTATCTATGTATCTAAAAAATGTCTTTTTTCAGGTGGTGGTCCATTAACCACCATTCCTTTATTATGTGAAAACAGGGGGTGGATTATTCTCTCTGGTCTAGTTCCAAGATCTGCCACCTTTTGAGTCTTGTGATGTTACTGTTGTTGTTTAATAGGTCTCTGGCAAGTTCGTTCTCATGATTTGTGAGCCTTTCCTTATATTTCTTTGAGAAGCTATTTACTTCCTCTTTGATGGTTGGTATATGTAGGTAGTCATGTATTTCTTTATTACGGATAAACCAGGGTGCACAAGATATTGTTCTGAGAGCAATATTCTGGAATCTTTGAAGGATCTCGAGGTTAGAATTGCTCGCTGAACCCCAGAGTTGTATACCATACGTCCAGATAGGTTTTATAATACATTTGTATACCAAAAGTTTGTTACTGAGCGTCAGAGGGGACTGTCTTCCTATTAGCCATAGTAAGCGCTTAAATTGTATGCTAGCTTAATTTTTCTTTGCTTTGATGTGATTGGCCCAAGTGAGCCTCCTAGCTAGACTAACAAAATATGGATCGCTTTTTATCTGAAATAAAAAATTTGGGACTATGGCTATGAGTAACTAAAATTAGAAATAAACAAAAAGATGAATATAATGGGGCCGATCTTACCTGTATCGCAATCGTAGGGTTTTATTTACGGAGGCCGCCAATAATACATATAGTTTCAAGATGGTTCTTTCTTCTTGTTTCTCATTATCACTACTCTTTCACACTTACGTTTATCGAACTCTTATTTAATCACAATTTATGCTATACTTAGTATTACTTTCGTATGTTATTTTTTCAATTGATTGAAATTCAAGAATGTCATATATTTAAATTCTGCTCTCGTCATTTGCGTTTAAGTAAGTCGGCAGAAGACGGGTGATATAAAAATAAAAATGAGGTTGAATATTGAGTACTGTATGAAAGAAGAGCGGGCGAGATGGATGAAAATTAATAATAATGAAAGAAAAGAGGCGCGAACTATAACCCAACCCAAATAAAATAAAAAATGTCAATAACAACCTTCCGCAATAAAAACTAACCTCCCTCTGAGCAGCTTAGTTTCGTATATTATTCTCATTGTTTCTTTTCTCTTTCAGAGCTACCTACGTGTCCGTGCTTACGATCTCCGCGTTCTCCCTCGAACGCTACCTGGCTATTTGCCAGCCTCTGCATCTCTACGCCATGGCGGGACTAACGCGAGCCTCGAGAATTATCCTAGTCCTGTGGATTATATCTGCGATCTGCGCTTCGCCTCTTGCAGTTTACACGGATATTAGCTACAGGGATTATCCACCAAGTAAGTCCCAGAGTCTTCTTCTTCTTCTTCCTTGCCTTATCCTGTCATTTAGGGTCGGCTCTCCTCGTCCTTAGGCGCCAGGACCACCTGTCCTGGGTTGTCTCTGTGTTCAGCTGTGCCCGTTTCAGATCTTTGGCTACGGTTGTCCACCACGTAGCTAGCGGGCGCCCTCCTCCTCTTCTCTCTTCCGGGATAGCCAAGGCCTTTTAGACTGGGTACTCTTCGTTCCTTCTCATAACATGGCCAAACCAAAGCATTTGTTTCTCCACAAGCTTATCCCCTATGGGTGCAACTTTAAAGGAGCCTCTGACGTATTCGTTGCGTATCCTATCGTGCCTTGTTACGCCGGCCGACCATCGTGGCATTTTCATTCAAGTAAGTCCCAGAGTAATATTTAATATTTAAAAATAATAATTCAGAGACCATAATGTACTAAGTCGTGAATGAATTAATGTGTAAAGCTTCCAAAATATGTCTACAAAATATTTCGTGACAGCTGCTAATACTTCGTTATAAAAATTTACTATCAAAGGGACCATCATTCGATGCGAGCTTGCGTTGAGATATTGAAGTAACTCCCTTGCTTTTAGCTGATTAGGACACTAAAAGTTCATTTACACATCATTCGTTAAAGGGTTCATCACACTCACCACCGACGTACGAATACGTGAATGACGGTGAATGTTGTGCGCAATCATTAGACAATAATTATGAAAACGAGGGTAGCTTCCCCCTTCCACCGGCGTCGCCCGCGTCGAATAATCGGTCTCGGAAAGCTGCAGCCTGCAGTTTGCGTCGGTCCGCCAACGCGTGCTTCTGTTTAATAATTCTCTATTTGTAGCGAAACATCTAGAATGCATTAGATTTTCAGTAAAAAGCTGTACTGTAACTATCTAACACCCATACTGAGTCCTGTTATATTGAGAAGAAAAATAAATGCGTAAAAAGAAAATCACAGGTAACTAATGGCCCCGTGGGTGTATTTTCCTGTATTTACGTTTTATCACTAAGTAAAGAGTTATCAACAGTAGAGGTAAATCAATATCAATTCAGTATTTTTAAAAGTGATAAGGACAGACGGTTCACTAATGTATCTTCGCAAATGATTTTACTCAAAATATCATTTGAAAAAAGCGGCCAAGTGCGAGTCGGACTCGCGCATGAAGGGTTCCGTACCATTTAAGACGTATTAAAAAAAATCTACTTACTAGATCTTGTTCAACATTTTACCACTTTGACACACATTTTACCACTTTGGAAGTTTCTCTCGCGCAAACTATTCAGTTTAGAAAAAAATGATATTAGGAACCTAAATATCATTTTTGAAGACCTATCCATAGATACCACACGTGTGGGTTTGATGAAATTTTTTTTTTTTTTAATTTTATGACGTATAAAAAAAAAACTACTCACTAGATCTCGTTCAAACCAATTTTCGGTGGAAGTTTGCATGGTAATCATATATTGTTTTTAGATTTTTCATTCTGTTATTTTAGACGTTACAGGGGGGGGGGGGGGGGACACATTTTTTCACTTTGGAAGTGTCCCTCGTGCAAACTATTCAGTTTAGAAAAAAATGATATTAGAAACTTAAATATCATTTTTGAAGACCTATCCATAGATACCCCACACGTATGGGTTTGATGAAAAAATTTTTTATTTTAAATTATGACGTATTAAAAAAAAAAACTACTTACTAGATCTCGTTCAAACCAATTTTCGGTGGAAGTTTGCATGACAATGTATATCATATATTTTTTTTAATTCTGTTATTTTAGAAGTTACGGGGGGGGGGGGGGGGGGACACATTTTACCACTTTGGAAGTGTCTCTCACGCAAACTATTCATTTTAGAAAAAAATTATATTAGAAACCTCAATATCATTTTTGAAGACCTATCCATAGATACCCCACACGTATGGGTTTGATGAAAAAAGATTTTTTGAGTTTCAGTTATAAGTATGGGGAACCCCCAAAATTTATTGTTTTTTTTTTTCTATTTTTGTGTGAACATCTTAATGCGGTTCATAGAATACATCCACTTACTAAGTTTGAACAGTATAGCTCTTATAGTTTCGGAAAAAAGTGGCTGTGACATAATCGGACAGACAGACGGATATGACGAATCTATAGGGGTTCCGTTTTTTGCCATTTGGCTACGGAACCCTAATTAGTCAATAAAACTGATTGCAATTTTACAGTTAGCATCATTCTTTTTTGTCGAGCAATCTTCGAGTTAAAATACGTGAGCAACTCGTTTCAAAATAAGATAAAATAAGATTTATTCGTTGCAAAAACTCTAAGGTCTTATAAACACCACAAAAGTCCATCAGCCTGCCCATTTTGGACGCACATGCGTATAATAATAAACTAAACTAAAACAAGAAAACGCACTTAACACCGTACTTGTACCAAACCAATATCCTCTTTTCTGTATCATCTGCCTATGTCTGTTTTTTTCCCCAATAAAGAAAATAAAATAAAATAAACCGTAAACGTGATACGTAACGTTTGAATGTATCTAATATGTCTGTCGGCCCGATTCGAAAAATGATTAAGGCACGTTAAAGATCTTGGAAATATCTTTAAAAGATTGATAGCTAAACGACATGTCAAAATTGACGTTTATTTCGATTCCGCTGTGATCCCAATAAGATCTATCTGCGATATTTCTAACGTCAAAGTAACATTGTCCGAATCGAGCTGCTTATGTCAATTATACGGCATACAAACGATATCTAAGTGAGAACTTAACTAAACCAGAACTTGTCGTTATCGTATCTCATTCTTCGAATCGGGCCGTGTGTCTCACAAAAGTGTTGTCATTAAAATTAACGAACCTTATGGGCACTTTGTAACTGAAAGACGAATTAATATTACTTAGCTTTATTCGTCAAATAAAGCATATAGCATCGCAGGTTGTTTTTGTTATTAACTACAAGGAATCTTTATGAGTATTTATCTAGTAAGAAATTAAAACAAGACTCTCATTTCCAAAAGTTAAATTTAAGACCAACGGAGAGGAGGTTTTATTACTGATTCAATTAAATAAAGATCCCAACCTAATGAATTAATAATCCAGAAACACCGTCCAAATTAGGATTAAATAATCAGAAATTTGAGGAAAACGCTTGATTACAAGCCCTGTCTGAAGGCTCTAATCCCCAGTCCTTTGAGATTTAATTTGTTAAGATAAATCGTAGTTAGACTTTTCGATACCTATAAAAGGTCACCACTGAATTTACGACCTTATACGGGAAAAAGTTTTAAGTCTGTGATGGACTTCTGGAACTTATTTGGGATTATAGTTGAGGACAAATATTTTTTATGCCTGTCTAAATATTTATATTGTAAGGACAATATTGTTAAAGATAGACCTTTTTTCAAACTATATGCCTTAAGAGGGAAGAATAGCATTTTTAATTCTATGAAATTCCATTTCGGGAGAAAACGGTATCCACTAACTAAATCTTAAGATATCACTTTAATTTTGATGTCGATCGCTTATCGATTGAATCAATATTGTGTCAATAACATACAAAAAAATCAGAGGAGAGGAGAATGGAAAATATTTAGAATTGAAAAAACCTTTACCTTTTTGAATGGACGATAACGTGGTATACATGTGTGTGTGTGTGTGTGTGTGCGCGTGCGGGCGTATGTGTGCGTTTGTGTGCGTGTGTGTGTGTGCGTGTGCGTGTGCGTGCGTGTGTGTGCATGTATGTGTTTGTGTGTGCGCGCGAGCGTGCGTGTGTGCGTGCGTGTGTGCGTGCGTGTGTGTGCGTGTGCGTGCGTGTGCGTGTACGTGTGCGTGCGTGTGTGTGTGTGTGTGTGTGTGTGTGTGTGTGTGAGAGAGTGTGTGTGTAGTCGATATAGGATGGATTTAAGCAGAGTAGTTCTAATTCTATTTTAATAATTTTATATTGTTTCTTATTTTGATAGGACCTTGACCTTGAGCATCAATTAGCGGTTCACATGGCAAGTAGGAATCGTTTAATAAGACAGTACGCTCGTACGGTCGGTTCCCCATCTTAAGTAACCAAGTAGCCATGCCATACTAAGTTGTATAGAAAATGGATACTTATATTAGGGAACCGACTAAACCGTACCGCACGGTCGGTTCCCCAACTTAAGTAACCAAGTAGCCATGCCATACTAAGTTGTATAGAAAAGTGGATACTTATGTTAGGGAACCGACTAAACCGTACCGCACGGTCGGTTCCCCAACTTAAGTAACCAAGTAGCCATACTAAGTGGTATAGAAAAGTGGATACTTCTGTTAGGGAACCGACTAAACCGTGCCTTACGGTCGGTTCCCTAATTTAAGTAGCCAAGTAGCCATACTAAGTAGTATAGAAAAGTGGATACCTATGTTAGGGAACCGACTAAACCGTGCCGCATGGTCGGTTCCCCAACTTTAGTAACCAAGTAGCCATACTAAGTAGTATAGAAAAGTGGATACTTATGTTACGGAACCGTACTAAGTGGTGCGCGTGGGATGCCTAATGACACGACTCAAGGCAGAATTTAAATATTATTACATTATTTTTGAAGTCGGTTTTTCTTTAATGGTTAATTTTATCTTTTTTTTTTGTTTTAGGCTTTTGTAACGAGTATGATGTGTGACGCAGCATTTTATTCGGTCCTGTCTGGCCAAACAGTCATGTCGCTAAAAAGTTATGCGCTTCGGGTACGTTTTATGTTTCAAGGTCTGGATCTAAATCCCTCAATAAACTGAAATAAATGTCATGTACATTTCAAAAGATATATTTTTTTTTTATTATTAAATTATATACCTAGTAGTGTTTTTACTTGAAATAAAAACAAATTAAAATTGTGATGTATGTAGGTAGGTATAAAAATAAGTATAGGTACCCACCGTTACTATCTATAATAAAACAGTCTTGCATTAACGCCAGTGTGTTTCATTTAATGCATTCTAAACTATTTTCTGAAAATAATTTAATTTGTTCTAATACTTCTACTTGTAATAGTTCCCTCATTGTTTCATGGATTCCATCATCAAAACTGGATTTGACCGACTTAGAACTACATAATAATATATACTTTAAAAACTAAAAATATTTTTCCAATCCGTTAGAATTTTTCAAAACGATGGAGTTTTGAGATAACAAAAAAACCGGCCAAGAGCATGTCACTCAAAAACGGCTTATAGCTCATGTTCACTATAGTTTTCCTTGATAGGCTTTACTTTCCCGATTTTTTCCATATTTTTTGAATCCAATGGTTCAAAAGTTACAGGGTTATACATTTCTTTTCTTTTCAGAGCGATTCTTTCCTTTAAATTTATCGGAAAATGGTTCTTGAACACATTTATTAGTTTTATACGATTGAAGCGAAAAAAATATCACCCCCCCATAACGTGTATGGAAGGTACCCTAAAAAATCTTTGTTTTTTTCTTCGTCGGCATAATTGATTTGGGTACCTAATGATTCTCCGAAAATTAATTCACAGATTATCGATTCGCAGACAACGATTCGCCGAACATCGTTTCGCAGAGTGATTCATTTGTAGATGTAACTTTTGGTCGACTAACATTACGCAGAATCTTGATTCACTTACAGTTCAGTTCGCTTCTGTGTAAATTAGCAGAACTATTATTGGACTATTTTCATTTGGCAGAGTAATCTTTTCGTTTAATTTGAATCAATTTTTAACTTAAATATGAACAAAAGCATAGGTACTGTACAAACAGCAACACTCTTAACTGTCCACCTTATGCCTTTTGTAATAAGGTCCACCGTTGCACAGTTATCAATTGGGCCATCGTACCTATGCAATATAGGTTTTTAATATCTGGGAGACCGAGCCTTGCTCGGAAAATGTATAAAACTCAAAAATGAGTGTTTTCCCAGAGATACGACCTAGCTAGATCGATTTTTCGCCCCCCGAAAACCCCTATATAGCAAATTTCATCGAAATCGTTAGAGCCGATCCGAGATTCCCGAAATATATAAATATAACAACACTACACCCTACCACTACTTGTACTGTACTGTATACAAGAATTGCTCTTTTCAAGGCATAAGATTTTATGGTCATTTGTGCTAGTGAAAATAAGTATATAATTAAATGTATCAAAACCATGTTTATCCGACTCAAACTAAAAGTTGTTGTGTAGGTTAGTCATGTCATAGTCTAGGCATAAATAAGAGGGAAGTTTTGCTTATCAATATTCATGCCAAATGATTATTCGACCTATTGTGTTTCGAGGGTAATTGTGAGACTTACTAAATGATTATTCTACGAAAAGTAAATATGTGTATCAATGTTCTGCGACTATTATGCGTAATGAAACATCGTTACTCGGCCAAATAACCCGTCTGCGAATCGTTGTCGGCGAATCGAAAATCGACGTATTTATTGTCGGAAAATCAATAGGGCACCAATTGATTTATATGTAGGTATTTCCATGCCAAATTGCATCTTTCTAGCACTAATGACCACCGAGCAAAGCCGCGGACAGACAAACGGACAGACAGACAGGTGCCTATGGAACCCTAAAAATGGTGCAATTAATAACTTCCTCCTTGCTTTGATGTCGGGTAAAGATAATTAGAGTCAGTATGCAATACACACAGGTATTGATTGAAACTATAGTTACAGAGATAGGTATTGATGATTTGATTATCAGGCTGCTGAGCGAGCTTTTGTGCTAACACAATAGATAATGAGCATGTAACCAGAGAGTTCGTCTCCATTGGAAATGGGTAATTCAAATTGAGTACTTTTCAATTCATTGTTGCTGCACGCTTTTTAGATTTCAATAATGTTAATTGTACCTGAAGGTATATATCAAGCAAAGATTTTAACAGACGATCTCACAATAATTATATTTAAACATATTGAATAGGAATAAAATACGAGTAGTTATACATTAGATGAGTGCTAGCAGTTTTACAATAATTTAATTATAATACTTAGATGTTTATAGTGTGGAAGTGTTAGCATAAACGGCCAACTTCTATGAAATTATGACGTTTAAAATAACACTTCCACACTCTGTGCTATCAAATACAGCGCAGAGTTAGCTTAGCCTGACTCTAAACACTTTGATACATAGAAGATATGCATAGTCAGGAACACATTCGCGATATACACAAATAAATGCCATCACGGATTAATAGTAGTAGTAGAATTTTACGACATGATTCAATGGACGTTGTTTGTCGATCGATGTGTGAAGAAATGTCGCGCTGCTATAGGACTTTATAGCCATAAATGGTGATGGGGGACCCCATACACCCACAAGCGCCGCCACAAACATCTACAACAGATGATGAGGCCAATGATAATTTTAAAACTAATACGGAACTTAATCGCGTAAACTTACGTTTATTATATGGCCTGACGTTACAAACGTGACGTTACGTTCGTGGTCACAGGCAGACTGGCGAGGAATTTTATCAACATCTTGCTGCACGGGTTTTGCGAACTACCCTATCTTGATTATTCACTTGTACGCTAGGGTTGTCACTTTGCCTACACACAACACTCACGACATCCGATGGTATGTGTTGGAATGTTTTTTCACCCTTACATTTGCTAATCACTTCAATTTAATTGAAATCAATATATGAGGCCAATGATGTTTGACCATATTCTGAGGGGTGAAAATATCGGTCACACTTAATGATATTATATATATAAGGAGCACAAAAATAGTTCCATATTTATATATAAATAAAATAAATAAAAAGCATTTATTTCGGACAAGATCCATATGCCTATACAAAAACACAAACCACAAACAATCAAAATATTTCCATGTAAATTACAAAAAATAAAATTAAAATATTAATTAAATTAAATTAAAAATACGGATAAAATTAAATTAACATTATACATATACTTACGAAGAAATCTGTTTTCTCATTAATTTGTCACACTTGTTGTTAAACATGAGCTTGTCTCTTTCTCTTCCGGTGAGCGGGAGCCCATGTAGCATGTGCACATTTCTCGCTTGCCTAGGTGCGACTAAAGGCAAACTGTACAATTTGTCACTATATAAGCGCTTCAATTTTGGAACGCATATTTGAGCAGTTATTTGCAACGCATTTTTGAGTTATGAATCATTCATACTGAACAATTTTTCCAACACCAAAAATTTTTCCAACTCCAGGGAGTGAGACAAAGTAGCTTTTTAATTTAGTGAAGGCTATGAATGCAGGAATAAAAACTTTACTTGATGTTGAATTTTTTAACCTTTATTATGTTCTCACTACTGAGGTGAAAAGTTGTATGTGTCACACGAGAGCAAAGTTATTTTACATCTCGTGATTTTGAGTCCCTCGCTACGCTCAAGTTTCAAACCTAGAATCTTTCGCTTACTCAGGACTTAAAATCAACACTCGCAAGAAAAACTAACTTTCCTTTCTTGTTGCACAAATAACTATTTCTCCAATATGCTCGGAAATGTTCACCTTATTGTAGCAAAAATAGAACGGGAAGTTCTTCTTTATAGTCAAACTCAGATAAAACGGGAAGTTATGAAACTTATTAATGCATTGTTTTTTTACTTTTTTTAAACTTGTATCCACTAAGAAAAATGCAAACAGCAAATTAATATAGCCGCGGGCTGCGTCTACACGACCCGGTCAGCGCCATTTCAAGCTATAGGATAGAGTCGTAAAAGACCGTCGTGAACGATCGTGCGAATATACAACCTTCACATTTTTTAAGGATCTCATGCGTACAAATACAGCTTATATTGCACATTTATTTTGAATGAGCGAATATTGAACGGTACTGAATGGCAGAATAGTGTGCCTTTAACTTTAATAAATAAAATAAATAGGGAAATTGTTTTTGACATTTTTGATGTGAAGGTTCGAGTTGAGTGCTGGTTGATGCTTAAATTATGATTATTTTACCTTGTTTCCTCGCATGTTTGGAGAAAAGCACTATATATGCCTCGGCAGGAACAGCAATACGTGGATTCGTCTTCTTTGTCGGACTCCGCATCGCGTCGTCCGACAAAAAAGAATCTCATCCACGAATTGTCCTTTCCCGGCCTCTAACAGACATATTAATACGCCGCCGCGTCAGTCTGCCAACGCGTGCTCTCTTTGAAGCTACTCGATATGGATTGGCTACTTCTTTTAAATATTGCCGTTATGTACAAATCTTAGTTTGACTACCATTTTCTACTTATCTCTGTCAGTTGCTTAGAGGTTAGCTGGAAGGGATCCTTAAAGGTACACATTTATTGTATTTTCTTTTTGTTATGTAATTGTTTTGTACAATAAAGTGTTGTTATACTACTACATTAGGGCCATATCACAGGCGATTTACGAGCGAGTTGAAAGCGAAGCACGCGCGCGCAGAGAACTGACTGCGTGCTCGCCTCGCTTTCAACTCGCTCGCAAATCGCCAGTGGTGTGATATGGCGGGCCCCTAGCGGGCACAACTTACAAGTCCAGTCGGACGATTAGATAGGTAGGTAGGTAATTTTTTAGACATTTCGCAGAATATAAAACGATAGGTAATAATGTCCGATTCATTTTGCGGAGAAAATTGCTTATGATTACGTTAAAAGGCAATTTCACTTCAAAATGGACTTCGTTGAAAAACGAGCGTTTATTAGCGATTTACTTTAGTAATTTTTGTTAAAGTTAAAATCGTGTAAATATTACTAAATTTGCATTAAATAAAAGATTTGCTACGCTCTAAATCAGGGGTCCAGATTTGTTTTCTGCTGTATATTACATTTGCTTATTTAATAAATTTAAGTACAAACGAACCGCGATGGTTATTTTATTTAAAAAATTAGGCCCCTGCAGAAACTAATTATGGATCCCTGCTCTAAATTATCTATAGGTATGTAAGATGAGTAGCATTACAATATCTTGTTTCTAAACTGAAGTAATAATAATAAAACGAGGCAGTTATATTCGACGACCCTTAAAACCCTCTTCATCTTGATATTTCTTGTCAGAAGAGTACGCTTCAAGATAAGGCCAAACCCGTCTTAATATGCGTATTAGGTACGCATAGTTAGATTTTCTGGAAGATGTTTCGCATGAAATTCAAATGTTTCTATTAAACCTGCTATTTATTGTACCCCAGCCCGCGTAGCCAACGTGCATATCGTTCACGCTCCGTGGCGAACGAAACGCAACTGTAAGTCGCACTAATATGGAAGATTGATAGAGAGAGATGACTACGCTACGCTACGGAGCGTCAATGATTGTAAGGTTGGCTACACGGCCAGAAACTTCCAAATTGCCAAAACAAAATTGGCGCGCGCCCCGCGAGTATAAGTTTTTCTTTATTTATGCCTTAAAATAATATAGTTGAAATACATTTTTTTTCTTGTTATAAGGAATTTATTAAAATTGTTCTCGTTATAACATAACGTCGAATGAGAAGACGCTTGTGGCATACGTCACTTACATTGGTTTGCAGAAGCGCGGATAGAAAAAAAAATTTTTTTGAAAGGTTTTTTATTTAGTAAATATTCAACTTATTTATCATTTAGCTGTTTGTTTAATGTTTACATGCTTACTATTTATAGTACTACAAAAATATTTTGAATGTAGTATCATGAAATAAAAGCATTTTTTGCTTTGTCCGATTTTGATGAGTAAATGTTAAAGTTTTTTAATTACCGATTAGTGTCAGTTAGCGGCATGTTATTTTAGGAATCATTGAAACGATTTTGTCCAAAAATAAATATGGCACAGGGTTAGCCGAAGATAAGGTATTTATTGAAGTTTTCGAAGCGCAAACGATTGCCGACGATCATCTTGGCTTTATCGTTTTCACACTACTGTTACAATGGTACGAAATAATTATTATTAGTTCTTGTTTGATCGAATTTCTCGAACCTTTGTTCTTGCTCTAGTTTACATTATTTACAAATATTGGGCTGAATCTTTTCTAACTGAATGAGTCAAGAAATTGCCTTTCATTTTACCTGTATCAAAAGCTGAATTCTGTTTTTAAATTCTGTTTGAGCATTTCATACAAACGGTAAGTTAGTCTTCTAGTCGTTTCACAAAATCCATTATTCAAGCAATGCCTAATTGTAGCTCAAAGTATTGGCGTAATTTATGAGTCCTAGTCGATTATGTTTGCTTTAATGCCGAATTTATTTGTCAACGTACGTTTCTTATTGTTATATTATTATCTTATACCTTTAAACGAGCAATTCTTGTATATTTATAATTATATTTCGGGGATCTCGGAAACGGCTCTAACGATTTCGATGAAATTTGCTATATGGGGGTTTTAGGGGCGAAAAATCGATATATTCTTATCTATTCCTAGAGATAAGACCTTGGTCTTATCTGCCTACTCTTGATTTTATTTAGTCACTTCGTCTACCTATAAAAATATTTACGAGTTATCTTACTTTTAATTAAACGAATTCAAACTCAAACATTTATTTAGGAAAAAGGCCACAAGGGCAAAGGCAAAACACACAATACGTTTACACCCACACCTAAACTAACAATAAAAATAAATCACTCTCATTCATTAGCTGGAGCCTGTTGTGTCACACTTTATATCTCAAAACACGAACAATAACTTTTTTTTTAAATAGCTTCATTTTATGCAGCTTTACTTACTCTCCATATTATTATGAGTTTTTGAGTCAGTCTGACACCCTCGTAAGGTCCTACCCGTAGTTTATTAGGTACTAATTAATTTAGGGTCTGTTTCACAATGTACAAGTAAAGTCCTTAATAGGCTACTAGCCACTTATCTGACGAAAACACACATTTTTATACACAATACACAAATACACAATTTTTATACACAATAATTTTTACACAATAAATAAGTTCAACTATTATATAGGTAAATTATTTAACTGCTCTATAATTTATTCGTTACTTAGCTATCCAATACTTTACTTAGACTTCGTGAAACAGACCCTTGAGGTAAAATAAACCATTTTCATTTGGAACGGAGATCCATTTCTTTTGTAACATTCGATAGCAAAACAACAAAAAATCAATAAAAATGCCGTCAGTATTAAATTAAAATTTAACTGGACATTTTATTGTATGGTGTGCCACAGGAAGGTGTGAGTGTACAGGAAATATAAGCGTCAATCGCGCTCGAATTGTGAAAAATCAGAATTTTTTGGGTTAAAATTTGCGTACTAAATGTCATCTTCCAACTGTTAAATAACAGACGACGTCAACTACTACTAGACAGAGCACACAATAAGACAAACGAGGTCACCACAGCCGTCGGCTGAGAATACGTTTGGACCATATCAGTTTTTGAGCAAAAACGTTTTTAATGATTCCTAAAATAATAATAAAATATGCTGTAATTGACACTAATCGGTTTTTAAAAAACGTTATTTCTGCAAAATATTGTGCCATATCCGCATTTTATAGAGGAATTTACACTCAATTAACAGACAATTATCACAAAAATTGTGACATATCCAAAACTTTGTGTCATGTTTAAAACAGCGAAAAATTCCGATAAAAAATATGAATTTTTTTCTTCTATTCTCCTGCAAACCAGTGTAAGTGGTGTATGGCATAAACGTATTCTCACCCGACGACACATAAACCGTACCGTACAAGTTTTGTATGGGAGCGCGACCGCTTATTCTAGTTGCGCACACAATTACAACTAGTACTCGTACATTGGGTGTAAATGAAACTCGATTGTGCTGCTCAAATCATAACATTTTACAAGTAAAATTACATTTATGTGTGTGACCTCTTGTTAATTGCAAACGCTTCATAATGCGGTGTCGGTATAGTCTGTGTAAGTAATAAATAACTAATGTGTCCGATAATCACACGGTGGGCGCCATTGTCATGTATACACACAATACCCTGCAAAAGCCAAACCTGCCAAAACTTATAAAAACTTCACATCGATAAATCATCACAAGTAATGTAACCCATGCCTAAGATCAAAGTTTCTTGTCACTCATAAAAAGCCAAGTTTAAGTAATGTTTTTAAAAAATAATGGTCCAAACCGATACTTGGCAGCCAACCAGTTGGCGCGGAGCATGCATTGTGCCAAAGACAGTAAAAACCTAATGAGTATCTGTTCCATATGTCACTAACGGTCATTTCTCAGTGCTGAGAATATTATCAGTTTATCACTTTTATGGATAATTCCACATTTATACTTACAATTCAATATCGGCTGTTAAATACATGTTTCGGAAGTGTTTATTACTTACTTACTTTTTACCCCCGAGTATGGAGACATTGGAGACGGTATTTGCATTTTGGGTCCGAGGTTTGTTAGCTGCGAGATATGCTAAATCTGCCAGTGAGACTTATAATTTATACTTGGGCTGCTTGACATGTACACACCTCCATTATGGAGAAGTTCTTCTTTCACTCGGAAAGTTGGTCTTATTTAACTTAGAAGTATAAATTGATTACGAAAGCACCTTTCAAGAAAATCGATGTCAATTACGCTATTAGTCTCCACACTGGCCTAAGGCGGGTTGTCCAACGTGTTAAAAAGTTATAAATGAGCGCCGATAGCTCACTAAACGTTGTGTAAATTTACACTAATTTTACGGTTAAAATAGTGTAAATTTATGTGTCGGAGAGCCCATGTCTCCATTTTTCTAAAAGTGTTGTGCTCCGGAGGCCAACTCAGCCTTACATTTTGATATTAAAGTTATATCTAAATTACGTCTTTTGTTATTTTTCACCCGTGCGTCTCGCTCGTGCCAAAACACGTAAGTACGAGCTAAATGCACGCGCGAATGACATAATTTAGATATCATTTTGATGTCAAATGTACGTTTAAATTAGCCCTTCGGTTCACCTTGCCCGCGCGTTCGGGTAACCAATATATGAGTCAAACTTTAAAATTAGTTCAATGCTAGTTTGATTCACATTGGATCGTGTTTATTTAAATATTGCCCAGAAAAAGAAGAAACAAACAAATTAATAAAACATGATGATGTGCATGTTGCGGAATGTTTCCAAAAAGCTAAAAAATATCGGGAACTTCATGATAACTTCACAGAAAATAGAGGAAATATTATTTCTGGAAATTGAGAATTTCGATCCTCAACATCCCCCAATACACAAAAATTTTCTTCATCAAACTTTTATAACCACTCTTTTACTTTTCGTGCTGTTCGGCATTGAATGGGTTTAATATCATAACATTTCTTCCGCAGATTCTGGCAACATCTCGATGGAGTCCGCATTCTGCGCTCTAATGGCTCCTTCTCCGCTCCTCGAGCTGAGCAGCATCTTCTTCTTCTTCGTGCCGGGTGTGCTCATTCTCTGCCTTTATGTCAGGATGGGCTTGCATATCAGGTAAGATTCGGTTCAAGCTAACCGTGTACAGACTTTGCAATGAAGAAGTGAGGTGCCACAGGTTCTATACAAATAGAATTTTATAGCACTACCATATTTTGTCTGCAAAGTTGGTGCAAGACAGGCGAGGCGATTAATGTCTTGCAGGTGTAGTCTTATTTCTTGCAGTTTTAGTCTTGGCAGTGCATTCGCTTATGAAACATGCCGTACGTTACGATTTTTGCCGTTCTGAAACCGCTGGAAAATAATCTAGCTAGAAAATAATAATTTAATTTCTTTGTATACACTAACCCTTAGGTTATTACGAGTAAGATACATTCTACTGACACACCTATTTTTTATCGCAGTGCGTTCTAAGCCTTGGGAAGGATCATACGGCGACTTTTTTGTAGTGATTCAGTAGCGATGCAGCCGCGATACAGTATCGGTACAGTTGCGATAGTTGCGATGCTGTCGCTGGTGATATGTCATATACCCTCGTACCACACGTAAACACGACTCTGCATCGCTACACAATTACAATATGTATATGTTACAATACTAGTATTGTGCTTCTGAAACACTGCAAAAAGTCGCCGTGTGCACAGTGCCATGACCTTTCTGAAAATTTGATAGTTTTTTTAAGCGCTTCCGGTATAATGACACATCGGATAAATGTGCTTTACGATAAAATATGATTGACCGCGATAAAAAATCTTGATAAAATGAATGACTCAGTGGAACTTTTCTATTGCGGTAAATAGGGTCAAAATTATTTTCGTTGTCTTGTAATTTCTGAACACTTTGTCACGTTTGTATTTGTGTCTCGTATTAAATAAATAAAAAAAGTGGCTGTGACATAATCGGACAGACAGACGGACATGACGAATCTATAAGGGTTCCGTTTTTTGCCACTTGGCTACGGAACCCTAAACAGTCGAGTGCTATTGCATATCTTTCATGTCTTGAGGCTTGTAAAGTTGTATACGCATATGGGGGTATGTTTTTATTATAATATACGATCTTCACCAAATGCATGATGTACTCATATCAAACAACAAAACGTCTGCAAAAGATGATACACAAATACGAGTATGGCGCCATCCGCGCGCCACTGCGCTGAATCTTATTCTTTGAACGTCGTTGCGTGCGATCGTCATGAGAGGGGTAGCGCGGGGGCAGAGCGCTCCACTCATAATTTACATAAGAAAAAATCAAAATTAAATTTGATCTCATACAAAGAGCTACACTACGTCACATTTTTTGGGGACATAAAACAAGACAGCGAAAATAATTTAGACCCAATAATGTGGTAACGACAGAAACATTATTTACGAAGGAAGTTGGCAGTAATATCACTAGTGTATAGTTGTTGCAATGCTGCTGAGCGCATTTCAAATGTATCCTTAACGTTGATCTGAGAAATGTGATATCTGAACTGAATTGTGCAATGTGCATTTCTCAGTCAATTGTTAAGATTATAGAAAATGGGCCCTTCTCCATACACACGTAGTCCCCATTTATTTCCTGGATACTGCCATTATGGAAAAAATTATTACACAATTTGGTGTAAGTATATTAACTATAGCTATGCTTCTTTGTTTGACTTTTTTCAATTTTTTATTATTGTATGTAGTAGTTACGAGTGATAAAACGAATTCCATACAAAATTTAAAAAAGCTTTTCACTCTTATAAATTGAGAAAACGATATAAACAAACACAGCGGATAGCTGGGGTTAATATACATTAATTTATGTGATAGTATTTTCTATAATGTTAATGTCAGGAGAGTAAAAAGGGAGCTACGTTTGTATGGTGAAGCAGTCTACCTTTTTCTTTTTAATAATGCCAGTTTATCTTAGAAACAGTCTAAATAGAGAGTTTCCTACCATTCTGTATATGAAATACCGCAACAGAGTGTACATGCAAATAATTCATATATGGGGACGTAAAATCAAGGAAATAAATCTTACTAACTGAACATTCTCTTCAGCCTTTGTAAAGCAGACAAAATATACTTCCTACGATGGTTTTGAACTTCATTTCAAAGTAATATGGTTCAATTTTGCATAATTTTACACCCTTATACCCGTTAAAGGGTTAGAATAGAAATAGGACCTAATGCGCTTTGAGGCTCGAAGCGTAACAAGCATACCCTTGCTAGAGACACTGTTTATTCGAGTTACTAATGAGATCTTCAGAGAAATAAGTAAGAATAGAATTGAATATGAAACATAAAGTCAGAAACAAGAGCTAGGGTCGTCAAAGAACGTTGTTTTCCTTTAACAGTGAACAAATCTGAGTCCGTAAGGTCGATTATGCTTTAACAATTTGAGTAGGTTTTCATCTTATGATAAATCATTAAATCATTTATTCATTTGCAAGAATGTAGTACACATAACAAGTTCTTAAAATATAAAATTGTCCAAAACGTTCTGCTTAACAAAGCATGCAAAGAAGGATCGCTTAAACTAAACTTAACTAAATGACAAATATTTTTATGTAAGGAGATAATATTATTAGTTATTACACCCATATCTATTATCAGAATTCCAGAAAGAGGAAACATAAATTAAGTATTGTAATCTAAAGTAATATTGCACAAGTTAATTAAGTATTAGAATGTCAAATATTGAATCACACATACAAGTAGAAATATTCAATAATTAATTTGCACAATTAAAATATTCATTAAGGCTGTTGAAACAATTTAGTTGAAGCCATTTTGTTACTTACCAGACCTTGAGTCTGTGCGCCGCTGCACTAATTAGTTTGAGCCGCTCTGATTAGTCCCCGCGAAATGTAACTCAGGAGTTGTTTAAGGCAGCGCGCTTGCTCTTATTGGTATGCGTCATATGCGTGAGATGCCTGATGACACGAATCAAGGATGTGTCAAAATAAGATCAAAACCATATCAAATTATTAAATCAGAATCGGCCTGCGTATGCTAAAATGGTTTGCGCATCATTTATTTGCGAAAGAGTTGCCAATTTTTAACATACTGCCTTCGTCTGCTTTGTATTGTAGGGCATCTAAACAGGGACCTTCTTAATGTCGAAACTTAAAATTCCAAACTCAAAAAAATTCGTCAGTTTCAGATTTATTTTTTCATGCTCAACTGCCTAAGAATTTGATCACTTAAAACGCTTTAGATATGGTGTTGTGCGGATCCTTTTTTATCCAAAATATTCAAAGGATATATTACACTTTTGTTAGCTTATTTTGCCGTACGGATTTTCAATAACTCGGGGCAGATTGAGGTTGAATTTCGTTATTTTCACCTCCAGACAACGGCGTAAAAGCAAGTTTTGCCTGTTTCATAAATTTGTGAAAAATTGGCGGTCATGATTGTTCAAAACGAACCATAACTTCAGAGTACCTATAGTTTGTGTGATAGCCACGATTGATTTGTTATGATGAGTGAACAGTTGATGATTAATTATGGATTTTCCTATGACGTCTGATACATGCCACGAGTAACTAAATAACAATTTCTATTTTTAATTAGAGTAATAATTTTTCATTTATGGTGTTATCGCCAATGTTTCATACCATAAGGAAAATAAAACTGTATAAATTGAGGTATAAATTGAGGTTCCCAAAAGAAGGATTTCAGTTAGCTTTGGTGCGTCCTCGAATCCGCTGATATTATAGCAGGCCCTCCTGCTTGGTATTATACTTACAATGGGTGGTCGTCATTCGAAAGCTCTGAAACGCGAGGGTTTCGTTAAATTTTTTGAAAATGCCAATTCTTGCAAATTTGTTTGCAAAGAGCATGAAAAAATAATGAACACCAAAACAGAAGGAACATTCAGTGCCTCTATGTTAGCCGTTGGTAACTCCGAAGAGAATCAATCTCAAGAGAGAAAACTATGCTTTGACCACAGCCGCGTAGTCCTTTCAAAAGAAGAAGAATCTTGCAATTACATCAACGCAAGCTACATCGATGGTTTCAACCAACCGAGGGCATATATTGCCGGGGAATCACCGAATTCAAAGACAAGCTCAAACTTCTGGCGGATGATCTGGGATCATCAAACTGAACTGATCATCATGCTTAATAAACCTGAAGAAAATGGAGGCTACTTTTATTGGAGTCAAGAAAAAGGATCATCGCTCCAGTTTGGGAAGCTGACGGTCCAGACATTGAAAGTTTTAACTCATTCTAGTTTTCAAATCACGATACTGTTCGTAATTCATGAAGACGGCGGCATGCTGATCGTCAATCATTTTATGTATCGGGGCTGGCCGAAGCACGAGATTTCGCCCTCAGAAAGTGACTTCTTTGATCTTATAACAATGGTGCAAATGTACAATCGATTAATTGTGACTCCAGAGTCTCTTAAAGGCTATACGAGTCCAATGGTAATCCATTGCAGCGATGGACTCGGTCGAGCAATGGTGTTCTGTGCCATCGATATCTCTATCTCAAGATTTTTGCAAACTGGTCGCGTTAAGTTATTTTCTACTGTGTCAAAACTCCGAAGGCAAAGGTTTGATTGCTTCAATGATGCTACCCACTATTGTTTTTGTTACGTGGCATTGTATTACTATTTTACTTATATTTCATATAAGTAAGAATAGTAATTCATTACCTTTGTTTAATAATGGATCTCATGTGAATCATTCTGATTCATGTTTATAGCATTTAAAATTAGCATAAAATGTCATCAAGTTATAAGTATTAGACGTAATGTTTTACACTTGAAATTTTTTTATTAAACGTACGATAAAATAATTTATTTGTGAAACTCTCTGTTATTATTTCTTCAAATATATCTATTATCTATCAACTAAATTGGTGGGGCTTTAGAAGAAATAACTTAAAGTCTCGGTTCAAGAAATAACTTTACTATAGGAATAGCATGTGAATACCCTGATTAAAGAACCGAATTAAAACGAATTAACAATAATGGAAATAGAAGTGGAAAACTCATTCTGTTTAACTCTGTTTCCATTGTTGTTAATTCGTTTCTTTAATCAGGGTAACAAGTGCAGTAAAAACATTGAGAACAATAAATATGCTAGCATACACAGTATTAGGAAACATATTATTTTCAAGATTAGTACACCTAACGACCCAGGTGTTTGAGTTATTAATACATTCAAAGGGTGTCAATTCGAGTAGATTCTCTTTCATCTAAATATCTTTGGCTCCATTCCATTTCTCCTAAGACATACACATGAATAGCTTGATAGCAGAAAATGTAATCGTCTATATGGTTCAGGCAACTAAACTTTTGCTGTCTTAGTTTCTGAAGAGTGCTGGCCACTGAAAACGTACCTGTGCACTTGAACTGGGTAACACAAATATCGAGGATACAGTATACTGCCGAGCAGCTGTGACCATCACTGCAGTGGACGAGAACAGCTCCAGGCTTCGTGTTAACCGGTTGATTCCTTCTAGAAATGGAATACGTGTCGTTCAAACTGCAGACAAAGGACAGGAATACGAGCGGATCGTCTTCATTGATATTACGCCCGGCAGTGTACTGATAGTGCCGAATCTTACTCTCAACAGGAACTTTTTTCACGTAGAAATATAAAAATTATAATCCAAAAGACTCATCAACTTTTAAAAAATTTTTTAACGTGGAAAATTGGCCGTAAATTCGAAACTTCATCTGTCAGATGCAAAAACATATAAAACGCGCACTTTTAACTGCACTTGCGTCAGATGTTTCCATACCTGTGACGATTGAGTTTTCCCAGAGCCAGAGCACAGATAAGATTCATTCTAATTATTTTTATTTCCGGCCAACAGTGTGACAATAAATGATTTCGAGAGAATATAGATCCGAGAATGATTCAGGTCATTTAAAATGAAAAAGACTTTACCAACTCGATTTTGGACTTTGCCCTGTTTTCAACTCAAAACTATGAGTGCTCTGAGATTAGCTTTTCCTGTGTTCATTGGATCCCTTTATGTCACTTGATACTCAAAAATTCAGTGAATGAGCACTTACACTTGAAAGTAACATCCTCGTCAATTTCGTAAATTATAGACTCATATGGATCCGTCTGGATTCGTTGATTATTCAAAGCATAGAAACTGATCTCAAAATTGATGGAAGTTTCTTTGTTGTGTCAATTTTTAGCCAATCCTTTAAGGAAAAACATTTCATATGTTTATTAGCAACTTCCTTTGGTGGTTTGCTGATAACATTGTTCACTAGGTAATAAATTCAACGCATACTATTGCTAATGATTATATGGAGACCAAACAATAATTCTTCTATCATCATCATCACAAAAAACCACTCAGTTTGTAAGTTAAATTAGCACCTGTTTAATAACAATTCTCACTCAAACAAAAGCATACGTTAACATATAAAATATTAATACGCTAACGGGTTTCACTTTTTGTCAATGTAACACAACAACCTTTATAATATAACCACTACAAAAACACGTTCACTTCACAGCAGGTCTGTATATAAATAACTAGCAAACAAAGTGCGTCGACCAAAAACGTTCTACGAATATGAACAGCTTAGAAGGTTATGGACGATAAGAGTTCGTTCGTTTCTTGTGATGGTTACGTAACGTGTTTGTGACCATGGAAGCTAGCACAGTTAATTGATTGTGACTCATTTTTGCTTGAGGTACGACAACATGTTCTTCATTAATGCATTAGTAATCTATTGTGAAGAAAGATATTTTAGGAATAAAAGATTGTCTTATGACTCGTGAGTCTAATTGCTTGACCTCGCAGAATAGCAGAAACAATTGGCTTAGAAATGATACACTGATTAATGCTGACTTTCTTTATTGTCAATGTATTACATGTTTGGCTTACAATCTAATGATAACAAATGTAGGTCCGTTTTGGTCAAGTGAGAGCGAAATTCGATGAACATTGCACTATTTGATCTAATGGTAGCCAAAAAGTAAAGCAAGACATTATTTATAAAAATGTAATGATTTTGAGTTTGGATGCTGAAATTCCGTTGCTGTCTCACTTTTAACACTACCAGTTGCACTGATATAGATCCGATGTGTATTAAATGGTACAGACACATGTCTACGACAATAAATGCCGCAGTTTTTCCAATGCCGTTTTCACAGTGCACGAGAATTGGACCGGGAAGAGGCTGATTACTCTGTATCGCTTCTGTCAAATAAAGCTGGTTCTGCCTGTTGACGGCTAGCAGAAACTTTAGGAACGATCTTGGGTCTGCAAGACCGTTTTCTGGCCAGTCCAAGTATTTGAAATGATGTATTATCTTTGATTCTCCAGTCTGTTTGAGAAGAACAGTCAACTTTGCGTGGATGTACTGGGGTTCCACCCTAATCCAGTCTTCTTTGATTATGAATTCCTTCAATATGACATGATCTTGGTTGGAGGGAAAGTACTGAAGGTTTGCTGGTTCTGATGTCTTTGAAGTGTCGTTCAGCATCACAATCACCGGAGAGTTTTCCTGCCAGCAGAGACTCCAAAAATTGTCGAAAGTGGTGGCCATTGGTTCTTCCGTCGCGATGAATTTGCAACTGAAGTCGTATCCCCTTACATAATTAGCGTTGATGTAGTCCGAATCATGGTGAGATTTTAGAACCACCCGAGAAATGTCCCAACATGGATAGTCCGAGCAGCGATTTTTCTTTTTGTTTTTAGGCAGATGAAAGTTGTCACAGGTGCCACCGATCGGTGTGTTGATGATTTCCAAGTGCTCTCGAAGAAGTATTTCCCCGTATTTCGGGTCTGTTGCTCTTCGCTTATAATCGCTAGCACTATAAGCTACTGAAAGTTTGCCAGCCATCGTCGCAAAAATCCAAAAGTACGATATGAAAACACAGCAGATCTGAACACAACAAATGTTTCTGTTACACTGACTCTGTTTTAAACCAGCCAAAGTATTTGTAATTAGATTATAAACTTCCAAGTTATTGCGTTCTACGCTTTGCGGTTAATGGTATTAATATATTTTCCTGTTGATAATGTTTTTAGTCAGCTACCCTGCTGAACTATAGCGTTTATTGTATGTAAATAATTATTATAATCACTATCAAGGTCAATACTTCTATTACTAAAACCGAACAGCGCTAACTATTATTGTCTATATGCGTCACCTAACTTTCAAGTGGCAAACAATCAACACGATACTCTATCTGGTATGTTAACAGCAGCGCATTATTTATAATCACCATGCACTTGTGTTAATACTCTTTTTGAACGATTGATTCAAAATTTCAATAAGCTAATGCGCATCAAATTATTTCGTACTAGTTGTAAAGAAAATTCCAAAAACGAAAGCTTATTTCCAAGAATATCATGTGAAAAGACCAAATTTAGACAAATTTCATTGATAGCATACAATTTTTTGGTAAACTAGCAACTCTCCACCCCCTAGCAATAAAACTTCACATCTTATCAAAGCAATAGAAAGTTCGTCCAAAAAAAGGGAACATAAGAAAAATCCGATTTCGTTTATCAACAGATTTATTGTATCCTGAACGGATTGTAACCTGGCCAGGTTGTTCGAGTTATCAACATCTTGTTCAAACTCGCTGACGTCTTTTTTCCACAGATTAGAATGTCGTTTTTTATCTTTAATCCCAGCCGATATTTGATGCACTGCAGGTGTAGTGTTGATGCCATGAGTCTATGATTATACAAGTTCAATCAATATCTTATTCTCAGAGAGAGATTAGAAAAGATGATTATTCTTGCTTGCTTACTTAGCTAAAACCGCCGTTGACCATTTGCCCACAGTAATTATCTTATTGAACACCTGCATGCAATAAATTTGACGATGATGTCATGCCGAGCGTCCGAGCTCGTTAGGAATGCGCTCGCATTCTTTTTGAACCAACGGGAGTCACGTACGCACTTCATCATTACCGAAATCTCGAGACTATAGCTTTGCAATTGATTTTCATTAGTGTGGCACTATTTTGTATGTCAATCTTACTTATCTTCTGACTTGGTACCTATATCAAAAATTTCTTAGCGTTATGTAATAAATATTATATCCACTCTTACTGTTCGCAAATGTTTACATTTAAACAAACTTTTTTACGATGATTAATCAATCACGCTAGCAGTTCGCGACTTTTGCTATTCGCGTCTAGGTTACCGTTACTTTATCAATGAACCGCAGTGTCCTTGACCAAGAAAGTGAGAGTTTGTTTATACAACTGAGAATTTTGTCGAAATAAGAATAATTACATACTTCAGCTAATATTTTATACACTTTTAAATGTTTGAATATAAAATGAGCTTAGGCCTTTTTGGAAACTAATAATCGAGTTTATGAAGTGAAGACATGAATCTAGTAATGGCATGAGTCGTTTATTAATTAACGATGGAATCATTCCAAACGTCGCAACTAATCAACGCTCTATCCGGGTCAGATCACTTGATCTCACAATTGCTTTAACTGCGAACACCCCGACACTTCATTGCAATTGAAATCTCGCCTTTGCAATTGATGTTATTAATTAGTGTAACACTAATTCGTACAGCGCTCAAATCTTCAAAGGATATGTACAGACTTTGATTGGAATTTATTGGACTGGTACATGCTTCAGATATGAAACGAATTAGTTAATACAAATGTTCTGTTGAATTTAAGTATATATTATTTGGACCAATTGATAAATAGAAGCAAAATGGGAATCTCAGATTTGAAGAAATAAAAAATACTTTTCCAACTACTCTACATTTTTATTTTTATTTAAAAAACTAGAGAGGCAAAACCAAAATGTATCCTTCATTTAGTCCATAACATCACAAACATTTTCATACCTTTATAATTAAATTAATTTAAGAGATTACTTTAGAAATCAAAAGTTATATAATTTAGGAACTTATGTCATATGGCTCAAATACTTAATCTTACATGGCAATTTGGTAGAGAATTTCGATCAGATGGGAAGCATCAGTCTTCTTATCCTTAGGCACTTACATCATTTACAATACTGATAAATACTTATTGTTTCTACTGGACAATTTCGCCGTTAGCTACCAACACTATTTGTCTTCAAAATCGTTGTTTAAAATGCTGAGAAGTTCCACACGACAGCTAGAAACTTTTCAGTCTGTTGTGTCTTGAAATCTCCGATGGATCAGATTTTGATTTCCTAGCTCTAGTTTTGATTTTCGTAGCAGCTGGTCCTGAAAAAGAAGGTTCAACTAAGCTAAACTTATTTTGACTGGACACATCTACAGAAGTTGCATCTTCAAAAGACTGATTAATTTCTACCGTTGGATTGATAACATACATTCGTACACAGATAGAAATTTTCTTCAAAAATTACCGTTGAAATACTGCAATCGTGGGACACAGTGGCTCCTCTATACTTATTGCGAAAAAATTGATACATTTTGTGGTAAACTATTGTAAGTTTTACGGGAGACTCCGGTAATTTTTGTTGAAAAAACCTTAGAAATTATTTAACTTACCGACAAATGATAAGGCTGAGCCATTTTGTCCCGGGATTACAGTATTTCAACGGTAATTTTTAAGGAAAATTTCTATCCGTGTAAAAAACAGTGACCGTAATTACATTTCATTAGTATTCCGCTGTATGATGTTAACTGCACAATGGAATCATACTCTTATAAACTAAGCAACCCATCAACAACGCGACAAAATTGTTATTTCAAAAAAATAAAACTTACATTTCTATTTCCAAGAATTTGATGAGTACCGAACACTATTTCTAAGAGTTCCCAACTCGTTTCTCGCCGAAGATAATTCTGACTTCACTTGATTAACGTCACTCTGAGCCTTGTCAAGTTTTCTTTCTAAAGATCTGATCTTGTCTTCCAACCTTGCCACTGCCGCCTGCGACGATTGAGCTGAAAACATTTTCTTCCACAAAAAATGAACAGTACGTCGTCTCTAACTGCGACCAGGGCCAAGACTGGAATATTCGTAAAAATGGTTCTTCTTTTACAGTAGGGTTGGGCGATATCCATCGATGTTTCGACTATCGATATTTGTTTAAGTGAACATTGATATTTTTGATCGACGTTTTTTGAAGTTGAAACATCGATTGTCGATGGAAAATAGTAAACCATCGACATTGTAAAATTAAAAGTGAATCAAATTTTTTTATCATCTGTTAAATATTTATCAATATAATTTTTACATGTCAAAAATAGCTCTGAATTTAAATTAAGACATTTATGAATCTCATCATTCATTTTTTATGATAGTCATTCAAAATTTGATGCTGATTTTATAATTTTTCTCTTTTCTCCGACTATAGCGACAGTTTTTTAAATTTTTGGACTCTTTTACCATCGATATTAAGAATCGATGTTTCGATGTTTTTGAAAAATTATCAATATTTCGATAATAGTAAGAAATTAAAACAATCGATAGTCCGATGACGATGTTTTTTTCGAAAATCGCCCATCCCTGTTTCACAGATAATATTCCTCTCTCTTTCTTTCAGTCTGTCTCTTTCTGTTGCAATCCCTTTAAACATAGTATAAATTTTTTAAATAATCGTTGTTTTCATTATTTCATAGCATGGATTTTTATTATTTCTGCTAATAACTGACTGTCTCTTTTCTATACAAAGTCGAAAAAATAATCAAACTTTACCTTAAATTAGATGATCAAATTTTTGTTTTCAATTTGAAATCTGGCATACTTACTCGATACTTGAACTATCGATACGTGTCACCTCTCTAAGGACCTATTGGTTTTATTGCATTATATTGCTCGCGTTATGACACGTGTAATGTACAGTCGTGTTGCGTCATGAGATCGCTCGTTATTAGTCCGTTATGAGCTCGTTATGAGTCCACCTCTCCTCACCCCCGGGGGACTGGACTCATAACGAGATTCGACTGTATATATTTTCATATGTCATATGCCAAATCATATGACCTCCTTTGCGATGCGTAATGCAGCCATTACTATAAGATCTAAGTAATGGAATTTTACCATTAAAGTTTTGGACTTGTGTTAAATGCTTCATCGTTTTTATGTCCTTGAGACCACAGTCTTAAAGAAATTGGATCCATAACTTCTAATTGATAATTAGTGGACGCTATTGCTCATTTTTCAGGTATGAGTTTACATATCGAAATATCAAAACCAAGATAATTGATAAAAAGGGGGTTGAGAAGAGATAACAAAGTTGATATTCTTAATGCGATCAGCGAATTTTGCATTGTTGGATTGAAACATTGTACATTTAAGTGAACGCGCGCGCTAAGTCACTGGATCTAATTATAAGTTGGTGGTGATCTGAAATATTTAGGTTTGGATAATTAATTAGTGACATCAAAGTTATTTCCAGCATTCCTAAATTCCACACAATTACTCAGGTAATACCTAATGGTGAAGTGACACAACATTAAATTGATAATATTTATTGCTATATTTTTCCTACTACAGTCTAATGACGGTTCTTAATGAGTTTATTTGTATAGTATGAATTGAAACGTTATTAACAAACACATTATTCACTTAAACTGGATTTCAAAGTAGTACTTGCTTAATAACTTTTCATATTGAGCTAAAAATCGCTTTTATTATATACCCATAGATGAAGAGTCAAATTTGACCATATTACGTATAGAGCAGTAATTCTATTTGCACAATAACACTTTCGGGGGAGTTCAAAATCTCCAGAATAACGTAATTTTCGTAAATTTCCAGAAAACCGTCGATCACTGACACTGATGTTTTTTAGACTATGAATGATGCTTAGTAGACTATGAAATATTCTAATTCACTAATCGATAGCTTGATAGCAAATGAGATCACTGTTATCTTAATATGTTAATCTCAAAATAACCAAGAAACTTTAGTGAACTTGTGATAAATCGTATTTCAGGACAATATGAAAACTAAATACCAATATTATCTCTGTAATGACGGCACATATGCTATTTATGTAAAGTATGAATAATTGAAATGGCTATAAATTATCCTCACTCAGCAAACAATATACATTTGATCTTTAACCTCAGTCAGGACGAGTGTCATCCTGTGATCTAACATGGGCAGAACCTCGTCTAGAATTAGTGACTCTGAAGAAGAATATCGATCAGCTGTTAAAAAAATTGAAGATAAGTGGGAACTGAGGCACGAGCACAAAAAATTATTGAGAGAAAGTGGCCAATTATCATGCAGCATAGCGGAACTGCCAGAAAACGCTGGAAAAAATAGAGATTCGAATAAGTGCTTCGACTTCAACAGAGTGACCCTCCCAGGAAGTGATGGAAATGGAAGTGACTTCATCAACGCCTCGTGGGTCGACGGCTACAAGGCTCCAGGAAAATTTGTGCTTTGTGAGGCGCCTCTTCGAGAGACCGTCCAGAATTGGTGGACTATGATAATCACTTACAAGATAAGAGTGATTGTGATGCTGACCAGAATCGTGGAACAAGACCAAGAAGCTTGTTTTCCCTACTGGAGCCAAGTGCAGCGGACATCAGTTAACTTCGGCGAGTTCTGTGTTGAAACCAACAAAGTTAAAGTCTCTCGGGATCATGTCATTACTAGTCTCCGTGTGACAGATGGCAGCGGAGCTTCGCTGGATGTGAAACACTTTGCTTACACCGACTGGCCTTCCCAGCAAGTCCCTCAAGATCCTTCGGGCTTCTATAACTTTCTTGTGAAAGTGAGAAAAGCTCAGTCAAAAGCCGAGCTCCATGAAAGGGACGTTCTTCCAATGCTGGTGCATTCTAGTGCCGGGTTGAATCGAGCCGGCGCTTTTGCGGCTATAGAAATTTGCTTGGCTCAGTATAATGAGAGCAAAACAATAGATCTTTTGTCAGTTGCGCTGAGTTTACGCAGACAAAGACGTGATTGTTTATCGTTGCCGCAACATTACGCTTTCTGCCATAATATCGTTTCTAAGTATGCTCTGTGATAGTTTTAATAATTATTGTATATTTTGTATTAAATAAAGCTCAAGTAATTATGGTAGGATTATTTTATGCCCTTAGATATCACATTCCTGAGACCTATGTCTCCTAATTTGCATGTCATGCATGTTAAAATAATAAAACTGAGATAACTGATGGCAAAATAGTCGAGAAGAATGTATTAACCTAAACGTAATCAGCGATTTTGTGTAATAGGTTGAAAAATTCATTAGCGCACGCGCGTTATGTCATTGAGTCTATTTATAGTTTGATCCGGAGACACGGTCGTTTCTAGCGCCAAGTACACGTTTACCTTTGGCATATATTAGTTCAGGTATCCTAAAATTAGCCTGAAAGTAATTGAGTTATAAGTAGACGTAAGGTTTCATACTTGAAATTTCTTTGTTAAACGAACGATAAAATAAATTATTTAATATGTAAAACTCTCTGTTATTATTTCTTCAAATATCTATTATCTATCAACTAAATTGGTGGGGCTTTAGAAGAAATGATTCAAAGTCTTGGTTCAAGAAATAACTTTATTATAGAAATAGCATGTGAATAACAAGTACAGTAAAAACATGGAGGACACACATGAATTAATGATGTCATAGAAAAGAATATGCCTTTTATCCTAAACAATAACTTACGACTAATTTACGTTGCTAATACAAAAGTTTAATACCTACAATTCGCCCATTGGTCACAATATTTAATCACTCTCATAACTTTCATTCTCATAAGGAACTGTAGTATCAGCCCCGTAAGTTTTAAGAATAGTCATCATCTTTACATTTTTTTTAACAAAAGCCTGACGATACGCCGTCCACCCGATTTCATTAACAGCATTTATTTCCACCGCTGGGTGTTGACACATCCACTTAACAAGTTTGTAATTATTGCAGCGAACAGCCGCCTGAAAAACTGACTCGCCGAGAACTGGATTGATGGCGTTAATGTTTGCACCCAAACTTATAAACTTTTCCATTAATCCTATTGCGAGCTGCCCACTATGGGTGTACGCAACAATATGAACGCAGTGCTGCCCACTGTAGTTTTGTTCTCTCAGCAAAAATCTTAGTGAAGGTAACACAAATTTACTAACTCTATTAAGTAACACCATAGAGCCGAGCGTCGCAATTTCGTGAAAAATATTTGAGCCAGTTGGTTGCACTTCACCAAAAATATTAGCTATGGTGGCAGGATCCATTTTTCAGAAAAAAATCTCTGGTCTTAAAGTATTGAGACAACAAGCTAGAATGCTGAAAATCTCGCGTCTACGTCTGTCTATACCGTCCGTATCGGGATACTGAGATCAATTGAACAATAAGAGTTCAAAATAGGGGTTATCTTTAAATCACGTTGAGCGTAGAATAGAACATTGCTATACAAGCAGGTAACATATTCGATTCTTAGCCTAAAAAAAAAGTACTTAACTTAAGTAAAATATTTTTGATCCAAAAAATAGTATATTTGAATTGGGATTTCTAGGCTCAAGAAACATATATCTTTGATCGATGCAAAAGCATAAACTAAGTAAAAACTTACCCATACTAGTTGCAGTATGAAGACAAAAGTATACACTGTTTAGTCTCCATAAGTAACAGCTTGTTTTCTTAACAGTTGAGATTTTCCTTAGTGGGTGATGGATACTTTTGGCACTAAATAACTAACAAATTTTCCTCTTCCCCCGCACATGTACATTCATAAAAATATTAAACTTTACAATTAATTAAATCTATCTAGGTATATACTTAACTAAAGGCTATACAGACTATCAAATGCAATTGAGTGGCGTACAACATCAAAAATTTGGAATAATTGAGATCTATATTCTAGTTACAATTTTAATATTAAATCACATCGAAAACGATTTCAAACCCTATATTTATAACAATTGTATATGTTAGTCTTACGAACATTTTTGCAGTATACCTCCGAAATTTTATGACCTAATAACAAAACTTACATGTAGGACTCGATCGCTAAATTTTCGTCAAGGTAGGCCTTAAATAATTTATAACACAACACATAAAGATCTGAGCGGTTAATGGACCCATGTTTTTGCTGTTGAATTTTTTTAACAATATTTGGCAATGACAGCAGTCCCGTTGCTTCAAATTGAGTGACGCAAACATCAAACACGCAAAATACGTCAGAGCTACAAACATCGTCAACACAGTGCACTATGATAGGCGCGATTTTTTTATCAGCCACACGTTTTTGTAACGTAACATTCATATCGTCAACACAGCGATAAAAATCTATAAATGAGTCTGGCTGGTGTGCAAATTTAGCCCTTGGCCAAGCGGTATATTGACAGTGAAAAATTTTACGTTCTTTCCCTATTTGGTCACTGAGACTTAACAATGTTATAGTGCAATGTGATAGAACCTTAACTTCCAAAGTTTTAACTGTAAATTTTTTATACACCAAAACACAGCCTTCTTTGGGCGACCAATATTGATAGCTGTTAGCAGTTAGCCGACATGTCATCACGATAATTTGGACTTTGTGATCCCATGCAGTTTGCCAATATATATCACAGTCTTCTTTCCGCGGATTTCCGGTGCAAAGGAACTTTCGATTGACATCATAGCCGTCGACGAAGCTTGCACCGAGAATCGCTTCATAATTGCTGAGCTTTGTGCAACGGTGGAGGAAGTGCGCTAACGGAAGGCAGCCTTTGTTCTCCAATTCCTCCTTCAGTTCTGGTCTGTGGCGTATTTCTTCTGTCTGCATCGAGAGCATTGAGTTGTATTCTTCTATAATGCGAGCTTGAAAGTTCGGTTCGTTCATAAAACGCAGGAAGTCACTGCCATTCATAGCCGGGATGAAGGACGCCATTTTGGGAGACTGTTATCTGTTAGGAAGAAATAATTGCACACATTTACTATTCACTTGTACAGCGTTAAAAGTTTCGATCTACACCGGGCTCAACTAGGTGGAGTGTTTACCCTAGGGCAATGCTTTTTAAACTAACTTTTATTATGCTAGGGCAAGTCTTTTATACCCCTAAAAAAGGTCACGAGCATTTCGTGCCATTATTGTAATTTAAATGGCTAACTGCGTCAGTTATCTGGGTTTTTACAGTTAAGTACTTTCATTAATGATCCAATTACACGTCGTAAAACGATCAACTAGAGCTTTTTATGCCCGAGAGAGACTCCCCTAATTAATTACTTATGTTAATTAATTAATGCAACCATTTGTTTACGTCTTATAAATTCCTAACTAGAACGAAGCTACTGAACTCATATGAACCTTATTAGTACATTAGCTAATGCAGCATTCTGGAAAAAAATAATCGGCATGGTCTAGTTAAGTAAAAACGGATCGCAGCGCTCATAACACATTTATTTGAATAGCTTCTAAACATGCAATTTATAAAACCTAAATTGTACAGCTTATATCTAGTTGTTTACTTAATTAGTACAAGTACAGTCAATTAGTATGCACAAAATAAATCTCTAATATCAGGACACTTCTCAAACAATCTTATAAACTCATGTATTACTGTATGAACATAAATATACTGCTCCGGAACCATGAGACTGGAATATCGCTGTTTGCGTATTTTCATTAGAGTTTCAGAGACTGAGACAGTCCTCGTTTTCGCTAATTGATGAAGACATGAGTCCACAGCGCAGAAAGTCCCAGTCCTGCCAATTCCCGCGCTGCAATGGACGATGATCGGTCCAGGCACTGGTCCATCCGCCATCTCCGTCAAAAGTTGCTGTCGCTCCTTGTTTACTGCCAAAATCAGATCCATAAACGAATCGCACTTTGAAGGCACTCCATGGTCTGGCCAGTCCGAGTACAAATAATGCTTAATTTGTCTTCTTTCTCCGGTAGTGCAGTGGCAAACATCCAAAATTGTCTCAACATATCCAGGGTTTCTTATTTCATTTACTGTTTTGATTAAAAAGTCCCTGGTTTGAAAAGTCTGTTGTTCACTTTGATAAGTGCACCAGTACGGAGCGCATTTCTCTCTTCCAGCAACGCAGAGCTCTGTTAGCATCACAATAATGCGAGAATTTTGTTCCCAGATCATTTGCCAATGCTGTTCAATAGTTTTATTAAGAGGTCCTTGACTGGCTACGTACTTCATGGGGATTTCAAAACTATCCACATAATTCGCATGGATGTA
The DNA here is from genome assembly GCF_033807575.1 of Cydia pomonella. Classification (NCBI taxonomy): domain Eukaryota; kingdom Metazoa; phylum Arthropoda; class Insecta; order Lepidoptera; family Tortricidae; genus Cydia; species Cydia pomonella. Next base: position 16,554,965 of record NC_084716.1, on the reverse strand, counting down.
ATCGGTATCATTTTTCTTAGGAGTTATCTTTACACGGGTCTCGTCCCAGCAGAGAATGTCAGGGTAGCGGTTTTTTCCTTCATTTTGTTTTTTGAAAAAATGTTCAGAGGATCCAAACTGCGACTGAGTCACAATCTGGTAATGCTCGAACTGGACGGCTTCTAAGTAACCAGGCTGATTTTTTCGTCTTGTAAATTCTTCCTCACAAAGTGGAGCAAAGTTCGGGGTAGATATTTTGAGACGCATTTTAATATTTAAACAATTCGCCTGTTAACACTGGAGTGCTGAGCTTGACTAATGAAGCTTCTCTGATCTCGCGTAATTTATCAACTTCTGAGTCATCATAATAGAATGATAAAAGAAATAATCTAAATTATGTTATAAATTGGGCGATAACCTTTGTTCTGTCAATGCTTTGGGCAGTTATCTCTAAGCTATTGGTTATCAACTACTAAAAATCAAAATATTGTTTTTTATAATAAACACTTTAGACAGTAGGCATAATTTTGCGCCGTATGTTTGCAACTTAATGTTTGTTCTTCACTTTAACTTGAAAGCAACTTACGTTTGCTCCGGTTAATTATAAATCACAGACTAACCTTCCTGAAGAACCTCACAAGTCTTATAAGCCATCGATGATGATGTCTGCGCATGCTCAAAAATTATCATCACAATAAAACACCAAACCTCTTGCATACTATCGCCTACCAAAATGCGTTACCGACAAAAAAATAGTCGCCGCTAATTGAAACACAATAATAATAGAGTATGTACACTTACCTAATTACAAAAGCGCCATTTCTACAACATATTCGACGAAGCGTTCCCGTGAGCACATAATTAACAGCTCATACTTCTTATCTTCGTAAATGCGTTTAGCCACCTCAATTTCTTGATCAATTCGCTTTTTATCCTCCTCCGTTTTTGGTTCCTTCCACTTAAGATTGTTATATCTTTCCTGAAGCTTTAAAACTTCGGCCGCTAACTCCAAACGGTCTTCCGAGGAATACATCTTGATACGTACGGCCGGTATAAGGGTTCTTAACGAAATGATGAACCCAAAGATACCTTTTGTTTAAAGTTATCGGGTTGCAGTCGTCACTGGAGTCCCATTAAGATAACCAATGAATGCATAAACTGTTCTACGAAGAACAAGCTATTATTATACAATGTGAAACTCTCTATGCTACAGAATAGGGTTCATTTTTGTTTAACATGGAAGGCTTGTTTTTCTATGCCTGAATATTTTGATCCCGGTTGTTATACAAGCTTGGCAAAAAATGTAGTTTATTGACCATTCAATTTTAAAGTGACCCAACTAACCTCAGACAATTGACGTCAACCAAAAATGCTTAAAACATTGCAATATTATACAGAAACACAAACAGTTCTCAAAGCGTATGAATACCGAATAATTTATAACAGCGACCGATAACTAATTCCAATGGTTTTTCCTAGTGAATTTAGTCATGTGGTCAGCATTTATCAGCATCTGATGTCCTTAAGGAAAAAACTACAATAGGTTATATGTAGTTAACAGGAGGATTTTAACCACTAGTTTAATTTGTTACGAAAAAAGCTATTTACTTTTTAATTTATAGGCCATGGATTCTATTGTAACCTATTAAATTAACCACTAAAACCCTATAAAAATTCACAATACATATAGTCCTGTCTAATTCTTCCACAATTGCATCTAATGGATCCACTCGAATCATGGCTAGATTTATTACAGCAATCTGTTATACTAATTGCACACTAAGTGACAGCAGTAAGCTTAATTCTGACCTGTGCTCAACATCTTTAATGAATTGTTTTACCCTATTGGATTGAAACTAAACGTCAACAAGGGTTGGCTCTGCTTCGATCAAACTTAGTGATCATCTCGTCACTGCAATGGGATTAAGGCATTAAATGAGTCATGTCTAGCGTCGGCAGTATTGTTTAATTAGCAAGTTTTATTATGATATGAAGTTAACAGGTTGAGTTAACTAAACTGTTAATCATTAATTAACAACTTGTGGCCTCTGAACAATTAGTAAGGCCACAATATTTGGGTTTATGTCGTACCAGTCATATCCTGATTATAGAATGAGATAAAAGAGCCAGTTACCCTCAGAATCAGGAGCGAAGTGGTCGTGAAGTGTAAAAGTGACTTATTTTAATTTTCTATATTAAAAATTAAAAATGAAGTTAAACCAACTTTTGTTGATATGTTTAGTTTTGGCGGTGACAGTAGGAGTTGGTGAAGCCAGATGGAGAGGGAGATCGTCTTCTTCTTCGAGGTAAGTACTTTTCGGCTTTCAAAGAAATATTTTTCTTCCTAATTTTTATCATTTTCCTGCTGTGGGTTATAAGGTATCTTATTGAAAGTGCATTGACAATATGCATTCGATCCACAGATCAAAGGGTGGCTTCTTCGGGTCCTTTATGAAGAAAGTTTTTTCCAAAGCAAAGGTTCCACGTGTACATAAGTACGGAGATACCATAGCCAGGGCTGCACAAAGAACTGAAGCCCCAATCCAACCTGCATCTCCAATTAGAGAATCAGTTCAAGTCCAGCAAGAACCGACACCCGTTTTGTCGCCTTCTGACATGAGGTAAGTATTATTTTGAGATTAATATTCTTTAATGTTCTGCGATAACTTTATCAATTAGTGAGCTTTTATTCAAATTTAGTGTGAGTTTATTATTTTTTTCGTGTATTAGAGATTTTTCTAAAAATTTTATTCATTTCCAGCGGAGAGCTTGATACTGCACCAACTACTTTAAGGAAAGATTATCCTAATAATAAAGAGATTATCCATGAAACTACTGACGAAGATCCCGCACTACAGCAGGAAGAAGTCATAATAAAACTGCTAACTGACGAGGATCCCCAGCTAAAAGATCATGAGCCTCAGTCAGACCTTACATACTATAACTTCAGCTCATCGTGAATCGAAATCGATAAAGTAGAAAAAAATTCAAACGAATTTTATAACCTAATATTCGTTAACTAAACCGTCAGTCATTAATTAACAACTTGTGACATCTAAGCAATTAACAATGTCACATTATTTGGGTTTATGTCTTACGAGTCATATCCTAATTATAGAAGGAGATAAAAGAGCCTGTTCAGGGACTCAGGAGTCAGTTATCTTCAGGATCTGGAGCAAAGTGGTTGTGAAGTGCAACAGTGACTTGTTCTAAGTTTTTTGAATAAAAATTAAAAATGAAGTTGAACAAACTTTTGCTAATATGTTTAGTTTTTGCGGTAATGGCAGTGATCAGTGAAACAGGAAATGTTTTGAAAAAACATTCTAATCCCTCGAGGTAAGTATTGCATGTTTTTAATTAGGTTTTTTTAGGATTTGACGGAATTGAATTCTACCATATGTATTCAATTTACAGGTCAAGAACTGGTATTCTAGGACCCGGTCAGAGAAGAAGATCTGATATTCGATCGATTCTAAATGAACAAAGACTGAGTAGAATTGACGCCAATCGTAAACGAAAACCTGCTGAAGCTCCAGTACGACTTACATCTCCAGCTCGAGGATCCCCAAGCTCGAGGCCTGATAGTCCAGGAGCTTTATCCAGGCAAAATTCTCATTTACCTCAATTACGGAGAAGAAAGATTCCAAAGATAGTAATTACGCCGCCACATGATGAGAGGTTAATATTTTGTTTTAATTTGAATGAAAACACGTTATTTGAAAACTTTTGCCATTTCCTGACTCGTATTGAAATTACTGAATATATTTATTGAATGCGTATTTAATTTACAGGCCGAAAACTGACACTTCAAAACCCGGTCAGAAGAAAGTGTCCTTCAGTAACCCTCTGGTGAACATAAAGTATTTCAACCCAAATTAAAATCGTAAACGAAAACCTGCTGAAGCCCCAGTACGACTCGCAGCTCCGGCTAGAAAATCTCCAGGCTCAAGATCTCATAGTCCAGAAGCATCAGCTGAGGGTAGACCTCAATATCCATCTGCTTCAATATGAAAACGTATTGGTTGTGCTAATTAATGAGTACTAATAATGGCTTAATTAACTCCAATGTAATCATTTCTCGCTCTATTATAAATAAAATGTATGCTTATCTTTGTACTGGTATTGTTTTAATTCTTACGACACATTTATTGATAATGGCTTCAAGTCAGTGTTCTTACCCGTTACTGAATCTTGTTTTTCTCTCTATAATTTTTCATAGTGAATATAAACTGCTGTGCAACGTCGAAACAATCTGAAAAAATGAATCCTATTAATTTCTCAGATATTTTTAAACTGAAAATACAGCGACTTTATTTTATTTGAACTTACCTGATTGATATTTTATTTCAGCAGCATATAATCTCCAATTACTTTGAGGTTTTTTCCGTAACTCAACACGATCCTTTGTTACTTCGGGATCTTCGTTGAGTGGGTAAACGACAATTACGTATTCATCTTTAAATTTTCGAAGTTTTATCCACTTATCCGGCACACACACGTAGTCAATCTTTTCCGACGGGAAATTTCGGAATTTCAAAACAGAAAATCGCTTTTTCGGTTTTGTATTTCCCATCTGAAAAAAAAAAATTTCTTTAGACCCTTACCACAATAATTATTCCAAAAATATCAAGTGTGAAACTTACTCTGGTGCTGATACTGATAACGTCTAGTTGAAATTAAAATATTGCAGACGTCAAAAGTCAAAGACACTGAAAACGCGTGCGCTCTTATTGCGTGCGTAACGTATGCTGATGATAAATGGGCAATAATTATTGTCGGAAGTGGGTGGACGGACGGTTACCGATAGCTTCTTGCGTTACAATTCAAGTTAATGAGATAACGATTACGTATAGTCGATTGTTTGTTTCAAAATTTTGTATCTTTGACCTTAGTTATGTTTATACTTATACTGTTTCGATGAAAATACATATTTTATAGCTTTTCGAGGTAAAGCTATCTATGATTCATATCATCAGATATTGTGATGACAATCAGTAGCAATTAATTGCTTGTTTATTACCGAACAAAGGAAGCCGCTTTTTGATATGTCCATTTAAATATTTAGCGTGACTTCCTCGGAGTCCAAAGAGTTTCATCGATGCTTATTTATAGTCCATATAGTCCAGGTGTCCTACATCCAGGCTGCATTACAGGTGGTCGATGTCGTGGACATCCAGAGATAGAACCGCACGTTTCATAGATTGGTGATGCTTCATAATAGACTGGCTGTGGACGCAATGGACCCATAGGCCCAGGTCCGAACATTTGATGAGTTGCTGCTTCATGAGGAGCCGGTTGGTGATGATACGGATCGATATATCGCGTTACCATGTAACATAGTAATGATTCCTATGTTATATTGTGAATATAACTATTCTCTTTTCTCCGTGTAAAATAAAGGAGAATTTCAATCTTTAGACCACCTCAAGTTCAAACTAAAATTCAGGTCTCTGTTGACATTGAAGGATGGGAAAAAAAATCTAGAGTAACTTTCAATTATATCAAAATTGCCAAAACCGATTAATTTACCAACCAACAAACATCATTGCAAACTTCGGTTACCTAAAGGGAATGAATACGATAACTGAAATACTATACCACAAACAGACAACTTTCCTGCGTCATATTTCCTCGATTATGAATTCATATGGCGGGGAAATAAATATTAATAGGTATTACCATCCAGAACAGTGCTATAAATGCACCGCGATCGACAGACTAATGCCCATTCGATCCTTATCCGTAGTCAATTCTAGGTGCGTCTGCTACTCTAAAACCTGAAATTTATAAAAAAAAATGGGGACAATTTTGACTAAAAACCAGCCCTGTGCTACCAACTATGCACAACTTATAGAAGAATCCAACCTGGCTCGCATCCTGAAACAAGAACACAGCGAAATATTGGCAGAAAATGTTTCTTATTCTCGCAGCATATCGATGAACCCAGAAAATATTCTCAAAAATCGATACCAGGATGCATTTTGTTTCGACCACAATCGGGTAATCCTTCCAACAAAAGACGGTGAAAGTGATTTCATAAATGCCAGCCATGTCGACGGTCACAACACCAAGGGGAGGTTTATATGTTGTCAGGCTCCAATTCAAGAGACAATCCAAGATTTCTACAGAATGGTATTCGCTTTCCAAACTCGAGTAATCGTCATGCTGACCAAAACAGTAGAAGGAGGCCAAGAGCGATGTGTTCTGTACTGGAGTCCTAAAAAGGGGACATCGGTGGTATACGGCAAGTTCACCGTCAAAACTAAGGAGATCAAGACCTTCCGTCATCACGTTGTGACCAAATTAAGGGTAACTGATGATAAAGGAGCTTCATTGGATCTCAAGCATTTTGCTTACACGGACTGGTCCCTCAATCACGTTCCTCAAAACCCGACAGACTTCTTAAATTTTATTTTGTCGGTCAGAAAAGCTCAATTAGAAGCTGAATTTGACAACAGTAGTGAAAACTACCCTCCTATCGTCGTCCACTGCAGCGCCGGCTTGAACCGAACTGGGACCTTTTGCGCACTTGATATCTGTCTTTCTCGATACGATGAAAGTTCAATCATCAGCCTTGCATCAGTGGTGCGGAATTTGCGCAAGCAAAGATCCAATTGTTTGTCTTCACCTGAACAATATGTTTTCTGCTATCAGATAATGTTACAATATGTTAAATCTATCGTTGATGAGGCGTAGTGTAATTATAATGTATGCGTATGGTGTAATTAAGTGGTGTATTTAATTAGTAGTGTAATATTGTTAAATTAATAGCATTCCAAATACCCGTGATCCTGTGATGATGTAATATTGTACATTGTAATCGAACATTGATATGACGTATTTTCTATGTGAAAAGTCAAAAAGTCAAAAATTCAACTATGACATGCCATGTCGTTGAGTTGTTGATCTTTGAACTTGAACTTTTTCTAAATTAGAAGGACAATTTTAAAGTTGTGAATCTGAATAATAAACGTTTTTTGAAAATCCAGAAATTTATTAAAAACTAATTAACACAATAGCAAGCTTAAGTCTACAAATCACAACCAAAAGACACAAGTAGTATAAGACACCTTTTCCATCAATCTTATGTTAAAAAATATCTAAGACATCACAACAAGAAGCTCTACTTTGGAAAGTTCACAATGCACTTAAAAACTAAGTACGCGACTATCAATATCAATAATTTTTTTTCAAAACTAACATTCTCAATTAAAAAAGGTCCATCAGTTCGTGGTCATCTTTTTGTTCCGCCAATCGATATGGGGTTAATCCACTTTTATTTTTTATGTTTGTTTCGACAGACATAGAGAGCAGCCATTCCACCAGCTGGTAGTTCTGGCATTCAACCGCCGTATGTAGAACAGTGTTTCCCGTATCATCTTCTTGGGCGTTCAGATCTGCTCCCATGTCGAACATCTGTGCTATCATTCTCTCACCTTCATCGCCTTGTAGAGACTTCACGGCAGTATGCAAGCAAGTTTCCCCGCTGTCATTCTTGAGTTTCAAAATATGCGCCAGCGCGTTGCCCCTGGTACTGTTCCATATGCGGTCCATAATATCATTATAGCCTGATATGGCAATAATATGGAATACCGTATTATTGTTTTCAGACCTATCTTGGCCCAAAATTTCGTTCAACATGTCCGAACTCATTTTTACAGAAAGTGAGATGTTACCGTTAACAGTCCCGTGGACTATATGATGGCACGTCTACTGGAAGACCCTTATATACTCCCAGGGAATTGATAAATATATTTTTCATAAACAATTGCTATCATAGGTTTTCCCGAGGGTTAAATGTCACTCCTTATCACATTGGGAATTCCGTAATTTATGTAAATGGACCGTTCCCAGGTCCAACTAGTTCGTGTCACTGATAATAAAAGATATCATTAGCGGACGGCATGATTGATATTTTTACAGTAGGTTTTGCATTTCAAAATATTTAAACAAAATGACATTTACAGAATTAGGTTCAGAAAATAATGACTAAAACCACAGCCTATTAGGACTTAGCGAATTCTGACATATAATATGTGTAAATTCGATTCACACATCGTTAACACAATATGCGCCCCTCATTCATACCTGATGTTTATGTTTAATAGTGTTTTCAGGTCACAATATAGAGCAGTTACTTACCTTGCTGGTCTTAGAAAATATAGGTGAAGCTAGTATACTAGCCCTTTAGTGTTCTGGGATCGCGTTGGATCTCAGTGTGAGCTGTTAGGGGGCAGAGCCAATCATAGTCCGTTATGCGTCAGTGTGAGAGCCGGTTCAGTTGTAGTAGTATGTCCATGCGTCCCTTTCCACTATTTTTCTAGCCCCCTCTCTAGAAAAAAGACTATAGCTCTCTCACTTAAAGAAAAAGAGGCATGACTCAAACTTAGAGTGGGGATTCAAGGCCGAACACTAAAGGGCTAGGCATAGTTTACATAATAGTTTGTCACATATGAGTAACTTTGTAAATATATGACCTATAAATTCCATACCTACACAGAGCGATCATTCCGACCACAGGATTTTGCGGTTAACGATTCTGACGTCATAGCAGTCATGAATGCCCATAAATAGTTCGATTTAGGCTTATCAATTATTTTCAATAAATAATATGCTAATATTAACGCTTTCCTGTTTTTGCGGTCTTATCGGGTACGTACGCTTATCCTACCTATTTTTAATTGCATCATTTATTTCCAATTTTACGAGTATGTTGGCAACAATGTAGCCTCTACTTGCTGAGTCAAATATATCTGTTCAAAATTTTAATTCTCCTCTTAAAAAGCTATATAAGCCGAATTTCATTCGTATGCTGTTTCACACTAATATATACACTGTGAAAAATATGTTCGATAAGTAAATTCATTCCTCTTAGAATTACGTCATAAATTTCAAATTATATCATAGAGGTCAACGTTCCTTGACAAGGGATGGCCTTAACCTTGAACTCGTGATGACGTTGTCCGCCTCTGCTCAAATTTTACTGTCTCCTAACTTTCGAGATTGAGAATATTCCTGGTAATGTGCTTTTACTCGTATTGCTCGCGTACTGTGAAAGCCATTTTTGCGTTGAAAGGTTAGTTATTTAGTTTTGGTAGGTATTTTCTGCAAATTGACAACTATTGTGCCTATTTTGCGTGATTAGCGAGGTAGCGCTACTTTTACCACCCTAGTAACCAGCTCCTCCACGGAACCTGTTTTAAGGTTGTTAACTGCCTCCTTTAGTACATGGAGTCCGTAGGTATTTGTTCCTGTATTCTTCTACCTGTTTACAGTCTAGGAGAATATGTTTTGTTGTTCCCTCTTCTTTCATGCACGCCTTGCCATGTGCAAGGCCTTCATGGAAGGCTGTCGTGAAGGATAAAACAGATAATCTTGAATCTCTGTGAGCTGTAGACCTGAATAAATACATGACTCTGCCATTTTGAAGAAAAAAAAAAAACATAAACTAAATCGTCAATTATTTAAAATCATTGAACCCTATGGCTGAAGCATGGTCGCATTTTCATCATTTGTCACTATGCTTATCACGTTCTAAAAAGTATGTAAGTGCGAAAATGACAGGCGTAGTGACAAATTATAAAAATTCGACCGTGTTACAGCCGCAGCTCACAAAATTTCACCAGAATCGGATGAGAATTTGCGATCTGTAGAGGAGGACATCCAGACATACGAAATGATTTCTGACCAAGCTGAAACGGAGCCTTTCGCTAAATCTTAAAGAGCCGCCAATTATGTTTTCCGTGGTCTTAGAAAACTAAGTGTGATTTTTTGGGTAACTTAGACCTGCAATCGTGCGAGCCACGGTTAGCTGACCCTTGTCCTAGTTGAAATACAGTCTGGAAACTATTGACAGTATTGACAATTTCAGGCTTAAATAAATAATAAATATTAATAAATATTATAGGACATAATTACACAAATTGACTAAGTCCCACAGTAAGCTCAATAAGGCTTGTGTTGAGGGTACTTAGACAACGATATATATATAATATATAGATATGTATAAATACTTAAATACATAGAAAACACCCATGACTCAGGAACAAATATCCATGCTCATCACACGAATAAATGCCCTTACCAGGATTTGAACCCAGGACCATCAGCTTCGTAGGCAGGGTCACTACCCACTAGGCCAAACTGGTCGTTAAATGGGATGATGTACAATCTCACATAAAGGTATCATTTGGGTCTCTGCTGTAGCAATATAATTGGCAGAAATGCTGGAAAGCAATATTTCAATAGCATAACAATGCTGCATTCACCATCCAAATGTCACCTAAAATCATCGTTTAAATTAGTCTGATGGTAAACTACCCATTAAAAACAAGTGTCTGTACATTTCCAGGATCTTGCTACCGCACACTTTTGGTCTGACAGCCCTATGGACCGCACACTCCTATGGACGACAGTAAAAAGTAGGATAGTCGTCTTTGGAATTCACTCCCTCTAAATATTAAAGAAGCTTCAAGTAAGCTTTATTTCAAACGGATGTTACCTACGTAAGCATTTGTTAAAATAAGAGCTCGAATAATATCCATCATTATTATATACCATATAGACTACCAAGACTGGGAGAGGCTCGCAGAACAGCGGACGGAGTGGCGCAAACGCGTCGTGGAAAGTGACAAGTTTTGTGATGAGACCTGGTTCGCTGCACTCGCAGACAATAGGCACAAACGACGACAAGGCGTCTCAGTGCCGTTTTCTGTAAATTTCCCTTGTCAGGCCTGTGGTAGACCATGCCAGTCGCGCATCGGTCTATTCAGCCACCAAAAACGGAGTCTCCAGGCGTTACGCCATAAATCGCTTGCGATAGACGAAAAGGCCCATGATGGTAGTTTATATATTGTTATTATTTATTTATGTAGTCTATAAGTATGGTTTGCTTTTCTTTCATTCATATAATATATTTATTTCTCTGCACCAACTCTAGGTTACTCTGTTTGGCCCTATGGTTAACTGGTAGAGAATGCCATTTGGCATTAAGTCTGCCATTTGTACATTGTTGTATACATTTTGTGCAATAATGTTTAAATAAAGAATAAATAAATAAGAGTCCAGTACTACAACTATGATCCACATGTTCAATACTTACGTAATTAAATATCCTTTTTGGTTTTTTCTTTCTTTTGTGAAAATGTTTTTTTGCCCAACCCAATTTTAGTTTATGACTCATGCCATTGAGTTCTTTTGATGAAACTTGTTTTTTCTCTCATCTTCATAAAAGTAATCATTTACTTTTAAGCAGGTTAATTTAATTTCATGTTTTATAATTCATTTCCCCAGAAGACAACAATTGGAAGACGAAGTTTTTAAATAATTTTTCATGTAAATTTTCTTAATGAACTTTGGTTACGGGAGGTTATTCACCTCAACGTTATTGTTCATCATTGTTCGAAACTCAAATAATTCAGAGGTACTAATTGGCTTGAACTTCGCACATGAGTTACCTCGAACATGCTAAGTTGCGATTCGCGGATTTGGCGGCACGTCCTGTCTATGATGGTTGCAATTTTTCACAGATCTATTCTCTAGCCGTCCAAAGACCTGCAAAAAGGTCTTCCATTCCATTATATTTTGAACTCGACTCGACCCGTCCCGGCTTCGCATGGGTTTATAAATTATACACCTTCCTGAATAATCACTCTATTGATAGGTGAAAACTGCATGAAACCCCTTTCAGTAGTTTCTGAGTTTATCGCGAACATACATATACGAAAGACGCCTAAATAAACTTTCAAGAGCGGATATCTCAAAAACTACAAAAATCGAAAAATCGACAAATAAAACTTGTAAAAAAATAATCAACTCTCATTTTGTTATAGTGGTCATGTCGCTAAGACGCATCGTTTCCGAGATATAATCGAAAAACAGTAAAATGGGACCCTCAAACCTCCCTCTCTCCCCCGGCTCAAGGGCTACAGCCGGAGACTTTTCATCTGTTCACCTCTTAACTAGTCCAAACAAAGTTACGAAGTCAAAAATTGTATTCCAAGCATTTACTTACAATTAGACAATGCGGTGTGATAATGAGTCTTTTGTAATTGTACATTTTTACTGTGCAATAAAATTTAAATATATACATACTGTATCAGGTTTTTACGATTTTCCCTCCCTATTACGAGAGGAGATGGCAACATTAGCGACCCCGTTTGCGACGCTTACGCGCTGCTTGGGTGTGGGCGGTCTGGCACATTCATTCTAAGATGGCGGCAATAAACGCTTTGATTTGATAACTGACATCTCTGTATGTACGAGCATTGCTTGTAGATTATTCGACACTTTTCCTGTGGGAGAGTATGAGAGATCTCGTCCGCATCTCTGCTATCGAGACTGTTTCTGGTCGCGCCCCATGTCGTTGGAAAGTCAGTCACCGTCATTTGATGGACGGTTGTGCGGCAGGTTGTATCCTAGCTTTATCGCTACCAGCCGTTATCCAACCCTGCGACCCCTAGCCCGGCGATACCGTTTGAGCAGGGCCGCAGTGAAGGCGACCGGCTGCTTGCGCGTCGTGCTCATATGGGCGTTCTGAAATAGTACATTACTATAGAGGCCGGGAAACGTAGGGTTGCAGGCCAAGTAGATATAGACCTGTCTCAAGATCTCTCGCCGAGTGTGTTCAGCCCGCATAATACGTGTCGCATGGTCATATTTCATAAAGTGACGGTCACAACGTCTGACGATAAAAGCATGGCCATCTTAGGCCCGGTCAACAAACAAAAGTTATATCCCGTGAATTACAGATAATGGATCCTTGTTTCTAGTTGGACTTATACTTGCTGGCTTTAGGAAGTTGTTAAGTAGCTTTATCAGAATTGTAGACATTTGTTGAAAATATTCGTAACTTTTGGGTAACGAAAAAACAAATTAGGTCCTGTATACGATTATGATGTCCTTCCAGACGACGACATCCTGACAAGATTTTGTTTATTAATATATGTTTTAAAGATTATTTATCAAGTATTACGCTCATGGGCGCGAGCTCGACTTACAAATCCAAATTTGGTTTTAAAAGTCCGGCTGCACGGAACAAGATATGAGTTGTATGTAATATGTATAGTTATAGGAGGGCTTGGGCCGAGTTTTTCGGAGCTGACGTTTGGCGTCAAGATCTTCAACCCGGGTGCGTTCAAAGTTTTCAAGACCCGTATTAACAGCAGTTCGCCAGTCCAATCTCCGACTCGCAAGCTCCTCCCACGACTCGCAAGATATACCGTTGGTCGCCAGGTGGCGTTTTACGGCATCCTTGTAGCGTAGATATAGCCCGCCAGCCTTGCGTTTGCCTGACACTCCATACCCGGCATGCCCATTCGAAGTAGGAGTTTGGAACACGACTTAAACCGTAATTTTGCCTAGAGATATTGTAGATGAAATGTGTCTAGACGTTTAATGTCCTCTTTGTTTGTACAGAAACCACGTCTCCGAGGCGTAGAGCAGCAGAGGCAGGATAATTGCTCCATAGGCGACGAGCTTTGTGTGAAGATAAAGAGATTCAGATAAAGAAAAATAAATTAAACAAGATGTCTTAAAAATAAATAATTAAGAAGTTTTTAAATCTCACTTAATTATGACTCCGTATTTTTAAAAAACATAACATGACATGATATTACGAAATACGAGCTTTTTGACCGAAGCGTAGCGAAGGTCTACGTTTTGTCTCCGGCCATCGTATATACGGATGTTCTCTTGTACAGGTCGCAATTTTCAACCGATTCGCGTGAAATTTTGTGACCATATTTTATGATTAAATATATATTTTTTAACGATCCAGTTTTTGGAAAATTTTCAAAATGACGGATTCATGGTATGCAGGTACATGGTCTTAATTAATATTTTACCTAATTATACAGGATTTTGACACTTAGACACATTTACACCGCTAAATAATTTTAGATTATTTTTTAGTATCTTTTTGTGTTTTTTATTTATTTAATTCGACTTGAAGAGACTTTATACATCTCTAAGTAATAAAAATACTTTTCTCCAATATGCTCGGAAGTGTTCATTTTATTGTAGCTAAAATAGTACGGGAAGTTCTTCGTTATGTATCTCACATTAAAAATTTTCAAACCATTATTGTCGTGTTTTAGCGGATGGCTAGTTATTACTGTATTGTTTTTTTAAAAACATGTATCCACTAAGAAAAACGCAAACAGCCAATTAATATAGCCGCGGGCTGCGTCTACACGACCTGGTCAGCATCATTTCATAGAGTCGTGTAAGACCAACGTGTATGATCGTGCGAATACTGCTTAATAAAATCAAAGACTATATTACTTTTTTTTTAAGTATCTCATGCGTGCAAATACAGCTTACATTGCATAATTATATTGAATGAGTGAATATTGAATGGTACTGAATGACCAAAGTGAATGACAGAATAGTTCTACCTTTAAGTTTTAAAAAATAATTAAAGAGGGATTTTTTTTTTGACGGTTTTGATGTGAAGGTTCGATTTGAGTGCTGGTTGATTCTTAAATTAAGATTATTTTACCTGGTTTCCTTGCATGTTTGGAGAAAAGCACTATATATGCCTCGGCAGGAACAGCAATTCGTGGATTTGTCTTCTTTGTCGGATGACGCGAAGCGAAGCGAAAATTGAAACTCATACACGAATTGCCCTTTCCCCGCTTCTGCAATAATGTACTATTCATTTGAATTGATATTTTAAGTTAATTGTATTTAATAATCGTTGATGTGTTTTATTTGCTTGTATGTTCATTCCATGCTGACGTGTAAAAGTGCCCTTGTGGTCTATTTGCTGAATTTCAACACATTGAAGTTGAAGTTGAACTTCAAAGAGCTCACCGCCTACATTGAAAAATCAAAGTTTTATCTATTTAATTTGATTCTATCCCTGTTATAGCCTATTTCGAAACCGAGCTATTGTGCTTTTCAGAAGTTTCATACTTTTTGAAGACCGCTCAAGAATCAGCATTCGAGAATTTCCGAAATTACCTTTTGTATCAGAGTTATTATTGGGTTTGTGGTAAGAATTTGTAGCTTATTACGGGTTACTTTATGAAGTTTTAATTCATTAATCATTACAAATTAAACTCGTTAAATTTTACTTTACAATACTTCATAATGTATTATTTCATTTTAACTCATTCCTAACTTATTCATAGCATCGTACAGTACTTAATGAAGTGTGTTCAAAATTTTGACCCCAAAACTAGGTAAGCACCTGTGCTTTAGGAGCTAGAGTTCGTCCGAATTCGATGTCGTAAGATAAAGATAAAGATAGTTTTTAATTCAAGTAGGCATATTACAATGCGCTTATGAACGTCAAATAAAGCTACACCGGCTCTAACCCTACACCTCTGACCCTAGAAGATTTAAATCCCCCCTCAATTGGATGAGGGTATCCCAATATGCGACCGGCAAGAAACTCGGCGGGACATATCTTTTCAAAACATTACATCTTATAATTAACATGCATTAAATAAGAAAAAAAAATACTATAGAATTCACGCAATTACATACAGTAGGTACTTTTCTTTATAGAAAGATATAAAAATGTATACGTACATCAAATCATACAAAAACGAAACTCTTTCAGAAAATAACTCGAATTCATACAAAAGGAAAAGAAATGAGAATATATATTATATAAATCTGACTGTTAGCTATAAAATACCTACATAAAATATTGATGTGCTTTCTTACTTGAGCTGTGTAACTTATAACTCTAAACATAATACAATCATTTTAAGTGCTACTTGTTTTTAGTTTCTGATTTGGACCATGCATTTTTGTCTGTTAAGTAATCCTCGACTTAATATAAACCTTCAACATCAATGACTTTTAACATTTAACAATATGTTAAGGTCGTGTAACAGCAGTAAGATAATAAAACATTAAAGTAATTGCTATAAATACTTAGGAATACACTAATTATGTTAGGTTGTTGCCTTTGTCTTATTATATTATAACGAGGAGATTTTCAGTCTCAATATAAGTTAAATTATGCAGTCAGTTTTCTACTTTAATATTTACTTCCCGCCTTGTTAAGATATAAATTGCGATCGAGTTATTATTGAACTGCTCTAGAATATTTGCAGTTGAATCTGTATTGTAATTTTTTTTTTAATTTATTTAGAAAACAAACAGCCTTTTACAAATATGTCTAAAGTAAATGAACTAAAAATAAGCTTAAAGTTTCCTACATTACTAAGAAAACTATTACATAGAAATGTAAATTACGCAATTATAAATTACCGGTTTAGTTTTTGGACGTTTTCTAATAATTTGTTAGACCAAGTAGCAAAAATGTTATTTTGTGTTGTATATTTAAAATCTACTCAACAAGCCCTTTCATTTGATACTTATGCCACATGGTATATTAAAAAGATTTTTTTTCCTTGTACCGCCGGCGCCGGATTTATGAAGTCGCAGTTACTATCCCCACCATTTTCGCGCTTGCCATCTCTTATATTTGCATACATATCATACTGAATGCATTGATATCATCTGTAACCATATTCGAGATGACTTGTGCGAAAATCGATTTCTAGTAGACTTTTAGACAAAATAAAAATTTACTAACAGTTGTATTGGTTTACAGGCTAATTCGAATGTACAGTATCAGAATCATATTTGAATCATGTCATGAAGTTATCGTGCGTCTCGCCGGCGCTAATACATGCTTAAGTGGCTCCTATTGTGTTACGGTGGGCGACGATGATCGCTTCCCATCAGGCGGCTCGTCTGCTCGTTTGCTGACTAAACTAACATAAAAAAAATAAAAAAACAAAAAAAAGTACAGATAACTCTGCCTGGGAAGTCTTTATTTAAAAGAAAAAGATTTCTGTTTAGCAGACGCCTCAATTTAAACTAAATTGTTAATTAAATTTCGAACGTAAGGTAATATTGACGACATTTTTATTTTCTGATCAAATTGTCAATTTCATTATTCTGTGTAGGCAGGATTTTAGACGCGTACAAATAAGTTTCTAACCGCGATTCTATTCCGTGCTCGCAGGTGGCTTCGTTCATAAAGCTTATAGCCCCCTTTCAGACTGAAAGGCTGCGGGATTGGAATCAATGAATTCTTTCAGCGCAGGTATTGTTAAGAGTCCATTGCTAGATTTTAATCTAAAACGTAGGTATTTGTTTGAGACATTATGTTTTTGAACATTAAAGTATCGTACAGATTAAGGCATGTTTTTGACTAGGTTGACTGTGACTTATTCTTACTTAATCTTCTTCTTCTTCTTTCTCGCGTTTTCCTGGCATTTTGCCACGGCTCATTGGAGCCTGGGGTCCGCTTGACAACTAATCCGAAGATTTGGCGTAGACACTAGTTTGTACGAAAGCGACTGCCATCTGACCTTCTAACCCAGAGGGTAAACTAGGCCTTGTTGGGATTAGTCCAGTTTCCTTACGATGTTTTCCTTCACCGAAAAGCGACTGGTAAATAATGATATTTCGTACATAACTTCCAAAAAACTCATTGGTACGAACTGGGGTTTGAACCCGCGACCTCTGGATTGCAAGTCGCACGCTCTTACCGCTAGGCCACTTATTCTTAAACAAAACCGATTTTATAATTACATTCAAATTTCTAACTTCTAAAACAAAGCAGTTTGATTTGACCGTATATTATAATATCGGTGGAGATGACACTTTTGAAATAAAATGACAATTACAAACATTTTTGACAAATTTCGCATCTTACTTGATATCGAACGGTATAGCAGTTGGGGCCGACTCTAAATAGTTGACCCTGCCTATGAAACCGATGGTCCTGGGTTCGAATCCCGGTAAGGGCATTTATTTTGACGACCGGTTTGGCCTAGTGGGTAGTGACCCTGCCTACGAAGCTGATGGTCCCGGGTTCAAATCCTGGTAAGGGCATTTATTCGTGTGTTGAGCATAGATATTTGTTCCTGAGTAATGGATATTTTCTATGTATTTAAGTATTTATAAATATTTATATATTATATATATCATTGTCTAAGTACCCTCAACACGAGCCTTATTGAGCTTACCGTGGGACTTAGTCAATTTGTGTAATAATGTCCTATAATATTTATTTTATTTATTATTTGTGTGATGAGCACAGATATATGTTCCTGAGTCATGGACGTTTTCAATGGATTTAAGTATTTGTATATTATTTATATCGTTGTCTAAGTACCCACAACACAAGCCTTCTTGAGCTTATCGTGAGACTTAGTCGATTTGTGCAAGAATATTCACATATATACATTTATTACTAATATTATACAACCTTTTGGTGATACAAAAAACGCAAAGGAGTATGTGTAGGTAAAGTATCGAGAACAAACAAAAATACTTAACTCAAAGGGAGGGTTGCCTAACTGTTGCAAATTCTATTTCTAACTTGGCAAATACTTGTCCTACATTTTCGACACGCCCGACTCAGATCTAAAAACTTGTTACGGTGTTGAACAAAAACATTAGGTATATTGAAATTGAAATTGAAAATATTTATTTCGGATTTTACAACCATCCATATTTGTTAGTATAACTTAGGAACTAATGTTAATTTTGTACTTATTATAATATTACAACTAAAATACCTAACCTATTTTCTAAATTTCAAAAATCCTATAACTTGGCGAATCCAATGCGCCAGTATAGGATTCTCAACCCTCTCTGCAATTACTTCCAGAATGCTGTTGGTACTGCCCCTAAGCCTGCCCATCATCGAGACGATTCGCTTTCGTATAATCGCGTGAAAATCGTCTGTATGGGCCTCGGCGAACATGCGCGATGCACTACACCATGTGGGCAACCCCAACAACATTCTGAGTGCATTATTATATTGCACGCGCAGGGCATTTAAGGCTTTTTTCGAATACTTCACCCACAGGCTGCTCGAGTAAAATGATTGATTGAAAGCTTTAAAAAGCACAATTTTTACTTCTCTTGAGCATCGAGCAAACCTGCGGGCGAGCATGTTAGACCTTACGGCCAATGCCCTGCGCTCCCGCTCTATATCTAGGTCATCATTAAGGTCTTGCGTTATAATATGACCTAGATATTTCACTTTATCCACAAGAGAGAGTGTGGTTCCATGCAGCACAACCGGGGGTACGGAGCTCGGCGTGTAACTTCCAGCCTTAAACATTAGCACCTGACTTTTCTTTGGGTTGTACTGCAATCCATGTGTCTCAGCATACGTCTCACAAACCGCAAGCAGTTTCCTAAGGGCACTGATAGACGGACTGAGCAGCACCATATCGTCCGCATAACTAAGATTGTTGGCACAAACACCATGTATATAGCAGCCTGTATATGTGCTACTCAGTTCGTCTATCAGCTTGTTTACATAAAGGTTAAAAAGCTTGGGAGACGTAAGCCCTCCTTGCCTCACACCACACTCGAGCTTATACTCTGTAGACATACTATCCGCCCATCTCACCTGGTTCAATTGATTTTGGTACCAGTATTTCAGTATATTGGTGTATACCACCGGTGTGCCTGTTTCCTTTAGCTTTTGCCACAGAATGTCATAATTAACGCGATCAAAAGCTTTTGACAAATCGAGGAAACAGGCAAATACTGGAGTCTTCCTTTCCGTATAATACCCAACGGTGTGCTTTAGACACAGAATAGCACTTTCGGTGGATAGCCCAGCTCGAAACCCGAACTGCGCATCCTGTATTTTCAGGTACTTATTAAGAACTGTGTCCAGCAGACCGTCGAGTATTTTTGCAGTGATTGTTGCAAGCGAGATGGGCCGATAGTTGTCTTTATCAGAGAGGTCTCCAGTTCTGTTTTTGGTAACAGGCACAACAATCGTCCTCATCAAAGCTGCAGGTAAATAAGAATGGCTCAAACATAAAGTGTACAGCATTGCAAGTACACGCGGCAAGTGCACCCCTGCATGTTTAAAGTGCTCAATGCTAAGGCCGTCATGACCTGGGGACTTACCTCTTTGCATTTTATTTATCAATATAGAAATATCTTTAGCCGAAACGGTAATCCCCTCCCCGACGACCCCAGCATCACGCCCCATATCAGTGCTACGTCGCGTGTCCAGCAAGGATTTGACCCTGAAATGGTCTTTAAACAGCTCCGCAATTTCCCTTGACCCATTCTTACCACCCACACTTCCAGGTAGACCAGGCCTCACGTTCAGGTTTTGAGTTTGCTTCCAGAACTGTCTAAAATTACCTTCTTTGTGGGCCAAGGCCAGTTTATCCATTTTAAGTTGTTCTTGCCTGTCTTGGCACCACTTTAGCCTATATTTAAACTTTTTCCTACTTTCTACCATCTCATTATATGACCTACCTTGCCTAGGCTTACCCGCTAATACCCACAGCTGAAAGTGAAGCCTCGCCTCCTTATGCGACTGAGCTACATATTTATTCCACCCAGTCACATAGCCACCTCGTCTACATCTAGTACGTGTATATGTGGAGACCGCGGCGTCAGACAGAGAAGTTATTATCGTACTATATAACTTATCAATGACTACAAAGTGCTCACTATTATTACAAGCCTTATCACCACATTCTCGCAATTGGTGAGGAAAATCCACATCTTTCAGGCTGTTATGACAAAGCTTGTAATATTCCACCACTTGTTCCTCCGTTCTGACCCCCCACTTTACTCTGTTATCTACATTGACAGATGGGTAATGAACGGGTTTTAACATATCTAAACAACAATCAATAAGCATTGGGAAATGGTCAGACCAATATACATCATACATAATAGAAATGTTACTTATCGTGTTCCACGCACAATTTGTTACTAGACAGTGGTCTAACCATCTTCTACACCCATGCACCTCACTCATGTAGGTATAAGTATCGGAATTTAGTCCTAATTTTTTGACATCAGCACATTGCCATAGCTGCTCCTCACAAAAATCCATCATTTCTCGATAAAATAACTCATTTATGTGAGCATTGAAATCACCCAATACGTACACAGCTTGCACATCATTATTGTCTTCTATGACCGCTGATAGCGCACTGAGACACTCAGTAAACAAAGGCAGGTTTTCCTGTGAGTTCGTAGGCATGTACACACACATTACCATGAAAACGTTGTAGCCGGTTGATATTTTTATAGCCGCTATTCTATCACTATCACAGTTTATAACTGATATTGATTGGAAAGCACTTTTACGCCATAGGATACCTACTCCACCGTACGGTCTGCCCTTTATCGTACCCGTTGATATATCCACCGCCGACTTCCCCGTCCATCCAAAATCAGCATCCACCGTCCCCAGGAGTGGGATCTCAAACGGCATGAGCCATGTTTCTTGAACCACTATAATGTCGGCATGCTGACACAGCAATCTTATACCATCAATAGCCCTTTTAAAAGACCTACAATTATAGGTAATTATTTTACAATTTCCTCCCATTTAAATATTTATATTTACCTGGCTACTCGTTTGCTCGATTTCTCGATTGCTCTGGCTTTTTTCCACCTTCGTATCTTTACTTATATTTGTAAACGTAACAAAACGCCTGAACCGAATGCCACTCGGCCATAAACTATCATTAAGGTATATATCCAATTTCGATTGATTTACATAAATTTTGTATGAATTATACCCTTTGTCCTTTTTCATTGCAAGTTTCCATAAGACCACCTTCTCTCGAGTTTTATTATAAATGTAATCAGTAATATCGACCTCTGTCACATCCTTATGCACATTTGAAATTAAGACCGGCACCTTACTTTCCGCCGCTTTAAATTTCGAGTCGGCGGCCAGACTCGCTTTTCCCATATTACCAATAAACAAACTTTTCTTCTTAGGTTTACGAGGTCCTTGTGTTTGCCATTGACCCTCATCCGTTTTACTTTTTGCATCAATAGGCTTTTTCAAAATATCAGAATAAGATTTATTTTCCGCGTCATGTGTCTCTAACGGCATAAATTCTTCCCTTTGTTTACCTGTAACTACGCAATATTCATTGCCAAGGTCAGCTGCGTTCCCGCTAACTTGAGTGCTTTGTTCCTTATCAGTAATCCGTTCCGACGTCAGCGTTGGTTCGCACATAGGTGGGAGTGCGACGGAAGGTATGTCGTCCACACCATGCGTGTGACAAGGCGCGCAGGATGGGTCGGTGACCTCAGTGGTATTTCGCTCGGACAATGCACTAGCTTCGTTATTAAAAGTCATGCCATACGGCCCACTATCATACAAGTATGCACCTCGTTTATGATTTACGAATGTTGCCGGGGTTGTCGTCAAGGTATTATTTGTAATTCTACAAGTCTGCAATTCGTTTTTTAACGTGTTAAACTCTTCCTTCGTGGTATATGTCTCCTTGATCTCCCGTACTTGCGACTGCAATAATAATAAGTCCTTTAATAATCTTGTCACATCCACATGATCGAAACTAATCGGAGGAAGTTTATGCAGATCCTTTGCCACGAACACTGGGATATTTTCGGGATCCGTGTTCGCAAACAGGTTCAGCATATCTTCCAAGTCACGTTGAGCTTTGTTGTTCCTTCTAGATACCAATCTACCACTATTTGATATTGCATCAAACAGTAGCTTTTTTGCCTCATCGATGGCCTCTTCCGAAAATCCTGTTTTACATATTCGTATTAAACTTTCGTTGTCCATCACCTCTAGTTTGTTTTGCATAAAAGCTAACACCTCGTTAATAACAATATTGCACTTCGCGCACTTCACAATCGTTGAGACCGCCATATTGCACACACGCTCGCCCATCACAGCGTTCGCGCGACGACGATATTGACTTATAAGTAAAATATTGATAAGATAAAACGAACAGCGATACACAATAGTCTAAAATCTACTTACAAAAACAATATACATAATGGATATATACAGAGGATTACTATAACTAGCTTAAATCTAAAACTGTTGTAAATAATTAACGCGATTAACTTGTTTAACTAAGTTTATTACAATAAAAAATAAGCAAGTACATAAGATTCGATTATGTCGTGTCACGTATCGGCGCTAGAAGGGACTGACATTTGTGTACATGCATCAGTGCGTTGATGCGTGTTTGCTCTACAATATTTTCAGGCGTTATGATTTGCATTCCTTCCAACATCCTCTCCTGAATGCAAACCCATTGCAGCTGTGAAGGTAGTAAGCTTCAGGCGAGGTAGTCCTTTGGTAAGTGCATCAGCTATCATGCCATTGGTACTGATGTATTCGACGTTTACTTTTCTGGCAGCAATCTTGTCCTTCACAAAATGGTATCGCACATCGATATGCTTGCTCCGAGCATGATAGGCACCAGAACCTGAAATACTAATAGCGCTCTGATTATCACAATACAAAGTTATTGGCGTACCTGAAGATTTATGCCAAAAATCATCTTCAAGCTGTTTAAGCCAAAGCGCTTCTTGTACAGCATAGCTCAAGGCCATATATTCTGCCTCAGTAGATGAAAGCGCCACTGTGGCCTGTTTTTTGGAGTTCCAACTTATGGCAGCACCCTGAAAGATAAAAATATATCCTGTGCAGGATCTTCTGTCTAATGTGTCACTGGCCCAATCTGCATCACAATAGCCAGTCATGTTATTGCTGTCTTTCTTGAATGTGAGCTGCAAGTTAATTGTTCCTCTCAAATATCTAAATATTCTCTTAACAGCTGCCCAGTGCTGAGTTGTCGGACAATTATTAAATCTGCTTACAGAATTGACAGCAAAAGTTATATCAGGGCGTGTACCCTGTGATAAGTACAGTAAACATCCCACGGCTTCTTGATAGGGTATGTTTTTTAGAATTTCATTTTCATTTTCAGCCTTCTTCAACTGAGCACCAGCTTCAAAAGGTGTAGGTACTGGCTTGCAATCATACATCTTGAATCTGTGCAATATCTTCTCAACATAAAGTGATTGATCGAGAGAAATTGTATTCAGATTATCACTCTGCGTTATTTTGAAGCCAATACATTGTTGAGCTGGACCGAGATCTTTTATTTTAAATTTTTCTCCCAGTTTTCCTTTAATAAACTTTACAGTCTTTTCGTTGTTGAATAGACAGAGTATGTCGTCGACATATACTGCAATGAAAAATATATCATTTTCACTTGTAAGTCTGTAGTATATGCAAGGATCTACGTTTGATCTCTTTAAACCAATTTCTAACAGAGCAGCATTTAACTTTTTGTTCCACTGTCGACTCGCTTGCTTTAAACCATACAGAGCTTTGTTGAGTCGACAAACTTTATTTTCTACTTCATAACCAGGTGGTAACGCCATGTAGATTTCTTCCTCTACATCACCTTGGAGAAATGCTGTGATCGCATCCATCTGGTGGATTTTTAAGCCATATTTAGCTGCTAGGCCAATGAGATATCTTACCGATGCATAGCGTACCACTGGAGCGTACACTTCGTGATAATCAATGCCTTTGGTTTGTCTAAAGCCTTTAATGACGAGGCGCGCCTTGTAGCGAGCAATATTGCCAACGTCATCCCTTTTAGTTTTAAATACCCACTTGCAGGGAATAATTTTCTTGCCCTTTGGTAAATCTACAACAGTCCATGTGTTATTTTCGATTAATGATTGATATTCATGTTCCATAGCAGTTTTCCAAAAATTTGAATTTTCACACTGTAGGGCTTCTACATGGTCTTGAGGATCATTATCCAACAAGCTCATTGCTGATTCAGAGCTGAAACATAAAAATGAATTCGATTCTATGTTATCAACGACATCATGGCGTCGGCGTGGTCTCAAATTTATACGACGCACTTCAGGACTTGTAATAGTAGTGTTATCTGAAGGAACATATGTCTCATCCATATCACATGGTTCTTCAAATACCTCACTAAAATCCTCATTATTTTCAGTGTCATTTGATTCACTCTGATTTCCTTCATGATTATTGTTTTCCTCTATTTCAAAATGAATTGCCTCATTATCATTTCTATTATTATTTATTGTCCTTATTTCTTCATTTGTCTTATCATGAGCTTTATTTTGTTCAGGCAATTTTGTTATTTTTTCAATTTCACATTTATCCATAGCTTTGTTCTGCCCAACTGTCTCTTCCAAAAATACTACATCACGGCTCATTACTACTTCTTTACTTCTTTCATCAACAAATCGGTAGCCTTTGGTACAGTCACTGTACCCGACAAATATCAATTCTCTAGATTTTGGATCAAACTTGTGTCGCTTCTGTTTGGGAATATGCACCATAGCCCGGCATCCAAAAATTTTCATATGGCTTAGGTCAGGTTTTGATCCGGTCCATAATTCTTCTGGAGTGACTTCAGAGAGAGAGCGACAAGGAGATCTGTTGATGATATGTGCGGCTGTGGCTACAGCCTCAGCCCAGTACTCCGTCTGTAATGAAGCATTAAACATCATGCATTTAGCCCGTTCCACCAGAGTGCGGTTCATTCGTTCGCTCAATCCGTTTTGTTCTGGTGTGTAAGGTATGCTTGTTTGATGTTTTATCCCAAAACTTTTCAAACATTGATCAAACTTATGATTTTTGTATTCTGTTCCACAATCTGTTCTAATAGTTTTTATTTTCATATCAAGTTCATTTTCTACTCTTCTTTTAAATTCTAAAAACTTCTCTAATACCTCTGTTTTTTGTTTCAGGAAATAGACACATACTTTTCTCGAATAACCATCTATAAATGTTAAAAAGTACCTTGCACCTCCGATAGACTGTTTCTCCATTGGGCCACAGAGGTCTGAATGAATAACTTCAAGCAGCTGTGTTGCCTGAGAACCTTCATTCTTGAACGGTTGCCTGGTCTGCTTTGCTTTTAAACATGAAGTACAAGCCTCTGCTTTTTCCTGTGGGAAAAACTGTACACCAAGTGTATATTGTGGAATTTTCTCTAAGTCACTGTAATTAATGTGACCTAAACGCTGATGCCAGACGTATTTGTCTTCTGTTGTGACTGTCATTGCATGCCCACTTGGGCCAGTTATTAATTCATAAGTATTATTTACTTTTTTTGCTTTTGCCACAATATTTCCGCTCATATTTATTATTGAACATCCATTTTTATCAAACTCGACTCTATTTCCACTGTCAATAATTTGGCTCAATGACAGTAAATTTTGGGCTAATTCAGGAATGAACAATACATTCTTTACCTGTATCTGATCAAACTGTCCTGAAATTTTACTTGGTACCCGGATGGTCAATGTTCCACAGTCTCGTACTTTGAGTATTGTGTTGTCTGCTATCTTGACACTCTGAACAGGCGGAGTTGTTCTATTCTCTAGCCATTCCTCATGCATTGTCATATGGTATGAACAGCCAGAATCGACTAGCCAACTGTCATCAGAATTGCCCACAGAAGCTGAAAAAGCGGCAACAAAACCATTTGTAGTGCTTTTTTCTTCTTTTTTATTATTTTTAAACCAACAATACTTTCCCAAATGTCCATAATTGTTGCAATTATAACAACGGGGACCTTTAGATTTCCCTGAGTGACTCTCCTTGCTTTTACTGAACCGATTTGGATATTTCTTTGACTTTGCATAAAAAGCGGTAGTAGTATCTGCTGATGTTTTTACTTCTTGAAGTAACTTAGTCTTAATCAGATCTGCACTAATTTTTATGCCTGAGCTCTCTATACCCATAATCATTGGCTTGTATTCATCGGGGAGACCAGCCAACATTAATGTCCCAAGCCACTCATCACCGACACTGAAACCTATGTTTCTCAACTTGTGTGCTGCCGACATAATTTTGTTAATATAATCTTCAATGTTTGTACTTGATTCTAAGTTGGTATTTATCAAATCTTTCAGTAGCCCAACTTTCCTTAGTAAACCGGAGTCTTCAAACGCTTTGCACAAATTGTCCCATACCTGTTTTGCTGTGGTTGCTTCTTGCACATGTACATATAATTGTGGCTCGATCGCGAGTATTATTTTAGATCTCGCTTTCGTATCTTTTTTCTTGTCACTATAATCTGCAGTAATGACACTTTCATACAACTCTTCATGTTGCAAATACGCTTCCATTGCAAACTTCCATGTTGTAAAATTATCTCTTCCAGTTAATTTTTGTATTGATAATGTGTTTGTAGCCATCATTTTATCAAATATTTAAAGATTTGAGCTGAAAAAGAACTTAGTTTTTTTTACGCGGCAAGTGAGGTTATGTTAATTTTACTTTTGTGTTCACTATTATTTTATTACACTATACTTTTCAAAAACTATATCAGGCAGGGACGGCCCATAACCTGTTGTAAATAATTAACGCGATTAACTTGTTTAACTAAGTTTATTACAATAAAAAATAAGCAAGTACATAAGATTCGATTATGTCGTGTCACGTATCGGCGCTAGAAGGGACTGACATTTGTGTACATGCATCAGTGCGTTGATGCGTGTTTGCTCTACAATATTTTCAGGCGTTATGATTTGCATTCCTTCCAACAAAAACAGACCCTTGAGGCATTGTACCAAGGATGCTGGGGGCATTTCTTCGTTGTATCGCAATACTGATACGTTGTGCGAGGAAGCCACCAGCTCTTCGATGACCAATTAATAGTTCTGATATTTAACTCCCCATTACATAAATAATGATACTTTTACCTAAATTGTTAA
Organism: Cydia pomonella; assembly: GCF_033807575.1. NCBI lineage: Eukaryota > Metazoa > Arthropoda > Insecta > Lepidoptera > Tortricidae > Cydia > Cydia pomonella. The sequence goes on along the minus strand of NC_084716.1, from coordinate 16,527,458 downwards.
TTAATAGTACGCTTAATGAATGAATGAATGAAATTAATTTAGTCCAGAAAATTATTTCCATATACATTTACACATCATACAATTACATTACATAATAAAATAAAATTGCATCATAAAATTTACATAACAATATATTATTACATGTAGATTAAGTTCAAAACTAACAATGATGTGGACCATTATGTTGTCTATAATAAATAAATAATAATAATTATTATATTAAATTAAAATTCCAACAAGGGCCTGTGTCCCAGGTCACCCCGATCCCGTTACGATAGGCTTGTGGTAGCCCCTCCAGCGCTCGTGCAGCGGGCTAGCGTCCCACTCTCTCACCGCCGACAGTAGCGTGTTGGAGGAGGCGTAGATTGCCTATCTGGCGGTGGCGCTTTTCGCACGCAGCAGCGCGTCCCAGCCCGCCTCCCCCCTCCCCCCCCCCCCCCTCGCGAACATGGCGCTCGCGCTGCACCAGCGCGGCAGGCGGAACAGCGCCCGCCACGCGATGTTGTACTGCACACGCAAGACTGACCGCCGCGCAGGTGTAGTCGGACCATAGTTTAAGAAGTACTAGCTATGTTTAATGATGAGTCACGTTTAACCATACTAAATATATGGTGTACCGAACTATTTGGCTACTTTGACTGCTACGAAGTATTTGACGCTGACTGTACTGTAACACGTTATTCAATCTGAATCGGGCTCTTAGAAAATGTCCTACATTTTCGACAAGGGCGTATTTCGCACGCTCTCGGTATTAAGTATCAAGCGGAAAAACTAGAACACGATGTCATGTTACGAACATGACATGACTATGATATGACACATGAGCGTGATAGATGTTTAATCATTATCCGCGTTTTAAGCTTAGGTAAAAAAACTTATAGTCTGATACGTTATATATGGCCGACCTTCACCGATCTGCCTGACGGTTGAAACTTATAACCAGACATAGAAGTTTTTGTGGCACAAACGAGTGGTTGAGTAAATGAAACATCGATAAATCTGTTATCGATAAGTCAGTCATAGATTAATAATTAAAAGATCTAACTTCTACTTGCTGTAAATTACCGAGAAATTTCAAGACTGCAAATTAATTATAAATCAGTACATACTTCTATGACATATAGTTACTACTTAATAATTAACTTAAACTATAGTATACACTGCCAAAAATAATAGAAAACTACCAGTATATCAAAGAAGATATCGAACGTGTTTTGTATTCCGCGGTAGCTAATATCTTCTTATACAATATAAAAAAATATCTATAACATCAAGGTAACATCGATAATAGACATGTCGATATTTCATTTTTGTCAATCACTTTATTTTGCCACACACACTTATATGTCTGCTTATAACTTATATTTTGTGAAAGAAAATATGTTCTTGAACATAAATAAATAGAGTTGCTTAAAGAACGACGAAAGGACGAGATTTGCTTGTATCTTTATACGAATAACCTGTCAAGGCATCCTTATGGCAAGCGACAAAATGGGACGTTTTGCCGGCCGCGGTCACATATGGTCAAGGCTGATTTTAATAAATTTTTGTTTTTTGTTCTAATTCACTGACTTCCAATGGGACTAAGTATACAACTTGTACAACATAAATTCAATATTACACATTACATTAAATTGAACATTTAGGGTTGCCTATCTTTTTCATCATAGTGACCGGAAATATAACGGATATAAATACGGCAACCACACGGTTGCCGTATTTATATCGATAATTGCACTCGTCTGCCTGACGCTTGAATAATATATCAAAATGATGGTAATTTTATTGCCAATACAGTGGTATAGGGGGAAGCCAGTGCTGTCAAACTGGTCTAACTTGACAGACATTCAGACGTACTCTCAGAGTAAACAACAGTTGAAGCGTATACAATGATGTCAGGGTTGCCTGCGGAAATCCTACTACTAACGATTCCCAGATGTGGTACACTGTGTCACATCAAAGTCAGTAGAGAAGTCGCTTAGACGATCTGTATTTACTATTATAAGGAGTCAAATTATCCCTGCCCCTTTCCAATTAGATTTTAATGTACAAACTAAGCAGATAAATTTGGTATTACCACGGTTGTGGTATTAAACAAAAAGCGTGGTGCAAAGTTATACAAAGGCTTCTATTTAGGTCAACTCACCTAACGACTTAAACGGTTTTCTTCATCTTACTATCAAATCTGCTTAAGCTATTAATTAATACCGTTGAACCCGGTGCCGAATTAAATTCTCAGGAACACGATTAATCGAGAATCTAGGTGAATCATTTATCTACTTTAATTAATGAAGACTTGGTTTAGCGTAAGGTATTAAAGGTAAATAAATAAATAAATATTATAGGACCTTATTATACAAATTGACTAAGTCCCACAGTAAGCTCTATAAGGCTTGTGTTGAGGGTACTTAGACAACGATATATATAATATATAAATATTTATAAATACTTAAATACATAGAAAACACCCATGACTCGAGAACAAATATCCATGCTCATTACACAAATACATGCCCTTACCAGGATTTGAACCCGGGACCATCAGCTTCGTAGGCAGGGTCACTACCCACTAGGCCAAACCGGTCGTCCAAAATTAGATTTTAATTTATTAAGATTACAAGTTATTGTCAAGAATGATTTTTCACGACACCAACTGGTAAAGGTCCTCTTGCTTGTTTAAAAACTAATGAGAAAGTGACATTTTATCCACACGTAGGGCAAAGTAATCAGATGTCAATTTTGAGTTTTTTCCTTATGTTAACTGGTAAAATTGACTTTTAAATGATGATTTTGAATGTTTTTTTTCATTCGGATTTGATTTGGTTTTATTTTTTGGTATTGCATAGTAAGCATTTTCCTCGAGTTGGTGTGCTGAAAAAAATTGTGTTTCACTTGGAGGTAAAGTTTGTTTAATCCTCGTGTCTTGAAACCCACGCAACGCTCAAGAATCTTTCGCTTGCTCGTGTATCAATATTAGCTCGAGCGGTTAAACAACAACTTTGCCCCCTTGTAAAACAAATAACTATTGTAACACATACTTTTATTGCTGACTGGGGTTTAGTAGTCATTTTTTGTTTACAATAACAGTAAACATAATGTATAAGTATATACAGAGGATTACCACAACTAGCTTAAATTTAAAATAGGCCCTTGAGGCATTGTACCATGGATGCTGGCAGCATTTCCTCGTTGTATCTCAATACTGATACGTTGTGCGAGGAAGTCGCCAGCTCTTCTTTGGTCACCAGTTACGTCAACCACAAGCTTCGTGATTTCTGCAAAAAACTTGTGCGCACTGGGACCCCATGGACCTAGACTGTACTTTTCATAAGCATTTCTATCAAGTACGGCTTTTCTAATGAACTTAAACCCGATAAGTTTGAGTTCTTCCATCGAGGAGATTCCCTGGCTACGTTCCGACTGCATCATCAGATCAGCTCCATGTTAGCATAGAATTTTCATTAGAAAGGTCTCACGAAGTACTTGATAGACATGCAAAAGAGAAGAAGACAGCAATAGAAATGTGTGCAACAAGATTTTATTTTAACAGCAACTTGTTTTTTAGTACATGACATCCATTTCAGTTGATAATGATTCGTAAAAAGGTAGAGTCTGTCTAACCTAACTTTGCGCCGATCACGTCATATTTACATAGAAATTTGACGTTAATTATGACATTTCCACACTTCGTCACTACAATTCCGTTAGCGTAGTCCACGTTCACAGCGCGCGTGCTAAGTCTCCAAGATGTATCAGGACCATTAAATTTTATTTACAGTTGTACGTTTTTGTTTTTAAAATATGTGGTTTTTTCTGCCATTTCTACTAAATCACGAGCTCTTTTGATTCTTAATGGAGAAAAAAAGTGTCCTCAAATTTCCATACATTTTTCAATCCTTCCATTCCATTAGCGTCATTCATACAAAGTCTATAAAAATGGTAACGTAATGGAAATAAATAACTTGGGACATTTTAAGGATTGAAAGAGGTCCTGATTCTTAAATGTGTCCAAATTAAAGAAGTGTAGTGTTCAACTACAAATAAATAATAAATTTGAAGGAAAAAAGAACTACTTTTTCCTCCATTTTGATCTATCTAGTATACAAGTAAATAAGTCATCACTTGTGTGAAAGAGATTTCGACGAAGTCATTATGGAACTCAAGGTCACGGGCAATTCTCTAGTTCGCTTTTGCTTCAAATCTCTCGTAAAACGAGCCCTATACAGCTTTACTTTAGGTTCAAGTTTCCTTTAACACAAGTTTGTTATTTGTCGTTTTGACTTTTGGTCTAGATTGTTTGCTGTTGATTTCTTTGACTAGAGAACTAAGTAATGAAATATATAACGTGTTTATTTCGAAATAAGGAAAGACTTACTTAGCGCGGCTCAGGAGCTTTAGAACTTGCGATCCAATTACTTTTGAGACAAGTTTGTCTCAACAAAGTCGGACAAACCTAATAAAAGTTGTTCCTGTTTAAACAAAACAGTACCTATATCTCATCATTTACGAATTAACTTTGAAGGTCTCAGTACCTGGTCTAACGTCAACGTTATCTGTTATTTTCAGAACAATTTATGGATTTGATAGAGGATGTTGCCAGACAATAGTTCGTTTTTGACCCAATTTATATTAAAAAATTGCAAGGGTAGATCACTTCCAAAATCTTAAACGATTAAAGTTGGCATTTATTTTCAGTTGTATATTATACTCTGTGTACCATAACAGACTAGCAGTATTATTTTAGGACAATATAACTAAGCGTTTTTTGAAATTATTATTGAAAACCTGATTCTTACAAGTGACATTTATGGGCTCATTCTACTCAGAATTAACAGCATTCTCCATCCTACCTATTTTGTCACGCAAAATAGGCGCAAGTCGTCGAGTTGCGGAAAATCGCCCGTATACAATACAATACCATCCTACCATTAAAAAAAGTTGTCCCAAATTGTTCGTTCTATCACGTCACGTTTTACTGTGAAAACTTTTTAACTTATATGCGCGTGACGTAGTGAAAACTACAATTTTTATACAAATTCTTGGGACATATTTTATTAGCATCATGAATGAATATGCTAGTGATTCTGAGTTGAAAGAACGTAAAAACACCAGGATCTATGAGAATCAGGTCTTCAATTTTTTTTAAAGCTCAACTAGTGATGATAATAAGTATATTTTCAGAGTAATTGTTATAAAAGGTATTAAAAACCCACGGGAACAGCATTTCAGCTAGTTTCGCGCGGCGCGCCATATATTTTATCCTCTTCTAATTTCCAGCAGCGGTATCATGGTCGCATTTTTATCACCTGTCATGCCATGCGTCGCTTTCGCACTTACATACTTGTTAGAACGTGACAGAAATGGTGACAAATGATAAAGAGCCCACCATATTAGCCCGACTGGCTTGACGCGCCTTTAACGTATTCTGGCGCAACGAATTCCAAATATCAAATTGTTTTACGGGCTGTTGCGGTCGTTATGCAAGATGGAAAAGACTTCGTCAGCCCAGCACCAAAATTCTTTTGTAAACCGTTATTAAAAAAAAAACAAATATTCATTTTGAACCTGTTTTTCATGAGGATACGCCCAAAGTTACGAACTAACTTTATAATTGATTACTCGAAGATAGCGGTAGGTTTTTGACACCTGTATGATAAATCGTTATTTATATTCATACAAGCTTTTTAAATATTGCTCATAAATGTCTTATTTTCCATTCTTAACTCCAGAGAAATTCATATAACTTTGAAATAACTATGTTTACTTGCAGCAAAGCTGTAGAAACTAAGTAGGTAAATCTTCAAGACAGAAATTATTCCTTTGTGCATTAATTCTAGAAAGCTGCTTTGCATTCTGTTTGCCTTATTCTGATTTAAAAAACAATTTATTTGAATGTGATTTTCGTTATTCCAAGAGATATTAGGGCGGTTTCAGGCTAGGCTACGCGCGTGTTAGCTAGTATAGACCTAGTAAGGAAAATTAACGCGCGTGTAAGCTCATAAAAAACCAAATATAGGGAAGTGTAACGTGCGCGTAAGCTCCTACCGCCGAAACGACCGTATACGCGCAGAAACTTAATGAGGATATACGCGCAAAATTAAGCCTAGATGGCGCTGGTGTGTCGTTTAAAATAGATTCACTTCTTGTTTATGGAGTTAAGAAACTGTGGCAATAAAAATTCTAGGGTGCTAGTGGGATACCTGGAATAAAAGCTTAGAATTTGTATTATTTTTATCACGTATGCCTCCTACTAATTTGATATAATGTATTGTATGACATAAACGTGTACTAAACTTACAATTCCGCATTAGCGGTTATTAAATATATAGCGATTATTAAATCGTTTGTCCCTTTCCATCATACCAATACGTCGGAAAGGGACAAACGATTATTAGCGGCATCGTAACTTTAGTACACGTTTATGAATAAGGGGGTATATGTACATATAGATTTGTTGATGATTATTAAGATTAACAAACTAGTTTCGTTTTGTTCAGGTCAACAAAGGTGTCAGAGAAGACAAAAATGGGCCTGCTGAACGGACAAGTGCACGGAGAGACGCGGCAGGCTAAGTCTCGGAAGGCTATCATCAGGATGTTGGGTAAGTTTAACACGTTCATTGCGACACGGGGTCAATTCGACCCTGTATGGTAGACTGAAAAAGATTCTGAAGGAACCACGTTAAAAACGCGCTTTAAACTTTTGACCGTCAAAAACGTCAACGAACGGGTGCGGTTACAGCCCATATCAACCTACACGATTATTATTATTATTTTATTTATTAAAATATAGTGGTATTCACAAAACAAACAGAGTTTGACTGTGGGGTCGCCAGTCTCTAGTTATATAACTAAAGCTAATTTATGACTACAATGTATGAAAATGTATTTTTAATATAGATTTAAATTTAGTCTTATGACTTCAGGCAAACTATTAAGTAAGTATGGAATTATTTTCCTAAGGGTTCTATCCCCGTAGTAGTTATTAATTCTAGGAACGGATAGTTTGCCTGAAATCACAGCCTTTGTGATGTAAGCATGATTAACTGGTGTTAAGGAATCCGCTGAGTTAAGCTCCTCCTGGTTATTTATTGCAAGTAGGTGTTTATGTTTTAAGCTAACTGGTAAAATATTGCAAATTGACGTGCCACGTACCTTCAACAGGCGCGTGGCGTTCAAAGGGTTAAGCGGGAATTTGTATGAATTGTGAAAACCTACATAGATCTACGTAAAATGGTTTATTATATGGAGAATAAAAAAAAAGTTAGACGTGTTTTACTATGTAGGTACTTAATTAAGAGTTTAACTAATTACCGCCCCATTCAATGTACATAATATATACTTCAATAGAACAGAATTGAAAGGATCAATGCTAATTGTACTTCAATTAAGCATCAGCTTACATTAACTACGCATCAGAAAAACAGGGGTATAGGTAAGTTACGGCGTAGTTGTCATGGCACAACTACGCATCGTACATGATATATTAGCAATGTCCCTTTTATCGAAGTCTGGGAACAAACTACGATCTAATAATTAAGCATACGACACCTTCCAATTCCAAAGGCTAGATTTTTTTAATGTTAAAAGATTTTTTTTTTTTTTTATGGAGGATAGGCAGGCGTTTGATCACGATCACACCTACACAGATACAGCGCGTTTCGATTTTAAGATCGTTGAGAGGAGTATATGGCAACACTCGAGCTTGGGTGTTGCGCGCTTTTAAAAAAGCGTTCCGTTTTAGGTTTATCCTGTTTAGAATATGCTAGTCGATTAAGTATTAATTGATTTGAAAATAATAAACGAAAATACGTAGTATTTGTGCGTACATATACAAAAGTACTGAACAGAGCCTGTTCCACCAACTATAATTGCGGAGTCAATATCATCAAACTTCGTTATAAATGTTGCAATTTGTTGAAGATTATATGAAATTAGGGAACCCTAACTTATATGTCGGTGCCCAACTTCGCCCAAATAAATTTTTAATTTAACCAAGAAATAAATATCTATTGAATATACAACAAATAGAGGCTGCGTAAAAATAGTTTGAAAGTCAAAAATTATAATTCTAAAATACACTAACATTGCCACCCCGTTACCAACTTCGTCGTGCAACATTAGTTTGCACACCACTCAACAGTGAACTATCCACTCACATGATTTCGATTTTAACGAAAGGTGCCCTGAATTGCTCTGCCATTTCGCAGATACGACGGCACAGTGTCGTGATATCTTCAAAAATCGATAACTTTGCTTCTGCTTAAGCATTTGGAATGATTCTTTCGGTTTTATAATGGTAAAGAAACAAAGAAATTTATTTTTTTACTTTAGCTATTTGCTGCTATAATAAAAATAATTATTAAAAATTCACGAAGTTTACCCAAAGGAATAATTTCAGAGTTATAGTAGAAAACTATTTTTAATAAAAAATCTAAATCGATAACATATCTTTTTTTTAAATTAAATTTAAAGAAGGCCTAATAAGCTTTTAATTGATACTAAACACCTTGATAGCTCACCTATAAAATTGCAGAGTAAAACTGATTCAAATTCTGATAAGGAACTTTCGAATTGCTCCACCTGGCGTGTAACTATGTGCTATATTCGTGATTTTTTTGTGGCTAATTTAGACACTGAAGTACAAAAATATAGTAAATAACCGTTTAAGACACTAATTACCTTGAAATAAAATACATAATTTATGTAATTATGACAATGATAGTGGCTTTATAACTTAAAATAACAAAAGAGTATTTACATACCTACTAAACTTTGGTGTTTTTAAAACGGCCGATCACCAACAACCGAACTAACTTATAACTACACTAACACGTATAATATATGCACCATAACATACACTTCACAACAAATTAAGCACAATAAGCAAATAGTAACTATTAACACATGAAATTATACTGAATACAAACATAAATAAACAACACGGCGGCCGGCAAACTGACCTGCACCATGTCAAAAACAAAGATGGCTACCTATTTAGGGCGGAGCACAACAGTCGCGCGGTGCAGATGTTCAACAGAAATAGGAACTTTTAACACATTCACTGTCAGACGAAAAACGGCAAGCTACCCCAGAATCCGGGCAATATATATAAGAAATATTAGTAAATAGAAATTATAAGTAAGTAGTAACAAACACCCCAAAACGCGTATGCAACGTCTAGTGTACCACATGCCTTACGATGTGCAAAATGCTTTAAGCAACCACAGTTGCTGTGTTTGTACTTAAAATTTTCCGTCACATGGTTTGTTCGCTAATCCTGGATAATACACAGTGATTTAATGCATTTTATTGTTTATTAATGTAATTTAATAATCGAACTATTTAATGACTATAGGTTGCTCAAGATATATTTGGTAATCATAGAAATCTAGGGCATTAAAATAGGAAACACGCCAAAAATCTACAGAGTTATTGGTTTGAAGTGAGATTTTATGGTCATCAATATTAAGTAGGTCTAAAATATAGTTTTAATCTAATAGACCAATAAACGCGGAGTAATTTAATATATAATACTAACAGAAATATGTAAATTTGAATACTTACGGCATTTTAAAACACGCGGCACTTTTAACACTCCAACTTTCCCGAACAACTAGCAAAGTAACATAGATAAAAAATACTGTGGTTATGTCTATGTGGTTGAAACATTTTTTAAATATTGTCACGTTGGTATTCTGTATTTTAATAAATGTTTACACCATATCTGTGCAGCCCTTCACAGATAAGAAATAAAAAACCGCATACACTCCGTTCGCAACTCGAGTTGCAACGATCATTTTAGAGGTGCGAAATGTTGAAACCTTAGTTGCTGGAATCATGTGAGTGGATATGAACACATCTAAACACCACATTTTAGTAATACTTTAATTTTAAGTTTATATTTTAATTTAGTTTTTTACGTTTTAAAGCTTTTATTTGCAATCAATAAAATACATCTATACAAAGTTTATCAAACAGTGACAATCGGCTTAGTAGGTACCAATGACTGTTTGAAAATGCTTAGCAAAGTACCATTGGGTTAATGGCTACTCGAACATCCTGTCCACAAAACGCGAAAAGGGTTGGTATTTTGCAAATATATGTTGAATATTGTATGTAAGAGAAAAAGTTATGGTTACGCAAAGGGCAGAAGTGGGTTATTCTTGAAAATATGCTTTGGCGCTTACTTTTAACGCAAAATTACAATTTTGTATTGAATTTTAACTCGTTTAAATCAAGAACAATTGTTATAAAAACACGGAAACAAGATTATATAACTTGCAAGAGCAGGCAAACCAAAACTTAGAAAGATTAAAGTTGGCTTGATAGAAAAAACTTACAAAACATGTCTATATGTGTAATGGTCCGTACTCTTTTTGATTGTTTTGTTTCCGCTACCCAAAGGTTGTCTGGAAGAGACCGCTGTTTAGCGATAAGACCGCCTGTTGTCTGCCTCTAACATCAATCGTTTTTCTTTAAGCTGTATATTTTACTGAGGTGTGCCAATAAAGAGTATTCTATCAATCTAATTTTCATTTATTATTGACATACATTATATCGTTACCCGCATACCATAGCATTATGATTTTAATATAAAATAGCTAGTGATTATGTTCGAGGGATCTAAGGAGCAAAATTATAAACAAACAAGATGTCTAGGTTTGACCCAATGGTTGACTGGCAGAGAATTCCTTTTGGCATTAGACCGCCATTAGTAGGCACATTTTTCTTAATTTGTCCTATAAAGTTTAAATAAATAAATATATTAAATTATTAAAGATCGCTGCATGAGATTTTTTAGCAACTTATGCTGTTTCTATTCTTTTTTCGATATTATATGATGAACAAATTTGTGTTCAGCTGCAATAAAATGCTAATATGTTTAACATATTATCCTTCACGACTTAGAACTTCACCACACTGTGCATTTACAAAAACACTGTCTATAGATAATACAGTAAATCTCATTTCCCTCAAACGGTTTAAGAATATAGGACAAAGCAAAAAATTATAACACCTATTTCCAGTAAGTGGGAATTGGTTTTCCATTTTCTGATCGCTTTGAAAACGAATCTCATTGGAAAATATAATCTAAGATTTTGTGTTCAAAGAAAAAATGTGCTGGTATTAGTAATAACATTCATTGAACGCGTATAACTACGAGAATACATACATAATCAATTATGTACAAACATTTGTTCAAACATAAGAGTATTTTAGGGCTAAAATATATATAATGCTATTTCCTTTGAGACCTAAAATAAGCAATTTAAGAACAACAAATTACTACATATAATGTCTGTGGGTACAGATAAAATATACTACTTAAAATATCTGAGAAAGCTTAATTTAACGCCTTTACAAGAATATTGTGTAGATAATGTATTTCTCGTTCGCTTCGATATTTATATCTAACGAACCTGGAATTTATGCCTTCCCGGATTTTTTCCGCAAATTTAGGTGATTGGGAATTTATATTCAAAATTCACCAGAATACTGTAAATACCATGAATTTCACAATTTATATAATTCCTGTTTATTCTCTTCGCAATCGACGTGAAAAGCAAAGTGTTGGTATGATACGATTCTGTTTTTTTTTTTTATTATGGCAACAAACAGTCATTACATCAAAAGATACAATAAATGGACTACGGAGAAGACAAACAGTGCCGAAACATTTTTCAAGTTATATTGTGGAAACATTATAGGAGTTGATACTGAGTGGTAAATAGATTCATCGTGCAACACAACAGACAGGTTTACAGCATTTAAACTGATATATTACTGATCTATTACTTTGTATACATATATGTGTATAATATATTTATATTGGAAACCTTCCGCTGTCAGTTAAGTTGCCGGAGAAATCCGGCTAACAGTGTAATTAAATGACGATAAATAGGAAATATTAAATGGTAAAAAAAAAAACTCTGCCTTTCATAGCAAATATATTGCTGTTTTAGCGCTTAAATATTGTTTTATACTTTCTTGTTTATTACTGTTATAAGCCTATCACTGCTTACAACGCAATCAGATTTTTAATTGGCCCACTGATTAATAGTCCACCGGACGGCATCGGCATGTCAGTTAGAACAAAAAAGTGACAGTTCCGACTGTCAATGTCAGGCCGATACCGTCCGGCGGACCGCTAGTCAGTCTGCTATTTTGGGTGGAGGATCCACCGCAGCCACACCTACCACCAACGCTACTCTCGCCAGTAGAAGGGCGAGCACTTCATCAGGCCCGGGCAGCCAAGTACAGTCGTCCACAATTGCGGCGCCCGCGTACACCACCGACGGCACAACCCAGGCGAGAGTACCTAACCGCAAAATGGATAGGATCTTTGTGTGAATTTATAAAACCAAACCTGCGACCCATTTTAGTTAAGTTTTTTATCTTAAATTAAATGTTTTTTTTTATTTGCACGAATCTAGTCTACCCATTTCTCTCTCTTAGTTAGTAAACTAGATAGTAACCGTGACACTGGCACCCTTTAGTGACATGCCGTGCGATAAGCGTGAGAAATGAACATTACATTTTAAATTTAAATTACCAATAATGTAAGTACGCATGAGCATCATCATCAGGTGTCATTAGCTTTCTCTACCAAAAATGTAGAAGGTCCTGCCGCTCGCGCATCGGCCTTAACAGTCACCAAACCCGTTGTCTAAACAACAATGCATAAATCGTCTGTAATAAACGCAAAGGCCAGTTATGATGAAGTGCGCATTATGCTTCAGTTCGTGGAGGAATACTTAACCCATTCTGCGCTAATAACGACATGTTATCGTTTTTCCTCTCCGAAGAATTTCCGCTACATACCGGGAAATCCACGTTATCAGCTACGACGTAGCGCTACGACTGTCGATCTTTATGTGCACCCATTTTTTTTACAAATAAAGATTTCAATTTCATTTCATTTTCTTTAGTTTTAGCTTAAAAATCTTTAATTTATCCACTGAATTTCTCGAGTCGTGTCATAACATAAGGCATATAATATCAATACCGCGCCTGTCAGTAATTAAAGTACTTACCTATTTATGTCGAGGTTTGAACAGTTTCACACCTCTCAATCATATCGGCATTATTTTTTTCTATATCGCAGCTAACTTCACCATTAATACTAAGTATTATACCAAACAAAGCAATAGTGGGCCAGGGTTTGCCAAAGTATAAGTTTCGGCAAATATACTCTGTACGTGATTCATCATCGCAAAACTGATGATAGAAGCCAGCAATATTCTGGCACAGACGAATGAAGTGTAAAGACTAATAGCGTTATTCATGAATTAGCTATGAATCGTTTGTCTTTATCTGCCATTTTGACTTATGTATTTGTAAGAAAGGGATAAAACATAATTTAACTAAATCGGGCCCGTAAAGTTATATGAATAAGGGGGTAATAGTCTTCAGTCCACAGACCTACAGTAACGCGTGCGCTTAAATATAATTAAAGTGTGCAAAAGATTAGAATCAGGTCTTACTTTGCGGAAATCCAAACTAATTAAAACAAAAAATACTACTTTGCTAATCCGCGAAAAGATAACGTGCTAGTCAATCAGTGCTAACCCGTAAACCTATTATACTTACTTGCGTATTTTTACATGCAATTAATGTTCCCCACCCTCCCACCGCAAAAATAAATACGCAATGAAATATTACTACAGTAATTGGCATCTTTCTGTTACGACACGAATGTGGCAAGTAGAACCCTCAATCCGGCACTCATTTTAAATATAAAATAAAAATGTAAATGTGAATATTTATCAATAAATATCATATCATATCATATTTTATTTTATTAAAGAAATTGACTGTGACTTTGCCTGATACAGCGCTGGAACAGTAACGCTGCTACAGCAAATCTGCTGATGCTGCATTCGACATTCAAATGTAACTTTAACGTAGAGTATTTTTTTTATGAACATTAACAATCTGTTTCATGTACTTGTGTTTGACACACATAATTTGTGAAAATGGGTCATTCTATGAGCTGTCCCCTACAAACGCATTTTATTTCGTATATTATCTAAATTTTTTCAACGTCGATGATTATTTTACTAAGCATTTTTCACATTCATTGTCACAGAAAATAACTCTTACACCTGCAAATCTTCGGAAGATTCGCGTTTGTACCATCGCCCACACTGTTCTGTTAAAAGACAGGACAAAGGACAGTTAAAAGTGTTGCTGCTTGTTGAGACAACGGTAAACAATTTCGAGGAATGTTCCAAATGTAGAAATAAACCACTTGGATCTACCTGGAAGGACCAATTACGTGATTCAATCGCGTATAAGAGAACAATACCCAAGTATCTATGAAGTGCAGTCACCATCGGAAATATCAAAGCGGCGGAGGTGCTCAAAAATATCTGAACACGCATTATAGCGCCTTGACAATAGAGGGTATTACTATCGTATGCTCTTAAAATGATTTGAGAAGCATTTTCCCATCTAAGTAATAATATCAAAAATATTTTTAATGAACACTAATATCATAAGGTCGGCAGGTAATAAAAAACCGGTCAAGTGCGAGCCGGACTCGCGTTTCAAGGGTTCCGTACATCACACAATTTTTAACAATTTTTTTTGTACGTGAAACGTGAGTGAAACCTCTTGAAGAACAAAAAACATGGCGCGGTGGCTTATATCTCTGGAACTATAATAAAGTTAGACCAAGCTAAGTTGGCAGCGATCTTTATAGCCCAGACTTTGCAAGTGTTATTTTAACTTCATAATTTCATAGGAGTTTAAAATAACACTTGCACATTTCGCGTAAACCATCGCGGTTGTGTCCCTAAAACAGCTTAACCACATTTTTGTTCTTAAATCCGTATATGTTGCCTATTTTCTTGAATAGATTCTAAACTGTTTATTATAAAATTATTAAAAAAATATATACTATATTTATATTTGCGAGTCGCATAATGAGACCTTTTATTTATCGACTGTCAATAACGGCCATAGAAGTCTCTCGAGCAGCAAATAGATGGCACAACGGTTGCGTCGATGGAGCAACGTCACTGCCATCAACACGTCACACCACTTCGTTTCTATCATGGCCGCAAGAGGGCACTCGCTCGTCGCAACTATGGCGCCAGCATTCCTACCAAACGGACCAATCAGCGACGTTCGTACCAATCACGCCACTGGAACCTCGCAACGTGATTAGCCGAGGCAACTGTAACCAGATTATTGGAGGGGAGTTCGTTATCCAGCCGTTTGAAAATTTAGACCGACGCGGCCATTACGCTTGGAACTTTGGTAGCGAAAACAACTGTAAATTGGTTGTTGGGATAGTGCTAAAAGATAAGTACTAGATTTAGTAATTGCCTGCTATTACCTGTGTTTTTGGTAGATTTAGCTGTTTGTTGATTTTACAATTAGTGTCTAACGGCTTTTGGTTGCTTTCTTCATTGTATTTAAATAGCGGTCGCGTTTGTGGTTAATATCAAGCTTTAATTTAAATTCTAACGTCTTGTATTTAACCGTTAAACTATAGTGATAGTGATTAGCTCTGTAGACGTTGCAAATTGTACTATGCTGTTAATAGTGTTCTATTTTGAATAGGGTTATGAAAGTTAAGATTAATTATATAAATTCAGTTAAAGTCGTCTTTGCTTAACAATTCAGTTGTAATTTAAATCGTTATTTAATATTGCCAGTAATACTAGAATACCTAGGTATTCTAGTATTTAGTACTTATCATTTAGGAAGCTAGGTTTTCTAGATTTAACTATTATTGTGCATTATGGTTTCTATAATCGTGATTACGTAATTTATAGTTTAATAAACGTGCATATGATTTTGATAATGTGTAAATAAATATTATACCTGCACAATGGTTTTCCTTATTCTAAATTAACATTAATTAAGTATCCCTTATTTGATTTTACTGTCAAATGACATCTTGGCGTAAGTAGTTGAGAAATAATTGCGCTTTAGGCTTTTGCTATTAATAAATAGTAGGAGTAGCAGTTTTGAAATAAATATGACTCGCTCAGGGCTTTGAGTATTATTTCATTATTAACAATTGTTTAACATTTTCAGAAGTGGGATATGGATTCACATAATAGGAGCAGGTCCCGTAGCCCGGTGCGGTGGGACAACACGCGACTGGAACGACGAGAACGCAGCAGCAGCAGCCGCAGGCGCAGCCGTGAGCGTACACCGAGGCGTTGGGCTCCTTGGCGGCCGCGAGAATCTGTGGATCGCGAGCCACCTGCTGCGCTGGATGAACCTGGTAGGATCAATCCAAATTATTATGGTGTTATGGTGAAACCTGACATTATCCCGGAGTTTGATCCTGAGAAATCGGAGCTACCAGCGCAACAATGGCTCAACAAAATTGAACAACTGGGCGCAATTCACGGTTGGTCTGATAGTGTTAAAAGCTATTATATGCAGTCACGCCTGTCGGGTTTAGCAAAGATGTGGCATAATGCTTTACGGAGCTACGAAATGTCATGGTTTGAATGGAAGGAGCGAATTCTTGAAGCTTTTCCTCAAAACATGGATTATGCGGAAGCTCTTAAGGAAATGATCTATAGAAAGAAATTGTTTGGTGAGACAATGACACACTATTTTTACTCTAAATGTAGCATGTTAACTAAATGCGAAATCACTGGTGATAAGGCTGTGTCTTGTTTGATCGAAGGGCTACCATTTCACTTAAAGACCTCGGCAAGAGCAGGTAACTACAGAACCCCTGGTGAGTTATATTCTCAGTTCTTGTGCATGAACGATGAGAAAAAGGGACCTCCAAACCGACAATATTCAACGCGTGGCAGAGATTTTAACGCTCCTGGTACATCAAAGGAAGTGATCGCAGGAGAACAGAAGTCTACATCATCATCAAACAAACCTTCTGTAACCTGTTTTTTATGCAAGGAAGCAGGTCACGTCGTGCGGTCGTGTCCGAAGAATCCCAACGCTGTTAAATGTGACGTTTGTGGGAAGACGAACCACAAGACAGAGCAGTGTTTCCGGAAGGCTTCGGTGAACCTTGTTGACTCCCAGGTAAATGATTGCTATTATAAAAACATCAGTTTAAATGGTCATCAGGTAAGAGCCTATTTAGACTCGGGGGCCCGACGGAATCTGATTACATTGGAATGCTCTCGTAAACTAAATCTCAATTTACAACCATGCAACATGTTTATTAATGGGCTTTACGGGCCACAAGTCAGTTGTTGTGGTCAGGTATCGGTAGAGTTTATTATCGACGGGGTTAAAGTTAAATCTGAAGCATTGGTGGTCAACATTCCCCTGAAAGGAGCCGATGTCTTTGTAGGTCAGCCAGTTCTTAATAATGGTCTGTACAGGTTAGTTATTCAAGGATCAACGGTTACCTTCGAGAGGAGTAAGCAGGAGCCTGCCAACGAGGAGATAGTCCATATAAGTTCGATTTGTGCAGATGCAGAGGTTTCAAAGGTAAGATTGGTCTGTTCTTCAGATACGGTTATTCCTGCTAATACGGCTCAATTTGTGGAGACTGATAGTAACGAAATTCTTCAAGATTCCACTGTATTGTTTGTGGATACTCGCTCTTGTAGGTTTAATGATGTAGAGTACAGCATTCCCTCTTCTCTTTACTGTGCTCCAGTTAATTCTGTCTTTGTTATAAATCAGGGTACGAATCCTTTGGCTTTTAAAAAGGGGCAACTGCTAGTTAGAGGGTATGTAGTGGAAGAAACATCCGTGTCTGCTCCTCGAGGAATAGATGTATTGGTAAATTCGATAATGAAAGTAGACGTTAGTAAGATTAAATGCGGGATTCAGGATCCATCGGTTTTAAATAAATTGAGTCAGATTTTGCAAGAATTTTCGGATTGTTTTTCAGAGGACACGCGTGAATTGGGAGTTACGAACAAAATCGAACTTAACATTGAGCTAAATTCCGATAAGCCGGTATGTTACAGGCCTTATAGGTTATCTTACTCTGAGAAGACCGTGATGAGGGAGAAGATTGAGGATATGTTGTCTAATGGAATCATTAGGGAATCCACCTCCAATTACGCGAGCCCAATTATCCTGGTACGTAAGAAAAATGGAGATTTTCGTCTTTGTGTAGACTTTAGGAAACTTAACAGCATAACAGTGAAGGACAAATATCCTTTGCCGGTTATAGAGGAGCATATCGAAAAGTTAGGTGGAAAAAAATATTTTACAAGCCTCGATTTGTCTCAAGGGTTTTATCAGATTCCGGTAGCTAAAGACGATATTCATAAAACTGGTTTTGTAACACCTGAAGGGCATTACGAATTCCTTCGGATGCCATTCGGCCTCGCGAATTCACCTGCAGTTTTCCAGCGGTTAATGGATCGTATATTCTCAACTCTGCGCCATGACAAGGTTTTGCCTTATATTGATGATGTGCTGCTCCCTACAAACTCCATAGAGGAAGGTCTTGATCTTTTGAAGGTAGTATTGCAAATAATTAGAGATGCAGGGTTAACTTTGAATCTGGAGAAATGCTTCTTTTTGCAAACAAAAATTGATTACTTGGGCTATGAAATCTGTGAGGAAGGTATCAGACCAGGTAGTAAAAAAATCGACGCAGTGTTGGCGTATAAGGAGCCGACTAACATTCATGAGCTGCGTATGTTCCTGGGGCTCACCAGTTACTTCAGAAAGTTTGTCCAAAACTATGCAGGTATTGCTTATGATCTATACAGGTTGCTGCAGAAAAATGTTGGCTGGGAGTGGGGCCCACAACAACAAAAAGCTTTCCAGGAGTTGAAAAAGGTATTAACAACTCGTCCTCTTCTCTCTCTCTTTCGCCGAGAAGGCGATATCGAGGTTCATACAGATGCCAGTAGCAGAGGATTAGCTGGTATTCTACTTCAAAAGCAAGACGGTAATTTAAAACCCATATCCTACTTTAGTCGAAAAACGAGCAAAGAAGAATCGATGTATCATTCTTACGAGCTCGAAACCTTGGCAGTCGTGGAGTCTTTAAGACGGTTCCGAATTTACCTGGTAGGTAACCATTTTAAAGTGGTCACAGATTGCTCTGCAGTGCGTTACACTTTCCAGAAAAAGGATTTAACTCCAAGAATAGCACGATGGTGGCTACTTATTCAGGAATACGACATGGAAGTAGAACATAAACCTGGTAAGTCCCATAGTCACGTAGACGCCCTCAGCAGAAGTCCGGTCGAGCCTCCGCAAGTAATTGATATCAACACTATTGATGTCTTCGATTGGATTGTCTGTCTTCAAAATCAGGATGAAAAGATTCGTATCATCAAAACCAAACTGGAATCAGGTGAGGCCGAACCCGATATTAAAAACAATTATAAGTTAAAAGAAGAGCGGTTGTATAGAGTTATTGCAGGTGGTAAGGAAAGATTGGTTGTACCTAAGTACGGGAGGTGGAATGTGTTACGAAAATTTCACGACTGTATTGGACACCCCGGGTTAAAACGCTGTGAACAGATTATCAAGGACACCTTTTGGTTCCCTAGTATGACTAGATTTATACGTAAGTATGTAAACGCCTGTCTAGATTGTCTGTACAAGAGGAGTCAGTATGGGCGAGCTGAGGGTGAACTTCACCCGATTGAGAAGATAGCAGAGCCACTTCATACAGTGCACATTGATCATCTGGGACCGTTCTGCAAGAGCCGTGCAGGTAACTGTTATTTGCTAATGGTTGTCGATTCCTTCACAAAATTCACTTGGGCAGTTCCTGTGAAAACCACGAGGGCTCGAGAGGTAATAAGTTCTCTATCTAATATATTTTGTTCGTTTGGATATCCGAAACGAATAATATCCGACAGTGGTTCCTGTTTTAAGAGCAAAAGTTTCAAACAATTCTGTTTAGAAAACTTTATCAAACATATTATTAACGCAGTAGCGTGCCCTCGTGCTAACGGTCAGGTTGAAAGGTATAACCGTACATTATTAGACTCATTAAATACCAGCGTGGACAACGAGAGAGACTGGGATATGAAGCTGTCTGAGGTGACTTGGGGTATGAACAATTTACATAGTTCATCTACTGGATTTACTCCTTTCAAACTAATGTTTAGCGCAAGCCGTAGCAGATATCAAGCAATAGCAGGAAATTCCTTCGACGACGAACAAACTGCGGAGCAAACTCGGTGCACTGCATCAGGTAATCTTAAAAGAACGGCAGAGGTCATGCAAAAACATTTTAATGCAAAGCGGAAACGACCAACGAAGTACAAGGTAAATGATTTAGTACTGTGGAAAGGCGCGGCTGATAGAAACATCAACGTGAGGCGGAAACTGAAAGAAAAATTCAGTGGACCATATAAGATTACAAAAGTGGCAGGTAACGATAGGTACGTAATTACGTCGCTTAAAGGAGTGAAGGGCTATAAGCGGTTTGAAGCTTTAGTATCTTCGGATTCAATAAAGAGATTTCAGAGGGAGACTGATGTGACAGAAAGTAGTTCTGATGATAGTCAGGTAGATAGTACAGAGGAGTTAATTGATTTACTGGAAGGATAAATTAGCCTTGGATATTTCTATTTATTTGGGATAAAGGACTTGGATAAATTATGAAACAAGCAAAAATATATGAAAGAAGTTATATGGTTATTTATTGGTTTAAAAGACAAATTTGAGATATTTGTTGGATGGAATAGTTTATTATTGGATATGAATGTTGGTTATTAATGGAGTGACTATGGTTTAAGAATGGAAATAGATATTGGTTATAATGGATTAATTGATGGAAAATTAAAGTGGATGAGATTCAAATCAAAATTGACATATTATGGTTTTTACTTGGGTAATTTATACTATCTCTATTAGTGATGAAAATCAGATAATCCTTGTTTTCTTTTTCTTTCCTTTGCAGAGTCGCAAAGTCGTCAGGATGGACGAGTGTCAATAACGGCCATAGAAGTCTCTCGAGCAGCAAATAGATGGCACAACGGTTGCGTCGATGGAGCAACGTCACTGCCATCAACACGTCACACCACTTCGTTTCTATCATGGCCGCAAGAGGGCACTCGCTCGTCGCAACTATGGCGCCAGCATTCCTACCAAACGGACCAATCAGCGACGTTCGTACCAATCACGCCACTGGAACCTCGCAACGTGATTAGCCGAGGCAACTGTAACCAGATTATTGGAGGGGAGTTCGTTATCCAGCCGTTTGAAAATTTAGACCGACGCGGCCATTACGCTTGGAACTTTGGTAGCGAAAACAACTGTAAATTGGTTGTTGGGATAGTGCTAAAAGATAAGTACTAGATTTAGTAATTGCCTGCTATTACCTGTGTTTTTGGTAGATTTAGCTGTTTGTTGATTTTACAATTAGTGTCTAACGGCTTTTGGTTGCTTTCTTCATTGTATTTAAATAGCGGTCGCGTTTGTGGTTAATATCAAGCTTTAATTTAAATTCTAACGTCTTGTATTTAACCGTTAAACTATAGTGATAGTGATTAGCTCTGTAGACGTTGCAAATTGTACTATGCTGTTAATAGTGTTCTATTTTGAATAGGGTTATGAAAGTTAAGATTAATTATATAAATTCAGTTAAAGTCGTCTTTGCTTAACAATTCAGTTGTAATTTAAATCGTTATTTAATATTGCCAGTAATACTAGAATACCTAGGTATTCTAGTATTTAGTACTTATCATTTAGGAAGCTAGGTTTTCTAGATTTAACTATTATTGTGCATTATGGTTTCTATAATCGTGATTACGTAATTTATAGTTTAATAAACGTGCATATGATTTTGATAATGTGTAAATAAATATTATACCTGCACAATGGTTTTCCTTATTCTAAATTAACATTAATTAAGTATCCCTTATTTGATTTTACTGTCAAATGACATCTTGGCGTAAGTAGTTGAGAAATAATTGCGCTTTAGGCTTTTGCTATTAATAAATAGTAGGAGTAGCAGTTTTGAAATAAATATGACTCGCTCAGGGCTTTGAGTATTATTTCATTATTAACAATTGTTTAACACGACGTCGACGGATGGACGGACAGACAGGTGCACGAGTGATCCTATAGGGATTCCGTTTTTCCTTTTGAGGTACGGAGCCCTAAAAATAAATGGCACTTATACGTATTGGAAAACTAACCAACTTCTCAATTGTTTTTTTTTATCAAGCGATAATGTACTTATTTCATTTAATTAACGGAAAAAAGAAAAATTCACCGCTTAGAAAAGCGTATAAACAAAAAAGAATGAATAGGAAAAATCTGTATTAGTGTTCAAATTTTTTTTTTTTAATTTCGACCTAATATATATTTATTCGTTCTGAGGTTACAAAACAAACTAGCAGTTGAAAACTCTGATACTTTTCAACATTTATCATAATGATTTCAAAATATGAAGTCTCACAATCAACTATATGCCAGATTGAATACAGATATTGCGCAATCAAATGTTTCAATTAGGCACTTTAAATTCAATACTGACAGATTTCCAAGACTCAAATGTTGTAATCTTTTGTTCAATCTAGTAGAGCAATCAAAGGGTGCCTGAATCGAGATTGCCTTTCTTTAGATCCTGCGTTATGAATTATGAAGCATATTGAATACATGATGACCGCTCGGCATATTGTGACTTTTAACATTAATATTTTACCGAAAAATTAGAGTTTTATAACGATATTGTTGAACAGTGAGTACCTATATAGATTATTTAGAACCTTCTCAAGGGAGTCGGCAGCTGATGGGGAAGGAAAGGGGAGGGGCGACATTTAAGTACAAATTTTAACCTAACATTTTTAAAATTCTTATAATTTAAAATTCCAAAGTTTCATTATACTGCTTGCGGAGCGATTGTTTATTTTATCAAATTAGTTTACGGGTATTTATCACCCTATTGGCTGACGCCGAATTGGTTTCAGTAAACGAACCGTTACTGTGAGTTACACCGTTAAAATGAGGAGCGATCGGCAACCAAATTGTATTACACCCCGACCAAGTTAAGTGTGACCTTGGACCGTCGGAAGCTTGTTTGCCAGCCAGGTAGTACGAATTAAGCGCCATCTATAAGTATTGATCTGAGAAACTGGGTAGTGGAAATCAAATGCTGTGAAATGTTTAGATTGTATTGTGAATCGAAATGTAAAGGTGCTTCCACACTAATGCACTTGCGGGTAATCTTAATTAACAACTGTTTCGTAACAAAAGGGTGACCTAACGTGTTACGCGTGTCAGGCCTTTGTTGCATAAAGTTATTATATTATATAAATAATAATAATAATAAATATTATAGGACATTATTACACAAATTGACTAAGTCCCACAGTAAGCTCAATAAGGCTTGTGTTGAGGGTACTTAGACCACGATATATATAATATATAAATATTTATAAATACTTAAATAGATAGAAAACACCCATGACTCAGGAACAAATATCCATGCTCATCACACGAATAAATGCCCTTACCAGGATTTGAACCCGGGACCATCAGCTTCGTAGGCAGGGTCACTACCCACTAGGCCAAACCGGTCGTCAAATATATTTATATATATATATATATATATTTATATTATAATTTTATCCCGACAGTTAAATTAGGATGCTATAAATTTAAACGATGAACAATTAAATACTAACCTAAACTTAATTGCATGACAAAAAACTAATTGCACATCATGACAGCAATCTTATGAGAAAAATCTGATTTTTTTAAAGGACGTTTATTTATAATTTATATTTTGTAGTGTGACTTAAAAACTCAATCGAAAATATTGAATAAAATAACTTGATTTGTTCCCTAGTTGACAGGATTAGTTAAACTTCTTACAACAGTACGTACTTCTTACGTAAGTACATAATATTGGACTTCTTACGTAAGTAAATAATATTGTAAATTGTACAAGGGTAAGGGTCAGATCTCTGATTGCGGTTCTTATAGAGGCATTTCCCCTCTATCCACTGCCGGAAAAATCTTAGCGCACATACTTAACACCCGCCTAGGTTGCCTAGCAGAACAGGTCCTGCCGGAGAGCCAGTGTGGTTTTCGACCTTATAGGGGCACTGTATGCTATATTTGTTCTTAAACAAATCCAAGAGAAAAGCGTAGAACAAAATTGTCCCCTATATATGTATCTGCTTTGTAGACCTTGAAAAGGCTTTCGACCACAGACCGCGCGAAGCTCTCTGGCTGGTCTTGCAAAAAACTGGGTGTCCCGCAATATTCGTTAACTTAGTCAGACAGTTTCATGAAAACATGATGGCTACAGTTCGGCATGAAAACGAGTTTTCGGAACAATTTCGGGTCACCAGTGGAGTCAAACAGGGTTGTGTGGTGGCTCCAACTCTTTTTGCGTTGTATTTTTCCACAGTGCTTGAGGACTCGCTTCTTGGATGCTCTGGACAAATACGACTAAGCGTTCGTTCTGATAGAAGTATATTCGACGTAACTCGATTCAAGTCTAAAACAAAGACTAAAAGGCTCTCCGTTCTGGAGATTCTCTATGCCGACGACGTTTGCTTAATGGCCGATAGCATGGAGGCGCTTCAATCCTACATGCTCTGCAAAGGTCGTGCCTTAGATTTGGCTTAGTAATAAACATATCCAAGACTCAAGTGCTAAAACAACCAGCCCGCAATTGCGAAGCGGACACTTCCAAACTAACTATAGAAGGGAAACCCCTAACAGAAGTGTCCTCTTTCAAGTATCTTGGGAGCCAGATCAGAAAGGATAACAGACTAGCCGCATCCACTTTCGGTCGGCGATTGCATGATCTAAAGCTGCAGACGAAGTTGTCGGTGTACAAAGCCATGGTTCTTCCGATTCTTTTATATACGGAAACATGGTGTTTGTACCAAGGCGATATTCGCTCGCTAGACACGTTCCACTTGCGCTGTCTACGTTCCATTTTGCATATAAGATGGCAAGATCGCGTCCACAACACTGAAGTACTTCGTCGTTGCAAGATGCCAGGCATGGAGGCGCTTTTGATGAAGGGTCAGCTAAGGTGGTGTGGGCATGTTTGGCGTATGAGTGATTGCAGACTACCGAAAGCTGTTTTCTATTCCCAGCTATCAGCTGGTAAACGGAAGCAAGGTGGGCAGCACCTACGTTACAAGGACGTGCTTAAGCGCCCCCTAACTTCGTCCGGTATACCACCTGACAAATGGGAGGATTATGCTTCTCTGCGGCCAGAATGGCGTTGGCGTGTCAAAACGAGCGTAAAGAACTTTGAAAACGCTCGTCTCATTGACCTTGACGCGAAACGTCAGATACGTAAATCCCGGCGAAAAACCCTCCTATAATTATACTTATAATACATTTGGCCAACTTTACTGCCCCACCTGCGATAGAGTTTTTAAAAGTAAGTTCGGCTTTGCGAGCCATATTAGAGCTCACGCTAGTAATTAGCTAGGGTCGCCATTGCCGATCACGGCATGAATAGCTATAAATATTATCGTTAGAAATATTAAAAATTTCAAATATAGAATATCTCTCTGAAAACTTCACTGTCACATACTAGAGGCGCTTTACTTAAGTTTTTAAATAAGTACTTACGTAAGTTTACAAGCCATCATTTTTTAAAGTTTCAAATGCATGAAGAATCGAATAGGTTTCATACTAAAGCTCATGCAAAAATACGTTGCTACTATAACAACTACTTAGACATGTTTTAGTGAAAATGCTTTAAAATATTTGAATATTACTTTGATATATTAGTAAGAAAACCTATTTTGACCAACACATGTAAATTTTATAAATAAGGGGGTATAATTGTAGACAGTTCATAGAAAATACTAGCGTGGTGGCATAGGTTTGCCTTATTTTCTTCCCCTTTACCTGCCATAATAGAAAACCCCGTTTGGACAAAAAAGCACTAAGATATTTAGCATTTAAGTATGTAAAAGAATCTTGATACTAAACATGAAACTTAACTCAGTGCTTTTATTATAATACATACATAGATACTTACTGCTGTGGCGCGAGTTGAGACAACCCTAAGTGGATCTTGACCTCTGACACCAAAGACCGCCATGCCTCTCTGTCCAAAGCCGTTTCTGGCCAGTCGACGGCGCTGAGTTCGCTTAAGTTCTTTTTCGTTTGTTTATATTTTAATACCTGTAATAAATTAGACCCTAGTTCAATGCCTGAGATCAGAATTAATGCGGGCCTCGATTAGAAATGCAGATTGAGACCTTTACATACAGGTACACCTGCCAAATCCTAATTCGCACCTTTAAAAATTAATTGAAAACTCTAGAACGCATTTGTGTATTTATTTTCAGTCTTTGATATTAGTTTAGGTACTTTGAATTGTGTTGGTGAAATTAGTTTTACTTAAAACGTATTGCAGTTCTATTAATGTTGGTAATGTAGTTGATAAATTAAATTCCTAGATACTTCAAATGTTATTGTTTATTTATCAAATTAAAGGAAAACTTAATCGCTACGGGCAAGACTCGACTCAGTCCAAAGGCGCGCTGTACGAATCTTCGAATATCCCAAACTCACAAGCGGTATTGAACCTTTAAGTCTAAGGAGAGACTTTGCCTCCTTGTATGTGTTCTACGGCTTGTACAATGGGCTGTGCTCTGACGAATTGTTTGACATGTTGCAAGTTCGAGTCTTGCCCGAACTAGTTTTTTTTTATTTATCCTTTATTAAGTCATTTTTAGACGTGTGTGCTTGATAAATTAGTATTTTCAAAGATAATTTGAAATAGGGGTGGATTGTCGAAGTAAACTTCGTAGCCGTAAATTTACTTCCATCTTTCGACACATTTTTAGAACGCCATTTGACTTTGAACCTTATTATTTGACTGATATGTGTTAAATTTGTTAAATATCAAAAAGTAGCGCCATCTACTAGAGCATAGGCTAAAAGTATAGCGGCATCAATTCGAGCGATGGCGAAGTCAAATGGCGTTCTAAAAGTTTTAATCATGTGTCGAAATATAGCAGTAAATTTACTGTGGCTACAAAGTTTACTTTGACAATCCACCTCTATTTCAAATTCTCTTTGGTATTTTAAACAATCGTGATATAATAGAGAGCTTTTCAGTCGAGTGCCGTGTTTGGGCAACGAAGATGACTGAGTTGCCTAAGTAAGGTACGATATTTAAAAGCTTATTATATTATTATATACAATCCTCTTTTACGAGTCATCTAAAATAATACGTTTTAACTATAAGATATAAATAATTTATGAAAATTGGTGAGTATCTCAGTAGACAAAAATTTAGTACAAAAGACATAAACGCGCGAAGCCATCGCCCACCCGTCCCCCGTTTAGTATTTTCTATGGGAGCGGACGTAATTGGTAATTTTTTTTATAGTCGACTACAGCGTATCGAAATGATTATTATATGTAGTTGTGTTGGGAGCCCATACATGAAAAGTACGCAAACATAGTTGGGTGTACGAAACCTTAATTCAACCGTTACTGAACACCGTTACTGACGCGAGGAAGATCGAAGGACTAGCGGAAAGCGCAGTTCGAGAAGTAGAATAAGACTAAAAAGAAACTAAAATTAGAATAAAACAAAAAGGATGTATATTATGAGTTATGACGCCCAGCGTACCTGGATGTAAATTCCGGTTTGTTTGCGGCGGCCGCCTTATTTAATTTTGGATCGCTTTCTTCTCGTATTTCCTCTTTCTACTTCACATTCACTATTTTATTATAATCGAAAAATAATTAATTTTCACCAGGAAAAGCGAATGTTCTCTTGATTGACATTTCCAAAAGAATTACATTCATTTAAATTCTGCTCTTTATTTGCGTTTAAGTAGGTCGGCAAAAGGCGGGTGATATGAAAATAAAAATGTGGTTGAATAGAGAGTAGAGTATGAAAGAAGAGCGAGCGAGATGGATGAATATGAATGATAAGGAATGAAAAGGGGCGCGAACAATTACAGTCGACGAGTAGAAAAGAGTTATAATTTTGATGTTTGTCACTTAGCTTATGTTTGTAATTAGTTAACTGTACCCAGTTTCTTCTGATCTACTCGTATAATTAGTCTAAGTAATGACCAGTGCGCTCGCTAATAGAATATATGCCGGAGTCCGGGCCCCTCTAAACCGTTGGCAATTAGAGACCAATTATACTTTTGTTTCGCTCTAATTTACTTAACCTCTAGCTACTTAGAGACCTATAAGAGGTCTCCCATTCTATTCAATTTTGAATCGTTATTTTCACAAATCAAAATTGTATTTGTGTCAGCAAGTTTTGACGTGTATAGCGGTTAGAGCATAGCAAGGGTTCTTAACTTAATAGGGAAGAATAGCTATTTCGATAAATCGCAATTATCGAAATAACGGTACTTTTTCTATGAAATTCCATTTCGTGAGAAAACGTTTTCCCACTGACTAAATCTCAACAAATCAGTTTGATTTTGTTTTCGATCGCTTCAGCATAATATATTCTAGGTTTATAGGTTTCGCTTATTTTTTAAATGTTTTTTTTTTTTAATTGCAAATTTGGAAAAAAGGAAAACATATAAACCTAGTTTTTCATTGTGTCAATAACATACTAAAATTCATGGAGAATGGAAAATATTTATAGTTAGAAAATGGTCTTCTCCTTTTGTATGGACGACCTCGTAGTATACTTTCCTCTTAAGAGAGTGAAAATTATCTCAAATTGATGCATCGGCTGATGATGAACAGACGCGCTCAGTTTGTGATATTTGCAATCATAATGTCATTTACGAATTAGATGTATATGTGTATTGCATTGTATTTCTAATTATTAAATACTGCGGAATGGAGTATCGAGACAAACCATTGTGGTTTAATGATACTTTTTGATCAAATATTCTGTAATTGTGATTTAATTGTAATAAATAAAAAAAAAAACAAATGATCAATGATTGCTTTTACACTTCATCAAGGCGTTATAATTATCTTTCAAATAAAGAAGTTAGCATAGGGAATCATTAAAAAGCAGATTGCCACCAACGCCAATTACACAACGCCGATTAGGTATTTGTCCTAGTTGTAATAAAAACCAATAACTTTATATTTCTATTTTTATTTCTACTATGTCACATTATATTTCACGTTTTTTATTAACTTTTATAACGAGGAAATTCGATTCCAATTGGCGAAAACGTTCTTGCCGATGCGAAATAATTTGATTAAATTTGATCGCGACATTTGAGAAGCTATATTTGATATTGGTTTTAAGGAAAATTTGCAAAATAAGAAAAATGCGTTAAGAAAAATGTGCTGGTGATGAAAAAAAGGAGGAAATAAAAATAAATATCAGGTGTATTTGATAAGGCTTTACAGGTCGCGGCAGCTGGTTACCCTCAGACGGGCTGCAATGCCTGTTTGCTACCGGCTACGTCAGTGGTGGGCAAACTTTCTTCATGGGGGGCCAGAAAAATAAAAAAAATCTGAGGAGGGCCACAACTGCAGAATAAATGCATTTGGTTTTGAAACCGTTATGTCGCGAGCACTATACTAATTATTTCGAAGAATCGGCGGCGGGCCAGATTAAACCCTTGCGCGGGCCGGAACTGGCCCGCGGGCCGTAGTTTGCCCACCACTGGGCTACGTGGTAATAGCAATCTGAGCAGTATGGATAGGAGCATTGTCATGCAGGAGCAGAATAACCCTAGTTAACCTTCCCCTCCTCTTTTCTTTAATTGCTTCCCTTAATTGGCGTAGAATATTAGCGCAGTACTGCCCCGTTATATTTACACCTTTATCTTTATAATCTATCAGTAATATACCCTCACAGAATATCGTTGCCATGACCTTACCGGCTGAAGGTAGGGACTTAAACTTATTGGGATGAGGTGTACCTTTAATGTGCCTCTGCATGGATTCTTGTTTGCTCTCTGGGTCATAATGATGAACCTAAGTATCATCCCCAGTAACAATTCTTTGAAGTATCTAATCGGGATTTTCACCACATAAGTCAATAAATTCGGAACAACAAGCAACTCGCGTATCTTTCTGAAGAAGCGTCAGCATTTGCGGCACCCATCTTGCACTAACTTGACATATTAAGATGGTCGTGGATAATATCGTGTATTAGTACCAATAGAAATTTTAGTTCTTTCAGCAATCGATTTTATCTTCACTCGAGTAGGCATCTTCTAATATAATTTTTTCCACTTTTTTGATGTTGTCCAATGAAGTAGCTGCGACGGGGCGACCAGGTCTAGGGTGATCTTCAATGCTGTCCCTCCCACGCTTGAATTCATTTGACCACTTTTGAACCGTAGATAATGAAGGGGCAAACTCCCGGTAAACCCGAATTTTTATTTTATTTTTTATTTATTTTAAACAGAATCCATTTTTTCTTTTATAGTTTTTTGATTTTTTCCCTCTTTAGTCAAGAACTTTGTTACGGCTCGGTGCTCTAATTTCAGTAAAATCACAAAATCGGCCATGGTGATGACGTTTGTTCGGCAATTGCAGCATTTTTTTATGTCAATGAATGCCTCATAGTGGCCAGTATTAAATTGGTTACTAAAAAAGGTCGGAAGGTATCAATACTGAGAATATATTGAACGCCCCTCGTATACATAATTCAAAAATTGATTCGGCAAGTAGGCCTCAAGGGCTCTTTTACTTTAATAATATAATATACCTACAAATTACAGTAGGTTGTCTTCTAATTAGTCAAATCAGCTAACCTTTACGTTGTCAAAACGATTCGTTACTAAGAGAAAAACTTGGAACCCATTCTGTGACATCATAATAAATCCAATTCCGTTTAATGAGTTTGTTGTTCCAAAAATAATTGAAAATACAAAGCATATCTTTACCCTGTTTTCTCAGAATTTTTCCGTAAATTTGATTTCACAACCGCTATAAACCAATTTCATGTATGTATAGGAAGAACCTTAGTGAATACGGGATGTTTACCATATTGCTGTTTGTTTTATCGAGTTTCCTATATTGCCGCACCCGGGATTTCGGTTCATTGATTCTCGAACGTATCGGCTGTTTGCCATTGTAGTGATCATTTGTGTGTGTGTGTGTGACACACATACAAACTTTTCACCTCAGTAGTGAGAACATATTAAAGGTAAAAAAAAATTCAACATCAAGTAAAGTTAGCCACATTTGTTTACATTAATGAATGAAAAGCATCATCAGTATGACGAAAGCTTGTCTCACTCCCTGGAGTGAGGAATGTCGCACTTTCGTCTCTCCGCGGAGTGACGAAAGTAGGCTTGTTCGAGCTGCTGAGGTGAAAATGTCAGATGTCAACGTTTATGCGTTTAGAATTAGACATTTGAATTTCTCGATTACGCAATATTGATTAAACAGATTTGTTTAGAACTTGGCATATAGATTTGATTTAAATCTGTTCATTCATTTAAAATTAAGTACAACAAGCCCATCCTGAATTTACAAAAAATATTCTATTATATAAATGGGGAGTTGAAAGTCAGTAAAAAATTACTTACAGTAGACGAAAATACCTACGTTATATTTTTTGTATGTTAGTTTTGTATACACACATTACATTTAATGCCACAAAATAGGCTGAGAAGCTATTAGAAATCATGTATTTACAATGTATTCCAGTTCCCCATCAACCAGTTTTAACAGATAGTTTTCATAGTCGTACATACCTACTGTATTCGAAAGCAAAATAGTACGCGACGTGCAGCTATCATGACCACTACTATTGCACTGTTACTGCTTGAATATGGAAACCTAGGCTTTCCGAAACATGTCGCACGAGTGACAACAAATATACTGAGTTAAACCATACTAAGTTTCAGGCAAAAAAATAATTTTTGGTACAAGTTTTTATCAATGACTGTGCTTTTCTAACCACATGTAACTAATACTCATTGTGACAGTTCTAAAACCACAAAACACAATTACGTTTCGTTGTTCATCATAGAGTTCTTCCTGTCTTCATCATTAGATCAGCTCGTTCGTACCATAATATTGCAGTTTCACTCGACTTACATGTGTTTGCAAATTTTCAGCTCAATCGGAAATCGACCCACAAGATTTGACCCACACTAACTAACAAACTTGCATACATACTAACAGGGAAAGTTAAATAAAAGCTTGTAAAAATTGCTAAGTGTCAGTATTACTAACGACAATTTAAATTCGAGAAAGAAAAGTGTTCAAATATCCAATATTTAACATTACAATTCCAAGGCGTAAAAAGTTACACGTGTAACAAGTTTTATTTACGTGATATAACTTTCTCTAGCAGAAGAGGTAACTTTGATGTGTTTTTTCTCGCGCATTGCCCCTTGGGAAACTAAGGTATTGCCAAATAATCAGTTATGGTAAATATAAGTCAGAAATCCGTCCTTAAATATTACCTCGGGTGGTGACTCCAGTAGTAATTGAGTTATTATTACTATTCGCTATGTGCACGACTGTCACGCAATCTGGCGTCCGCAAGTCTAGGGGAAAACGTTAATTCACTACATCTTATAAAACTACTTCGAAACTAAAAACTACTGAACGGATTTTCATACGACTTTCATCTATCAATAGAGTGATTTTTGAGGAAGGCTTAGGTAAATTGGTTGAAATATAACAATGTTGTCGGAAAAAATCACGCTGGCTAGGAGCTTTAATCAAAAACGCTGCCTAATCCGTTTGAGCTATAACAACACAGTGTATGGTGGGATCGCTTTACTTCCCCCACCATGTACTTCGCACGGCCCCAATGAGAAACCATACCAAACAATGAAATTGACCAATCGCAACCTGTACCACGCGACCAATAAGTCGTAAGCGCCGTTAAGTTCATGGCGCTTACGCGTTTAGGTCGGGAGATGCACGCTCCACCGTATAACAAACCATTACATAGGTTTTTTTTTGTCAAAATATCAACAACTTATGGCGCAAAATACTGGTTCTCTGTGACAGTTCTATACGCAGTAATAATAGTTCAATGCCAGAAGTGTTACTTTCACAACACGTTACGACATCAACGCAAATCTTCATAAAATTGATTGAATTAATAAATTAAATGAAAATGAAAATTGAAAGTAAAGCTGACTTACCGATGTCAACTGCAGTTATACCTATTGATGCGGCTCCGTTGTTGCCGCCGCTGTGTCTGTCAATTTCCTTAATGAGCGAAGTTGCAACCTTACAGTGATGTAGCTGTAACAGTTTTAAATGATTCACGTTTAGTTTCACTAGACTTAAACAAGAACCCGTTACCCGTGAACGAGATGCATGTAACTGATTCGAAATATCGGGAGCTCGAAACAACACAAAAGGTAATCACGGTCCATATCCCGGTTGATTTAAGTCTAATACTGCTTTAGTAGCGATTTCATTCATATGCGAGTTTCAAAACATCTATACCGGGTGTTTCCTGTAACACGAGCAAATAATTAAATCATATATGGTACTCCTAAAACGATATAACTTTTGATTAACAACTTTTAAAAATTATGAAATCTTTAGATTTTAATTTTTTCATACAAGATTAATATTATTTTCAATGTACGCTGACATCAGTGTGTTTGACATTGCTTGTCACGCTTTAAACATAACAAAATTCGTAATACATTGCGTCTTAGAATTAACTTCAATGTGTAATAAAAATCAAAATTTAAGTTATTTTTCAAAGTTGTTAAACAAATGTTGGTCAGTTTGAGGAGTACAGCCTATAGTTTAATTTATTGCTCCTGTTACAGGAAACACCCGATATATTGGATTGACTGATTGAATTGTTTTTACCTCAGTAGTCAATGATGTAACGAAACTGGCTTATTTAGAACTGAAACTGGCCTATTTTGTAATTTTTGTAAGGCACTCTTCGGATACTGAGAAACGCGTCGAGATCCTTAAAAATAGTCGAGTCACGAACACTAGAGAGGTTGAAAAATGAGGTCTCGACACAATGACGAAGTGCTGCTATTTTCAGATAATGTTACTCAATCGTTTTTTTCCGCTATGTTATCTGTACGGTTATGAAGGTAAATAATATAACTTATTATTGAAATATATAGTCAATCATCACTATAGTATTTGCATTCCTATTTGCGTTATTGTGACTGACGTTTATAGAGATGTAACTAACTCAAATCGATTGTCACAACAAGCGATTACGATTGGATAGCACCTAGACTGAGGTATCGAATTGTGACTTTTAATGAATTTTTATTTGAGATTTAAATAAATCTAGTATTATATGGTTTTCCGCAGGGTAAATGATATAATTCACCGACCGAGGAAGTCGCACCTATATACTAACTGGGGATCTATTTTATAATTATAATTATTTTAGTAATTATTTACGAATGCGCTTTTAGAGACTGCCCGGACGCGGGTAAGATTCATAATTACACTGACCGAATGAGCCTCAAATCTGGGGCCGTGTAACACGGGAACAGAGCCCCGGCAACGGGTACACGAAACCCGGACACGACCGCGAGCCCTAGTTTGTGGCCCGGAAGTTTGGATCATGGCATGATATGGCCTTGACGCGACTTACAGTGTATCTCACATACTGCTGCTCGGACATACTGCTGGACGTGAGATACACTTACAAATTGTAGAATCATAAACGGCCTCCAGGTTATCCTCCAGCACAGCATTAATTATTACAGGTTTAATTCTACTAGAACAGACAACAGTCCGGATTTTTGGTGGCGGGTTTGTCTGACTCTTTATCCATATTGATATTATAAGTGCAAAAGAATGTCTGTCTGTCTGTCTGTCTGTGTGTTACCTCTGCACGCTGAACCGATGTATGTAGTTGAAATTTGGTATCCGCACTCGGAATTCGAACGTCGCCTTTATTCGTGACAATCACAAATATTTTAGTTACTTCTCAAATCCAAGGACAAAGTTCGACATATTTTGTTTTCTAGAAATTGATAAATTGGTTCCAGTCATATTTTGCATTGTTTTGCTACTTGCCTGTAGTACACAACTAAACGGGTAATTTATACCAAATTGCGTAATCTATATTTCTTTGTAATAGTTTTCTTAGTAACGTAGTAGCAATTTACCTATGTATGTACGGATCAATTCTTGCAAGTTAAATTTGACCCACTTCCTGGTTTCCAATGAAGCTAAAAATTTGCATACATATCTAAGTCGGGTGACAATGCAATATACCATCGAGCTGATCTGATGATGCAGACAGGTGGCCGTAGGAACTCTGTAATAAAACAACGCAACCTTATTGTGTTTTGGGTTTTTAGAATTGTCTCGATAAGTACCGATTAGTTGTCTGTGAAAGAAAAGTACAGTCAACGATAAAAGCTTGTACCAAAAATGAAATTTTTGCCAAAAACTTATGTAAGACATATTTGTAAAAGGCTGTTTGTTTTCTAAAAAAAATATCCATATAATCCATACATACTATAGTATAATTACTTCGTCAGCTAAAGTCGCAAACCTCGTTCCTCCTCCTCCTACTTCGGATTAGTTACGAAGTTTGCAACTTTAGGTATTATTGACTAAAGTAGCAAATCCCTAACGTCATGTAATGGAGTAGCGAGGTTTGCGAGTTTAGCCGACGTAATACTACAAATAATGCGAAAGTTTGCCTGTCTGGCCTTTACCTCTTCACACTTAAAAAGGACTATATGACTTTCATCATTATTTTTTTTATGAGAATTAATAGTTATTTACTATACAAGTGCGAAAAATAGGAAATTCGTAACGAGTGGCGATAAATTAAAACACGACCGGAGGGAGTGCTTTAAATCGACACGAGTTGCGAATTACCTATTTGCACATGTATCATCCAACGTTTTACAGTACATATGACCCTTTAAATTTTCGACATAGTTACATAATGTGCTAATTTACGCACTAGTGCGGAAAAGTAGCACCATATGTACTGTAAATAATGTTTATGCATTTTTGACAGCATAGTAATTTCTGTAGGGGGTGAAAATTTGTATGAGGAATCAATAAAAAGCAGATTGGAGTAAAAATAAGCTACACAATTTACAAATTATGTTATATTTTCTTTGAATGTTGGCCATAATATTGATTATTATTATTTTATATTTGCTACTACTAATTCATTTCTGGATAGATTTTGTAGTTTCTGTTTTATTTACAATGTTCATTCTGTCCGCACCTTTCTCATATTGAATTACGTTCCTTTCGAATATATAAATTTCAACGTTTCCGAGAACATCAATAGACATAAGTTAAATAGACCGCACATGTCATCAGATATTCTTTTAAAAACTTTTTCAATTGAAGAACCGTAGCACTTGTGAGTAATCCTTCGTCGGTTTGAGGCAAGTCATCTAACTTTTTTAATCTAGTTAAAAGTTTACTAGAAAAGCTTTGAAGCCCTGAAAACTCGACATTGTTAGAAACTGTTTCATAGCTTAGATTATTATTTATTTATTTCTTTATTTAAACTTTATTGCACAATACATGAAGAGTACAAATGGCGGACTTAATGCCAGAAGGCATTCTCTACCAGTCAACCATGAGCCAAGCCGAAAGATCCTAATTAGTGCAGGGTCAGAATACAGAGTAAAATGACAAAAAAAATATCACAAAATTTTATAAAATTATACGTACATAAATAATAAAGAGTTATATATTACAAAGAGTTCTGTGTAAGAACTAAGTATTAAGTTTATACACGAATTCGTGTTTTTATTTGTCGAAGTTCATTGCGGCTTTCTTCAATCGTAATATGATACTGGTTTCTAACACGCTTTTATTAGCTTCACCACTATGTTTGTATGTTTGTAACCGACACCTTTGGGCTCGATTTTGACTCACTTTAAACGGACAGATTTGATTACAATTTTGTACACTTATGAAAAACCGGTGACAAACAATAATTCGATAAGTTTATCTTATTATCCTGATCAGGATCACCAGACTGAAATAATTTCCTCACGTATCTGTATGAGAGCAAGTAGCATCCACTTGAAAAGTATTCTATTAAATTAATATTTTAAATATATATATATATTTCCATTATGTATATTGTTATTGTAAATAAAAATGTAATACTTATTTTAAATTCAACTTCAAGCGAAAACGTCAAGACTGGTATATTTTTAGAAATTATCACTGCAAATTTTCTCTTTAAGTCGAAGCAAATTTTACAACTTTCCGCCCTCTATTGGAGATTTACTACATGCATCGAACTAAAAGTAGAAAATAAATATAGTAAAAAAAAAAAACAATTTTTTAATTTATAATTTTATATGGTTTAATATTTTTTTAAATAAGCTTAAAACGAGAATTAATGAAAAATACAAGTATTATAGTAAAAAAAAGCGTGAGGCATTCATTGGTTCAAGGGTGGAATAAATTCCGCAAATTACAGATCAACTAAAGTTCGAGTAATTTATTTGACTTAAATCTAATAGTAGAATACTTGTACAAACCTATACTGAAAGGATTTTAATTTAGGTGGATTTTTATTTGAACATAATACAAGTCACATGTTGCTGAACACTTTCCAATTTTTTGTCAAAAAAGTTGTTTCTTTCAGGTAATATATTTATAAAACTGGCGCTATAATATAAAGAATATTTTTTATTTGATAAGCCATATAATATTTTATTTTATATAATATCAGTGATTTCGTCTATTGGTTTGGGTATAGCTTGAATTAACACAACATGGTCTTTATTTTGGCAATTTTTATTATTCAATTGGATATTACTTTCAAGCCAATCCTAACCTTTCACCAAAAAATAGCACAAGTGATACCTTCATTGTCCAAAATAATTACCTAATTTATTCCAGCTACCGGTGCCTGCAATCTTTTGAATAGGGAGCGTGCATGAACTGTAGGAGGCAGCACAGGAGCCGTCAGATTTTTGGCGCGAGGCGTAAATGTGATGTTTACTGTTCCGATGTAGCTCACAAGATGGCAGAACCTACTATGCACAAGAAAACACGTGACGTGTGAATGTACATGTTTATTGTTTCGATTCAGGCCACAAGATGGCAGATCGTCCAACGCGCACGGGCCCTATAATTACCATTTAACTAATGAGCGTCTACAGAGAGGAAAAATAATGACATAGATAAACACATTAATGAGGGTAGTCCCCTTCAGTTGGAGGAGAGTATCCCAATATGGACAGCGGCAAGAAACTCGGTGAGACAAATCTTTTCAAAACATTACATCTTATAATGAACATGCATTATATAAGAATTTAAATTATTACAGAATTCATGCAATTACATACGTTTCTTTATAGAAATTGGATTAGAAATATATATGTACATCAAATCATACCAATACGTAGCTCTTTCAGAAAACATATCGAATTCTTACAAAAGGAAAAGGAAATAAAATGAATAAAAGAAATGAAAATATATATTATATAAATCTGACTGATTTCTAGGTATGATACAATAGTAGATTGTTAACCAAGGGATAATATGGTGCCTTTCACCCGATTTCACTCTACTTTTCATTTCGAGTACGAGGAAAGTAAAATAATACATTATTTAAAAATTATGACTAAATATAAACTAGTATTTCTCTAGGGTACTTTGAATATTGTACAATAAATCCATTTAAAATCAATTGCTTATCGTAAAAAAAATAAAGAATGATACGTCACTTTCTGCACACTTCATAGAACAAAAATGACCCACTATCAAACATGACAAACGAAAAGAATTTATTGAAAATAAGTTTTTTTTGTTAGGGTCAAGAAGGGAACAGTGGCTCGGTGGAAAATAGTCAGGTACACTGGCTCAAGCCCGTTACGAGTGATATGGTTTGGGCAACTGTAGCTGATTTTTTTTAATGAGCCACTGTTCCCTCCTTGACCTACTGTAATAATTAATTATGGCACAAAAAGAAATGCTCGGGTAAGGCAATATTGAAAGGCCCCTTAGGATTTATTAAATATAAACTGCTTTACGAAATTCCTCAGCGACGCAACAGGCAACCCTCGTGCCGGCATCTTATTATGGATCCCAAAGATGATAATTAAAAAATGTCAAATGCTCTTGTTTTTATTTTTAAATGTAGATTTTTTTTCTTGGAATCAGGAGTATTTATAACTCAGCCACTTATTTAGCTACCCATTAGTCGTTTTTTTAACATTTTTCCTACTCCTCTACTGTTATCTGTCATTTATGCATTCATTAACACGAATATAAGAACATACATAAAAGGTTTCAAGAAAAGTCTATATTGTCTATTCCTCATAAAAGCTCTTGTGCTTTTAATCGCTATAACGTTACTGCGATTAATGGCTACCAACCTAACAAAACCAAAACGAATACAGTTTTAAACTAAGTGCATTGCTGCCAACTTACAAAATATTCAGTTGGTTGCATAGTAAAAATAATTACTTCATAAGTCAGAAACACGCATGTGACACCCGTAATATAGCCACACCCATAGACTACGAAGACCGCTTAGCGTTGCTTGTTAGTCTCCGTAGGTTACGGTGGCCAAAATTGAGAAAAAATTGTCCAAAAAATTAATTTAGCAAGTAGCAAGTACCAGGGCCTCATGAGTTACGAGGAGGTGTCGCGGACCGGCCGGCCGTGGCCCGGGGCGGGCCGGCCGCGTAACAATGTATGCTCGCGCGTCTTGGCTATATACTTTTGCTTTGTTTACCTAAATGATGATTTATTTTTGTTGACTCGTAGGAAAAATATTGTATGCAACGTTGTATAAGTAGGTCAAAAAATGCTCGTGGCGTATTCCTTTACAATGTTCGCCTACGCCTTCGGCTCCGGCTCACATTGTAACTCACGCCACTCGCCTTTTTTGACCCTTCTTATACAACTGTTGCATAAAATACTATTAAATTCCTTGAGTCATACCTACAGGCTAATTCAAGTTTTGGTTATTCAATGTTTTCAATATCACACTGATCTGTCAGCGTCCAAGGTGTCATTTTTTGAACCTAATCATTACTGGGACTTCCGGTTCGAGCGCCATCTTAATAGATAGCCTTGTGTTTAATTCCTTTGTTTTTTGCTCATTGATTTTGTGTAAAATGTAATATCGATAGCTTATAATACAGTAAACTAATGTGGTAATGTGCAGTGAATAGAAAATTAATCTTGAAACGCATTTAACCACCATTTTGAAATCAACGGACGGTAGTCCACGTGCTGCTTGTAAAGTCCAGCTAAAATCACCGTAAACTGCCTTGTATTAACCGTATAATTTTATACGTAATTAAAGCTTCTAATACCTTGATAGTCCCACTGGACTGAAGCCATAATTTTAAAAGAATGAATGATTCAATTGACATCGACCTAATTATATGAACATTAATTACCCTTTTGGCATGTAATTTTATTAATAAAGGGATATGAATAATCCAGATCTAATTCCAAGCCTATTATTAAAATTAGACCACGCCTGCTCTCTTGAGTATGTTATTATTAAGCTATACAATAATAATGTACCCGAGAGACTACCCCGCTGAAAATTAGACATTTCAAACGTTACCTACATTATTCAAAATGAGAATATTACACGCATTTACGTGGAACAAACGTCAAATTCCTTGGAAAATTCTAGAGTGTTTGGAATTCGTCTCAAGACGGGAGATAATGTAGGCTACGTAAACTTTTCGTGTGTTGCTGATGTAAATGTTAATTGAAGTACATTCGGAGAATAAGTTGTATGAAATACTTATGTAAATGTTGCCATCCATACCATCGATTTTTAACCAAGTTAAAAAAACATAAATGTTGTAAACTAAAATAGAAGTCAGTACACTAAAGAAAAAAGTGACCAAGTTCAAAATAATTCACATTTTTGAGCAAAATACTTATTTTACTGAGATCCGATATGTTACATAGAGAAGAAAAGAATGATTTCATTTCTTTTCTTGTTAACAAGAATTATTATTCACTGAAAGCAAAATGTGTATGGAATGTAAATATAATAAATGTGTCAGAAAGACATTTACATCCCGAAATAAAATAAGAATTTCAGTTCACGGTAAAGAAAATTTTAATAGCCTTGTATTGTATACCTACGCAGTAGTATTAGTACTGCCACAATTATACGAGTGTGGTTTTGTTAAGTGAGTTTCATAATGCGATCACACGTTTTAATTTGAATACTTAATTATGTACAAATGTATACACTCCTTTACTGTCTACACACATGTTCTAAGTATAAGCTATTTTATATATTTTTCCTACTCCTCTACTGTTATCTGTCATTTATGCATTCATTAACACGAATATAAGAACATATATAAAAGATTTCAAGAAAAGTCTATATTGTCTATTCCTCATAAAAGCTCTTGTGCTTTTATACGCTATAACGTTACTGCGATTAATGGCTACCAACCTAACAAAACCAAAACGAATACAGTTTTAAACTAAGTGCATTGATGCCAACTTACAAAATATTCATTTGGTTGCATAGTAAAAATAATTACTTCATAAGTCAGAAACACGCATGTGACACCCGTAATATAGCAACACCCATAGACTACGAAGATCGCTTAGCGTTGCTTGTTAGGCTCCGTAGGCTACGGTGGCCAAAATTGAGAAAAAACTGTCCAAAAAATTAATTTAGCAAGTAGCAAGTACCAGGGCCTCATGAGTTACGAGGGGGTGTCGCCGACCGGCCGGCCGCGGCCCGGGGCGGGCCGGGCGCGTAACAAGGTGTATGCTCGCGCGTCTTGGCTATATACTTTTGCTGTAATTTGTTTACCTAAATTAAGATTTATTTTTGTTGACTCGTAGGAAAAATATTGTATGCAACGTTGTATAAGTAGATCAAAAAATTCTCGTGGCGTATTCCTTTACAATGTTCGCCTACGCCTTCGGCTCCGGCTCACATTGTAACTCACGCCACTCGCCTTTTTTGACCCTTCTTATACAACTGTTGCATAAAATACTATTTTAAAGCGTTGATGGCCTTGCGGTAAGAGCATGCGACTTGCAATCCGGAGGTCACGGGTTCAAACCCCGGCTCGTTCCAAATTTTACCTTTTTAATTCTATAATTCATGTGTTATGTATGCTTTATGAAATCAAATACATTTCTTTATTTCTTCCTATTGCCACGCGGCAAACGTGACATTACGCCTATAGGCAAAAAACGATGTGTTTGGTTGGAAGCCTTGTAAATTGAATTATTCTTGTTTATTAATGACCAAAGCCCTGAGGCAAACGAAAAAAATGGAACGGAAACTTAATTACAAATTTTCCCAAACCTTGATAAATGAACTGCGAAAAAACAAAGTCACTTGATGTCTTAATTAGATTTTTTTGTTTCTGTAAGAAATTACATTGTGGTTTACTTTAATAAAGTTTACTCTTTGTGACCTAAATTCTTATTAGAAATGAATAAGAATTAAAGGAGAATCTAATCTGTCAACAATGGTCAACAACTAACATTAACAACAGTTAGAGTTCAACAATTCTTAAATAACTACACTCGCGTTCAAATAATACGGGTCAGTGACGAAATTTTTTAAATTTAGCAATTTAATACTGGTGTTTGCATTAAACCAACTCTATATTCATGATAAGTTAATATCGTATTAAATGCAACCTTAAATATTTTAGGTACGTGGTAACTGGAAAAAGCTAAAATTAAAAATAAAGGTCGAATTAGGTACTAATTTCAAATCGCGCTTGTTTTACTTCTGTTTTCTTCTTACTTTTGTTTCAAACCTGTTAATGCATAATGAATGACTTCCATGGTCTTTATTGAATTACTATCATTTCGCTAACACGTGATGGATGTACACGTATCGTCACTATGTTAGAAAAAGGCAGAAGTCAGATAAGTACAACAAGAATAACAGCCGAGAAACTAGGTAGAACATTAGAAGACCAGGAATCGGCACACTGAGATATACTAACCATGCTCCGAAATCGGAACCTCGCGGCAGCTGAAGTCAATAATGGACTTCGAGAGACGGGAAAAGAATGATGATGTAAGCGAGCGGACTGTAAGGCGGTGGCTTGATCCTACATAGACCAGAAGATGGCCCAAAACTTGAGAGGAGACATCGAACAGCAGAAAGACTACGCCTGCGAACACATACGATGTGAAGACGAAAAATGGGTAAGGATTATGTGTTCTGACCAATCCAGGTTTAATTTGTATTCACATGATGCGGCGAAGAGTTTACAGATGGGTGAACGTTTTATTCCAGCTTGGTTTGAGGAAAAAGTGTCATTCGGCGGTGGGTCTGTTATGGTTTGGGATGGAATCCCTTCAGAGAGTTAGAATGTGTGGCAATTTTTTTAAATAGCCTTTCTTGTA
Source organism: Cydia pomonella (assembly GCF_033807575.1). NCBI lineage: Eukaryota > Metazoa > Arthropoda > Insecta > Lepidoptera > Tortricidae > Cydia > Cydia pomonella. The sequence continues at coordinate 16,484,349 of NC_084716.1, read as the reverse complement.
TCCCACTGCTGGGCAAAGGCCTCCCCTTTCTTCCGCCACTCATTACGGTTTGGTGCATATTCCCACCAGTCGCTGCAAAGCGTCGAAGTCATCCCGCCATCTCATTTTTGGTCTGCCTCTGCCCCGAGGTGTCCATTCAGTAGCCAATTTAGCCCACCAATATGGGGAGAGATAAATATTAGAATGGAAATTGTACAACAAATCGATTTAACACCAAATTGTAATTGTTTGCCGTAAAAATAATATATATTATAGATAAACAATAACCCAGTTCCAGAGCATGAGAAATGAAAACAGAATATCACGCCCAGTGAATAGGGTGATTGAAACGGGTAGTTTTCTGCAGTTTCCAGTTATAATTAGAGGTACAATTGAACTTTTTCTTAGGTTTTAATTAATAACCGCGAGACCTGAATTATTATCAGAGTAGTTTTAATTGCGTTTTCCGACAGAATGACGCCACGCCGTAAAATTAAAACGGAGATGAATTTCTGATATGATTCCTGGTGTGTTTGAAAGAAAAACCTTCCAATAGTTGACCGCTTCAAAATATTCTCTATAACGTCAATAGGTAATATGTGACAATCCATGTCAAAAGGGACCTTATGGCGGTCGGCGCTTACGTCGCGCAGTGCCGGATTAGTATTGTCCCGCCGCTAATAATGGCGTAAGGTCTCTTAAGGTTCCTTTTGATTTGGATTGTCATATATCTAAGCACGAAATTGGGGACTACGTTCGTATGGAGTACTTTCCTCTTAATTTTTTCCTTTGCCTGAGTGTTACCTTTGTATACATGCTCTATCTAAAAGTAAGTAATGATCAATGTTTTTAGGTTAGCAGGACTCGCAAATAATGCGTAACACGGTGTTACGGTAGGTAATGGTCTCAAGGGTATTACATTTTAGCTCAGTGACACGTAAGGTAACAAGGTCAAATGTATTTTAGGGTAAGAGGGCTGTTCGTAATTATAAGTATGATAGGTGTTGTCTTTTTTATAGGAGGCAAACGAGCAGATAGATCACCTGATTGTAAGCGAGTTCATTCCCCAGTTTAGCTGTGCGAGGCAGGAAGTTTCTGGAGAAACGCACAGTTGGGGACTGCCAACCTGCCAACCAACATGCTTTGGTTGATAGGTTTCTTGGAAGTTATGTACGAAAGATTATTTGATAATTATATTATACTTGCCGCATCGAGTTATGGTCCCTATGACAGTTACTTTTTGTCGAACCATCCATCCTGTCCTGGCCGGTTTCGGCCTCGGCGACTGGGTTTGTGCTGGCTAGTGTGAGCGACGATCGTAAGCTCTCAGGTCTGACGTAGCCCATTTTTTCGGTGAATGTACGACCTTACGACGCTTAACTTAGGAGCGAAATACCGTTTTCATACATATTTTTAAATGCTCTTAACTCTTATGATAATTATTTATTATTATTTATTTATATGAGCCTAGAGTCCCACTGCTGGGCAATTACCTCCCTCCTCTCCTTCCACGTATCACGTGACCTGTCTCCCACCAGTTCCTGTCGAAAAGAATTATAAAATTCGAAAAAAATCAGACGAAGGGCCATATGGCATATATAACAAATTGTTACAAAATATTTTCAATAATGTGAATATCCAGAGAGGAAAATGAGGATTACGTTTGAATGAAAAGGCGATTTCACGCGGGTCTTTCACTTTCGTATTAAACCCCACCGCCACCCGGGCCACGGCGACAAAGGATTTCAATTTATTTGTTGCATGCAATTAACACGTACAGTTCAACCTTACGTTCTGATTGGATTTAAATTTCTCAATCTATCAACATGCATTTTTCGAATAAATAGGTGAAATGATTATTATAAGCACATTCGATTTAAATCGATAACACATTACATTAGAAGTATGAAGCTATGAAATAAAAGGGTTGAATTATCCAAGTATACGAGTATGCTATTTCCTGAGGGCTTATAAAGCGCCCCCTGTTTTTTTTGACTTGTTTTATTGTATTTTCCGTTTTTTCATGGGCGTTTTGAAACAATTGAATACACTTGTAGTTAACAACTTTACTACTTTACTCTATTGTAAGGGTGAATTGCAAAGAAATTGTACGTAATTAAGCGTAGTTAACAAGCAGTGATTAGTCTTAAGAGTCCGCAGCTTGCTCGGTTCTCCCATACAAACGTAGTTATGCTCTCATTTTAAAACGATTCGCTAAATTGCTCTGAAACTTTATACTTACAATATGATGAGGTATATCTATGCCTGTAATTGGTTTATGTAGCTTCAGATACGATAGTTAAAAAAATACAGCGAATTTAATTTTTCATACAATACTTGTTTTTGCTCTATTTCGCTTGTTTTACACACTAATTGTATGTGCAAAGTTTCATTACAACTATAATTTTAAAATGAGATCGAAACTCCGAAGGTGAAATTCGGCCGAGCATGCTGCTGACTCTTAAGTTAATTGATTCAATTGTGTTACGAAAATTAACTATGTATTTTTTTTATACTACGGTGGTGGCAAACAAGCATACGGCCCGCCCGATGGTAAGCAGTATCCGTAGCCTATGTACGCCTGCAACTTCAGGAGTTACATGCGCGTTGCCGACCCTAATCCCCTCCCGCCCCTAGTTGAGCTCTCTGGCAACCTTACTCACCGACAGGAACACAACACTATGAGTAGGGTCTAGTGATATTTGGCTGCGGTTTTCTGTAAGGTGGAGGTACTTCCCCAGTTGGGCTCTGCTCTAGATCTGGAATGACATCCGCTGTGTTGTGCCCTACTACACAAAGCGAAATGACATTCACAATGCCCATACCTCTCTTGTTGACGTAGTTTAAGGACGTACCCGGGTCCATAATATATTATTATATTGTGTTGTATTGTACCTACTTAATTCACATACATATAAGTCTATAGCATACGCTAACAAACTTTCATGTATATAACTTAAATAGAAACGGCTTAATTATCCTAACACAATGGAATCAGTTAACTTCAAACTAATTACAGGTCCTTAACGATGTAATTTTTTTGCGATTCAAATATGATATGAAAATTTTCAATTACCTTACAGAACAATTCAATTAGATATATTAGACAAAGACATTTATTTATAATACCTATTAAAAACGTTAAAGGTATTCAGGTTTCATTAAATTAAAATACCTATATTATCCGATTAATTAAATTACATTTAAATATGATGTCAAATATTCAATTTAATTAGTAAGTTTGATATTTAAATAAAAACAAATGTTACGAAATTAATGTTCATAATTAAACGTTATTAATTATTTTTGTAGACTTAAGTAACTTTTTGTTCTGTCTATAGACTCCATTAACAATAATAATAATACAATACTCCTTCCTTTAATTCTTGTCCGGATTATGAAATGCCCTTATGTGGCTCGCAAAACCAAACTTTGTTTTGAAGATGCGGTCACACGATGCGCAATGGAGTTGTCCAGTCGAGTTGCGGGTGTATGTGTAGGAGGGCTTAGGTCGCGTCTTGTGGATATGACGCTTAGCATCTAGGTCTTCCAGACGCTGCTGCTCAAATTGAGCTACTTTCTTTTGAACACTAGAACGCCATTCCGATCTTTGTAATGCAATGCCCTCCCAGCGGTCAGTCGGTATCCCGCAAGCGACGAGGTGGCGTTTGAGAACGTCTTTATGTCGCAGGTATTGGCCCCCCTGCTTCCGTTTTCCACAAGAGAGCTCCGAGTAGAAAATTGCTTTGGGCAGTCTCTCATTCTCCATACGCACGACATGGCCACACCACCTTAGCTGATGCTTCATGATCAGTGCTTCAATACCAGGCATCCCGACGCGACGTAAAACTTCCGTGTTCGGTACCTTGTCTTGCCACTTTATACGTAGAATTGAGCGCAGACAACGTAGGTGGAAGGTGTCCAGTTTTTTCATATCTGATTTATAGCTGCACCACGTTTCTGAGGCATAAAGCAGAGTGGGTATGATGATAGCTTTGTAAACCATAATTTTTGTGGACAACTTCAAATCGTGCGACCTCCAAACACGGTTGCTGCTTCCATTAACAAACTACATATTAAATGGCAAAGTATAAAGTTGACTTTTAGAATAAGAACCATTAGACTCTTATGTAGGTCAGAGCGCAAGCTTACAACAACCTTTTAACTTTGACACCTACACTCCCGGCCTAAAGTATGGAAATAAGCTTGTATTACAATAGAAAAGGATGCATTTTTAAGCGATGGAATTTATACTACTCATTGACAATTAAAGAAAATGGTAAAAATAATAATAAAACATTTTAAAAGGAGCTTGGGACGCGGTTGATGGAGGCAACAGGGGAATCTCGCGCCGGCAGCTTTCTCGCGCAGAGGATTGCTGCCTGCGTGATGGGCACCTTGCCGAGAGGTCTAGGCTTAGAGGGTAGGTTTTAGGGTTTTTTTATTTTTTTAGTTAGGTTTAGTTTTAGTTGTCTTATTTTATAAGTGACTTACTAATTGTATGTTACTTTTAATTTGTATTTCTAGTCTAGAATGTTTCTAGAATAAATTCATTCTTTTAAAAGTTAATAACTCAAATTCTGGCTACGATAGTTGCCAGTTAAACATTTTGTACTTATGTATTATATACAATTAAAATGGTATAATGAATGTAATTTTTTTTTCCAATCTTTCTAAGAATATTTTAGGATGTTTTGATATTTAACGAGTATTTTCAATGTTTTGGGGCTGCCTGATGTAAGTTTTAGGTTATAAATAAACTATAAAGATTGAAACATGAGATATTAAAGAGAACAACCTTGTTTCCATACTTTTGGAAGCCTTGAGTGTAATACCGCATCTCCTAACTGTACCTAGTGTTCTTGATAACACTAGACACCGAATCGTCTAATTGTGGTGCTCTGGATTACTTTGAATTCCTTAAAAAGTGTGGGCTCGGTACCCTTCAGCGATAAAACTATTGTAATTAAGTTAAAAATGAAATATAATCCTCAACTCCTTTTTTGTTACTTTCTCAAAGCATCAATATAATTGTATTGTAGTGTAGCATGGGCAGGTTTTCGCAACTCGGCGATTAACGTCTATTTTGTGTGAGGAAAGCATCAATGTACCTAAGTAATTTAAAGCAGTTTATAATATTAGTACCTGGGCGACCGAGCTTTGCTCGGTTATAACTATTTATTGTAATATGGTGGTGTATAGGTGATAATCTACACAAACTTAAAAAGTAAAATGTGAACTGACAATTATTATTATTTACAATCGATTTTAACACACTCGTTTAGCAGTCCGCGTCTTAACCCGCTGGACCAGACGGACAGTGGCCGGCAACACGAAATTAGCGACCATATACTGCGTCGTAAGAAAAACGCATGAAAACTCGAAAACACGCGTTTTCTGAAACATAAGACTAATCTAGATAGATTGTATACCCCCAAAACCCCCATATACCAAATTTCAGCGAAATCGTTAGAGCCGTTTCCGAGATCACAGAAATATATATATATACAAGAATTGCTCGTTTAAAGGTATAAGATATAGTAAACTTGGGCATTCATCATTCTCTATGTCAAAAACAAAATAACTTGACAATGTATGCCTGCCAATAGCTAGATGATATTAAATTTAAATTATACAAACTTATACCCTATTAACCGAACGGTTAATTAAGAACAACGCAATAAAGTCAATGTGGAGAAATCCGACACTATAAAGTTTATTGCAGGGAAAACCACCATAGGGCACGATCAGAGGGCCTACCGCGAACTACTTTCGACATCTTGCCTCCCTGTCACACTTACGTACGAGTTTACAAGAGCGACAGAGAGGCAACACGTTGAACGTGGTTCGCGGTAGGCCCTCAGGAAGGAATAACCTCTCTCCTTCTGCTGTACCGATTTTCTGTCATTGGAGTATGTGTACAAACGCAAGAGTTAAAAGCTACGAAAAAGCTTGTAGGTGGTTTTCCCCACATTGACCTTACTAAAATAAAGCGAATTACGAGCGTTTGCTGCATCTTGCTCAATATTATAAAGTAGTCTGGACACTGGCGTAATAAGAAGCCGTAGTAATCCCGTTGGAATCTAGGCGCTCTCTCCACTTTGTTTGCCTACTGTTCGGGATTGTGAAGTTTCAAGCGCCTCGTTAACTGCATGAGAAGCTCCGGTTTTTGCAGCGCCAGAGATTAACTACTCTTCTCATGTGTCCCAAACACAAAACTGCAGCATTTCGTGGCAGTTTTAAGTACACCGCCACAAAATGCTGGAACAACCTACCACCACCTTTTAAGCAACTAACTTCTTTGCAGTCTTTTAAAGTAAAAGTAAAAAGTTATCTTCTCTCTAACCAAAAAGTATTGTCAGAGTGATTGAGTGAAGTCATTACAAATGTTAGGTACTGTAACTAATTATTTCTATTATTATTTTAGGTACATATATATATAATGTATTTTCTGGACCATGCTAGTCATGCTAACATTTGATATCAACTGCTTCATTGCCGCTTCGTTGTTTACTGTCGTAATTATTCTAGTTATCTTAGTAAGTTAACTGTAGTTGGTAGCTGCGCGCAACTACGCTCCCTACAGGTGTCTACGGAAGACCAGCGTCAGCGTACTACTTCAGTAGGACCTGGCATTATGCTGAGTTTTTTTAGACCTTTTTCAGTATAATTATATACAGTGTACAAGTTAGTTATAAGTTATTTTTTCTCTTTCTTTCTCTGTATGTTTTGTATAACTGTGTACTTATACTGAAATAAATGATATTCTATTCTATTCTATTCTAGTAAAATGGGCCATTGGGTTTTTGTTTAAATCAAAATCAAGCAAATATACGTATAGGACAAGAAATGTCTTTAGTAAATAGAAAACTAATATAAAAGATAGTCCAATTTTTTATGGCCAATAGTTTCAAGTTACAGCCACCTAATTCACGAAACGTTTCGTTTCGAGTGAAAGGTCGGCTAGCATAATTTCGTCTCTGTATGTATTTAACACCAAAATAAAAAAATCCGAAAAAAGGTACCTTCAACCCCCCCCCCCCCTCCCTCTTCCCCCATACACCCTCAGCACAACCTCGATAGATGGCGCTGCTAGTTGAGAAATTCACGCGATTAGGGCTGAGTTACAAGGGTGTTAACTCAAGTGGTCTAAGCGGGAGGCACGGATACCTAAATATACAGGTTTTGTCTGAGACCTCGGCAAGTCTTGTTAATAAAATGGCCCACCATTAGTGCTAGTGATCGATCAAACTGCCAAAAGTTATATCTTGACTAGATATCTAGACTTTCAGCTGGCTAGCAAAATAAGCAACTTTTAAAGAAAAACCTACGTATCGCGTAAACGTCAGACACGTACCGTGACCAAAGAGAATTTGAAATAGAGGTGTATTGTCAAAGATAACTTTGTAGCGACGTAAATTTTCTGCCATCTTTCGACACGTAATTAAAACTTTTCGTACTTTTACTGTTATGTGTTGAATTTGTTAAATATATTATCATAACAATTTAGTGATAAATATTGAATAACATTAATTTTGAATTGATTTATTTGTACATTTGCTGTTAGTATTTTCCTTGCGTTGGTGTGATGAAAAATGTTGTGTATCACGCGGTGGCAATGTTTTTTGAACCCTCGACCTTGCTGGGGTATCAATTTTAGCACGAGCCGTTAAACAACAACTTTGCCCCCTTGTAAAACAAGTAACTATTCAACATATTTATGAAATGACGTAAAGTAAAGTTTGTGGACTCATAATTTACTTTTAAGTTTTTTTTTTTTTTTCACTTTTAATTTTTTTAAGAAGATTTATCCGATATAGTTGTCACTGTCAAACATACAGGGTGATTCATGAGGCGTGAGCAGGACTAAGCCTACACAATCAGTAAATGTTAATGAACCGTTCATTATCATATTTAAGTAAAACAATCTCGCTTTATTTCTGTTATTTAACTTTTTGGGAAGGACAAATTTGATAATCTACAATCATGGACACCCTACAACACTTAATTAAGAAAGATAAAACCTCTTTAACCGTTATGACAGCAGTTTGATTATGAAGAAAACAAAATGTCACACTTGAGTGAGATACGATTTTTCAAAAGTAACCAGACTCCGATGACATTCAATTTGTCACTTGTTATGGATAAAAGAAAAAGGGTGACCATACATGGCGTAAATAAATTAAAACATTTTTTTTTTTAACAGTAAAAAATAAAAGAACGTTAATCTCACAAATACTGGTACGAAACGGTAACTAAAACTGGTACGGTTGCTTATAACTTACTGAATGCTCAAGCTTGATCTTGCTCACGTCTCCTGAGTCACCCGGTATAGATTAGTGCGTTTTAACTGTACATAACTACATCCAAAATGGGCTAAGTTTTGTTCCCTACTTTGGTTTAATTATTTTGAGCGCTTCTTATTGCCGTTGAACCTCTATAATTGATCTAAAAGCGTTGATTTTTAGGTTTCATAAACACAAAAATCTTGTAACACATATTCGGAACTAAGTATTTTTTAACAACTCTCTCAAATCGTCTTCGGAAAGTTTTGATAGACGCCCAAAAATTTTTACGGTTCTATTCTGCTTTACATGTATTTAGTAAGTACTAATTAGTATATGATACTATAATAATTAGTTCTGACTAATTTGGCTAGCTTATCTGCTTTTTATTGATAGATCAATATCGTATCGCTGTGACATCTTATAACCATTGTTCGAATCGAGCCGTGAGATTTTTCCGTCCCGCCTGAATTGAATTAAGAACACGTAAGGACTCTTTTATAATATTCTACACGATATTTAATATCACAGAGGCCACTAGGCCCCTGTTTCATAACTGTGACAATTGTCACAATGACATAACGATAATTTTCCGCATAATGTACCGTCCTGACTAATCGACCTGGAAATGTACAGTTAATTGGCAGCTGTGGCAAATAGAGTCCGTCTAAGCTAACTTGACAACGACTTAAACAGAGAAAAGTGAGGGAGTGTCGTTATAAGTGTCATATTTTCACAGAAATTTGACATTAATGATGACATGTCCACAAAATTAGCTTGGCCCCACTCTAAAGAACCATTCAATAATCAAGTTCAACGTCAATTCTTTTTTGTGTAGTAAAGCTTATAGAAAAACGTAACGGAATAATAAAATTGAAACGAGTCACGGTTACGGTGCTTCTCACAACGTCTATCGTTATCTGTTACCTGACTTGAGGAAGGTAAGACAACCACTTGGCTAAATTGAGCTACTAATACGATATAGCCAGGGCGAGTTTGTTTCGTCTCGTAACGCTACGAGAAAATATCGTATTAGGTACATAACATTTAATTTGTATAATACCAAATAAATATTTAATTTACATCGTGTAATAATATTTTTTGGCCGTATTAAACGTGTGAAAGCGAAATAAAAAACATATCAAGTTTTTGAACATCCATACTCTTTGGTGTGGTCGAACCGATTAAGACCAAATATTAAAAAAGTTGGAAAAGTCAAAAGCACTAGTTCGCAAAAACCAACTTGGCGAACGCTAAACAGCTACGTAAAGTAGCACTTTTTGAGCATATGTATTCAAAAATACTATTTAGTATCTCGTGCCTTTTTATTAGAGCTACATTACATTGCATTATACAGATATATTTCACTAAAACTTTTTTTTTATTATTGGCTGAATGAAACTGTCATTGCCACGTTTGCTGTCGTTAATAGAAAAAAGTGGCTGTGACATAATCGGATAGACCATGATTACTTCGTATAAGATTAATTTTACTTGAAAAATAATAAAAATCAAACTACTTATTTTTCAATCAAATACTACCGTATGATAATGTAAATCATTTATAGATTCAGAAAAAGTGGTTCTGGATCACGACCCAGAAATCACCCTGTAGTGCTGAATTAACAATAGCATTCAAGTTCAAGTGAAAATTCGTAACTGTAAGGTCTGTAAGTAAACTCGCTTAACTAATATTTGTTTTATTGTGATTTTTTCGCAAATGTATTAAAAAACGTCGTTCAATGTGCGTGTTCAAGGGTCATTATTTACGAGTCGTAGGTGAACACACTTTGCACACTTGCTTTGAAATGTACTATTATACAATCGTGATATAATAGAGAGTTTTGCAGTCGAGTACCATGTTCAGGCAACGAAGCTTGCTTAGTTGCCTAAGTAAGGTACGAAATTAAAAAGCTTGAATTATATCACTATTGAATTATATGCTATTTTCTACGAGTCACCTAAAATAATACTCATTTTACTACATATAACACTTAAATAATAAATGAAAATTGGTAAGTATCTCAACAAAAATGTAGACATAAACGCGCGACTTCTGCCTCGCGGCCCGCGCCCATTTAGTATTTTCTATGGGAGCTCGGCGGCACGTGACTAGTCATTTTTTTATAGTTGACTACAGCGTATTGAAAGGAATCTTATAGTTGAGTCGGAGCTCATACACGAAAATCTTAAACCATTACAGTCGATGAGTGGAAAAAATACGTGTACAGTCACGTCTGAAAATATCGATACGGACAAAGTGCCAAAATATGTATACACGACCTTTGCCCATATAATAAGGAAGTATTAGTATTTTTGGCACTTGGTCCATATTATCAATATTTTTAGACGTGACTGTACATGGACTTCGCTAAGAGATAAGCTCGGCCGAATTTCGCCTTCCCATACAAACGGAGTTTCGTTCTCATTTTAAAACTACGTGTTGGATTATAATGAAACTTTGCCCATACAAATGACATGAAGTATATCAATGCCGGTAATTAGTTTATGAAGCTTATAAAACAAACGAAATAGAGCAAAAACAAGTTTTGTATGAAAAACTTAAATTCGCTGTATTTTTTTAACTATGGTATCTGAAGCTACATAAACTAAATAATGAAAATTATTAAATTATAGAAACGGCACTTAATCGCGTATTAAGTTTTAATCTTACCTCCGACGTTTCAAGAACCGCGTTGTCGTTGTGTGGTCGCGTCCCGTGGTATAATGAAAATAATAAAATGGCGAGAATGACCTGACAAAGATGCCGTTGCCCTGAAAATTGGTTTAAAACAATTTACCATGAAATTAAAATACATCCTGATCTTTTGAAGTAACCATCCCCTTCCATTTTATTTCTAAGGCGCGATCCTTACAAAAAAAATGACATTGAAAAGCTCAAAGTGGTTTTTTCTTTACGTTTCACCACGGTTAATTGGATTTCTGAAACACAAAGAAATTCTTCGTCTATTTTGTGTGGTTTCAATTAAAATTCCACGAGAATCTTGTGATTGACACGAAAAATAAGGAAAATAAAATGCTTGAATTAATAACGGGTTGATTGTCCGTCTGTTGGCCTTTTTATGAGGTTCTATTTAACTTGCCCTGTTATGTATGCCAGTGTCGGTAAAATGTTGGAAGACAAATTAGAACAACTTCCTGACATTTAAAAGAGTACCTATGTACCTGCACTGTTTTTTGCAATTCGCCCAAATCTATTTATTTATTTATTGAGGAGATAACACAGAAAACATAAATTGGTGAACAAAAACTTAAATAGCATAAATATCCTTAAATACAGATGCTTCCATATACGTATCTCACGAAGAACATATACCTAATACCTACCTTAATACCTAACATGCGGTTTACAACGTTACAAGTGATAAATAAAATAAAATTAGAGAGACTTAGTATATAAACGTATGCACTTAAACTAATTACTAAGACTTAGTATATACAGCTGTGGCAGCATGGTTCCATTTTTATCACCTGTCACTATGCCCGTCACTTTCGCACTTACATACTTGTTAGAACGTGATAGGCATGGTGACAAATAATAAAGAGCTGACCATCTTAGCCCTACAGGCTGTTCATTTAGTCACCCGCAGCAATTCACGGGCCGAATGTATGTACAGGTCACCCTGAGCAACTTCCACTTTGGGACAAAAAACAGTATAAAACATATTATTGTTATAAAATTGATATGAACATAGAAGTAAAAGTACGGATTTTGGCAGAATTGTAAACAGCGCAGTAATAAAATTCCCTATACTATAATAAATAAATGTTATTACAGATTCTCCGACAGCAGGAGAAGTAAATTGGATGTAGCCTTCGGCTTTCGACATTTTACAATGTCGGTAAAAGCTTGTAGCCTGAGAAATATATTGCAGTTTATTTATCTCATCGAATAATATTTACCGCGTATTTACAAAATTGTCCAGTTTTTAATAAAAAATCCAAAAATACCATAAATAAACAATGAAAATTTTATTTTTAATAAATCGCGCTTACGTTCATATCTTGACATTAAACAAGATAGACCTCGTCAGAGTATTCTTTACGAGCCTTGTTAATGGAGGAAATCTAAATTTAGGCTGTAATTTTATTCACATTAAATGAAAATATAACAGTACCTATGCGTGGATTATACCGTCTTAGCATCCTAAAATTACAAATAATAATTAATACCTAAACATGCATATCAATATCAAATATGGGTAATTTTACTTAAAACTACAAAGCGCATAAACCAATCAGGCGTATTTTGATTTTAACAACCGGTTGATCTGGATTATACAGGGCGTCTCAAGACTATTCAGGGACAATATTTTCACATTTAAGTCGGTTCGATTCCCAGACGAAGCAAGTAATTGTTAGAAAATCTTTAAATGCAGAATTACTGACTTTTAAAAATACCATAAAGTCTTCTTTTAACAAAATATCCTATCTACGATATTTAAGGTATTTTCCCTTGATGTCCCATAGTCTTAGGACGACCTGTATATGAATCTGATCTGTTAGTGTCAAAAGTGACAATTCCTTGCATCAGCCACCCAGTGTCATTTGTTTGTAGGCGTCTACCTGGAACTACCTAGACAGATAGTCGTGATGAAAGTTTGAGGTTATGTGAAAAGATAGATGCATTCCTTCTACAATTAAAAATGGGTTAATTATTAATTTTTAGAAGTTAATATTGTAATATGTGATGATTTGTATATTTTATATTATTATGTATTTTCTGTGTAGTAAGCAGTAGTTTGATATTTTTACTGGTATGCTGTTTAACTTGTTTGAATAAAAATAAAATAATATTAAAATTAATTTCTGGGTTGATATGTAATTCAAAATTCAATTTTTTTTTTCTGTAAATAGACCTCAAGGGCTCTTTTACAAGTCCATACAATATTGAGAGTAACATCATACATTGACATGAAAAATACATAGCAACATTTATAAATACAACAGCCAATACCTGGGTGAACATTACATTATAATAATCTTAAAACAAATTATTACTACAATACAACAGAGATGTATAGTCTCTATGGTTAATAATACATTAAACATGGAGACGTAAAAGGTCCCCAATCACAGAGTACTGATACTAATAAGATTTGGAGGTGTAAAGTTAGCACAGTACGGTGCGTTAAACCACTTAAGTGCGGAAAATCACTGCCAGGTAACAGTTGTCACAACGAAACAATCCACAAGATAAAATAAATAATAATATTAATAATCCAAAGATGATAGCTGTCACCTACAATGAGCTACGTAAATCAGATATTAGGGAACATAGTTTCCGCACCTGTCTTTGAATTTACGGCGTTACATAGCCCGTGTCTGCAATTTCTTAGTCAGGAAAAGTTTAACCTAACAAGGGTTCTTGACTGTCAGACCTGTCAGTAACTTGCTGCGATACCTAGGTCCTAACCTTGCCCTTGACTCATCCTTACCTGATTTTCTCATAAATATATTCTTTAACAAAGGTATTCAATCGTAAAGACGCTCACTTCGTGTTTCGCGGCTAAATCTGATTTAAGAATTTGTTAAAATGTTCATCCTTTTATGAGACGAGTTTGACGATCCCACACCTTGATTGATGCGCGCAAAATACACTGCGAGTCGTATTATAAAAATAGTAAGTACTTATTATAGTTTTATCGTTTTATAAATATTTTCATTTTCTTTTTTTTTCTCATTATGGTCGTATCAACACTAAAACAAAATATTAACAAATTGTTGATCAGAATCGACCTCATGCAGTTGCCAGCAGTGGTGACCGAAACGTTAATGCATTTGCCCAATAATCAGTACAAATTGAACCGTAAGCTGCAACCGGCCGTTACGATTTACGGTTCAATTTGTACTGGTTAATGGTCATTACCTTTAACGTTCGGCGAGCACTGGTTGCCAGCGCCAATTTAAAAGAATTATTATAATCATACTATATTAGTGCGTGTAATTTCATTCCTTTATCATTTCATTTGGCGGGAAAATTACGATACACGACCCGTAATCCCAAAGAGGAAAAAGCAGGTGACCGTTAACGCACATTTGCGTTTGCCTCCTATACTATGCAATGCAACTTGGCACTTGAAAATTACGAGCAACCTTATCTTGGCAGCAAAATGCAGACCTTGTTGGCTTTTCTCCTTAATGAGGTAATATATCACGGAAAATGAGCATGTTCTGTATAAAAGCTGTGTATTACCCAGGAGCCACGTTCTAACTTTTAAAAAACTCACCTTGATTTAGTACTCACAGTGCACATTGCTCTGGCTTATACACATTTTGGTGCGTGCTCATAGAATAAATATTTTTTCTCGAATATGCTCGAAAACGTTCACCTTATTGTAGCAAAAATAGTACGGGAAGTTCTTCGTTATAGTCAAACTCAAATTAAAAAAATTCAAACCATTATTGTCGTGTTTCAGCGGACGGGAAAGTTATTATTGTATTGTTTTTTACTTTTTTAAAACATGTATCCACTAAGAAAAACGCATAAAGCCAATTAATATAGCTGCGGGCCGCGTCTACACGACCAGGTCAGCATCATTTCAAGCTATAGGATACAGTCGCGAAAGACCGACGTGTATGATCGTGCGAATACTGCTTGATAAAATCAAGGACTATATAACTTTTATATTTTTTAAGGATCTCATGCGTACAAATACAGCTTATATTGCACAATTATATTGAATGAACGAATATTGAATGGTACTGAATGGCAGAATAGTTGTGACTTTAACTTTTTAAAAATAACTAAAGAGGGAAATTATTTTGACGTTTTGGATGTGAAGGTTCGATTTGAGTGCTGGTTCATGATTAAATTATGATTATTTTACCTAATTTCCTCGCATATTTGGAGAAAAGCACTATATATGCCTCGGCAGGAACAGCAATTCGTGGATTCGTCTTCTTTGTCGGACTCAGCTTCGCGTCGTCCAACAAAATCGAAACTCATCCACGAATTGCCCTTTCCCGGCCTCTGCAATAATCTACTATTATTTTACCACCTAAACTATTTATTTATACGGCACTCTAATATCACCAAACGATTCCTATTCGAGCGTAAAGGATGAGTCACGCTACAACGGGCCCGTGCTAGGGCGTTCGACACTTCAGAGGGCCTACCGCGAACCACGTTCGACGTGCTGCCTCCCTGTCACACTTACATACGAATTTACAAGGGCGACAGAGAGGCAACTCGTCGAACGTGGTTCGCGGTAGGCCCTCTGCTTTCTGAAGCATCACGTGATCACCGATCACCTGTCATAGAAAAAGAAGTTTCGGATGTCTCGTCCCGGGCCCGTAACGTACTAGCGCTTCATTTGCATGCAAAAAAAAATTAATTTTTGGCACTTTTTTGGTAACTTAGGGAACAAATGAAATTATTTTTAATAAATATTTTGTGTTTTAAAGTAGTCACACGAGTCAATTAGAATTTTAATCAATTATAGGCTTGGTCTTTTGAATAGTAACGCTTTGTAATTTTATTGGCATTTCTTTTTATAAAATGGTTCAAATCTCCTACTTGGGCTAGTTACTCCGACTCACCCCTACCTAATGGATCAATCAAGTAGAGATTTAAATTATTCGAATACAGCTCTCATCGTTATATGCCCAAGGAGTAAAATGGTGCATTTCTTTTAAAGTAAATAGTGGTCATATTTTACCTTCAATTAATGTTAAGCCAAGATTTAAATAAAATAAAGAATGTTCTCACTTAACTTTTAAGACAATAAGAGGCCAATTTGAACTTAAACTGGCATAAAAATTATGAATGTTGTGATTTAGTTATCATACGTCTCGCTTACGCCTATACATATTGACACTAAGTTTTCAACGCCCGGCTTCCGATCACCCGGAGGAAAATCGGGGACTATTGAAATACTCAAAATGCTTGGCAGATTCGACTCCGCAAAATATATGAATACCTCCCTAACAATGAAAAAACTTAATAAGCTGGTGCTATTGATTATTTCCATCAATTGTCAGGTAACTACAAAGGATATTAATTAAAAGTGTAAGTTTTTGTGATACATGATTCATTGTTCTGGGTTTACACAGGGAAATTCTTACAGTAGGTAAATCATTAAACTAGCATTTAGCACCTTATTCTAAACTATGTCAGACTGTAGAGTAAGATAACAAAAAGAGTAGCCCAATGCTGGGCAGAGACCTCCGTCCTCCCTTCCCACGCATCGGAATGCGTGGGAAGGGAGGACGGAGGTCTTGACCCGTCTCCCACCAGTTCCTATCAAAGGCGTTAAAGTCAAGGGCATCTCGCCAATGCCGATGCCGTCGAGGTTTAGCGCGATCCCGGGTTCGATTTAGTGGGACCCAATTGATTGTTGGTTAACCCAAAGGTAATCTGGCATACGGGTAAACGTGTCCCGTCCAGTCCTACTTCAGTTACCTATGCTTATTTTGTACTTAACACTAACAAGGAAAGGTACCCAACTGTCCGGTTCCGATTTGATCCATATTTATATATGTTATAGAGTAGTCTAAAATAACGGACACGTATTTTTTTTTAGCTGCCCAAACTCAACCTATTGGGAGAAATTGTCCTTCAAAGTTCTAAAAAGTTACTAAATCTTCTAACTCCTATAGAAAGTGATGCTCGAGCAACTTGCTAGTTAATGGCTTGTTTGAGTATATGTTTGAGAACAGGAAAAAATAATGTATTGGCGACATGTTTCGAACCCATCGGGGGTCCATCCTCAGGCTTGAGTGCTTGCGTCGGCTGGACTCCATGCACTGCGCGCCGCCCGCTTCAACGATCGTTGCGCACACTTATCGCCAATAGCGACAAAAAAAGTCAAGTGAATGTAGGCGTGATATGTACTTAAATATTTTAAAATAATATATGTTTTGGTGTAGGCTGATTTTCCCAATTTCGCCTCTGCATTTTAAAGCCATCCCCAACAATTCGGTAATTAAATTTGTCTCGATTACCACGGCCATGCTCAGCAAATACTGACAAAGATTTCAATAAGGAAAAGGCTCTGAAATATAAACCTTTTTTTCTTTTTTATTTAAACGATATTAGAAAATAAATGTGATAATTATTTAAAATAGAAAAAGCTCGGAAATGACTATTTCATTTCACAAAGAATCAGACGGTTTGTATTTATATAAATCTTTACTGAAAAATATTTTTTATAATAAATGGAACTCTACACTCTATTAGATAAATATGTCTGTTAGAAGAAATAATTAAAAGTTTTTTATAAGTAACTTAACTGGATAAAAGATCAAAAGGAAAGCTCAAGTTAGTTTCATAAAAAATAATAGTTTCGCAACATAAATTTATATGCTTTTAATAAATTATCCATGTAACAAGACGTTTCCTAAAAAATATACTTAAAATGTAACACCAAATTTAATAAAATTGTTAAAATGTGACATTATCTATGAAACGGACCTTATTGTCGATGGCGCTGACGCCGCACTGCGTAGCGCGTTGATAATGGCGTAAGCGCCATCGACAATAAGGTCCCTTTTCATAGACAATGTCACATATAGTATATCGAGGAATTAGGCATTTTAAGGATAACAGGTCAATTTGATCGTGCACCTGACATTAAACCGATATCTGAATCATATCAGCTAGCTATCATTCGCACGGGCATCTCGCTCGCGCTAATATATGTAAAGATAAGTCAAAACACGCGAATGACAGCTAACTGATATGATTCCAATATGATTCAAATATCGGTTTGATGTTAGAAGCACATTCGAATTGGCGCATAAGCTCAGCTGTGTTTATAATTTATAAATAAAAAGGGTCCCGTGAAATATTCAAGGGTTAATGTCTTTAAGGACTCCGAGAGTCCTCTGTGTAAGGAGCAACTGTTCAAAATGCATGCAACGCACGAGCTCACCATTTTGGCCACCTGAGGTCGCGACCCTTTACCAAAGGGAAGCTCATGTTTACCAATAACATAGTTATTTGAAAAAACATGAAAGGGTTTATTGAGACACAACAATATCCCATTGATGGTCCCCAAAATTTCCGTCTACTTTTTATATTATTTTTTACATTAGCTTAAATTTTATACCTACTGGTATTTGTAGACAAAGAGTCTAACGATTTCACTAACATGAAAATTTGATGAATATAATTTTGCAGAATATTTTGAAATGCAAATTTTTTAGTTTAGATTTTCAAGGGTGCAAATGATTTTTGCAACATTTGCTTGATATTGGACAGCGATTTTCATGAAATGTCGTGAACAGAATTTTAATATAAAACTGCGCTTGTATTCATGAGTTCATTTAACTAACGGCCCGATTCGAAGAATTATTAAGACATTAAAATAATTCTACGGATTACACTCATGCATGGATGTCACTCGCGCGACATGTTATCCGTAGAATTATTTTAATGTTAGTATGTCTCACGACAGTTTACATTCGATGATTAAGACACGTTTAAGATCTTGGAAAGATCTTTAAAAGATCAATAACTAAACGACATGTCAAAATTGACGTTTATTTCGATTCCGCTGTGATCCCAATAAGATCTATCTACGATATTTCTAACGTTAAAGTGACATTGGTTGCCTGAATCGAGCTGCTTCTATCAATTGTACGACATACACACGATATCTAAATGAGAACTTATTTAAACCAGAACTTATCGTTAACATATCTCATTCTTCGAATCGGGCCATAACTCCTTTTTATGACCGAGTCTGACGTGCCTGAACCTGTCTCAACCTGTCTGAGCTCAATTATGAGTGACGTGTCGCAATTTCACGCACACGGATATTGTTTCATAAAACTCGTTAAAGTTGAGTTTATGCTTTGACGTGACAACAAAAAATAGCAGGTAAATTTGTAATTTTTTTAAAAACCTTGGCTCAAAGAACATAAGGTCCCTAGCGGCACTTGGTCTCTCTGTCTGTCGAGACCTTTTTATCAGGAATATGTAGGAGGTATCATGTTATTTCACTTATTATAGTGAATGATATACTTTGACCCGGGATCTGAGATCTGGGATCTTTAGTGTAAGTACCCACTTTTTGCCTACTCAAAAACTTGTTCACTCATCTCCGAGTATCGGATGATGGAGATATCAGGCTCAAATTAAATACTCAGGTCTGAAATCTATGTAAGCTTTAAATATATTGTTTGCACCTTAACGAGAAAAATGCACCTAAAGTAGCATGTCAAAGTAAAGGAGTCAAAATTTACACAAACAACAGCAAAATATTAAAATAGGGACAAAAGTGGCTTAACGTAACTATTAGATTAGGTACTTTCCACCGTAACTAAAGTTTTCCTTTCCTTAAAAGAAATCTTGCCTCGAAAGACCTTATTGGCTTACAAGTGCTCCTAAAATTTTCATATATTATTATATCCACTCAAAACACAAATAGCCTCGTCATGTCATTCTGACGAGTCAAATAAGCCCCCTAATCTCGTATGACGCTCTTGGAACCCGCGTCTGCAAGTCAAACAAAAAACGTTACGTAATTCATCGTGTCTGTTTACCCCCTCGTTAGTTACATACCGTTCTCGACATATCTTACGAAATATTTGACACACTTGCTATGTGAGTTAAGTAGGATTTATACAGGAACTTTTTAAACCCTTAGCCTGCTTGATATGGGTCATGTTATTCAAAAAAACTTATGGCAGTTCTTACCTACATTTTGGCTGGTCACACTTACACATTTATGTTATGTATATTTGGCAAAGACTTTTATGGCTATTTTAGGGAGGGTTCCAAAGTGAGATTAGGCCGTTTTTGCGAATATTTGAAGTGCACTAGCGCCTTAATAAACAAAGATATCAAAAAAAGCAAAATAGTCGTCGGACTATAGATATAAATACTAGTAATATGTGTTAAAATCATTGCTCTAGCTTCTAAAAACACGGAGGAAACAGTCGAGTACGTTTGTATGGAGAAATGACCACTCCTGTTGCCTCTTAACATCATTCCACGCTGAGAAAGTTGCGAGTAGAAGCGTTACAACTTAGATTTATTTATTTTATAATCCAGACAGTAAAAAGTCAATAGGTCGTACGAATAACGAAATTGGATATTGACAAAAAATACTCTATCCGTGCCGTCTAGTATTTGGTCGGCGTAATAGGAATTCCACAGATAGAATTTCTCTTTTTGTTTACCAAACGAGACCACTATGTACAGTCAAGGTATTAAATATATACACGGACAAAGTGCTAAAAATATGTATACACTACCTTAAAGTGTGCCTTAAAGTCTTGTATACATAATATGTAGATGTAGTCTAAATTTAAGGCTTATTTGTATTAAATGTCATTGTCTGTTAACTCTGCCATTTCATGTGATGTTGAATAAAAACATTTATATGTCTATGTCTATATTTTTGGCACTTCCGTGTCGATATTTAATACCTTGACTGTACACTCACAAACAGTGAAAAGAAATATTTTGTTTAGGAAATACGAACACTGCAAAAGCACTTTTTACTGCAGTAGTTTGACATACGTTGTAAGAAACTTTAAAACATTTGAATTTATTTTATTGTCTGTCTTACACATCTCGGGACTATGGGTTCCGGATCTTTGGAAGGCGTGCATGGAGCCAAAGCTAACAGCACAGAAGCCCTTTAAGACAAATTAATTTAAAAGCAAGGGATACACGTGGCGGATACTCTCCCTGAGGGCACAATATGGTATATCCGGAGATGTTCCCCGCCATTAGCAAAAACCCTCTGGACCCGGGTATGTCCTTAAACTACGTCCTAAAGAGAGGTATAAGCATTATTGATAACTTTTTGACACTACGATTATGGTTTCGTCTTATTATAAATATATATAATATATATGTTTCTGTTCTGTTCTCCATAGAAACGTAGTCCCCATTTTCCCCATAATTTGATGTATATTAACCGTAGGGGACGTTTGACTTTTTCTAGATTTTTAGATTATTGTATAAATTAGGAGCGACAAACTTATTTCATACAATATTTGAATGCTCCTTACTCTATGATTTAAATTCTAAAAAAATCAAACTTATGGGCATAGCTGTGGTTGATCTACAACAAATTTTGTCAAAATAATTTTAATAATGTTAATGGCAGCCTCGGTATCCGTGACGTAGCAGATACGCTGCAGGAAAGTCGCCTCCGATGGTATGGCCATATAAGCCGCAGACCAGTAGTAGACTAGACCGCGGCGTGTAGAAGGCCCTACATCACGCGGCCGCGGTAGGCCTAAGAAGCGCTGGCTGGACGTCGTGACAGCGGACATGGGAGAGAACAATCTCACACCTGAGGATGCCGAAGACCGGGCAAAGTGGAGAAGATTAAGTAGGAAAGCGGAACCTGGCGCTAGGTCGGGAAAACGTTAGGTTGAAGAAGTAGAAGAATGTTAATATCCAGTGAAGAATATTAGGATTACCTACGTTTATATGAGAACGCGATTTTGCATGGGTCCTTCACTTTCGTCTTAAATCTTCGTTAACAATACACTAATATAATATGGCATGAATACGCTACTCGTAGTGCTACAAATTTAAAACTTTAAAAAAGGTTTGTTACCACGCAGTATACGCAAACAAAAAGTAACATACTTATTATTTCTTTTTATTTATTTTTTATTTAATCTTCGCTTTTCTGCTGTGTATTCATAAACTGATTATTTGTGGAATTTCATCACAGCACAAAACTAATAAATACTGCTTTCAATAAGCTTGCTTTGCTAATAAGCTTATTTTATTTTTATTTGTTATTTTATTTGTTTATTAGGATCACCAACAGAAGATACAATTCACATACTATAATTTACATACTAAAAGAGCACATTTATAATTGATCCCCCACTTAAAGGCAATCACAGCATGCATTATTTAAGTTAAGATTCAGAATAAGACCTTAATATAAATATGATATTAATTAACAAAACGTCTACTTAATACGAACCATAAATTTTCCACACAAAAGTAACCAAGTTAGCCGAGCTAGCTGAGGTTGTCAACAGATAATAATTTGTTTTTAAATGAGGCTTCACTGTCGTGAAACACATCCAAAGAAGGGACATTATTAGCATGCTTGTTGTATAGGCGAGCCAGGCGAGGCAGAGGGGAGTGAGCCAATAGGTTAGTTCGACTACGACGCACATAGAGTAAGGCACAAGGATAACGTGGTAAACGAGACGGTACTTTCAGCCCTATCTGACTAACAATATGCATGCAGTCAATCTTGTCGTTTAGAAGTTTGTACAAGAACATTAGGTCCAGCATAGTACGCCTACTACTAAGAGAAATTAGTTTAAATTGTTTAAGTCTAGCGTTATATGCTTGGCAGCCTGTTCCACGGCGATAAGCAAGATGTCTAGTAAACCTTTTTTGCAATCGTTCAATCCTTTCAATATGTATTTTGTAAGTAGGATTCCAGACAACGCTACAGTATTCTAATTTACTCCTCACAAAACAATTAAAAAGGGTCACCATTGTAGAACATTCTTTAAACTCCCTAGCACATCTTAACACAAACCCTAGAGATTTAAAGGCAGCATTTATTGTCTTATCTATGTGACGCACAAAGCGTAGTCTGCTGTCTATTATGACACCCAAATCTCTTATTTCATTGACCTCTTGCAAAGTTTCGTTAAAAATAATGTACTCTGATGGTATAGGGTTTCTTTTCCGACTAAATTTTATGTGGTAACATTTAGTGGGGTTAAGCACCATTTTGTTAGACTTACACCATTTTACCAACACATCCACATCCTCTTGTAACAGATGGACGTCAGATTGATTTTTTACTACCCGGACCAATTTTAAATCATCCGCAAACAGCGATACAGTCGAATTATTAAATTCATAGGTGATGTCGTTAATAAATATGTTAAAAAATAATGGCCCCAAATTAGACCCCTGTGGTACACCGGAGAGTGCAATATAACAGTCAGACTGAGTGCCTTCTATTACCACAGTTGAAGGCCTGCCTTGAAGGTAAGTATGGCACCAGCTAAGTAAACTACCTGCAATGCCAAACTTGTGCAACTTATGAATTAAGATTTTGTGATTAACCTTATCAAACGCTTTCGAAAAGTCAGTGTAAACCGCGTCTACTTGATAACCACCATCGACAGCCTCCGTAAGGCTGGTGACGTAGCTAAAAAGATTTGTACAAGTCGATCGCTTGGGCATAAACCCATGTTGATAAGGAGAGAGCATACTTTTGACATGATCAAATAGTGCAACATAAACCAGCCTTTCGAAAACCTTGGCCATCGAAGACAATATGGAAACGGGCCTATAATTTGAAACTAATTCACGACTGCCGCTTTTAAATACCGGAATAACTCTGGCTCGTTTCCACACCGATGGAAATATCCCTGCTTTCAGAGATGCATTATATATAATCATAAGTGGCACAGAAAGTGATTTCGCGCAGTTTTTTAAAAATACGGGGGGAATATCATCTGGCCCTTTACCCTTCGTAGCATTTAACGTTCGCAATTGTAATTCAACCTCAAACTGTGTGAAAGACAATTCCCCAGATTCATCTCCCATCAGTATTTCGGCTAGTTCCCCGCCACTTACGTTTGGTTGGTTCCTCGTGTCGCTGTCATCATAAACTGAACTAAAATGCTCTGCAAACAGGTTACTAATCTCTCTAGAATTACTAGCCTGTTTGTCCTCATACAACATAACTGGTGGATAATTTGAACTATTTTTACGCATGTTTTTAATATGGGTCCAGAAATACTTAGGATTTTTCTTAATCTGTTTTTCTATCGAATTTATGTAACTATTGTAGCATGCTTTCATAATCTTTTCACAGTCAACCCTCAGGTAATCAAACTCTAGTTTATCTAGTGGATTTTGGTACTTTTTAAATCTAACGTGATATTTGTGTTTTCTATTTAAAAGATATATTAGATGATTTGAGTACCATACTGGAAAGGCACGGTTGCGATGATATTTAGTCATGGGCACATTTATTTT
This sequence comes from Cydia pomonella, assembly GCF_033807575.1. NCBI lineage: Eukaryota > Metazoa > Arthropoda > Insecta > Lepidoptera > Tortricidae > Cydia > Cydia pomonella. The sequence goes on along the minus strand of NC_084716.1, from coordinate 16,460,125 downwards.
GACAATATCACGCAAGTTAGGTATTTATTTATTAAGTTTATTTCTTTAAATACTTTGATAAATATTGCTTGTCCGATTAAACAAGTTGGATCAAATATTTGTGCAGCAAATTAGTATCAGTTTTATTTATTTAGCCTTTGAAATGGCAATTAAGTTATTTATTTTCTTCATAAATAGGATCTACTTAGGATATTTTGACTCGCTTTTTGCTTTATTAATATAGTTTGTGTACTAATACTAGTCGGTTAGCCGAAACTTTAATAACGTCTAATTAGGGCTTTAATAAAGTTAATTAAATTACAAGCGTAGTTTATAAAAATGTGGATGATGGGATCTTGGCATTTGGAAATATCGAGCGAGCACTTCAAATTCAATACTTAGATCAATGCTTTGAAAAAGTGGGACTTTAGATAAAGATATGCGAAACTATTTAGTGAAACTGATTCTTATTATTCACGCACAAAATCCATCCACTGACGGAGGCCGGATTCGAACCGGAATCTTCAGCTTGCGCGGCTAACGTCCTGAACGTCTAGGCTACCCGGCCACCAGCCCGGCAGCCATTCAGCCGTATCAGTTTATAATTTATATATCATAGTGTCACTACTTAAAAACACTTGAGCATATTCGCTGCTTCTCATAATATTAGCCGAACCGTGTGGTCGGCGGGGGCAGCAGCTGAGCTGGCGTCGGTTCGAAAGCGGGACAAGTACGCGGCACTGGCGAACTACATATTTGGTCCTCTTGCCGTCGAAACCACTGGTTGTTGGTGTGCTGAAGCCAAGACATTTATTGGGGAAGTAGACGCATGCGGGAGTATGGTCATGACCCTCGCTCCTGGTCGTTCCTGATGCAGAGGTTGTTCAACGTGGCAACTGGTCGTGGGCTCCTTTGCACTGGAGGGGCGCGGGGCGAGTTCTGCGGGTAGTTTTTGTGTGTGTTGGTTAGATTTAGGTTTTAGTTTAATTTAGGTTAAGATTTTTGTGTTTAGGTTTATAACTTTGTGATAAAACATCGTTTACTATTATTTCATAACGGCTAGTATAGTAACTGACCACTTGAAAACACTAATCAAAATAAGTAATTAACACAATTATAACATATGATTTATTCCACAAGTCGATTCTTTTGACTACCTATCTGGCCTAGTGGGTAGTGACCCTGCCTACGAAGCCGATGGTTCCGGGTTCAAATCCTGGTAAGGGCATTTATTCGTGTGATGAGCACGGATATTGGTTCCTGAGTCATGGGTGTTTTCTATGTATTTAAGTATTTATAAATATTTATATATTATATATATCGTTGTCTAGGTACCCTCAACACAAGCCTTATTGAGCTTACAGTGGGACTTAGTCAATTCGTGTAATAATGTTCTATAATATTTATTTATTTATTCTTATTGTTAATAAAACCCCGATACGAACAAATTGAGGATATTTCTAAGAATGTTGAAGCAAAATGAACTATATTTTGCAACTTTAAAACTTAAGGCTGCTTGCTTGCGTTAGAACAAGGGCGTCTGCAGTTGTAATATTGAGTCAAGATAACTCTGTTATAGGCTCCGTCTGTTACTCTACGGTTTTATAGTCGACACATGTTTTCATTTATAGACCTAACATATGTCCGGAGAAATATTGGACCTCCTATAAAATGTTTTATTCGGTTAGAAGTAATTTTAACTGTGTTGTCATAGAATAGGATGGCCGAAAATATAAACCTCAGCAAATTGTTGAGCATTTTCGTTGGTCCAACATCTATTATCAAGTAGCAGTACTGATAATTCCGCTAGGTACTCGATGCTAGATGTCGACTATGATAATAATAAACGTTTTGGGACCAAATCTGATGTATGCAGTGAGCACTCTATACTTACTTCTTATTTCTTTATGGCCATACATAGCCATTTCTTGCAGACTGCCACATAAAGACGAACTTTAAAAGCATGAGAATTGAAACTATAATTATTTGTTACAGCGGCAGTAGTGGTAGCATTCTTCGTCTGCTGGGCGCCATTCCACATCCAGCGCGTGTTCTACGTGTACGGCCGCCAGCACCCCAAGTACGAGCTCATCAACGAGCATCTGTTCAACATCGCTGGGGCGCTGTACTACGTCTCTGCCACTGTTAACCCGATACTGTACAATGTCATGAGCGGCAGGTTAGTCATTTATGTCTTCTTTTGCCTGGGTTCTCCCCAAAATGCTGCCGTGTCACGCGCCACTTATGTAACTTTGAGTTTCGAGATAATTACGTTCAACGTTTTAATGATTCAAATGCTGTTATCCTTGTCGGTTCATTGTAATTTTTTTTATAATGTAGCTGTAGGAAACATGGTCATAGAATAGGGGCTTTAATTTTTTTTTCCCATAATTGAATAGTTTTCGGTTTATTCGAGTTAAAGGAGTTCTTAGTTATATTAAAGGACCAACTCTTCTATACTATAATGGTCACACGACGGTATGTAAGTTACATGTCATAGCATCAGCGAGAAGAGTAACTTTACCAATAACATATATAATAATATACAAATACTTAAATAGATAGAAAACATCCATGACTCAGGAAAAAATATTTGTGCTCATCACACAAATAAATGCCCTTACCGGGATTCGAACCCAGGATCATCGGTTTCATAGGCAGGGTCACTACCCAGGCCAGACCGGTCGTCAAAACATGCCAATCGTTAACGCTCCGTAGCGTAGCGTAGTCCTCTCTCACTACCACTCTTCCATATTAGTGCGACAGTGACAGTTGCGTTTTGTTCGCTACGGAGCGTAAGCGATTGACACGATGACTACGAGTACGTCCCCTGACATTTTCTATGCATTTGAAAAACTGTTGTACATGATTCATCGGCCAGTCATACGTAACTCCGGTAACCTTAGAAACAATGGTGCTGTTTTCGTTGTGTCAGTCATGCAACTCAGGTTAAATGAGTTGTGCTTGACGCCATCGGCAGAAAATGGAGTTACATGACTCAATCATATGATATATGTCAGTAATTAGAATATTTTTCTCAGTATATTGTATAAATCCTGACAAGATTCTATTTGACCTTGAGTTACTGTCGCTACAAGCAGCTTACATTATGGCAATAATGTGCATACATACATCATGTATAGCGAAAAAAATATTAGTACCCCGTCATTGTCAACGAATAATTTCAAAACATTGTATACTGGAACGCTGTGCAATCCTTCGTCCTTTTATTGATGTCCATGTCTTGTTCTATTCAATATAATTTTTCTTGCGTCTATCACAATCTTTTTTGTGGTTAATATTTGCGAAACTTTTACGTCTATTGCAAGTCTGTTGTCACAGAGTATTCTTTTCAGTAAAATAAATTAATACTACTGATAATCCGCAATATGGCGAAGGTCACATAAAATCTTGTTAGGGCTTGGAGGATTTAACAACTGGAGATGCCTTGTCTGCAATTCACTGTACAAAACAGTCTGCCGATTTTTGCGCAGGAGGGGCACGTCAACACAGATAAACATCAGTCCATACAATACATATGACCATTACGATTACTTAAAGATACCTTAGAAGTGTCTTATATACCTAAGGAAAAAGGGTAAATAATGTCGACAAGAGTGTCGGATATCTATCTTCAATACAAATAGCTGTCCGATTGTGTATCAAGCAAACGTTGACCTTTCACAGCGAGAGCCTATTATTTACTTACTATCCTATAGTATTTCTAATATGTGTAGGTATGTCTGATGCAATTATTTCCTAAAGTCTAAGAAGGAAATCCAATCATAATGATGTTTTAGTTATCTTAACAAGTTTTTCCTAACGATTTTTTTTAATTATCTATATTTTCATATTCGCATTTAGTAAAGAATATTTACATTAGAAATTTTCGTCTCTTAAACCTAATAGAGTTGTCTGGGGCATCGTCCCCAGAACGCTTGTTGCATTTAGCGTTGGATTGCCAGATTTAGCCGCTGAGCGAAATATTCCCCCGCACGAAGGTCGCCGGACACCCACACAAGTTTGTGAGAAATTTCTTTCACGACTTGTTTGGTGTCCGATGAACACGGCCCAAAAGTTTCGACTGCAAGTGCTGCAAATATCTAATTGTTTTTTAAAGATGCATAGTTGCGGCACTTGTTAAGTTGGGCGTCTTCTGCAGCCGTCCCCGGTTTTCGGGACGAGCGCTGGACGTGGGACGGAGCCAATGTATCCACGCAGGTCACATCCCACGCCAAGGGTCGCCCCAAAATCCAAGGCACAAGCGAGCATCCATCGGGTCTTTTCCCGTCCGCCGCTGACAAGCCAACTGGTTCGAGGGTTGCCGGTATGTTGACTGTGCCGAGACCTCTGCGGATCAAATCATTGAACGCCGCATGCCTGAAATTTTGGCCCGCACTCGACTGGCAGTATAGTCCATGGCGTTCGAGGGCTTCGACTGGGCCTCCGCAGCGGCAGCTGTTGTTCCTTACGATTACATACATAGACATGTTTTCGTTCTTACAAAAAATATATCCATTTATAAAAGGTATAGCTTGAAAAAGATTAGATTAGATAGATTAGACCTTTTTAAGGATTCATTGTCCCACAAGACTATTTACAGCGTACCCATTCAAGTATATAATATGGTGAGACCATAAAAAAAGCAATATTACAAATTGGCAGAACAACATTCATTTGTATTAGAAGTTACATTTATTTTGGCTATATGCTATATCGATTCACAAGTGTGACTAACTCACTCTAGAGATGCTACGAATACAATGTACTGTGACTAGAGTAAGCGAGGAAACGCGAGAAAATGTATGTAATAGTCGAGCGAATAAATTTCGCTGCCGGAAAGAAATCTTCAATCACTTTTCTCGTCTCGCTTATGTTAAATCACCTTAAGCCAGAATAAGTTGCAGTCATAATGCGTAGTTCCTTTTTAGGAATATATCAAGGGCTTAAATTCCCTACCAAGTGTGGAAAGTAGTAAATATTTAAGACAATATATATGCCTACATTAAAGAAGCATAAGTTTTGAACATGTGTGTAAATCCAGCAGAAAAAATTTGCTTTGTATCCAATTTATTTGATGATGTCCAAGTCTCATAACGTTAATACTTAAAAACTTTTTGACACACTTGAGCGACATTATATTTCGGTGTGGCTGATAACGCGTCAAATATTTGCGTGGACACTAAGTACTACGTTTCATGGCCGATTCTTATTCATATCTAGCATGAATGCTAGCGCATTAAAGTTCATATTTCTATAACATAATCTTATCCCCCAAATCCACGAAAATATTAGCTTGTAAAATAACGTATCTCAGGGAAAAGTCATTGTCACTTAAGTCCTTTGCTAACATATAGTTCCACCACAAAACTTGCGTATTCACTGACCAAACTCACAAGTGCTTCTTTTTAAAGGTATAGCGGATTCTCTTGAGCATGCCACGCAAAATTCAACCTTGTGTCAATGCTATAAAGATTTTTTAAAATAAAAGATATAGTCACCGTACGTTTTTTTCCTGTTATTGTCACCTAAGATAGAAAAGGTTCCGGAATTGATGGCCGTTACGTGTGAACATCATGTGCTATTTGTAACCCTCTGAGTGTTGACTTGTGAAAAATTGTGAATCGGTCTAGGGTGGAAAAATGGATGCCTGAAACGAATAGTTGTAGATCGGGTAACATTATTTATTATGCAAGATTTTCGCTAGTAGGCACTTTACCATTATCAACATCATCATCAAATATTTATTCAGCAAATAGGCCACGGGGGCACTTTTACATGTAAAATTTTACAAGCAATTATATTACAAAATATGATTACCTACAAATATGGAATCAATGAAATATAGGATACTTTATTAGAGATGTATACAGTCTCTAAATGTCGAATTACACAGAAAAAAACTATGATAAAAAAAGCAAACAACAAATACTAAAATTCTTTAGAGATGTAGGTCTCTAAATGTCAGAGATAAAATATAATGTTAATAGGTTTGTGAATGCTTAAATTTGTTATTGTTGAAATATAATTAAAAAGGATCATTAAAATTATCCTTAGAGAAGTAAAGGGTCTCCAAGTCTTGAATTATTATATAAAAAGTTAAAATACAAAAAAAAAATTAAATCACACAAACAGACAAAAACCGAATGAAGTATCTCACGTTAATACCACTCAAAATTAAAGTTACAAATTAACATACCATGTAGCCCGTGTAAGCTTAAAACGACCGGCCTCCACAAACAGCTCCCGTTCACGAGTATGACGCGTATCTCAGCCATCGCCTTTTTTTTTCTAGGGGAGAAAATGCATTCCGCATACCACCCGGATGCGGGGGGTGACCCGAGTGGTTATGTGGGACTCCCGTCTAGGCTAATGAGGCCCACGGTATACCCACTAAAAACCCCCCATATGCCACCTCGCCGCCTTATTGGTGGGGTTACAGGAACGCTTGCGTACTCATCCGCGACCCCACCGGCGGCAGCCGCCCGCGAGCGGCTCCTTCGCGAATGCCCGAAGGCCCTTCACGTGAGGCGCGCCAGATGGTTCGACGCGCCTTCCTCCTCGGTCTCCGTCCTGCAGTGTAGCGGACCCCCCCGAGCCCGCCACAAGGAGACCACGGGCGCCAGAAAACTCCCCAGCGCCCGGCGGCAGATGAGGTCCATGGTTCTGCCGCAAACCACAACTCGGCTGCAGAGGACAGGGAGAACGGCACACCGTAACACCGACACTCCTCTTCCTCTGCAGCCCCACCAAATCTCAGCCATCGCCTCCCTCAACCTTCAGTCTGGAAAGTGGCGACCCGATCAACGACGCCACCGTAAGAAAAGACTTATTCAAGCTTAATTCAGTGAGATACAACATTTGTGCTGTATGTTACATAAAAGACGGCATAGCGCCACATAAACGCGACAACATAATATTCGTAAGGAGTATGCTTATAATGTAATATTTTATCATTACATATGTACATCATTATAATATTTAACAATAATGTGCATAATTTAAAAATTGCTTAGATTAAAAATTTCGAAGTAGGTATTATATTTATGTCAGATCAGAGCGTTTTTACTAAATTATTTTGTGTTGATATAAATCTGAACTTTTTTTCTATAATAGCAAATTAATAAGATGAATAAAATTAATAAGCTGTAACTTAACATCAATTTTTTTGTAGTTTACGTTAAATTAATTTACGAGTGGCTCTGTGAGTTGTAACGTAATCCAAAACAGAAATTGTCAAAAATTTACATATAGGTATATAATTATAGAACCTGTCACCAAATTTCACGAGAATCGCTTGAAAAATGAGACATGTAGACGAGAACATCCAGATATACGAAAGTTTTTTTTGCCGAAAGCTGAAACGAAGATCTTTGCTTTCGCTCGGTCGATGACTCCTATTTTACCTAACCTACTCTTAATCTATTTTACCTTATCTACTCTTAATCTATTTCACCTTACATAGGATTTACTGAAATGGCTGCTATGGGGGTGGTAATTATCCATCTAAATACCCAATCAAAGGCATTTAATTATTAACATTATTAGTTCTAATACATCTTTGTTTCAATAACTAACGTCAAGCTTTAGTTCATTACCGTCTCTACTAGTGTTAGTCTAAATTAAGCTCTATTATATTTACTACAATAGTTCTAAAGTAGTGTTCCATCTTATTTTTGGCTACTCGTGACATCGCTAATGTTAAAGCCTTACCCACCCATTATCCTAATTGAAATTTATGTCATATGTGACATTAATTCTTAAGGATTTCTTCCTACGCTGACATTAGTCGATACTTATATAGTTCGAGTCGTCCACGATGACGCGCAGATGTGTCATATCTAATTAATGACATAACAATACTAGTCAAGGCACGTGTCGGGTGAATGACACGATGTTTTTTTTTATACTACAACGGTGGCTATCAAGCATACGGCCCGCCTGATAGTAAGCAGTCTCCGTGCCTGTGTACGACCCTAAACCCCCCCCCCCCCCCCCCTCCTCGTGGAGCCCTGGCAACCTTACTCACCGACAGGAACACAACACTATGAGTAGGGTCTAGTGTTATTTGGCTGCGGTTTTCTGTAAGGTGGAGGTACTTCCCCAGTTGGGCTCTGCTCTAGATCTGGAATGACATCCGCTGTGATGTGCCCTACTACACAAAGCGAGATGACATTTCCCATACCTCTCTTTTGGATGTAGTTTAAGGACGTACCCGGGTCCGGGTATGTATAGGTACGAATAAACACTACGGGACATCGCACAACGACGCTAATGATTTCATACTTTTCGCAAAGCTAAACTTACTAATTAATTACTTATTACCAAAAAATACCATTAATTTGGTCGGGATCCTTATCATACACAGAAGAGAGATTAAACACTGACACATCCTTATTATAAAGGAAGTCCGCATCGGCGTCGCCAAGAAAGGTAAAATTGCTCGAAAAAGATCTTATTTCATGCAGGTTTACTGAAGGATAAAGGCCTATATTGTTCCCGAAGGAGTTAAAAATTGTGAAAAAAAATGATAAGCCTGCTGCTGTCGTGAATATAAAAACTTCTAGTACAATATTTCACTCACCCCCCTCATTGCACAATGTACTATTGTCGGTTTACCATGTGTGTTGCTCCAGATTCACATTTTGTTGCGACTTACTTTATTCTAAATTGTATATGAAAGAGCTGCCCCACCACGCATAACAGCCGTAATAGTTATTGGGAAACTCAATTAACTGTAATTTCTCGCACAACAAATTCTAAATTTAAATTAGTATTCTAGGTACAGAGATAGGTCAGAGTCCAGGATGAAACTTGCCACTAAGTTGTCGATTTTGATGGAAATCGCAGCTTAATAGCTAAACATAACACCGAAAGAGCACTTACCTCCGCGCGTAAGAAAAACGGGTGACCTGGAAGTTTTTAAATAGATTAAGCTCGGGAGTTGGCCAATCCAAATACAACTTTCTGAAATGGGGAATTAACCCCGGACAAAGTGATGTACTCTGCGAATGTGGCGACCTAGAAACAACGCAACATATGATTTATTTATTTTATTTTATTATTCAAATTAGTTACAGATCATTACACTGCGAACCAAGGCACTGCGAACTACAAAACATATAAAACTACAAAGATACGAGAAAACACAAATAATAACAAAATACAATTTACAGTACATATGGGGCTACTTTATAGCACTAGTGCGAGAAGTAGCATATTATGTTACTGTGTCGAACATTTAAAGGGCCATATGTACTGTAAAACGTTGTACGATACATGTGCGAATAGGTAATTCGCAACTCGTGTCGATTTAAAACACTCCCTTCGGTCGTGTTTTAATTTATCGCCACTCGTTTCGAATTTCCTATTTTTCGCACTTGTATCGTAATGTACTATTAAACATTGGATTTGGGTGACGACGTAACAGCGTGGCTCCGTAGCGTCGTCAATGATGCAGTGTTCCCTGTATCCAACGCGCACTGCAGTGCAGAATACCTTATAAGAGCTGATTACTCTTCTTTTTATCGTGTGAAGGGATCATAAATCGTAACTAGATAATACTTTGCCAATATCTTGCCATCTCTAACCCCAGGGACACCCCAATTACCGTTAGCAATGGCAATTATCGTTAGCTATGTCACTGACTTCTAATAAAACGGTCGAATTTTCCAATATATTTGACAGCCAATTTCGAGCTATTTGCGCTCTGAAATTGAGCTATATTTAAACTAGTTTTGATTATTAGCTTTGTTGTGCGGCCGACGAACTTCGTCCCGTTTGTGAAAATGATGGGCTGTCAAATGTGTTTGACATCTAATCATGGAACCATTTGAAGGACGAATGACTATTAAAATTAAATTTCAAGGCAACTGGCGGTAATATAATACTTTAATAAATATTTAGGGACAATCTTACACTAATCAATCTAGCCTCAAACTAAGCAAAGCTTGTACTGTGGGCACAAGGTGACGATATAGGGACATACTTATGTAGATAAATACATACATAGATACTTAGAAATATATGTACGTTAATATATGTTATGTTAATAGTTGCTGTTTTCTAAAATATTTTTCCCCTTGCACCCACGTTCGAAAATTTCTGTTTGCCCTATGGTTGATTGGTAGAGAATGCCTTAAGGTCAGCCATTTTTACTTATTTTACTGTTCAATAAATAAATAATTACATAGAATACATCCATAATTCAGCAACAAATATTTGTAATAAAAATCACAAATTACTCACTTTACTGCCGGGTTACTGCCAATTGGGCTAGGAGACCGTCCATTAGTAGAAGCAAAGAGAATTTAAAATAGATATGTATTGTCAAAGGAAACTTTATAGCGATGTTTTACTGCCATCTTTCGATACATATAAAAAATTTTAGAACGCCATTTGACTTTGATCCTTATTCTTTCACTGATATGTGTTCAATTTGTTAAATATCAAAAAGAGGCGCCATCTTACCGGGCACTACCTAAAGGTTATGGCGCCATCGCTCGAAACGATAGTATACCTTTGGCCTTTGATCTATTAGATGGCGCCGATCGAAAGATGGCAGTAAATTTACGTCGCTACAAAGTTTTCTTTGACAATACACCTCTGTTACAAATTCTCTTTGGTAGAAGTGTAGGGGGTAGCACATGAGACCCCTATTTATTAGCGCGATATTTGTACTTATTTGTGCTTCAAATAACTTAAATTTGAACCCCGGTGTCTGATTGAGAATGGATTGAACTGAAAGTTAGCATACTTCCGTATATCTGAAGACAAGTCAATAATATCCTAGCATGGAGCTGATATATAAACCGGAAGATAGCCAAAAGAACTCTTCGATAGATCTGCTGCGTGGCATCCTATTTGGTGTATGTGTTATTATATACTTTGTTGTTCTTATGTATACTTTTACGCCAAATAAATAGTTTTCTATTATATTCTATTCTATTCTTAAATATTTAAATATCACGGTTACACTCATTCGACTTTTCGTCGCTATTGGCGACATGTTTCAAGTGAGTGTAACAGTGATATTTTATTCACGAAAGTTTAATTTCGACTATTCTATTCTAAAAACGGCCAAATAAATGCGCCGTAAACAGAAGCCTAGCATAAAAAATATGAAACAATAAACACAAAAATCAAACCAGTCAGACTGAGATAATTTCTTTCCCATACCGTTTCCATAATTTCGTTACGATTAGTTAAGCTTTGGAGGAGGAAATTATCGAGAACGAAACCTCGATTTCTGAGATTTTTACGCAGGATTTCCACCTAAGCTGCAGTTGTATTTATCACACTAATTTTAGGAGCCGCCCGCATTAGCGCAAATCATAAGTTTCACAAATAACAACGGTCGGTAGCGATAAAGCTGGCCCACATCAGATCGCACAGTTGACGACGGCAAATGATCGCCCCACACGGTCGAATGGACACAGTCTCCAAAACAGGGATGCGGAAGAGACCTCTCACACTCCCACAAAAGGAAGGGTAAATATTAAATAAATATAAATATTAAATATGTCGTGTCGAATAAAACCCACACACACTCGCAATAACAAATAAACTCTGAGTAACATATTTCTCAAATCTGAGACGGGACTTAAATAGCGCTCAGCTTAAAAATAGTTTATCCCTCTTTTCATTTTCTCGGTGTAATTTTATTGGCAGCGGTACCACATATTTTAATTTCCCAGATTTACTTTAGTCAACTTTTCGGTTAATAATGATCAAAAAGTTTTAAATGGCAATTTATTCCACAACGTTTCCCCTTGATCAAATCTGTCGCTTGGGCTCGCCTAAACGAATCTTGTGAAACTTTACAAAAAATTGGATTGGCACTTCGACTTGTGCTATTCACTCTGCCCTGCTTATCCTAAATGCAGTATGTACTTGCCTGAAAAAAATCACTTAAATAAAGACCATATTAAAAGAGAACATGATCGCATGAGTTTTCCCATGTGATTACTGCATTTGCGATAAGCAGGGCCTAAAAATTAAAGAGTAAAGCCTGAAAATTACATGGAAAAAAATAATGGAACGTTGTGCGAAACTTGCGACGAAAGATAATGGCCGTGACGTGGGGTTTCATCATTTTTGTGCTCACCAGTTGGCGCCACTATCTACAGGCCACTAGGCCAGACAGGTTGTCCAAACTTAAAAAGTTTAATGCTTTAAACAGTTCCATATGAGCCTATCGAACAGTAAATTTTACTGTTCCGAAGACAGTAAGTTTTACTGTTTTGAGTAGCTAAAATGTAGTGACTGTCCGCTTATTTATATAGTTTCTTTTTTAAATGTTTAAACAGTTAACGTTACAGTATTGTATTCTACTGTTTTTCAAACATTTGTTGATATTGTACAAAGCAAATAATCTTAATGAAAATCATTTTGATGTGTGCTCCAGGTCCAGAAAAACAAATCTAAAAATTCTACTTAGCTTATTTAAAAAAAAAACAATACGTTCTATTATACATAAAGGTATTTTAGCATCTAAATTTGCCGTCCTATCAACCTAATTAATTTTGCATATATTTTAATGGCACATTTTTAAAGCCAGTGACATTCATTGAACTACTTCTAGTTAATCAAAGAAGAAGAGAAGAAAGAGAAAGATTTACCTCGATTATGAATAAGGAGTGAACATTCGCGATATTTTTAAAGGGCTTCAATACAATCCCTCGAGAAAGGTCTCAAGATTGCTAATTAAAGATATGGCAGCCGTATTGTATCGCCATATACAAAAAAGGGCTTTTTTAAACTCCGTTTTCTAAACCTACTGCACCTTCATGTTTTGTAGGAGCCTGTCCTTGCTAATGTACTTTAGTTTCCATGTGATTTTTAATGGAATTTTCCCTTGATAAAAAAATAATTAGTTAGTCCCCCTTTTAAAAAGAAATGGACTCCGTTGTTACCCGCATTTTTTTAATGGATGCCATGCCTGGCCCCTTGTTGATGATAAAAGTGATCATAAACAATCTTCAAGCTTTCAAGACACAAGCCGAAAGAATCATGTTCGCTAATGAATTTAATTAGCTAACAGTGCCAAAAACAGCGAAATTTGCAGTAATAAGAAATGCAAAAACTATATATCTGAATAAATTTACATTTCAAACTACATATTTCTAATACCAATGGTCGGCCATAAGCATTATGTTAGGTTTTTAATTTATTAAGCCAATGGTGTCAAAAGCAGCAAAATATGCAGTAGTATTAGTAATAGTAATTCTTATAAATGACACAAAAACTACATAACTTAATAAAGATGCTTTCACGTAGCTTTCTAACACAAATTAATGGTCACTGAGCTAAGCCATGGATGGACAAAAATACTAAATTTATGTTACGTTAAGCATAGTAAACGTAAGTACTTACCTATTAATACCTATTAATTATTTATATTTGTATTGTGGCAAGTTACTTGTTTATGAGTGTGTATTAGACATAATTTAAAGGGCTCCCCTTTTAAATTCTATTTTATTCTCGAATATTAAGAAAACTGCCCTACTTTCTGTATGAGACTTCTTTCGGTAAAAAATTGTTCTTCGAAAATATGAGCTTAATTAAAAAAAAAGTAACTTAACTTTCGGGAACAGAATGAACAGAAAGACCTTCTGCGACTCACGAATAATAAATCTATTATCTACAAAAATAGTCTTATTTAATTGACTAGCTTAACATTCAACCAGCTACACGAGACATGACTCAGAGCAAGACTCTAATCTCATAAAAGTCTGGTTTCTACCTGTTTTAGGGCTTTCCAGTACATTAAACTTACTTTTGAAGTCATAAAGTCGGATAAGAATTGCTGAGACACAGTAATGCCGAAACCTTTAAATACCTGCGACTTACAACCCACATTTCTGACATGCTTCGCTGAAGTCTTAGTGGGTCAAATACATTTTCAGAAAAAGATTACTTACTTCTTATGATAATTGAATAAAAGTTAACTCGGATGGTATCCTGCCTTTTCGCCGAAAATTGTAATGCCGAATTTCACTTGCCAACCAAATTTTTCGCAGACGTTTTAGTTGGCATAATAACTTTTACCAAAGAATTATTTCGCAACCATTTCATTTCCCAACCCATAGTTGGGAAATGAAAATTGCGTACTAGGTTGGGTTAGGTTAGGGTGGATTATGTAAAGTTGGGAAATGAAATTCGCCTAAATGAAATTTCGGCTTAAAGTTGGTTTGCAAGTGAAATTCGGCAATATAATTTTCGGCGAAAAGGCAGAGAACTAACTCGGATACATATAGGTACTTCACGAGTTTCTTATTTGAGTTAAATGTAGGTACTGTTAGGATTCCCTTAAATTTGCTGTCTATGCCTTAATGCGCAAAAGAATTATATCCATAAGAAGCAGAATCCAGGGTAGTCCCAACAGCATACTAAGTATGTTAGCGGATAGGCCAGTCTTTTGCAAAGGCATTGGATGTCCGCATTAATAAACCCCCATTCTGGGGATGTCTATTATTTGAATTAGAAAATCGTATAAAATTCAGTAATAGTTTTTATTTTTATAAACAAAAACAGGTACAATAACAAAATTTATCAACGACTACTAAAATTAAGTATGATCTTAATAAATAAACTTATACTCACCTATCTTAGGTCCCCCAGATCTGACCCCTGCGGAAGGATGTTTTTTTTTTTATATTTTGTACAAATACAAATAACCTAGCTTATAAGATACACACACTAACAAATGTGGAACACTTAATGCCTGAATAAAGAAATTATTTATTTATTAAAAAAACGAGATCAAGTTAAGCGGGTCAAACACATTTTAGATAAAGGTCACTTCTGTGGATATTATAAAAGTTAACGACTCTGGTATATTTCTTGAGTCTCAAGTACTGAAAAATATATCCCACCTGTAAGGGCGTAGCGTAAAAAATTGCTTTAGATTACCTAAACTTTGCTATGTCTACAGGAAAAATGCGAGCAAATTAAGCATATTATAAAATATATATGACCCTAGTAAGAATTTAGAGCTTATACAGGGGTGAGGGATGAATATGTGGGTCATACTGAACAATGTTTACTATGGGGCCAACCCCGAAAACACGAAAAAATCAGCTGTTCGATACAAAACATAGACATGTGATTCATCTAAATGCAGATTTTTTTTCGCGATATCGGAGTATGAGCTCCATATACACTCCTCAGGTCAAACATAACAATTCCAACCTGAATTTGCACACGTTTACTGACCCATTTTCTTTGCTCGTCAGATGCTGCGGGTTGTTTGTAAAGAGCAAATACAAGAATTCACAAAGTAAAACGGGTTTTTTACAAACTTCACTCTTTATATTTGTGTACGTCAAATATCTTAAGTAACATCAATTTTAACCACTTCCTATTTAAAGGATCTGGGCTAAGTGGCCTATTCAATCAATAAGGGCAAGCGGTATGTCACCGGATAGATTATTCTAAGCTGTAAAACAATTACTATGGAAGGTAGTTCCAAATTTTTGTGTGAAAAAAGTTAACGCCGCAAAAAATAGTGTCAGTTGAAACGTAACTATAAAGTTATTTTTGATACATGAGTAGTCAGCCTTTTTACGGAATTTCTATGTTCAAGATCGTTTAATTTGCCCACTAATTGACCAATTAGAATCATTAATGTTTTTCCCATTTTAACGGCTGACTAGTGGGTTCTGAGTCCCGTATTCTCAGTGTCTAGTGGTCAGCCACAGGTCGACTACTGGATATTTGATGTATTTCAATCAAATAAAGTCATAATAATGTAAATATTTAAAGGTGCTGGATTTTACGACTTACGATTCATTTGAAAATAAAAAAATCTTGAATCCTATGGTCCGCCTCCCTCGGCTGACTTCTGGGTTTACAACCTTTTTAAAATTACTGCCTCAAACACAGTTTTTTTTTTTCATCAAACCCATACGTGTGGGATATCTATGAATAGGTCTTCAAAAATGATATTTAGTTTTCTAATATCATTATTTTCTAAACTGAATAGTTTGCGCGAGAGTCACTTCCAAAGTGGTAAAATGTGTGTAACACCCCCCCACCCTGTAACTTCTAAAATAACAGAATGATAAAATTAAAAAATATATATGATATACCATGCAAACTTCCACCGAAAATTGGTTTGAACGAGATCTAGTAAGTTGTTTTTTAAATACGTCATAAATGGTACGGAACCCTTCATGGGCGAGTCCGACTCGCACTTAGCCGCTTTTTTATGACAAGCAATTAAAATTTTGGATTTGTTGTACAATTTACATTCTGATAGGTAAATTAACTCCCCATTCCATAAATAACTATATTTTTACGCCTCGAAAGTACCCTCGAGAAATACTACTGAAGTTTATAATTACGTATAGCAGTGTTTTTTAAATGCACATGTAATTTACTTTCCTCGTATTCGAAATGAAAAATAAAGTGTTTAACGGGTGAAAGGCACCATTTCAGTCTCTGACTATTGGCGCGCTACTATCTATTATAACAAACCACTAGCAAAAGTAAAATACCCGACACGTGTTTCGCCTCTCTACGAGACATCATCAGGAAATGCTGGATATGTTGACGGTCTGGCGGGCCTGTTTTACTAAACTAGAAATCGTTGAAGCGTAAAATAACATTTAACTTTGTTTCAAATGTAGTCCGCATCAAATGTGTTGACCTCCTTAAAGTTAGTAGGTACTTGAAACTGGAGACCTAGGCTTTCCGAAACATGTTACGCAAGTGACTGAAGTGTGTTAAACCGTAAAATTAGTTTAAGACCTATTTTAAGAGTCCCCGGCAATCCCGGCTGACTTTAACTTTCCCATACAAAGGGAGTTCCTTCTCGTTTTAAAACTATGTGTTAGATTGTAATGAAACTTTGCACATACAATGACATGAGGTATATCTAGTCCTTTAATAAGTTTATATAGCTCCAGTTTATAATACAAACGAAATAGAGTAAGAACAAGTTTTGTATGAAAAACTTAAATTCGCTGTTTTTTTTTTAAATATGGTATCTGAAATTACATATACTTCCTGAATTCGCTCATTAGTAATGAACTTTAAAGGGCTGTCACAATAGATCACTGCCTGATCGACGTGGCAAACAAAGACCCACAAATTCCAATTTTTTTTTATCGTTTGGCGGTATTGCCAAATAGGCCAAGATACATAAAGATTATAAAGCAACATCCAGGTTATGCAGCCACTGGTGGATTACAAAGATCATCTGGTCTCCCCGGATAGGCGCGGAGAGGTTTGGTCTTTCTTCCAATAATAATAATACATAAACTAATTACAAAAATAGATATACCTTATCCTATTGTAAGTACAAAGTTTCAGAGCAATCTAGTCGTTTTAAAATGGGAGCATAACTACGTTTGCATGGAGTACCCAGCTTGCTGGGGACCCCTAATTCCTGCTAATCCTAATTTATTTTTAAAATACTTAACTATTATTAATTTATTTTAAGAATAGTAAACAATATTAAATTATCTAAATAAAATTAATTGAATCTGTAGTAGGCTCTGTGCATGGGCGTGATTAATCCTCACAGGATTATCTTCAGAAATTTATCAAAAAAATGTATTTCATTTTCGGATAGCAGACTGGCTTAGAGTCGGTCGGGATAAGACAGCATTATTCCGACTGCTGTTCATCTTGTTACTTCATTTTATTAAATGATATAAGCGTTTTTATTTCGGGAATCCGTTGAAATGTAATTCTTGAAAGCTAAGCGGTTTCGGAAAGTACATTAGGCACCCCGCAGCAAGCATAGGGAAAAATTGGTTTCAATCAAATCTCACGACATTGTAGTATGATGTATATTCAAGTCTCCTGTATGAGGGATCAATACTCTCAAAAGTATACTTTCAGTAATAATCAATTTAGTTGTTTCTTACAATAATATATGTTAGTAAAGTAATATACCTTTAAACGAGCAATTCTTGTATATATATATATATATATATATATATATATATATTTATGTGATCTCGGAAACGGCTCTAACGATTTCGCTGAAATTTGGTATATGGGGGTTTTTGGGGGTATACAATCTATCTAGATTAGTCTTATGTTTGGGAAAACGCGTGTTTTCGAGTTTTCATGCGTTTTTCTTTCGACGCAGAATATGGGTCCGTCTGGTCCAGCGGGTTAAGACGCGGACTGCTAAACGAGTGTTACGGGTTCGAATCTCGCCCGGTGACTAACTTTTGTTTTTTTTTATATTATCAAGTTTATATATAATTTTTTAATTTTTATTGTTTTACACAAGTTTAATTTAGTAAAAAAAATTACCTATGTAATAAGAGAAATTGACAATAGATGGCGTTACTCTGTGACATAAGTGCTGTAAGGTTAAAATCGATTGTAAATAATAATAATTGTCAGTTCACATTTTACTTTTTAAGTTTATGTAGATTATCACCATCATATTACAATAAATAGTTATAACCGAGCAAAGCTCGGTCGCCCAGGTACTGTTAGTAAAGTAATTTAATTACATATGTCCTCTAAAAAGTGTTCCGTAACTGAAGGACCTGTATTAATACGGAACTTACGACTCCTCAAATGCCCATCTGTCTGTGTATTCATATTCATTTATTCAGTATTCAATTATTTTAATTATTACTAGCCTAGACATAAAACGCCAGTTACGGAAAGAGAGACCTAAGCCCTCCTACGTGTACACGTTCAACGCAGCTGGCCAACTTTATTGTCACGCGTGCAATAGAGTATTTAAGAGCAAGTTCGGCCTGGCCAGCCACATTAGGGCTCATGCTAGACAACGTCCATAATATGTTTATTTGGGGTCGCCGTCATCGAAAACGATGAGGAGGACTATATATATTCAATTATTCAATGTACATTGTCAGGTTAATTGAAATATACCTACCGATATTGCAATTACAATAAAATTATAATAACAATAGGGAATCAAAATTTTTAGGGTACTTCCCGTTGACCTAGAACTATGCAAATTGACAAGTAATATCATCTTACACTACAAATTTTGAAAGCTATAAATTTCTAAAAAAAGAGTTAAATTTGTTGTTCGCTAGGGTAGGCATGCGGCAGATTATTATAAAATAGGCAAAATTGAGTTTCGTACATATCCTATCGATACGCTGTTGCCATTTCAGACAACAGTCAAAAGTGAAACGTCAAAATTGGAAATATATAGTTAACGACAGGGATTGTAATATCCTTCACAAGTACTGAATTAGTGTCAGTTAAACTCGACTAGGTTCGTTTTTTAAGAGATTCAGAAGCATTCCGTTTACTGCAAAAGATTCCGAGAGGTTAAAAATAACAGCATACACTTGCAGTGCGAGCAGTTGGCTGCTGTCAGCTTTTATATTGGCGCAGATATCATCCGCATACATTACAAAGCGAGTCAAATGGAAGGTCATTGATCAGAATACCTATGGAGACAAGATTCGAATTCTTATTGTTGACGTCAGTCGGTTGCAATCTGACACAAAAAGGAATTAAGCAACATGAGTATAATGTCACGGGTGTGTTCGAGTTTGTGTCAGATGAGATTGTGATCGACCGAAGGCACGTGACAAATCGAAGAACACAGCAGCCACGCGTTTCCTGCTCTCGATGTGTTCTAACACAGTTTGCTTCAAACGGCGGGCGGCACCAGTTGTGAACCTACCAACTTGGTAGGCGTGCTGCAGTGCTGGCTATTAGGAACTTGATGGTCCCACAAACCCATCGCTAACAATTTATATATAGCTGGGACTATAGGCCTATAAAATATTAGTTATTTTTAGAGCCCTTTCCCTGGTACATACTTATACTATCTAACTATAAATCGACCTATTTTGATGTTTATTTTTTTCACGTTGATTCTAAGTTTTACCATAATCCTCTTTTATCCATAATTTCATTACTTATTATCGAATCCCGTTAATGGAATCGCATGTCATGGTCCAATAAAATGGGCCAAAACATCAGGTGTCCAGTAGTAATTGCCAATTTCGTTTTTATGTTGACTGGCCTGAGTTTAATTAACGCAGAAATACTAGCCTCAATGGCAGTGGTGAAATTCACATGTCGCCATACAAGGTGACCGTAGTGTCTGGGCATTTCCCAGTGGGCAAACTCTAAAATCAGATGTCAAATTTGCTTGTCAGAAACCCTACTAATGTCATCAAACCCCGTTATCTATGTTGCAATTAATTGAGAATCAGAGTTTTTTTGGGGTATTTTTTTTAGATGCCGAAGAGGGAAAAATACTATGTAAAAAAAATGGTTTTCCATTTCTAAATTTTCCATTCTCCATATTTTTTTTGTATAATATTGACACAACTAAAAACTAGATTTACAGGGTTTCCTTTTTTCAAGCATTTCAAAAAAAAAAATTAAGCGGTATATTATGCTAAAGGTAAAGATAAAGATATTTTATTATTCAAGTAGGCATATTACGGTCACGTCTGAAAATATCAATACGGACAAAGTGCCAAAAATATGTACACACTACCCTAATAGCCCCATAGGCCATAAGGTTGTGTATAGATATTTTTGGCACTTTGATTGTGTCGATGTTTTCAGACGTGACTGTACAATGCGCTTAAGAATGTCAAATAAAGCTACACTGGCTCTAACCCTACCCCTCTGACCGGAGAAGATTTAAATCCCCCCTCAATTGGAGGAGGGTATCCCAATATGGATCGGCAAGAAACTCGGCGGGACACCTTTTCAAAACATTACATCTTATAATTTACATGCATTCAATGAGAAAAAAATACAATTTAGATTACTACAGAAATCATGCAATTACTTACAGTAGCTACCTTTCTTTATAGAAATTTGTTTAAAAAAATATAGGTATGTCATATCAAACCATATAAATACGTAGCTCTTTCAGAAAATATATCAAATTCTTACAAAAGGGAAAGAAAAATAAAATTAATAAGGAAAAGAGAATATACATTATATAAACCTGACTGTCTGCTATACCTACATAAAATATTTGATGTCCTTTCTTACCTGTGCTCTGTTACGTATTACTCTACACATAATACAACGATTTTAATTTACTACTTGTTTTTACAGTTTCTGGTTTGGACCATGCATGTTTGTCTGTCAAGTAGTCCTCGACTCTGTAATAAGCCTTTAACATCAATGACTTTTTAAAGTAATTCTTAAAAGCTGGCAAAGGTCATTTTAAATCATCGTCAGGTACCTAGTTATAATAACCGGCCAAGAGCATGTCGGGCCACGCTCAGTGTAGGGTTCCGTAGTTACTCTTCCGTCACAATAAGCTAAACTGGAGCTTAAAGTATAGTAAATTGTTAACCAAGGGATGAAACGGTACCTTTCACCTGAGTTAAACAAATAGGCAAATTTGCATAATCAGTACCTAATTAAAATAAGTCTTTTTACTATGAAGGGAAAACTTTTTGCGATAACTCAAAAACAGCTAAACTGATCATGTCCGCTATAGTTTTCATTTAATATCTTTCTTAAGCTCTACTTCCACGATTTTTTTTCATATTTTTTGGACCTATGGTTCAAAAGTTAGAGGGGGGGGACACATTTTTTTTTCTTTCGGAGCGATTATCTCCGAATATATTCACTTTATCAAAAAAATGTTTCTTGAAAACCCCCATTAGTTTTGAAAGACCTTTCCAATGATAGCCCACACTCTAGGGTTGAAGCGAAAAAAAAATTTCACCCCCACTTTACGTGTAGGGGAGGTACCATAAAAAAAAAAAATTAGATTTTATTGTACGACTTTGTCGGCTTTATTGATTTATATATCTATGCCAAATTTCATCTTTCTAGCACTAACGACCACGGAGCAAAGCCTCGGACAGACAGACAGACAGACAGACAGACGGACATGGCGAAACTATAAGGGTTCCGTTTTATGCCATTTGGCTACGGAACCCTAAAAATGAATGCATTGCCCAACGAATGACTTTGGTGTTTTGCAGACACGAAACTTTCTGATAGAAAGCTTATTGCTGAAGTGATCAAACATGAAAATTCAAAAACATTATATCCGCGATCCCGAACACGCACATCCATTTATTTTATATGCATTTTATACCTATTTTATTTCTGTGACATTTAATTTAACTTAATATGAATTGATATTGTATTAATATTTTTAGCAATTAAGATCGTTGGCATATATTTTCATTCTATTTTTCATTTAAATTAATTTACAGATAAAGTTATTCATAACTTAGTGTTTTTGTAAATATATTTGTTTTTTTGTTTGTTTTTTTTCGACATTTCGACAATATCTAGGTTGGCCCTAGCTACACATTTTACATTTACATTTTACATTTACATTTTTACATTTTTTTTTTGTCGTGACATTGTTTTATTTACTAATTTTAAATTTTTATATTTTTTATAAAACTTTGTAGCCACAGTTAATTTACTGCCATATTTCGACACATGATTCAAACTTTTAGAACGCCATTTGACTTTGATCCTACTTTCACTAATATCTATATGTTAAATTTGTTAAATATCAAAACATAAGGGCATAGCTGTGAATGATATACAATAAATTATGTCAAAATACTTTCATTAATGTTAAAATCCAGAGACGAAAATGATGACTACGTTTGTATGAGAAGGTGAATTCGCGCGGGTCCTCCATTTTCGTCTTAATTCGAGTTTCATGTCCACTATGAAAGTTTCTCGGTTCCGCCACAACCTCAGGTATTACCGTCGAAAGCCGCTTATCGCTCCTCCTCACAAACTTATGTGCTTACCGTGCCCGTGCGGCCGGTGGGACATTCGTAGAAATTATTTTTTACTGGATTGAATGATTTTAATCCTTTTCTGTTTATTGACGTCTTTGAAATGAATCAGCCTTGAGAACATGTCAATTTGTATCCCATATATATCGTTACCTTACTGCATACTATAGCAGTATACATAATTTTAGTATAAAACAGCCAGCATAAAATAGCAATTGATATAAAAGTGGAGAAAATTTGGATACGTGGAAAGAATGAGTGAAAGAAGGCTAACAAAGAGTGTGTATTAGGGAGAAGTAGAAGAGGGAGCTGGGAGGGGTAGACCTCGGCGGACTTTCTCTGATCAAATCGGGGAAATCCTGAAGAAAGGCCAGGTCATGAGCACCCTAAACCGGCGAGCGTACATGAAGAATGTTATGAAAGTGAAGGAAACGAAAGAGGTATGTCAGGATCGTAGCAAATGGAGATCCGTGGTCTCTGCCTACCCATCCGGCAAATCCGAAAACCGGAATCCTACGGGCAATGTTGAGATAAAAGTAAAAAACCCAAAAAAAAAATCGAGGATCTTTTGTCTCTCACTGATTTCCTGGGTTTACGCCCTCATTGTAATTATGAGCCTTTTGCGAGCTGAAATAGTACATTACTATAGAGGCCGGGAAACGTAGGGTTGCAGGCCAAGTAGATATAGACGGCTGAGCGTAGCGAAGCCGGATAGAGATACGCGGCCGGCAACCCCGTTTCTCGCCGAGATTTGTATAGTGCTTTTCTCAAACTTGCAATAAAAACAAAAAATGTAGTCAATTTGTTTTGTGGCGACCTACTCGGCTCGCCACTCTACCAGCGGTGCACTGCGCGCGTAAGTCAGCGCGCCTGCGCGATGCGCCACCGCCGATGCTTAGCAACGAATATGCACAACAACGGTGATTTGTTGTGCATATTCGTTGCTAAGCAACGGTAGCGAACCTATATTTGTTGATGGTTGATGTTGAATGCCCAAGACGTTGTGTGACGACAATTTGACGTTAAAAAACAAAAGAAGGTTGCTTTACAGTCCTAGGTGTATACGGCAGTATGAAATTCCTTTACATATCATCTTCACTCATCGCACCTGATATGTAGTATTTCCGGACCTAATTTGACGTAAGTCATGTCATCATTTCATAGCAAGTTTGAGAAAAGTACGTTTCTCGTCTTTGCTTGTGTAAAAGCGCCCCATTTTCAAACTGCAAAAATATTTCTATTGCGTAAAGAGATTTACCGCCGCGTTGACTCAATTTGTGTTGGCAGAGGCACGGAGCGTGACGGTGAATGGGATTATTTTTCCGACGTCTGCAAACCGCTAAACCTATTAGTGTGGTCTTCGATGTTACCTGTGAAAAAATGTCGACAAACTGGTTCTATTTCGATAAAGTGTTCCGATTATACACAATCGTACTTTGTAAAGACACGTAAAACGTGCGTGCGTGCGTGCGTGCGCGCGCGTGTGTGAGTGTGTGTGTTTGTATGTGTGTGTGTGTGTGTGTGTGTGTGTGTGTGTGTGTGTGTGTGTGTGTATGCGTGCGTGCGTGCGTGCTTGCGTGCGTGCGCGTGTATGTGCGTGAAATTCCGTATGGATGGATTTGGTCACATTGATCTTAGGTATACATACAAAACATCCATAACTCGGGAACAAATACCTACTTGTGATAAACGCACCTTGTCAGGATTCGTGCCGCGGAGGCTCCTGTTTCGGTGGCAGGATCACTACCGACTAAGCTAAAAGGTCAGCCAACACTTGATAAAAATGTTAGGTAACATTTCTCAAAACACATTACAACGATCCAGTTATTTCGGGGGTGACGTTGGCAATTTCAGAGCATGTAAACCTATCACGAAACCATTAAACGTGGAGCTGGCAACTGACAGCTCCACAAATATTTCGCGCTTTGAACCTATTGATTCTCACGCAGGATTATAATATCAGCTTCAAAAATTCCTGCGCGCGGATAAAGTGAGTGTTGCGTGCCGAACTATTGACAATAATTAACACATGTGGTGGATGGTTCGAAATTGTGAGGTCTACCCCAAACTTTTTCATAAACTTTTCGTCGGGCAGCTACACAAATCTCTGTTTTGACCTTTTGCTTAGACATCAGTTATCCGCGACCACGACCAATAAAATCTGCGTCGAATCGTCGAAAATAATGGCAACATAATAAATCGCTAGAGCCGATTTTAAATATGTTGTGAAATGAGTTCAAAACGCGAAAGTTTCAAATGTTATATTCCTTTTTAGTTCCAAGAATTACTTTTCGTGCGACTATTTCCAGGACAGTAAATTTAAGAACAGGTTTTAAATTTTAACGAGCTTCGTCCCCATTTTTACGATATTACTTATATATAGGACTAGCAATCTCCAATCCAATTTTCAACCAATGGCACCGCTAAATCGAATTTTATATAATCAATGATCATACCTATAAAATCATCACCTTATAAAACAAAGTCCCCCGTCGCCTCTGTCTGTTTGTATTTATGTTGGCGATAAACTCAAAAACGACTAAACGGATTTTCATACGGTTTTGAGCTTTCAATAGAGTGATTCTTGAGGAAGGTTTAGGTGTATAATTAATTAAGCTTTTGTGTAATCCGGGCAATGCCGAGGCGGGACGCTAGCGATTATATTAAATTCGATCGATAGAAAATTGTATCGATACCACAAAGGACATACCTCTCTTAAACCTGACTGAAATTGCTTGATAGTTATATACGTAGGCACTACCTATAAACCTCTCTGCTGCTTTAATAGTCTTTCATGGGACGTAAACTGGTTAGATGCAGTTATTCAATTACCCGTCTACTTTACACCAACCGCAGTAACGCGACATACCAGCATAATCTGATCTTCAGCCACGCACACTTACTATGAATCTTGGGATCATTTTATGCTAGCTGATTTGCTGAATTCAAACTGTTTTGCGAGAGGCACGATTATCCTTTGAAACCGACACGTGTCAATGCCTATCGAAATTTGTTTAAGCGCTCACGTGAATTTTGTAAGAATGTCGAGGGCAAATTATATTTCAATATATAGCGTTTCACTCAATGTAAACAACAAAGGCAGACACAATTTACCTTAATATATATTTAAACACATTCACTAACTTACGTAACTTTGGTGTATAAATATTGCGTAACGAACCAAAGTGTGTTTTGGCCTCAAATACTCGAAATAAATGAGTCCACTTCATATACGACCCTGATCCTGACAGTTTCATATCAAGGGCGACTTCAAATATGGAGTACCATATTTATGACTAAGGTCATAGAAAAATAAGAAGTAAGCATAGGGTGCTCACTCCACACATTAGTTTTGGTGCCAAAACGCTTATTATTTTCGTAGTCGACAACTAGCATCAGCAGAAAATAATAAGAGTTTTGGTACTAAAACGGATTTATGGAGTGAGCACTATGTTAACTTCTTATTTCTATGCTAAGAGGTGTAAAGTTTGTGAAGTTAGGGCTTGTAGAGTTAGAGCGTGTTCTTAGTTCTCTACATGAGATCTGTGATAACTTTTTGATAGTGCGAGCCATGTCTCGACTTGGCAAAATTTTACATGAAAATATATTTTTTTGTGTGCCTATCGGACGTCCCAGATATCGCTGGGGCGATGTTGTTAAAGCGGACTTGCGCGATCTCCAAGCCGATAACTGGCGATGGCGGGAGATGGCACAGGATCGAGACAACTGGCGTGTACTCGTGTCGGAGGCCAAGGCTCGTTTTGGGTCGCTGCGCCATTAAATAGTAGCAGTAGTCATATTTACATTGTCTATATTTAGAATAGTCTCGTCAACTGGCCTTGTGTAACCATCACCATATACTCACACCAGGTACTAAGGCACCTATTTAATCTCAGCAGGATTTCGACTGAAGGTCACACGCTTACATTAGTTTGGTCGACAAAACCCAAACAAAACCAGTAAGCGTTAGTAATGCAAGCACTCGTGTATGTCACGTAACAACGATATATAACCGTGAATTGATGTCGCCAGAGCTTGTTTTACAGCGGTATAAAAGTGTTTTATGTTTCCAATAGTTCGACAAACGTTCGCAGAACTAACTAATAAAAAGCTTTAAATGTTGCTGATATAATGCTGGTGTTGGTTGCGTTGGTGAAATTGATTGATAATTTACAACTACTTATCAACAAAACCAGTTCTTTTTCAACAATTAACATTTAATATAGTGGAACTGCTAATAAAGACCAGAACGGAGCTCTTTTTCCATATTATAAGCATAAGTTATCTGAAAACCATAAAATTGGCAACAGACATCCGTACCGTCTTAATAGTGTTTTATGCAACAAGAGAGCAATGTTCAATATTTCTTCGAGTATTTATTTTCAGTCCCGTGCAAGCGAAAGATTCTATAAAAGATTCACGAGCGTAGCGATTCTACGGTGTGAAAAAAAAATAGATCCTGGAGGGAAAGTGCCTTAAAACCTTTAGTTAGGTAGCTCATTTTTTAGCAGTTTTAATAGTTTCAAATCCCAGGCAAGAAAACCGAATTAAAAAAAAAATGAATACAGATTTGTTTCATTTAAAAAATAAAATAATGATTCCTTTAAGTAAGATGAGCTAGCTTAAAGTTTTAAGGCACTTTTCTTCCAGGGCCTATTAATTTTTTCCACCCTGTACAATCATTTCGAATTTTGAGAGTAGCAAATGAATCAAAAGCACGAGATATAAATTACTCTAATCTCGTGTAGCAAATACAACTTTTCACCTTAACAGCGACGATATAGGAGGGAAACATACAACCTGAAAAATCTGATTTTGCTCACTGTTTTGAAGCAGCCAAGTATCCTTGTTCCAGCTGCTGAGGTCTAAAATATACATCATCGTTTCAGTGCTATTTTCTAAACATGAGCTCAACGATTCATAATATCCGTAACAGAATACCGGGTTTTCGACAAGTTCAAAGCTCAATAAAACGTGTGCGTAATCCTACGTACTGTTTGGAGCATTTTTTCACCTCTTGTTTGTACAATGTATGATAGCATTGTAGGCATATTATTATTTAAGGTCGATGTGGCTAAAACCGTCCAGGAGGTAAGACCGTCCATAAGCTCTTACGCTTCTAGAAGCGTCGCAATAGGCGTTCCTACACATACTTCTCTTACAGAAGGTCGGTAGAACAGATGGAGCGAAGATCTTGCTTCAGCTTTAGCTTCCTTCCTCTTCCGTGTCTTTTTTTAAAATTATTTTTAAGTCTAAGCGGATTACGTATACAAATACGAGAGTTCTTGCCCTGTGACGGTCTTTCCAATCATTTTTTTATGTGCCGGTATTGCCATTGACCTTAATTCAACCCAATACCTATACAATTTACTTATTTCAGATTCTGAGCCCATGAATTATTAGTATTACAAGTACTTTAATTTAGGAGTTAGTGCCTACATGCTACAAATATATTCAAATAATAAATAATCCCATCATAAACATTTTCATGTAAAATTTTGGCAAAGACAAAACCATAAGGCTCGCACTGTCAAAAAGTTATAACATCTCTGTGGAAATATAAATAAATAATAAATACGTAAAGTAAGGCTACTACACCTTCAGGCTACTCGTAAGGTCGTCCGTTTAAAATGAATCCTCCGCCAGCAAGTAGCGACTTCCGAGCCTCGACAATAATGTTCTGTTAACGGCGTATTAACTAATAAAAAATTTGTGACAGACGTCACCTAAATAAGTACGGTCATTAATCATAAGAAATTTCTTATCTTTCCCGGAGAGTATTCTTTCGAAATATTGCCGAGGGTTCTGACATTTTACGCTACCATTGTTTTTTACTGTTACCCATTTTATATATTTATTACATGCTTGTGTGTATAAAAAGTCCTAACACCGTTTTAAACCCACTTAAAATATTCAATTCCGAAGCCATTTTTAAGCGCCAACATTTCTAAAACGACATTTCTTGAAAGTGAGTCCCTAAAGTCAACGATATCAAGCCTTTTTCGTTAATAAAGCTATCAACATCGTCGTAAAACACATGTGTGCCTAATTTATGTCCCCAAATTCCCCAATGGTTGACAAACCAAGCAAGTTTATTTAGGTCGGGGTGTTTTTATTAAATCCAAAAGAACTAAAGACTGTATCTAATGCTCGGGCTACTAAAGCCCTTTTTTGATCGCAATATTTACCTAGATTCAGTGTTTTCGCAAGCGTTGCGTCATTTTAATTCATTTGGGTATTGACTGTACTTGACCTTAGCCAATACTAGCTGTTTACGCTACGAATTACACACATACAACATACAAATTTAATGATTCTGGACTTGGCCAAATGTGCATAACACAAAAATGTTCATTTTATGTGTAATATTTATTTGTTTTATAAGAGGGCAAATTTGTTATTTAACTTCTCGTGAAAATTTAAATAATTGGAATGAAAAATAAGAAAAACAATTAAAATAAATTCCGAAAATTAACTGTGAAAGTTTCCTCAAACTACCGTACGCCGAAGTTCATGGAGTTGTCTAAAAACACCGTGTGATACCTAGTTTGTCCAGGATTGGGGCTGATGAAGTGCAGCAACAAAACAATCCTGAACACAGTAACAGATGTATATAAAACAAACAATATTATAAAAATATAAAAAACAAAGGCGCTTGATGCGCGGACACGACATGGTGTCGTTCGTCACGTTCGTGAAGTGGGGAGATTGCCACGGCCGCGCCGCTCTGGTGGCGCCGGTGCCCGCTGCGCCCTGCGCCCCGCGCCGTAGCTCGCTGTCCCCCATTGGTCTTCAGCTTCACGCGTGGTGGCGTGAACATCTATTACAGGTCTAACGCTCTACTGAAGGCGGTTGGTAAAAAGTGATTATGGACAACTGCCGATGTTGATGGCTTAGTTGCTAATTTGTAAGATACCTGAGTACCTGACTCATGTGTATGTATCATGTATTCAGTGCCTTACAAAGCTCACCTTTTAAAAATTAGACCATTTTTACAAAAACGTTTACAATCAATAATAAACATTGTTTACTAAGTCTAATCCAGTGGAACTTGGTTAAGTGAGATATCGAGCGATGTCTCACTTATAGAGATATTCTACTTACTCAGTGTCTCAGATACATATGCTAAAGCGTTAGGACCAGCATGAGTTCCAGTTATAGAGGTTTCTCACTTATTCAGGTTCCACTTAACCAAGTTTCACTGTATTAATACGTCAATGATACCATAAAATTTAAAATGTTTCTTCAAATTTATAGTTTTATTTTTGTATCTAAAATTAAATAAGGACCTCACATGGGTTAATACCTTATAATTATGGAAATGTATGTAATATATAAACCCAGAACCCAGCTACTTCAACTAGAAAATTACTCAAAGATAAGTGATAAAACCTTAAGCGACGAGTCAATTATAGGTCTATGATGATGACCTACTAAGTCAAAATAATTTTAAGAGACTGTAACTTAAGTTTCCACAATCTAATTTGCGACACAGGTAACCTCCGACGAGTAGACGACTTATTATAAAAAGAGCGAAAAACACGTCTGGACGTTTCAAGTAACAGATTAATTAGATTTACCGAAACGTGGCATTATTATGATTTAGATAAAAAACGACATTTATGGCAAACTTGTATAAAAGCGGTATTTAAAAACTCAATTAGATGATAATTTTATGTACCTAACTCGCATTTAACCTATTTCTTCACTCATACTTCAAATATTGATAGGTAGGTACACTGTAATTAATGACATATACTTACTACTTAACGACTATATTAGGTACCTACTACAAGACGAGCGCATCGGATCACGAGCAGAGCGCCCTGTAAGTTGCCCCGTTAATATGAGGGTGTAAAAGAATAATAATGTCTTAATATCTTGTTTGACTCATATAATGAATTACAATTAAATAAAAACTAACTTAAAACTAACAAAAAAGCGGCAAAGTGCGAGTCGGACTCGCCAATGAAGGGTTCCGTACCATTTATGACGTATTAAAAAAAAACTACTTACTAGGTCTCGTTTTAGGTTGATGAAAAAAAGTAAAGATTATAGTGGATGTTATCTATCCATCGCAATAAATAAACTATTAAAATAGGACAGTATTACATAAATTGACTAAGTCCCACGGAAAGCTCAATAAGGCTTGTGTTGTGGGTACTTAGACAACGATATACATATTATATACATATGTATAAATACTCAAATACATAGAAGACATCCATGATGAATATCCATGCTCATCACACGAATAAATGCCCTTACCAGGATTTGAACCCGGGACCATCGGCTTCATAGGCAGGGTCCAGACGGGTTGTCAATTAAGTCAATGTAATTTGTGCAATAAACTCTTCAAAGCTTTAAAACCCTACTGAAAAATCATTACTTGTCTCTTCCTTAATGTGCCGCTGTGTAGGTATATATTGTGCATATATGTAATTTATGTATGTATATATATTTGTATATTCATTTATTTAAATTGTAAATGTACTGTATATACAGATGTCTGCGTAATGTATATGTAATTTTCCTAATCCTCTAATTAATTCGTGCACTATTTGTTATAAACACTTTTTTTTTAATATCCTGCTGCCTTATTTCTATAGTTTTGGTCTTTATGTTTGGGGTTCCATGTTACGCTTTCTCCCCGATATAATCCTAAAAACTTTATTGTTTTGTGATGCGGCCACGTACTCGTCATTTTAAATCAAAATAATAATACACAGCACGAACGTCCACACTCGACCGCGTTCGAGCACGCACTGTGGGATACGCCACGTGTAGATGCGTACAACCATCGCTGGCCCACTGCCTTTGATGTGCGGACGAAAAACCGACACCGCGGCCATCCCATCGCCATACCGCCGCGCCATAAGCCATCCGACGCCCTACCCTCTACACGATGGCCCAGCTTAGTGGGCCACTATGATGGTCCATCGTGTAGAGGAGCCATCACATAAGACTTTATTCACATGCATTATGATGTGATAATTATGATAAGATTACATTATCAAAATAAGATCAAGTTCTTAAATTTTAATCGGGCTCCGATGACATGGCTTTAGTTAGTATCAAAAAAAGAAAAAAAAAACAAAATGTGTAAATAGAATCAGCCTCATGTAGTCTATAACTGAATTTCTCACAATAGCCTGGAAACAATAAACAAACACCCCTCTTGATAACAATCTGAATGCTCAGTGAATGTTAAAAAATAAGTCCAACTTTTACAAACAAAATCTCAGATAAAGTCCGGATCAGTTTTCGCACGAATGGTTCCGTACCGTGTCAATATAAAATATTTTTAATTTATTTTTTTCATCTTATACAGACTGAAATTTTAAACACCAGCTATACTCTGCGTAGTGACTTTATAAATTATACTGAACAACTTTGGGACAAATGCCGAAATCGCAATAAAAATTTGGCTGTTTCATATATATTCATTCCGGCTGATATGATGCCGCTGATTTCGACGGGATAGCCAATTTTTTTTTCAAGTTTTCGGTATTGGTCTCATAATAAAAGTTGTTTAGTTTGACCTATAAAGCCACTTATCATCATCATTATCTCTCCTAACCATTTTCGACCACAGTGACTGCATTCTACCGCTGAGAGCGTCGCTGGTGCGCTCTCAGATGACTAATATAGCCAATTTTTGCAGCAGATGTGCGACCACACTCTGCAAGTCATCGTCCCTCCGACATAATTGTAAAGTATGGTCACAGGTGGTCTGGCCTTCACCTCGTCGCGCTTAGCGTCGAGGTCTGTGCACCACCTAACTTTAAACTGACGCACCTGCGTCTGCACAATATGGATGTCATTCGATCCGCCTTTCGGCTGTGGTGGCTGTGGCGGGTCGATTGGTGGGGAGGTCTATCGGCCGTCGTGTGCGGGACGGTGTGTGCTGCTGGTGTAGGCACAATATGCCTCCAACGTGGACGGTCACTGGCTAGACTCTCCCATTTCGTTGGCTCTACATATATGAACTCTCTTCATATACCGCTTCAACACATCTTTGAACCGCAAGAACCGAGAAGTCACTATCGCAGAGTATGGCTGGTGGTACCCGCGAGATGCACTTCGAATCGTTTGTTCACAATGTCAAATTCGAGTTGCGAACTTGTAACCGTCAGATTAAGAAAAAAATTGTCCGGTAGGTATCCCAGCTTGGTAGGCGGGGGCTGCTAAGCCCGTCGCTCTACCAACTGAATAAATTCTAAGCATTGTGGCATCGTTGTAGAAGTTTCTGCTTAGTACAGTATAATTTATATCCTGTCATCCTTTGGGTAACGAACCCTAAAAATACAATAAATTTTAGCGGCTTAACTTTTGCGAACCTGAATTTCTTATAAAAGAAATTTATTTTTGCTTACGACTTAAAGCAACAAATTGGTATTGAAGTATCCTTAAAAATATAAAAGCTTAAGCGTCACAAATGCCGTATAAACGTCACTAACTTAACTTGGAATTTAATATACAAAGAATGAAATACAATTATGAAACGGTTTGAACACTTTAGGTGACGTTCGGATGTCAACTGCAGCTGCATTACTGTTGCGGCGTCGTCGTTGCCACCACTATATGACAATGTCCTTGATAAAATGAGTAACGGTAATACAATCTCCATTTACAAAAAGTGTCCGTCAAAAAACCTTAAATAGGTGGCGCTAGAATACCTAGAATATTTGAAAAAAAAAAAACAATTCTGAAACAGCGCGCTTCACTCCGTCAATAACGCCTAGGTTCTTATCTACTCTAGCGCTAGACACTTTTGCAACAGTTCTGCCTATCGATATTGCATTCCTTACAGAATGAATATCATAATCATGGCAGTAATACGGCAGCAACTGTCACTCATTTTATCAAGGAAATTGACAGATACAGCAACGGTACGTCACCTTATGACTGTCACTCGGTCGGCACATAATACTCACAACTCGTTTGAGCGACTATACGGTACCTGTACAATAACAACAACGTGTACCTACAATACGTGTTGGATGAAAGCAAAAGCATCCTTAGTGAAGTTGAGCAGAAGGCCTACCGCGAACACCGAAATTCGCAAATTACGGACATTTTTCTCTTTTACTCCAATTAAGGAGTAAATTAAATAGAGTGACAAAGAAATATGTCCGCAATTTGCAAACTTCGGTGTACATGGTAGGCCCTCTGATATTCAAAACGTGCCAAAATGCAAATTGGTAGGACTATGAAACTATATTCAATTTCTCTCATATAACACAGGTTGTATCAATATTAACCTTGTTTCTTGGGGGAGGCTTAGCACGAGTGCAAGTCCGAGTGCACAATGAACCCATTCTGATGCTATTTTGTAACAGCCTTGCGCTTACCCTGATTGGTGAATGCGAAATAAAGTGAAAGTCGCGCGTAATGCGCGTCAATCGAGACGATCAAGGTCGAATCAAAACTAGTTCAAACCCATTACAAATTGTTAAATTAGAATAGACCTCGTTAACACAAACATCAGTCTTCGCCTTGTTTTTGGCGCACGGAGGCTTAGTTATTAGATACTTATCTTAGTTTCATTTATAGTAAGCTTATTGATAGTTTATTTTTAGTCCTTAAGTATTTTTTAATGATTGTATTTTTTTTAATGTGTTTTTGGGTAATAATCTTTGTATTTTTTTAAGTTCAATCTTTTGGTTGTACAATAATAGTACATTATGATACAAATGTGCTAAGTTGGTCATTATACACGATGCGATATTGCGGCCCAATAAGAAAGTCAATGTGTGTAATGACCATAGCACACGCGTCTCATACGACGTTTTTCAACACACTTGCGTGGAAAAAACTAAACTTATTAATTAGATTTATTTTGTCAAAACCTACACCTACAATTTTCAAAATGGTGGCTTACAGTTTTCGTACATCGAATAATTGCACCAAAGCGAGCTGGGCTTGTAGGCACTTATTCACCAGTTCATTGAAGTAAGCTACCAAGCTACGTTTTCCAAGAAAGACTGGGCGTTTTTGCTGATTTTCCATTGAACAAAAGTTTCATATGCCGCCAATTATTTTTCGC
This sequence comes from Cydia pomonella, assembly GCF_033807575.1. Taxonomy (NCBI): domain Eukaryota; kingdom Metazoa; phylum Arthropoda; class Insecta; order Lepidoptera; family Tortricidae; genus Cydia; species Cydia pomonella. The sequence continues at coordinate 16,425,388 of NC_084716.1, read as the reverse complement.
CCGATTTTGATAGTAAAAGGCTATCGTTCTCGGCTCTTGCCTCTATTAGTATTACAGGCAGCGTCAGTTTTATGGGTTCATTTTCGTGAATATATAAACTAAAAACATGCAAAAGTATTCAAATTTTATGACAAATGCGGAAAATGGCTGGCGCGTTATTATTTTTTTTACACACGATTCCAATGCGCGAGAAAGGCAAAGGCGCGAACGAAATCGACAAACAGCTAATTTAAAAAAGCTAATATTTTCGTATTTCTATTCGATGGAGATCAAATCGATAAAATGTTATGCTTATTCATTAATGAAATTTACGAGATAATTTAATCTATAAATTATATTTGGTGTGATAAAACCTCTTTGAACTAACATTTGAAACACCTAATAGTTGGTTAAAAAAAATGTATTACTCGACCAAATTAAAAAGGCTCCGTTTCCATGCATATTATTAGCAATCAGTTACCTTCTTAACTCAGTCGGATAATATAATGGAAAAGCACGAGTGTCATAATATACTGAAAAAGCACGCGAGTTTAATATCTAAGATTATGAGCTAAAAATCGGTGGAATAAAAACGTAGGTTTGAGCAAGTGTGTTGAAAAATAATTTACAGTACATATGCTGCTACTTTCCTGCACGCGTGCGGGAATGAGGACTTTCCGTGCATATGTCGAAATTTAGCCATATGTACTGTAAAATGTTGTACAATACACGTGCGAATAGGTAATTCGCAACTCTTGTCGATTTAAAACACTCCCTTTGGTCGTGTTTTAATTTATCACCAGTCGTTGCGAATTTCCTATTTTCTGCACTTGTATCGTAAATAACTATTCTTATCTTAGATAAACTAACAAAATCTATGAATTGTAAAGATCTGAAATAAAGGATAGTTTGATTTTATTTTATTTAGCACGAGTACACGGCGACAGTATCATCTTTTCTAACTGTATTAATTAGAAAGGGATGGATAGTCTATCTCGTGCACAAGATACTGTCGTGGTGAAGCCTTTAGATTACCCTCTACAAGATGGAGCACTAAAACATCTCGCGGTCACCACACATAGACATATAAGTGAGTAGTTAGCCCGACCTCTTTGAGTAGTATTCACGTTTACGACCAATTAAATGTCCTATTTAAATTAAAAACACGAGTATCTAAAAAAAATGTGCTAGAGGTGAATAATGTGGAGATGGGCTGGTGGTAGTATAAAATAGTATTGTAGCGCTGGTCACTGCGTAACATAAACGTAAACACTGAAACTGTAAAATCACAGTATAGATACTTCTATAGTCTGAAAGCTTCCTATGGCTGTAATATTGGCCCGTATTTATCTTGAATATTTCTTGAAATTCAGTAACTATTATTTGAAAATCGAAGTTCTATGGCAAAATATTCGCATAAATGGAAGAAATTTCCCAGAAAAAAATCAAACAAAACATTGGAAATAATTTTTATACAGATACATTTTTTTGGTTTTTTTTTAACATATGGACTGTATTGGGCTATTTATGGCCAAAAAATCAGTAATAGATAAGTAATCAGGCCAACGCTCTGCAGCGATCTAAACGCAACTGTCTGTGTCGCCCTAATATGAAAGAGTGATAGAGAGACACAAAGCGTTTCGTTATCTTAGCGATAGCGTACGTCACCTTGGGCTAGGCCGGCAGAGCCCGTAGATATTTATCTGAATTTATTCGTAAACTATAATAATTCAGATCGAAAATTCATGTGGAAGTGATAGCCCATGGTTTATTTTTCAATGAATAATCCTAATAAAGAAAATGTGTTTAAGGTAATGTTTTATTATTTGTTATTTAGAGTATTTTCCGTGACAGGTTATTAATGAACAAAGGCAGGTGCCTTCAAACAGATTGTAAATAATAAATAATAATCGAACAAATGGAAATCTGTCAAGTCAAAGTATTGGCGGTCCTTTGAGAATCCAACAAACAAGTAAACTGGGTTGTTTTGATGGATTCTCGAACAATCATAAGTTTGAGGTACGAGTATTACAGCTTGTTACGATCTTACAGTTAGAATTGTTTAAGATGTTTGAATATTATAAACAAATGATTTAAGAGAAATATAATGCTACGGAGACTGCTTACCATCAGGCGGGCCGTATGCTTGTTTGCCACCGACGCAGTATAAAAAAAATTGAGTATCATTTAGACATCTTAAAAATTCTAACTATAAAAGAGGGATCGAGAAGCAGATATCGAGACTTCGATTTTCGTGTTTCGCGATAGGCCCTCAGTATATGCCAGAGGCGCCACCTACGCAGAGTTTTGCGTAATATCCCTGTAATATATATAATATATTGTGTACAACCAACCCCTACTTACTTGTGTACTTGTGTATTGTGGTTATTAAAAACCAGAAGGGACATAGGATACCTTTTATCCTTAAATTCATCCCTTTTAGGAGTGCAATTTAATACAAAAGCGCTAAGTTGAAGCACTAGCCCCCACTCACAGCCCACACTTAGGCCCTCAGCACACGGAGCGTAAGCGTAAGAGACGCGTAAGCTACGCTACGACAACGTATAATTATACAACTTCAAACAAGTCCGCACACGAAGCGTCGACGTAGCGTATGAGATTTCTGTAGTCATTACGTCAGGCGTAAAAATCAAAACATCTGCCTAAACAAAAAAAAAAATTCTTCATCTGATGAAAAAGTAACATCGTCGATACGTCCGCCGAAGACATCTGACGCCAGCGACGCCATGATTTCAACTACATAACTAATTAGATTTCATTTACAAAACGATTACGTCTACGCGACGCTTGGTGTCCAGAACTCTACGCGTCTCATACACGTAACGTTTAAGTTTTACAATACCTTTGCACGTGCCTTACGCTTACGCTCCGTGTGCTGAGGGCCTTAGAAACACGAATTCTACGCGAACGAAGTCGTAGGTAACCTACCTAGCCATAAAATTGGATGGCCATTTTATGAATGAATTTATTAACAACGCCTATGCAACTTTGCATCTCGCTGTACACGTTAAAGTAATAGACTTTTTCATCAATGCAAAATGCTCACAAAATGTAACATCATCAGCTTTCAACCCACAACTCTTTCTGAGCGAGATGCTGTCAAAGGACCAATTTGACGTACAAACAACCTGATTGATTGGATTTTAACCCGATTAAGTCAAGAACTTATTATATACGCAAATTCATTGGCAAAACGTGTACGTTATACGGCCGTGACTTCACATTTTAATCATGGATCGTTGAAGAACAATATAATTTCCACTAGCGTTTATGAAACTTAATTACAAGCCATGACATGAAAACATACTGACAAGTTAATAATTTCGTTTTCACCAATATGCTCGGAAATATTCACCTTATTGTAGCAAAAATAGTACGGGAAGTTCTTCATTATGGTCAAACTCAAATTTAAAAAAAATGAAACCATTATTGTCGTGTTTTATCGGACGGGAAGTTATTACTTTATTGTTTTTTACTTTTTAAAAATATGTATCTACTAAGAAAAACGCAAACAGCCAATTAATATAGCCGCGGGCTGCGTCTACACGACCCGGTCAGCGCCATTTCAAGCTATAGGATAGAGTCGTGTAAGATAGTGCGAATACTGCTTAATAAAATCAAACACTATATAACTTTTATATTTAAAAAAAAAAAAAAAAAAAACTTTATGGCGGCAAGACGTGTTTTGAAAATTATTGTGTAAAATTATTAATTTTATATTCAATTAACGCGTGTCTTTCAGTTATTTGTGTTTGAAAATATTCATAAATTATTAACTCTCTGGTGTTTCATAAATTTGAAGCGATCCCGACTGTTACAGTCGGGATCCGAAACCAATGTCCCATAATATAGATGATGGCGCAAATGAAGGTACTAATCGCGCAAATAGCTCTGACATAATCCTACAAAATGATTCTATGGACTTAATTCAGCGCGACATGGACTGCGAGTTAGAGGAAATGACGTCCGATAATAGTGAACCGAATCCATCAAATGACCTAAAGCCACTTAAGGTCAAGGCGAAGCTTAAGGCTAGACAGTTTCCTAAGGTTAGTACTGATGCAGTTATTACGACAGATCATTCCTATGCAGCTAAGAGGAAGGATGATGAATGGACATTAGTTACCAAAAATCCAAAACGCCGTTATGTGTTTAATCCAGACTTATCCGTGGGCACAGAAATAAGCATAACTTGCAAAGATAAGTTGCCGAAACAATTTGCGCTAGCGAAGCTATTGAAAAGTCATGATATTCTAGGTATCATTAGAGTCAGGTACGTTAATCCATATAAAGTGCTTGTCCAATTTGATAATGAAACCAGCGCTGAGCGGCTTATTTCCACGGTTGCTATACACGAGTTGTTGGGCTGGCGGTGACAAAAAACATACGAAGTTGGTGTTTCATATGGCATTATAAAAGATGTGGATTTAGATTTAAATGAAAAAGATATGATAGAAAGTATGACATGCGGAGTAGAAATAGTTTCGGTAAAAAGATTAAGTAGAAAAAGTTCGGATGAATCAGGATGGAAGGACAGTGAGACCGTACGTGTATGTTTTAAAGGCCCCATATTACCATCTTACGTTTATATACATGAAATGCGAGTTAAGGTTGAACCATACCTATTTCCTGTATCTCTATGCTCGAATTGTTGGCGATATGGCCATACAAAGAAAACGTGTTCTAAAAAATCTACTTGTCCTAAGTGTGGAGGCCATCATACGAATTGCGAAACAACTGTATTCACTTGTCGCAATTGCTCAGGAAATCACATGGCACTAGACAAAATTTGTCCGTCCTACCAAAAAGAAAGAAATATAAGGAAGATTATGGCTGAATTTAACTGTACATATAAAAAGGCTTTGAATAAATACGAACCAGGTTCTAGCCGCCCGCCAGCCCCGGCGGCATCAATGTATAAGGAAAACTTTCCCCCGACGCTTAGGCCAGCTGAGATGACTTCAGTGGCTGAAACATCAACAGTGGAGTCTGAGATAATCGAACCAGCATATGCAAAAATAGTGACGACCCAAGCTGTAGTTCATGCTGATACCCCAGGTAAAAATAATGTATTGTTTACTCCACCTAAAAAGACAACCCGTACTAAACCTAAACAAAAGAAGCCCGAAGTGAGAGAAAAAGATGACAGTATATCTGATAAAGACTGTTTAAATATGGAAACTAATGACAATGACGTTCTACCAGAAATAACGAGCAAACCAAAGGAAGTAAGTGAAAATAAGCTTAAATTTAGTTCATTAATTGATAAGTTAAAAGATATTATATTCATGAAAAACTTGACGATAGTTGAAAAAATAAAATTGGGAGTTCAAACTGGTTTAGAATGGCTTTTATCTTTTGTTATGAAGAATATACTTGACATGTCTTGCTTAAAATCCTTTTTTAACGCCACAGATGGCTAACAACCTAAAGCAGTGCAGACTTAACATGTTGCAATGGAACGCACAAAGTATTAGACCAAAGTTAGTATCGTTTGAAAATCTACTTATTCAGGAGAAGATCCATATAGCGGCACTTAGTGAAACATGGTTAGATACAGACTGTTATTTTCGCATTAGTAATTATAATATATATAGGGCGGACAGATCGGATGGCTATGGTGGTGTTGCAATTCTTACGCATAAATCGATCAAGTCTGAGCATTGTCATGTTCAACACCCTAATCCTGGTGTACAAGTCGTTTACGTTAAAGTGTTTAATTGTGATGAAGTTAAAAAACGTAATTTCAGTTTACTGTCCGTCTTCTGTAGTGACTCAGCAAAGTGATTGGGATTTCATTTTTTCAATAGTGCAACATAACGTGATTATCATGGGCGACTTTAATGGCCATCACACCAACTGGTCATATAAAACGGATGCTCGCGGAACTCAAATATATGATTCTCTTGTGGACTGTAATCTAGTTTCTCTTAATGATCATAGCCACACAAGAGTGCGCCTAGTCAATGGAATGTTACAGGAGTCGTCTCCAGATATATCTATTGTATCTACTGATATTTATTTTGTATTTAATTGGAACGTTATGAAAGAATCACTAGGAAGCGATCACCTTATTATAAAAATTTCTACTTTTTTAAACTCTTGTGTTAAATCTGTACCAAGGAGAAACTATAAAGGGGCTCAATGGAATGAGTATAGAATGTATTTAGAAAATAAGTTTGCTGATTTGTCTTTGCCTGAAGCTCCTCAAGAATCATATAATTGTTTTGTAAGTATTATAAATGAAGCTGCTGATCTTTTCATACCATATATTAAAATTAACAATAAACCAACTAAAAATTTCCAACCAAAACCGTACTGGAACGAGGCTTTATCTAAAGCCGTTGCCGAAAGACGTTTAGCTCTCTCATTGTTCAGACGAAATCCTACACCACGAAATCTTGAGGAACTTCAGACTAAGATAAGAGACACTCAGAGACTTATTAGAACGCGTAGAAACGAAAGTTGGCAACAATTTTGCAACTCCATAAGCGAGTCCTCATCAGCCTCTGAAGTTTGGTCTCGGATGAAATGGGTAAAGGGTTATAAGTCTTCTCGGCCTCATGTTAGTGTAGAAAAAGCTCAAAATCTTCTTTGTTCTCTCACGCCAGATTATGTGTCTCCGTCGACGCCAGTGATTGAGTCGGCTAGCACGGTTATAGACGAAACATTTACATTACATGAATTAGATTCTTGCATTAAACCAAAAGATACTGCTCCGGGTAGTGATGGTATAGCATTTTCTATGATTAAAAATCTGCCCGAGAAGGGAAAACTCTTATTATTAACATTGTACAATAATTTCTACTCCTTAGGTTTTGTCCCTACTCAGTGGAGAGAAATTAGTGTGGTCCCGATACCTAAACCCGGAAGAGACCCCTCCTCTGACTCTGCTCTTCGACCAATCTCTTTAATTTCATGTCTGTGTAAAATATTTCATTCTATGATCAATAGGAGATTGGAATGGTTCATAGAAAAAAGATGTATGTTTGCCGAGGAAACTGTTGGTTTTAGAAAGTGTCGATCATCTTTGGATAATTTAAGTAGCTTAGTCAGTCGGATTCAGACCGGATTTTCAAAAAATATGATCACTTTGGGAAGTTTCATAGATATTGAGAATGCATATAATAATGTAAATGTTCCCATTTTAATTGAAATACTTGACAGGCTACGAGTTGGACATCACATTTGTCGATATTTATGGAATTTCTTGAGGGAAAGATATCTCACTATACAAACTGATACATTTTATGTTAAGAAGATGTACTGGTCGCGGGTTGGCTCAGGGAGATCCTAGTTCGCCATTGCTTTTTAATGTTTACACTATGCATATTCAAAAATCACTTACAAATGTTTACTTTTCACAATATGCCGATGATTATATTTTATATGTTACAAAGAAATCTATAGAGGAGGCCGAGGATGTATTACAAAAGTCCCTTAATGTATTTAACAAATGTTTGAATAATCTGGGTCTTGAAATATCTACATCTAAAACTAAGTTATGTGTGTTTAAAAAAGGTATTAATAGAAAACTTGTAAACATCAAAATTAATGACAAAAAAATACAGTTAGTCGAGTGTGTTAAGTATCTAGGAATGTGGTTGGACCGATCTCTTAGGTGGGAAAAACATATTAACGAATTGGCTCAAAAGATTCAGAAATATAACAATGTTTTAAAAGTTTTAGTTGGACCGGGATGGGGTGTCCACCCTAAACATCTCAGGAGATTATACTTTGCTATAATTCGCAGTCGAATAGATTATGCGTCTTTTCTTTATGATGATAGTTGCGATTCTCATTTGTATAAACTCGATAAAATTCAAAATCAGTCATTAAGGACTATCGGTGGTTTTATTAAGTCTACTCATATACACGCAATGGAATCTGAACTGTGTGTACAACCGTTGTATATTCGTCGCATCTATTTAGCATCTAAGTTTTGGCTAAAATCTAGATCTTTTGAAAATAACACAACTATCAAACTCTTAGAAGGATTAAATAATGACTTACAAGTTCGAGTCACTTGGCGAAATAAACAACCACTTCTTCTTACCATTCATAATATGTATAAGTTAACAACTATGTATTCCAGTAAACTACTGGAAATGTTTGCTTTGGACAAATGGGTAAATCATATAGATGTTTCTAAATCTATTAAGTTAAACATTACTTCTATTAACAAATCTAAGCGCGAGTATGACAAAGTTTCCCTAAGAACTACTGTAAACACTTTTTTACGTACCAATTACTCTGGATTTTATTGTATATATACTGACGGTTCTAAGGAAAAAAACTCCTTAGGTGCTGCGATTTATGACCCTCAATCGAACGTATCTGTTAAATTACGTATAAAATATGACATGTCTATAATGCACGCCGAGTTGGTTGCCATTGTTGAGGCTTTATTCTATATCCAATCCCTAGATTGCAATCACATAGTCATTCTATCAGATTCTAAAAGTGCTCTGCAACATATCGCTCGGTGTACCACGAACACTCGATGTCTCCCGGTTGCCTATTCCATTTTGAATCTCATTGACAAATTACAATCGCAAGATAAGACCATAATTCTGCAATGGATTCCATCTCATGTAGGTATAGCCGGTAATGAAGTAGTGGATTCCATAGCCAGGCTGGCTTGTCATGGTGGAATAGAATGCAATACCTTACCTTTTTATACGGACTGTATCTTTTCAGCCAAACAGAGAACCTATACTTTATGGAAAGAATACTTTGATAAGAGATCAACAGAAAAGGGTATTTGGTACAAGACAATCCAACCACATCCTCTAATGACACCGTGGATTGATTGTTTCCTTAGTAGACGTGACATTGTATTGATGATGAGACTACGTTGTGGACATATCCCATTGAATCAGTTCGGTTATTTAATGAAGAAAGTTTCTTCTCCTAATTGTGATGAATGTGATGTATTAGAAGACGTGTACCATGTTATAATGGAATGTGTCCGGAATGAAGCCGCTAGGATACAACTGGCTTTTTCAAGCCATAGTACTATGTTTGATGTCGGGGGCTGCAATAGCGTTCTGGCTGCTCCTCTGTCAGACTCTGCCATGGCGCTACTACAGCTTGTACGAAAGGCTATTGTTAATAGAATTAGTTAATTGTATAAAAATATTGTATTGTTGTTTTTTTATGGAGCGACATGTTCACCTCGGTGACAAGCTCTTAAATAAAGAGAAAAAAAAAAAAAAAAAAAAAACTTTTATATTTTTTTAAAGATCTTATGCGTGCAAATACAGCTTATATTGCACAATTATATTGAATGAGCGAATATCGCATGGTATTGAATGGCAGAATAGTTGTGCCTTTAACTTTAAAAAAATAATTAAAGAGGGTTTTTTTTGACGTTTTTGTTATGAAGTTTCGATTTGAGTGCTATTAGTTGATGCTCAAATTATGATTATTTTACCTTATTTCCTCGCATGTTTGGAGAAAAGTACTATATATATGCCTCGACAGGAACAGCAATTCGTGGATTCGTCTTCTTTGTCGTCGTCCGACAAAATCGAAACACACCCGCGAATTGCCCATTCGGGCCTCTGCAATAATGTACTATTACTATTAATGATGCTCCCACACTGCATCTATATTACCTTATATAACATCATGTGACAGGGATAACAATGTAGTCCCTGTCACATGAAACTAGAGTCAGACCAAGATATTTAAGGTCACGGTGCGGTGTCGCGCAGGAACTCGCCGCTGCTCCGCGCACTGACGATGCTCAATGAGCTCCTGATGGTCGCACCTCAGTATGATCTGTTTGCGTCTGGATGGGCATATGTGTACCGTGAATGCTTGAAGTATTGTGAGATGATGGACGAAAGGCTAGCTAGTATCTGTATGTGGTAATTTTTTTGACTTGTAAATCTGTTTCCATATCTATTATCTTATGTTTTGTTTCATGTATTCTTATATTGTACATTTGTTAAAATTTAGTTTCTCGGTGTATTGGTGTGTTTTTTTTTATTCATTTCAATATACATTGTATCGAATATGTACAGTACACCTTACTCACTATAATAAAAACATAGTCTAAGATTTTAAAATTACCATTCCATTGCAAGTCAAATACAATACACAAGTCAAACAAAAAATATAGTGATTTACTGTAATGCCGTGTAAATAAATGTGTCAAATAATAAATAAATAAGTTGGCAGCGAATTTGACAGCCCAGACTGTGCAAGTGTTATTTTAAACATTGATTTTCTATGAAATTATGATATTTACTAAAAACTTACACTGCTATCAAAATCAAAATTGCTTCTAACGTAACCTACGTCTGACTCTATATAACGATAATGGCAGTTATCGTGTAGAAGCACCATAACTACAGACTGCTTGCAGTTCTATTGTGTTTGTGTGTGTGTGTGTGTGTGTATAACATGGTATTAGGAGTGCCAGGTACGTTAAATAGGGAAAAAACATAAACTTAAAACTAAATTTTGTCACAAAAATAACCATAACCATTTTACAAGAAAATCATCGTGTAAAAATAAAAATAATTAGAAATTAAAAAAAAAGTTTTTTTTTTGAGAAATTACTATCCGATATACCTAGTTTCCTTAAACGTACTTACCGATACCCCGAAGTTAACGGAATTCAATAAAAACACGGTGCATATAACTATTTTATGTTATTTATCATTATTACAAAACATGTAGACAATAATTAACAACTTGTGTGTAATGTTACCATCCTTTCACCGCGAGATTACTCTATTAGTGTTGTATTTATGTAATATATAAAAATACATAAAAAACATCCATGATTATACCTACAACTGGTTTTTAGCAAAAACGACGGATTTACAAAATAATAATAAAATATCGACATAACCGTTAAATATCAATTTTTTCTTATCATAAAATTGGTTTACCTTGTATTAATTTTTTTGTTAGTGTAGAATATTCTATAAAATAAATAGTAGCAGTTCTTTTTTTTTCTTAAACATTTTTTTATATAAATGGAAGAACCTCAAAAATATTCTGGCTAGACGAGAACAATTATGCATCGGGGCTCGTATTAATATTATACCTTAACATAATTTGTTATACAAAATTCTCTTCATAAATGAACACTGAAACCTAGTTTAGTTAAAATCGCGCGCAGGTCTCAAATATCTCGCTATTTGACCTAGTTGTAAACAAGGTAAGCTCAGTTTATAACTTAATACTTGTTAAACTTCTTTAAAAAAACAATTTTATTAACCAAAAAAATAGCATACCATCAGATCCACAACGCAGGCTTCGACGTCTCCAATACTTCTTTTGGACTTATTTAATTAAAATTCTGGTGTTTATTGAAGCTGATGGTCCCGGGTTCAAATCCTGGTAAGGGCATTTATTCGTGTGATGAGCATGGATGTTTGTTCCTGAGTCATGGCTGTTTTCTATGTATTTAAGTTTTTATAAATATTTATATATTATATATATCGTTGTCTAAGTACCCTCAACACAAGCCTTATTGAGCTTACTGTGGGACTTAGTCAATTTGTGTAATAATGTCGTATAATATTTATTTATTTATTTTATTTACTTGTTAGCGTACTAAATATCTATCTAGTTTGTTTGTTATTCGACTAAGTAAATCTTTATCGTCGTCATTAAATATGTCGATATTTTTCAAGGCTTACTGTACATCGCTGTACACGTCAAGTCTGTGGGTTAGATATGGTTACTCAACGTGCTTAGGGCCAACACACATACCCACGATACGAGTACGACGTATCACGTTGCGTGTAGCAAGCATACTGATGTAAAAGTTTTCTAACTTAGTGGAAACTTTACGCAACTTGCACATCTGTAATTTAGAATACCACTAAAATCTCTTAGTAAACAATAAATAAATAAATAAACTAATAGAAACCATTTTGTGCTCCAAAATACCAACGCAAATGTTATATTTTTTTACATTTTGGTGTCAATTAATGTTACTTAAAATTAACAGCATCATTACTTTTTATTACAGAACAGCAGACACTGCTGTAATTTGGATTTATCGTTCAAATGACCTTAATTGGAGGATGTCATAATTGAATTGATTAACTTAGTAATAGAAAATGTTGTAGATTATTATTCATAATAAATGCTTGAACGTATTTTGTGTTTTTTTGCATCGTATAAGTGGTACGAAACTATTGTGTCTAACACTTTTTTTTTCAAAGACTTTTAAGGCCTGTTTCACGATAAATAAATAAATATTATAGGATATTATTACACAAATTGACTAAGTCCCGTGATAAGCTCAATAAGGCTTGTATAGCGGGTACTTAGACAACGATATAAAGAAATAAATATTATGGGACATTATTACACAAATTGACTAAGTCCCACAGTAAGCTCAATAAGGCTTGTGTTGAGGGTACTTAGACAATGATATATATAATATATAAATATTTATAAATACTTAAATCCATAGAAAACACCCATGACTCGGGAACAAATATCCATGCTCATCACACGAATAAATGCCCTTACCAGGAATAAGCTTAACTGGTGGATTATGTGCTAAGTATTGCAGGAAGTTTTATCTGGCATTTAATTTATTTGTTAATTTGCTATCCAATACTTCACTTGGACACTGTGAAACAGGCCCTTAAACTAATTAATATATGACTATCTTTTTATAAAGAAAAATAATTACATTAACGTTAATGACGTCAAAAAGATTTACGTCACGTATCCAAGTTATTATAGTCTGTAAAGAATAAACTAGTTTTAGTCCTAAAGCTCGGCTGATTTCAATTAAAAAACGCGAATCTTTTTTACCAACTACACCTTCTTTTTTAATTGCGTGGAATTATGACAGCTGTCATAATTTGACGTTTCAGGACTACTTAATATATTTTCACTTTACATATTATCGTCAAATATTTTACATAAATATTTATTTGTATGAACTCACTAGATAAGTTTTGCAATAGACAAATATGAAACAAAGAAGTGGCCTATCACATATACTTTTTATTATTTCCATAGACAATGTTTGGCGAGAAAATATTTACTTTCTTTTTAAATCTACCTACTTATTAAATATTAGACTTGTATGAAATGAAAATGTTGTATAAATTATTCGTAAATCGTTTTTAGCACACGCCGACATTTATTTCTATTTTTAATAAGTACATTTAAAAAGAAAGTAAATGTTTTCGCGCCAAACATTGTCTATGGAAACATAGTTTTAAAAAGTATATGTGATAGGCCACTTCTTTGTTTCATGTTTGTCTATTGCAAAACTTATCTAGTGACCTATGTAATTGTGTTTGGGGTCGTTAGAATTTTCTCCATGAGTGTTAGTTGTCTGTGAAAATAAAACCGGCGACAAAAGGTTATACCAAAAAATAATTTTTGATAAAAAGATTTATGTTTACCTACTTAAGACGAGTCATATTTTTTATTATGATTTCGAAATTGCTTGCTATCGATATCGATATAAATTGAGTTGAATTTTACTTTACTAGCACTGGTATGTTTTACCCCGAAAATCGGGCTATGAATATAAGTCTTACCAAAGGTCTTACGAACAGGGTGACATTGACGATAGCCTAAGTCCGACAAAGTGCCACCCACATACATTACGTATCGTGATCGATGTCCCGCATACCCCTCGTCACATAAAAGTATGTTGAGAACATGTATGTGTATGGGATTTTAAGGCGCATGTCAGGCACAAGTCGCGTGGAGACACCGACATATGCCGACATATAGGACACCAAAGTAAATAGGGAAAAGTAGTGTATGTCCTATTCATACGATGCACTAGTTATAACATGAGCCAACGAGAGATAAAAGGACCCAGTGAACTGAGCGCTACAAATTTTTATGTATGTATACATTATAATAGTACCTTGCAACATGTTATAGAACAGGTACTTATTTTTTATTTTGTAAATTCAACGCTGGCGGCGGAACATGTTGGTCCCTTTTCAACCGTAGGATATACTTAGACGTTTTTGTTTAAAATTCTTAAAAATATTATTTATCGTCCTAATCTACTAAGATTAGTTACTTTCAGTTGTCCGCATCACTACTTACGCCCTCCATCGCTGTTTCATATTCGTTTTTCGGTCAATAAACTTTTCCAGGCATACTTTTTTCAGACGAGTTCCTAGTAAGTATAATAAACATCTATTGAAAGTATATTGCTTTCAAAATTCGTTGGCTAGTCTAAAAAATATAGTTCAACGTAAGTTGTTTTAGTACATAAGTACAGATATCAGTTATATTTCTATCTGATACAAAAATTTGCATTAGCTTTATAACTATATTTATTTTAGTTAACATAATTTATAATTCATGAACCTCCAGGTATTTTTGGTGTGGTACATCATTTGTATTGCATTGTTGATATGTTTACGAGTATATGACTGTTTGGTTTCGAAATAAATTAAAAATAGTAATAATAATAATAGCCATAGTATCCTCAATAGTCCCGATTACCAGTCCACTTGCAACTCAACCCAATACTACTACTACTTAATGGCGCAGCGACCCAAAATGAGTCTTGGCCTCCGACACGAGTACACGCCAGTTGTCTCGATCCTGCGCCATCTCCCGCCAGCCCAACCCAACCCAACCCAATAGCCCGCTTTATTTTTGTATTACCCTTTTTAGGGTTCCGTAGCCAAATGGCAAAAAACGGAACCCTTATAGATTCGTCATGTCCGTCTGTCTGTCCGATTATGTCACCGCCACTTTTTTTACAATAGTCCTACACTAACCGGGGGTTGTCCTTGGGTGCACCCAGGAAGTACTATAGTGTAAACAGGAATAATTGTCGGTAGGTGTCACATTACATTTAGAGTAAATTATCTTATTACAAGGGGGCTCTACATGTTGGCTTCGGCCCCACGCACGCCTTCCATATTCCCGGGACCCCATGGTCCCGAGAATTTGCAAGAGACAGATAATAATAATTAATGTACGTATTGGTATGTTCGGGTCAAATCTTGAAGAATCTAAATTAGACCCACTTCCCACTATTCGATTGAGATCAAACAGAAACTTCACATATGTACATGACAATGCAATATTATGGTTCCATCGAGATTCTAATTATATTATATTCTGATCTGATGATGGAAACAGGGGGTGACTATAGGAATTCTGTGATAAAACAACGCAACATAATTGTGTTTGGGTTTGTCTGAATTATCTCAACGAGTAATAGTAGCCTGTTGAAAGAAAAGTACAATCAGCGATAAAAGCTTGTAGCAAAAATGTATTTTTTTTTTCAACTTTCTCTCGTAATTTTTCAATCTTATGTCAAACCTAAATTAAACCGCTTTCGCTACAGCAGCTATAAAGGCCAGTTACGACTACAGTCTACTATAAGTATCCACTTTCCTATTCGGCTAGTATATTGACGTGGTTATTTTAATTGGGGCATTTATTGTACCTGCTACGTTGGAATTTTATTTTAAACTCTCAGAAAATATTAATAAATAGTTTATAAACTTCTCTACAAAGGAAATTCCTATACAAAATACTTTTGCGTATATTTCCTTAGCTATTGCTGAAAATGGAATCCAATTCTAACCAAATTCCTTTGAAGCGGAAAGAACCTACTTGACTAGTTGGAAAACTAAAATGAGAATTTTACTATATGTCATTTTGTCTGGTTTATAAGAATGTTTACATGTAACTTAAGAAAATATTTATATATATACATCTAAATATAAAATACCTCCCCAAAGCTACCCGCTTCTGGAATACTCCCTAGGCAGCATTGCTCCTTTGCACCGCCGGGCTCCATTTTTGGCCAAAGAAGGAGCCCGCCCTGTGATCGCCCGAGACACCTATTAGTCGGCCCGACACTTCCTTCCTAAATTGCTTTGTGTCGCTCGACCATGGGCCCATTGTTTCTATGGCAAGCGCCGCAAATTCGTATTGGTCCGTTAGGAACGCATATTTGCGGCGCTTTAGTGTTTGGGCCTGGTCCGCGGCAGTCCCGGGCTTCCGGGCCGATCCTTCAACGTCTATCGACGCAGGTAGCGTCCCACGCTAAAGGGCGACCAAGGCTCCAAGGCACAAGAGTGCAGCCATCAGGTCTCTTGCCGTCGGTGGCAGAGAGGCCTGACGGCTTCAAAGTCGCAGATAGCGAGGCGGTACAAAGGGCGCGGCGGATCAGGTCGTTTAATGTGGCGTGTCTGTATAGTCCCCTGTGGCCACGTAGTCCGACTGCTTTGTCCGACTAGCCGGACGACGTGAATTTATTTTTCCCGTTGGTTCGTCTATCGGACTATAAGGAATCGCAATTCCATTCCGCCCAGTCGGACTCCCAGCCCAAAATCCAGTCGGACTACGTGGCTACAGGGTTATGTTTGACTTTTATATTTGACAGTGTGTCGTGCACTGTCCCACAGTCAGATGTTTCCAGTTTTGTTATGTCCGCTTAGAATTTATTCCAAAATGTAAGTCAGTCATGTTTGGTCAATACCTACTTACAGAGGTTAGAATAGACGCCCTGACGTAAGAGAAAGTACTCTCGTTACTATGGCGATGTGCGAAAGCCCCTAAAAGCACACGTTTATCCACGTCGATAAAGGATTAGGGAATCCGACACTGCTAACGGGAGACGTGGATAATGGTAATCCGTTATTGGAAACGCCTTTGAAATTCTTTTCGGTGACAAATTAAATGCTTTTTCGCTGACTCAAAGTGATTATGTCATTATATTTTAAAACGTCTTTAGCAAGAGACAGTAAAAATATATTTTAATTGTTTTACTCAGTTTTGTCATATTAGCGAAAATAAAAAAAATCGTTTGCTTGTAGACAGCCGCGGCGGCAGAAATGAAAGGTTTTATTTCATTATTTCTTGAGTCGTTTCATTAGGTATTGTACCAATAAGTATGATCGTATACTATATTATTATGTATATATAAGTATGATCGTATACTGTATATTATGTTACCTATAATGTGGCATAGGCCTCATCCCAAATAAATATGTGGCTGATTCAAAGACACAGATTTTATAGATATCTACGTTTGCCTTGTTACAGATACCGCATCGCGTTCCAAGAAACCCTGCTCTGTCGCAAAGTACGTAGGGATTCGCGACTTACGAACATGGACCACACGAGTGCCTCCAAGGCATCGCAGTACCGTAAGAGAGAATCCCGCATAGCCTTCGTTAGCAAGGTGAGATATATGTGGTTTTAGTACAATATATGCGTTTTCAAAAGCATCTATGCGCGTTCAGAGTATTTTCCGTATACGCTTCAACTGTGGAATGAACTCAACCAAGGTTGAAATACCTAACGCATAGATTTCTTTAATGAGGTGATATTGTGAGCTTCAAAATGCTTCTGCGAATGCTCCGGCTGTGAATAAATTCTTTTCCGTGGTTTTTCTTACTTTGTTGTTAAAATGAACTTTGTGAACTCTCTGTAAGGAGGAACTCGCGTCTCACGAACATGGAACACACGATGTATAAGTAAAAAAAATGGTTTTTATTTAAAATTAATGAATTTTGAAGAGTGAGAGAGTTAGTGAAGTTAGGGTTTATAGAGTTAGAAGCTTGGCTTTATTCAATCTGATAACTTTGTAACAGTGCGAGTCTTATGAAATGAAATGAAATCTTTAGTTCAGGCAACTAGTGGCCCATAAATAAATACCTTGAAACTAATGTTAGTTTATAATATGTATGTACATATTAGACTCATTTGGCTTCATTTTGTCTCTTATTAATCTAATATTATTAATTGTTGCTGAATGTACCTAACCAAGTAATACAGGTATCCCATCGAAAACACAAATGTGAAATGAGAGCCAAGTTCAATATGAAGTACGAGTATGTGCGTTGTTGATTTCGCCAACAAAAGAATTGAGATCATGGGTGCCAAGTTCTGTGTAGAAAATCATTTTTACAGTGCATTTATTTTACAAGTTCTAGATGTGACTTCATTTATTCCAATAATTATCAATATATTTTTTATCAGTTTTCAGATTTCCAATTTTTACCGCTTTATACGACTAATAGTCAACCTTAATGCCAAATACCAAGTTCTAGGTCATCTGGTCTAAGTTTTTGAACTATAAGTCACAAAAATGCCGGTTTTTAAACATTAATTTTTCAATAACTATATGAGCTACTTATACGGAATTTTGTATTCTAGACAAGCTAAGGGGTTTGAATACATGTGCTTAATTTCATATAAATGAATAAATAAATAAATATTATAGGGACATTTTTACACAAATTGACTAAATCCTACGGTAAGCCAAGAAGGCTTGTGTTGTGGGTACTCAGACAACGATAAGGGTTCAAAGGTAGCTCAAAATAGTTTGTGTATATTACACACGGTTGCTGCGTCGCCAGTTCCTTTTTCTTTGAACTTGGCTGGACATGCTACCGCGTGTCTTGATACAAATTAAGCTAGCTCTTAATGAACTAATTATCTGTGTTTATTATTTAGTCTGGGAGCTTGATGACGATATCAAATGCCTACAATTCTAGGTAGTAATAAATGTATATCGGGTGTTTCCTGTAACACGAGCAAATAATTAAACCATATATTGTACTCCTAAAACGATATAGCTTTTGACTAACAACTTTTAAAAATAATGAAATTATTAGATTTTATCTTTTTCATACAAATTTAATATTATTTTCAATGTACGCTGACATCAGTGTGTTTTGTGTGTTGCTTGTCACGCTTTAAACGTAACAATATTCGCAATACATTACGTCTTAGAATTAACTTGAATGTGTAATAAAAATTAAAATATAAGTTATTTTTAAAAGTTGCTGAACAAATGTTGGTGAGTTTGAGGAGTTTACATACAGCCTACAGTTTAATTTATTGCTCCTGTTACTGGAAACACCCGGTGTATAATAATTATATATAGAGACACTAAAGAGCCTATCTTCTTAATGAAGCGAATTAATTAAGATACCTACATTAATAGCAATATTTAAATAGATAGCCAATTAGTTCAGTGTTTTAACGTTAAAAATGCAAATTTATGTATTTAACTTTCATAATAGTCGAAATTAAAAGTAAATCGTTTAACTCAGGTGAAAGTACCTATAATGAAAATGTTTAACTCTTGTTAACAAATTTTGCCCTCGAATATAGTTGCTGTCAAAATATGTCGCATGAAATAGGTACCAATCACCATCAATTATTACCAACCAACAGTTTCTAATAATACCAAAGTATGCCAGAATAAAATTACGTACCATTTTTTATATTTCATAGCCAAGTCGGCATTTCGTCCATCGCTTTCACCCAAGCCTATTTCATTTTAGATTCTATTGACTCTCAATAGTCCTTACACCCTGGCGGGTGCTGCCTCTGCGTGCGTCCTATGACATGGGCAAGGGCAGCATCCGCTTGTAGCTCTTACATTTCATTAAAGTATCATAACGTGTTGGTTTCGGCTTCGCGCACGCCTCCCAAATGTCCGGAACACCGTGATGAAGTTTATCAGATTTTAATAGTTTATCAAATAATATTTTTGTTCAAGGTGGACTACGTGAAAAACCAACCGGCGCCATTTTGTGGCGACAATGGCGACATCAAAATGGAGGACAGCACCGTCTTCTACTTTTACGACGACAAGCAGGACGGGATGCAGATTGACAGCTGCATGTAAAATGTTTTGACATCTGACAGGGCAGTTTGTGACATATCTCTAATAGTTAGCGGCATGTACTTATCTACTCTCGGTTTCGGTTTCGACGTGAATGAGTACACACAGAACACACAACTGTATAAAAAGGCGAAAATGCAAAGTCTAACACGGGCTCAATTTTTGAAAACCACATTGTGGAATTATTCAATATTCAAGCTTTTACGCTAAATATCTTAAAGAAGACTTTTGGACAATCTTTTAATTTACTGTTAATTTTGTTATCGATACCAACGACAACATTAATTCTGAAATACAATATTTTTCGGTTGTACGGTGAAATTGCGCTTAGATATGTAGTACAGAATAAGGAACTATCTATCCACCAATTTTTTTCGAAATCTAAAAGTTGGACAAGAAAATCAAAACCTACCCGAGCTTGTCATATCAGGGGCTTTCACGAACATATAATTTAGATATAAGAGTCGCATAGTCACAGGGTATTCTAAGTTAGGTTAGATATTGATGTATTATCTGTCGTAACAAGTTTTTATAAGTAAAGTTACCTACTTACGTAGTTTTTGTATGACTGTTTAAGGGTAGCTTAAAGTTTTCACTATCTCTATCACCTATTTTCATGTAAATAATACTAATATTTGTACTTCGCAAAATGAGATTATACCGGGTGGGCCGAGTAAAGGGTAAATAATTAAAACATATATTGTACTTACTCTGTAAAACATTAAAATCTTGTTCAACAATTTTTAACAATTATGAAGTCCTTACTTCGTTTTTTCATACTTATTAATTTTATTATGTTCAATGTACCTACGCAGCGCTATCATTGACGTTGCTTGTCACGCTTAACATAACAGTATGCGTCTTACACAAACTTTACAGGGTACTAAAAATAAAAATAAAGTTAATTTTAAAAGTCGCTGAACATAAAGTATTGGTCAGCTTGAGGAATACAGCCTAGTTTAATTGATTGCTCGCTTTTACAGGACCCACCCGGTATAGGGAGCTAAGTTTGGGTTGGCTCTCTGGAGATTTGTATATAAATGTAATGTTGAATTCAATATAAGTATCAAATATCATTTCAATAAGGAATGTAAATGTATATAGTGTAAATAAAAAAATGTTAGGATTAAGGTTTTTGTTATTGACAGATTGTAATCAATACGGGATAGCAAGGTCCTACTAAATTTATTTTTTTCAATATGGCACCAACCCTAAATCGCGAAAAAATGTGGGTATTAAAAAAAAATATAGACGTCTAATCAGCCAAAATGTGACTCACATTAGAAATTATTAATTTCCGGGTTGTTCCTAGAAAACTTGATCGATATAATCGCTAGGTTGGCATAACAATTTTCACACTACACAAATATTTTTCAAAGAATATTTTCCTACTTACGTCTTACAAAATGTCATTCAACATTAATATACAATCATTCAACTATAACAACACGCATTATCTTCTTAAAACCTTGTTAAAATTAAAAATAACATTCCGCAGTAAAAAAAAAATTAATGTAAATTTTTTGGCCACCTGTATATTATAACCTCACATATGGCTAATATGGATTGAAAAATTACCTGTATTTCTCACTAGGTAGTCAATGTACGTAGTTATATCACGTTAAATTAACCTTTTGGATGCCATGTCAAACTGTCCCTCGGACTGAAATTGAACTTTATGCATATGCACGTAGGTCTATGTTGCTTTGTGGTCTGTGATGGATTAATCCGTCTTCGGCGTTAGACCTACGGTGCGGATAAATCCGTCATTGGCGTCAAAAAGGTTAACATGTAATTAAAATTGGACTTTTTAAATTTTACTAATACAAAGTTTCGTGTAAGTTGATGTGTAAGGTTGTTGATGTGCTTGTCATAATATTGTTAGAAAATAAATGAACGTTCGAACAAAAGGCTTGTTATAAATGATCCCTTAACAAACTCCTATTAGTAGCTAATGTAAACAACAAAGACTGCCTTGTTATTCCGTTACAGGCGCCTCAAACGGAGTATTTTACAAGATACGGGGTTACAAGGTCAGATACACCACTCTTACAAATTCATACTTCTTCGAAATTAAACTTTCGTGAGACATATTTTAAAACCTTTAAATAAAAACGGTTAAACTCACGTAAATTATTTATTTCGGACCTGTCGCTGCAACAATCATCTGTCAAGATGCTGTGGCCAATGATGATGGCTACATATTTCGTACCCATCGGGGGTCCTTCTTCAGGCTTAAGTTCTTGCGATTGCTGCACTCCGTGCACTAGTCAACATCATCTGCCTATCTGGTATCACACACTGTGTGGTGGTGTGTGTGTGTGTGTGGTATCTGGTGTGTGTGGTGTGTGTGTGGTGTGTGGTAATTTACGTCGTTTTTCTTTAAATATTGTACAAACTTCTTAACGGACCCCTTGGTAACTGAATGCTAATGACAATTATTTATTTATTTCATGTTACAAATACCTTATACACGAATAAAATAATAATAATAATAATTCAGCCTATATACGTCCCACTGCTGGACACAGGCCTCCTCTCATGCACGCAAGGGGGCTTGCCCAATGCGGATTGGGGACTTCACATACGCCTACTTTCTTTACAGATGTTTGCAGATTTCCTCATGATGTTTTCCTTCACCGATAAGCTAGTGAAAAATATCAAATGATATTTCGTACATAAGTTCCGAAAAATTCATTGGATTGAAAGTCGGACGGCATATCCACTCGGCCTCCACCACTACACACTAATCAAGGTAAAAAAAAACATAAAATTAAAACTAAAGACTATTTAGACGACAGAACGCCGTGGCTTCGTTGAATCGCCGACTCTTGTGTCAGATTCGGCATACTTCCCTTGCCTCACCGGCCGTATATAGCACTAGTGATGGGATATTAAAGAATCGATAACGACTTTTGAAATCAACAAAAGTGTCTGTACATAATCAAAACAAACATTATTCATTTTCATATAATTATAAACAGGGGGCGCACTGTTAGAGTAAGTAATTTTCAATATATATCTCATAGTCTTGAATTGTTGGATTAATAAAATGTTGTATCGATGCGGAAACGTGAACAATGCGCAGCACTATGACCAATCTGAGGGCTATGTACCTGCCTTTAAGTGCGGTACGGGGTGATGGGGTACGAACAAATAGTACCCGTGCCGCACCAAAGAAAAAAAAATAGCTTTCAGTGCGTTACGCAAAAATACTTCCCGTGCATTTTTTCTTTTGAAATGTATTCTAAGTAAGAATATCGGGAGTATGGTCATCTTTGTCTTACTCACACGGGAACATAATAAAACCACCGCCGCAGCGGCGGGGGTAAGACAAGCGCAGGTAGCTGCCGCACCGGCGGAAAGTCAAATACGGCCAAATGCTTCCCGTAACACAGCGAATGTGTTAATTAAAACATAGATTGTACTCCTCAAGCGATGACGCTTTTGACTTTAAAAAATTATGAAGTCTTTAATTTTCCTATTTTTTGTAGAAATTAAATATTATCTTCTTCGATGTACAGTCGACGTTACCATATTTACACGCCTCTATGACACTGACTTTAAGGTCGCGTTGACATATATTTGAAATGTTGGGTTGTAAAGATATCTGTGTACTCGACTGTACACCATCATCGTTGTAATGAGGGCTACCGTTTTGTGCCACCAGCTGGCACCACTGTAGAGTGAGATCCAGAAAAACAGGTCCCATAATTCTGCTATGGTTATTAAAAATAAATCAATACGTGCTAATATACTCAAAGGTATTTTAACATCTAAATTTAAGAAGTAATACAACGAAATGTTGTTATAATGTTTACCATGAATAATCAAAACTGAATGACAATTCGCGATAAAAAAAGTATGGAAGGTACGAGTAGAGGTAAGGAATGCAATCTCCATAGGCAAAACTGATGCAAAAGTGTCCAGTTATCAGCTATAAATAATAGTTCCAAATCTCTCCAGAGTAGCGCTAGAGTAGCTAAGAACCTAGGTGTTATTGACGGAGTGAAGTGCGCTGTCTATGATTTGTTTTTGTATTCAAGTATTCTAGGTATTGTAGCTCCATCTATTTAAGGTTTTTTGATGATTGATGACACTTTTTAGAAAGATCTTCGTCTACACTAGCGTCCCTAGCGGTAAAATTAAACGCGCTAGCCCTCACGCGTTGCTTAAAAAAAAAAGTTTTTTTTTAAGCAGCTGTACAAATGTCTGTCAGTTATTAATAGCCACAGTAATTAATAGTAATTTTTTGGTCCAGTTACTGACCCCACTCAATATACTTAAAAAGAATTAACAATATAATAAAGGTACATTCTTTATTAAATTATTGATCCAAAACAATTTAGGAAACATTAATATTCTGTGTAACATGTGTTTTAGGAAACATTAATATTGTGTGTGTGTGTGTGTGTGTATTGTGTGTATATTGTGTGTGTGTGCACTTCATGGCTTTTTTGTGTTCGCTTGACGTAAGGCGTACGGAACCAATTATTTGGTTCATCCTTTGATTTGTCTTTATGGACAAAGGACAATGGGCACTTTTGTATGGGGAGTGTCCCATGGATGTATACTGTTGAGACATATGTCGTTTTAACCTCTTAAGGCCCAGCCATAGAAATGAAAAATCCAAAATTTGCCACTGGAATTTGAACCTATAGTGCACGGAATACAGTAGATTTTATTTTGTTAGAAAATTGCACGAAACAAAACAAATGCAACTCTGTCCTAATTGAATATGATTTAAATTTCATCGAACTGAATAAGTCCTATAGGTAGGACCCTGGGCCTTACGAGGCTATAGCTCTTAATCATAGTATTATTTTATTGTATGGCACCAACCTTAGACAACTTGCAGGGACCGAGCTATACAAAAAAATAAGTTGCGCATATAAGCAGTTATATTTCCTTATACGCGAGATATAATAAGTTGTAGTTTTTGGCGATCGGCATATCTGCCTTATAATTAAAGAATTTATTATCTAGGTATATCCGTTTGGGATTTATGAGAAATTCCTTTGTGATCCCAGTAATCAAATTAACGAATTAGGTATAAATATTGTTTATTCTAAAAATAATTTGTGGCCTTCTTGTTGATATTGCTGTAAGTAGTTTTGCTAGTAAAGGTGACATTCGGATCGCAACTGCTGCAGCATTCAACTTCTTCAACTTCTGCAACATTTATTCAGCCAATAGGCCACAAGGGCACTTTTACACGTCAACATGGAATTTACATACCTAGAAGCAAAAAAAAAGCACATCAAATATTATAAAATACAATGTCGAATTACATAAAAAAACTAAAATAAAATTATCAAAAAAAACAAACATATTTACATAGCCGTGGATACACATAAAATATTGCGATATTAATCTATCTCCGATTCTCCACTTTCTTTTAAGTCGGTAAAATAATTAATGCCATTTTACATTATTATTTTATTTTATTTTTATTTTACAGTTGACCATTGGCTAGTTCACGTTTTTTAGGTTCCTGCGCATTAACCTTCAAATTAAAATGCGAAAATAGTTCCTATTTTATACAATCGTGATATAACAGAGAGCTTTTCAGGCGAGTACCGGGTTCAGGCAACGAAGCTTGCTGAGTTGCCTAAGTAAGGTACGAGATTGAAAAGCTTTATTTTATCACTATTGTATACAATACTTATTCTATATACTTTTTTTAGTATATAACCTAAATAATTAATGTAAATTGGTAAGTATCTCAGTAAACCAGAGACATGTCAAATGCTTATGCAGTAAACATAAACGCGTGACTCCCGCGCCGCGCCCGTTTAGTCTTTTCTGTGGGAGCGCGGCGGCACGTGATTGGTATTTTTTACAGTTGACTACAGCGTATCGAAATGAATCTTATAGTTGTGTAGCCCGTGCATGAATACTACACAATTATAGTTAGTTACACGAACTCTTAATTCAACCATTATAGTCGACGAGTAGAAAAACGTTAATAAGCTCATTTATATGTAATTCTCCTACATAATAAGCGCGCCCTCCGAAAATAATCCTCGGCTTTTATTAGAACAATAGCCATTGGTTGAATGAATACGGCAATTAGAATATAAGTGAAATTACGCGTGAAATGACATGATAAATGTGTTGTACACAGATATATATATATATATATAAATAGATCACGTTTGATAGAATAACATTAATAATCCAACATATATACGTCCCACTGCTAGACACAGGCTTCCTCTCATACGCTCGCCCGATGCGGATTAGGGACTTCACATACACCTACGAATTTCTTCGCAGATGTATGCGGGTTTCCTCACGATGTACCTTCAGTGAAAAGCTAGTGGTAAATATCAAATGATATTTCGTAAATAAGTTCCGAGAAACTCATTGCAGGCCAGGATTTGAAGCCGTGACCTCCGTATTGAAATTTGGACGTCATCGTCATATCCACTTGGCTACCATGGTTTTGATGCCGTGAATATTTTTATAAGCTATTATTTTACTGGCCCTGTTAGTTATAGTCTGACAAACAGATTTGTCAGTAATAGTAAAAAAAAAGAAATCTATAAGTACTGTAAACAGAGGTTAGCCAGCTTTACAGTACTCGACCCTTTTTTGAGGATTCCATTTCATACACGACACAACAGAACAAAACAGAATCAGAAGGAAAAGTAGTTATTTATAGTGAAATTTTAAGGATGTAATTAACATTCATTAACATTTCTCAATTATTCACTCCAGACCTAGTACTAAATAAAACGTCAAAGAAAAAATATAGCTTCACATAATTTATCCACCAATTATTTTAGCGCCTGTCACTGCTGTCAGGTCATAATTTATAAAATAAACCACACTAACTAACATACCTACATTTATAGTAACAGGGCAAAATAAATATAAGCTTTTAATAAATAAAAAACTCTCCGTGTAAATGACCTAAATGAGTTAAGGCAGAGGTCGACAACCCTCGATGTCAAGTGTCATTGTCATTACCATCACGTTGAAGAGAAACCGAATTTGCTGTGATCTGCCGCTACGACTTCAAAGAGAAGGTTTAGTATCTCTGATTCTGTGATCTTCCAGAGTTCTGGGGGCATGGTAGTACCCCCACCAAGACGAGCAAAGCGAAGCGCAAGGGCACTACCTACCTTTTCTCGAAGCGCTTCGTCGTTTTTTGAACCCTCATAACTTGGGATTGGATCATACCAGAAAAACAAAATTCTCGGGATATAATTTCGATAGTGAACTTATTGAGCATAAAAAAATTCAAATGCATAGCTCTCATACTTTAGATTTTATTCATACCTAAAAAAACCCGATTTCGTCACTGACTCACTCACTCACTGATGATCATCAAAAGCCTTAGGGTACTTCCTGAAGTCCTAGGAAGCTGAAATTTGGTATGTAGGATAGTATTAGTACACAAACAACAAAAAAATTCAACACTGAAAAGTTTTAGCCCCTAAGGGGGTGAAAAGGGGGGTGGAATTTTGAATGGGTAACCTATTCAATTGAAATTTGGTATGTAGATATTTTTTGTTATAAGTATTAAGGATATAAAATAGTTTTCGATTCCAAAATCACCCCGTAAGGATGAAAAGTGGAGGAAAAGGGCGTTAAGGGGAAGAGGGTATCAGTTCAGAATTGCGACCGATATCCGGACAAACGAGAGCATTTTTTTCCAAGCAGAAACGGAGAACTAAAAAGTAAATTCAGCCAAGTGTATTTTGTAGTTCTACTTAAACACATGTCTGCGGACAAGCTCGAAGCAAGGAGAATTTAACAGGGTCAACAATATTAATTTATAACCTATGGCGGTCGTCCCTTTTAAGGGTCGTTATTCAAGCCTTTCAACCGCAGGCTACTTTCCAGACCTCATGTTACAGTGTATCTGTAGATTTTAGAAGCGTTTCCGGTTATTTGTCAGCCATTGAACTATTTACGTATAGAACCGGGACAGAGAACCAGTATTTTGCGCCATGTTGTTTTTACAAGCTTTTATTTAATTTCACCTGTCCCGTTGTCTGTCTGTCCGTCTGTAATTTATGCTGTAATCAAATCTTAAATCTCTCTGCAAGTTAAATTTGATCCACTTTCCGATTTCCGATGAAGCTGAAAATTTACATACATATGTAAGTCGGGTGACAATGCAATATTATGGTGCCATCGAGCTGATCTGATGATGGATGCAGGATTTAGCCACAGGAACTCTGTGATAAAACAACGCAACCTAATTGTGTTTGGGGTTTTTAGAATGGTCTCGATGATTATTAGTTGCCTGTGGAAAGAAAGGTACAGTCAGCGATAAAAGCTTGTACCAAAAATGAAATTTTTGCCAAAAACTTATTTTGACAACAAGCCATAGAAGCGGAGCGTAAATCTCGCGACCTAAACGCGTAAGTGCCATGAATTTTATGGCGCTTACTACGTTTTGGTCGCGTGGTACAGGTTGCGATGCAACAATTTCATTGTTTGGTAAGGTTTCTCTATAGAAATAATAACTCAATGCTACTAGTATTCAATTTTTAACTCACACTGTCCAAAAAGTAATTAAAGCCAAAAGTTACATGCATGATCATTTTCGGAAGATGTCAATAAAAAAACGTAAAAGCGCCAATTACTTCCACGCTTCCCAATTTCGGACCCGAAATAATTGGACAAACATTATAAAATATGTTTCAGGCATATAGCCCATTCTGCTACAGCAAATACTGAACTTGCGAATATTGATGCTCATAAAAAACCACACATACTTAGTTGCAATCACGCAGGATACATCATATTTTGAATGGTATTCCGAAGATCGGCCGTTGTACGAAATGAAATACGGCGTTTCGTAAACCAAAAATTGCCTTTGGCAGGATTGGTCCTTAGAACCCAAGGAAGCATTTAAAAAGTGGAGCCACTAAGGTTTTTGGTGTATTTTTTAGAGGGGAGTGGCGAAGGTCTCTTAACTTTATGTATTGTGTTGTATCAGTTAAGCTACTAGACCATGTTTGGTATCGTCTTTTTGACGCATTGCTGCCGCAAATGTCAAAAACCGGACAAGTGCGAGTCCGACTCGCCCACCGAGGATTCCGTACTTTTTTGTAATTGTTGTTATAGCAGCAACAGAAATACATCATTGTCATGAGTATCATGGTTCATGAGATACAGCCTACGGACAGATGGACGGACAGCGGAGTCTTAGTAGTCTTAGTACCTTCGGGTACGGAACCCTAAAAACGTTTCTATATACTTAAAATTACGTACGAGGGTTGTTCCGTTAATAGTTAGTCAACGGCGTACTATTAACTGTATTTATTTAATTTTACTGTAGCTTAAAGGCAAATTTCATTACAAACTTTTTGGTATAAATGTCACTGGCCAGTGACAATCAGTAATTTTTTTATGAATTTCAGAAAAAAACATGTCTGTCACTTTTTGTTCGCAAAAATGGAGCTAACGCGGGAAGCATTTCGTGCTATGATATATTATGATTATAAACGAGGGCTAACATACAAGGATTCTCATGAAAATTTAACTAGTGTTTTTGGGACATTATCCCCATCTCTTGCCACTATCAGTTACTGGTTCCGTGAATTTAAGCGTGGGCGGAGCGACATCAAAGATGAGCCTCGACCGGGGCGACCGCCAACGGCAGTTACTCCAGAAAATGTTATCAAGGCGGAGTGGTTAATAAAGGAATCTCGAAACATTACCCACCGAGAGATTCAGGACGAACTGAAGATTGGATCCCGGGCAGTTTCTACCATTTTGCATGACCACCTTCAAGTTCGGAAGGTTTCGTCTCGGTGGATACCACATTTTCTCACACAAGAGCAAAAAGATAGTCGTGTCGATTGGTGCAAATATATGTTGAAGAAATTCGATAATGGCGATTCTCAACAAGTGACCTACATTGTGACATCTGACGAATCTTGGATATATAGTTACGACCCATTTACAAAACAGCAATCAACACAATGGGTCTTTGAAGAAGATGATTTACCTACTAAAGTAGTTCGCGGCCGAAGCGTCAACAAAAAAATGGTTGCTGTTTTTTTTCGACGCAGTGGACCTGTAGCCGTAATTCCACTTGAAGATCGCAAAACAGTTACCAGCCAATGGTACAGTGAAGTTTGCTTGCCACAGGCCTTCCAAGAGCTGAACGTCAGTCGTCCAAGTACTGGAACTCGGGGCATCATTTTTCATCAAGATAATGCTCCGGCTCACACGGCTTCCAGAACCATGGACTTTTTGAGCAAATCAGGTGTGCAACTACTACCACACCCTCCGTACAGTCCTGACCTGGCTCCGTGTGATTTTTTTCTGTTCCCCACCTTAAAAAAATTATTACGTGGACGACGATTTTCGACGGCGGATGAAGCAGTGGACGAATTTAGGCGACTTTTTTTTGACCTTCCGCAAGAACAGTTTTTTTCCTGTTTTGAAAGCTGGTTCAGCCGAATGCATAAGTGCATTAATGTAGCAGGGGAATACTTTGAAAAGTTGTAAATAAAGTTTTATTATATTCCTTATAGTTTTTGTTTAACTAAAAATTT
Source organism: Cydia pomonella (assembly GCF_033807575.1). Taxonomy (NCBI): domain Eukaryota; kingdom Metazoa; phylum Arthropoda; class Insecta; order Lepidoptera; family Tortricidae; genus Cydia; species Cydia pomonella. Next base: position 16,395,232 of record NC_084716.1, on the reverse strand, counting down.
TCAGTACAGCCCTCGTATACTTATAAATACTTAATTTCGCGTTTATCATTATAGCGCCAATAAATAGGTGTACCTATAGGAACTTTGTCTTTTCTACTGTCTAGACTCTCTAGACCAGTGGTGGCCAAAGTACGGCCCGCGGGCCAACTCCAGCCCGTGAAAGAATTTTATCCGGCCTATCAAATAATTATTAGTATATGGCATTGGCCCACGTAATCGCAAATCAAAATACAGTTTTTCTGCAATTCTGACCCCCCAAGTTTGCCTACCACTGGTCTAGACTAAATAAGGCGTTCGGTGGCTACGCATCCCTAAAAAGTATTGCCCTTAATTTTTTCAATAGGCATATTTACTATCCGTTAAAAATGGCACGGAATTAAATAACAGAATTTAATATTCTGAGGGCAACGTCCTTGGAGTCACGTCAAAAATGGCCGTTGACCTTTTACCTCAACATTCTATACGTTCACTCAATTTAATTAATAATCTGAAAAATGGAATTTTCCTCAAACTGAAATATCTGACGTTTAAAGTTTAAACTTGCGGCCCGATTCGAAGAATGATTAAGACACGTTTAAGATCTTGGAAAGATCTTTGAAAGATCGATAACTAACCGACATGTCAAAATTGACGTTTATTTCGATTCCGCTGTGGATCTCGGAAACGGCTCTAACGATTTCGCTGAAATTTGGTATATGGGGGTTTTTGGGGGTATACAATCTATCTAGATTAGTCTTATGTTTGGAAAAACGCGTGTTTTCGAGTTTTCATGCGTTTTTCTTTCGACGCAGAATATGGTCGCTAATTTTGTGTAACCGGCCACTGTCCATCTGGTCCAGCGGGTTAAGACGCGGACTGCTAAACGAGTGTTGTTACGGGTTCGAATCTCGCCCGGTGACTTAACTTTTTTTTTTTTATATGTTCATGTTTATATATAATTTTTTAATTTTTATTGTTTTAGACAAGTTTAATTTAGTAAAAAATGTAAGTAGTTAAGATTATCACCTATACACCACCATATTACAATAAATAGTTATAACCGAGCAACGCTCGGTCGCCCAGGTACTACGATATCTAAATGAGAATTTATCTAAACCAAAACTTATCCTTATCGTATCTCATTCTTCGAATCGGGCCGTTGGTCTAAAATTGAGAAATGATAATTAGGATAGTATAAAGTTAGGATTTATTTAGCCTGGAGGCATATCCAAAGTAATATTAGGTCAGGAATTTGATTTAGATTTGTTATATGTATGATTAATCAGTGTCAAAAGTGATGTTTCTGATTATAGAACGAACGGTTTGGCCTAGTGGGTAGTGTCCCTGCCTATGAAGCTGATGGTCCCGGGTTCAAATCCTGGTAAGGGCATGAGCATGGATATTTGTTCCTGAGTCATGGGTGTTTTCTATGTATTTAAGTATTTATAAATATTTATATATTATATATATCGTTGTATAAGTACCCTCAACACAAGCCTTATTGAGCTTACTGTGGGACTTAGTCAATTTGTGTAATAATGTCCTATAATTTTTTTTTTTTTATAGAAAGTACAACTGCTCTCCTCTGCGGCTCAAGGGCTACGGCCGGGGACTTTAGATATTTTCATTTTCACCTCCTAACTAGTCCAAACAAAGTTACGAAGTCAATAATTGTATTCCAAGCATTTCCCTCTACACCTTCTTATTGCTTGGCCTACGTTATCAACACAGGCTTGTCTGCAGTCTGACTTTGTTCGTGGTAAGTGGTACATACGATCAGGGGCCCATTTCTCGAATGGTATTAGACTAATAAAATTAGTCCACGAACTGACAAGTCTTATAGGTTACCATGGCAATACACTAATAATATTAGACTAATACCCTTCGAGAAATGGGCCCCTGTCAAGTCGTATGGGTTACAATGCCAACTTACATACGAATATTATTAGACACATACCTTTCGAGAAATGGGCCCCAAAAATGAAAATCCAAAATAATAATAATATGATAATGAAAATGAATGAATGAATGAATGAATGAATGATGAATGATGATTGATGATGAATGAAATGGGACCTCTCTAAATCGGTACCTACATAGTTTTTTAAGCATGATTAAGTATATAATTTGGCCGACAGAGTGACCATTAGATGCGCTCAATCACTTGCTGTATTCAAAAAACTACTCAAAGAACATTACCTATCTCTCCCTTAGTGTTTGAAATATATAGTTATTTGTTACTCTGTGATTGATATGTTGCTGTTATATGTTGATATATTTTGGCTTATGTCTTATAACAAAATATTGTTTATAATATGCGTTAAGGGCTTCAAATAAGGTGATTTCATATGGGTGATGACTGTTGAATACTTTATTAGGCAATCAAAATTATTTCCGGAAATCAAAGCAAACATGCCAATCATGTTCTGGCAGGCGATAGGATTAATGAAAATCATTCGGTAAGCTTACAAATTAGTTTACTATAGCGGCAGGAGAGTTCAGGCGAATCATATGATCACACAGCAACATGGAGTAGGTAATAATTGCCGAAAAGATAGGGAATTAACAAATGAGTCTATTTTTTTAGATATGCTTAGCGAAGTTTTCCCGAGGGTCTACATACATCGGCAAAGCGCATGTAACACTTATGGTCGTATGCTTGTTTGCCTCCAACAACACTGTTAACTGTTCATAGGGGGGACCCTATTACAAAAGGCATAAGGTCCACCGATGGACATTTAAGAGTGATGGTGTTTGTACAATGTATACCTGATGGTGATTTAACTGTTCCAACAACACTGTTAACTGTTCATCGGTGGACCTTATTACAAAAGGCATAAGGTCCAGCGATGGACAGTTAAGAGTGATGTGGTTCGTACAATGTATATCAGGTGGTGATTTGGCCCTTTCGGTCGCGACACCAACCTTTATACTACCATATAATTAGATAGATAGAATACTCTTTATTGGACTCAGTAAAAAAGATACAGCTTAAAGAAAAGCAAATGATTAGATCACTATCAAGGCAGAAAACAGGCGGTTTTAATTCTTCTCGGGTCAAAGCCGGTGTAGCTTTATTTGACGTTCATAAGCGCATTGTAATATGCCTACTTAAATAATAAACTATCTTTATCTTATCTTGAAATAAATTTTCACAAAAATTTACTTTATCTCTAAAACAAGACCGATTTCAGGAAACTTTGTATGACATTTTCGTCTTTACATGCGGTTAAGAATAATACACGTTTAAAATCTGTCGGTTAATTGGCCCACGGTGTATATATGCAGATATATCCGAATGCGAAAATTCGAAAAGTGGTTAAACTGTAGGCCGTTGACCCTCTCAAAACGCGGGCTTACTTAACTTTGCTGAAATGTTTTGATTGCCTCATATAATATTCAGGACTGAACCTGAACGTATCACACGAGATCAGTGACCTTAGTTGACATCCGACAGGAAGCAGTTATAGAATTATAGGTCTACTGGTTAACTGACGTGGTTGCTAAGAAGATATTCTAGTTGTTTAATCATATGATGATGATGGTATCCTGTGATAACAGGAAATGAAATGAAAGATACCTCATCTGGGATAGACTCTCATTTAATTTCATTTCATTTCTTATTTAACCATGTAATAAAAAAATCGTATATATAATTAAGCAGCTTTAACAACAATATATTCTGTCACCATCTCCCGTGATGAGAATCTCGTAAAAGCCGAGAAGGACAAGTCCATCAAGTACCTAGACTTGGCTCACGAGATAACCGCCATGTGGGATGTTGACTCGACGATCATTGTTCCGATAGTCGTGTCAGCTAACGGTCTCATAGCGAAGAGTCTTGACCAACACCTAGAGAGACTCTCGCTGGGTGCCTGGATGAAGGGTCAGATGCAGAAGACGGTGATCTTGGACACGGCGCGTATTACGTCGGTTCCTCTCTCTGCGGCCCTGACCACCGGCAGCTTGGGCCATTGCCCGCTGCCGGCGGCACCCTAGGTTAAGTTTTTTATATGTTTTTGTACGTGTATTTTACTTTTATATTAATGTTATAAAAAACCTAACATAAGAGGAAAAATAAATAAAGAGAATGTATTCTGTTAAAATAAGAACTTCACCATTTCCATACTTCTCTAAGATTACACGTTACAGACTGAGTCTAGTGTGGGGATCAATTTACTTCTTCTCTTGTATTGGCTGCTGTATTTATAATTGTTATGTATTTTTCCTGTCGCTATATGATGTTACTGGGTGAAGGCTTGGTTGCGTGAAGCAGATTTTTTTCAGCAACATTTTATTTACAATAACAATTATACATAATAGATATACGACTATACAGAGGATTACTATAGCTTAACTAGATTTGTATTGCATGCAATAAATAAGGTAAGTGAAAGTGAAAGTCTTTATTCTTCCATTTAGGCATGTTACAATGCACTTATGAATGTCTTAAACTACCAATAACTAAATATACTCCTAGTATTATTATTCAATAAAAAAGCTAAAGTTCATAACAAACTAAGAATAGTTTCTCGAAGATTTTTCCAAAAAATTCAACTCAATTGCAAAAGTTTTCCTTTTTATACCGCCCACAATAACATGAAATCCCCTAAAGATATTCTTTAATTTTTATTCCTCACAACGCCGAATTTTAAACAAAAATTATCATATTTCTAGGCTATTCGCAAGGCAAGTTCATAAATATGTACACATTTCTTCACCTGAATAAAATGCAATAAGAAGAAAACAATGTATACATATTTATGAACTCGCCTGTACATAACTTAAATCTAAAACAGATCCTGCAAAACTGTTTGCCTGCAGGCCCCTATTTCACCATGACTACAATTGTCAGTGACATTCGTCGAGCGACAATTGTCAAGCGACAGGTGACATATTAAAATTTTATAGAATATTTTCCTTACAAACTTGACAGAATTTTTCTACAATTGTACGTATCGTTTATGTTGTGAAGCAAGAATTATTTTTTCTAGCTGACATACACGTAGTTCAAAATGGCTCTCTATGCGAGTAGCAGTGATCTTGATGATTTCGCATATATGTATAGAAGAAGATTTAAAGAAAGAATTAATTTTTATTTTGATCTCCCTGATGTTTCATTTAAGGAAAAATTTGGTGTCATCGGAAGCCACGGTTTGGACGCGGTTTACGCGGTACGATGCACTGCGAGTCATCCTTTAATGTCACAGCAGTTATTAAGTATATGTGAAATACTTAGATTATTATTTTTACTGTGAATATTTTTTGATTAAATGAATTTACTTACTGCTATTTGAGTTATCAAATTTTAATTATTTGATACATTTTTCCCTATCTTTAGCCGTGACAATTGTTTTTTACAATTGTCGCACCTGTCAGCGTGGTGAAACCTACATTTCTACAAATGTCATATTATGTGTCAATTTTTGTACCTGTCACCGATGTGAAATCGGGGCCGGTAAGAATCTCTATAAGTACATGCATAAATACCTACATTTTAAGTAGGCATATAATATTTAAACTTAAGCGTTAATTGTTTGTACGTGTATTGTCCCCGGATTGATTTACAGAGGTTAAACGTCCTAACAGATGGCTCTTTTTTCATGTCTCTACTCATATTATTTTAATAAATGATACACAAACAGCGAGTTTTCGTTGTGGATCAGGCTTAAGGGCATATACAGTTAATTTTGAGTTTCGCGCTACAATGAAATTCCATTCCAATCAAATAACGATAAAGCTATGTATACGAATGTGTACAGAATTTAATCAACTCTGGCAGCTTTTCAAAAAATAAAATGTAATTAATATTCCGAATTCTTTTGGAAACAGCTTTTTACCTCCACTGGTATTCGTACAGTTTCATTTTTATTGAAAGAAGTATAATATAGCTGAAAAGTATAATAAAGACAGTTAACGAGTATAATAATGGGTGGTTCTGTAACAAAATGAATTCGCGATAAAATTATGTTTTGATATGTGTTTTAAATGTTATATAATAACAATAAAATTATTGCCAAAGAATGGTTTCCCAAAACCAGCGTTATAAAACCCCGCTTTAAACCCCCCTTATAATGGTGAGCGGTATATTCAGAACTCTTGGAAACAGCTTTTTACATTGACTGGTGTACAGTTTCATTTAATTACTAACGTAAAAAAAATTGTAAAATCTGAAAAATATAATAAAAATAGGTAACAAGTATAATAATGAGTGGTTCTGCGTCAAAACATCAGAAATAAAAGTTTCGCGATAAAATTGTTTTAATATGTGTTTTCAATGTTATATAATAATAAAATTACTGCCGAAAAATACGTTGCCGAGGAATAGATTCTCAAAATCAGCGTTATCGAACCCCGCTTTAAAATCCTTATAATAAATAAATAAATAAATATTATAGGACATTATTACACAAATTGACTAAGTCCCACAGTAAGCTCAATAAGGCTTGTGTTGAGAGTACTTAGACAACGACATATATAATATATAAATATTTATAAATACTTAAATACATAGAAAACACCCATGACTCAGGAACAAATATCCATGCTCATCACACGAATACATACCCTTACCAGGATTTGAACCCGGGACCATCAGCTTCGTAGGCAGGGTCACTGCCCACTAGGCCAAACCGGTCGTCAAAACCGGTCGTATAATGGTATAATAAATTTTTCGCATAATTTAATAAAAATACCCAACTCAGTAATTTTACAACATAACTATAATGTAGCTTGGGTAACCTCCTCCCACCCCATCCCCAATACACCCAACCGGAGTCAGTGGAAGAAAATGGTTCGAGCCCTACACCCCAGCAGGGGGTAACCGGATGAGAAGAAGAAGAAGAAGAACTATAATGTAACGGTCAATAGCTGTATTTTTAGACATCAACTTAAAATAACACTTAAAACCTTAAATTTTAGGTAGTAGACTTTGTGTTTAATAATTAAAAATTGAATCTATAAGTTTACCCTTTAACTGAGAATTTTGGTAAGAAATTGTCAGCTACGAAATGGATGAAGGCATGAATTGTATTATGTTCATTAAAAAAGGAATATATATGTTTAAACTAGTTTAAATCCCAAAAATTATTTACCAACCGCTTAAGATAATTGTTCGACCTATATAAACAATTATTATTTTACTAACATTATCCTAATAATATTTGCCGAAGGTTGCAAGTAAAACTTCCATGAGCGAAAAGTCAGACCGCAATAATAGGTAGGTAAGTGTATATGTAGTAAGGTATCACAATCCGGAACTTTTCTAATCAATCTTACGAATAGACACAAGTAAAAGCACTCATACGTAATATAAACAAGAAATAACCAGGAAGTTTGCTGAAGAATTAATAAAAGGTACGCGTTCTATACTCGCCCATATGCTAGAGGTTATCTTTTGAACTCGTCATTTTTACACAATTTAAACAACTAGTTAATTGAAAGGTGCTTTTTAAATTATCGATCGATCTGAAAATGTGAAATATCTTAACTTTAAAATAGTTACATCGCTTTACTGTAGTTATAAAACATTTTGCATGTTTATCAACTAAATATGCAAAAAAAATGTTACAGTGGGTTAACAAGACCCATCGTAGAAGAACCTTAGGTTAGGGTTGGGATAGAATTGTAAAATAAATTATCACATAGGCGTTGTATAATAGTTATTGCAAATCTTTCTGTCTTAATACTGTCACTGTTCGTCCTGAGGGTCGCGAAGTTGGAATCTCGACACAATGCGAATTTTAATTCGTTTGTGGTGAGCGTTCCAACTGAAGGACTAGAGTCCTTCAACAAGGAGGAGTTTTGGCCTAAGGGTGTCAAGTTTCGGCGGTTTCGCGGCCGGCTCCCGGCCACTGCGGGATTGCGTAATGCATCGCAATTCGCAACCATAATGTGATTTGTAGTGTTTAGTTTTAAAATATATAATTATAATATGTATGTTAGTTTTAAGGTATTTATCTATGGGCCTCTAGTTGCCTAAATAAAGGTTTTCATTTCATATACGCTCATAAATTACGACCACTATGCTCGGCAGCCCCAATTTTTAGATAACCCGTGTAAAAGTCTGGTTAAAATCGCACTGAAATACATCTGAGCCCAATCTAGGCACGAATAAAAGCCTTCGTAAGCCTATATTTACATTTAGATGTAAATCTATGACCATTCCAAATTATCTTGCATTCTGTGACGTGCAAACATCAATTTATATAGAAATTATGTTTCTATAAAAAATAGATTGATTTAATTAAAGCATTTATTACTATTGGTTTGTTGTGGGCCTTTGAGTTCGACCAAGCAGTGATCTATTATGACGGCCCTTTAAAGTTCATTACATACTAATCCCGTTGAATCCAGAAAATTCCAGATTCTTTGGGCCGTAATGCTCTGTACCTCATAGGGTTGCATTGCAATATGTGCCGCCCTAAATAGGTATTTATTTTTGACAATAGTGGTCCACAGGAGCAGACAGATTCTGTTTCTGTGGACCACTAATTAAAGTAACCGGGTTTAAAGAAGTCTTCATTGTTTGAATTTTTTTAAAGAACTTTCTTCTAAATAAAAATATATATTCAAATATTTTAACGGTTAAATCACCTGTTATCAACCATTACAGTTTGCATAACACCGAGAAGGGTAAGTTAGTTTTCAATTATTACATGCCTTGGGATTAGTTGTCAATATGCTGCAATATCCCATGAGCCGTGGCAATATGCCGGGACAACGCGAAGAAGAAGAAGAAGAGTGATTTTGTCACGTCTGACCAGAGGGTTGAATACTGAACAACTTTACTATACTGTCAACCTAGAACACGCAAACAAAAATGCTGTCTCATATATTTCGGCGAAACGCATGTTAATGTTTTCTATGGAACAGCAGATATTTTTCGTCATTTGGGGTAGGCTTTTTTGTAGTAAAAATTGTTCAGTGTAACCTTTCACCCCGCAAAGTATGGTCAGTCGTAACAAAATCACCCTGTAAGATGGGATAACATAGAAAGCGGGGTAACTTTGAAAATCGCTATAAACTTAATTAACAGAAGAAGAGTAAAGCTGCTGAAGCGGTATTAAGATTTTAAATTGGTCAAGTTGAACTTTAAAATGGAGTCTCGATATAATTTTTTTGCTCATAGTGTAATGTCTATAGCTTATTATACGGTGAAGTAGGGCCACCCCACACTAGCGTCTTTTGAGCGTCGGCGTCTACTCGGCGCTATGGAAAATGTCGCTGCGCAGTTGTGCCAACATTGCGTCGAGCAGCAGCCATAGAGTTAAATAGACGCCGAGGCTTCGGATACGCTAGTGTGGCTAGTAATGTGGACGAGTGCAGCTAATTGAAACGCGTTTAACCATTCTCTAGACAACACACCCGGCAATTCCTCATGGCTATTTGTAAAGTCCAGCTATCACTTTACTAAAAGTAATTACCAAACAACATCATGCTCCACGAGCACACTTTGCACATGCTGATTTGTAATGCTTCCTCTAGGATGGTTACTCTAAACTATGACTACTACTATAATGGATGTACTTGGACGTACTCTGACCTAACCAATCCTTTACGATGCGTCCTCTTTGACGGCCTCGACCCGAGTGAACGAGCCTGTCGTACTTTTTCCGTGTCCCCATCACTTGCTAAAACTACCGTGTTGCCAACTACGGCTTTATTAATCGGGGTAACATAATAATGTTGCCACAATAAAAGTATTGCTTAACGACTATCTGAAATTTAAGCATAAATAAATCATGACATTCATAGACATACTGACACACATATATTTAATAAAAGACATTTTTGAAAAAGAAGAATTTTTAATATTGTCAGCACGTTATTATACGATCGTCAGGCCGATTCGGTCACGCACCTGACATCAAACCGATGTTTGAATCATATTGGAATTATAACAGTTAGATATCTTTCACGCGGGCGTCTCGCTCGCACTTATACAAGTACAGACAAGTCAGAGCGAAATGAGCGAATGCATGTCGAAATGAATATAGATTTGAAGATTCACGTTCGAATTGGCATACTTGGCACTAGAAAGCCATTAGAAAGCATAGTAAATGTACACGCGTATGTAGTATAGCTCATGTCATTCACGACTACGCGTGCCTTAACTCGTATTGTAATATTATTAAAGGTTATATTTAACAAATCTGCGCGTCATCATGGACGACACGAACTATATAATGTCGGACGCACCCATATCATAGCGAACATTATAATACAAGATATTATCAGCATCAAATCCTTAATAAATATGAACATCGGAATACAGCTCTAGCTAGATCCCTCACACGTGTTCCATTTAAATAAATATACTGAAAAAACATTGAACAAAACGCCGAAATCGGCACCCGCCTTTATCAGGAATTATCAAAAATAGCAAAGTTTCAATGAAATGTTTTCGGTATTTTTTCTGTACGTTAAATATATATATGACACTTGAAATAGATGCCAAAGAGTGACGTAAATATTAAGTGAAATAGTCGTCGAGCGTTAAAAACATTGATGCTGATAGATGTCATTTCAATACAATTGTGCGAGAATTGGCGTTTTTAGGTTATAAATTGTATGGAGATGACATCTGTCAGCTTACAGTGTACCCTTCCTATTTGAAAAATACATAATCTCTAGTCTGAACGAGAAATTTCTAAGTGAAAACTTACATGGGAATTTGCTCATTAAGTTTCCAGAAATTTTGGAATTTGACGACCGGTTTGGCCTAGCGGGTAGTGACTCTGCCTACGAAGCTGATGGTCCCGGGTTCAAATCCTGGTAAGGGCATTTATTCGTGTGATGAGCATGGATATTTGTTCCTGAGTCATGGGTGTTTTCTATGTATTTAAGTATTTATAAATATTTATATATTATATGTATCGTTGTCTAAGTACCCTCAACACAAGCCTTATTGAGCTTACTGTGGGACTTAGTCAATTTGTGTAATAATGCCGTATAATATTTATTTATTATTTATTTATTTATTGAGACAGTTCTGTAACTATATTCAGAACCTCAATTAACTATCCCAAAAACAGTCTTTAAATGGAATTCGGATATAATCAGACATAGAAGTTTTTGTGGCACAAACGAGTGTTTAAGAAAATAAAAACATCGATAAATCTGCTATCGATAAGTCAGCCATAGATTAATAATGATCTAAATACTAATATATCAAAGAAGATATCGAACATGTTATGTATTTTTCGTTAGCTATCTTCTTATGCAATGTAAATCGTTATATATAACGTTAAGGTAACATCGATATCAGACATGTCGATATTTAATTTTGCCACAAAAACTTCTGTCTGCATATAATTTAATTTAAAAAAACATCTGTTTAAACTTTAAACAGCTGACATCGATAATTAAAACGCCCACTAGATCTTTTTTAGTACTTATACACAGGGAACTGGTGATATGATTGCGTAAATAACTAAGGTTATTTTTAGAGAAACCTAAAGAGCGAGCGCAAAGCCAGGAAATTAAAAGGAACAAACAAAAAATACAGCGCGCCGCACAATACTTGCGAAGATATGACTGGCGTTGTCCTGGCATTTCGCCACGGCTCATGGGAATCGGAGGTACGCATAGCAACTAATCCCAAGAATTGCCGTGGGTACTAGTTTTTACATTGATAGAGCGAGTAGACGAGGCTAGAAATCTTGGTATAATAATGGACAACCAGTTAAGGTTTCAAAAACACGTAGCAGAGTTAGCCAAATCTTGTTTTTTTAGACTGAAAATTTTGTATCAAGTAAGAAACCTTCTAAACGAAAAAGTTCGCTTGACCTTATGCGAATCGCTCATACTGTCAAAGTTGAACTACAGCGATGTGGTGTACGGGCCTCGTCTGCAACAGAAAACTCGTCGACTAATACAGCGAGTTCAAAATGCGTGTCATCGATATTGCTACACAATTCCTCCAAGGAGCCATATCACGCCATTTTTGAACAAGTCTTCGACTTTGAATATGGTATCACGCAGACATTTACACCTTGCCTGTCTTCTCTTCGGTGTTATAAATTGCAAGTCACCCATGTACGAGTATCTTCACTCGAAAATTAATATTTCTTCTTTTCACACTCGACACGGCACAAGATCTACTCGACGTTGCCTTTTAGAAGTACATCCTCATAGGACAATTGCCTTTACCGGTTGTTTCCGTTATCTTGCGACCAAATGCTGGAATGATATACCCCCGCCTTTGAGAGAGCTGAAATCCAAAAAATCATTTAAACATAGTTTTAAAAAGATTCTCCTCGATAAACAAACCGCTGGTATTCCATACGGCTTTTTGGTCGCAGATTTCAGAATCTAACATGGTGGAGATGGCAGTCACGAGAACTAGGGGACCTACACACTGTTCACACCCTTGCCGACTTATTTATTATCACATACGACTTATATATTATAAACATGTAACACACGCATACCCTCATTTTATACATGTGCTGTGACCTGGGTTCTGGCAGAAAACCAGTGCTTTACTCGAAAGAGTGAAGAGTATCACTGAGCCGTGACCCTTTTGTCCTGCTGCAACGCACACAGTATGTAGGTAGATACTTCTATTTTATTTTATTGTTTATTAATTAAGCCTATTTTGTTGTCTCAATTTTCTTTTGTGCCATTTTTATTTTGTGCTTGTAATAATTTGTGTTCTTTATGATGATTTAAACTTTATATTGTGTGTTTTTGCAGCTAGCTGCCAAATAAATGATTTATCTATCTATCTATCTTTACGAAAGGTACTGCCATCTGACATTCCAACCCAGAGGGTAAACTAGGCCTCTTATTGAGATTAGTCCGGTTTCCTCACGATGTTTTCCTTCACGAAAAGCGGCTGGTAAATATCAAATAATATTTTGTACATAAGTTCTGAAATACTCATTGGTACGAGCCGGGGTTTGAACCCGCGACCTACGGATTGTTGTCGCACACTGTTCCCGCTAGGCCACCAGCGCTGCTTCAAAGTCGGAGTAATTTGTACAATAAACTGTTTATCACTTTAGTGAGGTTCAATAGCATATAAAAATAATATCAGCAAATATGGCAGATTTCGTTAGCATTTTGACTAGGGAATGCAAAACAAAATAAAAAAAACGAATAAAACCGAAACCGGTTTTTTCAAATTCTAAAAACCCGGTTTTGGTTTTCCGTCAAAAAACCGGTTTTAACCGGTTTTTTCGGTTTCGGTTAAAACCGGTTTTTTGACGGAAAACCAAAACCGGGTTTTTAGAATTTGAAAAAACCGGTTTCGGTTTTATTCGGTTTTTTTATTTACCTAAGTTGCATGTTTTATTCATTATAAGGGTATAAATCAGTCCTAAACCGGTTGAATCGACATCAAATCAAATAATGTGGTGTTGTGTTAGTTTGATCATTTGTAACGCTAAATGAATTTTTACGGTACAAAATACAAAAATACGATAGATTTAAATAATATAAAGTACTGGCAGTGGCAGGACATCCGTGCTGGTGTACGAATTGTATAGGAGTACTTTTTAATAAAAATGGGTATAAAAGGTCTTACTTATAATTTTATTATGCGATGCGCTGTAGAAAAATTCCACGTAATCAATTATATCAATGGCAGCTTTAAAGTCTTTTGTTGGTTCGGTGATAACGACTTACCGACAACCTTTTTTGTCTCTTTCGCACTAATAGGAAAGGGTAGTTCAAACCCTAAAGAATGGAATTACTTGACTACCTGTTTTTGCTCAGTTTTAGCTAACACCATCAGTTTCTAATTGACTTTTCGAGAAAAAACACGTGACGTGAATTTTTTGTATTAGCTTGTTTCATTTATTTCCTACTTTACAAATCCATAATAACTTAACAAATATTTTTATAAAGGAAGGTAGTAACAGTAAACGAATTAACTACTTGAATATATACTAGAAGACAGCGAAAAACTTAGAGCAAGATTTCGGATTGGGCCATTTGATTTAAGACAAATAACATTAAATTATAAATTGATAGTCATATATTTAAGAAAAAATTACCTATCCCTTCGGTTTTTTTTTTCGTATGGCTTTTTGTTACTCTACTTCAAAGATTTACAGTTTTTAAGTACTGTATCGCTTCTTTAGTTAAGGTGGTAAAATCCTCTACTTGCCCATGGTATTTGGTTAGAGGACAGTAAAATACCGTGTGGTGTACGGTCTGCTCGGGTGCTCCACACCGGCATACTGGTGATTCGCACCAGTTCCATTTGTGCCATAGATAGGCACAGTTTCCAACTCCCGTCCTTATCCGATTCAGCATGCACCAAATGCGTCGGGGCTCCTCAAAGCCAGCAGGTCGTGTCTTGGTATTAGGCTTGGAGACGTCGCCAGGGAGAAATCTTGATTCCCATTCAGATTCCCAAGAATCCCGTAGGTTAGACATTGGTGCTGGATCATGGAATCTCAGCGCTGGAGGATGGCGAGACTTAAGTCTTGTCTTTTTAAAATCGTGAAGGTCTTCATGGACAGGTAAGTTTGGGGATGCCCGGATCTTTTGTATTTCAAGGCCAAGGTATCTTTCTCTCCGCATATGAGGTAGTATGTGGGATAGGACTGGTAGCCAATAGATCGGTGTGGCCTTGAGGCATCCAGAGATGAGACGCATCGTGTGATGGAGTTGGACGTCAACCAGGGAAGTGTGAGCGCTGTTCAGCCAAACGGCAGAGCTGTATTCGGCTGTCGAAAATCCCTTCGGTGTCTAACCAACTAACCAAAAAAATAATTTAATAAAATTGGTTTGTTCCTATTCCTAGTTACAAATAACATTAAGTCATTTGACAATTCCCATACAATACAATAAAATAGTCAGATATTCTGTCTTTAATTTCGTGATAAAATCGTGTATCTACTATACTAGCATTAGTTTTTACACGTGAAGCAATCTTTTCTTCATTCCATGGCGATGAATTTAAGAATTGTTGACTCTAAAAACCGAAACCGGTTTTTTTTTTTTTGGTAAAACCGAAGAAAAAACCGGTTTTGAAAAACTTCCGGTTTTTGCATTCCCTAATTTTGACATGTAACGTACAGGTTTTACGATGGATTTTTTCATTGAAATATTAATAATTAACTAATATTTTAAGTAGTAAATTAAGTAAAGTTAATATAAATAAAATTATTAAGTATATACGCTGTTGACGAAATCATGGTTGTCCACAAAAAGTGCAAGATTACGAAGAAATTAAAGTAATTGGTTTGTTTACATTATTTTTAATTTCTATTGAACCTCATACTACTACTCAAATTGACGGTTAAATATTTAGCGACTTGCTTTTATTGCCCACAAAGTCCTAGATCTTACGCAAAGTTTGCTGAAAACTATAACAGTTACAACACAATCTAAGTTCACGGGTTCTGTGTGCCTTTATAACTTCAGTTAGAATTTGGATTTTATATTCGAGAGCTTACGGTCTACAATCAAATATGTTATCTAATGGCTCTTACGGCTGTTATTCGTTGGGTACTGTTATTAAATTTAGTTAGTTGCAAAGTTATAAAAGACCGTGCCATAACACTTAGTGTAAGGCCTGAGTAGACGCTCGAAGCGGAGCGTTCGGCGGGGCGTGCAGCGTGGCGTCGGGCTCACAAGTGATTTAAGCAGCGCGCGTGCATTTTTAAAGGCCAACACACATACCTACGATACGACGTCGTATCGTGGGACGATGCGACGTCGTCTCACGTTGCGGCGCCGCAACGTGGAAATCTACGATGTGCATTGATTGATTCACTACGATATCGTATCGTAGTATTACTCAACATCAGAAACCCTAGTGTACTCGTAAATTTATTCTATAGCGTGACGTGACGTACGCGTTTGCTTTAACTCTCATTTTGTATTGGATATAGAAACAGCGCTCCAAGCGGGATATTTTGGAAACTCAAAATCCCATACAAAATGAGATTTAACGCAAACGCGTACGTCACGTTCGCTATCGAATAAATTTATACTAGGGGTACTGAATACGACTCGAAAGTACCGTTAGCACAACAAATTCATAAATATACTCATATGTCAATATATGATAATATGCCTTCATACTACAAGCCCAGACAGTTATTGACTGAGCAATCGAAAGTGAGCGAAGCGTCTCCCTTTCAGCTCGGGCAAATATGCTTTCGTATGTACGCTGTTTTTCCGGCTCCTCGGTGGTTTGTATTTTTCAATCGATTTTCATAAAATTTTGAAGCAGTTTTTATTATTATATGCCTACATTATTTTATCAAATTAGTTACTGCACTTTTTTTAAAATGGCGTGGGGGTCGCAAGACAGCTCGCAGAGGCTTTAGTAGATAATGGCAATGACGATAAACAGTCAATACACACATGTTTTAGCGCCATTATTGATAAATATTATGCCTTTTAGGGTTTTGTACCAAAAAGAAGGTTCCGTACAAACAACACTTATGGTGCAACTCTGTCTGTCCGTCTGTCATATGTCTCAATAAAACATGAATCTGGAAAATTATTCATCGACAGGTGCCGGGTGTAAAATACAGCTAATTCAATATTTGCTTAATAGACAACTGTAAAATGAATTTGATATTTTTGACAGTATTTTCATTAACCTGCATACTCTACTCTATCATTTCGTGTATTAATTATATTTGCTCAATCGTATTCTAATGGCGGTTTAATAATATGATTCAAGGCATATTACTACCATGTCGTTGAAAAAAAAACTATAGTACCTAGTTAATCAAGAGAAAAAGTATTGCAATTGACGGGTTTTTGTTCTGCGGCTATTACCCCGAAAAAGTCGCAGAAAGTTTACTCACAGTTTACGTCGTGGGTTTTTACGACACGTTCGTCGCAGTTACACGACGTCGCAACGTGACAAGACGTCGCACCATCCCACGATACGTTTGTACATATTTGTTTAACATGCATGCCGCACGCCCCGCCCCACTGCATGCACAACTCGGGCGTCCACTTAAACTTTTTTTTACACTTATAGGTACTTTAGGTCATAAATACTTTTAGGTTATTTTTAGGGATCCGCAGTTAAAAGGGTAAAATCTGGACTACACTTATTGGAATCCCTTCACTCATTCGTCTCTTTGTCTGTCTGTATGTCACAGCAAATTTACTCCTGAAGCATTAGAGCGATTGGTGGTCATTTTAGGAGGGTCAATAGGAAAATAAAATAAAAAGTTTTGCATAGGATAGCATAACATGTCAAATAATAGAGCTTGTTGTAAGGATGTAATTTTTTTTTCCTATATTCATCAAAGATTTTATATTTTTATTATTGTATCTCCTTGGATTTCACGGCCTTATAAATCCCGGTCTTTTGATATGCTTGCGGGGGGATATAGATCCAACACGTAGAGGCCTCTTGGAGAGCTTTAATGTCATGTAGAACGCCTGCTGGAACCCGTTCACGGGCGCAACAATAGACACCCATGAACCGGTCGCAACAGGCATTGGGACTATATTTTTATTATTATTAAGAACATAGATTTTTAAAAGTTATTTAAGTACCTACGTAGGCGAATAATGAGAAAAATCTGAACGCTCCGGCTGTGGAATGAGCTCCCTGCCGAGGTTTTTCCGAGAGGCTACCGTTTGTGGTTCTTCAAAAGAGGAGTGTACAGGTTTTTAAAGGGTCGGTGTATCTCGCGTAACATGTCTGGAGTTGCAGGCGTCCTTAGGCTACTGTGACTGCTTATCATCAGGCGGGTCGTATGCTTGTTTGCCACCGACGTAGTATTAAAATAAACTCTCCACTCTCCCGAAAATATATCGAAAATACCTCAAGGTACCTTTTTTATTTTTTTGCCCTCCGGGCGGAAAGCGTCAACTTTGCTCCCGCTGCGCTAAACGAAGTTGCCATCCCGCGTGTTTGCCACCCTCGCCTAGGGCTCGGGTAACAATCTTATACGCGGCACGCAATTTCCTACTTTTCCTCCCTTGGGGCACAAATAACTATTACAACATACATCATCAGATATAAAAATACAGAAAAGGCACTTGGCCGTGCATGTACTAGCGCGGGTGAGACGCATGATAAACTAAACATGTAACATGATTTAAATATCACTGTGATGTCAGACATTTCGAATTGGCCTGTATGTCAGACGTTCGAATTGGCTTGTATGTCTTTCATAAGAATAGGTACTCAAATAAAAAGATAGAGAGTTGGATTGAGCAGGTGAGATAAATATTTGTCTTCAATCACCAACATATTTGATAAATAAACAAGCATTGTCACATACAAGTACATATAGATAAGTAGTCTTTGGATCCTCAATATCAAATATTTACCAAAGGAGAACTATTGTTGAACATTTGTTGTTGATCTATTATCACAAAAGTTTCCTGTTATCTTTCCTTGTATGTTTTCGATATATTTTTCCAAGTTTTTCATATACAAACGGACCTTTTTATTTGTTTGGCTTAAGGTTGGAATTAACCATTTATTGATATTGTAAGATACAATTGTGAAATAAAAATTATATTAGAGTCGAGAGTGAGACACCTAAAAGTTGCACTTCGATGGGTGCCTCCGCCCGGGTGGTTACATCATGGAACATGACCACCGTGAAATGGGGTTAATTTGATAAATTACAAAATTAATATGTATTTATCTCCCCAAATACGGAATCTAAAAAATAAATAGATAAAGTTTGATTTTGCTCGTCCTCTATCGATTTCACTAATTATATTTATTTTATATAAAAATATCTCTTTAAAAAAATTAGCTTATGTAATAATTATTTTTTTGTTTTCTTCCCGGACTCTGACAAAGTTTTGTATATGAGTATTGATTTAGAACTAAATCTTATGAGTGGAAGTGACATTTATTTACTTAATCTAGAATATTGTAGCATAATTCTGATACTAGAAAGTTAGTTTGGGTTTGACAGTTCGTTTAATGTAATTCATTTGATTTTCTACTTCAACACAAAGAATGTAGTAGTCGATAGGTACGTATTTATAACACGGCTCTCATTCGTATGATGTCGTTGTACCTATGAAACTATCAATAGGTACCTATTAGGCTTTATGATATGAAAACACAAGCACAAACTACAGCAAAAGTATATATTTACCTCCAAATGCTTAGCAGACAATGGTACTGCTATTATTATTACATTTGTACAACTATTATATATATATATATATATATATATGTTTTTTAACTACGTCGGTGGCAAACAATCATACGGCCCGCCTGATGGTAAGCAGTCTCTGTAGCCTATGTACGCCTGCAACTCCAGAGGAGTTACATGCGCGTTGCCGACCCTAAACCCGCCCCCCCCCCCTCGTTGAACTCTGGCAACCTTACTCACCGGCAGGAACACAACACTATGAGTAGGGTCTAGCGTTATTTGGCTGCTGTTTATATATATTTTGCTGTTATTATATTTTTCCAAGCGAGCAAACGTAATCTATTATTTCTGGAAATACCTGAAGATGCGTTTCGCTTACAAGTGTCGACAAGTATGAGCGCCATATAGGACGTTTAAATCAAATTGGACTACATTTTGTAGAAAATCCGTAAAAGTGTTGCAAACCTAATCACCATGCAGACAAAAACCATCAAAAATTAGCAAAGCAAAGACCCCATTTAGTGCTTACGTAATACTTGATTGGCATGTAGTGTTCCTGAGCTCAATTCTGGTGCCCATATATTTCACCAAAATAAATAGATGCACCTACTGTTAAAATACATAATAATAATATGCAAGGTCATGAGAATTCATTTACAACACTCGTACGTTCCGCCAACAGACACTTGCATTCAACGTAAAATATATTTACACGTTTGATCCCTATTGCATTGTGATAAGGCGAGAATCGTATACATAATTTTGACGTTTAATCTGCATAGAAGCTACGCAGTTAAGCGGATTGTTTGAGTTTCATCGGTCGTAAGTGTTATTGGCTTAGTTGGAGTTGGAAACTGAATATGTTCGCTTGTGAACGTTTTAACGAGGATATGCTGCAGTTGGTGAACTGGCGTCAAGTCACGGCCACACGTCACACACGTATACAGCGACGGAAGAGAGAAACTGTCAGTACAAGTTTTAATTGGCTAAAATTGAATTATACTTGTGCGGCATTACAATAGGTATTTGACGTTTTGTACTTGTGTGGCTTTACAATAGGTATTTGGACCCGGGTTTGTCTTTAAGCTATGTACGTCCAAAACAGTGGTATGGACCAGGGATCGGAACCGGTTTTTTGCAAAAACATCGAAATAACCATATATTTCGGTTTATTTTATACTCTAAATGTAGGACTCAGTTGTGTTTTCAGATAACGACTTCGTATTATTAGATTGCCTAATTAGAAATGAAGTAATTAACAAAGAACGAAAAAATACCGTTTTTGTTCCCATACAAAAAATACCGGTTTCCGATCCCTGGTATGGACACTGTGAATGTCACCTCACTTTGTGTGGTAGGGCACAGCACAGCGGATATCATTCCAGATCTAGAGCAGAGCCCAACTGAGGAAGTATAAAATAACACTATTAGACCCCACTCGTAGTGTTGTGTTCCTGCCGTGGAGTAAGATTGCTAGAGCTCAACGACGGGAGGGAGGGGTGTTAGGGTCGTAACGCGCATGTAACTCCTCTGGAGTTGCAGGCGTACATAGATTACGGACACTACAAGTACAAACCATCAGGCAGAATGGCAGTCAAAAATGACAATATGGTGGACGAATATTTGATATATCACCGTATTTAAGAATTATTTCGCTTATAGCTTAGATTTTTCCTCACAAATGCGATGAATAACATTGTGTGCCATGGGCGGTGCAAGAATTACATACTCGTGTTAATTAAGTTTAAATATAACCCTTGTTAATAAATTCTTATTTACCGCCTTTTATAACAGTGTACTATTATTATACTCTGCCCTATAATCTTATAGTATGTTCTATATGTCTTTTTACTTTTTAAGTACTATATGCTACCTAATCTTATTTCAAACACTGAATAAGTGCCATAAATCTGCCCGAAAAAGCTTATATTTATGGCTTGATAAAATAGGGCCGTAAAGATTTCACGGCGGGACTTTATGCTTTTCCCATTAAACTCAGAAATGTAATGGCAATGGATACTGTACGAGTATTTGGAGTACGAGTAAGTGGTATCATCACTCGTTTCATTTGTTTTTCGTTTATTTAACACCCTCGCCTGAAACACAGGGAATCCTAGTTCAGGCACATGTAAACCATTGCTATTTTGCTGCCAAACATTTAATTAGCAATCTTGAGGTCTTCGATTCAAAAATCGATTTCTTGACTCTTGCTTGAAAGAAAAAAAATCGCAAATATAAAGTAGAGTTCATTAGAAAAGATGTAAAGAAACCAATTTACCTTAAATATCCCGCACTTTTTGTGGACAACCATGATTTTATTAACCGTTTATATACTTAAACCTTTTATTTTTATCAATTCCTAGTTAAAATTATATGTAAATAATTATTAATCAATGAAAACAACCATCCTAAAACTTTTAGGTTACACGTCAAATGGTAACAAAATCTGTCATACTTGCTGACATTGTTTGTTTTTTTATTGAAATCCACTTTAGGTCTAAAACCCACCTTAATTTTTTTTAACATTTTTTGCACAAAAGATAAAAATACGAAAATTACTTCTAAAAATGCGCAATTTTATTTTGGATTGAACTCTATTTCTTTCGTTAGTTAAAAAAATAACAAAACGCTCACACTTACACGCCCCACGGGGCTCGTAAAATAAATTAGATATTTCATATTTCTCTTAATCTGCCACTCGTTCTTTATTAGCCTAGCACACAAAAAAAAACTTACATGCCCATTGAATTAACATGCTATAATATAAATAAGTTTCTGCAGTACGTACAGTATATATGGTGCTACTTTACCGCACTTTTACGATAATTAGCACATTACATAACTATGTCGAAAATATACAGGGTCATATGTACTGTAAAACGTTGTACTATACACGAGCGAATAGGTAATTTGCAACTCGTGTCAATTTAAAGCACTCTATTTGGACGTGTTTTAATGTATCTTCACTCGTTGCGAATTTCCTACTTTCCGCACTTGTATCGTAAATAGCTATTTTAGTTATTATATATTGACATATAAACTTTATTGTACATTAATTTATAAATAAAAAAATCTGAATCTTGTTCGCTTTTTGTCATTATCTAGAAGCCAATTCAAACTTAAACTCTGTATCTTTATATATTATAATAATATAATAAAAGTAAACGAACAATTTGTATATTTTTGAGTAATTATAACATTTATTGGTACCAACCAACCAAATATAAAAAAAAACACCTGGTTCTGTCACTGAACGACCTGACATTAATGTACATTATTTGATTATTATTATTTTTTTATACCACGACGGTGGCAAGCAAGCATACGGCCCGCCTGATGGTAAGCAGTCACCGTAGCCTATGGACGCCTGCAACTCCAGAGGTGTTACATGCGCGTTGCCGACCCTTTAAAAATCTGTACACTCCTTTTATGTAATGTTTTCATTCAACCGGCTTAAGGAGCCATTTGAGGGTAGATTTTGTTTACTTTTATTTAAATACCTAAAGATGCAGAGAGACATGACATAAAAATGATATTTAAATGATGTGATTTTGTTCTCATTCGTGCGTCTTGCTTGCGCTAATAAATAAATAAATAAATAAATATTATAAGACATTATTACACAAATTAAGTCGCACAGTAAGCTCAATAAGGCTTGTGTTGTGGGTACTTATATAGACAACGATATACAAGGTGCCCGCGAGGAAACGGAAAAAAATTAACCACGTATTCCTAAGGTCATAAGGCAAAAAAATCTTATACAAATTGAAGTCAATTCCGCTAAAAAATAAATTAATAAATTCAAACATCGTTTTTATGTCAAGTGCATGTTCGAATTGGTCTCCTACTTCGGTCAAAGTCTCTCACTTGTCTCCCTATTTATGTCTTATTCGTGTTTTGTCACGTTCTTCCTTGATCTCGTTCGTTGTTTACCTTACTCTTCAATCAATTAAGTATTGATTATCTTCAAAAAGGAGTTAATTATAATACCCGTGTTTTTGAGAAATTAACTTAATTTACGCTGAGTAATGTACCCTTGAATTTAGGTAAAAAACACGGTGTACAGAGTTTCAACCGAGAACAGAGCAAATTAAACCGTCAGGTATAACATCGTAACAACCAATCTAATTCCGTTCCTTTAATTCGTCTTTTTACGTAAATAAGGAAAACATATAAAGGTCTCGTCTGGCAAACAACATCACTTCGTTATAGGTGTATGTATCTCAATTTATATATGAGTTACATTTCATTAGGTTACGGGGACTTTTTACCATTCCACGTTATAATATGATTCGTTATCTGCTTATCTATTACTCTTGCATTCAAGCTATATAAATATTTTCAATGATGGCGGTAAGCCCTCCTGTCAGACTTCACGGTATTTATTTCATTAACATAAATTAGGGCACCTGCCCTAGCGCGGGAAACTTTATTGCCTACGCCTATCGTTATTTTCCGAAGTCATTAACGCGTAATCATCTACGAATTGCGTTTTACTTATTTTTATTTACCTTAAAATAGTACATTACGATACAAGTGCGAAAAATAGGAATTCGCAACTCGTGTCGATTTAAAACACTCCCTTCGGTCGTGTTTTAATTTATCGCCACTCGTTTCGAATTACCTATTCGCACATGTATCCTACAACGTTTTACAGTACATATGGCCCTTTAAATGTTCGACACAGTAACGTAATATGCTAATTTTCGCACTAGTGCGGGAAGGTAGCACCATATGTACCCACAATATACAGGATGTTTATTTAGTCATCTGCAATAATTTACGGGGTAAATATGACTGCTCAGTATGCCCTATATATTCACCCCGTAAATTATTGCAGGTAACTAAGCATCCTGTATTAAAAGTAATGTTTAATACCATGACCGACATTTGATGTAGCCTGTGGTTTGTTTTCTGTGGGTTCTTTCAGTTCCTAGCCAAGATGTTGCGTGAAGTGTGCGGGCACGGGTCCAACATTTTAGCGCTGCTTACCATCAGGCGGACCGTATGCTTGTTTGCCACCGATATATAAAGAAGTGCACGTGCACATCTACGCAGAAGCAGCCTTTATACTCTTATTTTTATGTTTCACTTTATTTTTCAAAAATATAAACAATATAGGCTTTAATCGCCGACTGTACATAGAGTATACATAAGGGAGCGGCCTGTCAGTTGTTCTGAACCGTCAACATTTTGTTCTAACTGACAGGCCGATACTGTCCGGCGGACTGTTAATCTGTGGGCCCCTTTAGTAAACATTATACCTACAATATTTTTCACGCATGTAGCCCTTTAGTTAACCCACTTCATACTTAGGTTGACCGGAAAGCAGAAAATATTGCTCAATCGGAAATACCTTAGGCAGAACCTTTGCCAATAGGGTTTGATAGTATTTTACCACAAAACTTATTTCTAATGCCTATTTGAATACAAGGTTTGTTCAATTAAACCCCGACTCATTTTCAATGACTGTGCCCTCAAAGTAAGTATAAATTGACATTAAACTACATACCAACGTAACTTCAAGCTCTTTGATCCGTAACAATAGTCTGAACCCAATAAAGGAGCGACTATAAGCAGTTGCCCGACCGACTGCAAAGAAGTGACGTAGAAAGTAATCTAGATACCGCATGTGTAAATAAATGATAAATAAATATAACAGGACGTTATCTTTTTTTTTTTAAGATAAGCGTTTGACCACGACCTCACCTGATGGTAAGTGATGATGCGATCTACGGAGGGGCAAGCACCAATGAGATACCTAATTTACTCTAGCCTTGAAGAGATCCAGATTGTACCTACTCTAAATCTAAATTGACGAAGTCCCACAGTAAGCTCACTAAAACTTGTGTGTGGGTACCTACTTAGACAACGATGTATGCAATAAAATACATAGAAAACAGCCATGCCTCTGGAACAAATATTCGTGCTCATCACACAAATAAATGCCCTTACCAAGATTTGAACCGCCGACCATCGGCTTCGTAGGCAGGGTCACTACTCACTAGGCCAGACAGGTCGTCAAGCATATACATAAATATGGAATGGAATATATGGATAGTACCCTCCCGAAAAAGTTACGTTTTTTTAGTTCTAGGTAAACTTAGTACCGGCTTAGCAATTACACCTTTCTTCCTATTATCTATCCTTCCTACATTAAAAGTTTCAAGCTGTTGAGCAAAGCTGTGACGTACGGACATGACAAAACTGTAAGGGTCCCGTTTTTGCCATTATTATTACGGGACTCCAACTAGGCGTTATTAAGATTAATCTGGTTTCCTCGCGATGTTTTCTTTTGTAGAAAAACTGTCTCAACTTTTTCTGAGTAAGTAGGTACAGTATTAATATCAAAGATTCTAAAATATTGTTTTATGTTCGATTTCTTAATAAACTTCTATTTTATTAATTACTATATAAAAACAGAGCGTTCAAGCATTTTCACATTGTTCAATTTGATATCGGCGTCGGATAACCCTTGGAGGAAGATAACTGCTAAAGAATACTATGGGATGAAGTCCTTTTTTTTAACCAATAATCATTTATTAACTGAATAAATAACAATATTGAAACGTAATAAATATAAGAGCGTCTGTAGAGAGTACCATTTGGCGTTGAAACTCTAGGTCCATGGGGTCCCAGCGCGCTTAAGTTTTTTGCAGAAGCGTCTGGTTGACGTAACAGGTGACCAAAGAGCTGGCGGCTTCCTCGCACAACGTATCAGCGTCGCGATACAATGAGGAAATGCCTCAAGCATCTTTAGTACAATACCTCAAGGGCCTACTTTAGATTGAAGCTAGTTATATATATATTCATTATGTATACTGTTATTGTAAATAAAGTTAGTTCTTACCAAAATTAAAGACACTTCTATGTTTTACTTCATTGAAGTAGTATCGGACATCCGATATCGGATCGGACAACGTGAAAACGGCCTTAGACAAAACACGCGCCTCCAAAGAAACCATTCGCTCACCACGTATCGTTTTCCGCTTATCGCCGCCTGTCTGACCGTTGCCATAGTGAGCCCACGCAAATGTTTAGTATTGGTCCTAGATCGTAACATCATTTATTTTGTTCTGTCTAAATGCTCATTTAGAATTTAAGACCGCGCGCGAACTCGCTTGCGATTTCAGTTACAATGCGGACTATCGTAGCTCCATCCAATTCAGCGGACCGATCAATGCCGCAATGTAATGAAATGCATGCGAGTTCTCGACTTCTCGCACACTCTAAATGAGCTCTAAAGTCTATTAACCTTGTCAACTCGAGGTTATGCAAAGACGGTTTCATCGTGTGAAATTTAAATTAATGACGAGATAAAAGACAGTATTGAACTGTATTAGGGTGACTGCTCTAGTTATTGGTTATTGGGCCGGAGTAATTGCTCTCCTGCTCTATAAATTAAGTTAATTAACAAAATTAAGTTGCTTTATAACTTTATCACAATTTTTTATAAACAACAATTTATGTTCAGTGTGGGAGCGCTTATAACATCTAACATGCTTCAGAACGTTATAAAACATTTTACAACAAAAGTTACAATTTGTTATATAACATTAAAAGCTATACGCTACATAATATGATAACAATACGTAACTTTTGTTATAATTTGTGATAAAATGTTATACACCAAATATTTCATAACTTTATATAACACCCATGTGGGAGCACCTTAACTCATAACATTAACACTTCTATTGCCTTGTTAACCCTTTGAACGCTTTATGTCATAAAGACAAACATCACTCAAACGCCAAGATCCCGGGCGCAAGGGAGCTAATGTAATGTAAACCTTACTGGAAAGTGTGACGGTTACTTTGACAGCGTCCGCCATAACACCTATAGTTGTCCTTGGGCTCTGGGCACGACTAGTAACGACAGTGCCGGATTAAGACATTTTGGTGCCCTAAGCATTTCTAGACCATGGTGCCCCCTCATCAAGATTAATTTGAATTTTATTGGTAAATTGAGTGACGTTGATTGCCGCATTACTGCTGAGAATACAATTTTCAATCCGTCACATCATTTTGTCACGGAAATTGACAGTACTGCAGCAGTAATGTTCCAAGAGTAGGTAAGGTCAAGTGTAAGCAAATTCGAAGACCGTGCTTCGCATAAGTCCGGAGGCCAAGCCAACCATTGTCCAAGTGTAAGCGAAGACGTAAGACATAGGCCGTACTCCGCACAGAGTTTTGCAACCTCTAGAGCTTTCCTGCGAAGCTCATTCATGTGAGGGCAAAGGCTGAGCTTCAGTAGGGGCTTAGCCATTGGCCATTGGTTCTTGTCAGAACCAGTACCAATGGCCAAAAATATCTTAAATAGCAAATTATTGTTTATGAATACGGGACTTAATAGGGTAAGTTTCAAAATGACGTCTGACCAGAAGACGTTTCAAGGACGGCGTTGTCCCCATGGCCTCGGAGAAAACTGTGTAAAGTCGACATCATTATTTTGACGTTGGTCGTAATTTTAGAACTTAATCAAACGGGATTAAGTCTCGTTTTCTTAAATAATAATGTGTCACAATTAGGCCAAAACAATTAGATTTTTTTCGACCTAAAAATATGTGTAATCCGAGTTTACTCCATTCCAGGAGGTGTGCATAAATGTTTCCTCTTTTTCAGTTTTTTTTTTTGCTTGTAAATCGAAAACGGTACGGCCGACGGAAAATTTGCTCTAATTACGAGTATTATTAAAATTGATATCTGAGGATCCGAAATGTAATTTAACTATGTTCTTGCAATAAAATATATTGATTGATTTAAGGTACCTACCTTAATATGTATTCGTAGTAAATTGTAAAAAAAGGTAGTAATTTTTTATTTTTGGTAAAATTATGTTAATTATCCTAAAACGCATTCTTAGCTACCAGTGTCTGATCCACCAAGTCCTATTGTAATTGATAGTGGGTTCCTTCTAAATCGAGTGGTTTGCCAATCCAAAGGAAAAAAATATCTCCTAAGGATCCCAAAATGTATGCACACCTCCTGGGATAGAGCAAACTCGGATTACACGCATTTAGGACCAAATAAATGTATTAAAACAATTTCCAGCTTGCTGGGAATTAATTCCTCAAAACGCTATTTTTGGATCTAATTTGATTGGCCTAAATCGTGAAGGTTTAAATCAGTGTTTTTAAAGGCAAAGTCTAAGGCTGAATGCGCGGAGAGTTCAATCGGCGCTTACAGATGGGGCCAAAGGTCGAGCTGGAAGAAAACAAGGCTTGAATTTGACCAATGGCGAGGTATGAATAGCTGGACGTCCGGAGCATCTGATCGCGGCGCGTTATCATATTACAACCAATGGCGAGGTGTGAGCAAGGCAGCCCAGCTGCGAAAGAGGACAGCATAGATTTGGATCCATGGCCAAGCGAAAGTGAGGCAGTTTGCATAAAGTAGAAGGCCTGGCGTCGCATAAGACCTAACGCCGAACTGCAAAAGAGTGGCTTGAAATCGAACCTATGTAATCACGGTCCTCCTACTGCTCGGCCTTTGGCTTAACTCGAAAGCGCAACTTGATAAGATGCTTTTGTTTTTCGGCCTTCGCAGGGCTCTTTATTACACTTTGACAATTAGGTCGCAGGATTGCGGCTCTGCAGCAACTCGGCCTGGCCGATACATCTGGTGTACAAGAGAGCAAAATACGCTACAAAATCGTTATTCTACGTCGCGAAAATCGGTTAGCCACAAGCCCGATGGCAAATTTTTTTGGCCATGAGCTTTGATGGCCTCTGCGTAAGATTGGAGATGTACTTACGTGTCCTCACTCTCTTACGACCCTTCGTTATTAGATGGGTACTTTCACACGTATCAAAAAGTTTCGTGTACATAAGTACTACACTACGACTGCGATGCTGATGCAGCCTGCGCGTTTTTTTTTTCCTACGATTTTGGTGCCCCCCTACACGTGGTGCCCTAAGCAAGCTGCTTATTTTGCTTAATGGTTAATCCGGCACTGAGTAACGACGACTTTAGGCGTTCTTGGCGCTCAAAAGGTTAAAAGTGGCCAATTACTATGGATCGCCGATAACTATAGCAGCCCTACGTACGGGCAGATTTCCGCAACTCGACGACTAAGAGTCCAATCCAGATTTAGCAACATGTTACGGTTTTGATTTTATTTTGACACGATCTTAAAGATCAATCACTCTGATTGGTGAATGCGAAATTAAGAGAAAGTCATGCGTGAAATAGAGGGCAATTAGCAAGACGATCGTCACTGTCGTATGAAAACCAGTTTATTACCTTAACAAATTGTTTAATTTAAATCGGGTCCAGGCCTTATTATACCATATAATAAGGTCCGGCCTGCGGCCTCTTTGCCTGAGTAAAGAAACAAGAAACTCTCGTTTTTTTTTAAATTTTCATTACAAAACAGTCTGCCGATTTTTGCGGGGGAGGGGCACGTCAAATGCATCACTGTTTGTACGTTACGTAAAAATAGCCATGTCAAATAAACGTCAGTCCATACAATACATATGACCATTCGCCGAGGTTTTCTACAGAGGAGTAAGCTCTTAAAGGCGACTCGAGTTGTTAAATCCTCCAAGGTACGGTCGAAACCGCGAATATAATCTTATCCACAAAAATAAATTAAATATTCAAATTATCCTTTCGCCAACCAAATAGTAAACAAATAATTTAAAATAACAGAACCCAACTAAATTTTTCTACCTATTTGTCAACGGAAGCACAAATTTATTCATGCGAGCGTGCCATTGTCAAAACGTCTTGCCGAATAGCTGAAATAAGTTCCTTTACATTCGCAGGATTCGATTCCTATAAGAAAAAATATTTAGAATGAATTGGGACTTGGGAAACTTTCCTTTATATAAATCGGGCAGGAAAAGGGTGGATGATTACAGAGTGAATAGTTAAAATGGGTCAGTAGTATTCATATATGAATCTGAAACTATAAAAAGTGTATAATTATTTAATAATAATTAGAAAGTTCCTACAACAAGATGAAAGTAGAACAGAATAAATTACCGACACTTTTTTCATGGAAATTTCGATTTTATTTGCCCGTGACTAATGTTTATTGCCAGTTTATGCTGATAAGGAAGCATTCCTTGAAAATATGAATAATTCAGAATATTTATACAAATTATGACACATTTTTCCTTAATCTTTTCGAAATGATAATCTTTGTGAAAAATAATAATTATCCGACTTTAAACGCGTTCACGTTGCGTGTAGGTTTAAAAGTTGGTTCAACGGAACTTAAGCCTAGTTCGGACTAGTCAAGTGGCGAGTATTTTAATTTTAGTTTACTAAAATCGGTCAACTGACCAAAAATATTAGGCACTACAGACGAGCGACTTACAAGTGAGTAGGCAGTGTTTCAAAATGAAAGGCCGGTTCGGAGTACGTCAATTTTATCCAGTGACGAGTATTTTAGTAACTAAACGTGTCTGAACACTTAAAAATTTAGTTTACTTGCCAGAAAAATAGAATGAAATAGATCCACTCCACTCACTCACTAAAAATTTACTTGACTACATTTTTGGTGTTCAGACACGTAATACTCGCCACTCGGCTAAATTACTAACGTAGCCCGAATTAGAGCGTTTCCACATTGTCCGATCCGATATCGGCTGTCGGAAAGACGTAAATGAGAGATGGCATTCGACTTCTCTGTCCGAGACACGGCAGTTCAGCAGCATTTCGTGGCAGTTTTCACTACTCTGCTACAAAATGCTGGAACAACATACCCCCTTCCAATACGTAACTCTAAAACATTATTCACTTTTAAACTTAAATTTAAACAATATCTTTTCAGCTTCCAACTGCCGTGTTCCTCAAATGTCAAACATTTATTCATCAAATAGGCCACAGGGGCACTTTTACAAACAATAAAAATTACAAAATACAATTACAAATATGGAATCGATCAAATAATATATACTTTATTAGAGATGTATACTGTCTCTAAATGTAAAATTACACAAAAAAACGATGATTAAAAATAAAACCAACAAATACTAAAAATTCTTTAGAGATGTATGTCTCTAAGTGTCAGAGATAAAATATAAAAAATAAATCATTAAATTATCCTTATACACGTGAGGTTATGTGGGGGAGGGGGGGTTAGCCAAGAACCTCACCAAATATCACCAAGGGGGAGGGTGGGTCAAAAAAGTAGCCGAATAAACCTCGCGTGATTTGTGCACAAGCCCTAAGGCGCTCTCCCAGAGCTCGTGAGTTGATTGTTTACGTTGGTTACGACTGTTACGAGTGTTACGACTCGTGATATGAGTAAAGTTCTAACACTGACGAACGAATACGTGGGATTGATTCGCGGGCACGTTCAGCGCTGTAGTCCAAAAGATAGCGTCAGGAACTTTAGATCACCTACACTTACACACAACTACTAAGCTTACTCGAGAGCTAGGTTACTTGTCATCAAGGCTCAAAACCGGTTTTTTCTTCATACAAAAAATACCGGTATTATTACGTTATTTTTCGTTCTTTGGTTTATTATTTAATTTCTAATGGAACAATCGAATACTACGAAGTTGTTACCTAAATACATGATTCAGTCCAACGACGAAATAAAAAAAAACGGTTGCGAGCCCTGCTTATCATACTTCCGAGGATTTTTTGCTCCTACATTTCATTTACCCGATTTTAATTGATTCAAAGGTGTAACTATTTAATAACTGCTTACCTTTTCCAAAAGTTTTAATAAGGAAAATGGGGACTATATTTATAGGTAAGAAAAAGCGGTCTTTGAATTTCATTTATGTACGTATTTATTTTTTACTTGTGATTTTAATGCTTGTTGATATGTACATATGTAGATTTAGCAAGTTTACTATAATATAAAATATAGTAAAGGGGGCAAAGCTCGGCGAACAATTTTCAACTTAAAGTGCGATTGTGCCCTTAAGGCCCCGTGGATTCAGGTTCTTCTCTCACTCTTACTCTCGAGCAAATTATTATTATTAATAACTGTGTCGGACTGTTTAATTTTTTTTATATTTTTGTTTCTTAAGGTGCTACTTAGTGCACTTCAAATATTAACAAAAACGGCCTTATTTACTAGGTCGCAAAGAGAATCATGGTATTCATAACTGACATCAATTGGCTTAAAAAGCAAAACAGTCCGACACAGATTAATTCATTACCATTTAAATCTCAAAATTTTGTTACATTTGGTTAAGTTTTGGAGGAGGAAACAGTCGAGTATGAAACATCGTTATTTGAGATTTTTACGCAGGATTTATTGCCTAACCTAGCGTTGACAGTGGCGGATTTGCCCTAAGGCCAAGTAGGTCCGGGCCTAGGGCGGCAAGACATTAGGGGCGGCAGCAAGGCGGCAGTCTATATGATGGGTGCTGAGAAAGGGGCGGCTAGTAGTTACTACGAGGCCTGGGGCCTAGGGCGGCCAACACTGCAAATCCGCCACTGAGCGTTGACCTTATCGCACCAGTTTTAGGCACCGCTTCCGTTAGCGATACGAATATATTCACCTAAAATATTTCAATCTCATCTCCCGTATCCTCTTAAGCACGCGGAAAACCAACAATGTCGTTTAACGTTTAAAAAGCGACTGTATCGTAATAGTATTAAGGTTCCAATCTAAAAAAAAGTAATCGATGTATTCGATCAAAAAAAACCTTGCATTTTTACAAGCTAATTTCATGTGTACAAAAATTATTACAAATTTTTTAGGTCCGTTTTAGATCTGTGTTCTATTTTTTTTTCTATCGAGTGAAAGTCATGCAGGTGCATGGTGGCGGTTTCGAATCAATGAAGTTACTAGAAAAAGACCTTATGTTTGCTATTTATATTATTGGCAACCGGTCCTATTATGACCATAGAAAAGTGCTACGGTTTTTCAAAGACTGTTGGCTAAACCTGCTGTACCTTTATACAGTGTGTATTTTTGATATAACCACAAACTTAAACTAGACGTAAGTTTTAGTGCTATAAAACGATTCTAAAAGACTGTTTTTCTTTAGTCTTAACTACCAGAGCATTATTACTTTTAGAAAACTTTTTGAGCGGCAATGTATTTCATACATCATAGTCACTTGTGACAGTTGTGACGTCGCGTCATCAAATGGGACGTTTTGAGTTTGATACATTGCTTGCTGAATTATTTTATATGTAAAAATAAGTCTTCTGTGAAACCTATGAAAGAGCGTTAATTAAAGCCTAAACTAACTACTCTTTGGTTATTCGCTCGTTTAAAAATTACGCGGTGTATATTTGATTGCATGTTTCCTCTACCATCTCCTGTATAAACCCAAACTTCGCAAATAGATGATGTCTGACAGTGTTGGCCGAACGTTAATTGCAATTGAGAATTAACCGTAAAAATATTCCCAAAGAAATAAAATGGAGTTCAGATGGATCAAGTCATTAACAATGCTATTATTGGAACTAAGTTCCTTATCGGACAATTGGTGGATGGGGCCATCATGGACTTCTTTTGTTTAAATTCTTTCTCGAGAATAAAAAGCCTAATTTCACTGACTAACGTTTATCCTATGGTGGCGCTGTTGGCATACAGCCACTCAGAAACATGTGGTAAGAGCGACGATCTGGGTTCGATCCCCGGGTATGTAAGCAAATATTACTTTTTGTATTTCTTTTGCACTTGAATTTCATATTTTTTAATCAGTTTCATATCAGTTTCAGCTTGTATGAAATTTTTTTCTTATATTTAGTTCTTCTCTCTGCCTGTAAGTAGCATTTTTGGATTTTGTCAGCAGTTTCGATAATTATTATTTTGTCGATTATGTTTTTTTTGTATTTGTTAATCAATAATATACTACGTTTATTGATAATAATATAGGGAAAAAACTTGATCTTAAAGAATTTTGGAACTGATCGACTAACTTTGGACGTATTTTACAAGACCTGGAGGCTTGGCACGCGAAAAGGCGTATTATACAGTGAACAGTGCCATAATATGTGTATATTATATTATAGTTGCTTAAGTACCTTTGACAAAAGCCTTATCAAGGTTTATAGGGTAGTCGAAACCAACTTAGACAAATATTTATTAGGATTTATTATCTTTAAAACTTAAACGTCTTTTACAAAATGGCATTAAAATTACAAAAAGCTAACTTCCTTTAGTTTTGATACACACGCATACTTAAAAAATATCATCAATAAACAACATTAAAAATTCTTTGTCACAATTTTTTTGGACCGTGTTGTATTTTTTAATATATCTAAACACATAAATTGAATATAATTAGACGACTAAATAACGAAAATAGTTAAGGATTTGCTTAAGATATTTAATAACTTTTATGCTAGACTTACAAGTTACTCAAAAGGGCTAAACTAAACGCAATCTTTATCCAAACCTGACTTTATTAAAGTTCAATAAAGTTAAATGTAAATGTAATATTTAGATAAAGTTTAATGTCGACATGTAATATTTTATAGCCCTTTTTGCTAAGTCAGTGGTACTTATATTTTGTCTTAAGTATAAGAAAAAATCAATGCTTGTGAGCAATTTTAAAGGCTTATTTCTAGATCGATATAACGTGTAAAAAGTGGAAACAAATACAGGATGATTCAGGAGGCTTGAGCAGGATCAACCCTACGCATTCAGTAAGAAACAACTGCTGCGTACTAGCATTAGTGAGATTAACGTTAATTTATTTTCTAAACCGAAATAAATGTCTTTTTCGAAGAAAAAGTGACCAAGTCCTCCAGTGCCCAGGGCTATAATCGAACCAGCATCCTCTGCTATCGCAGCCAGGCGCCTAAACCCCTCGGCTACCCGGACCACTATTTTACTACTGTCGGTATAATGCAAACGATCACTAAGCTAAGCCACGAACAGAGATATGACTAAACTATAAAATGTTCTTAGTTGACTACGGAACCCTAAAAAGTATAGGAATGAACACGTATGTACACATGGGCAGAGACGGCGTTAAGCGTGGGCGACGTGGGCCACGGCCTACGGCCTCGCGGTCTGAGGGACCTCGCGCCTCAAATAAGTATATCTTGGACACAACGTTAAAATATTCGTTATTTCTTGCGCCACCAGAGGACCTCGCTAAATGTACCTTGCCCAAATACCATTTTGGTATTGCCCCGCCACCGCGGGTTAGTAACAAATGATCATGATGAAAGTGTATAATTTTTTTTACCGACTTTAAAAAAATAAGTTCTCAATTCGTCGAAATGTTTTTTACGGTAAAAGTAATTTTATATCGCGGTTTTCCTCGTGGCTTGTGATATTAATTAATTTAATTATGAATAGATCGATTATATGTTGTTTTTTTGGTAATTAATGTTAAACATTTTTATCAGCTTTGTTTCAGTTTTTCCCTAATCGCTGTATCATCAGGACGCGTCTAAAATCGATTTTCTGCAATGCAAACGTTTGAAGAATTCGTTATTTTTTGCAACGAACAATGTTTGGACGAAGCAACAGCGAACTATAGTGTATGTACAGAGACACATTTCGTAGACTGTGCTATGTATCCTAAAAGGATGCTTGGTTTAGGATACTTAGTGCCAGTTACTGTTTTTCTCGTGGTTATAATGCTAACCGGATTGCTGGGAAATCTGAGTGTGTGCGGTGTGATACTGAAGCATCCGAGCATGCGCTCTGAGACTAACGTATATCTCTTCAGTTTGGCCATTAGTGATATACTTCTACTAGTGTTCGGTAAGTTTTATTCGCATCTTAAGGACCGGCCTTGCGGGTAATAAGAATGGGGCCAGTACAGCGGTGACACGCACACGAATTCGAGCCAATCGCGCAGTCTAACGCAACTAGTTGAGAGCAATCGCGCGCGTGATGAGAAATTCATCAACCAATTGCGCTGTGGCTCGAATTCGTGAGTGACACCACTGAACTAGCACTATTCTTAGTGCCCGTAAGGCCCGTCCTTAGTTAGATATATGTCAACGACTACGGGTAGGATTATTATTACGAGGATTATATTTAATTTTATTTATTTAAACTTTATTGCACACATAA
Organism: Cydia pomonella; assembly: GCF_033807575.1. NCBI lineage: Eukaryota > Metazoa > Arthropoda > Insecta > Lepidoptera > Tortricidae > Cydia > Cydia pomonella. Next base: position 16,359,230 of record NC_084716.1, on the reverse strand, counting down.
CATATACATATATAAAGAAAAATGTACAAATGGCGAACTTAATGCCAAAAAGCATTCTCTACCAGTCAACCATTGGGTCAAACAGAGACATTGGTGTATGTTGGTGCAGGAAAAATTAATAACAAATAATAAGGAAAAAACTAAACTCGAAGTCAAATAATATTAAAAATATATAAATAGTTAAATACTACTACTTATATAATGCATAAAAGATATACTAATACATATAATTATGTACATTTACATGATGGTGAACCTTATTTAAGTTCTTCTGACAGAAGATACTTGCGAACTTGCGAAGTAGTCGTTTGGAAACAGGTTTGCTTGGGGCTTGTCGAATAAAGAGAGGGAGGGAATTCCAGAGACGGATTGCCTCAACGGCGAAAGAGTTAGACACAAAACCAGTACGATGAGAAGGAATTATAAGAAGGGTTATTCTTTACGTTTAATTGAATTCACGTTGCCATGTGCAATGGCAATTAGGATTATTTTTGAAAAATAAATTGCAACTAGCATGCAATTCAAAACAATAAATGGATAATTTCTTTTCATTTCATTTCATTTATTTATTTCAATCAATCAGCACTAACAGCTAAACCTTGTGTGCTAATTGGCATTATATTACTAAGAGTCTAACATGCATTAATCACTTTTAAAGATACAATAATTGGAAACACGAATTGCAATAAACAAAATAAAATAAAATTGAATTAATGAATCATACGTACAATAGTGAAATACAGACTTAGGAATAATAACAATGTTACAATTTTCTTAAATAAAATAATTAAAATTAAATTTATGTCTACAGTATAAATTAAAAAGGTCAGAATTAATAATAAGTGAATTTTGAATAATAGGCAATGTCACATTTTACTGTAATAAAATTAATAATAATAAATTCAATTGTACAGAATAAATAAGGCACTTCAGAAAAATACGTCAAATTGGGAAAATAATAATTATTGATTAGTTTTAATACCTAATACATATACACTCATTAGTAAATAATGGAGCTAGTGGTAGTGTTTTTCTTGATATAACAACATGATGCGGCTAGGAACTTGGTCTCTGTGGTTATGAAGATATCAAGTTGGTCATCGCAATAATATCATGTATTCAAGTATGATGAGATTGTGGGTGATTTTCGGAACAACCCCACATTTGTGATATATTTAGCACTACACGAATTCACAATATCACGCCGCAGTTGGGTCGAAGATCTTTTCGTTACCTTGTTTTGGACCACTTTGTCACGCTGTATTTCAAATAAATAAAAAATCGAAGTAATAATAATAAGTGCGAGTTCGTTTTACTCGCGCACCGAGGTTTCCGTACAAACTTTGAATTATCTCGTGTAACTATAAAGGCGAAAGACTTTTGATCAGAAGTAACTATACTAAGTATAATTGTGTACAGCGCCATCTATCGGCAAATTCTCTAACTAATTCGCGCGATGTAATGCACGTATACAATACAATATCACATCATTATCTCTTTTTATTATTATCTCTTTATTGCACACCTCACATGTCATAGTTGACAATAAATGTATGTTGGTTTTTCGAGGATAATTCTCTATCATGTGAAACGATTTCAGAAATTGTTCTTTTATCTGAAAAAAGGTGCCTTTAACGTAATCTCATATAAATTTCAAGTGCAATAAACCAAGTAAACTTGGTTGTTTGTGTTTTGACGAAACATGTAGCGGATTGCATTTGTATTTGCATGTTAGTATAAATAAAGTGATCAATAAAATTGTTTTTATTTGATTGTGTTCTCAAAATTAAAAAAAAAGTTACCAAGATAGGTCTGATTATATTTTTCGTGTAAAATTTATAGTAATGTGAATATTATGTAAAAAATCATAATTTTTCTTCGGTAAACTTCGGAGATAAGGGGGAACGGTATTTTTTCCACATTTTCCTCCATAAATCCATTTTTTTTCCACTACTAAAAAATTATAAAAATTGTTTTGGAATGGTCAATTTGGAATTTTTGGAATTTTGGAATAGTCACTAGACTTTGAAATTTTGCCCCCTCTTCATATTGGGCATTTCCCATAGTTATGAAAAATAAAATAACAAAATAATACTATCAATGTGTCTGGGTTAGCGTTCTTCATAACCATTCCAAATTTGAAATCTATAGCTTAAGTGGTTCTCGAGATATTTAGCGTTGTGACAGACTGACGGAAGGACGGACAGAATCGCACCATAAAGATTCCTTTTGTACCTTTTTGGTACGGAACCCTAAAAAAGACGAGACGCTATTGCCAGGCTGACGCAACTAGGAACAAAATAAGTTTTGTATGGAACTTGTTTCGCAAATCTTTGCCAACGAAGAAAAATAAAACGTCAGTGCTATTTATTCTGTCAAGTTTACATCAAGTCAACTGTCAGCCTAATTGTTTTGTTTGTTATGAAGGCTTCAATGTTTTGTTCGGGTATTTCGTGCAATTTCTTTATTATTTAGTGAAAATATCGAAAATAGTGAACCGTGATCAGAGTAAAGAACGAGTTTGTTACAATGCCACCGAGAAAACGGTTTACTAAGTGTGAAATATGTGGCAAGCGAGCCACTCGAGAGAATCACGAAAAAAGGGATTTTATGGCGAAATTTCCCTTGGATAAAGACCGGTACGTATTGCTTTAGATACTTTTGACCTTATTTTGGTGCAGCAGGCTTTAAACACATCGAAAATTTGATATTTTATATTATGTTTAGTTGTGAACTAGGGATGTACTAAAACTATCGATAATTGTATGTTTATTTGTATATCACTTAAGTAATAAAATAAAATATGTGAAATTTCCTGAGAACTTGCATGCAATATGACACAAAATTAATTCGTCGAAGATTTTCAGTGTAAAATTATCTATCATCTATGCATTAATGGTCATTATTTAACATATTTGATTTAATTATATATGCATATTAGCGCTAAATAATCAGTTGATCATCTCATTACCAAACACTTGGAATATAAACTGTACATAACCAAGGCTGTATGTTTTCAGATGCAGGCAGTGGGTTAAATTTGTTGGGAACGAAGACCTGATACATCTTCCCATAGAAAAGTTACATTTATTGAAACATGTATCTGCAGATCATTTTGAAAATAGTGCTTTTAATTAAAAAAAAATTAAGAATAAAAATAGTGAAGGATTTTGTAATTACAATCTGAGTGTAACGAGGTATTCTAAAATAGAATCCTAGCGTAATGAGGGATTCAAGTGTTAACGCCTATGGGTGGTATTCCACCTATGCAATTTCTTTGTCCAATGTGTATTGCTTCTCACATTTTGATTAATGACAGAGTGAGACGCAATAATATTGGACCAAGAAATTGGATAGGTGGAATACCACCCTAAGGTGGAAATATTTTTGCTACCACGTGATAAATTTACATACTGCTTTGCACATCACCTATGAGGAAATTATTATGGTACAAATAAATAAATTTAATTAATGGTAATAAAATAAAATAATTTAGCCTAAGAAGTATGCAAAAAGAGGAAAACAGTGATCCCTCCTAGTAGGGAAAAAAAGTGCTACTTTGATCCTTCCTAGTGGTGAAGAACAACAAGGTGTTCTAAAAAAAAAATCGAGTCCACATTAAGCTCGACCACATATTAGTCCACTCATAGAACTATCCACTATATAACATACAACTTAAATGTGGACTCGATCCTAACTTGATTTCGAGTACAAAATTTGTAGACAAGTCTATATTTCAACCCTCCCCATTTTATCGATATTGATAAGAAACGCAAGCGTGTAGCGTACTACGCTATTTAAATTGCTTATGTTGGTACTATGGTTCTTTGACAGTTCTTTGTCGTACATTTTGGTAATGATTTGCGAAACAAAGGGATTCCACTCGCTAGTATGGAAGTCCCGTCTCTTAAAACGTAGTGATTATATGCTCTTTGGCTATTGCAAGCTGTAGATTACATTTACAATGAGAAAAATTAAAAACTAAATTTCATCTTAAACAAAAAACTACATAAAAAAAAATACCTATGTAAAATGTATAATTGTTGGTGCAATAAAGAATATTTACTTACTTACTTACTTACAGTCCGTCACATTTTAGGGAGCAAAAAACAAAACAACGAAAATAATTTTGATCCATGTTAAGACGCAATTATCGAAGAATGATAACAAATGTCTGGTTTTGCGACTATTCATTCCATGAAAGGCCTATAAATTGCTAACCTACCATTAATCGGATCTTCTTAATTAAACCTATTTAATTCGACGTTTAAAAGTTTTCAATGAGCCCACGCGTATTTAAATTATACCCAAATCGTATTGAACCTTCGCTCGCAAAAGGGCTATTCAAAAACGAATTATGGAGCCAATTTGATTCCTATCTCGTCGATCGCAGATATGATCCAATGTGTTACACAGCTATTTGTATATAAATATATAAATGTAAACGGACTCAAAGAGCAGATTGATATTAAAATAAAATAAGAGCTCCGTCAAAAAGGTTTTGTACGGAGCTCTGATAAGCTGATTTACCACTTTCACGTATTAACACAAAATAATACACCGTGGGCTGGTAAAACCCGACAAATTTTAAAGGCATATTCTTGACCGCATTTAGAGGCTAAAATGTCAAGCAAAACTTTCTGGAATCGGTCTTGTTTAAAGATGATGATAATTCTTGTGAAGATTTGTTTCTGTAATAACTAAGTAAAAAACGCCTTTTTGGCTGCGATGCTGCCACTATGTGACTTGGTTGAGACATACCTACTGACAGACATTAAAGTAAATAAAATAAAAATACTTATTCGATGTATATGTTTTTTTTTTCGCCAAGATGTAAATAGTTATTTGTACAACAAGAGAGCAAAGTTTGATATTTCTTCGAGTGCTTGTTTTGAGTCCCGTGCAAGCGAAAGATTAATATAGAAGATAACTCGCTACGCTCGTGAATCTAATTTAGAATCTTGAGCGTAGTAAGGGACTCAAAAGCGCACGAGATGTAAATAACTTTGATCTGTAGTACACAATTTTTCACGTCAGTCAGCCATCAAAAAATACAACCTGAAAAAATGTAATCCGTCTTTATCACTATTTCACTCATGTTTTCTGAAGGTATTCTAACAATTAACTTTAATTACCGCTTTAAAACAAAACGAAAGAAATTTCAATAAAATGATACGAAAATAATGAATTAACGAACATCAATTGACAGTTCAATCGTCAACTTTGTTAAAAAAAACTTTGTAAGATACGGTCCGAATTGCGGATACTACTATTTGTCAACTATAGTAGAGATCGTTAAAAGTCGTTAAGTAGAATTATTTACTGCGTAACAATTGCGTAAATTTGTATAAGTACATTGTTTTGATTGTATAATAAAATAGGTACGTAAAATATGGTATTTTTATTAAATTTTAAACTTTTATTTTATTAATTAATTATTACGAATGAAGACTCGTAGGGTGTTTTGGAACGATGCGGTCTGACTTATTTCGGGGGTCTATTATAAACCGTGAATATATCGTTGAATTACGTATGCACTTTTATTGTCTCTTTCTTTTTGCTAATGACGTGAAAGGGACAGACAATAGAATCCAAATACTTGTATTAGGCCCCGCACGTTGAAATAACATTCGAATATGAAGGTCACTTGTATGTTATTTTGTCTCACTCAGTGAACAAAATGCGATTTTGCTCACTGTTTTTAAGCAGCAAATTACCCTTGTGCCAGCTGCTGACGTGAAAAATAAATAACGTGTCGTGTGCAATAAACGCATTTTCTTTGTGGGCAGTAAAACATTTTTTCTTCATGACTTCAAGCATGCGTGGTTAAAATTTGTAGGGGTTTTATCAGCCCACGGTGTATGTCAGTAAAGACATGGAATTTCGTACATTGATGCACCTGTTCCTATATCCATCACATGCCCGTAATTATAGTGCTGGTCCGCCATGAAGCCAACGTCAATGATACTGTGCGGGTGCAAAGCGGGACAACAATATAATTATTAGAGATGCAACGAATAGTGGCTTGGCTGAATACCGAATACCGAATATCCGGCGGATCCATCGGCCGAATAACCGAATATTCGGCCGCCAAATATTCGGATAGAAGTTTTACCTAAAATGAAGTAAATTCGAACGCGCGCGTGCGTGCGCTGTGCAAGTTGCAACTTGTTTCTCGCTGTAGGCAGTCTTTGATAGAATATATGCTTACGGCCCGATTCGAAGAATGAGATACGATAACGATAAGTTCTGGTTTAGATAAGTTCTCATTTAGATATCGTTTGTATAATTGACAGAAGCAGCTCGATTCGGGCAACCAATGTCACATGACGTTAGAAGACGTTAAGACGTCGTTTAGTTATCGATCTTTTAAAGATCTTTCCAAGATCATAAACGTGTCTTAATCATTCTTCGAATCGGGCCGTTATTCTACACGCAGTGCCTATTGAATTGCGAACATTGCGGTGCGTTAGTTTTCGTCGTGTGTGTAAAAAAAATATTTTGGTCATATTTTTGTACTATCTATGAATATAAAGGTAGTCTGAAAGGTTATACTGATCTTAATAATTGATTACTTGTAGTTTGTTACTTTTTTTACCCCCCGTTTACCGTTATCTACTTGTTAACGTTCTATTCGGTATTCAGCCGAATAGTGAAATTGTGGCCGAATAGGCCGAATACCAAATAGTGGCCGAATATTCGTTGCATCTCATTCTCGTTGCAATAATTATGCGTGTGCAATAGAGATAGGAAAAGGCGATATACGAAATGTTTCGTGTTAATAAGCGTCCTATCTTTAGAATGAATCTATCGCAAACTATGCCCAGCTTCAAACATAATGCCCGCTACAAATACGGGACGAGATAGCAATATGGCTTGCTCCCTCTTACGCATACCATTTATACTCGGATAGAGCCACATTAGCCCAAATCGTGTACTCGGCATAAAATTACGTAGTCAGTAAAGGTACGATTCTAGAATTTCAGCTTATTTTAAAATTACAAAGTGGGCTAAATTGAACTTGAAAGATTTGATTAGACAATCACTAAAACAGGCAGGTAACAAGCTTAAGTAAGGTAAACCGGGATAAAGGGCCATCACATTTACTCACGATACGACGTCGTATCGTGGATAAGACGTCGTATCGTGGGTATGTATGTTGGCTCCGCGATACAACGCCACCGTTGCACGACGCCACCAGGCTGACGCAACTAGGAACAAAATAAGTTTTGTATGGAACTTGTTTCGCAAATCTTTGCCAACGAAGAAAAATAAAACGTCAGTGCTATTTATTCTGTCAAGTTTACATCAAGTCAACTGTCAGCCTAATTGTTTTGTTTGTTATGAAGGCTTCAATGTTTTGTTCGGGTATTTCGTGCAATTTCTTTATTATTTAGTGAAAATATCGAAAATAGTGAACCGTGATCAGAGTAAAGAACGAGTTTGTTACAATGCCACCGAGAAAACGGTTTACTAAGTGTGAAATATGTGGCAAGCGAGCCACTCGAGAAAATCACGAAAAAAGGGATTTTATGGCGAAATTTCCCTTGGATAAACACCGGTACGTATTGCTTTAGATACTTTTGACCTTATTTTGGTGCAACAGGCTTTAAACACATCGAAAATTTCATATTTTATATTATGTTTAGTTGTGAACTAGGGATGTACTAAAACTATCGATAATTGTATGTTTATTTGTATATCAGTGTAAGTAATTAAATAAAATATGTGAAATTTCCTGAGAACTTGCATGCAATATGACACAAAATTAATTCGTCGAAGATTTTCAGTGGAAAATTATCTATCATCTATGCATTAATGGTCATTATTTAACATATTTGATTTGATTTATAGATGCATATTAGCGCTAAATAATCAGTTGATCATCTCATTAGCAAACACTTGGAATATAAACTGTACATAACCAAGGCTGTATGTTTTCAGATGCAGGCAGTGGGTTAAATTTGTTGGGAACGAAGACCTGATACATCTTCCCATAGAAAAGTTACATTTATTGAAACATGTATCTGCAGATCATTTTGAAAATAGTGCTTTTAATAAAAAAAAAATAAGAATAAAAATAGTGAAGGATTTTGTAATTACAATCTGAGTGTAACGAGGTATTCTAAAATAGAATCCTAGCGTAGTGAGGGATTCAAGTGTTAACGCCTATGGGTGGTATTCCACCTATGCAATTTCTTTGTCCAATGTGTATTGCGTCTCACATTTTGATTAATGACAGAGTGAGACGCAATGACATTGGACCAAGAAATTGGATAGGTGGAATACCACCCTAAGGTGGAAATATTTTTGCTACCACGTGATAAATTTACATACTGCTTTGCACATCACCTATGAGGAAATTATTATGGTACAAATAAATAAATAAATTTAATTAATGGTAATTCAATTAAATAATTTAACCTAAGAAGTATGCAAGAAGAGGAAAAAAGTGATCCCTCCTAGTAGAGAAAAAAAGTGCTACTTTGATCCTTCCTAGTGGTGAAGAACAACAAGGTGTTCTAAAAAAAATCGAGTCCACATTAAGCTCGACCACGTATTAGTCCACTCATAGAACTATCCACTATATAACATACAACTTAAATGTGGACTCGATCCTAACTTGATTTCGAGTACAAAATTTGTAGACAAGAGTCTATATTTCAACCCTCCCCATTTTATCGATATCGATAAGAAACGCAAGCGTGTAGCGTACTACACTATTTAAATTGCTTATGTTGGTACTATGGTTCTTTGACAGTTCTTTGTCGTACATTTTGGTAATGATTTGCGAAACAAAGGGATTCCACTCGCTAGTATGGAAGTCCCGTCTCTTAAAACGTAGTGATTATATGCTCTTTGGACGCCACAACGTGAAACGACGTCGTATCGTGGGTATGTGTGTTGGCCCAAATGTGTCTCTTGTGGTAAATGCATCTAAGCAACATATTACGAACGAGTGAGCGAAGCGAAGTAAAGTTCTTACATTCAACTTGGAACACAGCTTGCTAGGGACACATCCCGACATTTGGATGTTTTAAGCTGAACTAAATAACAAATAAATATTATAGGGACAGTCTTACACAAATTGACTAAGTCTCACGGTAAGCCAAGAAGTATTGTGTGTGGGTACTCAGACAACGATATATATAATATACAAACACTTCAATAAATAGAAAACAACAATGACTCGAAAACAAATATCTGTGCTCATCCATCACACAAATAAATGCCCTTACCGGGGTTCGAACCCAGGACCATCGGCTTCATAGGCAGGGTCACTATGAAGTATGAACCCACTAGGCCAGAACGGTCGTCAGAATTGATGGAAAATAACTTAAGTTTTGTTTTAATTTAAATCAAATTAGGTAGACGTGTAGTTAAAGGCTTTTAGTCCTTAAATTATGAAAAGGCTCGATCAAGGGATTATGGAGCTAGAAGAGCCTATAAGGTCAAAAAGCTATTTGTGAGGGTTATTGCTATTCTGGTCATCTTATTTGCAAGAAAGTATGCTCGAGTTTGGTATCAATTGAAATTGCTCGGTTTGCACATTTATAATTTTTTTTCTTTTTTTTTAATTTTAGACATTTAAATAATTAGCTAGATGATGAAATAAAATAAACATAACAAGAAAGATTACGGCTTACCACAATTACCACAGATACAGTTTATTTTATTCTCTATGATGACTAAATCTATCAGTTAAGGGCTCCACAGACCTTGCAATAAATCGCGCGCGGTTTTCAATCCATTGCAGACTAAATAGGTAGATGCAACAAATATAATTATAGTTTTTGGCGAACCGCAAGTTCTCAGTTCGGGGCGAACTACTAGTAACTATTATAGCAGTGTACATTAAAAGTTCAGTGACCACACTTCGAACAGAGAGGGTTGCAATAGTTCTAAAATGTTCCGTTTAGAAGAAATCTTTAAAAGACGCAGTTACCTCAAGTGACGCAAATATCCCGGTTGACGTTACATTACGTTAAACAGAAATAGATGTCATATACTAAAGAAAAAGTGACCAAACCCTCCATTGGCTGAGGCCGGAATCGAATCGGCGTCTTCAGCTTACACTAGGTACTAATAAACGTCCCACTATACCACGGCGCGGCGATCACGGCGGTACCAGTTTCAATTGTGACTGCATGTTAACGAAAATGAGTTGTAATCTTATAACTGATATTGAACTGTACCCCTAGTGTAAATTTATTCGATAGCGTGACCAGACGTACGCGTTTCCGTTAACTTTCATTTTGTATGGAATTTGGAGATTCCATAACGTCCCGCTTGGCGCGCTGTTTCTAAATCCCATACAAAATGAGACTAAACGCAAACGCGTAAGTCACGTCACGCTATCGAATAAATGTAAACTAGAGGTTCTGACTTTCATAGCAATATATTATACAAACTGCGATTTTTGATGTTCGCAGTCGTTTAAATTGGTCATTCGATCGTCAATTTTCGAATGACCTGGCTGTCGAGTTTCCGAACTTTGCGAGCCGAGGGCCTACTACGAACCACTTCCCTCATTCATTCATGTATTGTCTCTATGTCGCTCGAATTCGCAAGAGTGATAAAGAGGCAGATAAGGAAATTTCTAATTAAAATTTTCGTGGCAGGCCCTCTAATATCGATCGAGTCTTCGAGTTATTTATCTGAACTCGTGTAACGGAAGTTTTAATGAACGTTCTTTTGCGACGACTCGAAAAGTTACCGAAATGTTGGGATCGACCAATGAACTCAAATTATTACCTCGTTAAGCAATCTTTCAAACATCTGGGGATCGGGATAATTTGCTCGCCTGCCAACGAGTTATTTAAGTTAACAAAATGAGAAAAATAATGCAAATGCAGCAGTTATTTACTGTTTTTCTGACTTAGAGGCCGTGGCTTCAGGATATTTTTTTATTTTTACAAGCTTTTATTTAACTTGCTACTTACTATGTATATAACCATGTATTATTGTACAGGTCAAACCTTGCATGATAAATTTGATCCACTTTCCGGTTTCCGAAGAAGCTGAAAATTTGTATACATATGCAAGTTGGGTGACAATGAAATATTATGTTACAATCAAGCTGATCTGATGATGGAAGCAGGAGTTGGCCATAGAAACTCAGTGATAAAATAAAGCAACCTAATTGTGTTTAGGGTTGTCTGTGGAAAAAAAGTACGGCCAGCGATGAAAGCTTGTACCAAAAATGAAATTTTTGCCATTTTTTGTTTCGGTTTATTATCTGTATTGGGGGAAAAACAGATACAGGTCAGTAATATATGTACGCAGATAAGATTATAAAAAGATAAATTTAGCCTATAGCGTAATACAACTCCCACCAAAGCGCCAATTACATCCACACTTTCCCATATCGGACCCGAAATCATTCCGGATGTCGGACCTGATAATCGTTTTCCGTTTCACGGAATATAAGCACATCGTTAACAATATTTACATTACAGACAGGGAAATCAGGCTGTCGACTAGACGGAAGGATTTGGAATGCAACTTTGTCCCACGTCTTAATATCATGAAGCATGCCGCTAGCTATCAGTCAGTCTTTCTGTTTAACAAGTTACCAATCGAACTGAAATCTATTTTAATTAAAATTGTTTAATGCAAGGCTCAAACAGTATCTTTTGAAAAAATCCTACTACTCTATAGCAGATTTCTCATCAGACGATCAATGCTAGTGTTTTTTTCTCTAAGACACTTGTCTACATTACTAAAAGCAATAGGGTTGTTTCCATCTACAAAATAAATCTTAGGGCAGAATTGTATCCCAATAAATTCTTTTGGATTATAAGAACATGTTAAACTACTTTTAGGGGACCTGTAATGACCATATTTTTGTAAATATTGAATTTCAAATATCTTTTGGCACACGTCACCAAACTCAAAACGTCATTGAAGATTCTGATGACGTCACAACTCTCGGATTGACACTGTTGACAGGTAGGCGATAAACAACAAATGACAAATGTCAGTTGACAGTTCGTATCTTCTACGTATGTATGTAGTTATGTGTCAAACCGTAAACTGTGAAGTCACACAATTTTCAAAGAGCGTTTTGGGCGCGAAAGCATCTGTCAAAATATATTTTGTTAATTTAACATATTTAAAGCCGTTTTTAGTATAAAAGTTGAATTTTAGGGCAACTTTTAGTTAATGTAGAACGTAATACAAGCGTTTCAAAAAATTGGAAACAACCCTATTGTTAATGTTTTATATTATTGTAATAGGAATTTATTCAGTTATTTTTAAGTAGACCGACATTTGATTTGACTTGACATTGTAATTTTTTTGTAATTTCTAGTAAGTGATTGTTAAATTGGAAGTGTACTGTGAATTTTTATTCTAATAATTTTGTAATTCTGTTGACATTGTAATTGTAATTATTTATAGTTATCTTCAATATTTATTTTAATTTTTAATAGGTACAATGTAGATCATTTTAATTATTAATTAATTATGTTCGACACAATATAATAAAAGAATTAATAATAATAAATATATTATCTCTACAGGTATGTAAAAGTACGGGAAGTTTTAAATTGAGAAATTTCCAAATGCAATAATTTGAGAACTTCTCATATTTTTGTTTATTTCTTGTGTAATAATCGGGAAATTTTCAAGGAATTTACAACCTTTGGGAAATTTGAAACTTGTATGTAAAATGTATTAAAGTCGTGAAGACAGATACTTTGTTTAATAGGGTTGTTTCCATCCACAAATCTTAGGGCAGAATAGTATCCCAATAAATTCTTATGGATTATAAGAACATGTTAAACTACCTTTTGTGGACCTCTAATGAGCATATTTTTGTAAATATTGAACTTAAAATATCTTTTAACACACGTCACGTCACCCAAGTCGAAACGACATTGAAGATTCTGATGAACTGATGAACTCACGGTTGGACACTGGGCTATAACCGCGAAAATAGAAGTTCGTCATTGCGGGCAATTTTCTCTGTCATTCGAATTACGTCTTAGTAAGAGTAGAAGAAAAAGATCCCCACAATATACGATTTTCGGTTTTTGCGGTAGGCCCCCCGATGTCTGTTCCAAAGAGTAAAGTAAGTATATAGGTCTGTTCTCACACAAAATTTAATACTCAAGCCGTAGCCATTTTGGTGGTGGGCAATTAATTGAAGCTTCGATATCTGCACTAAAAATTAACATCGTAGAAATGATAATGGATAATAAATACTTTATGATATATACTAACTCATTATTACAGAAAACATATTTTATTAGTTGGTTAAAAACCCACACGCACGCATATACAGCTTGCCCACCACCGAAATGGCTACGGTTTGTATATCCAATTCTATTCTGCACTGAAAATAGACAACGGGAGGCTTTGGTGTTACGTGTGTATGTACCTATATAATTACTTTACTCTTTGGTATGTACATGGTTATGTGTCAAACCGTAAACTGTGACGTCATACAATTTTCAAAGAGCGTTTTGGGCGCGAAAGCATGGATCAAAATATATTTAAAGCCGTTTTTAGGGTAAAAGTTAAATTTTAGGGCAACGTTTGGTTAATATAGAACGTATGAAACGTTTGTAACGTTTCAAAAAATTGGAAACAACCCTATTCGCTACTACTGATGCTGACTGTACTTGTATGTTATCTACTTTGATCTGGATTTAAATGTAGCCATTACTGCTAATTACCCATTAGTATGTCTGTATTAATTAATGTGCTGACGTGTTAATTCTAACTACCATTGCGAACGATAATGACGCATATTAATTGGAACGAAGTGAATCACTAATTGGCGTATTAAATGAATTTATTTAAACAACGTTTTCTGAAAGGCAGCAGGAAATCTAAAAGTCCCTATTAATATTATAAATGTTAAGTTATTCCTATCTGCCACGTCTTCACAATGAAATCACTGAACCGATTTGGATGAGTTTAGGATTATATTTCTGACGGAAATATATGTTTGTGTATTGTAATTGTTAATAAACCAAGAGACGAAAGGCACTCATTTCAGCCGAGGTAGCCAATAAGCTGAGGCTGATGACTTTTACCCGAGTTAAATAAACACTCTACTTTTCATTTCGAATACGAGGAAAGGAAAAAATGTGTTTAAAAAAATGACTTAATATAAACTTTTATAGTATATCTTTAGGGTACTTTCAATTAAAAATTTAGGTAAAAGTATCGTTATTTATGGTATTAGGAGTTAAATATGAGAATCGAAATTATGTAATTTTAAAACTAACAGAAATCCTTACATTTTAAACTAATATACCTATATACAACAAAAAAAAACAAAAAAAATACTCATACTTGAAAATGAAATGAAAAAATGAAAAATCGTTTATTGGTCACAATCATTGTGTTACAAATTGAGAAAGGGTTGGGACCTCCTAGTAAGTATATCAATACTTGTGACAGGAGACCCCGCTCTTCCAGCAGCAAGTTAAGGTTATATTAAACCAATACAATGCACGTTAATTATGTAGGTACAGAAAGTAATGAATTAAATTATAATTTGGCTAAAGTAATAGTTAAGTTAACAGTTTAAAGCAATGTAATAATCTCAGAGTAAAGGGGAAATAATTATTTTAGAATATAGCATAAAGTTGTTAACATTAAGAAAATATGTTAACAATGTTAAACTATGTTAATATTGTGTGTGAGTGTATGTGGGTGTGAGTGTTTCGTGTTAGTTCGTCTGTATTAGTGAGTGTGTGTGTGTGTGAGAGAAAGAATGTTTATGATAAATACATTTGTGATTAGATTATATGATGATTTGAATTTATGTATATTACCTAGCATTAGAATGTAATAATAACTCTGTTTGCTCATAGTTTAAATTATTTAACCAATCCCGAACTACTTTTTTTACATTTATATGTCTGAAGTGGATAGATAGATAGTGTGGCATCAACTAAATTATACAAGTGGGCTGCTTGAGAAACATACTGCCGCTTTGCGAACACAGAGTTTAGTTTAGGAATGGGGGCAGCTTTAGGTTTTCTCCGACGTGTGGTACTAAGTTCTTTGTATTTGAGAGATTTGTGTAATCTTAATATAGCATTTAATATATACAATTTGCGCATGGAGAGAAGATTTGATATTTGATACAGCTCAGTTGTAGGGAATCTGTAAGGTTTCGAGTTCATGACTTTTAGCAGACACCTTTGGCCTCGTTCGACATCAATAAACTTAGTTTTACTTGATCCTCCCCAGATGGTAATGCAATATGTCATAATGGATTCGGCCAAAGCAGTATATATGTGTTTTAATAAATCCAAAGATGCGATTTGTTTTAGTTTTTTAAATAACCAGGTTAGCTTTCTTATTCTGCCGTTAACATATTCGACATGCCCATACCAGGAGAGACGCTGATCAAGAATAACGCCAAGGTATTTAATGGATTCAACCTTGTCAATGTTATTACACTGACAAAGTTGAGTGTTTGTTAGATTACATCCATGAATTTTTAATAATAGGGTGTTAGGTGGTTGCGAGTTGTTGTACTTAGTGAAGCATATGTATTTAGTTTTGGACTCATTTAGTGTAAGTAGGTTGGATCTTAGCCAGGCAGATATCTTATGTAGTCCTTTTTCTGCCTTTGCATACACTTTGTCCCAAGAAATGTCACTGAAAACAACAACAGTATCATCTGCATATGAAATAATGCTACCTCCGTCAATTCCAAGGTTTGTCAGGTCATTGATGTAAGCCAAAAATAAGGTGGGACCAAGGACACTTCCTTGAGGAACTCCAAAAGAAATAGACTTCTCATCGCTAAGATATGGACCAATTCTAACTTTCTGGGTTCGACTATGGAGATAGCTATTCAATAGGTCGAGTGGTTTTCCCCTGATTCCCATAATCTCAAGTTTGTGAACGAGAGTGGGGAGAGAGACAGTGTCAAATGCCTTTTTCAGATCAAGGAATATAGCTAAGCATTTACGGTTTTTGTCAACAGTTTCAGTTATTATCGACGTTAGTGCCAATATCGCATCCTCCGTGGATTTACCTTGTCGAAATCCAAATTGTTTATCGGATAGAATTTCGTATTTGTTCAAATAATTAGAAAGACGTGTGTTTATTAACTTTTCAATTATTTTTGAAATAGCTGGGAGTATAGATATAGGTCGGAAGTTATTGACATCATCCATCTCTCCACTCTTGTGCACAGGAATAACAATAGCTCGCTTAAGTAGTCGTGGGAACACTCCCTCAGCAAAGCAGAGGTTTGCAAGTCTACAAATAATCGGGACAACAATGTTCCTAGCCAGCTTTAAGAAGCGGGTAGGGATATCATCCCACCCAGAGGCACTATTAGATTTTAAATTCATAAGTATACTATCTACTTCGGATTCATCAGTATCAAGCCAAACGAAAGAAGAAGGATTAAAGTAGTTAGTTAAGTTAGGGGTGTCGTTCGGAACTGGGAGAGTCAGAATATCTTCCGCGAGGTTTTTACCCGTATTGGCAAAAAAATCATTTAAATTATTGACAGCATCCAGAGGGGTTAGGTTAGAATTGAAGAGTGCTGAAGTCTGATTATTTGTTGATTTATAATAAGTTATGTTCTTAATTGTCTTCCACAGTGCTTTAAGGTTGCCCTCTGTTTTAGTCAGTAACTTAAAACTTAAAACTACCTAACCTAAAACCCGTTCTGTATCATGCCCGGTCCAAAAGTCCCCATCACACTCGCAGCGTTGCCGCGCTATATGGCGATGGAGACCTGTTGGAACAGTCAAGACCCAGAACGGGGGTCGTTACCCCTCTCCCTCAGCCACTGACCCAGTTCTCTGAACAATTCGCACACCTCGCTGCACCAGGGTCGCCGGACCCTCCGGCCCCCGCCGGGTCGAAACAGCCGTGTTTCGATAGTAACAGCCATAAAATATAATCGTACGTCTCCTGTAATCGAAATTGTCTACAACAAATACATCATGATTGTCTACAACAAATACATTTAATACCAAATCTTAATTCCTGATCGTAAAAAACATACATAGAAAGTAAAATGCTCTAGTGCAAAACCGTACCTCTTTCTGCACACTTCATAGAACAACAATGACCTTCTTTAAGAGACCTTCTTTCTTTTTTTTCACATTTATATTAGGATGGATACAGATGAAATTTTAGTTAGTATTAATATTTCAACTTGTATAATTACCCCTTCCCTTCTCTTTTTGTAACATGCATTGATATTATGTATAAATTTGTACTTTCTCCCCAACTCTACACTACCCCCTTGGCTTTCAACCCCTAAGGGTTCACGACCCCTCGTCCAAGAGCTTTATTTTATTTTACTTTTTTTATATTTCGTGGTGACAAACAAGCATACAACCCGTCTGATGGTAAGCAGTCTCCGTAACCTATGTATGCCTGCAACTCCAGAGGAGTTACATGTGCGTTGCCGACCCTAACACTCCGCACCCTCGTTGAGCTCTGGCAACCTTACTCACCGGCAGTAACACAGCATTGAGTAGCGTCGAATAAGTGTCGTTATTATTATACCTCGGAGTTTTGGGTGTGGGAACGTTTTACTCTAACTATAAATAGGTAAAAAACTAAAAACTATTTTAACATCTATTTGCATATAGAACTTACCCTATTTTAAAGTCATAGCTTTTTTAAGAAATATTAAATCTTATACCTTTAAACGAGCAATTCTTGTATATATATAAATATATATTTCTGTGATCTCGGAAACGGCTCTAACGATTTCGCTGAAATTTGGTATATGGGGGTTTTTGGGGGTATACAATCTATCTAGATTAGTCTTATGTTTGGGAAAACGCGTGTTTTCGAGTTTTCATGCGTTTTTCTTTCGACGCAGAATATGGTCGCTAATTTCGTCTTGCCGGCCACTGTCCGTCTGGTCCAGCGGGTTAAGTTAAGACGCGGACTGCTAAACGAGTGTTACGGGTTCGAATCTCGCCCGGTGACAAACTTTTTTTTTTATATGTTCAAGTTTATATATTTTTTTTAATTTTTATTGTTTGAGACAAGTTTAATTTTAGTAAAAAAAATGTAGTTAAGATTATCACCTATAGACCACCATATTACAATAAATAGTTATAACCGAGCAAAGCTCGGTCGCCCAGGTACTATAGTTTTATATGAAACAAATCTATCTATAGTTGGTGATCAGTAACGCAGGCTTCGTCAAGTGCACATCAAAGCAAATCAACTACAGGCTTCGCCGTCTACTTAGAAATGATGTACCTAACCCGCAACAGGCTTTGTCAATCTTTATCAATAAATTAAACTAAGCTAAGCACCCCAGACCGTAGCCGGCCCAGTCTGGTGAATATTTTACAATAAGCAAAATCATAAAAATACACAAAAACACATGGTTGACAGTCCTCAACTGTGCTTTTCTCCAGTTTTCTGCCTCGCACAGCTAAACTATGGAATGATCTGTCGGTGTCGCTTGCGGAAGCAATCTTCTTTTGTTTTAAGCGTCAAATTGTGACACAACGTTTTGGCTATGGAGGATAGAGGTACAAATATAATGGTAATTTGGTATGGAGGTAGGAGAACAATCTATGTGTATGAAAAGTGTCCATCAAAAACCCTTAAATAGGTGGCGCCACAAATTTTTGAGACTGATAAAATATTCAAATCACTGACAGCGCACTTCACTACGTCTACTCTAGAGCCACCGTAGAGATTTCGAACAATTAAGTATTTACAGTTGCCAGCTCGCTGCTTGACACTTTAGCAACAGTTCTCCCGTAAGAAATTGTTGTCTTTAGCTGTACCCTCTATAGTTGAATGCCAAGACTATGGAGTTGGCATTCAACCATCAAATAGTAGTAGATAATCCTAATTTGTTTTTAACTGTGTAAACCTACGAATAAAATAAATTTACTACAATTTTTTTTTCATTGCAAGTTTGAGATAAGTACTATACAAAACTCCCTATCCGTCTATATCTACTTGGCCTGTAACCCTTCGTTTCCCGGCCTCTATAGTAATGTACTATTAACCTCTTTGATGTGCCGGGTGTCCATGGGCGGCGGTAATCGCTTACCATCAAGCGATTCGTCTGCTTGTTTTCCTATATCACAAAAAAAACATTCCCGCTCCCAGAACCCCGGGATATGTTTATTGTATATATCATATTTGCTATCGCTACCTTTCTTGTTAGTTCGACATTGTGTCCAATAAGCGATTCTAGTTATTAAAATACTTCCTTTGAAGCCTGCGGTTTGTAATATAGATTATCTTGTTTGATCTTTAATAAGGGCAAGGCAAGGGTAAGGTAAAGGGATCTTTAACGAGGGGCGGGAGGGGTTAGGGTCGGCAATAGGCTACGGATACTGCTTACCATCAGGCGGGCCGTGTGCTTGTTTGCTACCGACGTAGTATAATTTTTTTTTTATCGGTTATCAAGGACCAAATACAGTTTAGAACCATGAAAGCGGGACATCTTGTATGGGAATTATTAAATAAATTAATTAATAAATCATACACAGATCGACCTAGCCCCAAACTAAGCAAAGCTTGTACTAACTTGCTTGCTTGGGTACTAGGCGACGATATATATATACGGTGGTATTATGGACCCTAGCAGTGGACCCACTTCTTGCGATTATGTCAGGCCAAGACTATGACACACAAGGATATGCCGACGACCTTGTAGTCATTATCAAAGGCCCTTGCCTCCACACGATATCCAACCTAATGCAAGGAGCTCTAAACACAATATTCAAATGGTGTAAAGAAAATGACTTGTCCATTAATCCGAGCAAGACTGTGATAGTACCATTCACAAGGAAACGAAAGCTCGGAAAACTCACAGAACCAAAACTTAATGGACAAATAATACCGGTCTCAGACGAGGTCAAGTACCTAGCTAGGGGTCACTTTTGACCAAAAGTTAACTTGGAACCCTCACCTGAGAAATATTATACAAAAAGCAAAAATGGCCATGTGGTCATGCTGTCGAATGGCAGGAGCAAGATGGGGCATAAGACCCAAAATTGCTATGTGGTTATACACAGCGGTAGTGAGGCCCATTATTACCTACGCCTCCGCAGTCTGGTGTAACAAAACCAGCCAAAAGACAGCAATAGAAACTCTAAACAGCCTGCAACGCACGCCTTGTTTAACAGCAACAGGTGCCTTCTCCTCGACACCGGGGGCGGCCCTAGACGCACTGCTAGACATTATACCACTCCACTTGCAAATGCAAAAGGAGGCCAAACAGTGCGTCTATAGAATATGCACGCTAAACAGGCCGAAATGGCGCTCTCAAGCATTAACCAAACTAAAGGCCTGGGTTTTTGCAAATAGAACCCTTAGCATGCCCTAGGATGACACGCACACAGAATGTCATTTTACTAAACTGTACACAGTAGAAATTCCTCCTAGAGACAAATGGATCAACGACCAAATGTACGTCGAAGAGGGAAGCCATATTTGGTACACTGATGGTTCCAAGAAAGGCAGTGATGTAGGATGTGGGATCTATGGTGAGAGACCTAAGTTCAGTGCTAGCGTCAGCATGGGCACACAGGCCTCAATCTTCCAGGCAGAAGTCTACGCCATCAACAAATGTGCGGAGATTAATCTGGATAGAAACCTAAGACACCAACATATCTACATCAACTCAGACAGCCAGGCTGCTCTTCTGGCACTAGAATCCCTGGAGTCAAACTCGAAACTAGTCCAGAACTGTAAAACAAACCTAAATGCACTGGCCAACTCCAACAAAGTCATACTTAGATGGGTACCAGGGCACTCCGACATTAACGGAAACGAAGAAGCGGACGAACTTGCTAGAAAGGGCGCAGACACACCCCTGGTCGGCCCAGAACCGTTCTGTGGAATCACAAAACGGGATGCATATTCTCTGCTCAGCAACTTAGAAAAAACAAGAGCAATCGATTGGTGGAAATTCGTCAAAGGACAAGAACACTCGAAAGCTCTAATCAAAGGGTTCAACAACAAATTTGCTAAGGAGCTCTTAGAGCTCAAAAGACACAAAACCTGCGCGGTGACCAGAATATTGACTGGACACTGTAAGTTGAACAAACACATGTTTCAAATTGGGAAGAAACAAGACGCGACATGCAGGTTCTGCCATGAGTCAGAGGAGACTGCAATGCACATTCTCTGCTCCTGTGGACCACTAATGTCAAAAAGAAGTACCCACTTAGGGCGGCACTGATTGCAACCCTATGAGGTACAGAACATTACGGCCCAAAGAATCTGGAATTTCCTGGATTCAACGGGCATCAGTAATGAACTTTAAAGGGCTGTCACAATAGATCACTACCTGGTCGACGTGGCACTCAAAGGCCCAAAACCACAATAATAATAATATATACGGTGTAGATAAAAACTTACCATACATAGATCATCCATGACTCGGGTACAAACATTTGTAGGCATAAATGATCTTACCGGGAAGCGGGACATCAGCTTCATAGGCAGTGTCACTACCCAAGTACCCAGTAGGCCAGACCGGTCGGATTTTAAGAAGATGCTCTTTCTGCTCTTCTTTCCTTCTGCTCCGCTTTCGATGCTCCTGAAAGTATTTGTTTAGGTACGTTATAGGTATATAGAAAGCATATCTGAATATACTACTATTTACAACACAACACAAGCCTTCTTGAGCTTACTGTGGGGCTTTGTCAATTTGTGTAATAATGTCCTATAATACTTATTTATTTATTTAATTTTTAATAGAAGATTACCACTTGTCATAATGCCATTTGATACATAATGATACATGTATCAAATGACATTACGGCAGGTATACGGTAGTTTTATTACAATTATATTAAACATTACACAACCGTGTAAAATATAGGTATCTCAAATTAGAAATTGTTAACAGATTGATTCTAAAATAACAAACGGCAGAAAGGACACTATATAGGGCAGAAAGTTTCTATCTAAGCAAAAAAATATTCTATGGAGATTTATAGAATATATCTAATTTACCTGTATACATACTCTTAGACAATCACATTTGTCTGGGTGCCGCATATAAAACCCGGGTAGTAGCACTGATTTTCTTCATATATCAGACAAGGGTCACCTTATGGAGATAACTGAGCCCAATTACCATATTTTCTTTTCCCTAAGGTACGAAACATTATTTTACAGACATCGCTTTGGCTTTTGACCTTTATGATGATGGAAAGCCAATTTTGAAAGGGATTCACACGGAATTTGTAAGTCTACAAAATACGTGTATACCTAAAGACTGGTTACCTACGTGGGTGTAAGAAAACATTTTCATTATTTCTTCACAACAGCTTTTCCTCGCTACTAAGGGTCACAGAGTAATTTCGGATTTCAATAACACCGAGTAGTGATGGAATAAATTGTCCAAGGAGCCAGTTCAGAGTGTATTGACCGTGGGGTACTGACAATTTCTGCAATAATGTCTGAAAAGGTTGTAGACCCCTGCAAACACGTTTCCATTATTATTATTATGGTGGCTCCTGGAGCCCAAATTAAGATTTAATAATTTGTTACTGTTTTGATCGTATTTTGATACAACCTTGAAGATCGCTCACACTGATTAGTGCATGCGAAATGAAGTACGTACCATCGCCCACACTGTTATCTGTCCATCGGTGGACCTTATTACAAGAGGCATAAGGTCTACCAATGGACAGTTAAGAGTGTTGCTGTTTGTACGTGAGATACGCGTCAATCACCAAGACGATCGTATCTTCAAAGGTTCTAGCAGGCTAAGCGAACTAGAGGTGCCCCCAACGACGGATTTGGTCATTCTTTCAGGTGGTGTACTGGCAAGTCCTAAGAACACTCTATGCTTAATATCAGTCCTCGATCTTCTTTTGTTTTCGAGTTATTCAGGATAATGCAAAATAATCAGCGTATCATTAAAAGTGGTATATTTTGTAAACTGTTCAAGTTGGATTAACAAAACAAAATTATATTTGACAATAATAAAATAGGCTACAAAATACACATTTTTAACCCACGTCATGTACTTATACTTCATTATGTAAAACTTAGATATTGTATTATAATTTATAATTAAGCGACTCTGTAAATGCCATACGAATAAATAAATAAATTATGTAAAAAAAAACATTTTATTTTTCTTCAGATTTATTTTTTTACTTTTCGCGGAGGCGGACATGACGCACGAAGATTTACGCAAATAAATATTTTTATATGTGTATGTAGCGGGTACTAGTGGCTATCCATGCATATTTTTTCTGGAGGTTTGCCTCCGCGAAAAGTAAAAAAAAATATCTGAAGAAAAATAAAATGTTTTTTTACATAATGAAGTATAAGTACATGACGTGGGTTAAAAATGTGTATTTTGTAGCTTATTTTATTATTGTCAAATATAATTTTGTTTCGTTAATCTAACTTGAACAGTTTACAAAATATGCCACTTTCAATGATACGCTGATTATTTTGCATTATCCGGAATAACTCGAAAACAAAAGAAGATCGAGGACTGATATTACGCATAGAGTGTTCTTAAGACTTGCCAGTACACCGCCTGAAAGAATGACCAAATCCTTCGTTGGGGGCACCTCTAGTTCGCTTAGCCTGCTAGACCCTTTCAAATGTCGAAATTCTTTTCGTAGTCTTGTTTTGAACCACTCTGTCACGCTTTTATTTCTGTATTTTATCAAAAAAAGAGTGCTATTCCATGTCTTTTTGGCTGTAGATTGCATTTACCATGAGAAAAATTTAATAGTAAATTTCATCTCATACAAAAAGTTACACTCCGTCACATTTTTTGGGGACAAAAAACAAGACAATGAAAAGAAGTTTGCCCTATAATATATGCTTTATTCAAGTAGGCCTAGCAACAAGCTTTTTCGAATAGTCTTTTATATATATTATATTATTAGAGCAATTTATTGATGTCAGTATCATTCCATAATATTTGAATTGTTAAGCAGATGTCAAATAAAATAAAAAATATCCAAACCATAACAATTTGTTAAATTAGAATCGACCTCCAGTATTGTTTCCTTTGTGAAAAGGAAACTCGTAAATCTCGTGATTTTTGTGGTGTTTATTAATACAATAATAATCTTGTTTACTTGCAAATTTACTCTTCCTACCGTGGCGCTACTTAAAAATAATGTTATAATAAAATTATAAATTTAATCGCAGATATACTAGCAGGTTAATATTGTACTTTTTTAATGTAAAATTATCGTTAATACTAATCCTACAAATTATGTGCTGAATGGCTATTTTCCTACGTGTTACCAACTGTTACTGATTCGGTGTTTGCACAAAAGGTAGAATGTTTAAATGACTTAAATGGAATTTTTAGGCCTCTTTTTTCTTATTGGGGTGGAAAGAGATCGTAATTCTGACTAGAAGAAATTTTACAAAAAATTACACATAAGTTGTTTTAGTACCCATATACAGGCTGTTTCCTGTAACAGGAGCAATAAATTAAAACGAAGATTTCTTAGATAATTAGTACTCATAATAACAATAACTTAATTTTCCAAAGTTCTTAAATTTAGAGAAAATAGCAATTAAAGTTAAATTTAACAGTCAATGGATGCCGACTATCGCGATATGATCGCTCAACGGTGGTTTAGTGTCGTGGTACCGGGGATGCTACTTCAGAAATAATTTTAAAACAATCGAGATTAGGTCTTATTTAGATGTACTAGGAACTATTTTCATTTGTAAGATACACAAAATGGCACCCGAATTTTGGTTATTTCTTTTAAATTTGTCCTCAAAATTGTGAAAATCTATCAGTCATAACTTTTTGTTCAATTCATTATGATAATTTAAAAAGCAATTTTTGATTTTAATAAAAAATAATTTAATAATAAAATACAAAATAATTGAAATTTGTGTGATATTCATTAAAAAATAAAAAATGTCTTCACACCTAAGTTTAATTACATAATTTAGTACATACAAAACTAAAAATAAATGTAATGTATGTAAATTTGTAACCCCCACCTTACAGAAAACCGCAGCCAAATAACACTAGACCCTTCTCATAGTGTTGTGTTCCTACCGGTGAGTAAGGTTGCCAGAGCTCAACGAGGGTACGGAGGGTCGGCAACGCACATATAACTCCTCTAGAGTAGCAGGTGTCCATAGGCTACGGAGACTGCATACCATTAGGCGGGCCGCATGCTTGTTTGCTACCGACGTAGTAGGTATTAAAAAATATTGAAATTTTATATGTCTTCGGATCAATTCTACGAATAAATTAATTAGAAATCCAAATATATTATTTCTAATTAATTCATCAAATCAACCATTACTTTCAACGACGTAAATATTTTATTATAGAAAACACAAAATAGTACATTACGATACAAGTGCGAAAAATAGGAAATTCGAAACGAGTGGCGATAAATTAAAACACGACAGAAGGGAGTGTTTTAAATCGACACGAGTTGCGAATTACCTATTCGCACATGTATCGTACAACGTTTTACAGTACATATGGCCCTTTAAATGTTCGACACAGTAACGTAATATGCTACTTCTCGCACTAGTGCTATAAAGTAGCCCCATATGTACTGTAAATATGTTTCCAGGCTTGGCACCCGAGCTGTGGTACTACTGGCAGATGTACCCGTACATATTCGGCGAGTTCACATGCCGTCTCACCAACTTCCTTAGAGCCACGTAAGTTATCGGTCGAGCGAAGTGAAGAGATTACTTTCATTTTACCCTTTAACTAATTTCTTTAAAGTAATAATTTAAAAATTTGCAAGCAAGTACGATCAAGGTTTTTTTTAATTAATTTAAAGCGAGAATTATTTTTTCCTTCTGCTGTCATTTCCGAGATACGAGACGGCAATATATTTGCCATTGTCGGACAATTAATGTCATTCATAAAGTACCCATGTTCATAGTGCGACTGGAACTTTATAGGGAAATTTAAATATTTTATATAATAAGTTATTTTTTGTTTAAAAACATAAGTTTGATGTTTGAAGTATGTGAATTATGATTATCAAAATCAAGCGTAATCAATTTTATTCGTATATATTTTTGTTCAAGTATAATATCAAAATATCTAAGATAATGCCAAAGAATTAACATTTTACAAGAGCTTGAATTACTTTTATCCGCTCTCCTTTTTTTTTGCAGATCGGTAGGAGTATACTCTCCAATGCGAACTAAAATTTATATCATCTAACATTGCGTATATTTAAAAAAAATGTCGGAGTTGCCTGACAGCATATATCTTACCCACTAAAGAGTTAAACAACAAATCAACTAAGGGCACATGTATTAAATAAAAACAAATACCGCTTGCAATGTATCCAAATGTAATTTTTCATATACTAACTTCGAAACGAAAATATCTCACAAAAATTAGAAATATTAAGCGTTTTCGAATTGCCCGATCTGGTATCTGATATCGGATACAAACCACAAAGGAGCATAAAGGAAGACTCATGCTAGACCGGGCCCGAGCCGAGGCGTCTGTCACGTCATTTTCTATGACGTATGGAAGGTAGGGGCAAGGAACAGAATCTCCATATACCAAAAAGTGTCCCACAAAAAACCATAAATAGGTGGCTCTACAATACCTAGAATACTCGAGAAAAAAAATCTAATCATGAACAGCGCAGTTTACTCCGTCAATAACGCGTAGGTTCTTAATAGCTACTCTAGCGCTACTCTGGAGTGATTTGGAACTATTTATAGCTGACAGCTGGACACTTTTGCAACAATTCTGCCTAAGGAGGTTCTGTTCCTTGCCTCTACCTTCCATACTGTAACGGCTGATCGGTCATCACGTAGTTCTTTCCATAGAAAACTAAGTGCCGGAAGCTATGGCCCGGCCCCGGCCCGGTCTAGCGTGAGTTATCCTTAAAAGTGCCTTTGTATATTTATTTATTATTTTTTGCTGTCCAAGAGAAAGCGTTAATACGATAACAAAAGAACTTGATGCCAAAGGGGATTCCCTAGCAACTGTCTGGTCACATCGGATCGGGCGATGTAGAACGCTCTGGGTTAGATATTATACATGTTGTTTATTTAGTCACATGCAATAATTTATGGCTGTTTCATACATTTTGACTGTCTGACCTTGACATTTTCTATGAAAGAGTTTTTTTTTCGCGATTAGGGGTTGGCCCCATAGTAAAAGTTGCTCAGTATGACCTATATATTCAATTCAGCCCGTAAATTATTGCTTTCACGGACTTTATACGAAAAATTAATTAACATTTATCACTTCCTTCTTCCTGAAATGCCACCATCATGAACTTTCCGGCTAGCGTCGGACCAAGTTAACTCTGCATGCCATCTGCAACAAAATGTAGCAATATCATCATTAATACCAACTTTCTATGAAAATATGACGTTTATAATGTGACTCCCACACTTTTTTCTATTTAGGTCGGTGAAATGTTAGCTTAGGCGGACTCAATCGAACTGGGGGGCTAGACAAGATGACAATCGTACATCGCCAAATGCCAAACGAAAAAAAATACGGGATGATAGATGCTACGAAAAATCACGTGACTATTTCCATACATTATTTGACATTCGATTGGCGTTTTATATCAACGATTGTTACATTGGCTAGGCCCCCTGACAGTCTATCTATTTGAGGCCAATCTGCCGCCGTGTGATGAGGTATGATATATACGAAGCGGAGTGATGCGTGGCTATTCTGTACGAAATATAATTGGATGGATCAACTTTTTAGTGTCACTCGTTGACATGGTTTCGGTTTTTTTTTGTCCCTGCGACACTCTTGAAATCCTGATTTTATAGTATTTAACTGTATCAAACATTAATTTTGTGGCAGTTTTATGTTATTTCTATAACAGGCCATCCAGTGAGCATGTTAGTAAATCATCATACAACATCTCTTCGTATAAACTGTACCAGTATTGTCCCTTGGACAACGGAACAAGATAACAACACAAAAAAAGTTGATTAGCCCAATTATTTATTCTGACGAATACTCGGATCAGATGATTTTTTTGCAGAGGCACCTGGGCTTCAGCGCTCACTGTAGTCGCGTTCTCCATAGAACGTTACACCGCGATCTGCCATCACTCTCCCTCACGTTCGCGGGACCGTAGGCGAGTTGCGATGGCGATACTCGCTATTTGGACCGTCAGCGTCGCGACAGCTCTGCCAGGGGTGCATGTGCACCATGTTGTGACGAACCCTGTTGTGGTGTATCCTGGTAGGTAATATCCCTACTAACATAATACATTAAAACAAAAATATTACTTTGCTAATCCGCGAAACAATAACACGCTAGTCAATCAGTGCTAAAAACCGACATACGAAAAAAAAATGTATTTTATGGAATAATAAAATTATAATAACGGCACATAGAATGTATAGCAAATTAAGCAAATTTTGTAGAACAGTTAAAAAAACATGTTGTTTTTTGTTACCCTATTTCTAAGAACTTTTTGATCCACCCTCGTACAAGATGTAGGCAGTAGTCTTGAATTCCGGTTCAAACAAATCAGTTTCTCGGAAACACGAAATGTGAATTAAATAGGTTATGGACGAAACGTTTTTATTAGTATCTACAAATAAATAGCGTACTTAAATAAGTAGTTTTTCGGTGAAGGAAAATATTGCGAACAAACCAGATTAATCCCAACCCACGTTGTTTGGAAAGGTCGATTGTAAACCTCTTTTAGGCTCTTCTTTTCTTCTTTTAAATAAGCTCTTTTAACGAGAGGCGGCGAAAACTTATAATAGCTAGGAAATTATTGGAACATAATTTTTCCATTGGCGTCTAAGATAGATGGGTAGGTTAGTTAGTAGGTATTTCTCGATTCAATAATATGTTTCGATTGGTTTAAAATATACACCTGCTAAACTTCGTGAAATAGTAAATACCTACTCAATTAGCTTTTCGTTTATTTATACTAAGTATACTAGGGACATTCTCAAGATTTACGAGTATACCAGCGTCGAAACTCCTTCAAATCATACTAAATGTATGAAAAGTTTGACGGAGTTGAGGCCGACCGCAGTCATATCATTTGAGAATCAACCAATACATTGTACTGTATTCTTCGAATTTCAAATATCTGTAGGATAGAGGTCAAGGCACATCGGATAGATTTTGAAAAATTACTTTCTTATCTTATCTTGAAAATGACTTCTTTAAACTTCTTTTTCTATTATTTTCAGGCACAGGAAAGGTCCCATTACTCACGCAGCTGTGCCGCGTCCCTGAAGACGACCAGTACAAATATTACAACCACCTATACGCCGCCACTTGCGTGCTGTTCTTCTTTATACCTATGGCTGTGCTGATATTAGTGTATATTAAAATTGCAGTGTTTATAAGGTAAACAATAAAGCATGTCTGACACTTCGTTTTCTATGATGGGTGTCGACGAACCGAAGTGTCGGAAGCGTCTGCCTGGACCCGGATCGTTCTAGCGTGAGTCATCCATTAAGATGATACTGGACGACCACTTCTCCACGCAAACGTTGCTCACCCAGCTGTGCCGCATTCCTTAAGACGATCAGTACAAATATTACAACCACTTGTACCCGACCACTTCTTACATAGGTACTGCTATTCGCTATGTGCACGGCTGCCACGCAACCTAGCGTCCGCAAGTCTAGGGGAAAACGTCAATTCACTACATCTAATAAAACTACTCCAAAACTAAAAACTACTGAACGGATTTTCATACGACTGTCATCAATCAATAGAGTGATTCTTGAGGAAGGTTTAGGTGTATAACTTGTTAAGGTTTTGTGTAAATTGGTTGAAATATAACTAGTCTGAAATAATCACGCTGGCTAGGAGCTTTAATCAAAAACGCTGCCTAATCCGTTTGAGCTATAACAACACAATGTATGGTGGGGTTGTCTCTCTTTCATGGGTCTACAAAAAAGTCCGCGTTGTTGAATGTCTATCTTTTAAGGATAACTTACTATACCCATTCTTAACTTCTAGGAAAAGTTCACATGATATGTGGCATTTGCATAGCTACTTACACGGATACAGTATTTATAATTATCAAATTATATACGTTAGTTATATTAAGCATTTCATACAGATTACAATGGTCCCTTATACCATATAATTTAAATTAATATTTCAGGAGAAATTGTAAATTAAATTTTCATTTCGAGCCATATAACTTGTACGAAATGATAATTCGCAGTTAGTTCTATTTTTTACCGCCTTATGCTCTGGGATCGCTTTTCTTACCCCCACCATGCACATCGCACGTAACCAACAACGTGTTTGTTGCTTTCAGATCGCACAGACAACTGGCGAGAAATAACGGCATCAGAAATAACTGCTCGGAGGATAATAAAATCTTCAAAGTATTAGGTAAAAGTTTACACACTAGTAGTTTTTACATTATTATACAAAGTGTATTTTTATATATATTCTATGGGTAGTTAGTATAGGCATATTTATTAACTTTCAAATGTTTAGTAAAAATTAAGGCGTTTATTTTCTTAATTCTTTAATTCAGCATACAACCTCGTTTTATTCAAAATGGCGTACTTACCGACGCGTGTACTAGAAGTATGCAATATAACATACATCACGATCAAATAGAATTAAAAAAAAAATGCCTCTGTTAGATAAATAAGACAAAAAAAAATTTAATTCATTTCATGGCACTGAAAGCTACGCCTCGATTAAATTTGCAATTTAAATACACGTGGAAATAAGCTCCTCACATAATTTTTTAATGACAGACAACCTCCTTATATTTGTTTTATTATACTTTTTTCTCGCAATTGTATTAATTTAAATAAACACCTTGTGATATACGAGAATACATAAAATTTCCCCTATCCCTAGTGCCCCGCCGGGCACAGATGGGGATAGGCGCTACATACAAATCATTCCCATCTGTGCCCGCCTCTTGTATGGCGGTGGTCACGTGAGGCGGGCACCGATGGGAGTACATCCATATTATGAATAAATTTTATAAAGTGGCCATGTAATTTTGCGGCTGGGTTAACGTGCGCAAGTGTCATTTGTACTTGTCTCGTGATCAGCGCTCGTACGTAATGACATTTGCGCACTTGCAGTAACATGTACAATTTCTGAAAAGGATATACGGAGTCGGCAAATAAGAGTGAAACACTTTGTTTTTAAATTTTAATTAAATTAGGTGCAAAAGTTACTAAATATTTTTTCATAAATATATTATTCAGGGTTGGCAAATGTATACGGAAGATAATTTCTGCCAAATGCCAAATGTGTATGTGTTAGTGTTGTTAAACACGTTGTTTGCTCGATTAATTTCGAGAAAAAGTGACAGTGATTGGCACCATAATTTCCCAAATTTTGCAGCTCATGACTTATTTCTGTGGTGCTATCTAAAATTACGTCTATGAAATTATGGTAACAAGCTGATGACATTTAGACAGTTAAAACTGACTAATAGACACAAATTTACTAAGATAACCCCGAAAATGCCTGCTGTTAGAACATGTACATTACATGTATTTGCCAACCTTTAATTATATATTTTTAAATCAAGAGTTAAATTTAAAAACATAATGTATACTTCTTATTTGCCCATACTGTAAGTATGTAATAATTTTCTTTTTTTTTTCCAGTGGCAGTGGTGCTTGCTTTCTTCATGTGTGGCGCCCCGTACCACTACCAACGGCTAACCACAATATACAGTGACTCGGTACAGCCTGATATCTCCAACAAGCCGTGTACTTCCAAATACGAATTAATTTGTCATTTGCAAGTTGTTTTCAAAAATAATTTTATCCCAAAACTTTCTGATATATTTCATTCGAAAGTTCTGGCAAGTTAATACTAGAATTTGGAATGAGATTTGTTACATAATCATGACAAAAAAAGTTTTGATAACATTCCTAGTCCTCTCGAAACTTACTACAACGATTTAACATAGGCGATATATAATATCACTGATATAAACTTTCACGATTTTTACATATTATTAAATTATAGAACAGGACTTAATCGCGTAAGTGCGAGTAGTTCGAAAAACTCGCGCGGCTAGTAGATGTTGATGTCAACTTTATCCAGTCTTCTCCGAGACCACGGGGTCAACGCCGTCCTCAAAACGTCGGAGGTAAATGTAGAACTTAATACCAATGTTAAGACCTTAATACAATAAGATATATATTGCGTGCTGGATCTCGGCAGATTGTGATGAACTTTTGTAAATAGGTACTAACACCTTTTGTACTCACTTTCATGCAATAAAAAAATATTAATAATGAATTATAATGATTAATAACTCAAAATATGTTATAAATATAGGCGTTCCAAAATTCAAGCGCTTACCTAGTGACAAATTGTACAAATTGCCTTTAGTCGCACCTGGGCAAGCGACAAATGTGCACATGCTAAACAGCTCCCACCCACCGAAAGAGAAAGAGACACCGAATATGACTAACATTAATGGAATGCGAAAATTAATAAAACATAACAGACTTCTTCGTAAGTATAGAAATATATATGGAAGTACTTTTTGTGCTCCTTATGTATGACTATAACCTAATTTTTCTATAGTTATATAATATTGTACCTTTACGCGATTAAGTCCAGTTCTATAATTTATATATTATCGTTTAGCAATAAGATTGCCCGTTGTAACCTTTGTTCTGTGTATTAACCTAGTCTATTTATATCAGCTGTTGTTTTGAGGTGTGCAATAAGGAGTAAGGTAAGGTGGGACAGACGAACATAGTTTATTTTGCTCGGGGCAAGACAAACAGTATGTCTACAAGTGTTTGACAAGTGTGTGACAAGTGTTTGCCTTGCCCCGGTGATAGTCTTACCCCAACTTATCTTATTGTATTGTGAACAGGATGAGTACCCGGAGTATCACAGGAAAATGTTCGTGCTAACGGCGCTGTTTTACTATTTGTCGGCCACAATCAATCCCATTCTCTACAATGCCATGAGTAAGAGGTAAGCCTACATACACATAAAGTTTATGTTGTTATTTTTTAACAATTCCATAATGTTTCACCCTGTTTTTAATTTTTACTTCCAGCTTTTTTGCTCTAGCAGGCGCAAAGCGAGGCCTTAACTCTTTTTTTAGGGTTCCGTAGCCAATTAGCAAAAACGGAACCCTTATGGATTCGTCATGTCTGTCTGTCTGTCCGTCCGTATGTCACAGCCACTTTTTTCCGATACTATAAGAACTATACTGTTGAAGCTTGGTAAGTAGATGTATTATGTAACTCAAAAAAAAAAAATTCCTCAAACCCATACGTGTGGGGTATATCAAAAATGATAGTGAAATTTCTAATATCATTTTTTTTTTAAACTGAATAGTTTGCGCGAGAGACACTTCCAAAGTGGTAAAATGTGTGTGTGTGTGTGTGTGTGTGTGTGTGTGTGTGTGTGTGTGTGTGTGTGTGTCCCTGTAACTTCTAAAACAACAGAATGATAAAACTAAAAAAAATATATGATGTACATTACCATGCAAACTTCCACCGAAAATTGGTTTGAACGAGATTTAGTAAGTAGTTTTTTTTGAATACGTCATAAATGGTACGGAACCCTTCATGGGCGAGGACGAATCGCCTGATGGTAAGAATTACCGCCGCCCATCGACACCTCCAACTACAGAGGAAATGAAAGAATGGAGGTGGAGAAGCGTTGTAAATGCTTCTTGAAGGTTCGAGAACCACGATTTTTTTTTAATTTGTCAAGAAAAGAATTAAAACATATGCAGACTACGGAGTATAATTTTAATAGGCGTTGCCGTAAGACTAGTTTTACTCACTCACTGCTAATGTACGCTCGTAGCGCTAGCTGGGTGTTTTTTTCATTTGTTGTCAATTTTTTTTGTCTGATTTTAATAGACTTTGGTAAGCCTAGGCGGAATGAATACGAAAAATCCAATATGGATTTAAAAAAAATGTAATTTTCCGTCGAGCGGCGAAAATGCCATAGGTTTTCGTAACTCAGAGGAAGGGAGGAAGGAAGGAGGAAGGAAGAGGAGGTTTTGGAAAATATTTATTGCGCTTATATTGTACAGAATATAGAACACTATCTAGCCACCAAATTTTATCAAAATCTGACGAAAATAGAAAATCGACAAAAACATTAAACGTATTTTCAAAACTGAAGTGATCCCATACGTGCTCCGTGAACAAAGTTTTGTACGAAGCACTAAAAATGGCCTACCCATAGCCAAAAAGGCCAAAATACTGCTACATAGATAATGGTTCGTGAATAGCGTTAAATGGGTTATTTGTGGGTATTATATTTATACAACGTCGATACCCACTAAAGTCGCCATCGTGCATCAGATATATCGGAGCAGCCAAGGTGTGTGTGTACCTGAAAAAAGCTGAGATGTTTCGATATTTTTGAGCATTTTCTCCGAAATCTCATGGCGACTGTACATTCTACTTAAGGATGACTCACGCTATACCGGGCTGGGCCCGGGCCGAGGCGTCCGACACGTCATTTTCTATGACGGCTGATCGGTGATCACGTGGTGCTTTCCATAGAAAACGAAGCACCAGAAACTTCGGCCCGGTCCCGGCCCGGCCCCGGCCCGGTCTAACATGAGTCATCCTTTAATCGGCCTTGGATTCAAAAACTGCCCTTAAATTTCCTTATTAATGTTTAACCGAAAAAAACAGAAACAAAGGACGCTGCGCCAGCCTCTTGTAAAATTCAAGAGAATTCAAATCGGTGAATCAGCAATTTATTTTATATTGAATAATTCACTGCGCAGATTCATTCGTCTCGGAACACTCCAGTATTTACTCGATTTTTATTATCTTTTACGAACTCTAAGAAGATGGAGAAATATCACAGGCTTATCTCATACCTACTTAAATACAATATTTTATTCACTTTTTCCTGTGCCGTCTATCCCGAGATGTTTATTATATTTGGTGCCCTGGGCCGCATCATATAATAAGCACAAATGCATTTTTTTTCGGTGTCTTCTGGAAGCGTGGGGCCTGCGCTGCTTTTTGCAGCCTGCCGTCCAGGGCCATGGCCCCCTTAGCCCTAGGGTAAATACGCCCCTGCGTCGATCTCTACATATGTGCACGGCAGCATAGTAGTTGTTTAAAATTTCGTATATGGGTGGTGGTCAAATATCGTACTCGAGAACCATACATAGAGCAGAAAAATCGTACCTACTCGAGAAAAACGCGAAAAGTTGACTAATAATTTGGTCAGGATCCTTATCAAACTCAGACGAAGGTTAACTAACTTTAGTTAACAATTATTTAGGAGTTGAAAGAATTTCGCATAAATAAGCTTGAGGTTCCAAATTAGGCACAATATGAGGTAAATTTTAGCTGCACGTGTGTAAATTATGAGTAATAATTGTGTGAGTTCGAATTGTTTCATTATTACACTAAGTGCCTTATAAAAATCTTCATGCTTACTTCTTAGGGGTTCTTTCTAATACCAATATAATGAAAATAATTGGTTCCAAAAACACCACCATATATGGCATATTCACCACAATAATGGTGTCAGTCCTCAACGTGCGTTTCTCCAGAAAATTCCTGCCTCGCACAAACTGTGGAATTCACTGACGCCTGCAATATTTTTCGGACCGATACGAGCTTCAAACCTTCAAGCAATCTTAAATATATTTTTATTTCTTAAATATATTTGTGTCTAATTATGAGCACAAAAGTATTATAATTTTCTTTTTGTCTGATTTTAATAGACTTTGGTAAGCCTAGGCGGAATGAATACGAAAAATCCAATATGGATTTAAAAAAAATGTAATTTGTCGAGCGGCGAAAATGCCATAGGTTTTCGTAACTCAGAGGAAGGGAGGAAGGAAGGAGGAAGGAAGAGGAGGTTTTGGAAAATATTTATTGCGCTTATATTGTACAGAATATAGAACACTATCTAGCCACCAAATTTTATCAAAATCTGACGAAAATAGAAAATCGACAAAAACATTAAACGTATTTTCAAAACTGAAGTGATCCCATACGTGCTCCGTGAACAAAGTTTTGTACGAAGCACTAAAAATGGCCTACCCATAGCCAAAAAGGCCAAAATACTGCTACATAGATAATGGTTCGTGAATAGCGTTAAATGGGTTATTTGTGGGTATTATATTTATACAACGTCGATACCCACTAAAGTCGCCATCGTGCATCAGATATATCGGAGCAGCCAAGGTGTGTGTGTACCTGAAAAAAGCTGAGATGTTTCGATATTTTTGAGCATTTTCTCCGAAATCTCATGGCGACTGTACATTCTACTTAAGGATGACTCACGCTATACCGGGCTGGGCCCGGGCCGAGGCGTCCGACACGTCATTTTCTATGACGGCTGATCGGTGATCACGTGGTGCTTTCCATAGAAAACGAAGCACCAGAAACTTCGGCCCGGTCCCGGCCCGGCCCCGGCCCGGTCTAACATGAGTCATCCTTTAATCGGCCTTGGATTCAAAAACTGCCCTTAAATTTCCTTATTAATGTTTAACCGAAAAAAACAGAAACAAAGGACGCTGCGCCAGCCTCTTGTAAAATTCAAGAGAATTCAAATCGGTGAATCAGCAATTTATTTTATATTGAATAATTCACTGCGCAGATTCATTCGTCTCGGAACACTCCAGTATTTACTCGATTTTTATTATCTTTTACGAACTCTAAGAAGATGGAGAAATATCACAGGCTTATCTCATACCTACTTAAATACAATATTTTATTCACTTTTTCCTGTGCCGTCTATCCCGAGATGTTTATTATATTTGGTGCCCTGGGCCGCATCATATAATAAGCACAAATGCATTTTTTTTCGGTGTCTTCTGGAAGCGTGGGGCCTGCGCTGCTTTTTGCAGCCTGCCGTCCAGGGCCATGGCCCCCTTAGCCCTAGGGTAAATACGCCCCTGCGTCGATCTCTACATATGTGCACGGCAGCATAGTAGTTGTTTAAAATTTCGTATATGGGTGGTGGTCAAATATCGTACTCGAGAACCATACATAGAGCAGAAAAATCGTACCTACTCGAGAAAAACGCGAAAAGTTGACTAATAATTTGGTCAGGATCCTTATCAAACTCAGACGAAGGTTAACTAACTTTAGTTAACAATTATTTAGGAGTTGAAAGAATTTCGCATAAATAAGCTTGAGGTTCCAAATTAGGCACAATATGAGGTAAATTTTAGCTGCACGTGTGTAAATTATGAGTAATAATTGTGTGAGTTCGAATTGTTTCATTATTACACTAAGTGCCTTATAAAAATCTTCATGCTTACTTCTTAGGGGTTCTTTCTAATACCAATATAATGAAAATAATTGGTTCCAAAAACACCACCATATATGGCATATTCACCACAATAATGGTGTCAGTCCTCAACGTGCGTTTCTCCAGAAAATTCCTGCCTCGCACAAACTGTGGAATTCACTGACGCCTGCAATATTTTTCGGACCGATACGAGCTTCAAACCTTCAAGCAATCTTAAATATATTTTTATTTCTTAAATATATTTGTGTCTAATTATGAGCACAAAAGTATTATAATTTTCTATGTATTCTCCGAGCGTCCTTAGTCTGGGTCCGGTCTGAGAACCAACGCCGGGCATGTCGGCCCGGCACATGCTGAGACTGGAACCCTTTGTCTAATACGAGTACAATCATAAACTCATTTGATCTGTATAAATTATTGTATTTTTTACAATTTTTTTCTTCTATTATGTAACTTTATTTTCCTGTGTTACACAGGCGCATACAGATGTGACAATAAACGATTCTTATTATTATTCTTAAAGGCATTTGCAACCCTTCTGGTGTTGCAGCTGTCCTTGGGCGACAGTAATTGCTTAACATCAGGCGGTTCGTCTCTTCGTTTGCCTCCTAGCTCATAAAAAAAAAACACTAAAATTACTACTAATGGAATGTCAACTTTTACCCATCTTTTACCTAACGTTTTATATTACAGGTATCGAAAAGCATTTAAGGAGGTCATTACCAGGACAAGAACACAACAAATTGTTCCAATGACTACACTAGCCAAGGGGACCAGCAAAAAATATACGACTACCGCAGATTCTTTTATCGCAGTAGCTACTAGATGTTGATGAAACATATCGGTTTTTTTTAGATTTTATAATATAGCAGAACTTAACTATACTTAGTCTAGTTTATGAATATGTGTACATTTTTTCACCTTAGGGGTCATTCATTCATTACATCACACGTTTAGGGCGAGAGTGGGAAGAAAATGTGACATGTTTTGACAAGAGGAAGGAGGCAGTCACAAAATTTGTGACGTTACTTTAACTTCATCAGTAAGAGCAGATTTTTTTTATTCGCTGTGCAGTCAAATAACGAGTTTAATTTTCTTTCCTAATCGGTTGTGTTATAATTACTAACTAACTACTATTTCTTTTGTTAAAAAATATTTTGATAAAATATTAATAGTACCTAATTCGATTCACTGATTTTGTTGACAAAAAAATGCCAAAAATATGATGTCACACCTGGTGTAATTTGGCAAAACTGACAAGAAGGGGCAGGTCAAAAATCTAGAAATTCGTTTCACGTTATTAATGAATGACCCCTTATTGCAATGGCCTTACGGTGAAGAAATATACATATACATGTATTTATGAACTCGATTGTACAACATCGCACCAAACTATTTCTAAGGCTATGATAAAAATAAACGACAGACAAAAATAAAAACGAGTAGGTTATGATAAATACTACATCTGTCCGTCAATACAACAATCTATAAACTTTAAGTTTGTTTATTTTGATTTTATGCTCGAAATATTGTTTTTAATATTATACAGTAAAATAGAACTTGTAATATAAAATATATTTGAAGGAGGTTCAGTTTCCTGTTATTTGAAGTCCACGTTCCCACTGAATAGTTTCCTAAAATGTTATGCGTGTCATGTCAAGGTCCTTTGATCTAAAATTAGTGTAATACGACTTTTCCAAAGTTAAGAGTAATTAGTAGTACTATACTATAAACTATAGGTAGAATAGATAATTACCTTGGTATAACATATTTGTAAATACGCGTCTTATTACAAAGTTTACAAATAGGTAGGTGCAGTCAAGTGTAAAAATATGAGTGCACACAAGTTGCTCAAATGTCTATATGTCGGCGAATTAAGAGCTATGGTTTTTGAGTAAATAAGTTACGTGCACTCATATGTTTACACTTAACTGGCTACTTCCCGGTTTTGAGCACAAACAAGCTTCATTGAACTGGATTTAAACTTATCGTAATTAACATTCCTATAGATTAATACACATATGTAGTTAGGTCCTTATCAATTACCTACATATATCTGAAAAATACATATCTACCTTGCTATATCCACTTTTGCCCAGGCGGTGGTTTCCAATTTGTGACCGCCGCCATACATAAGGGACAAATGAAAATGACTTATATGCGAAAATACCTAATCCCTTCTGTGCCCAATGGGAACAAATGGGAATACACCATATACTATAGGTACGTATAGGCTGATAGCGCTAAGGGTAAATGAGTTTTATCTAACAAAAAGATTGAAGACCAGATCCTGGTGTTTTTGGGTCATTATCACTAGCATATTCAATCTTGATGTTAAAAAAAGTCCCAATAGTTGAAATTTGTAGGTTCCAGTACGTCACGCGCAGACAAGTGAAAAAATTGTTCACACTTATTACTGGCGTAATAGAACGGACATTTTGGGACACCTTTTTTTAATGGTAGGAGATTGGAGAACGCTGTCGCTTCTGATTAGAATGAGAAAAGGATGAAAATTAATAACTATAATCTATAACGTTTTCGGCACTGTATTGTCAATATTATATGTAATATTTTCTAATATAACTTTTCTGTAATGACAGTTTGTGCCAAAATAAAGAGAAATAAAGCGAAAAAAAATTAGCCCAAGAATGCACATCAGGTTTTTAATTTTTAATTTAGAAATCGCCTAAATACGACTGCACAGGTTTGGCCGTCTTTGAAGCCAATACGAACGTACACTATCATAATCATAAATCATTTATTTCGTGGTAAAACTTAATTTACATACAGAAGTATATATATTACAAAAATGATAATAAGATTAAAACATATTGAAATAGTTTACCACGAAATGGGTTCGCCTCAGCTATACAAATACAAAATTTCTTTATTAACAAGGTAGAGTTGATTAGAGGCAGGGTTGACAAAAGTAGGTAATTAAAAATTTTATATACATTGCGGTTAGATTGGTTATGAAATTCCAGTTCGGGAGAAAACGGTTTCCACTAATTAAATCTTAACAAATCACTTTGATTTTGATGTCGATGATGTTTCAGCTAAATATATGTATTCTAGCTTAAGGTACCTATCGATTTTTAAAAAACCTATAAATCTAGTTTTTTCATTTTGTCAATAAAATACTATAAATCATGAAGAATGGATAATATATTCAGAAGTGAAAAAAACGTTTTCTCTTTTTGTATGGTAAATCACGTTGTATACTTCCCTCTTAAAGTAGCAAACTGAGCTCTTAAGAGCCAGTTACATCCACACTCCCGTTGTCAGGCCCGACGTCGGACAAGAGTCGTTTTCCGTTTCACGGAATATCAGCACATCTTTAATGTTCAAGTTCGGTTGTTTTATGTTCGGGTCTGATAGCAAATGTGGATGTAATTGACCCTTTATTCCTCTCATAGTCATCACCAGCTTAACTTACCCATACCCATTTTTATGAGAGGCCGTAAAGAGTCGTCTCAGCGGACGTATTGGAGCCTAAGCAAAGCAGAAATAAATCGTTATTTACCGGTATTTTACAAACCGGTTCCGACCCTTGTTTCAATCAGTAACAAAAACTCAACAGGGTATTTGCCCGTAATAATAAGGTGCCGTATGTTCAGAGAGCGGAGTTTTTGAAATATCGTACCGCATTTTTATATAACAATACAATTGCCAAAAATTTAATTAGGTACCTAGCAATCTTGAAGATTTTCTCTAGGAACTTCAGTGATTCGAATCCTGACGTTTTGACTTTTGCTCGATAGAAAACGGACATAGGTTTATAACGCACTTTAAAAAATTGCAACAATTTATATACAAAAGCTAAAAATATGAAATGAGCAATTTTTATTTTTGAGGGAACTCAGCGATTACTTACTTCTTTTTTAAAACTTACAACAAATTAAAATTAAAAAAAACATGATATCCGCGAACATCCATCTCGCTCACTCTTACGCTGAGTGAGAGTGAGAGAAGAACACGAATCTACGGAGCCTTAAACAGGCCACTCAGCACAGATAAGAAAAGAACTTGAGAAAACTTTTTTTTGGTATCTATAAGGTAAGCTACCTATTTGAACTGTAAATGTAAGGTGAACGAAAATAATTAAAAAATAAAACATCATGTTTGGCTTTGGAAGCAAATTATATTAAAAAATAACATATCATTGTTTCATAAAATACAATTTGAACTCAATAAACTTTTAAACTCTTTAATTATACCAGTAATTCTTTACTTATTACAAAGAAAAATACAAGGATCCTACGATTACAAACGCGAAAGAAAAAAATATAGGTATGTGTGATATCTAAAATATTTAACGTTTTAGGATTTTTTTCCAATTTCTAAACAATATAACTGAATATAAAAACTTATCTTAAAAAGCGTAGCAAAACTAAACATTATTACAAGTACACTCCACTGAAATAGCTTAAGTATAAAATATATTAGAGATTTTCGTTTTTATATATATGTCACATTTAAAAGTCAATAAGTCAGCTGGCATGGAGCATATATCTAAATACTCGCCCATTTGAAAATTCATACAAAGAAATGGAATAACACGTCTCCAGTTGTGTCTACTACCACTCGTTACATACATTATATTATAACTTTTCCTCATACTAGTGTGGCTACCACCAGTTCGGCACTGACATAAACGCTATCCAGAACGTAACTTGCTTTCTATGCATCTCGCTCGTATAAAACTGACGTATAAGTGCGAGCGAGATGTATAAAAAGTAAATAACTTTTTGATACCTTATATGTCAATTTGACACTGTCAGTGGCAATTAGAAGTCACACTTTTTTAATGGTCGTAAAACGTTCAACATTTTTGCGACCGACAGTATTTTGCGCTAAGGTTTTAGACCATGCATCTTGCGCTAAAGATGTTAAATGTTGATCCCTAAATTAAAAAATTAAACTTATAGGTACAAGGTGTAACAAAAATAGCGGGGATCCGTTTAGGAGCATATTCGGTATCGTGTTCTCATTAAGAAAAAATAGAAGCAAATTTTTTTGGAGGCGAAAATATTTATTTCTTTTACAAGGGGGCAAAGTTGTTGTTTAACCGCTCATAATATAATAATATTGACACCCGAGCAAGCGAAAGATTCCAAAATTGAATCACGAGTGTAGCGAGTGGTTCGAGAAGTGGAATCTTGAGTGTTGTGAGGGTATCAAGGCACGAGGGTTAAACAAATTTTGCCTTCGAGTGAAACACAAAATTTTTCACCACACCAACGCGAGGAAAATCAAACCAAATCAAATCCAAATGAACGAAATAAAAATTTAACATTCAAAATCATCATTTAAAAGTCAATTCTACCAGCTAACATAAGGAAACAACTCAAAATTTGCATCTGATTACTTTGCCCCACATGTGGATAAAATAAAACTTTCTCATTCGTTTTAGAACAATCAAGAGGGCTTTTACCAGTTGGTGTATTGAAAAGATTTTTTTATATGGGGCAGGTCGTCCAAGTCGGCCAACCCTCGATACAAAAGCCAAAATTTATCGCGTGAATTTTTTTTCTTCTTCTTTTTCCTAATCCCCACTATCTTGGTTATACTTTGTATTATGTTAAAGATCGTCTACAAGTTATGCCAGTGTAGTAGAAAAATGTAGGCGCTGAAAATTAATCGATTAAGATCATGTTGTGAGGTAAGAGATACAGTTTATTTTTCTCCGGGCAAGATGCTAAAACAGTATGACGATTCCCTACTAGTGTTTCTCTTGCCCCAGTCTCACTCTTACCCCATCTAACCTTACTCTGTTTTTTCCTCGTGACCTGTGACATATTTGTCAAACCAGACTATAGGTAGAGAATTAATAAGTTAGAAAAGTAGAAAGTAAAGGAATTAATCAATAATCAGTGAAATAATATGCGACTGATATATTTCCAACTTATCGACACTAGCATACACAGATACAACTCGCAAGGAAAAAGGTTAAGAACAATATAAAGTCAATGTGGAGAAGATCGGATTATAAAATTTATTACTCGGAAGGCCGTCAGAGGGTAAAAGCTCTCATATTTGTATACGTACGTCGCTCACTGTCAGAAAACAAGCCGTCAATATGTGCAATATGTGTACAAACGCAAGAGTTAAAAGCGACGATGAGCTTGTAAAATGTTTTCGTCACATTGACTTTAGTAAGAAATGAAA
Organism: Cydia pomonella; assembly: GCF_033807575.1. NCBI lineage: Eukaryota > Metazoa > Arthropoda > Insecta > Lepidoptera > Tortricidae > Cydia > Cydia pomonella. The sequence continues at coordinate 16,315,909 of NC_084716.1, read as the reverse complement.
GCTTATCTTGTAAGGAAGGAGTCGTGTGAAACATGTACATAATACGTTTTGAGAAATAGATACTTAAGAAACACACATAGTTTCAAAGTTTAAATGTAGGTAGTACAGTACCGGCCAATAATATTTCACCAGTGTGTTTGTTTTTTTTTTTTTGTAGGAACATTTGTAGAGTAAAAAATATAAGTTATTTGTAGATTGCATATTTTACTAGTCATTTTATACAAATATATGATGAATACTGCAATTAAATACTGTTAATTACAATAGGAGACTCAGCATATTATTAAAAAAATCCTCTTGTAAGAAAATTAAGTTGACTATAAGTGTATTAAACCAAACAACCTCTATGAAAAAACCATTACACAAGACCAATTGTTCTCATCGCTCGCACAAATGACTAATAATAGACTACGTAAGGTAGTGAAGTGGCAATCACCTACAAATATATCACATATTATATTATTGTGATATATTATTGCCCGGTACTGTAACTACGTGAAATTTATAGTTAACTTTTAACTTTCGATATGTGCATGATGTCCTATAAATAGACCAAAATGTCCTTTAGAACTGTTTACTTTCATTATTATAACATAGTATTTTAATATTTTAAATTCATATATATCATATATATATTCGTATAATCATTGGACACAATAATATAATAGCTTATATATGGGCTGTAGGAATTGCACCATTGTAAACAAGGCATAAACATAAATAGGGTAAGTTATTATATTAGTGTAAGGTCTAAGGTCAATGTGGGCAAGATCCGTGTATAACTTTTATTGCTGGGAAGACCGTCATAGGGCAAGAACACTCGTATTTGTATACGATGTACCTTCCGTCGCTCAGACAGTCAGAAAGGAAGCTCCACACTCCGACCTTCAGTAAGTTGAGTATGTGTACAATACAAACTCAAGAGTTAAAAGCGACGAAAAAGCTTGTAGACGGTCTTCCCTTATAGACGGCCCTCACCACATTGACCTTGCCTACCTAATTCAAAAACGAATTAACATTTTATTAAAAGTATTTGAATATGAATTTATGGACAAAATTAGTAAGGAACCATTATTTGTACTCACTACTACTTTATATTTACTTACTTAATACTCGTATAGTTTACCTATGTTACTTAAACTTACTTATAGACTACTTGGCTAGTGCGTTAGTCAGCATGATTATTTTTTCCTAAAACTACTTAGCACATTTAGACTGTCAATGAGGATATAAACGCACTAAACTTAACGAAGATAGCGCTGCAATCGTTAAAAAATCATGTCATTAGACATGCTAAATCCAAACAAACATAAACCATATACTACCTACAGACTTTTGGGGTTTCAGGACCGCTTCGTCCAGAATCCTATTTCGTCACCTTTTTAAATCGTCCACAATGCCATGTCGTCAGCATACAATTCCTAAATCGTCACCTTCCTAACTCGTCCACATTAATATTTTGACTACAGTCTCAGATCGTCCATATTCCTATTCTGACCACAGAGCCAACTCGTCAACATTATGGTACCATTAATTATCCTGACTGCCTTTTATAAATAAGACAACATCGGCACTTTTTATTTACTTCTATTGGCCTGTCATTTTGACCTCCAACAATGCCAGCAATTTTTACTATGAATGGGAGAGTTGGCAATGTAGACCACATAAGAATGTGTTATGATGGTGAAAAGAAAACCATGTGTTATGGTATTGGCGGTAGTTTTATAGTGGATCTTATATCTCTGTTTTGTATTTGCCCTACAAATAACCTCTCAGAGCAGTAAGCATTATCATCATCGAGGTTTTCTAACACTAACGCCTTGACATCGAATCCATCTTTTGGCAAATATTTAGTATCTAATTTGTACTTTTCATGATAATTTTTCTTATTTAATTTGACTTGCTAAAAAAAGTAACAGCTAGAATAAACTTTGTACCTATGTGCACAGTGGTGCAGCCAGTCAATGTGAACTGGGCCTTAAATTTAAGTAGTCGTTGAACCAATGTAAAATAAACCACGAGCGCAGCGATTTGTTTTAAAAGTGGAAACTTGAGCATTACGTGGGTTTCAAAGCACGAGGCTTAAACAATGTTTCTACCGAGTGAAACAATTAGTCAATGAATAAACAACAATAACAAAAAAAAAAAAACAATTTTTTATCACACCAACGCGAGGAACATACTCACTTAAAATTCAAAAACATCACTTTCAAGTCAATTTTACTAACCAACATGAGGAAACAACTGAAAATGGATTTGAATGAAATCACTTTGTTACTGTTGATGATAAAATGCAAAAAACCAAATCGAGGTACAAGTTTTTTGATTTCAGGTCCCAAATAAGTCCCTAGCACAAATAAGGTACTAAAACATGGAGTAACTCTCGTTGTAAATAGCTGTCATGGTCCTGTCATCCTGACGCTCACCATGGCCTCGCTCACCTAGTGTAGTGTGGTCGACTGACTTGTTGTTGAATATCTTGACTTTGATGGGCTGTTTGTTCTGTGATGACTGTGAATGCGGTTGTTGCTTCTGGCCCTCAGTTGTTATACGTTATGTGTGCCTGTCTGTGCTCTCCTGTACTATTCTGTCTGAATCTTGTTGAGCCGTAATGACAGCTTTTGCAAGGACACGCATCCTATTACATGTATGATAAATTAGGCTCTTGTACCAAGCTTGTCGAATATGTGATAGTTCAGAACTCATATTTGCAATAAAAAATATCCCTGATGAGAGATTCCCACAGCTCTTTAAATTCACAATCTTTGCTCTTATTCTCTAAATCTGTTAGGATATCATCGATGTTTTCTGATTTCATCTGCTTCCTAGTGTCAAATTCCTTCTTAATTTCCACCAATTGATATTTGTCGATTAAGTTAAATAATTAAAGATTTCCAAGCCTAACGCCCATGGAGTGTAGCATGATTGCTATTTTCAGGGACCGAATACTGGTATATCTTTCATACACAAATTACCCCGTATTCATTTTCGGTATATCGGTTATTTATTATATTTTTGTGTTTCAATTAGCTTATCTAATAACTCATTGTCCTCACCTAAATATCCTTCTAGAATATCAGAGAAATATTGCGAATGCTATTTGTTATTTTGATTTTTAGTTATACCGGTAACGGTCCTTGGCTATTTTTCTTTTGTCGTCCGCCTTGTCAATATACGTCAAATCGTTGCATTTTCTTTTTTTCCGCAATATTATTAGTGGTGTCCGATGAGATCATGAGCTATGGTAAAGATGTACCTAGCCCATGCGGCTTGGTTTCGAGATCTTCATTGCCTTCCGCCATTACCGACGCTTGATGTTTGGGTTTGGCGTTTGTGACTTTTTCTTGTATTTTCTTGAATATTGTGTTTGCTTCGGTATCACTCCTCATCCCACTTCTAACACCATGTTATGACGGTGAAAAGAAAGACGAATATTTGTGTGAGCATAATACCTAAGACGCTCAGACAACACTATCTTGGATGCAAGAGAAAGTTGCCAAAGATAACACAAAGTAGGAACCGCCTAGTAGTAGTAGTATTGGTACCAACCTAACAGAATGTAGACAAGATAAGAAAGTGACGATATGGGAACTATGACGAATCAGAACAGTGGACCATAATTCTGTACACGGCGGGAAAAAGTTGATAAGATAACCCGAGATATAAAATTTAAGAAATTTTAAATTATATATCATATAATATTATTCTTAGTTCAAATTTCTTCAAAAATATCTGGAATTATCACTTCTTCCCGCCGTGTACCGAATTATGACAATAATGACAAGTTAAAAAGGTGAAGAAACAGGATTGTGGACGAAGTGGTCCTGAGCCACTTTGGACCCCAAATCTTGAGTAAGAATCATTTATAATATGTGGGGGTTTAACTTTAAACTTTCCGTGACTGTGATCAAAAAGATCCCGATTCAGATTTAACAACTTCTTACTTATGTTCTTATTTTGATATTTTTGATACGACGCACATACGTGAATTTGCGCAATCTAGGCGGGCAAAAGTCTAATAAGTGAAATTGAATATACGTATAATCTACTGATTACCTTATCTTGTTAATATTCCTGGGAACCCACCCCCACCCCATTTAACTTATTTTACCTGTGCTTATCAACAGGTTTTCGAAATTAGATCGTCGCTTGCAGTGTACGTATGAGTTCTAAGTGCCTTTAATTTAACTTTACTTACAAAGTGCAAAATATTTTTCCTACGTTTTCTAGTGAAGTAAAAGTAATCGAATCCAATAATTCAGGTAATAATCTATTAATTTACTTTAAAAATATATATTTCTCACCAGTTTTTTTATAAGTCAGGACCTTTTTTGAAGATTTTTTTCTTAGTTATTAAAGTTTAAAGGTTGTTTTGAAGTATTTCAATGTCCGTCCAAGCCAACCTTGTTATTTAAATTATTTAGCTACACATTAAGCATTAAATAACCATTCACAACTTTTGCGGTTGGCAAAAATAATGTCAATCTAAGTTTATAGGGGAAAAATCTTTACCAGGCGTTTTCTACTTTAGTGAAATGTATTTTTTGCTACAAATTCATCAAGTGCATCTGGTGTTAAAGTAGTGACTCGTAAACAGTTGTATGAAAAGATGCAAGACAAAAAAATTGGCATATTTTAGTTGAAATTTTGAGAAATTGGCAAATTAGCTCTTGAAGTGCTATGGAGACACCGAAGAAAGTAAAAAGAGCCTTAAACGTAAGTTTCCGCACTTTAAATCTCAAAAGGAGCAAAGATGGACAAATGCACAGAGTAAAGAAGAAATATATTTGACAAACAATCAGGCTTGGTTGAAAGGGACCTTTGAAATTTCTTATGAAACTCTTCATCGGCATGGTCCTCTTACTAAATCATACATACGAATGAACGAACCAAAAGAAGGAAAACAGTTACTATTACCTACTGTACGTCAGAGAATATCGGTGGCATCCCATGACTCCAACGATGCACAAAGTTTTAATGCATGATGGTAAATTATAGAAAACGTGACAGTGCCAATCAGTCAACTGTCTGAGGGAGTGGGAGAAGCCCGGATAGGGTATTTTCGAGCTTATAGGCAAAACATTGCAAGAAAGTTTTCTAGGGTAGGATGTAACTTTGATATTTATTTTAGGCTGCTGTTAACTTCGTACTCACTTTTAAGCAGTACGAGGACCAATAAGAAAAGCTCACACATTTTTTTCCAGGATTGCGATGGAATTATCATAACTGGCGAACCCAATAAATCATTAGTGTTCTCTGTTCTGATATTTCGATAGGCACAGACATGTAAATAGTTGTTATTTTTTTCTTGTTGTTGTTTATGCTTTATTGAAGGGAAAAATATGTATAAATAATACTACAAAGTTTTTTATTTTTGTTTTTTTTTTCGTATGGGATTTTTGGATATTTCTCGATTTCGTTTATTTTCATAGAAGAAATACATATTTTTACTGTATACTCTAAATTAAAATAAATTAGCAGCAAAATTGTATTTTTATAGTTTATGTTGAATTTTTGATTTATTTTCAACGTGTTAATATTTTTATTTGACTTTTTTTGTACATTTCTTGGAATTATATTTAATTTGAAGAAAATACGTTTTTTTTATTATATATCCTATTTTAAAGTAGTTTATATGTAAGAATATTTTTGGCCGCCTAGATTGCTTAAATCTACGTATGTGCGACGTTGAAGATAGCTCACGCTGATTGACATGCGAAATGAAGTGAAAGTCGTGTCGTGCGTGAGAGGCGCGCAACACATCAAGACGATCGTCAAGGTCGAATCAAAACCAGTTCAAACCCATAACTAGTTGTTAAATCTGAATCAGGCTCTTATTTTGCCAGGTTTCGTGCGTTGTATGTACGTTTATTATGTCACAGTAGTTGAAAAGGTTAGGTTCCAAAGCATGGAAAGTCTGCTAAAGATTAAAACCTCGTGTCTTGAAGAATTTTTTTTCTTTAAGTCATATGAGCTAAGTAAGGTTTTAAGGTACTTTCCCTCCAGGGCCCATAATTTTTTTCCACACTGTATATTTGGCAAATATATAGACAGTACTTAAACCCGTTTTTTTTTTCAACTTTTCGGTCGCAATCCTGTTGTGAAGCCCTGTAGGGGGTCGCAGGGGCGGTTAATTCTTAGGTAAAAAGGTTTGATACAGAGCAGTAAAAAGGAACAAACTACGAGTAATATTAGCAGAGACGCATAAAAGTGTTTTCATGTTACATTAAGTCATTTTTATGTTAATTGATACCATAATGTATAGTATGTGTCTCAATGATCTATGTAGACGTAATAGTCCAAGATCCCAGAGCCGCCAGACCTTACTTATTTTCTCATGAATAAAATGTATGGTATAATATAGTGTTAGTACGAGTATGTACTTTTAATGTCTGCATACTTGCTATATTGGTCCGACGCCCATTTTTCCGGTACAAGGTGCTAAAGGTTGGTAAAAATAATACTAACTTTTCTTAATAGCTAACTGTAACTTTTCTTTTTGTTTCAAATTCAAGTACAATCGTCCTAGTGACATGTCTAACTCACACACTTTTACGTTTCCACGGCAAATTAATGAAATTTTGTAGCGGTTCTTAGTTGATATTGTAATGTTCATGTGTATGTTCTTTTTTGCTGGTTTTTAATTGTGTTTAGATTTTATATCAATGTTTTATGTTTAAATGTTAATTTCTTTGTGCGTCGTTGCCGTACGTGTCGCCATTAACAATAGATTAAGTTAGGTCCCCACAGAAAACAGCATCGTCACGGATTACCGCGGCATTATGCTGAGTGGGGATCCTATTTTAGCGTCCAAATGAAATTTTTTATGTCTGCATGCCTTCTTTTTTATGGACTATATTGTGGCGTTAAATAAATGTATTTTCTTTCTGTCTTTCTTACTTTCTAATATTCTCATAGCTGATTTTTACGCATGTTTTAGAAAATATTGTTCAAAATTGATAATCAACATTGTCAGATCATTTCCGCCGGCGGTAACTTTTACCAGACGCTTTAAAGTTGTCAATAAGATATTGTAACTTTATTTATATTCTTAGTTTTTATATGTGTCTGTGTGAAACTTTATGTGGTTCTGAGGGATGGTTGGGCCCCTCCAATTGGTCTAGCTACTTACAAAATGGTTTGTAATAGTTCCCTGAGTATCATATATAAAAATCAAGAGTGAGAATATAAGTAGTTACAATATTTTTTGTCAGCTATAAAGCGTCTGGTAAAAGTTAGTAATATTTTTACCTACCTTTAGCACCTTGTGCCGAAAAAATGGCCGTCGGGCTAATATAGCAAGTATGAAGACATTAAAAGTACATACTAACACTATATTATCCCATACATTTTAGACATAAGAAAATAAGTAAGGTCTGGCGGCTCTGGGATTTTGCTCTATAACATGTTTTGTTAATGTAGGACGATCGACTACCTCAATTTAGGCGAGCGCTCATATTATTACATAGATTTGAACCTTAAGACTATCACGATACAGTTTCTTTTTAAAGGAGATTGTTGCTTTGCCACGTGGCTAATACGGGAGCTCTCCGATGGCTTTTGTTTAACAGATTAGAGTCTGAGGCTTAAAAATCATTTGAGAAAATTCATACTATACAGTCGAGTCAATCTTTTTTGCTGTTATTAACAATACTTCTCGCTTCATTGTAATTAAAGGATGTGCAAAATGATGATGTAGCTAAACGAAAAAAAAATCACATGTCAATTTTTTTCATGTAGGAATGGTTAATAACTAACTTAAATTACTTACTTGCTAAATTACTGTATTTTTTGTCTGTTCCATATCATCATCATCATATTTATACATATATAGATATACAAAATACTTTTAGTATTAATAATAAACTTTATTTGATTCTTAGCCTAAAAATAAAGGAAAAAAAGCAAAAAAATGTCTATGCAAAAACAACAGGTTGCATATACTAATTCCAAAACCTATTCATACCTACATATAACTCTAACAAGATTTTTTTTTAAACGTGCAAATTACAATAAGAGAAATTAAACAAATTATCTACTTCAATTACTCTCTTCAATTGGTACCAACTTTTGTTATCTTATCTACCTCTACCAATACGGACATGATTCTGTTTGTTCAATTCTTAACTCTAAAAATAAAACAATAAGGTGCAGAACGAAATATTTTTCAAGCTACGCTACTACATACTTACTTTTATTAGAAACATGTTTTACTATTCTAGAGTCTACTAATAAAATAAGGACCAATGGCAAGCAAAATCCTACTCAGGAATATGTACTATACCTAGATAGGTACATCTACTATTTACTACTGTTACTGATCAAGTTCTTAAATTACGTCCGTCGGTACATACGGCACCGAATATGTACAACCTTAAGAAAGGATAAAAATCTAAGTACCTATTTAAAAACACCGACACAAAAAAGAAAGTTTATAAGTAAGTGTGGTTGCAGGGTAAGTTGGGCTGCTCCTCACATTGGTGCCTGTTTACACATTGCTTAGTGTTTATTGTAAGTTTAAAGATACATTTTCTGCTTGCTACATGCGTTTAGTGACAACATGTATGAACTCGCAATGTGAAAGTCAGCCACACTTACCTCGCAGTCACACTTATCCGTATTGACCTAAGTTTAAAAAAATATATGATAATGAATGGTAACATAACTGCACAGAATAAGTTTGCCCTACATGGGTAATATGAACTGATTGGAGCTTGACTTATTCGTTGGTGATTGATAATTATTGGAATTTTCTATTGTTTAAGTTGTTTGGAAATCATTTTTTTTTTCTTTCTTTGAAATGCAATGATATTTCGTAAAGTACCTAAATACCAAAGGCCATGTACTAATAAAAGATCCTACGTAGGTATAAAAGGGGAGTAGGCAGTGGCGGATTAACCGAACAGCAGAAAAAGCATATGCTAAGGGCCCCGCGCCTTAGGGGGGCCCCGCGCTCCGACCCTGACCATGCGATTTCGGCATACGGAACCGGCCAAGTTCAAGTAGAACTCGCACTCCGCGGATCCTGTACTACCATATTTTATTTACAATGTATTTTTTTACGTAACTCAGTAACAATATTGATCAATTATTATTATTTGTTATTATCCTGTCTATTTTTCTTTACAACGATACCAAATTTAAAGATTTTTTTAGGCTTACGCAAAGACCTAGAGCAGAGTTTAGCATAAAACCGAAGGTGCAGAGTGTTGGGGAAGGTGCAAACTTTTGTGCATGGCTAAGCTGCAGGAAACAGCAGAGCTCGGAAACGAACAAAAGAAGATACTGTGTTTAAAAACATATTAGTGAAAAGCAAGGAAGGATGATTTATTTACTAATTATTATTTCGAATAACAAATTGCACCTTACAGCTAATGCCTAATGATGATCAGCTTTGAGCCCGTAGGAGGCCAAAGGACGCGCTCCTCTACGGCTGGCCGGGCGCCCAAAATATGCCGAGTTGCTGCCAAGCCGTAATACATATGATCTAATTGTCAAAATGGTATAAAAAGAAAACAGCGGGGCCCCTATGCAGGGCTTTGCATTCGCATAAGCCGGATGTAAAGCCCTACATAGGGTCCGATACCCAAAGCATCCCAGCAAGTCGCACTTTTGAGCAAGAACTAAGGCCGAGCAGCAGGCGAGCCGAGATCAATTCCAAACTCTGTTCTCCTACGATTCAGTCTTTGCATGGTGGCGCGCCGCGATTGAACGCTCCGGGCCTCCACCCTTATACGGAGCTCATTTTCATTCTAGGCTCTGCTTTCCTGCAGCTTGGCCTTCAGTTTCGCACGGGAACGCTACGAAATCGGGTGGTTCGATCGGTCCGGATATTCAGCTCGTGGGGCTCAGCCTTCGGCCTTGTTTTTTGGCTCACTTAGCCATAAGTTCCCACTTCTTAGGTCCAACTCACTTTTCACCTATTTTTACAAGCTTTTATTAAACTTAATAATATTGATGTTGATAAACAGTATCCCTACATGCTTTTATTTAACTTTTAATACTCGTAAGTTGTTTTCAAAACCTGCAAACTATCTGCAAACTATTTTTTTTACCATTTGTCAAAATTTGGCAAAATCGACCTAATCTGATGATGAAAACCGAAGGTAAGGAGGAAACCTGTATAAAAGAAAGGAACTGTGATAAAATAACACAACTTCATTAAGATTAGGCTCTTTTAAAATGGATTAGTAAAAAAAAATAAAAAGATCAAAATTCCTCCCTACATTTTTTTTCTTTCGGAGCGATTATTTCCGAAAATAATAACTTTATTTAAAAAAAGGTTTTTGGAGACCATTATTCGTTTTGAATGACCTTATCCAAACACTACAGGGTCAAAGCAAAAAATTATTAAAGTAAAAACATTTTGTATGAAAGGTATCCTAATTTTTTTTATAGTTTTTATTTTACCCGTTCTGTCGCAATGCATGATTTATGTATCCATGCCAAATTACAGCTATCTAGCACTAAAGATCACGGGGCAAACGCTCGGACAGACGGACATGGTGAAACTACTTATATACGAGTAAGAGTTTCTAGGTGACTACGAAACCCTAAAAAATACACTGCATAACATGTTAAAAACTAATAGAGAACGAGTGGACAAAAATTAAGACATCGTAAAAATGTTGTGATGGTACTGAATCCTCGGGGTGCGAGTCCGACTCGCACTTAATCATTTTTTTTCAAACCAAGGGGCCCCGCGAGCTATTGTGCTAAGGGCCCCGCGCCGTCTTAATCCGCCCCTGGGAGTAGGAACAAACCATGATTTATTCGACAAAAAGAAAACAAAATATTTTCATGTAAACTTCAGGTGTGAACTAAAATTTTGTACATGTCTAAGTATTGGAGTTGCAGGCGTCCATAGGCTACGGTGACTGCGTACCATCAGGCGGGCCGTATGCTTGCTTGCTACCGTCGTGGTATAAATAAAAAGTATTTTATATTTTCGTCGAAAATGGTTTTAGCGACCTTTTTGGAACGACTGCAATTTACGTTTTAACTTTAAATGGTACCTAAGTACTTAATCTACGTTTTCAGCAGTTCAAAACTTACATAGTTTCGATGACAATGCAAAAAGTGACATAAGAGTTAATCTGACAATCGGAAGGTGATCAAGGAAAAAACACAACCACATTGAATTAGGTGTTATAAGCATGATACACATGAACATGAAAGTAGTCGATGAATGTGCAAAGAACAGGTCGATTCTAATTTAACAATTTGTTATGGTTTTGATCTACTTTTGACACGACCTTGACGATCCTCTTGGCGATGTATATGGAGACTGGTCTGTTTAAGATAACACGGGCTATTATATTTAGTAACTTTATTTTTGAGTATAATTACAGTGAAATTCTTCATTCGGTTCTCGTATGTTTCTTCTTCTTAATGAATGTTTTAATTCCCTATACATCTATCAGGATAATTTGGTAAACTATATAATCTTTTAGTTCTGACACTTAAGAGTCATTTGCACCTGTAAATAATTTTAGTTTTTTTTGTACCTGTTTGTTTTTTTTTTGTAATTCGACATTAAGAAACTTTATACATCTTTAAGTAATAGTAATACTTTAGTTTGCATTGATATTTTCAGTTAATTGTATTTTATAATTGTTGATGTGCTTTTTTTCGCTTGTATGTAAATTCCATGTTGACGTGTAAGTGCCCTTGTAGCCTTTTTGCTGAATAAATGTTGAATTTGAAGTTGATTGGCGCGCTTCTCACGCACGCACCAATCAGCTTGAGCGAACTTCAAGGTCATATCAAAACAGGATCAAAACCATAACAAAATAAACCATAACATTAAAAGATCGCCGAGAGCGCGGAGACCTGATTGAAACGTTTAAGATTCTGACGGGACACTACGATATAGACCAGTTTCAAGACCTGTACAAGCGCAATAGTAACACCCGTCTGCGAGGCCACCAATATAAGTTAATATCTGAACTGTCAAAAAACAACCCCCGCAGACATTTTCTCAGCAACAGAGTGGTCAAAGCATGGAACAAACTACCAGAAGATGTGGTCTCAGCACTGAATGTTAATTAGTTTAAGAACAGACTAGACAAATACTTAACCAGCGCAAAGAATACATATTAAGTGAAGATCACTCAGATACAGGCAACTATCAGTTATTTCAACTGCCTGCCTGATTATTAAATAATAATAATAAAATCTGAATCAACAGGTGTAGCAGTAAAATCAGGTATAAGAAATCGATAACATTAAACCCAAGTGAGCCGTGATAAACTGCTGGGACAACGCTAAGAGGGTCATGATGAATGATATTAATGACCTGGATATAGTAGTTAAAGCACTGTGTGTCTGGTGAGTTTCTACTTGAAGATTTGTTTTCATTTTAGATTTATTAGTTACGTTACGCACTTATGTATTACAAGTTCCTTAATTTTCATGAGACTGTACAATACATATTGTCTTATTTACGAGTTCTACTATATTCACATCGATAACTCGCTTTTATGATTTGTCGTACCTATACAATAACTTAATTAATATATATTCAATAAGGCTGGTTACATTATTTAAATTATTTGCATTACTGCCATTTCTTTATTTTTAGTACTAAAAGTCGCTTTCCATTTTTTTTAGTTTAATGTACACTCTCGTTAGTTCCTACGCTTTATTCAAGATATATAAATATAACTTCGTAGAAGATAGTCTAAGAAAAAAACGTGCCTTAAAGATTAAAAAAAATGTATGCTCGAATAGATGGCGATATACCTTTGTCGTATACTCGAGTAGATGGCGACACCGTTTGATATTATATATTATTATATTTAACACATATAAATGAAAGAGCATGGGTCAAATAGACATATGTCATTCTATGAGTTTTAGTTCTGTGTCGAAAGATGGCAGTAAATTTAGTCGACTACAAAATTTACTTTGACAATTGACTCTATACTTAATTCTATTTGGCTTTATATAAGTAAGGAATCTTCAGTTCTTAACTAAGCCCACAAAACCGCTTTTACTCCAGTACCATTGTTGAGAATCGTGTTTAAAATTGTTATTGTGGTCAAATTTTATAATGGGTAGAGGCCGTTAGATTTGTTATCTGTGGTGGCGCTAGCACGATATGCACGCGTTCGCAAATAATACATTTTTCTTTTTAATATATGAAAAAGACTGGAAATAAATAATAATTAGTAATGTTCGTGTTTGATATGATATTATTATAGTGGTGAACCGATGAAAATATCTACGACATCCATTTAAGGTTTTGAGGTTTCGTTGTTTTCTTCTTTAATTTGTTTGCACTCTGCCGATGTTGCGATAGTGGTTTCAAGGTCATAAATTGTACTGTGATGACAGCAGTCATAAGACCTACTTGAAGATTAAATAAGTTAACACCTTCAATGCCAACGTTTTTGTAGCGCTACGCTAGGAGCCGATCCCAGCGTTTTCCCGCTTTGCATACGAAAGCGACTACAAATATGAACCAACCGAGCGGGTTCCCGGCACTCAATGTGTTAAGTATTTGGAATTTCAAGTTTACAAAATTAACCTCCAACTAACCTGCAAATTGCGTCTCGTTGGAAACAGTCACGCTATCAGTTATTGACTGCGGCTTATAATTGAGAATGCTTCTTAATATCTTATACTGGACGCGGCCAATAATGATCCCTATGACAGTTCATTTTTATATTGAATACCTGTCAAGGTCAAATTGTTTTGGACTTTTTTGGTACTTTGGTATTTTTTGGTATTTTTTATTTAGAAGTGTAACATTTAAGTAATAAAAATACGGTAAAAAGCTATTTCTACATAATTTTATTAGATTAAGTCTAGTATCCAAAAGCGAAATGTAGGAACTGTCACTAATTCACTACAATCGATGGCTAATGATAAGCAAACCCTGAGAACTATTTATTATTAATATGTCGAGAGTATAATCCGATATGGGATTGAAGTATGGGGCAATAGTCCAAGCGTAAAAAAAAGCATAAGTACGCTTCATTGAAGTTTACTTCCGTGAAACGCATAGGCATCTATTTATAGAAACAAATATCCTGATTGATTAATTTAGACGGATAATCACACTCATTTTATTTTAATTTTTATTGTTTTGGACGGTTATTATTTGTTGAATTTTCTGACGTGTTGTATTAAATTGTAATAAGGTACCTATTCATTATTTTTCTAATCGAAATGACCCCATCCATTTTAAAATTTGTGTTATTTACTAATTTTATCATCTATATTTTTGACATGTTTTTGTATTTTTTTGTTTTGTTTAAATGCATAGCTTGAATTTGATTTGATACTGCATGGATTTTCACTTATGAGCAATAAAGTTATTGAGTATATGGATCATCATTGGCCGCGTCAAGTATAAGTAGGAATAATATATTGCATGAAAGCGAAATAAATTGCAGAAATATCTCAAAAACAAGAAAAAGGAAGAAAAGAGAAGAAATATTTTAAAATATCCCGGTGCATGACAAAGATTGAACCCATGACTTGGGCTGTTGGCACGGCATCAGCATCGTCCTGCTCTTAATCTCAATGGCATGGCAATGAAGGAAGCTATTTTTGAAGCTTTTCTTCAACAATATGTATAATGTCTCGCTATTAGCTGTCACGTAAAATGTTTGTAGTATTTTGTTTGAAGTTTAGCACAAATTTTTTTTAGAAATTTAACATGTATGTACCTACCTAATAAATACGGTAAAAACATATTTCTTTAATTATTTATTAAATTAAGCCCTACTGAGAGACCTGAAGGAATTGTCAAAAGCTGAATGTATATAAAAAAAAAACTATTTCTTGTTTTTAAAGTAACGCAGTGGCACCTACATCCGACACTTTCATTTTTATCCAAGAAAATAAGGATGGGAAGCCGATTTCTTGACATGGCAATACTGTGCAGCTGCTTCCTAGAGATGGCGATTATTAATTCCGTATCTTATCCTAGCAATAAAACGGAGAATACTTAATTATTGAATCTTATAAGGCGATTTCTAATTACTTATCTCTGGCAACCTGTGTGGCTTAACGCTATACTTATTTAATATCTAAATACTGACTTAGCTTAGCTTAATAGGCATTTTTATAGCCTTTACTCTTGAAGTTCCTTAAGGTTATCTAACATCACTAAGTACACCATGAGTATTTAATTATGTCACAAACTAAGAGTTCTACCTTACGATCTTAAACGTATACCTACATTATAAGTATCTACCTATAGCAGTTACATAGACTTTTATTTTGTAATCGATTACGATATATGATTTCAGAATCGCTGTCATTTGAAATTATATTTACATGGCTTACTATGAGAAGTTATTAGAATAAGTACTTGTAACTTATTATCTAACACTGCATAGGGACTTGAGAGAAGCTTAATATACTTACTTAGTAAATATCTATTATAAATTTACTTATACATATATATGTTATAAGTAAATAAAGCTATTTATCAGGGTGTAACAAAAAATGTTAAGGACATACTTGCACTATATTAAGGGTGTAAGAATTATTTTCCTGTTACTAACAAAATTTATGGATCTTATCGGTCTGAAATAAATTATTTTTATTTATTTATTAAAAAAATACGTGAAAATGATTACATGTTTTTTTTTTTTTTGTATGGGGCAGGTTCTCCGATTTAATATATTTTTGGTACGTCTACTTTTGTGTTTCGGACCTAAAAAAATACCTGATAATGCTTATTCAGAATTTTATTGAGTTTTGATTTAATATAACTAAAGGGGTGGCAAAACGAGTGTTTGAGAAAATAAAACATCGACAAATCGGTTATCGATAAGTTAGTCAAAGATTAATACTGAAAAAAATAATATAACTTCTACTTCCTGTAAAAAACAGAGATGTTTGAAGAATGCACGTCAATTACAAATCGGTAAGTACATAATTTTCGTATTACGTATATTTAGTACGTACATATAAAATAAAAACTGTAGTATATAATTGCAAGATAATAGGAAACTACCAATATATCAAAACAAACAAGATATCGAACGCGTTATGTACTATGCAGTAGCTTTCTTCTTTAACAATGTTAAATATCTATGTATAGATAACGTTAAGGTAACATTGATAATCACTTGGTTTTGAACTAACAATCAATTTTCAATTCGTGTAATAAATAGATCTTCTTATAATCGATGCCAACATTTTCTGGTTTATCATTTTCGTTTAAGCTTCATGAGTCTCTAGTATAACTATACATTAAATTAAATAAAAAAAAGTAAATTCATTGGAATAGTTAAAAAACTAAGCATATGCTAGCCATACCCCACTTTTCAATGAATAGGTTATATAAATAGGTAATAAAATAAATAAAACAAACTAATTAATATATTAAAAATCAATATAATAAATTAAAAATACCTTTACACTGTTCCGCTGACCGCATCCGATGTGCAAAGCGAACGCAGCCTAAACGGACCAGTGTAAATGTGCCTTACATACGCTTAACTATATTTACCTACACTTATCTATTTTATGTCAATTTCTTATTTGGAAAGTTCTCATCATTATATTAAAGTTTTTATTGATTGAATCAAATATCAAAAGTGCAGTTTTTATAGTAACTTGGCCATTTTGGGTATTTGAAGTTGTAGGTACAGTATACTTTTTTCTAAATTGGGATTTTTATGTTAGTTCTACTCAGAATTACGAGCTCTTTCGATCCTGCTACGAAAAAAAGTGTCCCAAGATTTTTATTTCCGTATGCTTACCTACCCATTATTCTTAGATTTTGTATAACGATAACGGAATGTAAAGAACGAAAAATGTACCTATGGAAATTGTGACACTTGTTATTCTTATTAGGATCGAAAGAAATCGTGAATATTAGTAGAAATAACAAAAAAATCCTAAATTAAAAAAAGTGCAGTGTAAGTCTTTACATAAATGGCACACTTAACTAATACTAAAAACTACAATCTTAATTCTATTGAGGTGGATTTCCATAGGTTGTATGAAGTATTCCTTTTTTTTTCTAAAATATAACATTGTATTGAAGTATCTCCTACAATGCAATATCATAGTGTTAGGCAAACCTTCATTTAGAATTGCCTCCCCACAATTTTAGTTTTTGTTGTTTTCTTTATAAAAATACTTTTCAAATATAAAAATCTGATTTGAAAACGACAACAATGAAGCTATTTAGATTTTCACAAATATAGATAATGCGATCGGAAGGCGGATTATTGACAAAACTTTAAAAAATTAAAATTAACATTTAAAAATAAATTATTATATTTTTTGGCTTGGCTTGGCATGGATTACAAAACCTACCCTGAATAGTCAAAGGAAATATAACGTTTATTTGTATTTATTGTAATAACTGATAAAAAAAAGTAAAAATAAAATAAAAAAAAAGATAAAAGTCCATTCAATATTTTTAACGTCAATATAATTTTCTTTTCTTTCTTTTTCTTGTTTTTTCTTTCAAGAAAAATAATGTATTTTTAGGCAATTTTCCCGCTGCAGATTAAGCTTAAAATAGCTGTGAGGAAATCTCAAATCTGCTCACAACTATGTAATAGGCAAATTGCCCCTGTACCATTCGCCGATGAAAACGTAAATATCCAAATTAAATGGTGGAAAAATCAATTTTATAGATTGATGAATTAATAAAAGAAACATAATTTTTAGCGTTAATCACCGACAGTCCCCAGTTTTATTTTTATATTAGTAAGGCTACTTTTAATATTACAATAAACTTTGATTGATAAGTTAATTTCAAATTAAGTAAATTTCATGGTGAATAGAGTTTAAAGATATGATTCTACATTATAAATATAACTCTAAATCATTTAACATAATTTTATACATATATATATATATATATATATATATATATATATATAATATATATATATATATTAAATATTTATAAATTTTATAATTGAAGAAACTGTCATTGATAAAGCAAATGATAAAATCTATTGAAGAACTTAAGAAAAAACTTAATATGCTAAATGACTATTAAGCCACATGTTGGTAAAACTATTAAATAAAACGCAAATTGAAACTAATAATTGAACGAAGGAAGTTCACTGCAAATTAACTTAATTAAAATTATAGTAACCTTAAATCAAAAGTAACTATTATTAATTAATATAGAAAACGCAAAAAGTGGCTTTGCCAAATGAACAATTCTTAAAACATATTAACATCGAAGACGATTCTTTTTTTATTCGTAAACTTTAGAATGTTTTTTTTTTTATCATGCAAAACATATAAATATATTTTCATTAACATTTTCCCTTGGTGTCTTTTATTTCAATTTGTGACTTAAACACATAAAGTAAAAATAAGTGAATGTATTAATTAGCCTAATTAAATAAGTAAAAATATTCGATGCAAAACTCAAATATGATGTGTACGAAAACAACTATGTACTTTATCACGCCATTGACGAGTATACCAACCTAGATGTTTTTGGTAATTAATTATACTATGTATTAGGTTTACGCTAATATGTTACTAGTGACAATACTCAGCAAAAGATCTCAATTGGTCAAGCAGTTCAATCACAAGCTTTCTTTTTCATTGGATATAGTTAAGTACTTATTTGACCACAATCTTACCTATTAGTGGTGATGCTGTCTAGGATGGAGCACGGTTACTTAAGAGATGTCTATTCACTCTGATTTGAAAATATCCACGTTGTATGGCTCTCAAATATTTAATTATCATAGGTCACATAACGTTTTTGTGCTTTTATGAATTAGTACAAGAAAGACAATTATGATATGATCTAGAGATTATATATTCTGTACTTACTTAAGACGAGATCCTTTGTCTAAATATTGACACATGAGTTTGTTTGAAATTTTCAATCTTATTCTTGTTTTACATACAAAAAATAGATACTTTAATAAAACCTAGCGCAAGTTTAGTACTGAACTCTCTAACAACGATTAGAATTTAATTTTGTTGAGTAATATATTTTAGAAATATGTAGATAAATGAGATAAAACTAGCAACCAATAAATGACATGTTCTTATAAGCAAAGAAATCCATCTAAGATTGAAAATATCAAACATCAATAAAATTCTATTTCAATAAAGTGTAGATACTAAAACTTAAACCGCATTAAAATAATTCTGGCACACAATTTTATAAGGTTATTCTAAACAGATTCGTTAAAAATAATAAAAACCACGTAATTTACCATCAATTCAAAAGATAGGCTTAATCCTAACACATAACCACAACTATTTGATTAAAGTTGGCGTTTAATAAATTAGTAAATGATCCCAGAAACTGGCAAATAACAAAACTTAAAATCAGCTATAGTCATAGATTCATAATAAATATAAAAACACAAAACTAAAACTTAAATTAACACAATAGTTCTGTGAATATACACATAATATATCCCTCTAAAAATATGTGCGTCACATCAAAAACTTTGAAAAAAAAAGTATACTTACGCCTAGGGCTTTCGATTTTGCGGAGTTTAAAGGAACTTCGAAGAATACCGGTCTTCTTTTTATTAGACAACTAATATTATACTTATTTAAATTTTTTGTACTCTAACCTTATGTAAAGTAAACTATTTCTTAATAAGTAAGTAATATAGATTTAGTAATAGACGACAGAACTTGCTTAAATTAGTTACCTTTTAGAAATATCAAAACAATCTGTGAATATGATATTCTTTAACTATAAATAAATAATACAGGACCTTTATTTCTATGTAGTTTAATGCTTTAATATCTTATTATATAAAATATGTAATGACTTTGATTACAGTCCTATCCCCTATTATTGTTTGTAGACTTAGCCGAGTAATTACTGAATTTGAAAATAACTAAACCAATTATGAAATTAATAAGGCATATTCTGGCTTCAAAATCATACATAATACATTATTTATTTAATCGTATGACATTACATTATAAGGACACAGAGAAATCATAAATCGAACTCCAGATACTTAATTAATCCACTTGATAGCTTCGTCATTCAGTTTTATCATGTCTTCCGGGAGGCCTCCAATATACATATATTATTATTTATATATATATATATATATATACATTAAATTTATTATATATGTTAGATACTCCGCAAAATCCAAAGTGAAAATGTATGTATATGGAATATAAATATTGTATACTTGATCTGAAAATACACAACTCTTTCAATTCCCTGCTTATCTGTCCCTTACATGATACGTTTTTAGTTTTAAACTGTCCTAAATATAACAGTGTCATACACTTTGTTTCTAAAAATATAAACGATAACATTGCAAAATTTGGGTGTAAATAAATTTCAGTTCATAAAATTGTAAGGATCCAAATAAATATTTAAAGTCTCGATACGTTAATTTAGGATCCAGATATTTTAAATAATTGGGTCGACTTTTTTGTAAACATATCGAATCTACTCCTTAAAACATACAAATTAGGATCCAAATATTTTACATGAAGAGTCAATCTTTGAATTTTAACATAATAAGAATTTCAATCTTAGTAAACTACAAAACGACGTAAATTGGATGTTTTATTTAGGATCCAAACGAAGAGGCGAAATCTTGAAAATCTGATGAAGGATCCAAACGAAGATATTTGAAGGTCTTCGGGGTTTGTAGAAAAGATATTTTTGGTAGATTTTACCTCGTTTCCTCCAAGGGGGAGATAGCAGGGAACCTCGGCAGGCCTAGAAGGGTTTCTCCTCCTGTTTGACTACGCCTAGCTCTTGGAGCATCGCCTCCAGACCCTCGGGCATACGGCCCTGGTCCAGCTCTAGATTCCATTTGTAATACTGAAATATTTAAACACTTTGGTTATAACCAGTTCATAATTCTAATAATATTCGTTTGTTGTTACAGTAATTAAAACAAAACAACGAAAACTTGATTGGTTTCGATCAAAATTAAAATTGTAGTTGTATTAAAATTGTTTAGATCTCTTAAATTTATTTAGTCGTAACTTCTTCATTTTATTGTGAACCGTTAAAAAATTATAAGACTTAGTTTAGTAAACCTCAACAATTGCTAATGTAACACAAATCCGCTGAAATCTGGATATGGCTGCAGATCAATCCATTTTAGACATAAGGATTTTTTTAACATACAAACAAACAACAGCTTATTAACCTAAATGTCTCCGTACCATCAGGGGTAAAAAACGATCCTACAAGCCAGATAAGTACCACATTCTGGGGGTCTAGCTAAGACGACAACCTTTGATAGAAATCGCCAATCGAAACTTAAATACCTAATGTATGGACTATTCACGCTTCATCCAGGTACATTTTTTCTTTTCGTTTGGCGTTTGTCAAGTACGATTGTCATCATGAGGCCCCATGAGCGAGCACTGAGCGCTCCCGGTCAGCTACCAGCTCCTCCAGGTATTGGTACCGAGCTTTCCTTGCCCTTACAGATTTGTTTGGTCCTGTCTGTTTGTTTGTGTTACCTTGTCCAGCTCCTTCCTCAGAGCGAGCACGGAGCGCTCCCGGTCAGCCACCAGCTCCTCCAGGTATTGGTACCGGAGCTTTCCTTGCCCTTACAGATTTGTTTGGTCCTGTCTGTTTTTTTGTCTTACCTTGTCCAGCTCCTTCCTCAGAGCGAGAACGGAGCACTCCCGGTCAGCCACCAGCTCCTCCAGGTATTGGTACCGAGCTTTCCTCGCGCTTACAGATTTGTTTGGTCCTGTCTGTTTGTTTGTGTTACCTTGTCCAGCTCCTTCCTCAAGAGCGAGAACGGAGCACTCCCGGTCAGCCACCAGCTCCTCCAGGTATTGGTACCGGAGCTTTCCTTGCCCTTACAGATTTGTTTGGTCCTGTCTGTTTGTTTGTGTTACCTTGTCCAGCTCCTTCCTCAGAGCGAGCACGGAGCGCTCCCGGTCAGCCACCAGCTCCTCCAGGTATTGGTACCGGAGCTTTCCTTGCCCTTACAGATTTGTTTGGTCCTGTCTGTTTTTTTGTCTTCCCTTGTTCAGCTCCTTCCTCAGAGCGAGAACGGAGCACTCCCGGTCAGCCACCAGCTCCTCCAGGTATTGGTACCGAGCTTTCCTCGCGCTTACAGATTTGTTTGGTCGTCTGTTTGTTTGTGTTACCTTGTCCAGCTCCTTCCTCAAGAGCGAGAACGGAGCACTCCCGGTCAGCCACCAGCTCCTCCAGGTATTGGTACCGGAGCTTTCCTTGCCCTTACAGATTTGTTTGGTCCTGTCTGTTTGTTTGTGTTACCTTGTCCAGCTCCTTCCTCAAGAGCGAGAACGGAGCACTCCCGGTCAGCCACCAGCTCCTCCAGGTATTGGTACCGGAGCTTTCGTTGCCCTTACAGATTTGTTTGGTCCTGTCTGTTTGTTTGTGTTACCTTGTCCAGCTCCTTCCTCAGAGCGAGCACGGAGCGCTCCCGGTCAGCCACCAGCTCCTCCAGGTATTGGTACCGGAGCTTTCGTTGCCCTTACAGATTTGTTTGGTCCTGTCTGTTTGTTTGTGTTACCTTGTCCAGCTCCTTCCTCAGAGCGAGCACGGAGCGCTCCCGGTCAGCCACCAGCTCCTCCAGGTATTGGTACCGGAGCTTTTTCCTGGCGCGGCACTCGCGCGCTGACTGCCTACTCCGCTCTGGAAAAGGGCGGTTAAAAATATCTACACTTAGTCAATTTTGAATAAGCTAAGTCAGTACTTATAATAGTTTAAATTTACATTAATTTTGGCCCAAATACCTACGATACGACGTATATTTCCTTACAAGTTCCAAAGGTATAACTTGTCAACGATTTTCGCTATTATTGTTTATTTATTTATAGTTGTACGAGTATTGGCTCTATCATAAAAATTACATTTACTTAAGATAAATCAGCCACATACATTTCAATAAACGCATATGCCTTGTTTGTTATGGGATGGCCTCGTAACCAGAGCTTAGTCTCGGCTATTTCTAATCACCTTCACGGATGCAATGTCAGCAGGTGCACAAAATGGACGCCACGTAGGTCTCTTAGCTTGCGTTAGTAGTAACGGTGGAACTTAGACTATAGAACAAGTAGGTACTCTAAAAGAGATACGGTCTATCTGAGGTGGGGAATGTAAACACTCGAGGTAGATTTCTGATAATATTTAATGATCTTTTTTTCTTCAAAAACGAACAACAGCAATATCGACTAACTCAGATGCTTGCCACTTGGCGATAGTTCTGAATTCAAATAATCATTGCCAGTTATCTATCACGAGACTATACACATGTAGAGACTGGTACACACTGTGTTAAACTAAGTTAAGCCCCATTTAGACAGTTCAAGAACTTGCATGCGATTTTTATTTGGTCGATCGACTGAATTCATTGTGCTGTGTAGATAGTTAGCAATGAATCGAATATTGCATGTAAGTTCTTGAACCGTTTAAATGCGTATAGGGCTTAACTTAGTTTAGCCTTAAGTACTATAAAAATTAACCAATAACTGTTTTACAATCTCTACAGTTTTATCTTATAAGACGGCGTACGATGGCAAGTCGCTCTAGCTCTCGGGCCCGATGTCTTTCACTGTTAGTGTACAGTTTTCAGTCTATCCCTGTTGGTGTATAGCCAGCTGCAGATATAAATGAGAGCCCCCATCCCCCGCATGGAAATTCGTTTGCAGGGGGGTCACACTGACTGTACTGGTACTATCGAACATCTTGATTCCTGACCTATTGTGGAACCTCATCCAATTTACTACGCCATTGGCATCACTTACTGTGAAAACATTATATGGTAATTAATTAGTTGGTTGGCTGTCCATACTCACCCAGCTTGGCTTTCATATCCTGCTTGTCGAGTTGCGCCTTCCTGCCAGGCCGCCGGCCGCGCTTCCCGCTCTCGCGGCGCTCCGTCTCCGGACCCGACGCGCCGAGCGACCCGTATACGCCGTCTATGGACTCCTGTTGGCAATGCGTATACGGTGAGATTTTAGACTATAATTTGTAGTAAAAAAAATCGCTAAGCACGTCTCGTTAAGGCCTGTGCACACCGGATGCGTGTGAGCAAACGTGCGCTTGCTAGTTGTGATATACAGATCTTTATGAGAGGGAGCACACCGCCGCTTACGTGACGTGTGCGTAAAGTCAAGTGCAAAAATATGTATCAAATAAATCGTCTCATAAATATGGTACTACGCTCTTATTACACTGAAATAAGATGCTATGGGACATATTTTTGAGTAAGATGTGTACACCCATATTTTTACACTTGACTGTACACGGCTGTGACATTTTGGCGCACGCGCACGTTCACGTCTACACCGAACTTTACAATTACAACATAGTATAAGACTGTCAGGAACAGATCAGATCCATTCAAGACAAGTCAGGTGCAAACACGTAGGTACGCAACAGCAACTCCTACCAAGGCATCTTGCTTACTGTTGTTACACCAGAAAGTGCTTGAATTTTGTAGACATTAGGTATTGTCAAAATTAGCCAGTTTCCGAAAAGGTACAGTCATCATCAGATATATCGGAGCGGCCAAGGTGCTTAAAAATATCTGAACACGCACTCTAACACCTTGACAATAATAGAGCCGTGTTCAGATGTTTGTGAGCACCTTGGCCGCTTCGATATATCTGATGGCGAAGGCCAATACACCTTTCACAATTATCTCATTACCCAATCTGAGTTCAGACAAGAATGAGATTATTCAGTACATAATTACAGAATTCTGAGGTAAAAGAGTAGGCAGTTTATTAACATTTTCTTCCTAATGGTAATGGATGTAGGTTGAAAACAAAACACTAATTATGCCCAGTCACTTGGGCTACACGAAACACAGTGCAGTGCCAATTGAATACTCTCTGGCCCTGAAAGTAACGTCCTCAGATAACGCGACAAACACGTTAGGTCGTTGACACTAAAACCTTATTGGAACTTGCACAAGATAAGCGGTGCAACGATTATTTACCTTAAATATAAGTGCGTTATGGTTGAAATTGCAATGAGGTAAGGTGTTTGCTTTTTAATTTGTTTTTCGTTTAGTGCTGATAGCTGTGTATGGTTTAAGTGCTATGTGTTTTAATGCCTGAAAATATTTGTCGATAAATGTTTGTTGGTCTTTAAAAGTGGTGCCTACGCCAATTCTCGGGATCAGTTTGCCAAGCGGACCACAGGCTCTCATGAGCCGTGGCAAAAATGCCGAGACATCGCGAGGAAGATGATGATGATGATGGAAAGCTCATTTATTTTGGTTCACGGTTTTTCCCGTTTAGAAAAATTGCCTATGTATTTCATTATATTTTTATATTATTCTATCAAATATAAAAATAGTAGGAACAAATGGCAAATACTTCAAGGTGGGATTTTTTTTCCCAGTGTTCACCAATAACTTGGTGGAAATAACCTGAAAAGCATCGGCTGGACGGCTAATTGTTGGCTTCGGATTCAATTAAATTGTCGTCCATTTAAAATTAATCCTCAGTCAGCTAGTAGCTACTTCCGAGCCTCGATAATAATGTATTATAGTTACCACCTCAATAAGGAAAACAATAACTAAAGAAGAGGTTGGCAACAATCAACCTCAAATCTAAAGAGTGATGTCTTCCAGACCTTTATTATTGATTTACATTAAAAGCTTATTTATACTAATGTCACACACGAAACGTCAGAATAAATAAAAGTAACTTAGCCCCGTTTTGCCTTTTATAGGGTACACTTAGATACTAAACGGTAAAAATAACCACCGTATAACATCACATCTCTGTATTTTTTTTTCAGTACTTTTAAAAGGCACTGAGGCTTAAATCGTGTATTTTTGTTAATCTGGACCGTTAACGGGTTAAGTTAAGAGTAAATCAAGCAGTGATTTTAAAAGTAATGTTTTAAAATTCTGCTTTATATTTGTCAGCCGATTTAGAAGACGATGTACGGAATATCTTGGTCCAATGTTCATTGGGTTATTCCCACTAGTTACCACCAAGTTGTTACCAGTGGTAAGTACTGGGAATTTTTTCCCACCTTTTACCACTGGTAATTACTGGGAAAAAAAATCCCACTAGTTAACACCAACTCGGTTTGGTGGTAACTACTGGGATTTTTTTTCCCACCTTACTAATAAAAACAGTAGAAATAGTAAAGTATAAATAAAGAGTGCTTTAACAAATAGTTATAAGTCGATTAGTGTTTCAGTTAAATGCTTTTAAAATGATCAAAAATTATAAAACCTGTGCAAGTGCATAAAATTAAAAGATAAAGAGAAATTGACGATTGGTTGAAAGTTATCTTATTAATTGTAAATTGAATTAATTGTGACGTTATCTATGGAATCTGAATTTTGTCGAGGGCACTTACGCCGCACTGCGTTTTATTTATATAGGAGCATCGCTGATAATGACGTAAGCACCATCGACAATCAGGTCCATTTCAATAAATATCGTCACAATTATAAGAACGAACAAACAAATCAGTCAAAGATCGACTATTTTTGATCACTTTTAACTTATAATTAATTATTGATTAAAACACTCTATATTTAGACTGTTTTATTAGTATTGAACGCTAACCAAATTTTGGTGGTAAGTACTGGGAAAAAAAATTCCTAGTAGTTACCACCAAATCGAGTTGGTAAAAGGTGGGAAAAAAAATTACATTTGGTGAGCAGGTTCGTTAATTATATTGATATTTTCTGTCGATTCCGTTTTAGGATTTTTTTCAAAATGGCGGAGCCATGGGGGTTCGCGAAATATACAGCTCACAGAGCCTTAGTGGCTTGTAAGTATTCTTAATTTGTAAGTATTGACAGAATTTGCTTAATAATAATATAAAGTAAATTTGTAAGTACATCTCTAAAAGTAATATATTGGAGCTTATGCAGCAGGATATAAATGCGGCGTGCAGTCCAGGGACGCACTCGCCTCCGCCCGGGTGACGTCATAAATTAAGCTCTGACCTCTGCCATTTTGCGTGTTGCATCAAATGTTGCAACTATGTTGGCTAGTTTAATACACCTCTTAAGGCCGAAGGAGCAAATGTAACAAACCGATCCTGGGCCGATTTTTATTTTGTAGTGGATTTTTTTCGTCAGATTTTGATAAAATTTGGTAAGTTTGAAGAACTCCTTATTCTGGGTGAAATAAAAACGAAATCTCAATTTCGGACAAATTTTTGTTGTTTTACGAAATATTAATAAGATTTCGTAACTCAGTGGAAGAATTGCACTTAAACTTATACATATTGTAGGCACAGAATAGGGAACTCTATCTACTCACCAAATATTATCACGAAAAATAAAACGACAGCATTTACGGTAAATGCATATCCATTTTACCTAAAATGCGTTTTAGGATAAGGTGCTTTCATGTTCAAATTCGTTCATTTATTTTTAGACATTTTTAGATGAATAATGGTCAGTAACTAATATAGGTACCCAACTAATACCTAAGTTTCTTTTGACCTAAAACGTTGAGTTTGAATCGGCAAGATCGAAACGAAATGTTCGCTTTCCAGTTACAGCTACAGGTATTGCATAAAGCTATCCATTGTTTCCTATGTATAAATGAGAATATTGTATAATGCATACGACGTATATTAATAAACCATACAAATCGATGAAATGCACCGGGATTCTAGAAACTGCGCATGCCTTAAACGCCCTGCAATATGCAATTGGCATGACCTATCATATTAGATATAATATCCTAACACCTAATATCCATTAAAATACATTCAGTCACATTGCAGTTACGCAAATACGCAGTTGTTTGTATCGCGGTTAGCAACACAACACCGGCACGCGCGAACTGCGTCGTACTTACGTTGCTCATTTGCGACGTAGTAAATCTAACCTTTAAACAAAACCGTTAACTAAACGACAAACTAGCAAGTTTAACTTTTATTTAAATACGCAATGTTATATAATCTTTTATTTAACTTAGGTTTTTATTCAAGAAACTTGCTAAAATCAGATTAAAACTTACGTTTTTCCAGTGGATCGCCGCGTCGTGTCCGCTCCTTCTACCGTTCGAAAACAGACTGACTGCGCCGCTCGGTCTGCGCAGAACGCGTTGCGTTCTTTATTTAAAAACAAAACTTTTCGACGGATAACCAGCCAGCAAACTGCAACGCAATAGATTACCTTTTTGGAATGACCTTAACGCTCGAACGAATACTGGCTGAATGACTGCGTTTTCTGTAGTGCGTTTACTTTATGAATGCATCGCCGTGAAAAAACTGCGTTTTACTTAACTGCGCAATTGCGCATATAATGTCCTAGGTCGTCAAAGAATTAGTAAATTGAGACGCAAATATCTAAGTAAATACTACATGACAAAATTTTAATGCCGGTGTCTACATTGTATTATGTCAATAGGTGAATATGTCATTGGAAAAGGCTAAATATAGTCACAACGTGGTGTAATAATACTAACCGCTAACCCTAACTCGCATGCAGCTTTGACCTTCATACATTCCCGAATCCGCTGTGCAAATAATTTAGGGAACGAATGTTGAGCTCAGTTTGAAATTTAAAATTTATAAAATACATTTACAAATAATTGAGGCTGAACACGTCAAAAATTTTTCAAAGGTTTTTTAAGCAAACAGGCTTTTTTCTCAAAAACCATAAATTTGATGAAGTGGATCTGATGATGTTGATCTTTTGATGATAATTTAGAGTAGTGGCAGAGGAATGACTTCCCAGAGGGACTCAGGAAAACTCCTGATTATTTATTAAAGGTAACGAGTTTAGTGTTAGACATGATTGTGATTTTTATTCATGCATCACGCGTCACGCATACGCTTTTAACAATGCCTTAAAACTAAAAATAGAAAAATAAAAACTTTTTTTTAAAAAAAGTAACCGACTTCAAAAAGGATTCAATAAAATAATATCCTTTTTTAAGTACATATATGCGTTACCAACTGATATGTTTTAAGTCGGTGCCAAGCCAAATAGTAACAATACCGGGAAAAATAATCAGCTTTATGTCTACAACTCACATTACAACTGTAGTAATAGGAAATTGGAAACTGGAAATAATTCTGCCTGTATCTTTGTTACCTTTTCACGACTAATCATCTGAATCGATTTAGGTAAAATTTGACATGAAGTTAAAGGTTTAAGCCCTGAAGACGATCCTTGAATTGTTATATATTTTGAAATGAAATTATCTGGGACTGGAAATAACTCATAAATTTAAAAGTGGAAAAATTACTGTCTTGGGTGAGACTTGAACTCACGGCCCCTGGATAGATACTCCAGCGCTCTGCCATCTGAGCCACCAAGATCTCATCCATAGGCAGCAAATTTTCCACCATATGGGTCTAGGGGACCCTAGCGACATCTACCGTAAGAACTTCTTAGACGGCTACCGGAGTTCCAAGTCATATTGGAAATTCACCAGTAACGATGTGCTACCCATACTAAATTTTTTTTTAGTTCAAGTCTTACCCAAGACAGTAATTTTTGCCCTTTTAAATTTATTCTAAGCTTAATAGCATCATTCGCAGACGTTTCTGCTTGTTAAAAATTTACTTGAAAATAACTCAGTCTCAATTACACACTTGCGTGCTATGGAAAGTCGGAAAATTAGGAAAAATAGCTGTTTAAAAATTACGACGGCAAATAAACGCAATGAATTTATACTAATATACCGACAAACATGTTACGGACTGCGGTAAGAAGGTTCGATCGTGTGTTCTTAGGTACCCATACCCACCTACAGAAATTGTGTTTATTGCAGTGCTGTCATTTAAGGAAAAAAGGTTCGGCCTTTAACTGTTGTGACTAATGATAATGCAAAAAAAAGGCAGGCATACATTATTATTCTTTTAAAAAATATATAATTGTTAAAAGACAAAAAATTCATTATAATTGTATTACTTGTCAAGTTGTCATATGCCTATTATGTAAGGCAGGTTAATTATGATAAAAAATCGCAATCCGCGCGGGATTTAGATGATTGCTTATCTTTACCGCGTAAACGCCTAGAGAGTTATTTTTCTGCGCGCCCTAACCTTTACAGTTTCTTTATACTCGTACTTATATCAAAGTCTAAGACAAAATTTGTATACAGTCAGCATCAATATTAGCTGATGAAATAACTCGCCAAAAATCCGCCACCTTGGATAACCATTCCAAATAGAGATTAATCTCTACATTTCGCGTCTACATACTCTATCTTTCTTTTTGATAAGCTGTTTGAGAGTGACATATACTTTTGACGCGTAGTCTGATACACGTTTGATGCTGGCTGTACAACGACGTGCCAGGGGAACGCTAATTTGTTTCTAGCAGATTTAGAAAATATTGGCTACTCGGACCAGGCCAGAGGCAAGCTTTTACAGTTCTTCGTTGAGCTTTCTGACATTCCAACGCAGAAGGAAAAGTACGCATTAAATATTAGGATTTGGGATTACTCCGGCTGCCTTATTTCCTTTTACCCAAAAATGAGCATGAAGTAGCGTGAGACCAAGCTAAGTTGGCAGCAATTTTGACAACCAAGCCTGTGAAAGTGTTAAGTAAACGTCATAATTTCATAGAAGTTTGTCGTTTTCAATAAATAACATTTGCACTACCTGGGCTGTCAAAATCGCTGCCTATCTTGGTCTGACTTTATCAAAAGAAATGTCGTACTCTACATAAAATCTAACAAACGGCCCGATATTCGAACCGGCGATCTTCGGGTTGAAAGTCGTGCGCTTTACTGCTATTGGGCTGCCAACAACTTGGGTTTATAAAATACCGGTAAACACCGGTTTATTTCGGTTTTCCTCCGAACTTTTATAAGAACGCGAACGTTTTAAGAACATCGTAACCTAAAAACCGGTTTATTCGAAGAACGATGAAACGGCTGGCCGGCCTTGTGGCACACCACGTAAACATAGACACCGACATAGGAGGAAACCAGTTTTTACTGCTCTAAACCGGTTAATTTCACAAGAACTGTTATCATAAAAACCGGTTTAAAAATAACGGTTTTCGAGCGAAACCGAAATTAAGAGGTTTTGCGCCAAGTACATGATAACATTGATAACGGTTTGGAAATTTAACCGGTTTTCTAGTCTTGTTAAAGAGTTTCAATGTCTAAGTAAGTAGTATCGATCGATAGCAGTTATTTATAGATGTAAACATGCAAGTGTTATCTTTATCAAACGTTAAATTGTTTGTCTGGGTAGGTGCGATAAACACCTAAGGAGTCTCATATAATACCTACTTATCCGTACAGCAAAGTCTAAATTTTGAATACAGAGAATCTACTGCGAAAATCGAAAAATTTCGTTATTTGCCTCTCTTCATATATGTAGATAGAAATGCGACGTAGTACAGACATACGACACAACAATAGTACATTGTGCAACGAGGGGGCTAACCGAGTTTACAATATTCTTACCCCCGGAGTTACACACAATGTTTTCATCACCCTTGCGAGGAAAAAACTAAATTTTAAGCGAAATAATTCTTTAATACGGTGACATATCAAACATTCGTTCGCCATTTTGTAATTTCTTGACAGGCGAGGCATCGAAGGCACAGACCTATTCGGCATTCAGCCACGATTGAAAATTATGTTAAAATATTTTAAACGGCTGTTAAATTAATCAAATAAAATAATTTTAAACATAAACAAAAATATTAAATGATAAACGTCAGTATTTTAAAAGTAAAACTCATTTATGCTACTTGGTTTGTATGAATAAGTGACATAATAAAAAAAAGCTATACCTAACTCCCTTTATAGCTTTTTTTTACAATCCTTAACTCCCGCGGGAACAAAATAGGCCTTCGTCCTTCAGCACATCTGCATGAAATATGATCTTTTTCGAGCGAGTGTGATGAAACTAACTAACATAGAACGCACTCGGCATTTGACTACTTTTAGCTAGGACAAATTATGGTAATAGGGTTATATTAGGGGTCCTAAAAACGTTTTAGGTATCAGCTAGATAATGATAGTTTATTTCCTAAGTAGGCACATTACAATGCGCTTATGAACGTCACATAAAGCCCTGTAAGGTCAAACAACCTCTTTAACGGTCCATCGGTGGACCTTATGCCTTTTGTAATAAGGTCCACCGATGGACAGTTAACAGTGTGGGCGATGGTACAGTCTGTCAAAAGCTGATACTTTCTGGACAGTGGCATAGCAGAGGGCCTGCCGGCCCTACCGCGAACACCGAAATTGCGGGCATCTTTCTGTCACTCTAATTACGTCTTAATTGGAGGAAAAAAGAAAGACGCCCGCAATTTGCGAACTTCGGTGTTCGCGGTAGGTCCTCGAGAACCTACAGTGAGTATCAATAGTAGCGGATAAAACAACGCGCTAGAAGTATCAGCCACCTATATCTGAGGGCTTACCGGCGAACCACATTCGACGTGTTGTCTCCCTGTCACACTTACGTATAGTAAACAAGTGCGACAGAGAGGCAAGACGTCGAACGTGGTTCGCTGTAGGCCCTCTGTTAACTCAGTCAAATCTACTTTTGACGTGTAGGTAGTCTGGGTGCGTAGCCAACGTGCCAATCGTTTACGTCCCCGTAGCGAAACGAAGCACAACTTTCACTGTCGCACTGATAAAGAAAAGTGATAGAGAGAGAGAGATGACTTCGCTACGCAACGTTAACGATTGGCATATTGGCTAAGCACCCTGAGCCGATACTGTTGATGTTGCCTATTTAGGTACCAGTATCCAGTTTCAGTTAATTTTAGTTGTAAAATAATTGTAGTTGCGTAGTTATGATGTGCCTAGTTACGAAGACTATACAGCTATTTAGATGTCCGTGACATGCATCTTGTAAACAATAGTAACGGATTGCCTCAATAATATGAACCGACGAAACGGCCACTACCTATAGTCTGTATCTTTAGGTATTTAAAAAAAGGTAAACAAACAATTTGTACATTTTCGGGTAGTTTTAATATTTATTGGTTAACCAACCAAATACAAAACCGCCTGGATCTGTCACTGAACGACCTGACTTTAAACCTACTTTATTTGATCATGTAATGTTTTCATCTACCCTCAACTGCCTTAAGGAGCCATTTGAGGGTAGATTTTTTTAAATACCTAAAGATACTATAAATCGAAGTTCATCAACTGCGGGCATTTTTCACTGCCACTCTAATTACATCTTAGTGAGAGTAAAAGAGAAGGATCCCCGGAATTTGCGAATTTCGGTTTTCGCGGTAAGCCCCATGTACCTACATACTTATCTCAGGCTGATGGTGAATAAGTTGCGAAGTGATTATTTAGCAGACGGTAGCTGAGGTTTGATACTTACATTATATCTTAATTTTACTTACTAAACATACTTAATACAAATCAGCTTCATTTAGCCAAATACCCGGACCCGGGTATGTCCAACTACGTTCAAAAGAGAGGTATGGGCACTGTGAATGTCATCTCGCTTTGTGTGATAGGGCACAGGACAGCGAATGTTATTCCAGATCTAGAGCAGAGCCCAACTGGGGAAGTACCTCCACCTTACAGAAAACCGCAGCCAAATCACACTAGACCCTACTTATAGACCTTATAGTGATGTGTTCCTGCCGGTGAGTAAGGTTGCCAGAGCTCAAAGAGGGTGCGGAGTGTTAGGGTCGGCAACGCGCATGTAACTCCTCTAGAATTGCAGACGTACATAGGTTATGGAGACTGCTTACCATCAGCCGAGCCGTATTCTTGTTTGCCACTGACGTAGTATAAAAAATCTTCGGACAGTCCATTGCTGACCAAACCATCTAATTTAAATGATACCAATAAAACCATCTAATTTAAATGATACCTAAAATAATAACGGGACCTATAACAAACGATGGTATTATAAATACTGTGCCTATATAATATGGACGGCTCTGTAACACAGCGCTGATCTTAGGGTCTTTGAGGTGACCCTGAAATCTAGCGTGAAACTTAAAGGTTTCAGAGTTCTGAAAAGTCTGAAAGTGGACCGTCACTTTGAATAGATGGACATTGTTTTCGGTCCAATACTTTTTTCCATATTCTTTAGTCAACGCATTGGGAACAAATCAAATTATTGATCCACTTTGTCTTCAATATATGACTGTTCTTTCAGTTTATATTTCTTTCAATCCGGTGTACCAAATCCTGGCTCGTACCAATGAGTTTTTCGAAACTTACGTAACAAATATCATTTGATATTTACGACTAGCTTTTCGGTGAAGGTAAACATCGTGAGGAAACCCGCATACATCTGCGAAGAAATTTAAAGGTGTATGTAAAGTCGCCAATCCGCATTGGGTTAGCGTGGGGACTTATAGCCTGTGCCCAGTAGTGGGCTGAATTATTATGTTATTAACATTATAATGCATTATCTAGATATTAAGGATTTCGGAACGATCATATAGTTTATTTTTATGTTCTTTGATGTAGTAGCATGTACCGCAGATTTGCCACGGTTTTGAGGAAAAATTACATTGACATGAAAGAGTACGATAGAGAAGGAAACTCAGGCTGTTGAATAAAAGATTAAATAAACTGAAAAGTAAATAAACTTTTGTAAGCTAGTTGCGTGTTTTAGTGAATCTTCTTTTACTTAGGGCCTGTTTCAAAATGGGCAAAGTACTCGTATTGAACTATTGAATGGCTAATTAACAAATAAATTAACTGCCACATAAAACTTCCTGCAAAACTTAGCACTTTATCTACCAGTTAAGCTTATTTGAAGATTGTGAAACGCCAACGAATCCAACGATGACTTTATTCGTCAGATAAGCGGCAAGTGCCTTCTTCGGGACTTTACTTAGACATTGTAAAACAGGCCCTTAAAATAGCAAAAAGTTTTAATTAAATAGAATAAGAATCGCGTGTACCGCACCCATCCGTTCCGTTCTTCCCCCCAAAATTAACTTCAACAATTAATAGGTGAGATGACGTCATGCCTACGATGAGTCATAAAATTTGTGCGCAATTAACGAAGTAGGTAACACTTGCAAACATGTTTTACTATTTTGAGAAGTTCCGCTCTTTAAACATATTGTTCATTAAAAAAAAAACATTTAGGTAGGTATATCTAAAAAATCTAAATTAACTAAAACAGAACATACATAAGTTACCTATCTACCTTTCTCCATTTCGCGGTATAAATAAATAAACATTTTAATAGACCTAGACCGGCCCATAAACTACAATTAAAAACATAACTTAATAAAGCGACTAAATCGGACCCTATATCCTAAATGCCCGTGCCTGAAAAATCAATACCCTCCATCCCAATACCTGGAACTGTCGACATAGATATTCTAGAATAAAACATGAATATTACACACGAAAAATGCAAGTTTAATAGAATTTCTCGAGAGTTACTCACCACTAGGTCAGGTCCATTCTTCCTCGGGACCAAGGAGGCCCGTTTTGATATAAAAACTTTTTTAACGACGACACCAGCCTTGCTGCGCATTTTCAGGGATTCAAGTGCATTTTTTTTTTCAAAAACCACGTCCAGACTTTGGCGACAACGCCATCTACCAAAACACTTCGAAACTACTCAAGATAATTACGCGCGACAATAGTTTACACAGCGCGCGCTAGATGGCTTAATAATCACAATTGTGAAGTTTAATTTTGGTATTATTTTAATTCAGTAGTATCAAATAGCGTATATAGGTCGAAACCTTATCTAGAAACTGATATGTGCTATATTAATTTGCACTTTAGCAGTTCCAAAGTCTTTTAGTTCATACTTGTATGTTTCGTGAAGTTGAATGTCATGCATTGTTAATATTTATGACCAATCTAGTATGGAGCTAACACGTGTAGTGTATTTATAAATAAATATATACAGTGTGTTTGTGTGTTATCGCCATTTGAAATCATAATGTAACACAAATTTTTGTAGCTTGCTGACCTTGCTGTAATGAACTTAGGATGAACACAGTTACCAAAAAATTTGACAATTATGTAAAGGCAAATGAAGACAACTCTTAGTTAACTTCGTTCACTATATGTATATTAGACTAATTTTATTAGTGTGTTGCAATGGTAACCTGCGATTTGACAGTTCAAGGAATAATAATATTAGTCTAATACCGTTCGAGAAATGGGCCCCTAGGTGCACAGAGTTAACTAGTGTATTTTCTCTATGCCAGCAATATGAACAATCAGTGATGAACATGATACACATATCTTTACTATTCACACGGGCATAACTTATACACAAACAAGAAAATAGTTGGTCGCTGGTGGTTTTTCTCAACACTGATCTTACCTGACACCTTGCCTAACAACCTGTAGAAATAGTTGTCATCAGATATATTGGAGTCGCCAATCTGAAGACAAATATCTGAACACAGCTCTATTTTTAAGGTGTTAGAGTATGTGTTCAGATATGTTTTAGCAATAACTGATCCGATGTATCTGTAGTGATTGTACATGTTTTACAAAATGTATATAAATCAATAGTTAAAATAAGTTTATGCATTTATAAATCCAACTACACTTGTTATAAACTGAGTGTGTGTTCAGATATTTTTTAGCACTTTAGCTGCTCCAATGTATCTGTAGAGACTGTACATGTTTTACAAAATGTATATAAATCAATAGTTAAAATAAGTTTATGCATTTATAAATCAAACTACAGTTGTTGGGTCTTGCTTTCTTTAGAAATAATAATAGATGTAGAACTATAAATGCAAGTTTTAAGGAAATACAAGTTTTACTTTTTCGAATTATTTGTGAAGTAGTTTTCATTTGATTTTTTAATTGGAATATGTATTAAATATTGTCTTCAGTTACCGCAATAGTTATTCATGAAATTAAATTACTTAATTATATACAGATTATATCCCATATAATGAATAATTGTTGATTTCGTCTAAACTGGTTGATTTAGAAATATACAGTTTCAATTTTAGATTCCCAAAACCATAAGTTTAGTTACATACACAGGATAATCATTGGCTTTAAGAGGTTTGCTGGTCTTATAAGATTCTAATTTGAAAATATTTAGTCATCCAATTTAGTCTGTCTTAAATTCAGATAAAAATATAACTATGAAATCTTCAAATTAAATCGGACATGAAAGACCTTCATTTTGTTGTGCAATAATACCTTGCAAACAAGTTCATCAAAGCCCAGAGTCAACAAAAACAAAAATAACCCAGGAAGTAAATCATAACCTATTCAAATTAAACATTGGATTCTGAGCAAAACCGAGATAAATTAACACATGACTCCGATAAGCCATCCCTGATAACGCATATTGGTCTAATTCTAACAACAAAGGACAGAACACTCACGTTTTGAGATTCCTCTTCTAGCACTGCCATGGTTTCAAAATCGATGTTCATTTTGTACTCTCACAGGTATTGCTTAGTAATCGACAAAAGTGATTGATTGATGCAAAATCTTCACGATTAATGAGAATATTTCAAAATCTTTTATCAAAGTAATGTTTACAAACTAGCAAGGTCATTTGACATATTTTGGTAAATAGAATAGACGTTTTACGTCACTATGACATCACAGATTTATTGATTTTTTTTGTATGTTTGCAGTAAGATAAATTTGATTCGAAATCGTTGCTAATATTTATTTAAATTTATATAGGAAACTGGACAGTTAAAATAATAAATTATTAATTTCACTGTAAATCTATTGCTAGACTTATGGATAAAGTCTACACTCGTCATGAATTAACTAAAAGAAGCCTTCATAAACAACACTAAACTTTATTCATTTAACAATAAAATCAAACTTGATTTCTCATGTAGTAGAAAATAAAAGAAAAGAAGTAAATTAGCATAAAACAGAATAGAAATGTTTACAAAAACAATTTATGGTCTATGCTATATAAATAGGTTTTGCACGACCGTACGTGACTCATACACAGATAACTGCCAATTACATCCACACTTTATCAAGTGCCAATTACATCCACACTTTATCAGGCCTGATATCAGACACTCTTTGTATCAGGCCCGATTTCGGGCCCGAGTAAGAGTATTTTTCCGTTTCACCAAATATCAGCACATCGTCCACAATATTTGAAATGTAAAAAAATGGTTCATATGCAAAAATATCAAACATTGAACATTTTTGGCAATTAGAGACAAAGTATTTTTAACATTTCAAATATTGTTTACGAATGTGCTGATATTCTGTGAAACGGGAAACGATTATCAGGCCCGAAATCGAGACTGATTTCGGGCCCGAAATCGGGGATGGTGAATTAAAAATAAATATAATGAGAAAATCATGTGAAAATTACGATTTGTTTGGCATTAGATTGACAATTGCTGTTATACACCCTTAAAAGTCATGAGTAAATAGAGTTAAACCAAGAGAAATTGGCAGCGATTTTGATAGCCCAGACGGTGCACAGCAAAGTGCACAGGTTATTTCAAACATCAAACTTTTATAAAATTATGACTTTTACTGGACACTTGTACCGTCTGGGCTATCAAAATTGGTGCCAACTTATGTTGTTCTTTTTGTTTCTCCTTGTGAATGTTGTATTCTTTGTTCTTAATCTAATTCATAAAATTACGTAGTGTATATGAACCTTAAGTAATGTGTCGCCATACTCAATATAATCTTGCCAGTGTAGCCCATGCGAAAAAACAAATGTCAAATTTTTTGACCTCCAGTTTTTTCCGTGTCTGGCTGTGATAAAATCCGTAGGTTTTTATACGATTGTCAAATGTGGCCTTAGAAGTGTGGATCTTTAAATTAATAATTAATTTTAGAATGCGTATAGAGTGCGGTGTAACGGAAGTGCTCGCGTATTATTGTTTGCGGTCAGTGCATTAAGTGTTATTGAAGGATAACGATGCGTATCGGAATTGTGTTTTATTGGTGCGTGTTAGCATTGCATCTGTGCAAAGCGGAAGATGTGGAAAGGACAGAGTCAAGGGAGGGTGCCAGAAGGCCGCAGTGGGGGACAACAGTGCGGAGTGGGTCGTTCGTGAGCGAGTCTGCAATCGCCGCATCGAATGAACAGAGTAAGTTTAGTCTTGTTGGCACCAAACTGATTGGCTGCACGTTCGTGACACCTGTTGGTGTCCTTCAATCGGGTCACGGTATTTCCTTCTTATTAACAACGATTTTATCACGTTAATGTTCTAGGGCAGCCTGAGTCATTCAGAATGGACTAGGTTAAGGTTATTAAGTTGTTTGGCCTTAAAACATCTGTTTACCTTAAACGGTCAGATATTTCTAGTAAGTTTTGACGTTGGCGCACCCTGCAAGGCAAATAAATACCCTGTAATAAGTTAATATGTTATATAAGGAACACCTACTGACATAACATAATTATTATTATTTTAATTCCGCTACCTAAAGGTTGTCTGGAAGAGATCGCTTTTTAGCGATAAGACCGCCTGTTGTTTACCTCTTCTTTACGTGTTGTATATTATTTGTACTGTTTCTGTATTGAGGTGTGCAATAAAGGGTATAAATTTGTATTGTATTGTATTGTATATAAGAAAAGTCATTATTTTCTATTTCACAGTCTATTTCCCTTATCATTTTTAAACAAGTTTGTTGACATTTTCGCCTTTAACATTTAGCCTCTCGTTATCTGAAATCTGTTCTTAAATTGCAATCTTTAACTTTAACCTGTAAGTATCATTGTGCTTTTGAATTGAACTGGTAATTTAACACATAATTGTGATTAATAATTAATTTGATGTGACAGCCATTGGTTGCAAAAGTATAA
Organism: Cydia pomonella; assembly: GCF_033807575.1. Taxonomy (NCBI): domain Eukaryota; kingdom Metazoa; phylum Arthropoda; class Insecta; order Lepidoptera; family Tortricidae; genus Cydia; species Cydia pomonella. Next base: position 16,276,317 of record NC_084716.1, on the reverse strand, counting down.
AGTATACATTGCAGTATGTTATTATAATTTTTTTGTTTTACTTGCCATCATATTATGACTTTGTAAATGATTCAACAAACATGAATTTTCATCATGAAGAACTATTCCCTTTATTATTAGGAGCAGGATCTGTAAAGCAAAATTGTAGCCTTTATTTGTGACCGCAGCTGGCAAAACATTGTTGCTTGCCATATGGACGCCTTGACCGATTATTTGTATAGAGATAAAGCCAAATTTCATAAGCAACAAAGTGGGATGTTTATTATATTTTAAGAATCCCATCTATACTACACGGTCTAAGAATATTTTTCCATAATAACAATCAATAAGGGCAAACTGGGACTAAGGATAACTGGGGTCTTCAAACTCTCTTCCTTGTCATATCCTCATGGCTGAGGGACGTGATGACTGTGGACATTCTTCACCAGTGTTCTCCAAGCCACTCTATCTTGGGCCCCGTGCATGCTAGCTTGAAATGTGGTTTTTGTCTCTGACGTTATTCTGTCCCCCCAATGCATGGCCATACGTCCATCCCTACGCTTCCTTGGCATGCGGCCAGTCATTATAAGCTTTTCCAGACTATCTGGACCTGACCTGCTCTAATCACCGAAGAATCAAAGTACATGTCGGGTCCAAACAGTGGAAAGCCTCATTTTAATGTTAAGTTTGTCAAGAACTGCAGCCGGTATAGCATATACCTACTTTTCTCATGGAAGGTTTGTTATAAAAGTATACTTTTGGCTCTCAAAAAAAATTATAAAATAATTTCATTTAATTTCTTGGGGTTTGAGTATGGTTTGCAATCTTGTCCCGAAATGTATGAAATTATCCAAATCCATGGACTTTCCCGTACATTTCAGATTCATTGTACAAACCCTTTGAGCAACAAGATTCAAATATTTTGCTTTAAGTGAAGATACATTTTAGCACATGAAATTTTGAGTTGGAGTGATTGACATTAAAATGGCTATGATTAGACCTCACAGCTTCATTACCTTAATTCATGTGTTTTGCACTGGGCACAGGCCACAGGTGGCGCATAAGAGGCATGTGCAAGAGGGCTTGGACTCTAGTTACCATGCTGGCCCAATACGGGTAGATTTCATATACACCTTTAAATTTATTCACTGATGTATGCTGGTTTCATCACTATGCATCACTCACACACATATGGCTGCTCTTGCATGGGATTTACATGAACCATAAGTAAAACGCGAAACCCTCTAAACATGTCTGTTGTGCTGTGCTTATTAACTATGCAAATATTTGCTTATCTCATTGCACGGTTTCACATACAAAAAAGTGTTAACATGATCATTATTATTCAAAAGATAACTGTAAACTTACAACAGCCATAAGTTTATTTATTTCTTAAAATAATAATAAGTTCTAATACATATTACAAACTCTCTCTCTGCAGTCAACTGTTTTTGAGCTTTCACTGTGTCTTCAAATTCAGATATAGATAGAATTAAAGGTTAGATTTGGCAAATCTGCGCGTCATCGACATCGTAGATGACACGAACTATACAAGTAGGTAATACAGTTTATCAAACCATAGTATTCTGACTCCTTTAACCCTTTGACCGCCAAAGACATCAACTGACGCGCGCGGCGACAGCCCAATATCAACCTTCGTGCATTCCGATAAGGTTCACGGTGACGCGCCGCACACGATAATCGTGGCGTTACAATAAATGTCGGTTTGATTCGCAAAACTTGTACAGCTCATCTGTCATTAGGCGGGTTCACAGAAAGCTAGCATACGCGCGAGGCAATTTCCTCGCGCCCAAAACGGCCAGTGTAGACGTGCCTCGGCCGGGGCGGCGCGCTCAGGCGCGGAAAACGCGCTCTGTGTGGACCCGCTTATTTAAGTTCAACATTGGGACAAAACCAGATAGAGTGGCACCCTACCCTTGAATTGCCAACGCCCACAGGCGACCACTGACCATCAGGCGTATGCCCGTACGGTAACCTTGTGTGCTACGAGAATTTAAAGAATATTCGTAAGACAGTGATAATGTTTGTGCCATTATCTTCTAGATTTCTAGCATACACAAGTTTGAATTTATTTAAATTCGTGTATTCTAGAAATCTCTATATGGCGTCATCTCTTTACAATTTAGATTACCGCACAGTCCGCGGTGTTTGCTTATGTTGTTAACATGTTCTTTGGATATCTTTACAAAGGAGAGAATTGTTGTGAATTTGACATTCTGAGAATTTAAGAATGCTATTAGTATTAGTACAAATAACAAACAACAACACCGTAAATAAAATATAAAACAATTTAAAATGTTAACAAAATAATTTACGGTCATAGACGTGCATCTCATAATAATTACTATTACGGTTCGAGACCCTATGAACGAGTGACTATAAAATATACTCAGCGTCATAGGTATAAGACCAGGTATTAGGTACCCTTATCAGTAAAAAATAAAAATAAATCGGTCCAGCAGTCTTTGAGAAATCGGAGAACGTACATAAAGATCCCGCCGATGAAAAAACGTGCTTATTTTAAAAGTGGATTTTGATAAAAATATAAAAGACTCGGAAAAGGGCTTCAGCAAACCTAATCCGAAGGTAAAACAGAATGGTTTCAACGCTATTCACATTTTAAGGCAACTAATGATAAATCACAGAACATATAAATAATCTGGATCGATAGTCGTGTTTATCGATTGATCATGATTCATTATTAGTCAATTTGTGTAATAATGTCCTATAATATTTATTTATTTATTATTTATCATCACTTCCGGAAGAGAGAAGAGGAGGAGGGCGCCCGCTTGCTACGTGGTGGACAACCGTAGCCAAAGATCTGGAACGGGCACAGCTGAACACAGAGACAACCCAGGACAGGTGGTCCTGGCGCCCAAGGACGAGGAGAGCCGACCCCAAATGAAGGGATAAGGCAAGGAAGAAGAAGATTTATCATCACTTCAGCTTTTTATTGCCCACTGCCGAGCGTACATATGTCTCTGATGAGATCTCTCTTCGACACGTCCCAGCCGTTGTGCTAATCTCATGCAGAAGTTACCCACAATCTTTCGAATCACGTCCACCCATTGTGTTCTGTTGATTAGAAGGGGAAATCCATACATCCTTTACGCGATACGTTTAACCGTTGTAGACGTTGCATGAGTCAGTAATCGCGATCAATGGCAGACGACCCGACCAGCAATAGTCTTATTTTAGAAACACGACAGCAATTCTATACTGTTACAGCCGAGTTTAACACGTGCATTGCGGTATCACCAACACACGTGGATCATTATATTAAAAAAACGACGGAGGCCTTTTGATATTTGGCACATTGGCCGGCCTTATGGAAGCGTCTATTTGGCTTACACTAGACAAACTATTGACTAAATATATCCACATAAAGAACGTTGCATAAAACAAAAAAAAAAAAACTGTTGTCGACCATGCTACTACTTCGGTTACAGCGAGTAGTATCTAAAATAGGAAATGGCATAATAAATCAATTGCTTTTTCGAGAATGAATTTGTGAGCATCATGATGATGGATTCATTTTAATAAGAACGGGTATCCAAAGAAATAGGACTCTTCAAATATTAAAGGGACACAAAAGCAATAGTATTTGCCCTAGACTGGTGGGGTAATAGTTAGTTCTCTCTTTTCTGAGACAGTATTTTAATTACCTAATATGACGCGTTTTTAACTTGACTAAGTAATTCTAGGCTTTCTTCGGCCCCTCGTCTCAATTATGCCCTCTAGAATGTTGCTTGATTAAATAATTGGCATACATTTCATTTTTGGTACAAGCTTTTATCGCTGACTGTACTTTTCTTACCACAGACAAATAACGTGAAACTAATACTCATCGAGAAAAATCTAAAAACCCCCTCACACAATTAGGATGCGTTGTTTTATATCAGAGTTCCTATGGCCATCTCCTGTCTCCATCATTAGATCAGCTCGATGGTACCCATAATATTGCTTTGTCATCCGACTTACCTATATAACATGCAAATTTTTAGCACAATCGGCAATTGGGTAAAATTTAGCCTCTAAAGATTTGAACCACACTAACTAACAGGGCAAGTTAAATAAAAGCTTGTACAAATTAGCCTACAAGCCTTGTTTTAATACGGTTATGAAATCTCTTCAGGAAATGACCGCGTCAAAACCACGGCTTGGCACCAATGCGCCGATGTCTTGATTAATTCCATCGCTAAATCCGTACCGTCTCCTATAAGTAAATATACACTCGCTTAGTTACAAAACGCCGTATCTACAACGATTGCTTGAGGCTCTTATGCTAATTAGATGCGGAGTAATACATACGTGTTTTATCAATGTATGTATGCATGCATGTGACTTCTCTCTTTGTTAATAGTCAGGTGTTGTATTGTTTTTCTTATCATTGCCCTAGCTTTGAATTTTGGTACTTAATTAGTTTTTTTTTAACTTTGGATAGTGTTTTGAGAGGTATTCTTCAAAAACACTTTCTCAAGATGCCAGAATGGTTCGTCATTTAAGACTTCAGTATCTTTGGTCTAGCCGAAAGATATGCTTTCTCGTTAAACTCCTAAAACCCCAAAAAACCTCGTAAAAATTTCATTTTTGGTAGAAGCTTTTATGGCTTACTGTATTTGTCTTCCCACAGGCAACTAATACTCATCGAAACAATTCCTATAAACCCCAACACAATTAGGTTGCGTCGTTTTATCACAGAATTCATATGGCCACCTCCTGTCTCCATCATCAGATCAGCCCGATGGTACCATAATATTGCATTGTCACCTGACTTTTCATATGTATACATGCAAATTTTCAGCTTCACCGGAAACCTGGTCAAATTTAACTTGCAAGAATTGACCCGTACAAACATAGTTACATACTATAACAAAACTTGTAAAAAGTAGTAAAAGCTAAATGTACCTAATTGCTATTTATTGAAGTTTCCATATCCACCCGCACGCGGAAAGCAATATAATTAGGTATGCGGGTGCGGATAGAGATAAGAACAGGCTGGTTAATGTACGAAATACTTCGTTATTAGCGTCCTTGCTTTATCAGAAATCTTAAAACCCACACGATCCTCCTTTGCCCTATAGCCCTCTGGAATAACACTAACATACTTCGTGTCATCCACGATGACGCGCAGATTTGTCAAATCTAACCATTAATAACATGATAATATAAGTCAAGGCACGCGACTTCGTGAATGACACGATCTGTACAAAGGCAGGTAGATTTTTGTGTTCTTCTTCGCACGATTTATATTCTTCATTCCGTGTACTTTTGAAATAGATAGCTATCGTAATTGACCTTATCTCTCTTTTCTCTCAGTTTTCATACATAATTGACTATTTACGAGTAGTAAACAAAATCCAGCCAGGAAAGTACTGTACGGAATACACAATCAGTTTGAGTCATGAGCCGACCCCGTAGCAAATGTGGCTATTCAAATCTGCTCATAAGAGGAATTCCTAGTTGCGATTTTTCCATACAAACGCTCTCGACTGATTCCTCCCTGGATTTTTAACCTAGAGCAGTGATTTTTTCAAATAAGATCAATATCATCAATATCTGTGCCGCTATGTTTTGCTTTTTTGGATTATTTTATTTTGAAGAAAGATACAGCGCCTCGAAAATCGCAAAAACGGCTCAATTGAATTGGCTGTAAAAAAAGGCACAGTATACAAATATGACAAAAAATATCCAAAAAATCAAAACATAGCGGCATAGATTATTTCTTCCTCTTGCAGTTTCCAAAATTTCATAAAGATTGATTGCGTTTTGGAGGAGGAAACAGTCGAGAGCGAAACCTCGATTTTTGAGTTTTTTGCATGTGAATTTCAGTCCGGGCTGCAGTTGTCCTTATCGCACGAATTGGAGGCGGAGACAGTTTCTAAATATACGTACACAGAAGAAATAGTGATGGGCATAACATCCTTATTAGGGATTGCAGAACCGGTACTGTTTTAAAGAACCAGGATTTCCCGGTACTTTCGTAACCGGTCTAATTATTTCATTATTTTAAATAAAACGACAGCATTTTGCGATTTGACCACTTTTCGTATTATAATTTAATAATCACATGTTCTTTTACTAAGTATAATCACAATAAACAAGGTAATTTTTTTAAGAAATATACTTTGTATTTTACATTGCGCACACTTGTGCGTCACAAGTAAAAGATAACTACTTTGATGTTTGCCACTAGATGGCAAATTTAATGCAATTACATTGACGAGGGGATTTATATTCTTATAAGCAGGGATCGGAAACCGGTATTTTTTGTATGGGAACGAAAACGGTTTTTTTTTTCGTTCTTTGTTAATTATTTCATTCCTAATCGGGCAATCTAATAATACGAAGTCGTTATCTAAAAACACAACTGAGTCCTACATTTTGAGTATAAAATAAACCGAAATATATGGTTATTTCGATGTTTTTGCAAAAAACCGGCTCCGATCCCTGCTTATAAGTATCGCAGTCGTATTGTATAATCCGCCGTATTACATTACGGCTAGCCGATATCAAAATAAGGGCCATTTTGAAATGCGGCGGTTCAACGATTAAGGTATGTTGGGTAAATACCGGATGCGGGTGAAGAACGTAGGACATTCATTTCTCCCTAATTTGGCTTTATTTTTTAATGGTGGCAACATTGTGTAAGACATCATTTCATTGCGCCTCGACTGCCAGTGTCCCCGCGTTGCTTAGGGAGTTTGTGCTATGCGCAATCCAGGCGCGGATACAAGATTTGGCTTAGGGGGGGGCCATTTTGAGAAAATCATATATTTTTGCACAGAAAATAAGGTAAAAAAAAATTTACTCAATTTAGTAATGTGAGAGCCAGGGTTTTAGGGGGGGGCCATTGCCCCTATGGCCCCCCCCTTGTATCCGCGCCTGGCGCAATCACAGAGAGCAAGGTAAATTTCGCGAATTTGAATTCGCCCTGTAATTTATTTTGCGTATTGTGATGAAACTGTGTTTGTTTTTGTAATTGTGTTAACAGACCTAGCACTGCTGTAGACCGATATCCGATCGTGACCCATCCAGGTAAAGATCGGAAAGAAACAATCCCATCTTTACCTATTTAAAACAGCAGTGATTGTCAAACTTTAAATTTTCTTCAATTTACCTACTGACCTACTTAATTATCACATTTATTGTTTTCTTGATCACACTTTCGTACCATTATTTTTATCCTGTACCATCCAGTTGTATGTGTATGTACACTTACTTACTGACAATGTAATTTTTTTAATTTCCGCAACCCAAAGGTTGCCTGGAAGAGATCGCTTTTTAGCGATAAGACCGCATGTTGTTTACCTGTGCTTATGTTTCTGTTTTCTTTTGTATTGTTTTCTTTTATTGAGGTGTGTAATAAAGAGTATTTATATTGTATAGGGATGATGATACATGTTGAATTTTATAACAAAATCGAGTAAAATAGATAGCAAATGAGCAATTTTTCGCAATAAAGTACCTACACATACGGATGCATATGTAGATGTGCACGCATACATACATAGCTAGTTTCGGATACAAAATAGAGATAGGGCTTCGAAATTAGTTTCCTTAAAATGCTTCAAGAGGGCTCTCTTTTCCTATATATTTACTTTACTCTTTACATACGATCCTTACATTTTATAAAAAAAAGATTATATATCAACTATATATTATATACATAATTGCAAAATTAAACCAATAAAATCGCAATTTTACTTATTTTCCATACTTCAAGATGGGCTCGCAGTGACCTTGACCTTTTTAAAGAACTACTTAGTATTTTTGATTTTTAAATTTGATTCTTATTTTTTTGGCGACCTTCATTAAAAATGATTGGGCACGATTATTTTTTATTTTGATTTTTGTCCCTCCTACTTAAGTACTTAATATATTCCAGTACATTCCTTTCAATAAACAATACATTTACACTTTTACTAAACCTGTACAGTTCACGAGATCTTAAATTGTCAAAACTTCGAAACCTATCAATTATTTTAGTGGTTTTTCTTATTTTATTACTTCGTGTAAACCTTACAATAAGAGGTTTCTTAGCACATTGTTTACTTATCAAATTACCTTATGAGTTATGACATAGGTATCAAAGTTTGAGAGCCACAATTTTACCAATTTTTGTATCAGGGTTAAGATCGGATACAAAAATACGAAAAAAAAAACACTTTCGTTGACAACTTTTAAGTTTGTAATTATTGGTGGCTGTAATGTAATTTATATACAATGGATAATAGACACCGGACCTATTTCTTTGTGATACCTTATTCTCTTTCCATTAGAAGCAACTTTTTTTCACCATTCGATGTTCTCCCTTGATGGCAAAACACTCGTTACCCTAACCGTTCTATATTGAAGATTACCAAAATTCAGGCCGAATCTACGGTTATTATTTAACGATTCGCTCCTTACTTCAAGAATCTGTCACGTGCTGAGATCTCGAAAAAAATTTTTTCACGAGTTCTCTCAATTGGTCCCAAAATTTTCCGGCATTACCCAGATTGTCATTGTCATCAAGTTTAGCCCCATCGTACTATAAGTTAAATAGATTGTAGTTTAAACATATATTTATACCTACTTACAAAATTTCACAAAACACCATGATCACTCCCAACTTACTGATACGGATAGGTACAGTCAAGTGTAAAAATATGGGTGTACACATCTTACTCAAAAATATGTCCCGTTGCATCTTATTCCAGTGTAATAAGAGCGTAGTACCATATTTATGAGACGATTCTTTCGATACATATTTTTGCACTTGACTGTACGACGACGACCGAAGCAGGGACATCATTCTTTTTTTTCTCTTACTTATATAGTAATTAATAGATACAGTATAATATAAAAATGAAAAACAATATTATGTGATAACAACAAAAACAACTTGCGTCGGTCGGGCAGCGCAGGATAAATTCCGTCCGGCTCGCGGGCGATGTCGACGGAACGGCGCGCAATGAGCGAGCGTTCGAGTCTCGCGTCTGTGTGCGCGCACTCACACTTAGATAGCTCCCGCTCCCGCCCACCGCAGCGCGACAGAAACATAGCTTCAAAAATTCGAGATTTGAAAAGTTGCTCAGCTAGGAATTGCTCTTAATGTGTATTTTCCTCGTTACACGACTAAGTGAAAAGTTTTACCAAAACGAATAACAGGTACGAACAGCAAAACTCTTAACTGTCCATAGGTGGACCTTATGTCTTTTGTAATAAGGTCCACCGATGGACAGTTAACAGTGTAGGTACGTGCAATGTCAAACTCGGAGACTCGTAGTAATTAGTATAGTAGTAGTAGGGTCTTATATGTTGCGGTTTTAAAAGTTTAAGGTTGCACTAAAAAGTCGATCAACGTCAGTCATCACTACATACTCGTATTATAAAACAAAGTCCCCGCCACGTCTGTCTGTATGTTCGCGATAAACTCAAAAACTACTGAACGGATTTTCATGCGGATTTCACCTATCAATAGAGTGATTCTTGAGGAAGGTTTAGGTGTACGATTTGTAAAGGTTTTGTGTATCCCGTGCGAAGACGGCTAGTCGTAGTTAAAATTTACTTGTTTGAAAATTTTGGCAGTTCCATAAGGGATTAGGCAAGACAGCTGCCGCCACCATTTTTAATGTTGATCATTTTATATTGATTGTGATAGGAGATATGAGCATTAATAAAATTATTGCGTGGTGCATCTCGTCTTAATTGTCACACGAACGGTCGTCCTGACTCCTGAGTGAGAATCCTTGGGGATGTCGGTTGAAAGTTGTAACATCGAATAACTGTTATCTCTTTTTTTTCTACGGAACTAAGCTGTAACATCTAAACTTATTAAAGTGTTACGTTCCTTTTCTTACAGTAGGTATCTGTAGTTTCGTAATAGAAGCGTGTTCCTAATTGGTGAGATTGCATCACATGATATACGAGGCTTTGTTATGGGAGTAATTGGATGACTAAACGTGCCGAGCCGTCATCAGTAGCTATCTCGAAATACAACTTTTTATTTTATTCTATGGAGGATTGTCAGCGATCTCCATTTTTTAAGACCCGTGGGCTGCAGCCAGACCACAATAAATAATCATCGTACAGAAATGACACTTCCAACGAAACCGTCGTTTGACAGTGATTCAGGGACAAGTCATGCTCTCTTTCTAATGTATGCCACTATCCCTTTCTACTATTTAGGGTTGTCAAAATTCAAGTTATTATCTTATCTGTGGTTGTGCACGCATAGGGACGTCAAGTAGTGCAAACCTTAATTGCTCGGAGCAATGCTGAGGGCCTACCGCGAACCACGTTCGACGAGTTGCCTCTCTGTCGCACTTGTAAAGTGACAGTGAAGCAACACGTCGAACGTGGTTCGCGGTAGGCCCTCTGAGCCGAACGGAGCCGAGAATGCCCGAACGCTTTATAGAATATAGAATTCCAATATACTCGTACGATTATGGAATATGGCCAATTTATTTAAAATAGTACCACTACACTTTTTTCAAATTTAAGATTTTTATGTTATTTTCCTAATAGAAGAAAAAAGTGACCTAAAAATTCCATATACTTTTCATTCTTTCCGTTACCATCATAAAGTCTGTGAAAAATGGTAACGATATCGAAATCACAATCTTATGGCGTCTTTTTTTCTCCTATTAGCATCGAAATAGCTCGTAATTCTGAGTAGGATTGGCAAAAAAAAAATCAAATCTGAAAAAAAAAAAAAATACCCATTTAACATTTTTGACAGGTCGTAGATTGGGGAACACTGATGTATATCTATTTTCTAATTTAAAACATATTTAGTTTCTTAGCATAATGGATCGTAGCAAAACGTCCAAATGGTGGCTATTTAATCTGCCAAAACTAAAATCCACTTTTCCAAATAATCTACACTTGATTTATGTGCTCAAGGTGTTCGTAAACTGTGTTATACCTACATAACCTGGTGTATTCCCATCTGTTCTCGCCCCACGTGACCACCGCCATACAAGAGGCGGGCACAGATGGGCATGATTTGTATGTAGCGCCTATTCCCATTTGTGTTGTGTCCGACGGGGAGAGATGAGAATACACCCATAACCTACACAGAATTAGCTATGCACATGCAAACCTTACGACGTTGATGCTACAATACAAAAAAGCATCCTTAGTGGACGTTATTATGAAGGTTTTCCTTAAGCTTGAATCGCTTGAGGTAAACAACAATTATTTTTTTTGTATTTGTGAAAATTAAGTCCGTTTAAACAATATAATAACAATACAGTTAAATAATGATACCTATTGTTCGGTTAATCCGCGAGATTAGCAAAGCGATAGTATTGTTTTAATTATTACTGCAATGTTCTGCCGCCAGAGTGCAGCACTAGCACGTTTCATAAACCAAAAAGTAGCTTATACATACTGCGCCTTAAACTGTTTTTTGACAAGTTTTCACAGATAATAAAATATGTATGACATTGATGCATCAAGGCGGTTTGTTTACAAAGGGCCTACGGGGAAACGTGAAAGTCGAAATTTGGTTTTCTGTCTCTTCTTCGCTCGAATATGCAAGAATGATAGAGAGGTTAGATAACGGAATTTCGCAAACCCTCATATTGTGATGGATTGTGGTAGTGGCGCCCCCTACGCAGAGTTTCGCGTAATATTGACAGTGTACCTAGTTGGCGCTTAATACCTCTAGCGTCGAATAATGGTCCCTTTAGAAAGCGTGTATAAGCTTATTGAGCTTACTGTGGGATTTAGTCAATTTGTGAAATAATGTCCTATAATATTTATTTTTTTATTTTATTTATGAACTGTAGGGGGCAACACAAGTATACCGTGCGTATTGGCGCGAAATGTAAATGTCAAGCTTAAGTCTCTAATTTACGCCACAAGATGGCAGAACCTACAACGCGCAAGGTAGCGTGCGTGAATTGTAAAGGGCAGCACTCGCTTTAACATGAACATGAAGTATCAATGTCAAGTTTGTTTCCGATTTAGTCCACAAGATGGCAGATCCTCCAACGCGCATAGGCCCTATGACAGTTAATTTAAAAAATAATCGATTTATATTTAATATTAACGTATTTTTATTATGAAAATAAACTGTTATAGGGAAAATCATTCCACGTGAGGGGTATAGGTGTCGGTAGGTACACTTCCAGTTTAAGATTGTCGCTACATGACGTCAATATGACTTATTTTGGAACATCCCTGTTTTCCTTGTTATTCCAGACGTGTGATTTAACCCATGTACATATTTATTAGGCTATTTTTAGGCCGGGCTTTGAACTCTTGTGCGAATAACGAGATTCAAACTGGAACTATCTAGCCCAGATTTATATATAAACTCCATACAATAATGACCGAGCGTCTGAACTATCATTTGACAAAGTATCAAACGGGAGGCGATGAATTTTTTTTTGTTTTACGTGTTTCGGTGGCTGTCATTTCTCAACCCATCAACGGAGCGGCAGCTGACGTCCACGAGGGTTCATCATACCTAGCCGTTAACCACTACACGAGTTTTCAGCCGGGAGGCGATTGGTCATGGAAATCTGTTCCTGGCTCGCGGTCTATTAATAGACCGTATTTTGACTTCTGCTGATCGTTGTAGTGATGTTCCTAGGCTTCAAGAAACCCGAAGTTGTCAGGTGACCCCCACCAGCCCCTAGAATTTCCCCCTTACGATTCTCATACATTCGCCGTCGAAAAATTTACACTTCACAAATCAGATTTTAGTGATTCTAGCTCTTAGCGTAAGTGCACTACCTATTTATATTAGTATTAATTACTGTTTTGAAAAAAGGATAACCTATAAACCTAGTTTTTTATTGTGTCAATAACATACTAAAAAATCATGGAGAATGGAGAATATTTAGAAGTGGAAAAACGGTTTCTCTTCTTGTATCGAATTTCACGTGGTATACTTCCCTCTTAAGAAGTTTGAAAAAATTTGAAAATACACGTTTAAAAGGCCAGCGTTATCTTTGTTTGAATACAACCCAAAGTATTCTACTCAGTCGGAGTTTTGACCTCTATTTGACAATATTCAATTTAGAAACATATCGCAATACAACTCGTTTGTTAACATAATACTAGAGGAATGGAAGAATTAGCGGAACGCATGTTAAATAGCGTGACAAATATATAATCATGGGTTCAATGTCAGGGCCGTGGACTCTGAATCTAATCCGCGGTGTTTGGTGACTGGTCAAACTGTGTGCCCAACGGTCCAAGCAAAATTGATGATTTTACCTACTGAACAAATATGAACTAGCTTCGCGTGCATTCACGCGTATGACCAAATCTGCCTATTTTTTCATGCCCTTAGCTATAATGACTAATGAGAGTAGACATCGTCGTGGAATCATACGCATTGTGCTTGTGCTTGCAATGAGAAAAATAAACGTTGGGTTGACGGTATCCTTACCTGACAAATGTGTTGAATTTTCGATGAAATAGCGATCGATTTCTGACCATTGATGCATTCCACGGACGGGCCCGTGCAAATGCCTTTTTGGCTAGGTTGTAATGTGAATGTATGGCCAATGTTGGTATCAGAAGGGTTTGTTCTGAAGAGAAAGACAAGATTGAATGAATTTATTTACAAAAATACACGCTTATACAAATTTGAGACAATGAAGACAGAGACTTATTTACATAGAAGAGTGAGACATTTCGTGTTTCTTTCGGCGTGTAAAGCCGATGATTATTTTCCTGGACATATTTTTGTCAATTTAATTGTCACAGAAAAAGAAACTCCTATACCTGCAAATCTCGCTCCATTACTTCATGACATGGGTGGACAATATTCGGAAGATTGTGGGTCACGTCTGGATGAGATTATCTCAGGACCAGGACAAGTGTGCGTACCTACTTGCACCTAGAGAGACCTATGCTCAGCAGTGGGCGATATAAGGCCGAAATGATTATCATAATTTTATGCTTCTGTAGCAACAAAAGAAACAGACATAATTGTGCATATTACACAATGTATGTTATATTTATTGAGTTACACCTTTAGGAAACAAGCAAAAACAACACACACAGTAAATTATTAGTACATTAGGTAGACATTTAAAACAACATATAATGTAGTACAAACTACAGTGTTGGCAATGTATCGCTAGCATGTTGTATGTTGGTTATTGACTTTGTTTCTAACATAAATATACCTATATTTATGTTTACAATGCAACATCATTACACAAGATATCGTCACGGTCTTTGCTTTGTCATGTCGTCTATAGAAAGTCAAATTAGATGGTAAAGTGACGCGGAGAGTTATTATCCACTTCGCCTTCAGTAACATGTATTGGCAGACTTCACGTTTTCACACTCTACACACCCAGTTGAACATAAGGCAAACAGAGATGCATAAAGAAAAAAGTTGTACGAATTAATTTAAATTGACTCACCTTTTGACTTCTTTATGGGATGATTCCCGGTATAAAAATGCATGCCAGATACAAAAATCGAATCATTCGCGATTGATATTATGACGACTTGTACTTCCTTATACTACTCTGTTGTTGTAAGACATGACGTGCCAAAATGAAGTCAATAGTCGTAGGCAAGAAACGAAGAGATACTAATAGAAAGAAATAGTTATTTGTACAACAAGAGAGCAAAGTTTGATATTTCTTCGAGTGCTTGTTTTGAGTCCCGTGCAAGCGAAAGATTCTATAATAATCTAATCTCTAATCTAATTTAGAATCTTGAGCGCAGTAAGGGACTCAAAAGCGCACGAGATGTAAATAACTTTGATCTCGTGTAGTACACAAAAATTTTCACGTCAGTCAGCCATCAATAAATACAACCTGAAAAAATGTAATCCGTCTTCATCACTATTTCACTCATGTTTTCTGAAGGTATTCTAACAAATAACTTTAATTACCGCAATAAAACAAAACGAAAGAAATTTCAATAAAATGATACGAAAATAATGAATTAACGAACATCAATTGACAGTTCAATCGTCAACTTTTTTTTGTTAAAAAAAAACTTTGTAGGATACGGTCCGAATTGCGGATACTACTATTTGTCAACTATAGTAGAGATCGTTAAAAATCGTTAAGTAGAATTATTTACTGCGTAACAATTGCGTAAATTTGTATAAGTATATTGTTTTGATTGTATAATAAAATACGTAAAATATGGGTATTTTTATTAAATTTTAAACTTTTATTTCATTAATTAATTATTACGAATGAAGACTATCGTAGGGTGTTTTGGAACGATGCGGTCTGACTTATTTCGGGGGTCTATTATAAACCGTCAATATATCGTTGAATTACGTATGCACTTTTTGTCTCTTTCTTTTTGCTAATGACGTGAAAGGGACAAAGACAATAGAATCCAAATACTTCGAACTTGTATTAGGCCCCGCACGTTGAAATGACATTCGAATATGAAGGTCACTTGAATGTTATTTTGTCTCACTCAGTGAGCAAAATGCGATTTTGCTCACTGTTTTTAAGCAGCAAATTACCCTTGTTCCAGCTGCTGACGTGAAAAAAATATTTTTAAATATTAACTACATTTTGATTGAACAATACCTACCTGCGTAAAGCATTGAATTAATTAAGGCCCGTGGGCACTGTTTTAGGCTTATGTCCGTGATTATTTCTATCAAATAAAGTCAAAATATCAGGATTTGAATCGATAAAATCACTAGAAAAAAATCCTCAAGATTGCTAATTCAATTTTTGCCAACCGTATTGTGATTTTAAAAGCGGTACGATTTTTCAAAAAATTTAAGCTAAAGATTCTTTTTCTGAGTGCACAAATTCTAGGGAGTGATATGTACCTTTATGATGCAATTATGTAAATTTCTGTTACGTTATAGATAAAAGCTACTAGTGCACTCGCAACTTAAGATAAGAAGAATTTATTAGCACAAAAAGAACTTCGGCCAAATCAGACCTATAATCGCGACTGGCTTAAGACAATAGGTCTTTCAGACTTTAACAATAGCCATTAAACATAAAGCCATCACCTTAATAACCTAGGTTGCGCAGGTTGACTCACTTATTATTATAACCAGATCCTTTTTGAGACCTAACTGTACTTGACAACTAGCTAATAAGGTTAGGGACATTGATGAACTATCTTATGTGTTTTTGTATTGTGCTTCGACATCTGTTCGTCTTTTCTATGCGTCATGACTAATATACATATATCTATAGAATACTCGTACTGCATACACTAAATACATACGGTCAAGAAATTAGATTTATGTGTGCTATTCGCTAAACACCTTTGCATGCAAACTTCTATGTAGAGGGGGGGGGGGGGGGGGGGGGGGGGTGATTTTCTCTGCAGTTGACTGTTCTTAAGTATTTTAATTATAGTCATATTTATATTACCGTATATATTATTTATCGCTATATTGTTTGTTTTAAGTTACCTATTCCGTGCCATAAATAAATGAATACTTTTATGTGCCATTTAGTACCTTGTCACACGGAGAATAATATGAGATCCCTAGCGGGTTTTTATATTGATTGGCACTATGACATGCTACCTACGAAATGGTACAGTCGAGTTCATAAATATGTATACATTTCTTCACCTTAATTCGTTGCAATAAAGTGAAAAAATGTATACATATTTATTAACTCGACTGTACATAAATCAAATCAGTTGACTGTCTACATAGAAGTTCACTTCATAAACTTACGTTTCCTAGACTCTTGAGCAAATGCACGATTATCATCAAAATCCAAAACTTATGATACCCAAATGTTTAATATTTAATGGTTTCTCTCAATTTGTCCTGGATACCATCATCAGATCTTAAAGTAATTACGATATGGCCAACTGTGAATTTATATCCTTTCTAACAATATATATAGAAATAGAAATAGATTATTCATGGCAAAAATATACAAATAGAAAGAGGAACAAAAATCAATCAAAAATTAAGAAAAAACCCTACGCTATATGCCAAAAATCAATATCATGCCAAAAATGCCTATGTAAGACATTTTAGAAAAGAGCTGTAACTCTTAAAACTGTTGGATTGATTTCTATCAAACATATATAGCTAAGAACCACTGCAAGGAAACTCGCTTTTGCGTACAAAATACGCATCCAATTCGGTCAATCAGTCGGAGCTATGATGCCACAGACAGATAGACACACAAACAGACATTACAGCCAAAATGTATAAAACAGCCAATTTTTTTTCGCGATTTCGGGGTTAATCCCATAGTAAAAGTTGCTCAGTATCTATGACCTATATATTATTGCAGGTGACTAAATAAACACTCTGTATAACACCCCTCTTTTGCATCGGGGGTTAAAAATACATGCCACTTACACCACACAAATGTCACTATGTTATGACGTTCCTGATTAAATGTCACAGAAATCTTCGCCAGTGTATGATATTGGTTTCAATGAGTACAGTCGTTTGCGGCCAAACATTAATTGATGTCAATAAGCTCGGTTTAAATGGTTACATGCGCACGCAACGCTAGTTATGATGTTGTTGATCACTATCGGGCATGGGAATGCGATGTCAAAACAAGCTTATGAAGGTTCTCCATTAAGCCCAATTAAGATTTTCGCTACATTGCGGTATTTGATATATCGGTTACATTTATACATTAATAATATGTCAGTAGACTGCTGCGTAATGAAAATCCCATAGGTACAGGTTCTTGCACAGTCTAAATCGGGCTTTAAACTCGGAATAACGTACTCCTCCTTGCATCGTATTCCTCAATATTGAGAGCCGTGACCTTCCTTTTGTACCACTTTCTCTCTTACGATCTTTCTTCATCTGTTTCTGTATCTGGCGGTGTGAAGAGCCATGTGAACTGTGGAGTCAAGAGCGGTGCGGATCTGGTCAGACCAACGTATTGGACTGCGTCCAGGGCTTTCCCATGCACTTTGCCGGTCACAATGAGCTTTTCGAGGTTGCTGTAGGTACTTTGGTAAATGTATATTCATGCATGTTGTGGGTAAGCATATAATAAATGAGGATTAGTCTTGATCTGAAACTGGTGTTTGATTGTCGCTTCCCAAGTACTTTAACATGGCGCAGCCGAATTGAACCTTTTGTAGAAATATAAATGTGTACATTAGTTAACGCGGGTGTTGAAAACTCGGGAATTGTAGTGATTACTGTGATTTTGTAGACATTTAAATTACAAGATCGAAAAGTGCTGGTGCCGTAATGGAAGCTGTGTTGCCGCCGCCATTGCCATTTAGTTTTACAAATAATTTAGAGAATGTCACATCGGGGAACCTCTCCAAGGAATGGGAAAAATGGAGAAAATCATTCCAAGTTTATTATGAGGCGTGTGAATTATCTAAAAAAAGTGCTCAGGTGCAGATGAGTATATTGTTGCATGTGATTGGTGAGCAGTGTCGCGAGGTACATGCCCAATTTGAAGGTACATTTGCTAGTGTTAAGGATTTATTGGACAAGTTCGAATCTTTTTTCTCACCGAAAAAAAATATTACGATCGAAAGGCACAAATTCTTTACTCGGTGCCAAAAACAAAGCGAATCAATTGAGCAGTACGCATTCGAGCTGAAAAAACTAGCAAGCGCTTGCGAGTTTAAAGAGCTAATAGATGATTTGATAAGGGATCGCCTCATATGTGGAATACAGGAGAACGCGCTGAGGGAGCGTTTATTGCGAGAACCGGACTTAACTCTAAAAAAGTCCTTGGAAATATGTAATATTGCACAAATATCGAAGTTGCAGGCGGGGGCAATCAAGAAAGAGTCCTGTGAACATGAAGCTTATACTTATAATATTACTGCGAGTAATAGTCAAGCCCGGGTTATGCTAGAGAATGAGGGTAGCCCGTACGGTCAGGTGAATTGGATATCAAGACGTGGAGGGTATCGAGCGCGAGGCGCGCCGAGGGGCAGAGGCCGCGGCTGGTCGCAACCGGCCCCGCGCCCCGCGCCGCCGCGCCGCAGCGCCACTCCTGCGCAAACAACTGCTTCATCGCGAGAAATAAGACACCAACATCAACAAATGGGACCCTATGGTGGAATTAGATCTGAAGTGCAGTGTCTAAAGTGCGGGCTAGCTCACGGTGTGTATATGAAGTGTCCGGCTTTAGGGAAAATGTGTTTGAGTTGCAATAACTATGATCATTTCTCACGCATGTGCACGGTGTATAACGTAGAAGCTGTGGAGCCCTCAGTGGAGCCTATCGATCAGGTAATCTATTGTCTTAGTAATTCGCGTAGTGATTGGTCTATAGATTTAACTTTTAGAGCAGAGGTTACTATTAAATTTAAACTGGATACCGGGGCCGATGCCAATGTTTTGCCGGTAAGATATTTAAGCCAGGTTGGTTTAGCAGAACAAGATTTAACTAAGACGAGTACAAAGTATAAGAGTTACTCAGATAACGACATCATCGTACTAGGCGCGTGTCATTTGAAAGTACAGTACAAAAATAATTATTACATACTGGAGTTCGTGATAGCGGATGTACCGTCAGCACCGGTGTTAGGCCGCGACTCGTGTTGTGAACTTAAGGTAGTTAAGTTAATAAAGAACATTAGCGTCACACGGGAATCACAGGATTATGATTATATATTTCGCGAGTACAACGACGTTTTTGAGGGATTAGGATGTATGCCGGGTGAGTACAAGATAGAAATTGATAGTAGTGTTAGACCCGTAGTTCACGCTCCGAGAAAGATGCCGGTAGCCTTAAAGGATAATATCAAGGAAAAATTAGATAACATGGTAGATGAAGGCATAATTGCAAAAGTGGAAGGCCCTACCGACTGGGTCAACAGTATGACCGTAGCGCGAAAATCTAACGGTGACTTACGTCTTTGTCTAGACCCACGTGACTTAAATCAGGCCATTAAAAGGGAACATTTCAAGCTGCCGACCTTGGATGAAATTACTGTAAATTTATTGGGATCAAAATATTATAGTACGTTGGACGCAAAACAGGGATTTTGGCAGTTACGTTTGCACAAAGAAAGTACGGATCTTTGCACGTTCAACACATGTTTCGGTAGGTATAAGTTTTTAAGGTTACCGTTCGGAATTACGTCCGCTTCAGAGGTTTTTCATAAGCGAATGTTTGAAAACTTTGATGACATTCCCGGAGTATGCCTATTTATAGATGATTTACTTATCCACGGCCGTACTAAAGAAGAGCACGACGACCGGCTGAAAAAGGTGTTCAACAGGTGCCGGGAAATCAATTTAAAGTTAAATAAAAATAAATGCAAATTCGGTTTAACAGAAATCAAATATTTAGGTCATAGAATTAGTGCGAAAGGTATATATCCAGATAGCTCACATACCTCTGCCATAAAAAATATGCCACGACCAGAAAACATAAAAGATTTAGAGAGATTTTTGGGTATGATTAATTACGTAGGCAATTTCATACCAAACTTATCGGATAGGAATTTTGTATTGAGGGAGTTGTTACGTAAGGATACCGAATGGCATTGGACAGAACACCACCAAAAAGCGTTCGATGACTTAAAAGATTGTTTGACAAAAGCTCCCGTTTTACAGTTTTATGATCTCAATAAACCCGTAGTGATTTCAGTAGATTCGTCTAAGAATGGATTAGGATCTTGTCTTATGCAAAATGACTTACCGGTTTGTTACGCTTCGCGATCGCTTACCAAAGCTGAGCAAGCTTACGCTCAGATTGAGAAGGAGCTTTTGGCCGTGGTTTACGCGTGTGAGAAATTTTATACCTATATATACGGTAGGGGTGACATAGTAATAGAAACCGATCACAAGCCCTTGGTTAGCATAATTTGCAAGCCCATAGCAACCGCTCCAGCTAGATTACAGCGAATGTTGCTTCGTTTACAGCCGTACACGTTCAAGTTAGTTTATAAACCGGGGAAATATTTGTATATGGCAGATACATTGTCACGCGCTGTAGAACCGACGTGCGGTCCAGTTGATGTGCCGCGAGATCAGCTGGATTTGCAAGCACAAGTTTGTACCATCGCGGTGAGTAACCCGTTACTGGACACGCATTTTGTAAAAATACAAGTTGCTACGCAAAATGACGTGGAAATACAAACAGTACTGAAGTATGTCAAGGATGGGTGGCCAACACACAAACATGAGGTTGACACTCAAGCTAGGTCTTATTGGGGTTATCGCGACGAACTTTCGTTAGCATATGGCATGTTATGGAGAGGCGATAGAATTGTTATTCCAGTTGCAATGCGTAACGAAATGTTAAAGCGCGTGCACACAGGGCACTTAGGCATAGATAAATGTAAATTGCGTATTAGGGAGAGTATGTTCTGGCCAAATATAAATGCACATGTAGAGGACCATATTAGTAACTGTCAGGCATGTTTGACATTTAAAAATCAAAATAGAAAGGAAACCTTAATCCCACATCCAGTGCCTGAAAGAGCGTGGTCCAAACTAGGTGTTGATATATTCCATTTTCAGCAAAACCAATACTTGATAGTAGTAGATTATTTTAGTAAATACGTTGAAGTTGCAAAATTAAATTCTCTAACCTCTGATCACGTTATTAAGGAATTAAAAATAATTTTCAGTCGACATGGTATTCCTAACACGGTGATCTCTGATAACGGACCTGAATTTAGATCCAATAGTTTTGAGATATTCTCGGCAGAGTGGAGTTTCCAACATATAACCTCATCGCCACACTTTGCACAGTCTAATGGTCAAGTTGAAAGGACGGTTCAAACGATCAAAAACTTGCTAAAGAAAACTCACTATGAAAAAACTGAATTTAGACTAGCTTTACTAGAGTATTTGAATACCCCTATTAGTAACAAGCTAGCTTCTCCTTCTGAGCTTCTCAACAGCCGTAAACTAAGAGGTATTGTACCATGTCCTCCAAAACTGCTTTTGCCTAAAATTCAGAGAAATGTAAAAAAAGAGTTGGAAATACGTCAAGAAACACAAAAACATCAATATGATAAGAATGCTCGCGACATGTCTGAATTACACCCAGGCCAAAATGTAAAAGTAAGAATAGACAAACGTTGGGTGAGTGGTACCGTAATATCATTGCGCGGTATACGCTCGTATTTGATAAAAATATGTGGTGGTGGCACTTTGATTCGGAATAGACGACATCTCATTAAAGATTCTGATCAGCGCCCGGCAGCGCAAAACACTTCTGTGTGCTCCCTGCCTTACGATGATATCGGTACCTGCAGTGATAACGCGGTGACGTCACCGAGCGGCGCGGCCAGCGCGCCGCGCGCCACCGACATCGACACCGGGTTCGATTCTCGTGACACGGTCGCTCGCCCCGGTCCATCCAGTTTACTATCTGCTCCCACCAATAATAATAGTAATAACTATGTTACTCGCTCCGGCAGGGAGGTGATCGCTCCTGATCGGTGGGGTTCCTGGGGCTGGTAAACTGTTTGGAATGGTAATGTATTTTAAGATGTATGTTGTGTACCTATAATAAGTTCTACAATGATCAATGTTATCTAATATCTATAATAATGTACCTATTGCCTGTACATGCACTTCAAGGCCTAAGTTGTTGTTTATTATTACTAAATTAAAATGAGTTTCGTTGTAAGTTCTTACACTAATTTCAATCAATTATATCATTATAATGTAATTAAATTAATATTGTTATAAACGTTACATAATTATTACTTTTAGTATCTGAATTAAGTACATTGTCTCACGAATCAATGTTTTATCTGGAATAAAATATGGTTTGTCATTTGAACACTGCTACGTAACTATGCATAGATATAAGAAAATCATTTAGCATGTTGATGTGTTGTGTCATGTGTTATAGCAATTTCATGTTTTAAAATTGTACACCAAATAAGTTTTGTTGTAGTCTTTTTAAATTTACCTATAACAGTCAGCATTTATTTCTTAAACCTTTCACCCAGTTTTTTTTTTTCTCTCGTTTGAGAATACAAATAACCAAAAGTAAAGTAAACATTACTAGGTTATTATGTACCTCTTGTTTATGTCAGTTTTACCTCATACACTTTTTTTTTTATTTTTTTTTAAAGAGGAGATTGTAGGTACTTTGGTAAATGTATATTCATGCATGTTGTGGGTAAGCATATAATAAATGAGGATTAGTCTTGATCTGAAACTGGTGTTTGATTGTCGCTTCCCAAGTACTTTAACAGTTGCCACCGTCTTTTGCAATATGACCGAAATATTCAAGGACTCTGCGTAGACATTCAGATTTCAACCGCGACGAGAGTAACATAAGAATTGACTTTTGACAATTTTGAATTCACCCTTATGTATTTGAAGCTAAGAACTACCCTTTAACTAATAGGCTGACAAACTTAGCTTCATATGCCTATGGGTCAATTCATAACTATACCTACTGTCAGGCAAATTAAAAAAATACGAACAGGTTTTTGGGGCACACGTCTTTGTAAAACTTGATTTATTATGTTTTAACGTCACAGTTTTATTTTACATACAATTTTACAGCATTACAGCTAAGGGGGAGCCAATGCGCTGGAAAATTAAGTAGTAATAGAGCTATAAGCTAGGTAATAAAATGATACGATAAATATGAAAATAACTAAAGTTAATGATTTTTGTCAGCAAACAAGTCGCAGTCAGGTGCAAAAAACAAAAAGTTGTTGAGGACGATTGAAGAATACTGGTTTTGAAAATGTGAATCGCTAATCTACGCATGCAATGAAGTTATTTTTGATAGATATGTATGTACTTACATATTTTTGTTAGATCTAGTCAGTGTTTATCACTATCATGTGTAGGAACTTGGTAAGGCTACAGTGTGTAGATCACCTAAGGTTTTGTACCCATTAGTTATTTTAGGTGTATGCTCCTGTGTCAATTTATATGCCATAGGCGTGATATTTTTCGTACATCGATATATCTGTCCGATCTAAAAATGGACGTCATAGCAGGACGTTAAATTGAATACAAGTTCAAAGATCTCGCACATCCTATTGCCGTCCGCCATATGGATGGTCACAGATGCGATGATAATTGCAGATGGTGGGATATGGCGCACATAAAAATCATTAAGTTAATTTTTAATTATTAAAGAAGTTTTGAGACTTCTGTTATCTATACATTTTCAGATTCTTTTATGTCTGACCGTGACCATACTCTCAGGGCTGAATGTTGGAGTTTCATAGTAAAAGTTGACCTTACCTTACCTCGCCTCAGAGTCTGGTCAGACTCAGACATAACAAAATCACTCTGTAGATACTTATATTTTATTATTTATTAGTTCCAGTACCAGTTCTGTTATTTTTATTTTATACTACTACAAGTGCTTGACCTACAACTATCTTATCCTACGGATAATCCATTCGGGGCAGCGCTCTGCATATACAATGTACACATTAGACATACACAACAATGTTCCGCTTGGCCCTATTTGCAATGTGACCTTAGTCGTGAGGTCGTTCAGATAAAAGGTCCGCCTGGTTCGATAGCAACTGTTATCTAATACAGCAATTGGCATTGTAGTACTTCACTAATATGTGATGTTTTTGACAAAGAGTTTTGCTTATATTGAATGAGTACAGCTAAATACTACAGCAGGCGACGTGTCACAGTGACACTGCTGGTTTCTATGCATTTATATAGTACCTTAGTGTCGCTAGACTTCCTGTTCGAGCGCCATCTTGGTTGTCACGCCTCGTGACAAATTTCTTTGTTTTTTTTTTCTAATTAATATTCTTTAAGCTTATTAGGCAGTAAACTAATGTGGAAGTGTGCAAATATCGAAGAATTAATCTTGAAACGCGTTTAATCAACATTCTGTGGCGACAGCACGGTCGCATTTTTATCGTCCGTCGCTATGCCTGTCACGTTCTAACTAGTATGTAAGTGCGAAAGTTATAGGCATAGTGACAGGCGATAAAAATGGAACCATGCTACTACCGCTGGAGTCAACGGCCGGTAGTCCACGTGCTACTTGTAAATTCCAGCTATCGCTTTACAAGAACAAATAACCGTACACTATCTTGTACTAACCGTATTAAAATATTCGTCGTATATATATTATAGCTCTCAAAACCACACTGGCTAAATAATCCCACAGTCATGAAGCCATTTAATTTAAAAAAAACTGAACGTCCCTATGGTGTCGCTAACTATGAATGTAGTTTCATAGAAATACATTATACATAGATAGATACCAATACTGTCGCAGCGACACGTCGTCTGCTGCTGCTGTATGCGGTCGGGTTCCAACTTGTACCTTAAGCCAGGTTTTGAGTAATATCTACGAATAAAACATTTTTTTTTTTTCAGTTTTTTTTTTGTATTTGTAACGTTAAGGTCTACGGTTGATAAGAGCCGGCACGAGGTTTTCTATTTGATGGTTTATTATAATAGTATATTATGCCACAGCTGTATAAAAGGTGAAAATATCGAGTAGGGTGGTTCACGTTTGTATGGTAACATATTAAACATGCGAACCAGCTAGAAGAAGCGCCAAGTTTTGTAACTTTATCTCAACTACCAGGGATAACCACTTTGAAATTTTTTTCAACATTGTATGAAATCGAAAAACCTCCGCTACATGTTTTAATTGCGGGTTGTTACGCATACCAAGGCACCTTGCATATTGTTGCAGTAGAGAGTGCTTCTAGTTCCGCATTCGAAGTTACTCCAAAGCACCTTATGTAATTCATAATTGGTAGATCTTCGACATTTCTGAAACTTGGTTTCTACGACGTACAGCGGCTGGTTCTTATAAGAGGGAAGAATAGATTTGCGATCCTAGCGAAATAACGGTAGTTTTTCTATGAAATTCCATTTCGGGAAAAAACGTTTTCCACTAAATCTTAACAAATCACTTTGATTTTGATGTCGATCGCTTCAGCATAATATATTCTAGGTTTATAGGTTTCGGTTTATTTTTGTGTATAGCAAATCTTGAAAAAAAAAAAGAAAACCTATAAACCTAGTTCATTGTGCCAATAACATACTAAAAAAACATGGAGAATGGAATATATTTAGAAGTGGAAAAACGTTTTCTCTTTTTGTACGGAGGATCACGTATAGTTTTTTTTCATGTTAGCATAGTTAGCAAACGAGCAGACGAACCGCCTGATGGGAAGCGGTCATCGTCGCCCATGGACAGTTCCCTCTTGAAAGGTTTTCTGAGTCGTTTCGGAGCTACTTTATCAGTAATTAGTCTACTATAATTAATACGAAGACGTACTCATGCTCAATGGCGTAAGCCAACTTTGAATGAGCCATTTGGCACAAGTCCGGAACGATGATTAATTTTTCAATTGTCTTAAAGATTCCTCCAATTCATAATAGTCTTAATTCGTGTTTTATGTAATTTATTTTGCGGTCTTCCGGATTAATCGCAATTTGTATTATTTAATTTCTGGAACGAATTGGCTATTATCTATCACTCTTATAAAACCTAGGAAAAGTGTTTTTTTTTTTTTTTTATAATTCTCGATAATTACCCGATAACATCATTCATGCGTTTAACATACACTAATAATCATATTGTTGAAAAAGATCTGGCTAAATCTATGGATAGTTAACGCAATTATTTTTAAAAGTTTTTATTTAACTTGCAGTGTCTGTTTGTTAAAAAAAGAAACATTGCGTTTGTCATTACGCTCAGAATTCTATAACGAAATCCTAAAATAGATTCAAGTGAAAACGCCCAAGATGGAATCTATTTTGCTTCCATGTGATGATGTGACACGTACGGTCACGTCTAAAAATATTGATACGAAAAAAGTGCCAAAAATATGTATGCACGACTTTATTGCCCATATATTAACGTAGTGTATACATATTTTAGGCACATTTTTCGCACCGATATTTTCAGACGTGACTGTACTGCTTTTGACAACACATATAAGCAAGTTATTATATTTCAAAATATAATTTAAGCAAAAAAAACTGTATGGAATATAAATACATATGCCCTAAAACAGGAAAGTGTCACTTTGATCTCTTCTCGCAGGGAAGAGAAGTGCCACTTTGATCCCTCCTAACATAGTAGAAAAAGCCCTTTTTAGTAGGTGATATGAAAACAGTTTTTATATATACATATAAAGAGCTTACTGCGAACCACTTCGTTTAATCGTTCGGATTTGAAAGAGCGATAGGAACAAATAACGAAATTTCGATTTCCGATCCCCATCATCATTATTATATACTTACTATAATCGTACTAATAGGTATTATACATTTTTTTTATTGACAAGAACAATATACATAATGGATATATACAGATGATTACTATATAGGTATTTATTGCACATTATACTCGAGCGTTATTAGCTTATCGTTCACTACCGCTTTGAGTCGCCGAGATTAGGGAATGCAATAACCGGGCGTTTTTCATTACCGGTAATTTACCGACGCGAGGTCCCACTAACCGGTTAACCGGTAAATTACCGGTTATACGTTTATGAAATAAAAAACATTGATTTTGCATTATTATTGATTGTGTCCTTATTTTCGTCAGTAACCTTTAAAAGTAATCAACAGCACGTTATAGAAACATCGACAAAACAAAATAATGAAAATAAACTATAAACATTAAACAAGATATATTTACTAATCATATTAAATAAAAAATCAAACATGTATCATTTCAAAGCGAAATGAACTTGTACATTAAATAAGCAACATCAAACTTTTTTAATTCTTTAAAAATCGCAGTAATCAAAGGGTAACAAAAATTATAACTAAAGAGTGACAGTCGTCATTTAAATGTCATACAAGTTTGCATTTACACATCTATCAATATAATATTGTTATTAAAGTAACTAAAACCGTAATCATCTAGTAAATATAAGAAAAAAAAATTAACAGCAAGATAAGTTTCATATCATTTTAACACTAGTTACTTTAAAATTGCACTTTATTTTTGTTGCAAAAATGTCAAATTGATAGATTAAGCGCATGAAATTGTACACCTTTTGTTAACTATTAAAAATAACAAGTACTGGTTTCTTTTAGCACGTCTTGTTATCTTTCATTATAGTAATTTTTTTTTTTAAAACAGACACTTAATTAGTAATAATTTTTTTTCTGATGGACGTTTAGGTAAACACGCGAAAAGCAGTGATTTTGTCGATCTTATTTGTAAATTTCGTTAAGTTTGGAATGCTAAAAATGGTAATTTTGTATTACACATATCCTGTACTTCAACTTTAATAAACTACATTTTTGTTACTATAAATTTGAAGTAGTGTAAATGAAAGTTAGACGAAATCAATTTTCTCCAGAAATTACTTCAAAATAAGTGACAATTTCTCTGAAAATTTACTTAATTTCAACGTAATTTTGATACTTAAACAATCTACAACATTTGCTGAAACTGTTCTTATACATCATTTTGTATAATTTACTACCATAATTTATATGAATTTTTAAAAACTATCCCTTCTCTTCACATATTACCGGGGACGCACGCTTGCGACCTCATTATTAAAAGGCAAGATGACAAAACGTGCTAATATAAACCAATACTGGTTATTTAGATATTACGTAACAAAAGGTGTCGTACAACAAAATATATCAATTTAAAAATTTTGCTCTAAAATCGTTACCGGGCTCTTAAGATAGGAGTTGGAATCAGGAACATGTCATCATCAGATCATTCTGTTAATTATATATAAAATAATTGCGTTTGTTAAATATCTAGGCGATTAATTAGAACGTTGCTTAGACATTCGTGAACGATATCTTGAACACAAGTAACCAGCAGCGGTAGAAAATGTTCTTTCGCATTCCAAACTTGTCGGACACTACAGACTAAAACAAAGGACACTGAACATAGTAAGGCGGGTCGGGTAGGGGTGGCGAGAAGGGTAAGGGCGAGGGATTAGCGACCACTCATTTGTCACAAAACATTGCTTCCTAGTTCCTACTCCGACGAGATCATAAGATGCAGAAAAGTAAGTATTTTAAGTGTCTCTTCGTAATCGTAAACCGTAGTAATTGTTTTTTTTTTGTAAGTACGAAGACATAGATGGGCTAATTCAACAGGTTTTTACATTTTTATTTGCCTATACAACGTTCGGTAAATTCCCGGTTACGGCTGGAAATTACCGGTATTTTACCGACTGTAATATTGGTCAAATTACCGGGTAACCGGTTAACCGGTTAACCGGTTAGCATTCCCTAGCCGAGATAAACCAATATAAACAAAACATAATGAGATAACCAAACGTATTTACTGATAACAGAGAACACAGTATTTTTACACACTCATTTAGCTTGATTTGTATATCCAAACTATATTTTCACAAGATTTTATTCAACTTAATTTGTTCGTATGTAACTTTTTTTTTTTAATATTGCAAACAATATTTTAACCACTTCCTGATATCCGATTGAGCTGAAAATTTGCATACATATGTAAGTCGGGTGACAATGCAATACTATGGTACCATCAAGCTGAACTGGTGATGGAGACAGGAGGTGGCCATAGGAACTCTATGATGAAACAACGAAACCTAATGTATTTGAGGTTTTTAGAATTGTTCCGATGAGTATTCGTTGCCTGTGGTAAGAAAAGTACAGTCAGCGACAAAAACTTGTAACAATTTTTTTTGCCAAAAACTTAATTACATATTATATGTGTGCTTCTAATCTTGTAACTTAAATTTGAACCACTTCCCGCTGTCTGATTCAGTTGAAATTTGAACTACTACCGCAACTTCAATGATAATGCAATAATATGCTAACATGGAGCTGATCTGATGATGCAATTGGGAGGTAACAAACGAAACCCTTCGATGGAAAAACACAAACACATCGAGGCTGGGTTCATTAGAAAGGTTTCGAGAAGTACATGCAAATGAGAAGTACACTCAGCAATAAAAGTGTGTCACAAAAAAAAGTTTCACAGTAAATTGTTAGGCGCCATTCATTTATTACGTAAGACGATTTAGGGGGATTCATGTTTTTTTGTATAAGATAACATACATACGAAATTTTAAAATTTCTATGATATTATGACGTTTAACGCACTCTATGATATCAAACTCTGCGAAGAGTTAGCTTAGACGGACTTCAATACGTACAAATAAACTTTAAATTTTTCTTTAATAAAACTTAAACAAACCAAAAGTGTATTCATTTTTTCCTTTAGATTCTTACGTAATATCAGGGAGACGCGATCGGCCTATTCTTATTTTTTCTTACATAGGTGTGGGAGGGGGTTAAAAACTGGCAAAAATCGTCTTACGTAGTAAATGAATGGTGCCTTATCCTTTAGATCTATTTAAACTGAATGGTCGTAAATAAATATTTTGTTCATTCATCATTACCATCTTCCAGGACAATCGGTCGGCAGCAGTGATATCTACACGGACGAAGAGCTCATAAAGATCTACACACGACTGTACGATTGCGTAATACGCAATCGTACCAGTTACGCGACAAAAGGTGTTGTAGATATTTTATAATAGAAACTGTAGATGTTAAATGTTGTCCGTTTAGTTAGATCGGCTGGTGACTGTAGGTATAATTTATTTATTTGATTTTGTATAGTTTTATGCTAAAAGTAAGATGTTACTGTAACGAGTAGCAAAGACCACATTGATTGAGTGTAAAATCTAGGACAATTTCGTGCTTCTAATTTAACTGCTAGAATAAAAAAAAAATCGTTGTCTTATTTTGGACCACTCTGTCACGCTTACATTTCTGTATTTTTTCAAATAATTTTAAAAAAATGGTGGCAATGCATGTCTATTTAGCTATAGATTACATTTACCATGAAAAAATTACAATAAAAATTAAAAACTAAATCTCATGTCATACAAAAAGCTACATTCCGCCACATTTTTTGGGACAAAGCACAAGACAGCGAATAGAATTTTGACCCAGGTAAACGAGATGGCGCTGTACAAACAGTAACATTCTTAATAAAAAAATAAATAATAATTCTCGGTGGTACTTATGCCTATTGTATTAAGGTCCACCGATGGACAGTTAACAGTGTGGGCGATGGTACAGCTGCTTAAATTTATGTTTTGCGGTAACGCTGATTGTCAAAAGTTGACGTTTGACAATTCAGTGACCGCAAAACATATGGCACAGTACAGCGCCATCTGTTTTGGATGTCAAATTAAGCGGCACGTTTTTTTTTCTTAAACTTCACCTCTCTATTACAATCAATTCTCTTTATAGGTAGATATGCACGCATGTAACTGCATGACACACGAGCGTTGTCGTTTAATATTTAATTAGGATGCAACCAGTATCTATATCATAAGGAATGAGATAAATATAAGCTCATTGCTGTTTAAACTGTGTTGAACTAGCAATATTTATTCATGGAGGAATAATCTATACACACCTTATAAAACAAAATCCCCGCCGCGCCTGTCTGTTTGTATGTTCGCGATAAACTTAAAAACGACTGAACGGATTTTCATGCGGTTTTGTTTAGGTGTATCATTTGTTAAGAATGTATGTAACCAGTGCGGAGTCGAGGCGGATCGCTATTATTTTGTAAACCGAATATTAATTAATATTACTTTATACAATCGTCATATAATGGAGAGCTTTTCAGTCGAGTACTGTGTTTAGACCATAAAACTTGCCTAGTGGCCTAAGTAAGGTATGAGATTGAAAAGCTTGATTATATCACTATTGTGTATTTTTTTTTATGAGGACTAAAATAATACTTTTTCTACTACCTAAATAATTAAACGAAATTCGTTAAGTATCTCAGCAGATAAAAGGTTAGATCAAAAAACATCAATGAACTTCTTTTTCAGTAAAAATAAGCTGATGTCTTTTGTTCTAATTACTTTAATTCATTATAGTTCACTAAAGCATGCCTGATGATATTAGCCTGTCAGTTAATCGCAAAAGGTCACTTATTAAACAGTTTCATTTCAGGTTTCGGCCTGACGCCTAAAGTAAGGCCTGAGTGGACGCTAAAGTTGGGCGTGCAGCGGGGCGGGGCGTGCGGCGTGCATATTAAACAAATGCAAACGTATAGGAGCGGCCTTAGTGCACGCTGCTCAAATCACTTGTGAGCCCGACGCCACGCTGACCGCCCCGCCGAACGCTCCGCTTCGAGCGTCCACTCAAGCCTTATACTAATAATGAACAGGGAGTGTGTGGCCGCTTGACGATTCCGATCAGCGACAGTCTGTGGTCTTGACTTGACGACTCTCAACTGCTAGTGTGTAGACGCAGAGGTGGCAGCAGGCCCAATGGTCTGCTGCCACCTCTGCTGACGGCAATCCGTCAGGCAATAATCGCTTATATGTGTAGACGTTATTGGCCTGAAACGACAGGCTGCCCGATAGATACAGAGACTGCAGGCGGACTCGTAATGGGTGGGACCCATAATTAAGACTCGTAAAAATTCAATAAAAAAAAACATTTATTTCAGAATACATTAGATTCCATATTATGCTTAAAGAAAACACAGAAAGTTAAATAAATTAAAATATTGCAGATCCCCGCCCCCATCCACAGTCTCATACATCCCTTGACATCCTCATAACATGCAGATCCCTGAAACGGCCGAGGACGGCCCAGTCCAACCTGTCCGCGATCATCCGCAAGATACTGTTGCCGCTCCCTCGCACACGTCGACTGAAAATATTCGTTAGCCCCCTTTTAAACGTATTCTTCTTTTCCAGGATACCTCTACGAGTATAAAAGTCGGTTCCCTCTAGGTAATAACCTGATTTTAGCAGTCCATGCATGGTATTTTATATCGCTTAGGTTGAGGATGACTACAAATTTCACAAACTGGCAAAAGCATTGACATCTTTAACACATTGATTGCCGGGAAACCTCTAAAAAGTGGGAAAACGCTGAGATGGGCTACGAGCGTAGCGCTACGAAAACGTTGGCAGTGAAAGTGTTAAAAGATATGACAATATTGAACTATTTAACGGAAAATTTAGGTTGTCCTTAACCGAGATCTTCATTCTTTGCTTCTGTTTTAATGGTTTGACAGTTTTGAGGCGAGACAGCGTTAAGTAGTGAGCTTTTGTATATTCCTAGGCTATTTCTTCCAGTTGCTTAACTTATCAAAAACAGGGTAGGTACTTTTTCCGAAACATCACAACGATTTTTATGATTTTGCATTTTTTTAGTAACCTGGTTAGGAATGAATGAGAAATATATACAACAAATGGAACAACTACACACTATCAATCTACCTAGTTTTATAGTTTTTATTTCTGATTTTAGAATAATTGAAACCGTAAAGACATGCTTGATCTTGATACATCGGTGTAATTTCGAAATTTTTATTTGTTGACTGATAACTGACATGTGAATTTTCTATTAGTACAGTTAGCCGAGCCCAAACAAATAAAAAAAAACAAGTGTTTTGTTTTCATATATCGGAGCAGCCAAGATGCTCATAAATATCTGAACACGCCTCTATTGTCAAGGCGTTAGTGCGTGTTCAGATATTTTTGAACGCCTCGGCCACTCCGGTACATCTAATGACGACTGTACAAAAAAATGGAAGCGTGGAAACAATTGTAAAGTGTGCCATGTATGCCATGTTTCATGTTTTCTGCCGGATGGGAACATACTTTGAGCTGAGAACGCGAACTGTATGGGAAATCAGCAAGCAACAGCAATAGTGGGTCCTTATGAAAGTACTAATAATATTAATTAAATTTCAGAGATTTTGAATTCGTATCCCGCGTGTAATTGAAAAGAAGACTTGTAAAACGATCCACGATTATTTATGATAAAAAGAAGTAATAAAACTGGGTCTATATTTTACTTGTTAACCGTTGTTTTAACGCTCCCTACGTTTTTACTAGTGTTTCATTGAACGCTTGTTACCTGTCATACAAGCGGCATTATTTTTCTATCTAGTGAATTTGAAAAGAAAGCATTCATTTCTTTCCCGTTTTCATTCCTTATGTTGACAGATCCTCTGGAAAGTGTCTCGTGTCTTGTTGGTTCTTATTTGAAATGTATTAATTTTCTCTGTACAACCAGCAGCATAAGTTGCCAAGCGGGCGGAATGTTCAAAATGAATTTAACTTTATGCTTAAGACAATAAGAGCGTGTACATGTCATTTTGAACACCTCACCCACTTAGCTACTTTAGCTGCTAACTGTACGTATGTACCATGCCGAGAAATAGGCCCATGGCCCATGGGCCTATTTCTCGAACGTTATTAGACTAATATTATTAGTCCACGAACTGTGAAGTCGTGTGGGTTACCATAGCAACACACTAATAATATTAGACTAATACCGTTCGAGAAATTGGCCCTTGAACAAGACGTTAGTTTTGATTTGTTTGATGACACGTCTTTTCCCGACTAATGTGTATTTGAATGGCTTCCATATCTTTTACAAACGGTTTTCAGGTTAAACATAATAAATATGTGTGTCATGCTGACTTATTATGGGGCCAACAACGAAATTCCAAAAAAGAAGTATCTTAATCGCGTAAACTTACGTTTATTATATGGCCTGACGTTTCGAACGTGACGTTACGTTCGTGGTCACAGGCAGACGTATTAGTTTCAAAATTATGAATGCAAATCATGTTGGTTTATATAAATATAAAGAAGTATCTGTTCCATACGGTGTAATATAGTTACCTAACTTCTTTATCGTATTTTTGAAAAAGTGAATTTAAAAATTTAAACCGTTATAGATGTCATTCACGATGACGCGTGCCTTCACTCTTATTGTCATGTTATTAAAGGTTAGATTTGACAAATCTGCGCGTCATCGTGGATGATACTAACTATAGGTCTGAAGTCATTTTTAAACTAGACGATGGAATAAAATACCAATTTAGTATCTATGGAATAGAGAATAGAGCGATATCATTTTCCAATGATAACAATATCGGCTAGCCAAAAATAACTTCGTCTACCACTCGTCTGGCGTCGATTTTAGCGGGTTGACTCAATGATACATAGACTAAACTAAACTATTGCAAAACCATTAATCCTCGACATATCTGGCTATGCGGGCATAATAATTATACTCGTGACTGCCTAAAATTTGTTATAATGTTAATACTCGCAGCGCATCTCCTAAGTGATTTTTTATACTACGTCGGTGGCAATCAAGCATACGGCCCGCCTGATGGTAAGCAGTCTCCGTAGCGTATGGATGCCTGCAACCCCAGAGCTCTCCCTAACACTCCGCACCTTCATTGAGCTCTGGCAACCTTACTCTCGGCAGGAACACAAAACTATGAGTAGGGTCTGGTGTTATTTGACTGCGGTTTTCTGTAAGGTTCTGTAAGGATACCGATTAGTTAGACTAACTAAAGAGTTATGGAGTCCAAGTATTGGATAGCTGATTGACAAATAAATTAACTGTCAGATTAAATTTCTTACAAAACTTGGCACTTTATCTACCAGTTAAGCTTATTTGAAGATTGTGAAACGCCAACGATGACTTTATTCGTCAGATAAGTGGCAAGTAGCTTATTCAGGACTTGGACATTGTGAAACAGGTCCTTAGGCTTTCAAATCTCTCAAAAGCGACTACCGGCTTGAATACATTTACGAGTCGGATTAAATTTCTCTTTGAAAAACCTTAAATGCAATTTTTTTTATCTTCAAATGCGTCTTATGGGGTCTCTATTATTTCCCATAAAGTTTAAAGTCATAATTTATTGTTTGTCAGCATTTTCGTTAGCTAAAATTTGGTTTTTCTCAGAAACGCGTAACTTTTCAGGATTGCCATAAAACAAACCTAACCTTACCTATCTATAGGATAACCTAAGGAAATTTCTGAAAAGTTAACGGTTTCAGAGTTATGACTAATGATAATATGACTATCATTACATTATGACTTTCACTAATTATGCCAAACAAAGGGATCCGGGGTCTTATGGTTTCTAAGAGCAAATTTCGTTAAGTCGTAAAAATAGTAAACATTATTTCCTCACTTTAGTTTTTAATTTAGAGGTGCCTGATTTATTGCTTGTCTCAGATAAATGCCGTAAAATGATTCCTCCAGATAAATTCCATTTTACGCCTCCAAGAATCCAACAATAAATCCACCCGTTGTTTTCGTTATCGTTGGCTTCTCATTCGTGCATAAAAGCTGCCATTACATCAAAAATACATTTGACTAATCTATTAAATTGAATTATTTTTAACTCTCACATCAACACAGTGTTTATAAAATACTCAAATATCTTGCGAAGCTTAAAAACTGGAAAGTGTGAGTCAAACTTGTATCAACGGTTGGATACAGCTACACAAAGATGCACATATTTTGCACAATGATACGCGTAGAAAAAATTATACAATCTTCTTTTAGAGCTATGAGCGTATCATATTAGTTTAGCATGATTAGTTGCGATTGTCCAAGATATAATGACAGGTGTTTAAGTGTTAAAGTAGGTAAATAATTTGAATATTTATATCTCTCCTGAACGGAAAGCGTATTACTTAGTGATATAATGACGGCAATCTTAGTATTTAAAACCGAATGACCTATTCACGTGTTTTATTTTTTGTTCATTACATTTCTACTGTTTTTTATTACAAGTGTTATTTGCAAGGTAAGAAGTACGGTCGCGGAAATTGATTCTTTAGCAACTTGCGGTTCAAGTAAATTTGGCTGTACATACTTATGGTAAGAGCTATCCATTGTAACGTGACACGTTAACTGCTAAAGAATCAATTTCCTCGACTGTACATGTATCTACATACCTCTTAGGGCATTGCAAAAATCTTAAACACTAAGTTTAAAATAAGTAACAGTATTTATTTAGCAAGTAGTTTATTTACAAACATAGCAGGCTTATTGTTGTGTCACGTGAGATGATTTTGAGAATTATTTATGTAAAATAATAGATATGAAACAAAATCTAAATTTTAATGCTACACGGTACACGGTATTGTACGGTACACGGTTTATTGTTAGTTGAATACGTTAACAAACTTTACATATCATGAAAGCAAAAGAATATTTTTGTTGCCTCAATTGCTAGTGATATTCAGACTTTTATTATTACCTTGACAAACATAAACTTTGTTATTTACTTGTCACATTTAAATTACTACAATTTAATTGATTCGGCCTAACTTAATGACTTTATAGATTAACCTACTTCTATTCTATATAGAAGATATTTTAAATAACTGTAACACTGTCTAGGATAATTACATCTGCTATTTTACCCATGTCTAGGCGGTCATAATAAATCACAAGACTAAACGATACCTACCAAAATAAACATTATTTTTAATTAAGTTTTTTTTTTTGCAATGGCAATGGAGCAAAGTATCCTGGGTGTCCGAAGATGTGACACGGGGAAGAACACAGAGCTTCACTCCGAAACCCGAGTCGTTTGGGATGAAGACCGCCAGGCTAAAGTGGGACTAGGCTGGAGCTGGATATGTCTGCCGGATGAATGATGACAGATGGGCCAAAATAGCCACTAGCTGGCATCCCCAGAGTAGTCGTGGCAGAGGCAGACCGAGAAAGAGGTGGCCGGACGACTTGGATGCGTTTCAGCGGAATTGGCGGGATCTTGCTCAGCACAGGGAGGATTGGAAAGGGAGAGAGGAGGTCTTAGCAGTGGGACACATAAATAGACTAAAAAAAGGGCCTTGTCGTTGTAGATCTTACCTTTTGGGTATGAAAGAGCACACGCGAGTTTGGAGACCTTCAACAGTCAACGCACGGTTTCACCATCCGGTGTTAAAGTGTCAATTATCAAATATTTGTCTAAAATAGATTTAGACACTTATCCTACGACGTGTTAAATAGTCACACCTGTTGTAGCCTAAAAGTAAACTGTTTAAATTATATAAATAATGGACATAAGTGGTGATATGTTTTAGTTTGGTGGGTCGTATTATATATAAAGTAAGTCTCAAAGTTTTATTAGTGTACAGTCAGCATCAAAAGTAACGGATCAGACTACGCGTCAAAAATATCTTAACATTTTCTAATATGAAAAAAAAAATAGATATGTTTTGTTTTTGTTTATAACGATTAGACTGTAACATATAACTTAGAACGGGAACTGTAGAGATTTAACTCTATTTTTGGAAAAGTATTCCATGGTGGCAGATACTTTTGGGCCTTTTGGCGCACTGTTTCACCTTCCTGCTACTATTGCTGCTGACTGTACAGCGGTCGCTGATGGTCGCGCTTATAGAGCAAGATCCCAGAGCCGCCAGACCTTACTTTTTTCGCATGAATAAAATGTATGGGATAATATAGTGTTAGTATGTACTTTGAATGTCTGCATACTTGCTATATTGGCCCGACGGCCATTTGTCCGGTACAAGGTGCTAAGTTCTTAAATTCTCATGGCTGATTATAATCAACATTGCCAGACCAATTCTGTTGGCGGTAACTATTGCCAGACGCTTTAAAGCTGTCAAAAATATTATATTTTACTTATATTCTCACTCTTGATTTTTATATATGATACTCAGGTAACTCACTCACAGGGAGCGTCACTTTGTAAGTTTTGTAACAAATATGACTGTATAGTCACGCATACAGCGCATTCATTTAAAATGACAGGGAGTTTTTGAACTGCAAGATGGATTAAAAAGTTTCATCAAGGTTTTTTTATTTAGCTTATATTTAGTCACATTCATTCATTAAATATTGTATTTGCGATTAGTAAACCGTGTAGCTGTGTGTGTGTGTGTGTGCGTGTGTGTGTGTAATCATTCAACTCAACTCTCCTACGGATACCTACAAGTGCAAGGCTGACGCATGACACGATAGACGATAAAAAATGACGAATTGGACAGTCTGGCTGGACTGGTTGGTTCAGTCGTATCAAGACAGCATATCGGGGTGCTTAAACTTATTTATTTATTTTAATCTTGCAAAATACCTTATACCTTGTTAGGTGTAACGTTGCAAAATACATTATATTGATGATTAACGAACACGGTCGAGGAATTTCAGTACCATTTCGTACCTTGTTACAGTGACAATAGTAAGAGCTCCCTAGGGACTTTCACATTGATTTTCACTTTGACAAGGTACGAAATGCTACGAAAATTGAATTCTTTGGCTGTACCTACAAATAACAGTAATATATGGATTCGAATCGAATTTGATAAAATTCGAATATTTTTAAAATAATAAGAAAATGAACGACAAATCGCATTTGGATACACCTACCGTTCCTCATTCACAAACACACAGAAACTGTAACTATAGCGGATGAAATCGTTTTCTTCGAATAATAAAAAATATTCGAATATTCGAAAACTGAGCGGCCGAATATTCCAATATCAAAACAGGACGAATATTCGACAAATTCGAATAATCGCATTGCAAGCCCTAAGTAATACACTAATTGGGTGACAATTAGTAGGCGGTTAAATAAATACATGTGAACGTATTGTGAATTAAAATGTTGCATTGCATATAAACTTATCACAAAGCAAAGTTTAATTTTGATTTATATCGTTCATGTTCTCATAACAGTGGTAACGTAGGGCGCAAAAAATGCTATTTTGTTTATCTTCCACGTAAACAATGACATATGGTAGCATTTAATTTTCATTGACAACTCTAGCAAACTCCTATATCCCCATATTCTGCTGTTTCGTGATCACCTTACTTGCCATGAAATTAAAGCTCAATTTGCAATTTTTTATTTTTGATACTTTGCGTATTAATCGTTAGCAGATGTAATATGCGTAGGGTGTAAATAGACAGACATATTTGTTTATTACAATGTAAATAAACTATCATTTCATTCGCCAGAAATGAATTCAACAGTCATAGGTATCTTACAATGTTATGTGCTACGAGTGTATAATTTTTTTCTAAGAAATTTTGATCTTCAAGATTATTAGCAGTTAAATACTTTAAGACAGCTGGATGAGTGTTGATAGCAGGAATAATCTGCACAATTGCTTAACAACAAGTCATGTTCAGATCAATTTGACCACCTCGCGCGTTATGGTAGTTCTGCGACTGTCCCTAAAACCGATTGCATTATGTTCAGGTTCAGTTGACCATTTTTAGCCTTGGGGATTTGAGCGTTTTGTCAGAAATTATACGTGTTCAAACACGCTAAAATTGCTCTTATAAATGTTGTTTTAATGTTTGTAATGATTCGTGAACCATAGAGCGTAGCAATTTTTTTAATAAAACAGGCTGTAATAATCGACAGCGAGGATGCGTAAAACAAGCATTAAAGGTTTAAAATAAATTGAAATAGGAAGTTATAGAGTACTGTTCATAAGTACCTAAGTTATATATTACTATTAATCACTGATCAGAGTGATGACTGATCACATCTATAAATTAAGTCTGATAGCAAACTATATTACATGCGTTTAATACTTCAAAACAACGAGCAATTAGAATGTAAAAGATTTTAGT
This sequence comes from Cydia pomonella, assembly GCF_033807575.1. NCBI lineage: Eukaryota > Metazoa > Arthropoda > Insecta > Lepidoptera > Tortricidae > Cydia > Cydia pomonella. The sequence goes on along the minus strand of NC_084716.1, from coordinate 16,236,071 downwards.
CGGACTTTCATCTCGTAGGTGTTGATCGGATTCGTTTTACTTTTTTTAAGTTTTTAGATCACCTTAGGCAATATCCTTACAACAGACAAATCTGACCATATCATTTTCTATTTCCAGTCCTCGTGGAGGCGTGTCACAACGAGCCTGGATGTCTCCAGGACCGAGCGGGGCTCGAAGCCATCACGCAGCTCCACAAGCAACTAGACGACGATGCGAATGGCAACGTCGACCTTAGCGAGAGTGACGATGTAAGTTACTGTTACAAACTATAGGTTATGTTAACGAGTCGGGTATCAGAACTGAGGGCTCGAAGTCATCACTAGCTCAACAAACAACTAGACGACGATGCTAAGCTTCAAGCCGTCACACAGCAGCAGAATCCAAACGGCTTTATGATTGTTCTGACTACAGGTCAATTTTTAGACTACTATTCATTGTCTTTTTATTCTTGAAAGTAAAGGTTGGCGATAAATTCATGTTATAAGTAATTCTTGGCGCATTATTGGCGCAGTTCTTACAAACTATTTCATGCAACCGCATAAATCTCAGACATCCCCTTCTGGTTAGATTAAACACACACTTGAACTTTATTAATAAATGTCGTCTCTTATTCCAGTTCCTCCGCGAGGAGCTGCAGTATGACAGCGGGTACGAGAAGCGACAGCGAGCCTTCCACCACAATGATGACATGCACATATCCGTCAAGGAGCTTTGGGAGGCGTGGCTTAGATCAGAAGTAAGTAACGCTATAATAATTATGTGAGATGAACTGATTGGTAATCTGTCTAAATGATGCCTACACCCGAACATACAACTTCAACCTTTTTTGTGGTAAAGCAGAAAACCGTTGTGTTTCTAAATTATATTTCAATATATGTAATAAGTATATATTATTATGTATGTTAGTCGGGAAGGTTTGTGGGCCTGAAAATAATTAATAATTTAATTTGCTTAAAGGCGGTTAAAATTTGTCTGTATAGGCTCTGGCATTTGAACGTGGTGATGTACGCAACAGTAGGAGTTTTAAATCCCTAACACTGATTTTTACAAGCTTTTATTTAACTTGCCTTTGTTAGTATGTATGTATGTATGTTTGTGTGTCTTTGCTGAAGGTGAATTTGACCCGCTTCTCGATTTCCGATCAAGCTGAAATTTTGCATTCATATGTAAATCGGATGACCATGCAATATTATGAATACATATTATGATGACATGAAGCTGATCTGATGATGGAGACAGGAGGTGGCCAAAAGTACGGTCAGCGATAAAATATTGTGCCAAAAACTTAATAATATTAACTTCAAACGACGAACCATTATAATTTAGTTATAACTAACGCAAAAAAGTTGCGATCTACTATCTTTTCGCACAAGAAAAGGACGTAATAGTTTAGCTGTTCACACTACCGGCGAATACTTTTTCTAAGAGATAAAGATAGTTTATTTTCCAAGTAGGCATATTACAATGCGCTTATGAACGTCAAATAAAGCTACGCCGGCTCTAACCCTACACCTCTGACCCGAGAAGATTTAAATACCTCGTAAATTGTAGGAGGGTATCCTAATATGGGACCGGCAAGAAACTCGGCGGGACACATCTCTTAGTACATGTCATCTCATCTCATCACAAGTACATGTCAAAAAAGTCAAAACTTGCACATCGCTAATCGCTTCTTCTTGCCTTAATTTGTATTTCAAGAACATCGTTTTACTTAAGCAACCGTCCTGATATAGAACTATCGTTTCAGGTCCACAATTGGACGGCGGAACAGACGGTGGAATGGCTAACACAGTCTGTAGACCTCCCGCAGTACAGGAGCCTGTTTCTGCAACACAAAGTTACAGGCGCTACGCTGCCCAGGTAAAGTTAGTCTTGTAGAGACAGCAAACTACTGTATTATACCTATAATTGTCCATCTGTATGGTGGCATGGCTAACACAGTCTGTAGACCTCCTCCAATACAGGAGTCTGTTTCTACAACATAAAGTCACAGGCGCTACGCTGCCCAGGTAAAGTTAGTCTTGTAGAGACAATAACATTACTGTTTTATACCTATACGGTGTCCTTCTGTACGGTGGAATGGCTAACACAGTCTGTAGATCTCAACACAAAGTCACAGGCGCTACGCTGCCCAGGTAAAGTTAGTCTTGTAGAGATAGCAAATGTTACTGTCTTATACCTATATTTAACGTCGTCTATAAATCACAGGTAATTTTGACATAACGATATGTATACTATATATTATAGTGCTATACTCTCGCAAGCCAGCTTTCAATTGAACTCCCATGCAAATTTTGAATTTAGCGCCTTTTTACTGACAAAGTTGGCTTGCCAGAGTATTTATCACTCAATGTTTCAACTTATAGTAATCCAGAGAGCAAGAAAGACAACGTGTGTGTTAGGGAGGAGCAATTATCTATGCTCTATTCTCTACGGGATTGGTTAGGCGTAGGTTACTGCGGTTCTTTAAACTGCAACTATACCTACTACCGCTGGAATACTGTTGCGACTTTATTGCTACGGTGTTGATGTCGCAGCTGTAAATGAGTGACCATCGCTGATTCCATCGAGCAAATTGACAGATACATCGCCCGCGTCAAGACCGCAGCAATAATGCCGCAACAGTAATGCAGCTGCAGCCGAACGTCAGCTTTAGATGCGTTGCAGTTTTCCTATAAAATGCGGCATTGCGTATGTTATCAATCGGAAACCATAGTCTAAAGAGCCCACCACGTCTCGCTCGACTCAAATATGCAATAATTTTAGGTTAGGTTAGGCTATGGCGTCGGATTCATATGTCTAATAATCATAAACCTACTAGGTTAGGCGTCGGATTCATATGTCTAATAATAATAAACCTACGAGTACATACGGCTCCGCAGTCCTATTTCGTCACCTTTTTACGAGTATACAGTCCACAATGCCAGATCGTAAGCATATAATTCCTAAATCGTCGCCTTCCTAACTCGTCCACATTGTTATATCGTCAATCTCTTATCTTGTCCACATTCCTATATCAGTGCTAACTTCAGTCTTCCTATACCGACCAGTGCTAACTTGTCAAGCACTGGTCGATGTAGGAAGACTAACTAGACATAGGAATGTCGACGAATCAGGACAGTGGACCATATTGGCGCGGCCACACATTCAGAGGGGAAGGCTTCGGCTCCAGGGCCTTCGGGTCCAAGGACAGCCTCGGTTGTCGGCAGCAGGCGGTGTTCGCGATGGAATGCTTACTGCGTCCGTGTCACCGCCACCATTGCTGCGAGACGGTTATACCGTGGTGTGTTTAGTCCGTATTTGGCCCCTTGGCCACGAGTCCGACATATCCGTTCTAGTTCCCGGCTAGACGAAGTAAGGGCAGTATGGTGGCAATGGTGGCCGATGACGAGTAACATGGCTACACTGCGTCTCTGCCTACTTCCCTCGCTACTTCCCATACCACTAGTCGAGTGTGTGGCCGCGCAGTAAGGCAATGAGGAGAACTTTTTGGTGACGGAATAGAACTGTGGATAAAGTCACCCTGAGCCCTACATACTTCACACATTACCGACTGTTAAGTTTTATGTTATTACAATATATTTTACAAACATATTAGAAAATGGTTTCGGTTTTTATTGATAGCCTTTAAGAAAAAGCCCAGCATTACTGGTATATGACATTGGCTGATAAAATAGTTTTACAATATTCCCTTCCGCAGGTTGGCAGTGAACAACATGCAGTACGTAAGCAACGTCCTTGGTATCAAGGACCCCATACACAAGCAGAAGCTGGCCCTCAAGGCCATGGACGTGGTCCTCTTCGGGCCCCCTAAAGGTAAGATCCATTCTTATTTGTACTTTTATCACAGAGTTGACAGTGTTGGTGGCTAAGACAAAACTATGACTTCATGACGAGCCGATTTGGCACGCACACACACTTATTTATCTTATCAGATTTGAGCCATTCCTCGCTCAGCCCTCGAATTGTGAACGTGTGCGTTATTGTCCATGATACGAGGAAATTGACGTATTATGAAAACAGTTTTGTCTTAGGGCCTGTTTACGCCAAACGTCAACAGTCGTCGTGTAACGTCTGATGTCAAAGAGTCTCCTTGTCAGTAAGCTAAATTAGTATCACTGAAGATCTGCAACATGGCGAAGGCCAAATAAAATTTTGTTTAGTCAGGGTATAACAAATATATGAACTCGCACTAAACACTAATTAATGTTTAAACAGGCGCCTAACGACCCTTGCTGCCTTCAATTCTGTGACTACAATCATAATAAGAGATTAGAACTATTCCTGGCAAAGACGATTACATGACATGACCTCACCCAAATCGAGAAAAGTGGGACTGCTTATTATTATAAGTACTTGGCTTAAAAACGCATTTGATAGGGATTTTTTCTATAAAAAAATATTTGTGGTATGGAATTTGACGTCCGTTATATTCGTTGCAATTTACCCATCCGTTTCGTGACACGGTGTGCCAAATAAATATACAAACAAACATAAACTCAAAAAACATTATTACATTATTAGTTCCTTTTTCGTCAGTCAGTTAAAAATGAAATTTACAGTACATATGGGGCTACTTTATAGCACTAGTGCGAGAAGTAGCATATTACGTTACTGTGTCGAACATTTAAAGGGCCATATGTACTGTAAAACGTTGTACGATACATGTGCGAATAGGTAATTCGCAACTCGTGTCGATTTAAAACACTCCCTTCGGTCGTGTTTTAATTTATCGCCACTCGTTTCGAATTTCCTATTTTTCGCACTTGTATCGTAATGTACTATTTTCCTCCATGCCCGGCCGTCTCACCTGTCGGCTGAAAATGGAACTTCCATCTATGAATATAGTCTGCGCAGGAGAGCGCAGTTATGTGACGTGGCGTTGTTCAAACTTGTGCATAGATGGCGCGCTATGTTGCCAAGTTTAAGGCTATATTGAGAGTCGTTTGATGTCATAATATAGTGATAGTGATGAATATAGTAGTTCATTTGTATCAGTGTTTGCTGATTTCAAATCATTCAGTCGCAAAAAGATATTTTGTTTGTTTTTCTACTTGTTTTCATAAAAGTAAGTTCGTTAGTGCTGTAATATTTTTTGTGTATGTAGGACCAATAGAAAAGTATGCAGTCTCTGTTCATTCCGAAATATTATTTATTTATACAGATCCTGCTTTAGACTCGAGAATAATTAACCTACTAAGAAGTTTATTTTGTTTTCATACTTTTAAAAAACAAAACAAAATAAATCCATAGTTATTTACGATACAAGTGCAGAAAATAGGAATTTGCTAATTACCTATTCGCACGTGTATCGTACAACGTTTTACAGTACATATGGCTCTTTAATGTTTCGACATATGTACGGAAAGTGCTCAATGCCGCACGCGTGCAGGAAAGTAGCACCATATGTACTGTAAATAAATTTACAAACGTTGTACGATACACGTGTGAATAGGTAATTCGCAACTCGTGTCGATTTAAAATTAATTTATCACCACTCGTTGCGAATTTCCTATTTTCTGCACTTGTATCGTAAATAACTAAATTAAACACTATAACTAAATTTCACTATAAAATTTGGAAACCTTCATTTGTATGATTGGATTAGGAGGATAAGACAGTAACCGATAAAAAAAATTTCGAATAAAAGAAATATTTTTACAAAAATACTGTAAATTATGCTGACGTGGCGTTAATAAATACTGGTGAAGTTAAAGTGACGTCACAAAGTTTGTGACTCCCCCCTCCCCTTTGTCATAACATGTCCCATTTTCTTGACCCCCTCCCTCCCTACCCTTAACGTGTGATGTAATTAATGGATGACCCCAAAGCTTAGTTTGTTATCATAAAAATAAAGGAGGTGCCTTCATTATACTTAATTACTTAGTATGATAATGAGTCGTACTGTATATGTTTTGTTACATATCAACATATCCTAACTCTTGCCCGATCGCCCAAATATTCTTTGAAACCAGTACATCAACCTCACATCACAAAGCGAATGATTTTTCTATCTTAACGACCCTCATTTATTATAAACCGGCGACGCAAGTTAATGGTGGACCATTATTATAATAACACATCACGATGTTCACAATTGTGCGCTGTACGTATGAGTGTGTTGGACTGTAATGTCACACGTGCTGAAAAATATATCGTTGAAAAAGACATTCAATTGAAATGGAATTAAATAAGTTTTTATTGCCGACTGTAGTTTTCATATAGACTGTACATTATTTTTATACTACGTCGGTGGCAAACAATCATACGGCCCGCCTGATGATAAGCAGTCTCCGTAGCCTATCTGCAACTCCAGAGGAGAGGAGATACATTATACAACTTTCTTGCACATTCCATATTATAAAATTGAAGCAAAAAAAAAACTGGGACAATAAATACATAAGTACAATAATTGCAGCAATACATCATGTATTGTAAAACTAAAAGGTTTAGACTTGTCAAGACTTGCATTCTATTATTTTCGTACAATAATGTAAATCTAAACATAGTAGGGTTACAATTATTGAATACAATTTTTTGATTATTGCCCATGTGCAATTATTGAATACTATTTTTGAAACTAAATAATTGCATACAATTATTGCTGATTCTTGTACAAGAAACTTGCATAATCTAATGGGACTTAATAATCATCGAGGCAATTCTAACAAACCCTAATACAAGTACGTTGCGTTGTTTTTATCATAGAGTTCCTATAGCCACCTGTGTTCATCATCGGATCAACTCGATAATACGAGTACGATAGATAGGAAGTCACAAGTTATTCGCTTGAACTTACACATACTAAAAATGTATCTCTATTATGTCATGTTACCGCTAAAGTCGACTTTAAAAACAACCAGTTTTTATGGTACTTATCAAAGTCTGACGGGTTTTTTGCTTGTAAGTACTATACTACTAAAACATCGATGACACAGCAATGACGGTGAATCGCCTCACCTTAAATGAACTCTCCCACGCTTAACCTCCAGCGTCCCACGGTCCTAATACTAGTACTAATTACCTGCAGTGAAATTTGAATCATTGTTAAATGGAACAGAGTTGCTTTTGTTACAAGCTTTTATTTAACTTACAGTTTTGTTTATAATACTATGTTCGGGTCAAATCTTTGCACTGAAACTTCACATACATATGTAAGTTAGGTGACGATGCAATATTATCATCGAGCTGCTCTGATGATGGAGACAGGAGGTGGCCATAGGAAGTCTGTTATAAAAAACGCAACCTACTTGTGTTTAGGGTTTGTCAGAATTGTATCGGTGAGTATTCGTTGCCTGTTGAAATAAAAGTACAGTCAGCTATAATATAAAAGCTTGTATCAAAAATTATGTTTTTGACAAAAACATATTTTGTTTCGGTCGATTTTAAATCAAAACAAATTCAGTTATATTTTATACTAATATTGATTAAAATTACTTTCCTGTATGGTGGGCAGTTAGAGCCTTATGAAGTTATTCATAAACGCGTTACTGTCCTGAATTACCTATGAATCGTTTGTCTTTATCTGTCATTTTGACTTATGTATTTGTAAGAAAGGGATAAAATATAATTTTACTAACTCAGGCCCGTAAAGTTTTATGAATAAGAGGGTTAAAAGTTAACTTAATGTTTTAACCATGAAACTGTCAACACCTAAACGAGAATTTCTTCAAAAGCTTGTGTACAATTGGTCGATGCGTTTGTTCTCCTTCTCTGTCGGTTTATGTTATTACGTTATTACAAAGACTTATTGATTCTGCTAGAAAATTATAGCGCAACTTCTTTACCAAACCCCTTTGATAAAGGGTATTCAAAAACTCTTCGCGGCATTTGGGTCATGTCCATATTAAGATTTCTAGTTGGAATCCCATGTGCATATTAAGATTTCTAGTTGGAATCACTGGTAATTATTCGGTATTCGGCAGGTTTCGGTTAAAGTGCCGAATATTCTGCAAACATTTTTTATTATTTATTTTTGTCTTGTTGCAATACTTTAAAATGTACCTAAGCTCCTCAAGAACTTTTCAACGGCCCCATTCCAAGAATGATTAAGACACGTTTAAGATCTTGGAAAGATCTTTAAAAGATCGATAACTAAACGACATGTCAAAATAGACGTTTATTTCTATTCCGCTGTGATCCCAATAAGATCTAGGTATCTACGATATTTCTAACGTCAAAGTGACATTGCTGGTTGGCCGAATCGAGCTGCCTCTGTCGTATCTCATTCTTCGAATCGGGCCGCAAGTCTTTCTTCCGTTTACGTACGTTTTCTCGTTGCCATTAAAATACATAATGACACATGTTATCCATAGGATAGGATGATTTGATTAGATGACAATTTGTTTGCAAGTATGTTAGATTGTTAGTGTGGATCAAATCTTGGAAGCTACATTTGACACATTCCCGATGTTCGATTGAGCTGAAAATTTGCATAGTTATATGAGTCGGTGCGACAATGCAATATTATGGTACCATCGAGCTCATCTGATGACGGATACACACATAGGACCTATGTGATGAAACAACGCAACCTAATTGCGTTGTGGTTTTTAGAATTGTCTCGATGAGTAAAAAAATGAGTTGCCTGTGGTAAAAAAGTACAGTCAGCGATCAAAAAAATATTTTTGGCAAAAATTTATTTTTGAGTTCTAGTCAGTCTAGTTGGATAGTTATTGTTATTCGTAGACTTTAACTCTAAATTTCGAAGCATGATTTTTCTTAGACTTTACACCGTCTATGTCATTGAATGAACATGTCAGCTGATGAAGTCATATAAGAACCTATTACTTCGTACTATTTAACTGAAACCACAATATCCCTTCCTCGTGCTATTTGCAGCCATAAATTAAATAGTTCTACCTATTGTGCTCGTAATTCGCCACAAGATTGTGTCATCACCAGACATCGGATTTCAGAGGACAAAGTTTAATGACAGACAGGGACTAAAGAGTTCTGTCGCGCACAGCGCGATTCGCCATGTAAAAGTCGGTATGTATCAACATCAGTAATGTCAATCTATATTTTGAGCTGTGGTAACACCACTCTTGCTTTGACTAACTTCCGCTTGTTGGTATGTGGGTAGAAAGATGGCGAAATGGTTGTGCCGCGGAAACGAGGAGAGAGTTGAGCAGATTTCGTGGTCGTAAGACAAGTTAGGAGCTACGAGCTTCTAGGAGGCTTGTACCCCATAGAGAACACCTCAGGTGAGTGTTTGCTTTGCCATATTATTGTGTCGACCTAAACATGCATCATAAGGTGGAAAGATGAGGAGACGGTTATAGCATATCGTTCTTTCCGTGAGTAGTAGTCCAATCTTGCAGTGCACAGCACACTTGGTAGTCGAGGACATTGGACTGGGAAGCCCCGGGCTCCCATGTATTAGAGGTGTGTCCGGGAACACACGGGCACGGTCGACTAAGTTGGAGCAACCGAGGCGAGACTATGGGGAAGGTGGAGGTCTCCGGGGGGGGCATAGCCCCCCTGTGCGGCTAAGTGACTAATGTACGAAATATGATAAGAGTCACCAGGGATGTACCCCTGTTTAGACCGGAGCAAGTCGACCGTTGCCCAACTGGAGGTGCATAGCCATTAATTATCATGAGATTTCCTCTTGCAGTGAAATGTGTGGCTTAGCAGCCACACAAAGGGTAAAGAGATGGAAAGGCACCAATGAAGATCATGTATGTGAGTGGCACAGCCACACGAGAGAGGCAAGACCTCATCGTATCTGTATACACATAAATTAGTAGAATGGATTAAAAGTGGTCGACTCATCTTTCCATTCTCGTGATAAAAAATAAAAGTGTAATATATATATATATGTATCCATGTCGTCCAATTGTATAATGTGAACCCAGCATTTAGTATTTCATACATACATTATTTAGGAAAGACGACAAGTTCCTATATCGATAAACCGAATTATCGATGTTTTCTTATATAGTAGTTATTGCTCCAAGTTTTCTTTATAGTGGTGTATTGTTACTGTTTTTGAGCTGCCGCGAAGGGATCGGAACCGGTTTTTTTTGAAAAACTTTGAAATAAACATATATTTCGGTTTATTTTTATACTCCAAATATAGGATTCGGTTGTGTTTTTTGATAACGACTTCGTATTATTAGATTGCCCAATTAGAAATGAAATAATTAACAAAGAACGAAAAAATACCGTTTTCGTTCCCATACAAAAAATACCGGTTTCCGATCCCTGGCCGCGAGCGAGCGAATGCAAACTAGTATGGCTACCACCAGCTCGGCATTGACATAAACGCTATCGAGAACGTAACTTTATTTCTATGCATCCGCTCGTACTCGCATATAAGTGCGAGCGAGATGTATAGAAATTAAATTACGCTCTCCATAGCGTATGTCAGTTTTGACACTGTCAGTGACTCAAGGTACAGTACGTTTCCCATACAATACATTCCGATTAATACTGACCGGGCTTATTATAATAATAATTCCTATAGTATAGTGTATCCTCTGTCTCGCTCTGAAGCCTTACACGAGAGCATTACTGAAGTACAATTTTCATTCGGTCGAGGCATCGAATTGTGACTGAGTCCGTAATACCCGACAGCGAGTCTTCCAACGTGTTATTAAGTCATATTTACTGGTGACTCCATAAAATTTTTATAGTTTCGGGACAGACCTGAAAACATATTACTTAACGGTTTGGACATTTTTTCTTTACCAACTTTTTCGGTTAATCTAATCTTGCTCTAGGAGTATTTTATTTTTGCGTTTCAAAGTCATTCCTATTTTTCACGAAGTAAGTAGTTATTTCTGAACAAATATTCAATCAAACTTACTAATATCACAGAAAACATGGTCCAACAACACTGACGTTTTTTGCAAGTTTCTAGGATACTTTAATAGATGATTAGCATATTCATTAATCGCTTTTTGCTCGCATATTTGCTTTGCGGGTCACGCAGGCCAATTCGAACGTGCACCTGATATCAAACCGATGTTTGAATAATATTGGAATCATATCAGTTAGCTGTAATTCGCGCGTTCATTTCGCTCAGTTCAGACTTGCCCGCACATTAGTGCGACCGAGACGCCCGCGCGAATGACAGCTAAGCTGCTGATGCCAGGTGTATGTCCGAATTGGCATGACGGCCTTCTAGCGTGGCAGTAAACAGGTCATCACTTGCTGTCTTGTCAAGGTCAAATAAATGTTAAATTTCTGCGTTCATCTCATTAATTTTACGCCAATATGACCATCAGTTCGCACACTTAATAACAACTTACAAAAACATTCACCGTCACTCACTCCACTGTAACATAGGTGCCTATTAGTGCCCCAGTTTTTTTAGAATCATTAAAGAAGTCCAATGAATTCTCACTTCCGACATTCCAACGCGTGGTCATAATTGCTAATCACGCCGACCTCGTACAATATCAGTTTTCCGCCACTTACTGTAGGCATAGCATAGGAGGTGTATTAAATGGATCTAGTCTTTAAAAATCGCAACATATGTTTATCCCGCGCCACAGGTTTTACGAAGCGGTCTAACAGTCTTTAAAATTACTGCCTCTATGTGTGGTTACTGCGCCCGCCTCCTGTGTTAAAAATGTTTTGTTGCAGTTTTTAAGAGACTGTCTCTTCCATCGGGCCTTCGTGTGGTCACCATGCCATCAAGATTACTTCGAATGATATCACTCGATCATGGCGTATTATCCGCGACGCCGGATTTAGCCAATCTGTCTTGTCTTTAAAAAACTGTCCCTTTAAATACTCTTCAGGCATGGCCACGCGAATTAAACGATTATACAAAGTTTAAAAAATAGTCCTCAAGCTTGGTCACCGTCTCATCACGGTTACCACGAATGATATCATTCGATCGCGCCGCATTGTCCGCGCCGCCGGTTTTCGCGATGTTCGTAACGCAGTGACACAAATGTAGTGTTATGATGTGATGTTCGAAACTTGGGTCGCTCTAGGGACGACCTACTGTGTGTTTTTACTGTTCAGTGGCCGATACGTGGATTTGACTGATGATGATGGTAATATGTTTTATAAGGAAATATGCTTTATGAAAAAAAAAAACAGTTGCTCTAGCTAGTCCAAATCTTATAGGGCGACCTCTCGCTGGCGCGATTGCACGGAGCGGGTGAACGGGTTAATGAAAAATAATATGAGTATTGTTGCTAACTGCCGCGGACGCGTACGACGGATTTTACCTACATGGCACCTGCGTGCGGCCGCTCCGTGTACCCGCGCCAGCTAGCGAACGCCCATAGTGTGGCATGAAAAGCTTATATCCAAATATATTTCTATAGAAATAATAATTTCCTTTTCCCTCTTGTAAAACCTCTAGGTAAACTTAGGGCCAGTTGTACCAATTACAAATTGACGGACTGATCAGCGTGACTCAGTAGAGAAGTATAATTATAAACTATCCGTTTAATATAATTTAGCGAATGTTTTAACAGTATTATGTTTTGGTGCAAGCGACCTTTAGTAACCTAAAACATATGTTGTGTTCAATTATTTATTTCTGGATATAGTCATTTTGTGACAGCAAGTTTTCCTTATATTATTACAAAAGCCATTAGTTACTATCAGTCATATAAATAAAACATGAAATACGTGCTTATAAATGTTATAAAATTTGCAGAATTCCATGCCATGCTAAGATAGTTTGTCAAGAATGTTCATAACTCATAATAATCCCATAAGTACGAACAGCGTAATGACAGCTGACATTGAACTATTGTGTTTATAACTGCTTATTATTTACCCATTGGGGCTTTATCTCTTGTAGACTTAGGGTCGGTTGCACCAAATCGTCTGCCACTGCTATAGATAAGACAATATTTATTTCATTTAAATATCCAAACTTAGCAATTAATAGCAATCATAATACACATAAGTAGTTCTTAAATACTTTAAATGTACAAATATGGTTTTTAACGTAAGAACGTTTACTTAACATTAAATATGAAATCTTGCAATTATTGTAACTGGCTCTAATGTTCGTTTTTTAGCATTAGAAAAAAGGTAAACAATCTTGACGTGTAGTTTAATTGAAAATTATTGAAAACCGCTTTAAAAAAAATAGTTCATATTATTTATGAAAGCAAAAATAATGTAAATAATCGTATATGATTTATAATTGTTACACTGAAAGAAATGTTTGCATAACTGTAACAAAATGTTGGTTACTGTTTACACAAAAATTGGGACTTGCGAACTATGTGTTATATGTTACAAAACCGTGTTTGGCTATCAGTGTTCAGGTACTGGGTATACACTACAAAATAAGTTTGTAAATTTATGCAAAGTTTATTTTCTTATAACCGTAGTTTAGTTATTTAGTAAAGTTACAAAACCAGTTCGGCTATCTAATATTTTTCAGTGTACATATTTGCTGTAACTTATTTTTGAATAGTGATTTTTAATTATAAGACACGTCAAGATCGCCTACTTTCTTCCGAATGCCATAAGAAACGAAATATAATATATTACTATAAGCGTTCGCTAAATTGTATTTTACCTATCTGAAGTTTCATAAATCTCTGCTGCGTGACGTTGATCAGTCTGTTAACTGTGGTTGGTGTAACTGGCCCTTAGCTCTTTCTCTTTTACCTGTTGACTTGCCTTTTATAAATCTCCATATTTTACTTACGGCATGCTATGTTATGCGGGCTGTACCCACTCGTCAAGACATCCCGAGACAGGCCGAGAACGTGTGTGTACCAAAAATAAGTATACACTAACTTAATATATGGGCAATAAAGTCGTGTATACATATTTTTGGCACATTTTTCGTATCGATATTTTCAGACGTGACCGGACATACTGCTCCCTTCTGGTCTCGCTCTTCCTCGTCTCGTCTCGCTCTTCTCGCGGTGCCGAGACTCTCGACGAGTGTGTACCTTCATAAATGTCACATTTTCACAGAAATTTGACAATAATGTTGACATTGCCACACTTTATCATTGCAAATGTCATGAGAGTTAGCTTGGTCTGACTAACAGATTATTTAACTTCGAATGTGTCGCGTAGTATTTTAATAATGTTTTCCGGTAACACTGGTGTTATTACTGTTCGCGTAACCTGCAGTTTACCTTATGTTCATTTGTTACAAGGTTTAAGGACAATCTAGTTTGCATCTGAATATTCTGAATATTTTTCATTGATTAGAGATATAGTAAAGAGCCCACGTTATATACGTTCTTGTTGTGACATTTTCAACTTAACCTATGTAAGAGGTGTAATTTATTTTTTCGAAACCTGGTCTATTATTTCTCTGAAAATGTACATGTACGAGTAATAATAATGTACCGTGTCGATGTAGTGCAGGGACGTGACGTGAGGGACGCCCGGTCGCAAACAGGCGGGCTGTCGATCGCTTGTTGCATTGATTCAACCCAAATAAATGGTACTGTTTGTCAAGATAACATAGTCTTCGCTGCATCCGCCTTCATGAGTCACTAATGTTCATATTACGTGAGGTGAAGACTTTTTGTCACTTATCTTGGTTTAAAGTAAAAACACGCACGCACAGGTACTGATTTCCCGTCGGTATGTTTCCAAAAATGCAAAATTTTATATATTAATAAAGGACTATGGGCAACTTTGTATGGAGCCTGGTCCAAAAACCAACAGAAATGAGAGTTAGGTTCTATCTAATGATAGGTATTTCTATTTACTTCAATTCGTTTTATGGGCACCAAGCTGAATTCCATTGCAGAACTGAGGTATTGGTATTTTACCAAAATGTCATCACCCTTTACTACCTAGGCAATAGAGTCCAAGCGCGAACATCTACCCTGCACCAATTAATTTACTTGGACTCTATTGCCTAGGTAATAAGGGTGACGCATAGTCCTTTCGAACACTTATTGTATTGGACGGCTATATTATTGTATTGGAGATCGAAATTTTTCCGTTTCCAAAACGAAAGTTTCTTAATTTCCTAGATTATGTTCTAACTTTTCTCAACTTGCACATTTGTACACCTAGATATGTGACATTTTATTAATTATTAACATGAATTTTCGTAGTGGCTCTTACTGTTTTCTTGAGGTGCCGTAGGTTCAGAGAACGGAGTTTTTGAAAAATCGTACCGCTTTTTAGATAACAATACCCACGGTTGCCAAACATTTAATTAGCAATCTTGAAGATTTTCTCAAGGGTCTTTAGCGATTCCAAATATTCCAATCCTGATTTTTTACTTTCGCTCGATAGAAAAATATCACGAACATAAGTCTAAACGCACTTTTAAAAATTTTAACAATTTATACACAAAAGCTAAAAAATGTAAATTGCTTCTAAAAATGCGCAATTTTATTTTTGAGGGAACTCATCGATTACTTTTTTTTTTAAACTTACAACAAATTTAAATTCAAAACATGATATCCGCGGCCCCGAGCACGCACATCAAACTCGCTCACGGGTAAGCTTAGTGGAAGTGACAGAGGAACACGAACCTACGGGGTCTTAAGGCGTCCTAGCCGTTTTGATTTGAATACAATCACGATTGTATGTGTGTGACGTAAGTGCCACACGTCTTTTCCTTTACTCTAATTGGCTTTACCTATAGAAAATATTTGAGTGTGACAGTGTTGTAAGTTATAAGTAAGTATAGCTTTTTCTTACAATCAGAGATCGGACTCTTCGCATGTTACTTGCAATAATACACACAACACAAGCCTTTCTGAGCGTACTGTAGGGCTTAGGGCTTAGTCAATGTGTGTAAAGATGTCCTATAATATTTAATAACATATATTTATTTATAATATATCAGGTAAGTATACTTCGATTCCTAGCAAGACGGTAGAAGTTTAATAACACAGAAGGTAAAAGTATTTTAAGCAACTCGAATATATTGTCTGACCATAAGCTTAAATAAATAAATAAATTAAAAAAAATTTCTCAGGTAAGAACTAAATTTATGAAATATATTGCGATCATAAACACTTGAATATCACTGTTTACGTATAATGTATGTGAAATTATTTGCCTTTATATTTTCATGACGAAACACAGATGTTAAAACAGTGGAGAACGTCTCGCGTCGGATCATATGTAAATTAACTGCAGGCTGCATAAGATACAATAAAACATTATTATTAAAAAATAAGTTTAGTTCATGGTTTTGCTACAAATACGTTTATTTCATTACTTTTTACAACAGTTCATAGGTACAAATATGTATTAGGAAAGTAAGGTAAGGTATATTACGAACTCTCCTGCTGTTAACGTTGCCAGTCAAAAGACAAGCAGGGGGCAATAACAAGAGCAATGAGTGTTCACACTATACCCGTAAAGGCATGTTCGTGTTTTCCCGAGTCATTCGCTACTAATTAACTTTATCTAACCTTTACGTTTAAATTAAGGTTACAGAGAATCTTCTTAATTATTGCAATCAGCATAAGGAACATCAACCTCGCTGGTAGCGTGAGAAGTTTTCATTGTAATTTTAAATTTCAAGATTTACAAGGTTTTAACTTCGCCTGCATCGCGCACGCGCATGGTGTAGAGTATAGACAACCCGTCTCTTATAATTACAGTTAATAATATACCAATATCTCGCATGCTATACTGTCAGGGCTCATTACTACACCTTATAAAATAAAGAACCCCGCCGCTTCTGTTTGTCTGTATGGTTGCGATAAACTTAAAAACTACCGAACGGATTTTCATGCGATTTTCACCTATCAATACATTCTTGAGGAAGGTTTGGGTGTATGATTTGTTAAGTTTTTGTGTATTGTATTATCTTTTTGAGATTAGGCTTTACTGCGTGCGAAGCAGGTTCGGGTTGCTAGTTTACGCTACAAGTTACGCTTAAATAAATAAATAAGTATTACAGGACATTATTACTTTTAGGGTCGGCAACGCGCATGTAATGCCTCTAGTGTTGCAGGCGTCCATAGGCTACGGTGACTGCTTACCATCAGGCGGGCCGTATGCTTGTTTGCCACCGTCGTGGTATAAAAAAAAAAAAAAAAAAAAAAAAACAAATTGACTACGTCCCACAGTAAGCTCAATAAGGCTTGTGTTGAGGGTACTTAGACAACGATATATATAATATATAAATACTTAAATACATAGAAAACACCCATGACTCAGGAACAAATATCCATGCTCATCACACGAATAAATACCCTTTAACAGGATTTGAACCCGGGACCATCGGCTTCGTAGGCAGGGTCACTATCCACTAGGCTAAACTGGTCGTCAAACTTAAGCTTAAGTATGGTCAGATTTTTTGTAAAACTTAAGTACACCTTTTTAGGGTTCCGTACACAAAGGGTAAAAACGGGACCCTATTACTAAGACTCCACTGTCGGTCTGTCTGTCACCAGGCTGTATCTCATGAACCGTAATAGCTAGATTACGGTTCATGAGATACAGCCTGGTGACAGTTGAAATTATTCTCTCGCTATGACAACAAACACTCAAAAGTATACTCGGTGGGCGAGTCTGACTCGCACTTATCCGGTTTTTATACTGATGTCGTGAATATCGTGAAGGCTATTGTCCTTTAAACTATATCGTGATAAATAATCAATGATGTTTTCACGATTAATATTGTAAGCTTCAACACATAGTCAGGGCCGGATTTAGGGGAGGGCAATCGGGGCTACTGCCCACAATAGAGAATTCGGTAAATTTACCATTTTATTTGGAAAAAAATTGGGGCCAGGGGGCCTCCACTCCTTTATTGCCCGAGGCCTCCAGACTTCTAAATCCGGCATTGCACATAGTTATCATTATACATTATTTTTGAAACAGTCCCCGTAAACATTCTAGATTAAGTATTTAGAACTTTCTTTTCTTATATTTTCGGTCTAAATAGGCGTTAGCTAAGACGGGGTCAGACACACTTGTAGGTAATTCTCATACTGTAGCCCCGAACAAAATAAAGTGTTTCTGTCACCCTTTATATTTCAAGAAAATTATCGTAAAAAATGTAAAGAAGACTTGTCTAAAAGTATAAAAGAACTGAAACTAAGCCACCGGAATCACTATGGTCGCAGAACAAGTTCAACTCGTGTATGATACGCCATAAAGTCCAAACTCCAAAGTCTATCTATCTCATGTGTCGTTTCATAAAGTCCCCTTTATGCGATTACTTTCAGTCAACGGTTGAGGTATGGAAGGTAGAGACAAGGAATAGAATCTCCATAGGCAGTACTGGTGCAAAAGTGTCCAGCTGTCAGCTATAAATAATAGTTCCAAATCACTCGTAGCGTAGAGTAGCTAAGAACCTAGGAGTTATTGACGGAGTGAAGTGCGGTGTCTACGATTAGATTTTTTTCTCAAGAATTCTAGGTATTGTAGCGCCACCTATTTATGATTTTTTTGTCGTAAACTTTTTGGTATATGGAGATTCTATTCATTAACTCTACCTTCCATAGGTTGAGGCTATAATCATATATATGATGGCAACAGATAGGTATATTAAAACTTCTTACATAACCACAGCCACTAAACGTAATAAAAACTAACTCAATTTAATTCGTAAGTCTTCAGTTAGCACATGACTATCATCTAAAAATTGTGACTTAAACAAGGTCGTTCGAGACTTTGTCATTAGTAAGATGACCAATATACACCGTGGGCTGGTAAAACCAGACAGATTTTAAATGTGTATATATTCTTGACCGCATTTAGAGACCAAAATGTCATAAGTTTTCTGATATCGGTCTTGTTTTAGAGATAGTTACAATTCTTGTGATTTTTTTTTTCTTTAATAACATTAATAACTAAGTGAAAAATGCGTTTTTGGCTGCGACGCTGCCGCTATGTGACTTGGTTTAGACCCTACTGACAGAGATTAAAAGAAACCCGCAATTTATTATTAGTAAATAAATTAAAAACTTATTCCTTGAAATGTTTTGTTTCTCGCTAAGATGTAAAAAGAAATAACATGTCGTATGGACAAAGCGTAAAAAAAAATTCGGCAAAAAAATACCGAATTTGAGCAAATCTCATATAACATTTTTTTGCTCCTTATGACCTCAGGAATGCGTGGTTAAAATCCGTCGGGTTTTACCAGCCCACGGTGTATAAAAATTCGCTATACTAAGATCAAACTTTTTTCACTGATAAAGGATGTTCATATTGTTGACCGAAGCGTTAGCGAAGATCTCCCTTTTGACTCGGACAAACTGCTTTGGTATGTCCGGATGTTCTTCACTATAGGTCGCAATTCTCAACCGATGAAATTTTGTGAACAGATTAAGTAGTTAGGTAGAATTATTCTGTAGTTTAGTTTTTTGGAAAATTATCAAAATGGTAGGAATTGGCATAAAGGACTAATGTGTCATTAGCGTCTATGGCACTTAAGACTATTACGAGTGATAATAACTCAAAAAGTATTTTTTGTTTTTACTTTTTTTTAACTTACAAATCTTAGCGCGAGGTATACAGCTTACAGAGCCACTAGTTGGTCAAGCACTAGTTTTTGCCAGGAATATTTTTAGTAGGTATGTACCGATATGATGGTCGTATTTGTCTACGTGACAGCGTCTATTCCTTTAAATCGCGTGCGTGGTGTTAAAATTAATGTTTTCTCATCTTCACTCCCCAAAGGTCTAAAAGAGCTCGTCAGGAAACCATTGACCATCATTATATTTTATTACTAGTTGGGCCATTTTAATTAAACAATTTTTTTTTACCTATTAGGGTCAAAAGAGCTTGTGATGCCGACTAGATATAAAATAAAACTATCCTAATTTAAAAAATGCATAGCATATAACTTTAAATAAAATGGCCCAGTTGTAAGTGTTCCCAATGCCACCATCAAAACAACCCATACTAGTTACCTAGACCGGGCTCTCTTCCAGAAGGCAGTCGCTGGAAGGACTGGCTGCTGGCGTCGCTAATGCTCGGTGCCGTCGCCGGCGGCTGGGCGGCGCTGCGGGCTGGTCGCGCCAGTCGGCACCAGGTCCAAAGGATGCTGAGGGATATGGAGCAGCTGAGGAGAGCCGAGCTGGCGCTGGATGACATGCAGAAGGAACTTGAGAAGGCGCGGTTAGAACAGGTACCGACTTGATATTTCACAGCTGGTTATGGTTGGGTGGTGGAGGGTCGGACACGCCAGCCCAGAAGGCAGTCGCTGGAAGGACTGGCTGCTGGCGTCGATGATGCTCGGTGCCGTCGCTGGCGGCTAGGCGGCGGTGGTGGCGCACGTCGGCACCAGGTCCAAAGGATGCTGAGAGACATGCAGCAGCTGAAGAGGGCCGAGCTGGCGCTGGATGACATGCATATGGAATTTGAGTAGACGCAGCTAGAACAGGTACCGACATGCTGTGAAAAAGTTGGTTGTAGGATATGTGTGAGCTGATCGCGCCAGTCGGCACCAAGTGCAACGTGTGCTGAGGGATAAGGAGCAGCGCATGAGGGCTGAGCTGGCGTTGGAAAACATTCAGAAAGCACTTCAGAAAGCGCGGATAGAACATGTTAGGACAATTAAGTTACTATACGTACGGCGAAGCTACGTACGAAATTTAAGTCTCACATGTCCCCTGTCATGAAATTTTACTTCATTCCTTGATAGAGTTACTCACGTATTTTTAGTTCATATCGATCTCTTAAATGGCATAGTTGTTGTCAACTATATCAATGGCATAGTTGTCTGTTGTTGACATATGGCTGTGGGAATTCTCAGAATATAAAAGTTGCGAAACTGACATATCAAATCTCCCGCTGCTTTTGAGGTTCTCTTAATGTATACATTTCTTTATTTACCACTTAATTATATTAAGCCACCTATATAGTCAAGAGTTAAATAATTGAGATCAACTAATTCGTTTTCAGGAAAGCGCCACCACAGAAAAGAAGAATTTGGAGAAGAAGTTAAGAGAGGCCGGCGACACGCCGCTGCTCAACTCCGCCTCCTCAGATCTTGAAGTCACGCAGCTGAAAGCTGAGATTGAGGTGAGATTCCACACGTTAGAACGGTCCCGGCCCGGACCGATGCTTCCGACACTTCGTTTTCTTTCTACGATTGGCGATCGGCTTCTAATATGATACTCGGTGCGAATCTCACTATGATCCTTTATATTTCTCAGATGTTAAGAGCAGAATTAAGGCGTGCTGAAGGCGAACTCGAGGACCGGTGCTGGGCGCCACCCTCGGGATTACAGCAGTGGCTCCAACTCACACACGAGGTCGAAAATAGGTCGTACCTACGTAAGAAACAACAGGCGGACATGCAACTGCAGCAGGCCAGAGAAGCGGTAAGTGTCCAAGGTGTTCACAAATTATTTGGTAAAGCATGCCTAGCCTAGGTAAGTGGCAAATTGGCAATCCTTGTTAGAAAACTCAAATTGAAACTTAAATAACGTATGGAAATAATCACGTGACTTGTCATGGCATTTGTGATCCCGTATATTTTACATCTTTGCTGGGCACCCTGGTGTAGCAATTGAATACCCTCTTGGTTTCTTCTAGGCAAGCGTAAATAATTGTAAACAGACTGATCGCTCAAAATCAGATGTAGTAAGTGATCCAACTTAGGCCGTTTATTTTTGACAACGAATCGCTTCTTTTTATGCAATACGGTTCTCTAGAGTGGCATTATTAATAGCACTCGCAGAACATTGTATCATAGAATGACGTTACTCAACTGTTATCTATATATTTGTTTGCGTTTTCAGTGCGAGAAACTCCGCAAGAAGCGCTCAAGTCTGGTCGGAGCATTTGTATCCACGCACGGCAAGTCCATAGACGACGTGGACCGTTCTATCGTCGAGGCGCGCACCGCGCTCAATGAAGTCACTCAGGAGCTATCGGTAAGTACAGGTTGATTCACGAAAGCTAGCACGAATGGAAAAAACGAAACTTTCATTGTATGACACAGCGCACAGCACAGTGCCCCGTTGATATTGGGTTTCGCCCGACTCTTTCAGTATAGGAGCGCCTTAGGCGCCCGGCATTGGAGCGCGCACGGTGCCTCGTTTGTATCGGGTTTCGCCCGCCTCTTTCAGTGTAGGAGCACCTTAGGCGCCCGGCATTGGAGCCCGCGCAGGGCCTCGTTTATATCGGGCTACGCCCGATTCTTTCACTGTAGAAGCGCCTTCGACGACCGACATTGGAGCGCGCCTTGGCCTCGTGTATGTCAGACTTTGCTCGATTCTTTCAGTATGACGATTGGAGCGCGCACAGTACTTCAGTTCTAATTCTAAGCTAAATATTTATTTGCAGGAGAGAATGCACAGATGGAAACAGATTGAGCGGCTGTGCGGCTTCAACATAATCAACAACAACGGCATTCAGTTCTTAGAGGGCATGCTGTACAGGAACTCCAACGGTCGTCCTGGCGCTAGAGGTGAGTGAGATAAATCACACTAATATATTTTGTAAAGTTTTAATAGCTTTTCAAATCTTTGCACTATTTTCAGCCTTAAATCGAACAATAAAAGTTATTAAATATCGCATAGTCAAAATTTAATTCAAAGACTGTATGAAGGTAACGAAATGGATGTTATGAAAAATTTACGGAAATTTTGGCATACTTTATTCTCTTATTAGATCCAATATAGCACACGATATTGGTTAGAAATAACATTACATTTTCCAAATAAAAAAGGGTACTCACCTTTCTATAAAATATCCCATTTACTCGTTCTAAAAATCGTTTTCCATGTTCCAGTGCGCATGGGCAGCTCGCAGGACGACCTGAGCGTCGGCGACGACGCGTCGCTCTGCGGCTCAGGTAAGGTCGACGACCTCGACGCCAAGTCGCTGCTCTACGAACATCTACATGTAGACTAGAACGTGTTCTAAGATCCCACACTAGCGTCTTATGAGCGTCGGCGTCATGGAAAATGGCGTCGCTACGCAGTTGCGGCAACGTTGCGTCGAGCAGCAGCCATAGTATGGAAGGTAAGGAATACAATCTGCATGTAACAAAAAGTGTCCCTCAAAAAACCTTAAATAGGTGGCGCTACAATACCTAGAATATTTGGAAAAAAAAATTAAATCATAGACAGCACTCTTCACTCCGTCAATAACTCCTAGGTTGTTAGCTACTCTAGCGCTACTCTGGAGAGATTTGGAACTATTATTTATAGCTGATAGCTGGACACTTGCAACAGTTCTGCCTATGGAGATTGTATTTCTTACCTCCACCTTCCATAAGCCATGTAGTTCATTGGACGCTGACGCTCGGGAGACGCTAATGTGCCACCCCTTATGGTCGAGTTCAATGGAAATGGATTTTTTGACTATGAAAGAACATTGTCTTATCAAGTAATTATACAACTTGTATTGGCGTGTCGCGCGGCTCATGTCCTTGTCGGAATGCACAAAAAGGTTGATATTGAGCTGTAGCCGCGCGTCAGTTGTACAGTCAAACTCATAATTATGTAAACATTTTTTCACCTTATTGCAATGTAAAAAATGTATGCATATTTATGAACCCGAATCTACCGTTAAAATGTACATTTATGACAGTTAAACGGTAAAAAATTGTAACTATTGTGTCAGTATTTTTTTTTCCATTTCTATTGAACTTCAATTTAGAGACGGATGCACAAAGTCGTTCCTTGAAATCAATGTGTCTGCGAAATTATTACTTTAGATTAGAAATTTAATATTATTCGCTATCAATTTAATGCCGACGCTTTCTTCGCGCATTTTTGCAAAATGATCAGTTCAGAATTTAGAAAAACTTTATAACTTACTATATTACTGTACAGTTTTTAATAATAAAAAGGGCTTTTTATCTGCTTGACATAAAAAAAACCATACTTTATTAATGAACGTTTGTGCATCTGTACACATGAGGTATAGCATCTTAACTCACATTTCCTTAAACGTTTTTTTTTTATACCACGTCGGTGGCAAACAAGCATACGGCCCGCCTGATGGTAAGCAGTCACCGTAGCCTATGGACGCCTGCAACTCCAGAGGTGTTCTTAGTAAAAGTATGAATTAGTTTTAGTTTATTCATATTCATAGTGTTGCTCAACGAGGGGCGGGAGGGTGTTAGGGTCGGCAATGCGCATGTAACTCCTCTGGAGTTGCAGGCGTACATAGGCTACGGATACTGCTTACCATCAGGCGGGCCGTATGCTTGTTTGCCACCGACGTAGTATATAAAAAAAAAAGTTTCATTACAATGTGATTTAGGATACTATTCTCCAGTCCAATTTAAGACCTAAAGCTAGCATTATTTACATTATATTACCTACCTTGTAAATAGCATAGATCAGTTTTTAACATGTGCTTATTTGATAGAATTTGTACCGATATGTCGTTCACTCAAGAAACTATAGTAACCAACCAAGCTGACGACCGGGGTCATATCTTTATCCCTCTCACTCAACCTTCGACCACGCGAGCGCGAATGAGAAGTTCTAAATTTAATATACCTGCGTTTACACTTTAGCTCCCTACTCCTATGTAATAGTTACGAGTCCCCGGCACGCTCGGCTGAATATCACCTTCCGATACAAACGAAGTTTCGTTCTCGTTTTCACATAGTAGGTATATCTAGTCCTTTAATTAGTAAGTATATATAAAAACTTAAATTCGCTGTATTTTTTTAACTAATTATACGACTAGATATACTTTATCCTATTGTAGATACAAAGTTTTAGAGCAAAGAGCGTTACTACGTTTGTATGGAGCACCGAGCTTGCTGGGGACCCTTAACCCTTAGAACGCCACACCTACAGTGTGCGGCCCGTCATTTTAAACCTTATCGGAATGCACGAAAGTTGAGATTCGACTGTAGCCGCGTGCGTCCGTCGATGCGTTTAGTGGTCAAAGGGTTAACAGAGGTCCGTTGTTTGGTTATTCTGTCACTTGAATGAACGATGGGGTTTTAAGATTTTCGGATAGTTGGACCTCGCATAATCATACTTAATTATGCCGTAAGCTATTAATTTACTCTTTAGAGGAGAGACATCTATAATAATATTATTAATTGCCCTATACTATCATCGCTCAGTTACTAAGATGGTAAATTCATTCAATCGAATACGATTTTCTACTTAGCGATCTTAAATAGTACTGAACCTTTATCGAATCTTGAACGTATAATATGGTTTCGTTACGTGCTATACGTATTAAGCGCAACGTTCATACTCATAACCATTCATTATGTAGACAAATAAGTCCATACAAGCAGATAATGCACTGACATAGCAAATACAAAATGGTTTACGACACCGTTCATAATGATGGTTGACGTCTACCGTTCATTTGAATGCCACAGAGTATGCTAGCTCTGTTGGTGTACATCCGCCTAAAATAATGTATTTCATCAATATTATCCTTAACCATCATGTTCACTTTGGATTAGACTTAACAAAAAAAAACATCGTGGCTATTGCTAAATTTTATTATCTAACTAAAGCAATACGAAGATAAGCAATCGCAGCTAATTTGCAGCAATTTTTCATATCAAATAGATGTTTTTTTAGGTTTGTTGATATACGTTAATTAATATAGAATAATATGTTATAAAGACAAGTAAATTGCGGATTGAAATCAACATATAACCATACTAAGGCTATGTGATAAATATTTATATTAAATAAAATTTAACCTAAGTAAGCTACAATTATTTTAATAAGTTAGTGCTCAAAGCGATATATTTAAGGCATTCTTACATCTCGTACTTAACTTTAATAGCAGATGAAGTTTATTCAATACATATTATCATTTCAATCATTCGTAGGCGGGTTGATATATAGTTTAACGTTTTGATGCTTTGTGATGATTTTTATCTGTAATTATTGACAAATACTTTAAAAAAATAACAATTCAATCTTAAGGAAAGTCATAAAACTAACCTTACAAATCAACTGTCAGTAAAATATACTCTAATAACTTAAATGAATTGAAATAGGTCAAATAATTTTTGAGTGACGAATAGTTACAGCACCAAAGAAGACACGTTTTCATCTTTTATTTATTTATGAATTTCAATGATACTAGTTTTATTATAGTTACATACAAGGATGTCCTGTTACCTAATTAAGAATTAATGTAATTATATATTTTTCTATTGTTTACCAGTAAATATAAAGGCTAAGATATATGAGTTCCTTATAGATCTGACACTTAAAGCTATTTCCTTAAGTATGAGTGTTAAAATATATTTTTTGGTGTTTATCTTTTTTATTATATTATGAATAAAAGTATTTAAAAACCGTATTCTATATCACAATCGATGGGAAGCTTTCAGGCTGTAGAATATTATTTTTACAAGTTATCTAGAAGCATGTATGAAATAATACTTAAAACAATTTGCTAGTTGAAAATTGGTTTTGGCACATGTTTCGTAAAAATAAGAGATAAATGGTAATAAACAACGCCAAACTGATATTTTACTCGTAAGAAACGATCTTATTTTGTGCCGAAACCAAACATAAAATTTAAAACAGTTCAAGGGGCACAATATACCTTAAGTCATGTCTTAGTACACTATACAATAAATAACTCTCGTGTAATAAGCTTAACAAATACTTTACTGGTTGATTTCGGGGTCGTGATCCCGAATCGTAAAAAGTGATTAAGATGGTCATACCGAACACGTTTTCCCATGGGATCGATATGACAATTGCGAAAATGAACACATCTGGCTTCATACGTTTTGCCTACTCTGGGCTCTCAAAGTTTTCAATGGAATTTTTTTTGCGGGATTTTGGTTGGTATCGTGGGTTTTTTTTTATGATGACCATTTAATACAGTTTTGTAATTCGGTATTACGATCCCAAAATCACCCAGTGCGCTTTTTCTATCTATATGGAATAGAAAAATAAGTTTATCATGTCACAATTATAACGCCTTTGTCGTGTGCTGTTCGCCTAGTCTATAAAAGCCAAAAAATATTCAAATCACACTGTCAATTAATTTTACACGCACGATTCTTCGTCGTATTTTTTCAAATTGCATCTGTTTCCTAAACAAGAACAGCGACGCAGAACTGTTTGTACTTTTGTGGAATAACACGGTAACATTAGGTAACTTATTAGAGATGCGCTAAACGCTTCACTGAGTTGAAAAGATTGAGATAAATATCGCTCATTTCGCTCAGTCGATCTATGTATATTGTTCACGAGTGAGATAATAAACACAGCCATAAGTGCGACCAAGATAGCAAATCACGCGATACGGACCCGCCATGTTTTCCCGTTTGGCTCAGCCGGTTCATTCGAAACATGAGTGGGAAAGCGAGCCAGTAACACTGAGATAGATGAGTTAAACTGAGCGAGTTAAATCTTCAGTGACTTGAAGAGTGAGTGAGTGTAATCAAAATATACTTATAGCTAATTTAAATCACTCACTCGTGAACGTTTTTACTATTGAACAGTGTTGCTCCACATAAATTACATTATTGTGTTATGGATGCACCTTTACGCAAAAACGGTGAAGCATCTAAGGTATTAGCCGATATTATTTTGTGATACAGTAAATTTGCTGGGGCTTATTTCCCGAAGGTTATTAGAAAGGAAGGAAGGTTATATTATAAGCACGTTGTCATAGAGACCCATACAATTTAACTCTTCGTGGACTAATAATGTTAGTCTACTGTTTGAGGAATGGGCCCCTGTTGCGATGCGCAAAATGGTAGTTGTTTTTTTATTACATTTAATGTTCGTTGCCACGCTTTTCATAACGTTTTGAACTCGTACAATTTCTCACTCATTTCACACTTGTAATTTATTTTGCTTGCACATTGCGTTATAAATGATATTGTACATACATTTGGTGTGGGTTTCTTTCCTTATGCATGATTTTATTACTAGTATCCTTGTCAGAATAACGAAGATTTCAGAATTGCTAACCAGCTTCTAGCAAATTACGTACTTGAAACACTTATCAGTTCGAAGGTACTTTAGTAAAGAAAGCTATTTTGTCCATTAAAAATGCCTAAGTGGTAAGGTAATGTTGGGATGATTCGTGTTTAAATCTAGAAAGTTTTGATTTAAGATGGTGTATCGGACTGTCAAGCAGTTAGTATATGTAAAATATGCAAACTACAAATGGGTAATAAGATACACAGCATATTCATAGATACAAACATAACACGAAAAGAAAACTGTATAAAAAACCGCTGACTATGTTGTAATGGCGTATCTTATGTAAAAAGCCTGTATTAGATTACAGTATGTTATCTATGGCTTTTTGTATGAGTTAGGTTTTCTCTTTTTTATTTGTTTAAATAAAAAGTACAAGTAAGAAAAAAAAAAACGAGGGTGGGGTTAGGGTCGGCAACGCGCATGTAACTCCTCTGGAGTTGCAGGTGTACATAGGCTACGGAGACTGCTTACCATCAGGCAGGCCGTATGCTTGTTTGCCACCGACGTAGTATAAAAAAAAAACAGTTAACAAAATAATTTTCAAGATACGAGAATGAAAGGGAAAAATAGTAATGTTTTTATATTTAATTATAAAGTCTTCCATACCGCGAACTTTTGTACCTTCCCTCGTAAGTTTCGTTTGCGCATATAAATAAATAGTTTAAGAGCAAGATTATTTCCCTCTAACTTGCACGATTTTTTTTTAAACGGTAGTAATTTAGAGTATCGAAGACATAGAAGTTATACAATGCACGTTTGAAAGCTTTTAACGATTGTGATTGTGTTTTATTTGAACCACCTTTTGCAAGTTTTACCTAGACTCGTGCGAGCTGCATTGACGCCAGACTACTCGAGCGTTCTTTGGTTACTCTAGTGCCCACTTTGTACAGAAGAAATTTCATTTCGGTACCTTATCGTACCTTACCACAGTGACAATAATATGAGATTCGTAACTTTCATATTGAATGTCATTGTGAAAGGATACGAAATGGTAAATAAATCAAATTCCGTGAATGTACGCAATAGTGACACTACGTAAACCATAAGATACCTTGATTTTGGTTGTTTTTCTGTTTAAGGTAAGATATTTTTAATTTGTCAGCTTTTGCCTATGTTGAGCTTTCTGTTGCTTTTCTATACTTGACGATCCGTTGAACTGTATAGTCATTAATTTAGTTATTTCTTCTAATAGATTTTTTTTAACTCATTTTTAATTTACTACTGGCTACCACAGTATGTACGGACCTTCAAGGCTTTAGATACTTATGTAATGGTGCATGAAATGGTCTAATTTAAACTATTATAGTATATTTCATACATGCTTTTAAGAATTGACGTTAGGGTTTATTTCTATAATATTTTAATGTTAAAAAGTAGGTGATTTACTTACACATTAACTTTTTGTCACTTTGTCAGTCACGAGTAGCAAAGTTAATATTAATAATTTAATATTAAAAAAATATGTAGGTTATTTAGTATAACTCAGATGTGTTCAAAGACTTCAAAGTTAATACAATGAGTAATTTTATTATTTTCCGTTGTCTTGTCTGCTTATTACACAAAGTTATATAATTTAATGTCCTTCCAAAGGTTTGTGATATAAAAACTTTAAAAAACTTTAGATTTTCTCAATCACTAACAAATCTCATAAAAGATAAACTTAATAAGACTAAACAATATTTAGAACTTTGTATTGTCTATAGTATTAGTAGGTATATACATTACGATACAAGTGCGAAAAATAGGAAATTCGCAACGAGTGGGGATAAATAAAACACGGCCGAAGGGAGTGTTTTAAATCGACACGATTTGCGAATTACGTATTCGCACATGTATCGTACGTTTTACAGTACACATGGCCCTTTAGATTTTCGACATAGTTACGTAATGTACTAATTATCGCACTAGTGCGGTAAAGTAGCACCATATGTACTGTAAAGGATTATGCGTCTATCTCTTAACCCATATATGCCCGGAACTAGTTTCTGTTCTCAACATCTTGTGGTAACAGGCTTTCTCTCTTCAATACATCATCCAATTGGCATATATGGGTCAATGAATTTGTGACACAAGTATAAAACAGTTACAATATATTCAATGTAATCTTTATTAACTGGTTGTACGGTATTTTCAATGTTAAAACGTTGTAACGTGGTCGTGGTGTGCAGTAGCCGACAACTTCGGGTGGCGGGAGGATTCTTCGGGGAGCGAGGCGGATGCACCCCACTATCCTCTGGACTTGCGATTGGCTGAAGCTAGGTAAAGTATTGTATTGTTATATAGCTAACCCTATACTAATATTAGATGTATCTTATATCGTGTCCGTGGTTTCGATTGCTTTGACTAATGTTCATATTAAAGTGTCAATACCTTTATAAATACTGGATTCTTTTTCTCTTAACAATATACGTCTTTGGACATTTTAATTTAATAAATAAATATTATAGGACATTTTTACACAAATTGACTAAGTCCCACGGTAAGCTCAATTAGGCTTGTTTTATGGGTACTTAGACGATGATATACATAATATATAAATACTTAAATACATAGAAAACACCCATGACTCGGGAACAAATATTCATGCTCATCACACAAATAAATGAGCTCACCAGGATTTGAACCCAGGACCATCGGCTTCATAGGCAGGGTCACTTCACTACCCACTAGGCCAGACAGGTCGTTATTTTACCATCCAGATACTTAATATTAACGCCGCGATATGCAACAAAGTAGTTTAGAGAATTTTCATTAGTTCATAAATTTTTGTAGGCTCCGTTGTAGGCGCAAAATAAGAGCGTTAAGGTTTAGATAGATTCTTTATTTACTCATAAGAACAATACAGTTCACTAAAAATGAGCTTAAATATTTGATTTTCTTAAAAATAAACATAAATAGCATGATCGGTAGAGGTTTATATTACATTATTATGTATGTGTATTTTTAATTTGGTTTTAAATGCACTTAGAGACTCACAATCTTTCACATTATTCGGTAGTTCATGGTAATCATTATACATCCGTGCACCCTCATACATTACGCTACTTTTGCCATAACCCGTTCTATTTTTCGAAGTAGTAACTTAACCTTTTGGACGCCACGCCTATCGTACGCGGCGCGTAATCGTGAACCTTGTCGGTACGCATGAAGGTTGATATTGGGCTGTAGCCGCGCGCGTCATATGACGTCTTTGGCGATCAAAAGGTTAACTTGTTTGTAGTTGTAAGTGTTATAAAATTAAAAATCAAAATGTTTAATCTGTATGTACAGGTCGATTCACGAAAGCTGGCACGAATCAATAGATACAACATTTTGCCTCTTCTTAATTTTTTGTCCTTGTATTGTTTTCTGTATTGAGGTGTGCAATAAAGAAAGAGTAATTGTATTGTATTGTATAGCCTAGCAAATTACTTATTAATTGATTATAGGTTACAATTAGAAGAGCGCTTAGCTCATGAAGCCCGCGAGCGGCGGATCGACGACCGTAGAGAAGAACTAAGAGTGAAGAGCTCCCTCAGCGACTTACGGAGGAGTCCCGCCGACGAGCGCCGGCGGGCGGACCCCGTGCACTTCATACTGGGAGGGGACAAGTGAGTGATGCCTGGTAGTTTAGAGAAGTCAGTACAGATGGTTGTTTGATCTACGACCGTAAAGAAGAGTGAGAGTAAAGAGTTTCGGCGACTTACGGAGGAGTCCCGCCGACGAGCGCCGGCGGGCGGAACCCGTGCACTTCATACTGGGAGGGGACAAGTGAGTGATGCCTGGTAGTTTAGAGAAGTCAGTACAGATGGTTGTTTGATCTACGACCGTAAAGAAGAGTGAGAGTACAGAGTTTCGGCGACTTACGGAGGAGTCCCGCCGACGAGCGCCGGCGGGCGGACCCCGTGCACTTCATACTGGGAGGGGACAAGTGAGTGATGCCTGGTAGTTTAGAGAAGTCAGTACAGATGGTTGTTTGATCTACGACCGTAAAGAAGAGTGAGAGTACAGAGTTTCGGCGACTTACGGAGGAGTCCCGCCGACGAGCGCCGACGGGCGGACCCCGTGCACTTCATACTGGGAGGGGACAAGTGAGTGATGCCTGGTAGTTTAGAGAAGTCAGTACAGATGGTTGTTTGATCTACGACCGTAAAGAAGAGTGAGAGTACAGAGTTTCGGCGACTTACGGAGGAGTCCCGCCGACGAGCGCCGACGGGCGGACCCCGTGCACTTCATACTGGGAGGGGACAAGTGAGTGATGCCTGGTAGTTTAGAGAAGTCAGTACAGATGGTTGTTTGATCTACGACCGTAAAGAAGAGTGAGAGTACAGAGTTTCGGCGACTTACGGAGGAGTCCCGCCGACGAGCGCCGACGGGCGGACCCCGTGCACTTCATACTGGGAGGGGACAAGTGAGTGATGCCTGGTAGTTTAGAGAAGTCAGTACAGATGGTTGTTTGATCTACGACCGTAAAGAAGAGTGAGAGTACAGAGTTTCGGCGACTTACGGAGGAGTCCCGCCGACGAGCGCCGACGGGCGGACCCCGTGCACTTCATACTGGGAGGGGACAAGTGAGTGATGCCTGGTAGTTTAGAGAAGTCAGTACAGATGGTTGTTTGATCTACGACCGTAAAGAAGAGTGAGAGTACAGAGTTTCGGCGACTTACGGAGGAGTCCCGCCGACGAGCGCCGACGGGCGGAACCCGTGCACTTCATGCTGGGAGGTAACAAGTGAGTGATACCTGGTAGTTTAGAGAAGTCAGTACAGATGGTTGTTTGATCTCCGAAGAGCTCTCTCGGCGACTTACGGAGATGTCCCGCCGACGAGCACCGCGCGAGGCGGCGAGCGGGGCGGGCGGGTAGTTTAGAGGCAAGTCAGTACAGGTGCTTGTTGTTTCTACGACCGTAGAGAAGAGTTAGAGTAAAAAGCTCCCTCCGCGACTTACGAAGGAGTCGCGCCGTCGAGCTCTGGCGTGCGGATACCGTGTGTTTTATAATAGGAGGGCATAAGTGAGAATCAATAGTATTATTGCTTGTAATAAATAAAAAAATCATGTATTCCAACATGACAATAAAAATTGTATCTCTGCAGAGGCGTCTCTGGTTCTTTTTTTGTAATATTTAAAGTTAGACGGTATAGGCGTGAATTGGTACGTAACAAACAGATAGAGCTAGTTTCACATATATAATAGTAGTAGGGAGGAATATTTGTATAGTTAGCGAAGTTGTGGTTGTAACAGAATTAATGTATATGTATATCTAATTTTCAGCGTGAACTGGACAGGGGAGGAGCTAACGCGCGCACCCCATTCGCAGTCTCAGCCCGCCCTGCGCGCCTCCCTGCGCGGCGCGCCGCTCCCGCCGCCGCGCCGCACCCCCGCGCAGATCATGCGGTCTCGCTCTACTGACGTAGTGGCACTAGATCCGGACAGAGCGAGACCAACGCTGGCCAAACAGAAGCCTCTGACCGAGAGTAAGTATCGAGTCTTCTCGCACATCATGCGGTCCCACTCTCAACAAGCTCTACGCGCTTCCCTCCGCCGCGTGCCGCTATCCCCGCGCAGATCATGCGGTCTCGCTCTACTGACATAGTGGCACTAAATCCGGACAGAGCGAGACCAACGCTGGCCAAACAGAAGCCTCTGACTTCTTCTTACAAGTTTTTATTTCATTTACAATGCATTCGATCTACATGTTTTCTCAGGCGGTTAAAACCGCGCGGTATCTAATTATCTTCACTGAATTTTGGCACATATTACAAATCAAGTATTATTAGTAATGGTATTTGAAAAGGGAGAAAGTATGACAAACTGTGAAGTTTTGATTGGTCAAGAAAGAGTTGAACAAGTGAAAGAGTTTGTGTATCTGGGAACCTTGTTCACTAGGGACGGTAAACATGATGAAGACATTGAAAGGAGAGTGAATGCTGGAAATCGTGTGAATGGAGCACTCAACGCTTTTATGAGCAGCCAGAAGGTGTCGCAAAAAGCACGGTTGGCTGTGCATAGAGGGGTGTTGGTGCCTACACTTATGTATGGTAGCGAAAGTTGGGTATGGCAGAAGAAACATCAGAGTCAAGTGATTGCAGTGGAAATGAGAGCGTTGAGAAGTGTGTGTGGTGTAAAATTACAAGATAGAATTAGGAACAGTGTGATAAGGGAAAAGTGTGCACTGAACGAAGATGTAGTGACAAAAATTGAGAAAGGTATGTTGAGATGGTTTGGACACGTGGAAAGAATGAGTGAAAGAAGGTTAACAAAGAGAGTGTATAAGGGAGTAGTAGATGGAGCTGGAAGGGGTAGACCTCGGCGGACTTTCTCTGATCAAATCGGGGAAATCCTGAAGAAAGGCCAGGTCAAGAGCACCCTAAACCGACGAGCGTGTATGAGGAATGTCATGAAAGTGAAGGAAGCGAAAGAGGTATGTCACGATCGTAGCAAGTGGAAATCCGTAGTCTCTGCCTACCCCTTCGGGAAAAAGGCGTGATTATATGTATGTATATTATATATTACAAATCAGCTTCGTGAAGTCAAGCATTTACCCATAATAACTTAAAAACCTCTTCCCTTATTCCAGATTCAATGAGCGCGGAGGCCGCCAGCCCGGCCAGCATCACGCCGCCCGAGGAGGAGTCCACGGACTCGTCGCTGGTGGAGGAGGACGGGCGGCCGCGGCGGCGCCGGCGCCTGCACCTGCCCTTCGGCAAGAAGGCCAAGGCCCCGGCGTGACCCGCCGCGACCCGCCCCGCCCGGCCCCGCCCGGCCCCGCCCGGGGGTGACAACTAACACCTTCAGATTACCACGATTTGGGTAATGTAGACACAAAAAGCATATTTTCATTTGGCATAAATACGAAATATATTTCATAAATTATAACTTATGTAACAATCCATTTGCATAATATAGACACACAGTGGGTATATTATATTTTAACTGCAACTTAAAACCGTGAAAAAGGAGGATATGTCCCCGGGGGACGATCATACGCCAGGCTACGGTGCGGTAAGGCTCCAGAGTGCGTTAGACCTGAAATTAAAACTAGGGCGAGTAATGTTTTGTATAGAAACTATTAGGCATATTTTGATTTTCCATCAAACAATGTCAATAAAAGAGTTGTACAAAAATAATTAAATATTCAACCAACCTTGATAAAAAAGTAGTTTTATTTTTGCAAAATTAGCTATGATCAGCTAGAAAGACGATAGAGACAGACCAAGCAAAGTTGGCTGCTATTTTGATAGCCCAGGTTTGACGTTTAAAATAACACTTGCACCCTCTGAGCTAACAAAATCACTGCCAGTGTTGGCCGAACGTTAATTGCAATTAACCATTATAAATTGAACCGTAACCGTAACGGACAGTTACACTTTACGGTTCAATTTATAATGGTTATCCCAATCATTTTTAATTGCATTAACATTTCGGCCAACACTGATCACTGCCAACTTAGCCGTCTGTTCCAAATTGAATGTAAGAACTTCGCTTCGCTCGCTCGTTCGATTATTAAGATTATATTTTAAACATATCCTTGAAATTTTACTCATATTCGAATCGTTGAATAATGCTTTTCAGTCGTATGCTTCTTGAAATTATGCTTTTTGTTTGATTGACAGAACGGCACCCCTACTAATATAAAACTAAATTGACTAAAAAAATAAATGGCCTTATTTGGCACTTGTGTCTCTTAGCTACTTATATAATTAAAAAGCCTTTATAGGGACCGTGCGCGTTGGAGGGTCTGCCATCTTGTAGCCTGAATCGGAACCATAAACATGCACATTTACACGTTACGTGTTTTCTTGTCCATAGTAGGCTCTGCCATCTTGTGGGCTACATCGGAACAATAAACATCAAATTTACGCCTCGCGCCAAAAATCTGACGGCACCTGTGCTGCCTCCTACAGTTCATGCACGCTCCCTATATTGACTATTATTTCATTTGCGACGAATGTGACTATTAATATTTATAAATGTAGTTCAAATCTATGGACATTGATATGGACGACAGAGGCGTGCCATTGTTCACCCAAAAAAATATGTATACGACAATTTTACGTTATAAGAATTGACTTTTTATCCTCATTTCTTATGCCCATTAAATGTTATCTTGATTGATTGGTCGCTAGGGTATTGTTTTGATTAGAATGCTTCCAAAGGTTATTTTTCAAGCACTAAAGACAGTATAGTTATCCAATATGTCATACATTGCAATTTTTTATTTAGTTCAATGTTATTATATTAAAGAAGTGACAATACTGAAAAAAATATTGATGCAACATCTGTTGAGTACAACTTTATAATGGCTATTTTAATCTGTTTAATATAGTTTACACATATAGACCGTAAATTTGTTAAATATTATTTTTACACGTTCATAAAGATAATTATTCAAGTAGGCATATTACAATGCGCTTATGAACGTCTAATAAAGCTACGCCGGAACAATATGGCACCGGCAAGAATCAGCCGTCATGTGACCAGCCGACGGTCTTTCCACCGCAACACAACCGGCTAAAGATTTATTCACTATCTAAAATCTCACAAAGTTTATATCGGGATGCGATGACTATTTTTTTATGTTTGAGTGTCTGCCGCCCATTCCTCAAACCACTAACATACACAGCGCCATTGACCACTTAAGGAGTTATCGCCCGGGATGCTATTGGTCATGGATATCTGGGCTTTACCGTATTGTTTTTTATTATAAAATCTAAATGGACTGTAAATAAATAAAAACAAAGAGAATTTGAAATAGAGGTGGATTGTCAAAGAAAACTTTGTAGCCACAGTAAATTTACTGCCATCTTTTGACACATGATAAGAAGTTTTAAAACTGATATGTGTTTAATTTGTTAAATATCAAAAAGTGGCGCCATATAATAGATCAAAGGCGAATCGCTCGAAACGATGGCGCCAAAACCTTTGGGTTATGCTCGGTAAATTGGCGCCAATTTTTGATATTCAACAAATTTAACACATATCAGCGAAAGAATAAGGATCAAAGTCAAATGGAGTTCTAAAAGTTTTAATCATGTGTCTAAAGATGGCAGTAAATTTACTGTGGCTACAAAGTTTTCTTTGACAATTTACCTCAATTTCAAATTCTCTTTGATAAAACTTATATTTATGATATGAGTGAGTGAGAAATAGTTCAATGTATTTAGCCCTGAGTGTGTTTAGCACTTTTGCACATATGTTACTGTTGTCTACACTTGTTTTAAAGAGTTTAGGTACAATTTATTAAATAATTTAAATAGTTTTATTTGTTCCGACGTATGTACTTAAAGTTGGCAAGTATTACGAATGACGGAGTATTGTGGACATTGTATATAAATGTATTTTATGTAATACCATGTGAGATGCTGTGTCACCTATTAAAAAAAACCGGTCAAGTGCGAGTCGGACTCGCACAGGAAGGGTTCCGTTTCATTATCTATAAAAACGGTCACCCATCCAAGTACTGACCCCGCCCGACGTTGCTTAACTTCGGTGATTGGATGAGAACATAGAGATTGGAAAGAAATATTTATTTAAATTTCAACTGGCTAAATATCACGGTTCAGGAGATACAGCCTGGTGACAGACGGACGGACAGCGGAGTCTCAGTAATAGGGTCCCGTTTGACCCTTTGGGTACGGAACCCTAAAAAACACACGGGCAAAAAAATCGCCAAGTTTTTTGTTAATAACTAATCATGTGACATCGCATTTGTATTAGATCCACTACATAACTGGGTAATATAAATGAGTCAATTTAATATTTATAAATCGCGTTTTAAGATGGATCTGATCGACCGCAAAATGGGCATTCCACGAGAATGTAGCTTACGTAACGCCATTCTTCTGAAAATCCTGAGAAAGCTATTTTTTTTATTTTATTTATTTCAAACATATTTCCATAACATTACAGTCGCAACCAATACGTCATGAAATTATATAAATTAACAGCGTAAAACTACACAGTTCTTCTTCTTCTTCTTCTTACATCTATATTGGATCTGGTAATATTTCATGAATTGGATCGACGGTATTTAGTGGAACTTTACGAATTTG
This sequence comes from Cydia pomonella, assembly GCF_033807575.1. NCBI lineage: Eukaryota > Metazoa > Arthropoda > Insecta > Lepidoptera > Tortricidae > Cydia > Cydia pomonella. Next base: position 16,198,253 of record NC_084716.1, on the reverse strand, counting down.
ATTGATGTAACTGCCATACAAGGCAAAAGCGTTACGTAAACGACATTCTCGTGGAATGGCCCAAAATATATGTGATGATTTTTTATACACTTTTAAATGCTTGTTTGGAATGTTTCATTTTCGACTGTCGCGTATTCATGTTTCTAAATTGTTAACTCTCTCCCAGTTACGTGTCTTCCTTATTTTATATTTTTACTAAATTTTGATTTGGGTATTTTGTGCTGACACTTTTAACCGCTTTGTTCGATTTAATTGCCTACTTTCGCTTAGTAGAGATACATGAGCATATCATTGTAAAAATAATATTTATTTTAAAATTGGGTTTTATTGACTTATCTCAGCAAATTATTAGGTATATTAAATATATTTTATACTTTAATAAATTATTCATTTAGACTTGGTTTTCGCGTTTACTTAAAAATTAACTATATACTTTTGTAAATAGCTGTTACAGCCTATTACTGAGGGTTTCAGATACTTAGTTCGCTATAGATACAAATCTATCTATATTTTATGTGAATGTCTATGTCGAACTATAGTTTACTCGGAGATAGGTATATTCATTATTTATGATAACAGTTTGAAATGATTCACGGTTAGTTTCACTAGATTTAAATCGACTGGGATATGGACCGTGATTACCTTTTAGGATTGTTTTCGAGCTCCCGATATTTCGACGCAGTTACATGCATCTTGTTCACGGGTGGGTGTCAAAGTTGTGTAGACCGCGCGCGCGTTATGATAACTTATTCGTTACGAAATCCTTCTTCCACGTTTTAGAATAACTAATGATTTATTCGAATAAATTAAACAATTTAAGAAGATACTTTATCGTGATTGCTAAACAAAACGTCTTCCCCTGTAATCACATTAGATCCAACTCGTCAAATCGGCTCTCAGTTCCGAGGGCCTACCGCGAACCACGTTCGACGTTGTTGCCTCTCTGTCGCACTCGTAAATTCGTAGGTAAGTGTGACAGGGAGGCAACACGTCGAACGCGGTTCGCGGTAGCCTCTCCGAAGTCTGAAGCACGTTCGACGTGTTACCTCCATGTCACAAATTTACAAGTGCGACCGAGAGGCAACACGTCGAACATGGTTCGCGGTAGGCCCTCAGAGCTCAAGAAATTAACTCAGAAAGTTCCAACTATAAACTGCACTTTTTTATCATTACCCAGCAGTTATATTCGAATATTTTTTTCCCGTCTCCGAGTTTACTTCCAACCCTGACAGCCCTCATAAAAACGTGCGTGTCAATTTTCTGTAAGTAAAATTTAGTAAAACTAAACAAGTCATATCGCATCATTCCTTCGTTTGCGTAGTATGATAGCGATGTCGCCCCTAGCTGTGTAGTGTAACGTATTTTAAGGTAATTCGGTGCTAAAAGAACGTTGTCAGACTGAAAAACCGCGTGGCTCAAATATTTAATACGCTGTTTTTTTTTTGATGTGACGTTTTTTGCAAAAGTGAATCACTTTGTAGGAGCCTAAGGTAAGATTTTCATAAAGTTGTAGTTAGTAATACTCCTTACTGTGAACGGACAGATTTGTAGGTTTAAATGCCGGCATTGCACTTGTAACCCGTCTCGTGTCGTGATGCAGGTGTCCATGTGCGCCGGTAATTGCTTGCCACCAGGCGATTCGTATGTTCGTTTGCCTCCAATATCATTAAAAACATAGCTTTTGCTTAAAATCGTCACAAATACACCTACATGTGGTTGTTATGTCCTTTTGTATTGATATGAAATGGCGCCCATATAAAATGTTTAAAAAGCCACACAGTTCCGATTTTTTATACTTATCCGAGTTTTTAGCCAAGTTATATAAGTGTTGTCAGTTTATTTAATTTGTACTTAAGCAATCGCTAGCGTGCAGTGGTTCGGTCCTAACTTGGCTGATGCACTTCCTTTTTGCTGCCGGCTCTATGTTATTGTTTTTACACTAAGGTATTTAGTTCTCCTAAATGTACAGTTGACGTCAAAAATATGTTTACATTTTTCGCCTTATTACAAAGGAGTAAGGTGCAAAAGTTAAACATATCATTGACAGGGACTGTATAAGTAAATTCTGCCATTTGAATCCTGTCAAAAACCGATGGTTTGCTAGACCAAACTTACACTTCGGCATGCTCTAAGCTGGAACCCTACACTTTACATTGTTTGGTACGGTTTAATACATATTTTCGTTTTAAGGTTATAAATTGTATAAGTATATGACAGTTATCACCGTACCTGAGCTATGTGTAAAATAGTACTTTGCACAGACTTGAAAAGAGCAAAGTGAGGGAGTGTCATTATACGTCATATTTTCATGGAAATTTGACATTAATCATCACATTGTAATACCAACTTTGTCCGACTTTTTAATTTGTGACGTTTTCAACCAAAAGGTTGGTAAGGTTGATTTCAGAGTGAAGATATATGGAAATTGCGCCTTATTGACAAGCGACAATTAAATAAGTACCCTTTTGGTTGACATCAGCATCAGCGGTGTAACGTTTGACTATGCCCTAGAAACCCCATGTATATTATCTGCTAATAATATTGTTAGGATTAATAACTTACCCAATGTTTGTGATTTAGAAAACTACTGAAGTTATTGTGAGATGAAGGGTTCGCGTAACCTTTTAGTAATAATTTAGCAATATTTGTTATCGAGGTTTGAAAAAAAAATTATTTTTTTTTATAAATTTACAATATAATATGTTTACATTTTTCGCCTTATTACAAAGGAGTAAGGTGCAAAAGTTAAACATATCATTGACAGGGACTGTATAAGTAAATTCTGCCATTTGAATCCTGTCAAAAACCGATGAAACAGGAATAGGAATAGGACATGAAAGCAATTTGACGAAAACTCGTTTACTTTTTAACCCTTTCAACGCAAAGGATGCCTAAAGTTGTGGATGTTTTTAAGGTATGTCAAGTGGTGTTCGAGGGGTTAAAAGTACCATCCGAGCGTGGCTCGGTTGACCACTTAGGGGGGGTCCATTGATTACGCGAGGGTTTCAGAGGGGGAGTGAAATCTCACGTGGGGGTGAGGGAGGGTTTCGGCAAACATCGCGTAATTTTCAAAAATCCTTTAAGTAATTAATGAACGCCCCCACAGTAGAATGTTAGCAAATGCAATATTAATTTAGTTATCACGATGTAGATCTGAACGTGGTATGTAATAAAAGACAAATCGTGATACATTGTTAATTATCAATAAATTGATCCAACGAATACAGCATTTTCATTTTCTTACCTAGTTTTGAATCTTGATCAAGATCCACAGGAACCTCCTGACCACTGATGCGCAGTAAGCGTTTCGGAAATTGCGAATTTTCCACATGGAAATAACTCTGAAACGACCAGACTCAGACGCCCTTAGTTTAATTTAAATTCGTCCCTTTCTGCTTTCGTCACCCATTCTTCATTCGTCACTGTCGATATTTGGCTATTTCTTATTCCGGCTTAGTTCGGTATGTTAGAACATATGTAAACTACATGCGTCATAGACTTATACGTTTTACTGGTTGTTTACTATAGCAACGCTTTTATAATTTGACTGTTGTCATCCACAAAAATTAAACACACTCATATTTAAATCAAGTGGTTTTTCTCTATTATGGTAGCAGAGCTTATGGTAACAGTCGCTTAATGTGAAGTGAGCGTCTGCGGAGTGCTGTGTGCGTTATTCTTTATGTCGTGAAAATTCTGCGCACGAAATTCCTAAATCGAAATGGCGACGTCCAGTTCGGGGGCGGCTATTGTTCCAGCTATTGAGAAATTAAATGGCATGGGGAACTACGGATCATGGAAATTCATGGTGAAGATGATCCTGATCCAAGAAGATTTGTGGGAGTGCATCGAGAGCAATGATGGTGTGAAACCTATTTGCGACGATAAAAAGAAGCAACAGAAAGCACTGGCTCGCATTTGTCTGAGCATAAACCCTGTGGCCATCACGCACGTGCGTAACGCAACTACCGCACGGGAGGCGTGGGTAAGTCTTCAGACTGCATATGAAGACAGGGGTCTTTGCCGAAGACTGGGCTTAATGCGGCAGTTGTTTGGGATGAAGCTCCAGGAGTATCCCGATATGGAATCGTATCTTACGAAGATATGTGATGTCGCACAACAATTAACCGACATCGAAGCTCCGCTGAACGACGAGTTTCTAGCTGTGATAATGTTAAGTGGACTCACATCTGACTATGACCCACTGATAATGGCGCTAGAAAACTGCAGTGTCAAAGTGTCGAGCGAGCTGGTAAAGCAAAAGTTATTACAAGAACATCAGCGCCGGGCTAACGGAACGGACACGAGTAGTGGTTCCGTGATGGTGGCGAAGCGACGTGACGAAAAGCCTGTCAAATGTTTCCGCTGCAAAAGGCTGGGCCACATTTCCAAGAATTGTCCAGAGAACAGGAAGACGAAGGGACCCGTTGCCAAAGAAACGGCACAAATGCTGAGCGCACTGTCGGTAGATGTGCAGAAGGATTTCTGGTACGTCGATTCGGGTGCATCGAGCCATTTCTGCAACCGGAGGGACATCCTTGACGACTTCGTTTCAGACACGAGCTTGGAAGTCACCGTGGCGAACGGCGAAAGGCTTTGTAGTGCGGGTCGTGGCAGTACTGAACTGCATGTTAAAGACGGTATAAAAACTCTTTGTAACGTAGTTAATATTCCGAACTTGTCATGTAATTTGCTATCTGTCAGCGCTTTGACGTCAAAAGGTTTTAAAATCGTATTTGTTTCTGATGTTTGTAATATTTATTTTGGAAATGTTTTATATGCTATTGCAAAATGTGAGAAGGGTCTTTACAAATTACAAACCGTCTCGAACACGCGTAATAGTAAACCGAGATCGTCTGAGTCTGTGTCCGCTGAACATGTCGCGGCGAACGTGGGGACTGGACGTAGTGTTATCTCTCAAGATGTGTGGCATCGTCGTCTATGTCATCTGAATTCAAGAAGCATGAACCTACTGAAATCAGGTATGGCCAACGGCATTGACTTTAATAACTCCGAGTTTAAACAATGTATTTCTTGCATAGAAGGGAAAACGCCTAAGTTACCGTTTCCAAAGAAATCGTTTACGAGAGCGACTGAAGTCTTAGGGCTCATACATACTGACGTTTGCGGGCCTATGCCGCAAACATCGTACGGTGGTTCGAGATATATGCTACTTTTTATAGATGATTTTTCGCGTAAAACGTTTAGTTATTTTATTAAAACGAAAGACGAAGTTTTTGGTAAGTTTAAAGAATTCAAAACCCTAGTCGAGAATCAAAAAAACAAAACTATAAAGATTCTGCGTAGTGACCGGGGAGGCGAGTTCGTAAATAAAAAGTTTGATGAATTTCTGAAGCAGCATGGCATCAGACACCAGCTGACAGTTCCTCATTGCCCAGAACAAAACTCGGTCGTCGAAAGGGCGAATCGCACGATTGTTGAGGCTGCGAGGTGTATGTTGCAGGGAGCTGGCTTGAATCAGAAATACTGGGCAGAAGCAATGAATACCGCGATTTATGTGAAGAACAGATCGCCAACCAAGGCCGTGTTGGGCGCAACTCCAGAGGAGAAGTGGTCGGGATCTAAGGTAAATCTGAACCATTTACGAATTTTTGGTTGTGTTGCTTACTCTGTCGTAGAGGATCGTAAGAAACTGGATCCGAAATGTAGATCGTACATTTTTGTTGGTTACTGCGAGAATACGAAAGGATATCGGCTCGTAGATCCCACTCATCCTACGAAATGTATATTCTCGCGTAACGTTGTGTTTGTAGAGGACAAATTCTACAAGGACCCGGTTGAGCAACCTGTGGTCAACGAGCCGACTCCGTACATGGTCATTACTAATGAATCTGAAAATGTAGGAGTGCAGACGGCGGAATGCGTTGACGTCGCGGAAGAGTCGGAGCCTGCGAGTGAGAACCAGGACGCTGATGATACCGAAAACGATGAAACCAGTACTTCAGATGAAGAGTACGCTCCTGGGTTGTCTTCTTGGGATTCGGAGGAATCGAGAGGACGGAGCGATTTCGAGGAGGCATTTTGTTCGGTATTCACCACCAGCTCGAGTTGTGGCGCGGAAACCCCCACTACCGTGCGCGAGGCACTCGACGGTCCTGAGTCTGTGCAGTGGAAGGGAGCGATGCAAGATGAGTATCAGTCTTTCTTAGATAACAAATGTCTGGAACTTGTGGACTTGCCGAAGGGGAAGAAACCTGTCAAGTGCAAGTGGATATTTAAGAAAAAGAGAGGCATGAATGGAGAGCTCCTGCAATACAAGGCTCGGTTGGTTGCGAAGGGATTCACACAAAAGTATGGAGTAGATTACTTCGAAACTTTCTCACCCGTCGTGAGATACTCCACAATAAGACTACTCTTGGCACTGGCGGCGGAATATGATATGGAAGTTGATCATATGGACGTCAAGACAGCTTTTCTAAACGGTGACTTGAAAGAAGAGGTTTATATGGAAATTCCTGAAGGCTTTGGAGTAGAGAGCGGCAAAGGGAAAGCATTTCGCTTGCTGAAGGCTGTCTATGGGTTAAAACAAGCCAGTAGATCATGGAATGAGAAGATAAACGACGTTCTTGTGAAAAAGTTGAAGTTCAAGAGACTGGCGTCCGAGCCGTGTGTCTACGTTAGATCGAATAACAATGGAATTGTCATTCTCGGCCTTTATGTTGATGACATTTTGATATTCAGCAATAATCAAACTGAGAAAAAGGCGGTAAAAGAGGAGATGATGAAACAGTTTGTTATGAAGGATCTTGGGCCTGCGAAATGTGTATTGGGAATATACGTCAGCCGGAAAGATGGAAAAATCATTCTGGATCAGTCTGGTTATATCAGCAAAGTATTGGAAAGGTTTAAGATGACTGACTGTAAACCTGCCAAAACACCGATGGAAGTTGGTTTGAAACTTGAGAAAGCTGAAAAGACTGGAGACTACGAGTACAGAAACTTGATCGGTTGCCTTATGTATATCGCGGTCTGTACGCGTCCTGACATCGCGCATGCTGTAAGTATGTTAAGTCAGTTTAACGATTGCTACTCGGAAGCTCATTGGAAAGCCGCGAAGCGCGTGCTTCGGTACTTGAAGGGTACGATGAACTACAGCATCAAGTATGAGAAGAGTGGGTTGAATGTGACAGGGTCAGCGGACGCAGACTGGGCGGCTTGTGTAGTCGATCGTCGATCTTACACTGGTTATGTATTTAAGTTAGGCAATTCTTTAGTTTCTTGGGAGAGTCGTAAACAACGTACAATTGCCCTTAGCAGTACGGAAAGTGAATATATGGCATTATCTGATGCGTGCAAAGAGGCATTGTTTATTAGGGCATTCATGTCGGAATGTTTGAAGTTAGATGTCAAAGTGGTGGTTTACAATGACAATCAATCTGCAATTAAATTGTCTGAGAACCACATGTTTCATGCAAGGACTAAGCATATTGATGTTAGACATCATTTTATTCGCGAGATAGTTGAAAATGGTGTGCTGGTAATAAAGTATATGTGTACTGGCGACATGCTGGCCGATGCTTTAACAAAGCCTTTATGTATTGAAAGGTTCCAGCGTTTCGTTAGAGATTTTTATATGCTTAGTGCTTAGTAGATAATAGTAATTTGTATTTGATGTGTACTATGAACATATAGTTTAAGGGGTGCTGTTAGAACATATGTAAACTACATGCGTCATAGACTTATACGTTTTACTGGTTGTTTACTATAGCAACGCTTTTATAATTTGACTGTTGTCATCCACAAAAATTAAACACACTCATATTTAAATCAAGTGGTTTTTCTCTATTACGGTATTCGTCAACATCATCTTTAGGCATGTTCAATGTTAGTCTATGTTGTTTTTAGACTCACTCGTTATTCGTATTTTTTTTCACGGCACGTTCGTTGTTGGTCCTATTCGATTTTTGGCAAGTTCTTAATTCATCTTATTCTGCATTCGTCACTTACGCTGGAAGTCTTTGTCATCTTTGGTCATGTTTGCTGTTTGTCTTTTCCTAGCGTAGCGTTGGGTATTAGTAATGAAGGAAGCCATAAACAAGAAACTTAATAAAAATAAAGAAAAATTTGTGTGGTGAACACAGATATTTGTCCCCGAGTCATGGGTATTTTCTATGTATATTTAGCTTCTACAACTATAGCTTCTAAGTGTGTATTTAGCTATATACGTATGCATAACGTCGCCTAGTACCCATAGTACAGTCAGCGTCAATTACTTTGTAGCAGTCAAAGTGGCCAAATAGTTCGGTACACAATACATTTATATATGATGTACCGAACTATTTGGCTACTTCGGTTGCTACGTATTTGACGCTGACTGTACAAACTTTGCTTAGTTTGGGGCTAGTTTTTAAAACTTCTAATTTTTGTATCTATCGGGAATCGAAGTTTTCAATTTCCAAATTGAAAGTTTCCTTGATTCCTGTGACAAACTTTTTGGAAACTTCGCATCTTCTGCAATCCTGAAGGAAATAACTAGATTACGTTGTGAACTCGACTGCAGTTTTTTCTGCACAACGTAGACAGCTACCTCGCGACGCATCGTTTGGAACGCTAATTAAGTAATTATGTAGTAATATAAACTCTACATGAATCGTAACCAACTTTGCTACGGCTTTTATTGCTATAGGGTCCACATTCAACATATGATTTTTCATCACACTTGCTCGAAAAAGATCTTATTTCATACAGGTGTACTAAAGGACAAGGGCCTATATTGTTCCCCCGGAAGTTATAGATTGTGAAAAGAAAAGTTATAACTCCCGTAGGGAATCATAGCTTTTTATTTTATTTTATTTATGTCACTAATTCATACAAACTAAGTAGCGTAAATGAGTTTTACTTCAGACGAATGTTTGATATGTCCCCTTATTTCCCTTAAAATTTAGTTTTTTTTTTCGCAAGTGTGATGAAAAACATTGTAACTCCGGGGTAAGAATATTGCAAACTTGGGTCTTTAATTACCACCCTCGCTTCCAAAATTTAACTTGCCCCCCTTGTTGCACAATGTACTATAATTACTTCCTTCCCAATGAAGTTACCTTAACCCATTCATGGCCAAGGCCCGTCGAGCGTACACAATACGCCGGGCCACCATACAAACCGTTTTTAGCTACAAACGTATGACTCAGCTTATGGGTCTCGGGCCTGGCGCGCACGGTAAATAAATCGCGGCTTATGAAGCCGGCTAGTTTTTTACTAACCAAATTTTTCTGTGCCTATCAAAAAAGATACTTGCTGTTTGTTGTTGTTTTATGGTGAGTCAAAATGGCGGGTATACTGACAGAGTTCAACGTAGGTAGTTTAAAATTCAAAGTTAGAGGCTATGCACTTTTCAAGATAGAAGTCGATTTCAAGGCTTCCAGTGGTGCGTTTTTGAAATATTCAGGTTATGGTTTCAAGATGGCGGCCATGCACTACTAGAAAGTTAAAAGTTGTATGTATCGAATTAGTAATAGCTATGCTATCTCTGCCAACACAACTAGGGTATGGTATAGGATATGAAATCAAATAAGTTGCGTAAATTAATAAGTTTATTTTAAAAACGTGTACAAATACCTTATAGCTGGTGTATGCGGTTGATATTGTAATACTAAACCCAATGTCTTATTACACCATAAGACATTGGCAACTCCTGTGTTCCTCCATAACAATTACGCCTATGGAACTTACGCTGCGTTCTGAACGATGCATCAGTAATAAACAACTATGTATTAGTCTTAAAACAACGCGTTTTTATAAAACTTATCGGCTGTTGCTACATCACATGTGTTTATCCTAATCTTAGCGATTACATAGATCGAGTCATTCACGATGACGCGCGAATTTGACTAATCCAACCCTTAAATGGCATGGCAATACGCACCAAGGCACGAGTCCTCGTTAATGAAACGATCTATAACCGTCGAAACGAAATACGCAGAAAATAGAAACATCCCCTGCGCTTTTAGGACGGCAGGAAGGCGCAGAGCACCAAAACTATAAGAGAAGCAATTTCAATGGCGTCGCTAAAGGCGGATAATTCTTACAAAATAAATTTTAAAATGAAAGACTGCAATAAAAATTATTGTAAAATTCAAAATATCGAGGAATGTATGGGAAATGAAAAGACTATTGCGAGGTTACATACGATTACAACTGTCAAAACTTCTTTTCAAAGGGCGACAAGAATCTCATCAGTACCAGCTGATTATCACATAAGTAAAACGAGATATAAAAAGAGAAAAACCTTTCATCAAAGCACACTCGCAATCACTTCAAAAAAATGTGATCACGTGTAAAATATTTTCGAGTGGCCTTGTTTATAGACTGTAGAAAAAACTAATTTTTAATTACATAACATTGATTGTCGTGCCGGCATTCCACAAAATTTTAGAGGAAAGAGGACGCTCGATTCTCCATACAAACGTAGTCCTTATTTTCCTCCCTGGATATTGACATTTGCAGTAAAACAAGATATTTTGCAGAACACGTATAATTTATCCCTATTTATAAAAAAAAAAAAACAATTTTGTGTCACACCCTGTATAAAAATTTAATTTTTACAAAGTTCACCAAAATCACTATTTAGATCGTTTAAACTATATGTCCGCCTTCCGCATAGGGGGGGAGGGGGTTTTAAAATGAAAGTTAAAAAAGGAATACGGCTGAAAATTTAGCTGGAAGGAAAAAATGTATTAAGGTGCGAATATTATGGACGACGATGGTTGAGGTTGACACGTTTGCGTATGATACCTAAATTTTGAACCGTTTATTTATACCGCCCGTCAAACGAGGCTTTTAGAATTTTGAGGAATTGTAGTACGCGGATCACAGATCTTTAACAAATGGCAAAACAAAAATATGGCATATAAATACACAAGAATTAATTAGCTGGTTATAAAAATTGGAACTGGAAAACTAATGTTAAAATTTTAAAATATTTCGGTCTTGAAGTTCAGGAGAAACAGGGTAAAGGGGACAAATGTGGAAGCACACGCAAGGGTACCGGCAGCTGGATTCAAATTTACTTGTGTAGCATGGATGGCGCTCAAGTTGGCGACTTCGAACAGGCCAACGATGTAAGCCTCACTCGCTTCCTGGCGAGCGCGTATGGCAGCAGACCGGGAGATAACGATGATGTTTCTTCACTCCAGCACTGCTTAGGCGCCGACCTGCGCACGGCTTTGGAGACCAACTGTTTACGAGGAGCCTCTCCTCTTCGGACGCCGATTTACGCGCGCCTTTGGTAGTCAACAGTTACGAGGAGCCTCTCCACTCGTGGATTTACGCGCACTTTTCCACTCCAAATTCACAAACCATCTGCCTAAAAACAACTTCAATCTTTTCTTTTTCGAATATTCCATAAAATTTAAATTCAAAATAAGCGCAAATATGCACTTAATTTATTAGAAACGGCCAGGAATTATACGAAGGTCGGCGTTTTCGCGTTTTTGCTATAAGCGCCACCTAACGGTATCCGCGTGAATCAACATCAGCGAAACATGGGCAAAACACTAAAAACAACCTGACCAAGGCACGGCGGTAATTCCACAAAACTACGACAGATGTAGTAGCGTTTCGCTACACATTATAAAATATATTTTTACAGAATTTTATGTATTTTAGTCATTGCTATAGGAGCGAAAAACAGCTTTCATACAATTTTTTTAAGTACTTCTAATTCATAGCTATGATTAAAACATCAAATTGTGTAAAAATATTCTCAATACTGTTAATATCCAGAGAGGAAAATTGGGATTACGTTCGTATGGAAAAGGCGGTTTCGGGGCGGCCGTCTCCTTTCGTCTTCAAATGCTACAAAAACAAAAGGCACTTGTAAAAATGCGTCGGATTTGGCTTCAATTTTAACAAAAGATCCTTACATAAGCCATGCTGCGGCTTCGAGCCGATAACTTCAACTTGCACCACTACTCGCATGAAGAATTGACAGCACCATGTACCATTTACCCCATGGGTTATCAAGGGTCACGTGCAAGCTACTGTTGCTTGCACTCGGCGGGGTTTTCTTGGGGCGCCTTGTTGGCTTTCTTAGGCCGGGGTCTCCGCGGAGCTGGCTCGTCGTCTTCGCTTTCTTCGGTCGAGCATTCCTCTTCCTCCTGCGGTATTAGTGAGAGGTAAGCGTGTGGCATGTTACTAAACTAGATTAGTTTGTTTTGACAGGCAATATGACAGGAACGTTAATCTCTGGTCAAAGAAACAATCGTGTGTCAAAAATAGTAGTTATACTAGATTGCACTTTCACAATGCCCGTTTAGACCTATATTATGCGCGTGAGGACTAATGCGATCTAATAGAACTTCTATTTTTACCCTATGAACGCCAATATCCCTTAAATGCTCTCCGTGATTTCCGCTCATAAGTCCAAGAATTCATAGTGAGCGCAATGGCAAAGCAAACAACTTTTATGATTTCACAAGTTTTGTAGCTTATGTAGCTTGTGTGTTTTGTTGTTGTTAGCTTTGTTATGTTGGCGTTTGCGTGAAGTATTAAAGTGGTCAAAAGGTTAACAGCGTGGGAAAACAGTGATACAGTGAATCTAACTTTGTCTATAAAAATAAATAAATATAACCAGACAGGAATCCGCGGGGCGAAATTATTTGACAAGTAGGAAGTTCCTGTATCGATAAACTCAACTATCGATGCTAGTTCTATATACTTGTGATCACTCAAGGGTTTGCTTGTAAAAATGTGTTTTTATTAAAAGTAAAAAAATAATTAAATAATAACTCAATGTACTCTTCTTCGTTTTTAAGACAAGACAATTTTATAATTTTACTACCTTAATAAATTCTGGTCGTTTACTTTAACACATGGGACATCACGAAGAAAAAAATGAGTAAAATTGTAAAATTGTCTTGTCTTAAAATTTTTGAATTATTATTTTTACTCTTAATAAAAACGTATTTTTACAAGCAAACCCTTGAGTTTTCACTAGTATATAGAACTAGCATCGATAGTAGAGTTTATCGATACAGGAACTCCCTACTTGTCAAACAATTTTTGCCCCACGGATTCCTGTCTGAATATAACATAAAATAATAAATATTACCTTGTAATTATTTTCGTAACTATGAAAGTGAATTCTGCAACCATCAGCATTCAACACACAAACGGACAGGGGGACGCATGCAATATGAACCAAGCCAAAATAAAACACATGAATAAAAAGCATATAATTTTTATTGTCATGTTAACGACATCATGCCAAAACAAGCCATAACCTTTATGTAAAACTACCCGACGAGCTGCTTGACACTTCACGATATTATGCTAACTTCAATAAAAAGTTACATAAATAAAATATACGACTATCGATCTAGCTATTGTCAAGTCACTATTAAAATATATCTCTTGAGAGAAAGATCACAGGTATTGCGATGCTCGAGTAGAAATGCAGTTTGGCACTAGAGATTCAGTTCGCACAGCGACAAGCTTCACGATGGAATGACACTTACAATTTCATACATAGTAGAAAAAAACAATAATAGCCTTCGTGAATCATAATATCACATTAAAATTTAAAGTACAATTAAATATGTAAAACCAATAAAGAAAAATACACTCTACACTGTCATATTAATATTATAAGTAATAAATAAAAACGAAATTATTGTATAAACTAAACTACAAATGCAATAAAGTTATCCTAACAGACATGCAGTCGTGCATCGAAGGCACCTTTCGCGAGCTGCCAACCTGGTCGGTCTACTACATATTTATCTGATCAGAGGATAAATCATGCGTAGATCAGGAACGCGAGTATAATATCCTAATAACATCTAGCGGCGTTAACTATGAATTTGTAATTCTACCGGGCTCATCGTAGAGTATTAACAGCCTATCACTTGTCGCTAGGCGATATAGTGTTTAATATCTAAATATGTGATAGATATGTGCGCATTAAGGCCTCTCGGTGCTACATAGGCTAGGGTCGCATCAGTCCTCCGCGTCCGAGACCTCCTCGGTACCAGAGTCCTCGTCGGAATACGAATCCTCCTGAAACCAAACACCGACGTTGGTCCCGGTCCCAGCCCGCCTCCAGACGTAGATACCGCATGACACTTGGAACGGGGTTTTCAACTCGAAATAAATGGTATGTAGATCAGGTATACTCGATATTTTCGATAAAGCAAAATCGCAAACAACATGCAAATATATGAAGCTCGAGTTCCAATATCTTTTTTTATATTGTCTAACATACAACACTCGCAGACTGAACTATAGGTATCCAGTGGTTTTTAAAAAGGTCCTGCATACCATCTATTATGTTGCTACCGCGAATAACGCTTTCAAGCATAAAAAAATAAACTAGGGACCTTCGTCTGAACAGGGGAGGGATGGGGACAAAATAAAATCCACACAAAACTAACTACGTAAGCGTTTGAAAAATCTAACATGCAACTAAAACGTATGGGAGCTAGATGGCTGTAGAATTCACTATGCTGTAATGTAGATTTGACAACTTATAATATAATAAATGATCACAGCTTAGGTACAAAAAGATTTTACAGTACTTATGTACTAATAATGCGGAAATTAACAATTTCCGAACCTAAGTCGAAAGTTCAAGGGCAATATGTACTGTAAAACGTACGATACACGTGCGACTAAGTAATTCGCATTACGTTCGTGTCGATTTAAAACACTCCCTTCATTCGTGTTTTAATTTATTGCCACTCGTTGCGAATTTCCTACTTTCCGCACATGTATCGTAAATAACGGTTTATCAGTCAATGGACGATAAAAACGTAAATAATGTGGCGAATCCTAACAACATTCTACACATTTTTTACACCAATAGATGAATGGTCGACTAATGTTGTGAATTAGGCCTCAGAAGTCTCCTGAATGAGTTCAAGCATCACTCTTTAACACATTCACTGCCAGGAACCCACCTGGTGGGCGCTCGTGAACTTTGTTCAGATGCCGGACAACCCGCTGGGCGGGTTGTTTTGTACGCAGCTATAGACCACCGGTTTCTGGGGTAGTGCGCCGTTTTTTGTCTGGCAGTGAATGTGTTAAAACTTAACCAACAGACCAAGATAAGTTGGCAGCGATTTTGACAGCCTAGACCGTGCCAAGTGTTATTTTAAACGTCAAACTTCTATGAAATTATGACGTTCACTTTACACTTGCACAGGCTGGGCTATCAAAAGCGCTGCCATCTTGGTCTGACTAACTATCGCCGTCAAATTAATAGAGGGAACCGTCGTCGACAATCAATCGATTGGTGTTATCAAAGAGAATTTAAAATAGAGATGGATTGACAAAGAAAATTTTATAGCCAAAGTAAATTTACTGCCATCTTTCGACAAATGATTATAACTTTTAGAAAGCTATTTGACTTTGATCCTTATTTAAATTTTGTTAACTAACAAAAAGTCGCGCCATCTTACCGGGGCATCGGCTAAAAGTTGTGGGCGCCAACGCATGAAAACGATGCCGCCATACCTTTGGCCTTTGATCTATTAGATGGCGCCACTATTTGATATTTAACAAATGTAACACATGTGAGTGAAAGAATAAGGATCAAAGTCAAATGGCGTTCTAAAGGTTTTAATCATGTGTCCGAAAGATGGCAGTAAATTTACTGCGGCTACAGAGTTTTCTTTGACAATACGCCTCTATTTGAATTTCTCTCGTGTTATGATGGGTCCTGATACAACACCTTAGAATATCTAATTTAAAAGCTAGAATGATAAAGAATGGAGTACCATTATCCGAAGCAATTGAAAGCGTGAATGCTATTAATTGTTTGTCGTGAGCTAGGGCCGCAACGAGCTAGCATGATGTTAATAAATACTGCTGAATCGCGTAACAGTTGACACATGATTTTTTTTGTTTGTTGATAGAAAGCATTGACAGCATATTTATGGTTTAGGTTGAGCGTGATTTTTGCAAATATAAAAAGTAATGTAGTAAAATACACCTTGGGGCTCGAGTAACCCGTCATATTTTAACCACGCAATCCGCATAAGGTGCAAAAAATGTTAACACTTTTGGTCAAATTTGTAAAAAAAAAATTGTTTTTCTGCACACGACACGTTATTTTTTTTTAAATCTTGGCGTAACAATAAACCTTAACAACGAATAGGTTTTTTTTATATTTACAGATAGATTTTGACGACCATGGGTGTTTTCTATGTATTTAAGTATTTATAAATATTTATATATTATACAGGGTGTAATCGTTAAGTGTGGCCAGGCCATAATTCCGTAAATATAACAGATATCAGAAAACTTCCAACTGATATCGAAAGTGCGTTACCCAATGAGTAAAGATTACAATCATAACTTTTTAAATAAAAGCAGAAATATCCCAAATATAAACTTCAAACCCTTCCATACATTTAGTAGGTAAGCCGTTCATTCAAATACTAGTTTATACGGCCGAGGCATTTCACCGTTATCAAATGATTCATGAATTTTCTTATGTAACCACTTACTCCATATCAATTAATTATCATTTCTTCATCATTTAGAAAACAGTTAGGAGGCCCGTGTATGTATCGCACAAGAAGGACGTCACATCGAGCAACTGTTGTAAATAAAATAATTATTCATTTCAAAATAAATTTTAGAGTAATTATTTCATAAGCGGTAGTTTTATTATTTTATTACAATGTATTCGTACAATAACGAATCTCAAACAGTTTTACCCCTTATGACAGCCGACATTCTTTGAGGCTGTAAGTCGTCATACTAAATGTATGGGAGTGTTTTAACTTAGTTATTTTTTAATATTACTTCATCTATTCAAAAAAAGTTTTTTAATGTAATTTTAGGGTCTCTATTGTTTCCATAAAGTTTTAAGTCATAATGTATTGTTTGTCCGCATTTTCGTTAGTCATAATTTGGTTTTTCTCAGAAACGCGTAACTTTTCAGGATTGCCATAAAACAAACCTAACCTAACCTAACCAATCTATAGGATAATCTAAGGAAATTCCTGAAAAGTTCACGGTTTCAGAGTTATGACTAATGATAATATGACTATCATTACATTATGACTTTCAATAATTATGTCAAACAAAGGGATCCGGTAATTTTACTCATTGGGTAAACGCACTTTCGATATCAGTTGGAAGTTTTCTGATATCTGTAATATTTACGGAATTATGGCCTGGCCACACTTAACGATTACACCCTGTATATATCGTTTTTTAAGTACCCTCAACACAAGCCTTATTGAGCTTACTCTGGGACTTAGTCAATTTGTGTAATAATGTTCTATAATATTGATTCATTATTTTATTTAAATATCCCTCTGGACAAGTGGTCCAAACTGCCCTTGTCCTACCGATCGGACCACAAACTTATTTTTCCGATTAGTCTTCCGCTAAACGCCCTTAGGTCGCGTGGTCCGATCGACTAGTCCGATCAATCGGAATACGAAAGTTTTTTTTTTTCCTGTTGGCTCGATTGATCGGACTATAAAGACTTAGAAAATCCTGTCAGTCCTACTATCGGTGTAATGGGATTTTAAAAGTTCGTCTAGTTCGATCGATCGAACCACGAGACCTTGAAAAATCCTCTTAATCCGATCACACAATTTTTATTTTTCCTGTTGTCCGACCGGTACTTTCATGGTTACTTTTGTAATCTACCAACATCTCAAAAGTGTTTTCTCACTTTAATTAGCCATACACGAACGGTTTTGCCCGTCGGATCGGGCACATCCGTGGCTATATCTCACCACACACCGACGGATTTGCCTGCGGACGGGTGCCCGGCGGGCAGATCCGTATCTATATTTCTCGACACACACGCACGGATGTGCCCGCTGGCGGTACATCTGGCAGGCTGATCCGACGGGCAAAACCGTCCGTGTATGGCTAGCTTTTCGACGCGGAATTATCTACGGTTATTATTAGTCTACGGTTACGTCCGATCAGTCGATGCAACAGGAAAAAAAACGTCCTCGTGGTTCGATCGATCGAACTAGACGAACTTTTAAAATCCCATTACACCGATAGTAGGACTGACAGGATTTTCTAAGTCTTTATAGTCCGATCAATCGAGCCAACAGGAAAAAAAAACTTCGTATTCCGATTGATCGGACTAGTCGATCGGACCACGCGACCTAAGGGCTAAACGGACGTGTAAAAGAAATTAGCCGTCCGCTAGACGGAACTTCACACTATATTTCATTTGTTTACAATCACGGTGCGACGAGCGAGCGGGAGGAATGTGTTAGGGTGAACTGTGATCAAAAGTTTATTGTACGATATTGATTATACATAACTACTTGACTATGTTGCAGGAAAAAAAAAGTTCATGTGGTCCGATCGGTAGGATGAAGCGGAATAACAAATCCAGGTAGTCCGATGAATCGACCAGTTGGAAAAAAAAGCTCACGCCGGTCCGATCGGTAGGACAAGGGCCGTAGGACCACATGTCCAGAGGGATAATATTGCGATTATCCTTAAAAAATTTAATGTCTGTCAGTAGGTATGTCTAAACCAGTCACATAGTGGCAGAGTAGCAGCCAAAACGGCGGTTTTGCACTAAGTTGTTACAGAAACAAATTTTCACAGTAATTGTCATTTTCTCTAAAACGAAATCGATGTTAGAAAAATTTTGTATGACATTTTAGCCCTAAATGAAGAAGACACCTTCAAAATATGTCAGGTTACTCGAGCCCAAGGTGGTATATGAAAGCATCATAAAAACTACATTTTTCTGTCTTCACTGTGACTTAGATGGCTACATCTTCTTAGAATTCAAACCATTTAAATCACCTTAGTTGTATTGTTATGACAAAATTATACCAATAACCCAATCTCTTATTCTCCTTTTAATTAGTGAGAATGAGGAGTACCATGTTGCTTTATCGTCAGTAAACAATGCTCAATACATTGAAAAAAAAATCGTTTGAAAGGGACAGCTCATGGACTACCTCTTTCGAAACCCTGGATACACAGTAGTAGTATATTAGTGCGTACCTCCGCCTCGTAAATCGTAATCGTCCGTCGTCGTCGAGCCCCTCGCCCGTGTAGAGCAGCACGGCGCGCGACACGACGCGCTCGCGGATGTAGTGCCCGATCTCGAAGTCCGCCGTCAGCAGCGCCTGCACAACGTGCTGGTTAGTCATCCTCGTGATACCGACAAGG